>NC_086108.1:46123249-47481999 GCF_963921235.1 Mobula hypostoma | reverse complement strand
AGGGTAGTGCAGTGGATGTGATCTATATGGATTTTAGTAAGGCATTTGACAAGGTTCCACACGGTAGGCTTATTCAGAAAGTTAGAAGGCATGGGATCCAGGGAAGTTTGGCCAGGTGGATTCAGAATTGGCTTGCCTGCAGAAGGCAGAGGGTGGTGGTGGAGGGAGTACATTCAGATTGGAGGATTGTGACAGTGGTGTCCCACAAGGATCTGTTCTGGGACCTCTACTTTTCGTGATTTTTATTAACGACCTGGATGTGGGGGTAGAAAGGGTGGGTTGGCAAGTTTGCAGACGACACAAAGGTTGGTGGTATTGTAGATAGTGTAGAGGATTGTCAAAGATTGCAGAGAGACATTGATAGGATGCAGAAGTGGGCTGAGAAGTGGCAGATGGAGTTCAACCCGGAGAAGTGTGAGGTGGTACACTTTGGAAGGATAAACTCCAAGGCAGAGTACAAAGTAAATGGCAGGATACTTGGTAGTGTGGAGGAGCAGAAGGATCTCGGGGTACATGTCCACAGATCCCTGAAAGTTGCCTCACAGGTGGATAGGGTAGTTAAGAAAGCTTATGGGGTGTTAGCTTTCATAAGTTGAGGGATAGAGTTTAAAGAGTCGCGATGTAATGATGCAGCTCTATAAAACTCTGGTTAGGCCACACTTGGAGTATTGTGTCCAGTACTGGTCACCTCACTATAGGAAGGATGTGGAAGCATTGGAAAGGGTACAGAGGAGATTTACCAGGATGCTGCCTGGTTTAGAGAGTATGCATTATGATCAGAGATTAAGGGAGCTAGGGCTTTACTCTTTGGAGAGGAGGAGGATGAGAGGAGACATGACAGAGGTGTACAAGATAATAAGAAGAATAGATAGAGCAGATAGCCAGCGCCTCTTCCCCAGGGCACCACTGCTCAATACAATAGGACATGGCTTTAAGGTAAGGGGTGGGAAGTTCAAGGGGGATATTAGAGGAAGGTTTTTTAACTCAGAGAGTGGTTGATGCGTGGAATGCACTGCCTGAGTCAGTGGTGGAGGCAGATACACTAGTGAAGTTTAAGAGACTACTGGACAGGTATATGGAGGAATCTAAGGTGGGGGCTTATATGGGAGGCAGGGTTTGAGGGTCGGCACAACATTGTGGGCCGAAGGGCCTGTACTGTGCTGTACTATTCTATGTTCTATATACATACACATATACATATACACACACACACGCACTCACTCACTCGGTGATTCATCCTCCACAGTTCTGAGTGTATGGAGTTCTAAAGAATCAATTCCTGGTCATTTTGACCTTAAATAAGTCGCCCTTAATACTGAAATTAATTAATCCCATTTCATTCTACCTGACCAGGTCTAAAATAACCTACTCCCTTTACTTTTTCCAAAATGTATTGCTCTAAACAAAAACTGTCCTGAACACAGTCTGAATTCTTCCAAGGCTACCTTTGATTTGTTTTGTCAGTTTGTCTTCAATAATTATTATTCACTCATAATTACTGAAATAACATTATTTCCTGACCTGTAGTCTATCCTGTAGTACGGCTGTCATTAGGGACCTCTAGACTACTCCCAGCAATTACATCTTTTCCCTGCTATTTTCACAGCTCCACCCAAACTGATTCAACCTCTCGCTCTTCCAAGCCAAAATCATTTTCCACTACAGTACTGATGTCATTCTGTATTAGAGCCAAGCTGCTGCACCTGCTTTTCTGTTCTGTTGATCTGAATTCAACAGCCCCTTATGTTCTCATTTGTAATTTAGAGCAAACCTCTAAAGTAAAGAGAGGAAAAACATACCAATCAATTACCTTCCTGTATTTCCATGATGACATTTTAACTCGCACAAATTAAAATGTTATTATTGTTTCTCAAGCTGTTGATTCAACCTTGATTTAAAATATAAACACTTTGCCCTTCTCCACCACTTTCTCATCATATTCCAGAGTCAGACAGAAACCCAATGGTGGAATAATGCTGACTGACTGATTGGAATGTACAGGAAGCATCAACAAGCACTCATTTAAATTCAGATTACAGAGAAAATTAGAAAGAAATCCAAAGCTTGCAGGGTGGTGATGCAAGTCAGGGCCCAGAGGCTGTGACCCAATTCCTGCAGCTGTGCTGTTGTACCAAGCCAATAAGTAAAAGCCCGTTTGTTCTGCAAAAAGAGGGGTGGTCCCACCCAACTTCCAGTTGACCGTTAAAGGGTGGGTTGGCTTAGGTCTGGTAGCATGTTTCTGAGCAAAAGAGGAAGTGAAAAGCATGACAAAATAAAATCAAAATAGATAAAATCTAAATGTTATCAAGGGAAACAAAAGGCAGCTATTACTTCTCTTTATGAAATCTAAAGTTGCAAGGATTATGACTTAAAATAACATATGCAGTATTTGGTGGTAAAGGTTTCTACTATGCAGTGTCAGTAAAATATTGTTTAATTTTTTGGAGAAAATGGAGTCCATGTCTCCTGCCAAATTTCTTACAAAACAAAAGGTTGATCACCTGTTGTTTGCCTGTTCTCATTCTGACACTGGTGAGAAGCCAGCGGTGTGCTGAGGAAATGCTCATTCAGCTGTTCCCCACTGGTGCACCCACAGCGAACTTAAAGAGAAGTCTGCACACGCAAATCAAATATGACCAAGCACTTTGGGTTTTCATGTTAAACACAAACACAGCCCAATTTTTAAATAATCATAGACCACGAGTCAAAGTCAGGGGAGGAAATGTCATTGGTTGTCATATCCATGTTATAACGTACCCACTCCTGAGGGCAGTAACAATACAATCAGCACAGAAACGATGGAGACACTCTTTGGTTGTCATAGTGTTCTTCAGCATGTCTAGGCAGATTGGACACATCAGCTCACTGTGGAGACTTCTTGGTGACACTGCGATCTCCATGCCATCTGTGATTGCCTCCTGTAAATCACAAAGTTCAAATTTCATCAAGTAGCCACATAATGGCTGTTAAGTCACATCTCTCTGGATTAAGTGATCAACAGCCTCTGGTGCATTGTGAAGTGATTTTTAAAAAGTCAGAGAACTCCTCATTACCTCTGGATCAATTAGAACCTAGCCTCAGCTACCATCACCATTATTAATGGGAGAGTCTTACTGGTTTTCAAGCACTTGGTAGGTAGAATTCTACAGAAGCCAAGCGCAATAGCAGAACAGCAAGGTGAGAAGAAGATAAAGAGGAAGGTTTAGTCCTACTCTAAAGCATTCATTGCCCATCTGAAGACGACTTCCACAATTTAGTGTGTGGCACTATGGGTGATTGTCAAAGAGAAAGAAATTTGTTGCAGAATGGTTACAAAATGATTTACTTACAAAACAACTGAAATTGTGTTCTCCATGTGCAAGTAAAAGATTTTTCAAGCACATTCATATCTTCACTTAAAATTGAAACCAAATCTCAGCATGTTAATTAACAGCCATGTTATGAAAGAAATTATTAACGCTTAACTTTGCTAGTATCTAATATGTAAATTCTCTAAGATAGAAAAGATAACACCATATACTGTATTAATATCTTCATTTTAAAAGCAACATAATGGCCCAGAGGGTTCTGGTTTGTTCCTGCCAAAAAAAAATTAAGATTCCTTCTTCTCAGACATAAAAGTACCTTCCTCAGCAAAATGCAAGACCCCATTGCAGCACATGCATCTGACCATTTCAGACTTCACAGGGCAGCTTTGCGTTTCTTAAACAAGCTTTCAAAAATGCATTAAGATCCTGTCATTGCAGTAGGCAGTTTATTAACCAGACAATCTGGATATTTCCCCTGATGACAGTCTAATGAAGTCAAGATATTTTATAACGATGATCAAACAATTTGAAAGCAATGCAAAAAAAACGGAAATCCGAAGCTCTGAGAACAAGGAAGTCTAACATATATCGTGGACAATGAAGGATCTAATGAAAATGAGGAACTGACTAACTATTAATAAAACAAAGTCCTGGAGAAGTTACTGAGCTTGAAATCTGATTAATCTCAAGGCCTAATGATGTATATTCAGAGTTTTTAAATGAAGTGACATCAGAACCCAACTTGTTCCCGTGAATTTGAGGAGAATAAGCATGACCTCACTACTGGAGAAAACAGGGCACAAATTGTCTCAACAATAGTTTTGGGGAAAAACAAACCTACAAAGAAATATATAAACAGAACATCTTAGAAATGAATTGTGCAGATTTATGAAAAGTAAATTATATTTGTCTACTTTACTAGAATTCTTGATGACATAACTATTAGAATAGATGTGAGAACCAATGGATTTTCCAAGTGTTTTGATGAATTCCCACACAGGAGTTGGTCAACAAGATAAACACTAACAGAATTGGGATAATATACTGATTGAGAACTATTTACCAGAGAGGACACAAAAAGGAATAAATTGTCTTTTCAGGTTGGCAAACTGTGGTTCGTAGATCAGTGCTTGACCCCAGCTGTTCTGGATCTACATTAACAATTTTGCTGAGGGGGTGGGGGAGGGAGGGAGGGAACGTCAACTCAGACCATGAGAGGCCTGCATCGGGCACTTTCATGCCTTACAAGGCGCAGATTGCAAGTCTGTGTGGGACGCCACTCCTCGCACAGACACTAGAGCAATGTGTGGTTAAGTGCCTTGCTCAAGGACACAAACACGCTGCCACAGCTGAGGCTCAAACTAGCGACCTTCAGATCACTAGATGGACCACCTTAACCACTTGGCCACGTGCCCAACACAAAGAGGGTGGGGGGGGGCAGAAATGTCATATTTCCCAGTTTGCTGATGACATTCAACTGAGTATATTCACAGGTGTACAGAGCTCATAGGAGTGTTTTTGGGAACATGGAGATTGTGCGAATAGGTGAGAACATGGCCGATATATATGCCAATATGGGCATTCACTGAGGTAGGTGACTTTGCGCACAACATGTTTGTTTTTTTGTTTTTTCTTAAATGGGATGAAATTGGGTCATGTTGATGTTCAAAGAGACCTGGGTGTGTTTGTACCAAACTCACTGAAGGCAGATGCAGTAGGTAATTTGGACAAATCATATATTAACCTTTTGGCACCAGGGTTAGACTACAGGATAAAGGAAATCTTGTTGCAAGTTGTACAACGCCTTGGTGAAACCATAAATGGTGCCGTGCACAGTCATGAGTTTCCTTTCTTAAGAAAGTTGCATAGAAGGTGTGCAGCAAAAGTGCACTAGACTAATTCCAGGGATGTTTGAGGAGAGTTGACTAATTGGGACTAAAATTTAAAAGGATCAGAGGAAATCTCAATGAAACTCACAAAACCCTTGAACAGATTGATAGGCCCAACTGAGGAATGGTATTTCCCCTGAATGAGGATACAGGGATCAGGAGGGCTTTTCGGAATGCAATGAAGAAAACTTTCCTAACTTAGGGGGTGGTAAATCTTTGGATTCTATAAGCTCATCTGCTGTGGACGCTTAATCAATCAGGTCCTGATGAAGGGTCTCAACCCAAAACCATCTCTCTGCCTCTACAAATGCTGTTGGACCCTCTGAGTTCTTCTAGTTTATTTTGCTCCGTGTTATAGCATCTGTAGACTCTCTTGCGCAGAGTTAGCATCTTCTTCTGAACAGAATTCAGTGGATTTCTTGGATATTTTGATAAGTGCTGGAAAGCATTACAAAGGTGGAATTTTGTATAGTCAGCATTCTGACTGGCTGCATCACTGCCTGGCAGGATAGCTCCAATGCACAAGATGTGCCAAAAGCTATGGAGTTGTGGATTTGGCCAGCTCTATCATGGGCCCAAGTCCCTTCCCACCATCAAAGACATCTTTAAAAGGTGCTGGCTTTTTGAGGCACCATCTATCTTTGAGGACACGCAATGCCCGAGACATGCCCTCTTCTCACAGCTACATCAGGGAGAAGGTACAGGAGCCTAAAGACCCAAACTCAATGATACATAATCAGCTTCTTTCCCACTGCCATCAGATTTCTGAATGGTCCACGAACGCTACCTTGATGTTGCTTTTTACCTCCACTATTATTTTGCAACTCATTGTAATTTTGTGGTTGCACTATACTGCTTCTGCAAAGCAACAAATTTCACATCATATAAGACAGTGATATTAAATCTGATCCTGAATCTGAACACGACCTGCCACAATCTCATTCAGTGAAAGGGGTTGATCCACCCCTGCCCCTATTTCATATCGTAATTTCAGAATAAGAATCAGGTTTCATTATCACCGGTACACAACGTGAAATTTGTTAACATTACGGCGACAGTACAATGAAATACATGATAAACATATTACAATAAATATATAAATATATATATTAAATAGCTAAGTTAAAATAAGTAGTGCAAAAAAAATGAAACCAGAAATTTAAAAAAAAGTAGTCAGGTCACGTTCATGGGTTCAATATCCATTTAGAAATAGAATGGCAGAGGAGAAGAATTTATTCCTGAACCGCTGAGAGTGTGCCTTCATGCTTCTGTACCTCCTTCCCTACAGTAACAATGAGAAGGCATGTCTTGGGTGGTGCGGGTCCTTAATAATGGACGCCACCTTCCTAAGGCACCACTCATTGAAGACGTCTCGGATACAATGGAGCCAATACCTATGATGGAGCTGACTAACTACAAACTTCTGCACCTTACTTCAATCCTGTGCAGTAGCCCTCCCCATACCAAACGGTGATGCAGCCAGTCAGAATACTCTCCCACAGTACATTTGTAGAAGTTTGAGCGTTTTAGTTGACAAACCAAATCTCCTCAAATTCCGAATGAAGTACAGCCCTCGTCTTGCCTTCTTTATAGCGGCATCAGAATGTTGCGTCCAGGTAATTTGTTCTGAGTAAACAAAGTAAAATACTGGAAATTTTGGAAATTTGAAATATAAATAACAAATCTTGTAGAAATACTCAGCAGGTCAACTTACCCCTAATGCAAGAGGGATTAATATTGTGGGTCAAGGATTTTTTCATCTAAATCACTAGGTGGCATGTTGGCAAATTTTAAAGGAACATTTTAATATTCAGTTCATATAAGAACACCTCCATATTCAGGTGAGTGAAAAGCCACTCACCTGGATTCCTAACCCCAGAATTCTTTCTCTAGAATTGTTGCTTTACATGCTGAGTATTCCTTCTTTTATTTTCTAATGAAATAACCTTTAAATTTCAAAGTTAATGTGTTTATGCTCCCTTTCTTTTAAAAATTTCTTTGTTGCCAAGTCTGGTCAAGTACAATCTACAAGAACCAGTGCCTTTGACCAGCTTCCAGGAATTGTGCAATGGCAAACAAGGTGATCCCAGCAATTAAAATACACTAGTTTAATGGTTAGCACGAAGCTTTACAGTACCAGCAACCTGGGTTCATTTCACGTTGCTGTAAGGAGTTTGTACGTTCGCCTGTTGGGTTTCCTCTGGGTGCTCCAGTTTCCTCCCACAGTGCAAAGACTTACTGCTTGATAGGACAATTTACAATGACCAATTAACCTGTGATTTGGTAGGGTTAAATCGGGGGGGGGGTGCTTAAATAAAATGGGCTGCTATGCAACACTTTCCTTCTGAAGTCACCGCATTAAATATCATGAATTCTAAAGCTCACTCACATGTCATGCTAAAAGATGGTTATTTTCTGTATATTCCATTCCCTAAACAGTTAACTCATGCAGCCCAAAGTATTTGAAAGAATACTGATGAGTTACTGTATGGTCACAAGAGATGCCAAAATCATATCAGGCTGTGAAGCCCCAGAAGTTCAGCCCAACCACAACAATCCCAAACAACTTCCATCCTTACTTTACCTGAGGAACACGAAATTCCTACCCTGCCATATCAATCCAGCTCTTCATATACTTAGAAGACATCTTGTAGTTCTACTAACACACATCAAAGTTGCTGGTGAACGCAGCAGGCCAGGCAGCATCTCTAGGAAGAGGCGCAGTCGACGTTTCAGGCCGAGACCCTTCGTCAGGACTAACTGAAGGAAGAGTGAGTAAGGGATTTGAAAGTTGGAGGGGGAGGGGGAAATCCAAAATGATAGGAGAAGACAGGAGGGGAAGGGATAGAGCCGAGAGCTGGAAAGGTGATAGGCAAAAGGGGATATGAGAGGATCATGGGACAGGAGGTCCGGGAAGAAAGACGGGGGGGGGGGGAGAACCCAGAGGATGGGCAAGAGGTATATTCAGAGGGACAGAGGGAGAAAAAGGAGAGTGAGAGAAAGAATGTGTTCATAAAAATAAGTAACAGATGGGGTACGAGGGAGAGGTGGGGCCTTAGCGGAAGTTAGAGAAGTCGATGTTCATGCCATCAGGTTGGAGGCTATCCAGACGGAATGTAAGGAGTTGTTCCTCCAACCTGAGTGTGGCTTCATCTTTACAGTAGAGGAGGACACATTTCCGACACTTCCCTCCCCTTTCTAGATCTTTCTGTCTGTCTCTGGAGACAGCTTATCCACTAATGTCTACTATAAGCCTACTGACTCTCACAGCTATCTGGACTATTCCTCTTCTCACCCTGTCTCTTGCAAAAATGCCATCCCCTTCTCGCAATTCCTCCGTCTCCGCCGCATCTGCTCTCAGGATGAGGCTTTTCATTCTAGGACGAGGGAGATGTCTTCCTTTTTTAAAGAAAGGGGCTTCCCTTCCTCCACTATCAACTCTGCTCTTAAACGCATCTCCCCCATTTCACGTACATCTGCTCTCACTCCATCCTCCCGCCACCCCACTAGGAATAGGGTTCCCCTGGTCCTCACCTACCACCCCACCAGTCTCCGGGTCCAACATATTATTCTCCGTAACTTCCGCCACCTCCAACGGGATCCCACCACTAAGCACATCTTTCCCTCCCCCCCCCCCGCATTCTGCGGGGATCGCTCCCTACACAACTCCCTTGTCCATTCGTCCCCCCCATCCCTCCCCACTGATCTCCCTCCTGGCACTTATCCGTGTAAGCGGAACAAGTGCTACACATGCCCTTACACTTCCTCCCTTACCACCATTCAGGGCCCCAAACAGTCCTTCCAGGTGAGGCAACACTTCACCTGTGAGTCGACTGGGGTGATATACCGCGTCCGGTGCTCCCGATGTGGCCTTCTATATATTGGCGAGACCCGACGCAGACTGGGAGACCGCTTTGCTGAACATCTATGCTCTGTCCGCCAGAGAAAGCAGGATCTCCCAGTGGCCACACATTTTAATTCCACACCCCATTCCCATTCTGACATGTCTATCCACGGCCTCCTCTACTGTAAAGATGAAGCCACACTCAGGTTGGAGGAACAACACCTTATATTCCGTCTGGGTAGCCTCCAACCTGATGGCATGAACATCGACTTCTCTAACTTCCGCTAAGGCCCCACCTCCCCCTCGTACCCCTTCTGTTACTTATTTTTATGAACACATTCTTTCTCTCACTCTCCTTTTTCTCCCTCTGTCCCTCTGAATATACCTCTTGCCTATCCTCTGGGATCCCCACCACCTCGTCTTTCTTCCCAGACCTCCTGTCCCATGATCCTCTCGTATCCCCTTTTGCCTATCACCTGTCCAGCTCTTGGCTCTATCCCTCCCCCTCCTGCCTTCTCCTATCATTTTGGATCTCCCCCTCCCCCTCCAACTTTCAAATCCCTTACTCACTCTTCCTTCAGTTAGTCCTGATGAAGGGTCTCGGCCTGAAACGTCGACTGCACCTCTTCCTAGAGATGCTGCCTGGCCTGCTGCGTTCACCAGCAACTTTGATGTGTGTTGCTTGAATTTCCAGCATCTGCAGAATTCCTGTTGTTTGTAGTTCTACTAAATGTTATTCTCTCCCGTCAAATTTAATCAGTGACCCTCCTATGGATCTTGTCACACTTCCCTGTTGCTGTGTGATTTGGCTCTTAACCAATTCAGAATGAGTGACCAAACCAGTATGCCAGCAACTGGTCACCACAGATACAACAGCAATTTACCTCGCTCTTCTGAATGCAATTCCAGGCCAAAGTTTATTTGACTGATAACTGCAATTAGACTGAATATATATTCCAAAATCCTTTTCTGACAGCATCTACAAAATAATAAATGAGGATAACTTTAACTACCTAATTAGCTAAGAAAAACATAGTCTGTAAATACAGTAAGTCAGATCTGTTAAATCGAACAGTGGGTAGAAAGCTCCCCTTAGGTTTTGAACTGACAAGGCTCTGAAAAATTGCTCCTCTTAAAAAGTGTAATTTGCCATGGAGACAGAAAATGTAAATGCTGTGTTTCTTTCTATGCTATATAAAACATTTTGAAATGGGTTAGAATGCACTGTATATGTGCATATCATCAATATTAAAAAATCAGTTCCTTAGTGCACTATACAAGAATTGAATTTTCTCTTTGATCCCATTTAGCTGTCTGCTTTACATATGATAACAAAACTGTTTCTTCTTCCAATTTCAGATATGGGAGAAGCACAAATGGAAGTGAAGAAATAACATTGTTACTTTTTGGAAGAAATAATATTGTTACATGCACAGCTATGGGTCACACTATCAAAAGACTATTGAGCAATAAAGATGAATTCTAGTTGAAGGAGACAAAAGGAGAGTCTGGATGTTGAACCTGCAAGAACATCCAGAACAGACTCGGTCATTCGTGACAACCACCATGCTTCTTCCGTTACAATATCAGGGCGTATTCTGGAGTTAGGATATATAGCAAATCTTAACTTCAGCAACCAATCTATAGACCTGAATGTGGATTGTAGATTAAATTTAAAATGCAGCCCTGGACAGTAATTTTCTGGAGCTGTAGATGCCTGTTGATTTAAAACCAGATAATGTTGATTAACATTCATTTTGCGTGTCTGGAGTGTGTGTGCAAAGAAGAATTATATGTAATTCAAAAGGAAGATTGTAGATACATTCTGACTATAGCATTGTCCTGCTACCTTTGAACTTCAGCATATAAAATGTCATGTAACGGTGTGTCGAAAAGGCCTCTTCCTCCAAGAGCGTCTCATTTTGTTGAATAAAACACTTTTGTATCCACTAGCTTCAGTGACTTTGTTCACAATAAAACAAGGCCAGGTTTAAAAAATATATATATTTAATGATTCATGATCTTCAAATCCATTGCAATACTTGAATTACAATACCTGAATTACTTCATCTATCATCCTTTCAAAGAGTATCCATAAGATTATGGCAAAGCCCAGTCATTCTAAAATCATACCAACTATTCCCATAATACAAATGTTATTTACATTACTCTTAGAAAGTGGTGACATTTTTATTTCACAAGGATTGCCATGTTATTTAGTGTGTAATTATTCAGGTTCACTTTAAACATCACTAAACATTAACAAGAGGAATTCTGCAGATGCTGGAAATTCAAGCAACACACATCAAAGTTGCTGGTGAACGCAGCAGGCCAGGCAGCATCTCTAGGAAGAGGTACAGGTCCTGACGAAGGGTCTCGGCCTGAAACGTCGACTGTACCTCTTCCTAGAGATGCTGCCTGGCCTGCTGCGTTCACCAGCAACTTTGATGTGTGTCACTAAACATTAGCAATGTTTGTACCATCCACCACTGCTTAAGTTGTGTCCTTACAATTGTAGAATTTACAAACATATCAGCCAAAACATCATAAATACATTCATTTAATTAACTGGATTACATTCCATCAACCCAATTCCAGGAATTTTGTGGGTATTTAACCTGTCTAGCTTCAGAATACTAGCTTCATTTTCTACTCGCACATCTGGAGTGTAGCCCCTTTCATAGTGTCTGTGATTGATCCATCATCTCACTGCAAGTAGTATTTGTGGATAATATATTCAATATAAATGAAAAAAGACGATTATTTGCAGTAGCTTTAATATTTAAATAATAATCTGCCAATTATTCTGCTTGCCTTTAGTAACCTACAATAATGGCTTTTGTTTTACAAAATACAAGTGCGAATGTGACAATGGAATAGAAAAACTGAATAGCAGATAATCTGTACATTGTAACAACCAGAAAGGCAGACGAGTGAGAGCCACACTACAACCAAAGGGCTTTTCTATGAGAGAAAACTCATTCCGTGCCTTCATGAATTTAGGTTTTGCCAGGTCATCAACCCAAACTATTAATTGTTTCTCTCCCTACATACACTGACTAAACTGCTGGATTTTTCAGGAATATTCTTTCTCTAAATTCAGATTTTTGTCAGATCGCTAGTGATAGGAGCATTCCTCGTTATCATTAAGTTCACTGCTGCTGGCGTTTGACCCAGTTGTGTCTTCTGGGACGAGTTTCTGCTTCTCTTAGATCATTAATTCCTTACCTTTTTTCTATCAGGCTGCTGCTTCTCTTTCCATGTCCATCCCCAATCAGAGAGAAAGGAGAGAGGATGAGGAACACAAAAACGACAGACTAAAACAAAACTGAAAACTGAAGAAGGGCAGGCAGAGAAAGGATAACAAATATAATTAGGTTACAGACAGGGAAAATTGATTTGCACAGCACAAGTAGGAAAAAATATAAGGCAGAAGCAGAAGAGAAAGAGAAGACGAAATCAAGAAAAATTGAAATGGACTAAAACGAAAGCAGAAACAATAAAGACTAAAAGATTCAGAAGGGGGAGGAGTAGAAAGTACAAAGAGACAACCACAGTTAGTCAGAAATGTGAGGAAGAGAATAGGTAAAGTCAGAATGATGTAGAAAAATGTGGTAAAAGTTTAGAACAGATATTTTTCTCCAACTTACCTGAACCAATATCAGAAGTTGTTATTTCTGAAGAGAAGCACCAATTATTTTAAGTAAAATTATTTTTTTCAGGAATGATGATATTTGATATTTTTGTAAATATTTGCCACACTATATTGTAAAGAGTTAATTTTTGTGCTAATTGAACGCCCTACCAGCACTGTGGGCTTGAATGTAACAGGACTGACTGCAGGAGATTTGATTACGACCATAGGAACAACATGAAACTAGCTGAACACTGGGGTGGTGACAAGTGATGATTGGTCGTAATTCACTGATTTGATATGGTGTTATGTATTAGTCAGCTTACTGCAGCGTTTCGTATCAATGGAAAGTAGAGTGGTCAGGGGACTTGGGGGTAGTTTTTCCAAGGCTTCGCCGATGGGCTGGTTGTGAACAGTACTGCGAAATGAGTGGGAGCTGTGCTCTAGTGAGAGGGGCCCTGCGCACACCCAGTTAAGTATTTTAATGCTTGCTCTGTCCTGTACTTACAAATGTAGTTTTGTAATTCTACATAGATAACTGGTGTTTGCGCCTTTCAGTCTCATCTTGGATCCAAGAGCCTATTGTTTTAACACAATATATACATAAAGTTGATGCAATATGATCAAAACACAAGCATGTTACTTCAAAAATAAATGTGTGTAATATATATTATTTATATTTATTATGAATTTATTATTAAAGCTTTCATGAACTGCGATACTGTCACTGCTCAGACTTTACAAAATGGAGTACAGAATCTTCAGGCCAGTGAATTAGTCCCTCAACGTGCTCTGCAGGTTAGATGGAGGTGAGCAGTGACCATGGGCAGTAGGTCCCTAAACTTCTGTCAGCTCAACCCAACTCCCAAAACTGGTGCTATTGTTTATAAAGCTGCTTTAGAATGGGCAGTGTTTAGTGAAAACAAACGTTCAGACATCACAGGCCACATAAATTTAAGCATGTGGCTCTTATTTTGCCAGTTTTCCAAAGATGCTATTGACTTTACATTGATTCAGAATTCTCATCTTGAATAGGTAGAAACAAAAATGTCTAAAGATTATTCTTAGCGAAACGGCCAGTGCATTTTAACTACAATGCAAAGTTAATGATCCCGTAACAATGTATGTAAATATGATATTACCTGTGGTGTTCGTTGTAGTTCATACAAACTGAGCTCCCATGTTTTGCTGAGAGGCTGGGTTCCATTGGTCTGCACAATTTGTGCCATCACTGTAAGAAACAATTAAATAACATGAAAACTGAAATTTTTACTCATCAGTGCTTTGTTCCTCAAACCCCTCCTCCAAACAGAACACTTCAATATAAATGAAAACTAAGCTGCAGATGCTGGAAATCTGAAATAAAAACAGAAAATGCTGGAAACACTCAGAAGATCAGGCAGCGCCTGAAGAAAGAGAAATGGTTAACTTTTCCAATTCAGCACAGATGAAGCATCTGATGAAGGACCTTGGACCTGAAACGTTGATCATTTCTCCTTCCACAGATGCTGATCAGCTTTCCCCCAGTGTTTTCTGGCAAATCTGCGGATGATACTAAAATTGGTGGAGTCATGGGCAGTGAAGACTGTTGTCCAAGTTGAACACTGGATCTTGATCAACTGGGAAAGGAATGGCAAATGGAATTTAACTCAGACAGGTGCAAAGCGACGCACTTTAAAAAGTTATGCTAGGACAGGAGTTACACGGAAAGCAGCAGAGCCTTGGGAGACTTATGGGGGCAAGTACATAGTTCTTTTTGTGGCAACAAAATGCTGAAGGCAGCATATGGTAAACTTGTCATCATCAGACGCACTGAGCATAAGCATTTGGACATCATGCTCTATCTGCACAGGATGTTGGCAAGACCACGCCTGGAATATTGTGTGCAGTTCTGGTTAGCATATTATAGGAAGAATGTGACGAAGTTAGGGAAGGTGCAGAAAAGATTCATAAGGATGTTGCTGGACAAGAGACTCGATTCATAAGGAGAGTGTGGCACCATTCTCCCTAGAGTGAAGGAGGTTGAGGGGATGACCTTATCTATGGTCTTCATGATTTTATAAAGGTGGGTGGCCAGACTTTTCCCCAGCAAGTCCATGACTAGATGGTCATAAAGAGAAGAGATTCTGCAAACACTAGAAGTCTTGAGCAACAAATACTAAATGCTGGAGGTACTCAGCAAGTCAGGTAGCATTTATAGAGGGAAATAAACAGTCAACATTACGAGCCAAATCCCTTCGTCAGGACTGAAAAGGAAGTGGACAGAAGCCAGAATAAGAAGGTGGGTGTAGGGGAAGCAGTACATGACAGCAGCTGATAGGTGAGACCAAGTGAGGAAAAAGGTGGGTGGGTGGAGGAGAGGGAATGAAATAAGAAGCTGGGTGATGATAGGAGGAAGAACTAAAGGGTTGAAGGAGGAGGAATCTGATAGGAGAGCACAGTGGTCGAAAGAGAAGGAGGAGGGCCTCCAGAAAGGAAGGGAAGGGGAGGTCAGAAGAGGAGGAACCAGAACTGAGAATGGAAAACAGGGGAGGACGAAGAAATTATTCCCTCCATAAATGCTGCCTGACTTGATGAGTTTCCCCAATGTTTTGTGTGCAAGGCTAGAGGCTGTAGGTTTAAGGTGAAGAGAAAAAGAATTTAAAGGGGACCTGAAAGACCAACCTGCCAGCAGAAGTGGAAGTGGTACAGGTGGGTGCAATAATGTTAAAAATACATTTGACTGGTTTGTGGGCGAGAAAGGATGTGGGCCAAATGTAGGAAATGGCATTCGCTCAAGAAGGTGCTTTGGGTCAGCAAAGGTGAGTTGGGCTGCAGAGGACTACTTGCAACACTTAAATCAACAAAACAGTTATTGTTGTTTTATGGACTACACTGAACTAAATGAGAACAAATTGGTAAACCATCATTTTCCTCACAGGTATCAAGCCACATTCATGGTAGTCTCTTGTGCCTATCCAACTATACTAACATACAAACAGATGAAGTCTCCATTTTCTGTAACCACAACCCCACAGATTATGTCCAGTTTCCCCACAAGATTAATTAAGGATGTTTTACTAAGTGCATCCACTCTCAAAGCCAAATATCCTCATGATTAAAGGATTACTTTATTACAAAACAAATGCACCTCATCACCTTCCCAAGTTGCAGAAGTTTCTCTTCTTGGGATTTGTGAAAATTTAGCTGCCCTTGGACAATTATTCACAAATATTTAGATTTACATCATGTATTTGCAATGGAACAAACCAAAAGAGCTAAATTAAGAAAAGTGCCATAACATACACATTGTGAAATCTCAACTTTATTCAGACAGAACAAATATTTGTTCATTGATAAATGTCAACAAAACAATTTTCCTTTTTTTATCCCCCAAGAATTTTCCTTTTTTTTAAAAGAACCAAAAAGTTTCTGTGATTACAGTAGCCTTTCCATTCACACACATATCAATAAGGGGAAAGGGAAGCCATTGGGCCTCATATCTGCTCCATCATACCATACAGCCTTCATTGCTGGGGGAAAACGCAATGAAGGCTGTGCAGACTGGCACTTCCATTGTATCCTGGATAATGGACTACCTGACTGGCAGACCACAGTATGTGCGGCTTCAGAGCTGTGTGTCAGACATGGCTATAAGCAGCACTGGGTCCCCACAGGGGACTCCCTTCCTGTTTGCCCTGTATACCTCGGACTTTAGATACAACACTGAGTCATGTCATCTGCAGAAATTCTCTGATGATTCAACAATAGTTGGGTGTATCAAGGGAGGACAGGAGGATGAATACAGGACCCTGATGGACGACTTTATCAAATGGTGTAAGATGAATCACCTACAGCTCAACAGTAGTAAGACAAAGGAGATGGTGATGGACTTCAGGAAGACTAAGCCTGCATTGCTCCCTGCTACTACTGATGGTGAGGACCTACAAGTAGCTGGGAGTGGACCTGGATGACAGACTTGAGGGGAGCACCAACACAGAGGCTGTGTACACAAAGGGCCAGAGCTGCCTCTACTTCCTGAGGAGACTGAGGTCCTTTGGAGTATGCAGGCCTCTCCTTCACATATTCTACCAGTCTGTTGTCACCAGTACAATCTTCTATGCAGTAGTGTGCTGGGGCAATGGCATTAACACAATGGCACCAGGCTCAATAAGATTAGAAAAGCTGGCTTTGTTACTGGAGTCAAACTGGACACACTGGAGGCTGTGGTAGAACAAAGGACCCTACGGAAAATCCTGGCAATTCTGGACAATGTTTCTCATCCTCTGCATGCCACTTTGGTTGAACAGAGGAGTACTTTTAGTAATAGACTAAGACAACTGTGCTGCTCCAAAGAGCGCTATACAAGGTCATTCTTACCTTCGACCATTAGGCCCTATATTGAGTCAACCTATAGCCGGGGAAGTGATAACCTCCTCCTGTTAGACTGTTTGTGGTAACTTTTTTTTTATCCTTTCTGCTTCTCTTCTAATATTTATATCTGTGCACTTGTAATGCTACTGTGGCATTGTAATTTCTTTTGGGATCAATAAAGCATCTAATCTATCCATCTATGATTCAAAAGGTTCATGACTGATCATTTTTCTTAAACTCAGCTACACTTTCTTGCACTAATTTCATAGCCCTTTATTTTATTAATCTTCACCTTGAACATATTCAACAGCTGAGCTTCCATTTTTTTCTTGAATGGAGACCTCAAGTTCACTACCGTCTGGATGAAGAAATTCTTCTGCACCTCCGGTCTGAATAGGGAAAATCCTTATTCAGAAATCTACTCTGCAAGGCCCTTTGAGAAAGCTGCATGTTTGAGCAATTTCTCGTCCCTCTAAACTCTAGAGAGAATAGGTGAATCTGTTTATTCTCTTCTCAATAGAGAAAAGCAGCCACCCCAGAAACAAACTAACCAATTTTCACTGCCACAAGTCTATCCAATGTTGGGAGACCAGATCTGTATGCAATATTCCAGGTATAGTCTTTCAAGAGGACCACAGTCTTGTTGTGGTTTAGAGGCTTGTGTGCCTCAGTGACCCAGAGAACTATGTTGGCTGGAGTCAGGACATTGTGCTTTTGCTCTTGGTGAGGTCACTGATGCCAAACAGGTCAAAGGGTAGAGGCCAGACTAACAGTGGGTCCACCAATCCTCCAGGTTCAGGGGTTCAACTCAAGGCTAACAACCCTGAATGGTGAAACAAAATTGTTACGGAAACAGTAACGGAGAAACCTTCTACATTTGAGTGTGATGCTGTTCCCGAGTCTCCACCTGGATCTTGAATCACTGACAGTGGTGAAGACCGAGCTACTGACACAATGAAGGAAGCCCTGAACACTGCCAAAGGTGGAGGACTATTGCTGCCCTAAATGCCAGCAGCATTATGGGCCGTAGGTGCAGTGCCACTAGCATTCTTTATAATTACAGTAATATGTCTTTACTCTTGAATTCAAATGTTCTTGTACAAAAGAGCAAAAATCAAAACAATCACCATCAATAGTTTTTCATCTATCCTTAATTATGACATCTTCCAAAGATCTGTTTTCTCCCCCTACTTATTCTCTCATCTGCAGTGGTGTCATCTGAAACACAGAACCTGTCCCCAGATGTAGTATTTAATTTCTCCTATTTATTTCAAAACTCCAATGCCTCTAAACTATCTCTGATGTCAAGTAACTGATGACCAGAAATTTCCACCTTCTAAATGCTAGCACATGTAGCATGGTTCGCGTAGCAACAAGCTAACCAAACATTAACTCCATCCAGCTTCTGAGAGTCATATGACACTAAACCTAGCTATTACATCCAATGAATGAGTTTAGGTATGCAAAGTTCTGGTAATCAGCTACAGTATGATGAAGACACAGGCCATTTTACTAAGAATGTGACATGGTAATACTTGGTCAGGTTAGATTTATGCTAATTTTAAATATATCTGGCTCGAACATAAGGATGTAATTTTTTTTACATCATCTGACTACCAGATCAGAGACACAACGATCTTCAAATCTCACGTTTTCATTTGATTTCAGAGTACCTAACACATTTGCCCTTTTAATGTAGAAAATGGATTAACCAATCAATGACATCCAGGCCACAAAAACCTTGGGAAAGGGCCAAGAAGGACACCCCACTCAGCACTTTTGGCTGAGGACACACACTCACTTCAGAATAATTTCCTACATGTGCCAATGTGGCACCTTGCTGCTTGAGATTGTATTCCTTATTTTGCCTGGATATCCACTGCTATTCTTGGCTGAACATACTGGATGACAGATTTTTTTCAGATATATTGGTTGCATGATCACTTGGGTATCCATAACCTTCTACTTCTTTTGTGTTCAATATGCAATGTTGCAACTTATCCAGTCTTACAAGCCACAGTCTGGTGCTGCTGCTCCTAAAACAGCTTTCATCCTTATTATTTATATTTGATAGCTTTCTGTAGGAGTCGAGGCATAAAGATCTGACTCAGTCAAGGACATAATAAATACACATTTCTAAATTGCCTGTTTTATTTATTTGCAATCAATATGTCTCTTCAGAGTTTTAATCTTCTGTCTGTTACAGATTAATACCTTGATGTAATCTGCTCTTAACCAGGCAACTTATTATTACTTCAGGGCAAATAAAGTCAAGAAACACAATGATATTGACTAAGCTTGATGAAAGAAAGTTAAAACATAGCATAGAAATAGAATTATTTGATTAACAAACATAAGAATGACCGAAGCTTCAAACGAGACTCATTTGTCAGAAGACATTGGTGTGTGAATGACACATGCAACAAAAAGTAACATTTCAAAAATATTTTGAAAAAAATCAAATCCAACATAGTTCTTTTTCATAAATTACCATGTTCATTTTCTATGAGTTCTGAGCTTTGCCAGTCTGAGGGAAAAAAAGCCTCATCACTATTTTTCATAACATGTATCAATTTGGTCTTCTTTCCCTGCTTCACTGACACTCCTGAACTCTTCAGCAACACTTCCTCCGAAGATCAAAATGAGGTTTAATATCACTGGCATATATCATGAAACTCGTTGGCTTTGTGGTAGCAGTACATTGCAATAAGAGAAAAAAGGCTGAATTACAGTAAAAAAAAATACACATATGATATACCCACACACATATATATGTATACTAAATAGTTAAGTTAAATTAGTGGTGCAAAAATAGAAATAAAAAGTGAGGTAGTGTTCATGGGTTCAAAAGTCCATTCAGAAATCGGATGGGAGAGGGGAAGAAGCTGTTCCTGAATCACTGAGTGTGTGCCTTCAGGCTCCTGTACCTCCCTCCTGACGGTAGCAATGAGAACAGGGCATGACCTGGGTGATGGGGGTCCTCGATGATGAATGCCCAGTTTTTGAGGCATCGCTCCTTGAAGAAGTCCTGGATACTAGTGAGGCTAGTGCTTATGATGGAGCTGACTAAGTTTACAACTCTTTGCAGCTTACTTTGATCCTGTGCAGTAGCTCCCCCATACGAGAAGGTGAAGCAACCAGTTAGAATGGTCTCCACGGTACAATTGTAGAAATTTCCATGTGTTTTTGGAGAAAGCAAATCTTCTCAAACTCCTAAAGAAATACAGCCGCTCTCGTGCCTTCTTTGTAGCTGCATCGATATGTTGGATTCAGATTAGATCCTCAGAGATACTGATGCCTAGTAATTTGAAATTGCTCACTCTTTCCACTTTGGATCCCTCAATGAGGACTGGTGTGTTCCCTAGTCTTACCCGTTCTGAAGTCCGCAATCTGCTCTTTGGTCTTACTGACGTTCAGTGTAAGGTTGTTGCTGTTACCCCACTCAACTAGCTGATACATCTCATTCCTGTATGCCCTCTCATCACCATCTGAAGTTCTGCCTACAAAGGTTATGTTGTCAGCAAATTTATAGATGGCATCTGAGCAGTGCCTAGCCACACAGTCACAGGAGTAGAGAGAGTAGAGCAGTGGGCTAAGCCCACATCCCTGAGGTGGACGGTGTTGACTGTTAGCGAGGTGGAGATGTCACTTCCGATCTGTACAGATTGTGGTCTTCCGGTTAGGAAGCCAAGGGTCCAATTGCAGAGGGAGGTACAGAGATCCAGGTTCTGGAGCTTTTTGATCAGAACTGTAGGAACTATGGAGTTACCTAGCATCCTGACCTAGAGATTTGTATTGTCCAGGGTGATCCAAGGCCATGTGAAGAGCCAATGAGATCGCGTATGCCGTAGACCTATTGTGGCGATAGGCAAATTGCAGAGTGACCAGGTCGTTACTGAGACAGGAGTTGATTCCAGCCGTAACCAAACTCTCAAAGCACATCATCACTGTAGATGTAATTGCTACTGGACAACAGTCATTAAGGCAGCTCACTCTTCTTGGGTACTGGTATAATTGTTGCCCTTTTGAAGCATGTGGGAACTTCGGACTGTAGCAAAGAGAGATTGTAAGTGTACTTGAACACCCCTGCCAGCTGTTCAGCACAACTTTTCAGAGCCCTACCGGGTAATCCATCGGAGTCTGTTGCCTTGTGAGGATTCACCCTTTTGAAAGACAGCCTGATGTCGGCCTCTGGTACAGAGATCACAGGGTCACCAGGTGCTGAGGGACCCACATAGCTGTAGCTTAATTCTTCCTTTCAAAGCGAGCATAAAAGGTGTTGAGTTCATCTGGGAGTGAAGCATCATCACCATTCATGGTGTTAAGTTTCGCTTTGTAGGAAGTAACAGCCCGCCAACCCTGCGAGAGTTGACATGCATCCAATTTCACCTCCAACCTCATGAGGAATTGTCCCTTACTTCTTGAAATAACCCCTTGCAAGTTGTACCTGGTTTACTTCTTACAGACCTGGGACACCAGACTTGGAATCCCTCAGCAGACCACGAGCCTCCTGGTTCATCTCTGACTCGTTAATCTCATTCTTGAGGTACTAGAAAAGGCTTTGTATTTTGTAATTTCATTAAAGCATTACCATTAATAACAGACAAAAGTTAAACTTTAGTATGTCTGTTCATTTTCAAATTCTACCATGTTAATTTGCCATAACAAACAACAACTCCACACCAAAACCTTTGTTCAAAGCCTCTTCACGAGTTCCTGCTTAAAAATCACTTTATAAACTAACATTTGTAGTACTTCTTTGTAATGTGAGTGCCAACACTGATACATGATCAGTTGGTAGGCTAGAATGTCATAGAATTATTCATCACAGAACAGAATCAGGGCACTCAACTCATTAAATCAATACCAGACTACTCAAATGCAATCCAGCTAATCCCACTCACTTGTCCTTTCCCTTTAGCACTCTTCCTGTAGCCCTGTAAATTCTTTCCTTTGATTCAGCATTCCCCCAGATACTCTGCCTTCACTCTCATCTCAGGAAATGCATTCCAGACACTGGATACGCATACAATGAGGAAAAAGAAATTTCTTTGCTTCATGCTCAGTTCCTTTTGCCTATCACCTTTAATCCCATTCCCAATTCTTGACCGCTCCCTCTGTGAATAGCTTCTCCCTTGTTCGCTACAAAGATTCAGTAAAATGGCGGCGCGACTGGTCACGGCGGCTTCCACAAGGATCAGCAAAAGTGCTACCATTGCACTTAAACGTACCTAAAATGATCACAAGATCCTGCGATACGTTAAGAGCTCAAGGTACTGCAGATCTACACCTTCAGCAGGTTAGTCACTGGCAGAGATAATGAAGGGGCTGAGCAACGTGCTGCTGCCCGAGTTGATGGAAGCTCACGGTTAAGTAGCGAGTGGCCGCCATGGTTGCCTTTCTTGTGATTGCGAGATTTTTTTGGACATTGTTAACCTGGAACGCTGCTAGTTCGATCCAGATTTACTGGAATGAGAGCAGGGGCAGACGGAGGGGGAGCAGCCTGGTCTCAGCCATAACTCGGAGTGAGGGGGCGAAGTCATTGCACTTCACCAGAGGCGGTGTGGCGCATGACGCGGTGTCCAGAAGGGAGTCGGTGCCGCCCTCCCAGGGTTTCACTCTGCTGAGGATAAGCCCTGTTGTGGCCAGTTGCGGTTTCTACTTTTGGCTGAACTCAGTGGACTTGGAGTCTCAAGCTGTGGGCTCAGTTGCTTTGCAGCCCCTGGGGGAAGAAGCATCTGAGCCAGCACACTCTACTGGGGGCAGACGTTGTGGTGACAGATTTCAAATAGACTATATACATATATATTTGTGTGGCTGTGTTTTCACTAATATTCTACATGTGCTTGAATATACAAGGTCTGGACCTCAAAGCCATGGTGTCGCCTAGTGGGTGTCGAGGCCGATCGACACACGATATCGGTGGGCTGTGCTATATACACGCACATTTTGCATTGTTGTATTTTACTGATAGTCTATATAGTTTTGCTGACTTGTATGTGAGGGCTTGGCATCAAGCTGCGGTGTCCTGGGAGGGGGAGGGTGTCGGGACTCTTATTATGTGATTGTGACCTTGTGTGTGACTCTTTGCACACTGACCCCGTGGTAACGCTGTCTCGTTTGCCTCTACTCATGAGTATTCGTATATGGTCAAATGTCAATTAAACTCGAAATTGAATTGAATCTGATCTTCTCTGTGCAAAACCTTCATGATTTAAAGGCTTCTGTGGAGTAGAGTAGATCTGAGAGAAATAACTTATTCTTCTCCAATCCATCTACAGAACTGAAGTACCTCACAACTGGAATCACTTTATCAAATTTTGTTTTCACCCTTTTTAAGGCTTTTGTGTGCAGCATTCAGATTTGGATAAAATGCAGTACTCCAAATGATTTTTTTTCGTAAAGTTTATAACTTCCTTGCTCTTGCACTCTGTGCCTCTCTTTCGGAAGTCCGGGACCCTCTATGCCATCTTGATCACTTTCTCAAAATGCCCTACCACTTTTACTGGTGCACATATACCCCCTTGAAACCAGTAAGAATTGCACTGCACAGAATAAACTACCTTTCAATCTTCTCACCAAAATGGAACATTTTACATTTCTCAACATTAGATTTCATCTGCCACGTTCCACCAGACTGTCCATATCTTTTGGAAGTCCATTACAAGGAGTTCACAGCACCTCAGTTCTCAGCAAATTTAGAAACTCTGCTACGTGCATTAAAAAACGCTTTCGACTAAGACATAGGAGTAGAATTAGGCCACCCAGCCAAATGAGTCTGCTCTGTCACTTGATCATGGTTCATTTATTATCCCTCGCAATCCCATTCTCCTGCCTCTCCCTATAAACTTTGAGGCCTTTACTAATCAAGAACCTAGTAACCTCCAATCTAAATATTCCCAATGACTTTGTTTCCACAACCTCCTCCACAGGGTCACCAGCCTCTGGTTGAACAGATTCTTCCTAATCTCTGTTCTAAAGGGATGTCCTTCTATTCTGAGGCTGTGCCCTCTGGTGTTACTCTCCCAGTATTGGAAAAATCCTCTCCACATCCACTCTATCTAGGCTTTTGAATATTTGATAGATTTCAATAATCCAGGTAGTAACTACTTGGGGATTCTGTTGTACATTTCCTTTGTCTCAGCAAAAAGGGAACTTCTGTGAAGTAGCCAATTTTCTATCCATGCTGCCATGTCCTCTTATTTCATGTCTTTCAGAGAAACCTATTTGAAACAACCCATCAAAAGATTTTCATAAGTCCAAGTACATCACAACAACCACAACTCTCACAGTTACTTCAAAGTTTTATCATGTTTATTCACCACAATTTTTCCTTAAAATATCCACGCTGGCATTTCCTAATCAATCTACACTCATCCAAATGTTTGCTAATTCTGTCTCTGATTAAGGCTTCTTCAACTTTCCCTACCATGGACAACGAAATCACTAGTTGGTGATTACTGGGTTCGCCCCTGCACCCTTTTATGTGGGGTGTTACACCCCTGCTCAGGAAACAAGCATGGTGCAAGAGGAACCAGGAATTAAATGTGCACAACATGTACTTAAAATTCAATTTAGGTGGTTCAGCTTTAAAGTTTAGTGGTTAACAACTAAATTCAAAATTATTCTATAATACACACACCTAGAACTACAAGTGTAATCTCAAACAAACAAGCTGAAATGGTAGCTAGCACCAGTCTAAGATCAACCATCCAGAGCATGTTCAGGAATGTAGTTAGCAGCAGACCAGCCCTTTTTACAAAGCTCATCCCTTTGTTATTCACATAGTTCATCATAGTTTTCCATGGACCATCCCGAAATTCAGTTGCCAAACTAACTAGGCTTATGGTTATCTGGACCTCAAACTGGTAGGCTGGCTGAGTGATGTTGCAACAACAAACCAGCACTCAGCGTCAGTATGACCAGGGAATTGATTGTGGTCTTCAGGAAGGGGAAGTTGAGCAAACACACACAAGTCCTCACTGAGGGATCAACAGTAGAATGGATGAGCAGTTTCAAGTTCCTGGGTGGCAACATCTCCTAGGTCTATCCTGGACTCAACACATTGACACAATTACAAAGGAAGTACAACAGCGGCTCTACTTCATTAGGAATTTGAGGAGATTTGATATGTCACTAAAGACTCTAGTGAATTTCAAAGGGTCATTTACTGAGGACAGGGATAAGGTGGTCTTCACCTAGAATTTTGAGTAGCTTTAAAACTCAAATGGATTGTTGATGCATACGAAACAGATTTTAATAGAATAAAGATTAGCAAAGGTAAGTGTCAATGAAGTAAAGGATTTGCCATGATCACATGGAATGGTAGAGCAGGCATACAGGATGAATGAGCTGGATTTCTCAAGTTTTTTAATCCAGATATGAAGTTTAAGAGACAATTCCCTCGCAAAATGGAACTCTACCTTGGGCTTAGTGTTTGACTTCATATACAGTCGGTCCTCCTTATCTGCAAGGGATTGGTTCCGGGACCCCGCACGGATACCAAAAAACGCGGATGCTCAAGTCCCTTATTCAACTTGTCTAAATACGGTGGACCTTAGGACCCAGCGGAACCCCGGACATTATTAACCTGTTCAGTGTGGTGGACATTAGGACCCGGCAGCGGAGCTCTGAATCCACAGTGTTTCTGTTCACGGAAATAATCACGATCATGATTTAAAATAAAGTGAAAATAATAAAGCGATCGGAAAGAGATGAAACACCATCGGTCATTGGAAAAGTGTTAGACTACATTCGGTCAACGATCCGAACAATTTTAAAGGATAAAGTGAGAAAGGCCCTGCCCCAATGAAAGCTACAATTATTACTAAGCAATGCAGTGGTTTAATTATTGGGTTTTGGGGTTTTGATCATCCACATCAACCCGGCAGGAATGGAGAGTGCGCTCGGGAGCGGTATGTCATTGGATCGAACTCGGGAATTTCTGTTCCCAAGCCCAGCGCTGGAACATACCTTTCTTAACTGTTTTATATGCATAGAAGGGTAAAATATATACTATATACTAAGACAAACGTTTGCCTAACTGACGCTAAATAATACCGGATGTACCTGTTCCGACTTACTTAGTAAGAGAACTTCCAGTTTTTTTCCGATCCCGATCGACGACAACCTATGCATATCCTCCTGTATACTTTAAATCATCTCTCGATTACTTATAATACCTAATACAATGTAAATGCTCTGAAAAATAGTTGTTATACTGCATCGTTTAGGAAATAATGACAAGAAAAAAAAAGACTGTACATGTTCGAACAACAAGTGCTGGAAGAGCACTTCCGGGTTTTCTCGATTCGTGGCTGGTTGAATTCGCGCATGCTGAACTCGCGGATAAGGAGGGCCGACTGTACTAAGTTGGACCCTGACTTAACTGTAAGTAAATGTCAGCCATTCTTTTCAGAGTTGTCAACATTTAATAAAATACAGCTCAAAATCTCTGCTAAACTAGGCTGAAGAAAAGTCTCAATTTTGGCTACAGCAAAGACGGTAACTAGCTGCTTCTAAAACTTGAAGTTTTGAAAGAGACCATTTTCAAAAATTAGGAAAAACTAAGAAGAAAGGCAATTCTCTTCTAAAAGTAAAAAAAATGTTCAGCTGTTGAACAGAGCTTTCAGTATTGATTCAAATGTGTAAATTTGGGAATGATCTAACAAGCGATTTGCATAATTTTATAGTCAAATCTCCACTTTATCTGAATTTCATAATGGTGCAATTCAGTTGCCAAGCTAACTACGGCTTACGGTTATCTTGACCTCAAACTGGTAGGCTGGTTGAGTGATGTTGCAACAACAAACCAGCACTCAATGTCAGTATGACCAGGAAATTGATTGTGGTCTTCAGGAAGGGGAAGTTGAGCAAACACACACAAGTCCTCACTGAGGGATCAACAGTAGAATGGATGAGCAGTTTCAAGTTCCTGGGTGGTAACATCTCCTAGGTCTATCCTGGACTCAACACATTGACACAATTACAAAGGAAGTACAACAGCGGCTCTACTTCATTAGGAATTTGAGGAGATTTGGTATGTCACTAAAGACTCTAGCAACTTTCTACAGACGTACCATGGAGAGCATTCCAAGCAGTTGGCTGGGTGGAGAGGTCAATGCACAGGATTGGAAAAAGCTGCAGACACAGCCAGCTCCATCATGGGCACCAGCCTCCTCATTATCCAAGACATCTTCAAAAGGCAATGCCTCAAAATGGTGGCATCCATCATTGAGGATCACTCACCACTCAGGACATGCCCTCTTCTTACTGCCATTTGAGAGGAGGTATACCAGCCTGAAGACACGCTCAACGTTTTGGCAACAGCTTATTCCCCTCTGCCATCAGATTTCTGAGTGGACAATGAACGCATGAACACCTCACTATTTTTGCTCTCCTCGCACACACACCAACAAATTTCACGACATAGGTCAGTGATAATAAGCCAGATTCGGATTCTGAGGTGGCTGTACAATGTTATGCAACCAGAAACACATGTACAATGTTGTTAAAGGGTTACACAGGACATCAAAACAAAAATGCACAGCACTGGCAGCCAGCAGCCAAATTCTCACTCGACAGCATAGGTTCCCAAACTCAGGTCCACGGACCCCCTGTTTAATTGCTTTGGGCCATGGCATAAAAAGTTTGGGAATTCTTGCTCTGGAGAGTATCCACTGCTTGGCAGCAAATACATCACCTCTTATACTCCGGATAATCTGTGCAATGCCTTGACATTATTAGTGAAACACCATGAAATAATTTAGACTTTCCATGATGAGCTCATACTTTGTTTTCCAGTAATGATGTTGCATAAATAGATCAGACATGAAGTTGCCTCATTTGAATTCTTTGAGTTTAATCTGTCCTGACTGGGATGCTTTAAAATAATTGTACCTATTCTGTTCAAAGGAATTGCTCAAGAGAAAAAGACTTTTTCCCAAGATGAGGAACTATTAATTCCCTACCCCTTGTTTAGGTGCAGCAGCTCCTTACTTGTAATCTTTGCTTTTAAGTCATTGCTTTGATAGTGACTTTTTAGCCATTGCTTTATACATTTCCCAAACACAACTATTGAAATTCCCTAAATTGTATCTGATTACCCTTATGTTATTCTCTGACATTATCATTCGACCAGTTTCACTTTCAGTGCTCCTCTCCTTCCTCCTTTGCTTAAATCTTATTTTTCACCTGCTAGGGTGGTTCTAATCAGCATCACTGCTGCATTTTTATACTGTGATCGTTGCTGAGCACTCATTTGAAATTTGTGCACAACTAAATCTCTGTTATCTCGCGTCACAATGTGTGACACTATCCACCACTAAAAAGCTTAAAGGCCGACAACTTCATATAGAGAAGAACAGCAGACCCCATCAAGGTCAGCAAAGCCTGGGATCTTGGCAGTGTGGAGGATCCGAGAGATCTTGGGGTCTATGTCCATAGGACACTCAAAGCTGCTGCGCAGGTTGACAGTGTTGTTAAGGCGTATGGTGTGTTGGCCTTCATCTACCGTGAGATTGTGTTCCAGAGCCGTGAGGTAATGTTACAGTTATACAAGACCTTAGTCAGACCCAGCTTGGAGTACTGTGCTCAGTTCTGGTCACCTCACTACAGGAAGGACGTGGATACTATAGAGAGAGTGCAGAGGAGATTTACAACGATATTGCCTGGATTGGAGGGTGTACCTTGCGAGAATAGATTGTGTGAACTTGGACTTTTCTCCTTGGAGCAAAGGAGGATGAGGTGAATTGATAGAAGTGTACCGGATGATGAGGGGCATTGATCATATGGATAGCCAGAGGACTTTTCCCCAGGCTGGAATGGCTAACATGAGGGGTACAGTTTTAAGGTGCTTGGAAATAGGTACCAAGGCGATGTCAGGGGTAAGTTTTCCCACACAGAGAGTGGTGGGTGCATAGAATGCAATGCCGGCGGTGGAAGCAGACACAATATGGTCTTTTAAGAGCCTCTTAGATAGGTACATGGAGCTTAGAAAACTAGAGGGCTAGGTGCTAGGGAAATACCAGGCAATCTCTAGAGTAGGTTACATGGTCAGCACAACATTGTGGGCTGAAGGGCTCGTAACATGCTGTAGATTTCTATGTTCTATGAAGGGATTAGAAAGTAGTGGTACACAGCAAGAAAAATAACTGGGAGAGGGAATAAGGAAATTCATAAAACTGTTTACTGGTGGCTCAGCAGCAGCATAAATGAAAATGCATTAAGACTGACGTAGCAAGACCACATGGCAGATGGCTCCCTGGAAAGACACATGGTGATACAAAAA
The DNA here is from genome assembly GCF_963921235.1 of Mobula hypostoma. Lineage (NCBI taxonomy): Eukaryota > Metazoa > Chordata > Chondrichthyes > Myliobatiformes > Myliobatidae > Mobula > Mobula hypostoma. The sequence continues at coordinate 47,452,682 of NC_086108.1, read as the reverse complement.
TTTTTTTATACAAGTGAATTGAACAAGAAAAATGACAAAGCCCGATCATAGAACAGCATAAAAAAGACATTTCTATGTCAAACTGTCGTTAGCCTCCTGTGCAAGTCCTCTTGGCTCCACATTATTTATCATATAAAATTCAGCACAGCAAGGATATATTATTACCATGTTGCATTGACATATAATATCCAGAATATTTTCTTTGTCCAATGTGTGACAGATCTCACGTGGTATGGAAGAAGGAAGAAATAGTAAATATTATCCAAACAGTAGGACAGCCCCTGAAGAATGAGTCCTACATTTCCCAATTCCCTGTGCTTAAGAAGCTACCTTGCCTTTTAATACCCTTAAATAATTTTGAGATCCTTGACGAAGATGGCAGAGTTCATCATCGAAACATCAGTTAAAATCGATTACCTGTACCCAGATGGAAGTCCGAGAAGAGTTTATTCGTCATATACGCCGGGAAAACACTAGATCCTTTTTTTGATTTTGAGTTCTTTTTTGCAGTAAACATTAGGTAACAAAGGTCAGTACAGAGTCTCCACCTGCACTAGCTGCTGAGAGCATGTCAAATGAGGTTAATTTGAAAAACTACCAAACCACCAGAATATATGCAGTCTCAGGAAAGATGACGGTTAAAACTCCAAATTCTGATGGCAGTCATCTACAAGGGACAAGGCAAGAGTGCTTTTTCAAAATTCAAAGTAAATTTATTTTCAATGTACTTGTACGTCATCTTATACAACCCTGAGCACAGCAAGTCTAACAAATCCAATAACCACCGTAGAATCTATGAAAGGCCACATCAACTGGGTGTTCAATCTGTATGCAAGAGACAAACTGTACAAATACAAAAAGAAAAATAAATAAATAAGCAATAAATATCAAGAACATGAGATGAAGAGTCCTTGAAAATAAGTCCAGAGGTTGTGTGCACAGTTCAATGATGGGGTAAGTGAAGTTATCCCCCTTTTAGTCATTTAAGTTGAAGGTGCACCAATTACAAACAAATGAATAATGTAAACAAAGCAGGAAAGCATTAACTTTAACTGCTATTGTAACTTCACATCTGTTGCAAATGCTCTAACAGCCAATTAGGTTTCAGAGGGAGATTGTCTGGGAGGGACTTACACTGGAAACCACTGGGAAGGGGATGGAGACAAGTACTCACTCATCACAACATTTAAGAAGCACCTGGATGAAGACTGAATCACCAAGGCACAGCAGGCACTGGGCCAAGTGCTGGGAAATGGGAGAGGCATTTGAGTCAGCATGGACATGCTGTACAACTATGACTATGATATCAAAACCTGCTCTACTTGGAACATTGGATTTCCTCCTAAACTGGCACACAGGGCTTTTGGAAGATAACCCACACATGGGCTGCACAACCAGAAATACAGCACTCCCTCATCACACCGCTGAAATATCAGCCAAAACTTCACGCTGATATTTGAAGCGTGCCTTGAACCCACTGGTTCTGACTTGAAATGGCACATCACCACAAACAGAAGTTTAAAATGTAACCTTCAAACTTAAAACACAAAATTATCCAAATATGCAACTTTCCATTCCAGTAGACAAATTAGGAGGGCAAGCTCCAAAATGATTCTTCAAATCAGAAACTAATCAGTACAGCTGGCAGAAGCAAGAGAACACTGTGCAAATCTAAATGGCTTTTGAGGTAAAATTCGACACCCACGATCTTTATTCTGGCATCTCACAATGATTAATGAATGCAGAAATCTTCCCCACTGACTCCTCAGTGAATTCCCTTTGTGCACAGAGGGCTTTCTGGGATTCAGCCATGCCACATACAGCATAATCAATTAAATAATAAATGATGCCATTTAGAAATTACACTTTCTATATTGGTAGATAAAAAGAAAACCCACAAAAACCCTGGAGTCATTTCACTCATGTTAAAAGACCTTTCCTAGTTAGTTTACATATTTGGAAAATCACAATTAGTACAAACTTAAGGTAACCAACAATACTGCCATAGTGCAAGAACAGAATCTTATAAAGTTTTTTCCTCTTCTAAGATGCACTTATTCTGGACGTTCAATATTGGTGCATTGATGGGCATCCAACTAACCCTTACGTTGGAGCATAACTTGCATGTGCTATTTTCTGGAAAGGCACAATGGTATACTGTTGTTTGGTATTTAAATCATTAAAAATATGCTGATGCAGATTCAGGTACCGCCCTCAATAAATTGCTTACCAGCTGAACAACTAAAACCTTCACTCTGCCAGGCTACAAGTGTGTTATTTTGTGTATGATGCTAACTCCACAGTAAGTTATACTGTCCTGTCGCCTCTAAAGTCTGTGACCCGCCTCTGGTAGTTACAGGAGCACCAGATGCAAGTTCAGCCAAGTATAGCCCAAAGCACTAAGTGGTTTTCAGTAAGAAGGCAGCGCCCTTGTTTGCAGCAGCCTCCCTGGGTCCAAACAAAGGTATAATTGTTTGTCCTTTGCATCTTTTTTTATGATTACAAGACATTGCTGGATATTAAGAACATCAATCACTGCAGGTCTAACCCACCAGCAAGTTGCTGAATACTGGTGGAGCTGCCTGCTACATTGCGTCAGATGTGTACAGAGGCAGTTTGTGGTCCAACAAGCGGTGCGAATGATTGTCTTGGATGTTTCTCTTGAGACTGCAAGACTCTGTTGGGTATTGGTAATGTAGGACACCGCAAGTCTGGTACACTGGCGAGACCATCGCCGGGGGAGCTGCGTAGCCTCTCAGTTGCTGTGCAATTCAGGCCATCATGCCGCGGAATCGCCTGCTGCAGCTGCTCAGGGAAGGAGACGCTGGAGGCGGTGTTTCGCAGCTGCCTTTCCTATAGGTTGGTGGGTTGGCCCCTCCCACTGGTGCTGCCCTCCAGTGTTTGCTCGGGGGAAGGCAAGCCGGACTGCGTTCATCTGCAAGCACGTGATGAGGACTGCTCCATGCTTGCTCTTACAGAAACACAGGTTCAGGACAAAATCCCATGCACCATCAAGCTACAGGCCATGACACTCAGGGACCTGGGCTAGATTATTTTTTTGTGACTGTATGCTGTACCGCTATCATAATTATATGTACTATATGTACCTTGTGCTGTTTGTGACTATCGGTACTGCGTTTTGCACCTTCGCCCCGGAGGAACACGGTTTTGTTTGGCTGTATTGATGTCTATGATTGAATGACAGTCAAAATTTAACTTAAGTCAGTGATACTGCTTAACCATTCACTTACCTGACCAGGCCCCTCCCAATCCCCTCAGAGGGTGCACAGAATTTAAATGCACCAATACTAATCTCAATAATTGCAATGCTGCCACACTGAAAAATCAGCCCTGTGGTGTAAAGTCCCATAGCTCCAAGATGTTCTACAAAATTGCTCTAACTTTACAATTTAAACCGACTAACGAATATACAGCAGCTACAGTTGCAATGTTGCTATCTTGTACTTCATGTAGTAACTTAACACTTTTTATAGCCAGTTAGCTATGATCATGTTGCATACTTACCTCTGACTGTAAAGATCACGACACAAAAAAATCAAATAAGCAAAATTTGTGGAGACTCATGCCCAAAAATAACTGTATTTGCATATCTTTAACAAAGGAAAATGTTTCAATGACTTCAAATCACACAATGCCTTTTCAAATGAATCTTAACCAAATTATATGATGGGTACAGGGTATTATGGTCTGATCACACATTCACATTCAGCTCAGGATACACTGGTCAGCCTTGGTATATAATAACAAGAACTGACAAGCTGTTAATAGTGTTCAGGATATGTCAGAAATGCAAGTACTTGACACTCTGGCAAAGCAGTTCCCTTGCTCTGCAAGTTTGAGATTACTGTACTTGGAGCAAGTCAGGTTTGGCTCGGACGTAACATGATTGGTTAAGGTTTCACTTTTTATATCTGATCAGGTCAATATTTCGCAGGACTGCTTTCAAATAAAATTTCACACCTGGCCACGAAAAGAATTACAAAAACAGATGACTCAAAACTTAGTCAAATATGTGTATTTTGAGCAACATGTTGAGAAATGAGATAGAAATATCCAAAGAGGAAATTCCAAAACACAGCAGCCAGAGGCACTGATGGCATTACTGAAGCAATAATCAGGATTATGCATATTCATAGTGGAGTGGATTTTTGTCAAGTTTTGTTAAGTTCTTTATTCACTATCTGAACAATTCCCTTAGAGCCTTAATCTGCTAAAGGCCCTTTTTTCTGACTATAGGTCAGAACTGTAATCTAAAGTGACTGACAGGTTAAGGGAACACAGCACTATTAACAGGAGTCAATATTACTGTAATTCCAGATACATTACCTCCCAGTCTCATTTCTACTTATTGTGTACACGCAGAAGTACAGCTGCTCCTTGTGGCAGTGTGCAAAGGAACATCTCCCACTTTCTGCACACTGAATTATCAAATACAACAAAAGGACCTCTCAGACTTGCTCGTCTATTTTCACCACAGCTTACAGAAAGAAAGTCTTCCTTATACACGTAGATCATTGGTAATATCCATGCCAGTAACTGAGAGGAAAAGCTTTCAGAGACTGCAGATGCTGGAAATATGATTTAACACACAAAAAGCTGGAGGATCTCAGCAACTATGGACAGTCATCACTTTGGGTTGAGACACTTGGAACAGTCAGCTTAGCATCAGCTGACTGAAAGCAATCAGATCTTGTGGTTTGGATTGAAGGTGCTCATACTTATTTCACAAAAGCCAATAGACAAGAAGAATGAGCTTCCTATTGATTCACCAGGGCAGAATTGGAACGCGGATCCCAGAACAGAAAGCAAGAGTCAAGCCTCAGAGACTAACAGTCCCACCCTGTCCCCTAACATGCATACAGATTAAAATAACAAGTTGCTTATAAAGAAAATAAGACTGCACATTGGTGTTGCTATGATTACAGGATCATATGATAATTATAGATGGGAAGGACAACTGGCCCATGTATCCAAAAGACACTAAATATTTCTCCCACCACCTCACCAAATTGCCATTTTTAATAATAAATGATTTCCAGATTACTTCCTCCAGTCAAGGGTAGCAATGAAAAGTAGCAAGAAGATTGAATGCAGTAAGCAGGTGATGAAAAGACTTCTGCATCTTTTACATCAAAATGTAGATAATATTTGAAACAGAGCAAAAAAGAGAGTTAAGAGGATCGAGCATCCAATTAACACACACAAAATGCTGGAGGAACTCAGCAGGCCAGACAGCATCTATGGAAGAGAGGACGTTTCGGGCTGAGACCCTTCATCAGGAATGGAAGAGAAGGAGGAGGTCAGAGTAAGAAGTTGGGGGGAGGGGAGGAAGAAGTACAAGGTAGAAGGCAACTGGTGAAACCGGGGCAGAGGGAGGGGTAAGGCTGATGGTGAAACAGATAAAGGGCTGGAGAAGAGGGAAGGCCATGGAGGAAAGGGAAGGTGGAGGAGCACCAGGCGACCTTCTTGCTCTAACTTCCCATCTTTCTTTTCTTCAGTCCTGATGAAGAGTCTTGGCCCGAAACATCGACTGTTCTCTTTTCCATAGATGCTGCCGGGCCTGCTGAGTTCCTCCAGCATTTTGTGTGTGTTGCTTGGATTTCCAGCATCTGTAGAATTTCTCTTGTAAAGGATCCAACTGCTCCTTTGCTACTGATCAGTGTCACTTCACCTGCTACCATAACACTTTGAAATCAGTTCTATGCCTTGATCACTCTGGATCAGGAACCCTTTCTCAGTACAAACCCCAAGTTTACTTTTGTTACCTTGAATTCAGTTTTATCTTCAAATGAACTTCAAGCATTTTCTGAATCTACCCATTAAACTTCAATAAACGTCACCCCTGCCTAGAGCCGCCATGTTGAATCTTATGATAAAAATTTCAACGGCTTTATACTTGTGTCAAATGACTAAAAGAAACACTCAAGTATAGTCTGGTCCTGTCCAGTTAAATGCAAGCAATTGCAGCCTGGTGAAATACATCAGGCAGAGTTTCAGCAAGCTCGTCTGCCTTTAACACTCAGGGAATAACAGCTTTTTGCAATATTATAGACATTAAAAAGCAAGTTAATCTTCCAAAGTTTCTCACTGGATCTGCTTTCTGAACATTACTAATTATTGCTGCTGATAATTAATGGCAGAAAGTGATCTAAAGGGCAGCAACAATCATCAGCCACCTTCTGGAAGCAATTGTTTTTCAAGTGTAAAGGTATAAAGGTTCTACAAGGGTGAATGTTAACGAATGCTTTAGCTCTGGAGTTGCCTGCTGCTCTTTCACCTTGCCAGTTAATAGCTCAGTACATACTGCATTAATCAGAACTAAAAGCTGATTTTATATTGCTCATCTCATACACTGGTATCTGCTAGATGGATAGAGTATTCCCTTCAGTTCACAAACTAGACAAATGGTCATCAGCAATAAAACTTCTTTAATTTTGATCACCTTCTGCCAATGGTCAATTATAATTTCAACACAACTGACGTGTCAGCTATAAAACAGTTAAGGTCATTTCCCTAACAGATAAAATGATAACAGGTAAGATTCACTTCTATCCCCAGTTGCAGTCCATGAACATTTGCTTTACAGTGGGGGGATTAGCAACAAGAATCACAGCCATGTGTGTGTGTGTGTGTGTGTGTGTGTGTGTGTGTGTGTGTGTGTGTATGTGTGTGTGTGTGTCTTTCCTATTTCAACACTCCTAAAGACAGATGCAACTTTGATGAGATCACCCAATCCAACAAATAAATGTGGGACCCTACACCCTCACACCTCAGCAGAACGTGGATTAACACTGACGCCCAAAGACAAAATATTGAAATGATATGTTTATGTTTGAAATGAGGACAAAGTTCTCCTTTGATTCGCCTCCCATTCAGAAGAAAACAGTACACCATTTTTAAATTGCCTCATCCAATGTCTTGAGTCAACAACAGGTCTAATTCGCCAATCTAATAAACTATTTGTTGAATGAATGCAAGAAACTCTATCTTTCTTCCTGTCATTTGTTTAATCTCACCATAAGCTTCATCTGCCATCAACATTTTAAAAATTTACTTCAACCTGTTCTTCGATGTCTTGTCAGGGTGGTCCGACAAATCAATAAAGTATTTCATTTTAATGAGTGCTCTATCGAACTGTGCGAAGTCTACATTCTATTTTGAAAAAAAGTCGCTATACTTTCTTTCAGCCCAAGTGTTTAAAAGTTCAGTGAGCCCTTTAGTACCTCAAAGATGCCGCTGGCTGGTACTCCAGATTAGGCATGGTTAGAAAGTGCACCGTCTGGAGAAAACACATTATGTATATGTCCCGTTTAGGCGTTAGGAACGCCCATAAGTAACATTGCCGTGACTTCAGATTTCTGGTGCAAGTAGTAAGTGCAATTTGGACTGGAAAAAAAATGTAACGAGGTGAGGATGAAAAGACAAAATGTTTACACAGAAGCAGTTACAACGGAGAAATTTGCCCTTCAGAAAGCAACAATGCTGCAGCCCCTCCATGAGTGACGGAGTCATCGTCAAATCAGAGATCGTCCACACGGCGATAAACATTCAATCGCGACTGCCGAGAGGCGGGAGCCGGGGCTTATTTGTGAGTATGTAATGTGTTTTTACACATACACAATAATTACAAGTTCAAGCAGCAGCTCGGCGTAGTGGCATCGGCGAGGGGGCTCCGTCGGCCAGTCTGCCATCCCTCCCCAACACTAACATTACAAACGGCCCGAATCAGAAAGAAAACCGCCCCCGCCGTGTGAAGCGAACACTTCTCACTCGCGAACACCGAAGGAATAACAACAGCGCTGGAACACGAACACACACACATACACACATTGCAGCCACAAAGCAGGTATGGGAGAGAAGAGCTTCAAACAGCAACCCCGCACCTCACAGCCTCATTCACTCATGCATTTCCGAAAGGGTCACTGAAATAGCGGGCGGCCCCTCTCTGTAAGTCTGAGCATTGTTACGGGAAGGTGAGAGCCATGCCGGGCCGGCTGCAGGACCGAATTAGCGGCTACGCCGCCGCTACAACACCGTACATTCGGGGTCCAACAATCACAACCGCCTCTTCCTCCCCGCCGGCCCTCACCCTGAGCCCCACACTCACCGTCCTTGTAATGGGGAGACCGAGCTACTCGGTCCGCCAGCACTCTCTCCTCCCTCCCACGATGTAAACAGCCCCGAAGCTCCAAGCCACTTGCAATATGGCGAGTCTCCGCAATGGACATTGGGAAAGCAATCTGCATTTGGAATATAACTCGTTCTTTCTGCATCCACCGTTATTACTACCTTTGCAGAGACAGAAAAGGGATGCAACTGCTTATAATTACGGATTACATCATCATTGTCATAATTATTTGCGGTCTTATTTTACCGCATTAGATGTTGTCATCTATATACTTTTAATACACTGTTTTATTGCTCGTTCTTTTGGGGGGATTACAAAAAATGTGCTGGCAAATAACATGAATTAAATTATTCACTGTAAAGTCAACCTGTATGGACTTGCATAGAATTTCTCGTCTCTAATTGAATTGAAAGGTGAAAGATGGGAATTGTCATATCGTATGGAAATGTCCTTTTGATTTTACAGATACCTTGCATTTTGTATTAACGGGATTCTGATTAAGTTAACTACTAAACTGCAATAAAACACAACTAACAGATTGTATTTTAATTACTGCTGATGACAAAATATCAACTTTGTTCCATGTTTGCATCGAAGGTAAAGAAAGTGCTACTTGTATTTCAAGGATGGAGTATTTAGGTCTCGTCACTTCACGTTAAACTTCGCACGGAGTCAGGTTTCTGCAGATGTTGGTGTCGGAGCAGGAACTGTGTGCCCAGTAGTGTCTTAAAATGAAGTCAACACGTGTCAAACTTGACCTAGAGTATTATCAGGAATATTCACCATCCTGTCGTTCAGTCGTAAGGTTTGTATCCCATTCAGAGCATTCGAAGGAAACCTGACCGCCAATTTTGTAAAATTTCCACAGTCCGAGATGACACATAATCGTTTTTATTGATGGTTCAGGACAAGAAATTTTAAAATCTTAAACACTACCCGCTTTTGCTCCTGATAATTAAATCTATTTAACTTGCATTGCCGCAATGCTGGGATCTGAATTTGGATTTTCTGTGTTTTTCTTGGACCTTTGTGTCTTCCGGGGAACGTGAATTGGAGCTTCGTGCAACAGCAGAGCAATTCTGACCGCTTTAGGTGTCTGTCTCTATTTTAGCCCAATACCTGATTCCAAGTTGAAAGTACGAGTCTCAGCGTAGAAAAGCGTTCATATACATCGAATTTTAAAATTTCATATACATTAAACATTGAATTTTTCAAAGTTCAATAAATAATTCGTATATACCCATCGCTCCCACACTTCATTTTGTTGGAAAAAAGACCTTTCAAACAGAAATTATATCCCAGCCTCCTTTCTGAAAGTATATATACAATTGCAATTTGATCGTTGTTTCACAATTCACACCTGCAATTAAAATGAGCAATGGAGGGCTTTACCATCCATTGTATGGACTAGACAACAGCATCAGGTAAAGGCAGAGACTGCGGAATTTGCTTCATGGTTAACATATCATGGTGCACAAGCGTGAGGGTTCTGTCGCAGTCATTCCACAGAGCTGGAACATCTTGCAGTCAAGTGTCATAGGTTCTTGGCTAGTGGTGGTGCTAGTCACATTTTCTCTACAATATTATGTTCAAAATAAATTAAAGTGTATCAATGGAATTTAATTATGTCAGGGTGAGCCAGCCAGCCGTTGATATGGCTTGCTAGAACAATGACAGACAGTGAAGCAACAGAGGAAATGACTGAGCTGAAAATGAAGATGCTCACGGTATAGTCGTCTATATAATTGTACAATTAAAGTTGGAGTTGGGTTTTGAGCTTTGTGAAAATAATGCTTAAAGATTCAAATGAGACAGGTATCTTAGGGCTGTGGGTCAAGCAGTGAAATGGACAATCAACATTTTGGGTCCGGACCCTTCTTGAAAGAAAGAGTGGAAATCACCAGAATGAAACAGTGAGGGGAAGGGGTGGAGCAAGGGCTAGTAGGTGATTGGTAAATCTAGGCAAGAAGGGGCAGATAGGCAAGTGGGGAAGGGGGAAAGTGAGAACGGTGTAAGAAGTGGGGAAGTTATCGGTGGAAGTGAAGGAAATGGAATCTGATAAGAGAGGACAGTGGTTCATGGAAGGAGGGGAACCAAAGGAAGGAATGTATGAGTAATGGGCAGACGGAGGGAGAAGGGGAGGACGAAGAGAAGGGATGATGGGGCCAGTGGAATAAGAGAAAACAAAAAAATGGGGGAAAAGAGGGGAGTGCTTGCCGGAAGTTACAGAAGTGAATGTTCATGTTATCAGATTGGAGACTACCAAGGTGGAATTTGAGGTGCTATTCCTCTACTCAGCATCTCGTCTCAACTTGTCAGTGGAGGTAGCCATTCACAGACTATAAGACTAGGAAGTGAAATTAAAATGGCTGGCCACCAGAAGATCCCAGCTGTTACGGTGACAGAGCAAAGGTGTTCAACAAAGTCACTCTACCAATGTGGAAGAGGCCACTTGAATGCAAAAAATGACAGTGGCAGATTGACATGTAAAGGACGGCCTCACCTGGATGGACTGCTTAGACTCCTGAATGGTGGTGAGGGAGGAGGTGTAGGAGTTTTAGCTGAATTCAGGAACGTGGTCAGTGCTAAAATGGGAAGCATTGCAGCCCATTACATGATAACCACATGGACAGAATCTGATATATTGTTTATTATGTGAATTTATGCACTTCACTAGCAGAATCTCCACTGATTACATCAATGATTTTTCTAAGCATTTTAAGCTCTTAATTCAGTGCATTGCTAAATTAGTAATGGTTTCAATAATGTTTCCAGTCTGAAAAAGTAATTAACTTCCAAAGACAGGTGACAATTTCTAGGTTACCATCACATCTCCTAACCAAAAATAATTATCTTTGTTCACTGACTGTGTTTCCTGCCTTTAAAATATAATATTTTAAAGGCAGGAGACACAGTCAATGAACAAAGATAAGCATGAAGCAATTCCACGCCGCAACATACTGAATTCTGTTTCCATGACAATTTTCACTCACTAGTGCTCTAGGTTAGATATCAGTCCAAAAGAATATGAAAAAAAAATCTCTCTAGCAAAGCTGTTTGATTTCTGTAATTTATTTACTCCTTGAGCCTTTAGTTTCAAATTAAACTTTCATTGGTGAAATACCAGTTAACCTTTTGATTTCTAAATTAAATGAGATTGGGTAAGTAAATTCCTACTGTGCTCAAATTAACAGTACAATACTGCCCAAAACTCACAATTATTGACATTACAGTGGCAGTCTTAATCAGATTTAATACAATTGCCAGTATTAGCAATCAAATTGTCACAGTGGGATAAAGCAATAATGTTCAATTCAAGGTACAACTCTGAAATTCAAAACAAATGATTTTTCCTACTCTAAGGGTCATATTATTACTAATAAATGTTGACACTTTGTTGGGGGGGGAGAGTAGTAGTGTCAAAATTAGTAATCAATACAACCAAAATATTCATCCAAAATTACAACCACAGTTAGTTGATTTGACTTAGGTTATTGGAATTATTTGTAATAAATTGCAATTTAGAGATAATATGCTAAATGCTTGGTTAAGAATCATTACTTTTTTCACATTAGATTGTAATATTTGTTCATAATTGAGCACAGAAAGAAGCTTCAATAACTTTAAATGCTTTATTAAATAAAGACTATTAAGTTGTATAATGAGCTTCTTCTGAATGTAAAATACCTTGTGACTTAACTGTGAAAAGCAGACATCATGAAGGATATATAATTAAGATATGAATTAGGAATACAACTGGACTTTAGATTAACTGGCCCTTTCTTAGTGTTTCTGTAACGAGAGCAGATAATCTGTCTGCCATCTGTTTCCTCCTTATTAGCTACAAAATAAGATGAATAATGGCAGAGACAGTAAGCTTTAGTTTGTTATTATTAAATGACAATTTATTATAAATTTATAGTTCTTAACATAGTATTGTAATTATATAATATCCTTTTATTTGTGGTAACATTCTTCTTTGAAACTATGTAAACAGAATCACTTATGACTTTTTTGTGTGACCAAGACCCTATAGTATCCGTAAAATATGCATTTCAGTATCATTTTTATTATTCTTATTGGTTCTTTCCATGGTTATTCTGATCGATTTGCAATCAAGTTACTTGCTCTGGGGGTTCAGACTGTACTCAGAGTGACATATGTTGGCAGCCTTGGATTGGTGGGCAGGCAAAGACCATGGAATATAGACTAAAAATGATTACCAGAAGTGGGACAAAGAATTTTACTTTTATAAAGCAAGTCGATCTAGAATGCAACATTCAAAAGGGAGCCAGATGGATATCTAAAAAAGGATTGAAAATGCAGGCAGAGGAGAGAGAAAGAGCAAGATATTTGCATGAGCTGGATTGTTCTTATGTACAGATCAGTAGGCTGAATAGCGTTCTTCACTACAGTAACCATTCTGTGATCTATTCAGCAATTCTGACCCATCTGTGGATTTTATGGAGCAAAGTCATTTCCTTTGATCTCCAAAAATTAACAAGCATGGCATTGTTTTTCTTGAAAACTTGCCTTGGGTTATAGAAGACTTATATAGAACCTATGTGTATGGTTTCACTATTGTCATTTAATTCCTCTGCTGGCCAAGATGTCCCTTTTGTTGCCACAATGGAAAAACTGCAGGTGCATCTTTTTCTTTTCTATCAATATTGCAAAGTGATTCTTTGACTCAGGTGGTATTTAATTAAACTGTATTGAATGAGAGTTCTACCCACTTCTGATTTCAGTGGATAAACCCAGGAATATACTGTATCTGTGATACTGTCTGTATCCCAAAGGGGAAGAAGTTCATAGTGTACGTGCACACTTTTCCATATTTGGCATGCCATTTCTGTTTCTAAGACATTGACCAGCTCTCTAAGTGAGGTCCTGAGGACACACCAATTTCAGTTGTTTCATCAGTGTTAGGTCTGAAGTTGGGATGTTCACCGATCATGGGACAATTTTCAATTCCATTTAAAGACTTCAGCAAGTCTAGAGGAACATTCAGTTTAGCAAGTAAAGTTTATGCCACAAAGTGCCATGGCCTGACCACATCAATAAAGGTGGTCGAGCCACATCTCAATATCATCCAATGCTTATTAACATTAATATCTTTATACTTTATACTTTATTGTCGCCAAACAATTGATACTAGAGCGTACAATCATCACAGCGATATTTGATTCTGCGCTTTGCACTCCCTGGATTACAAATCGATAGTAAATATTAAAAACTTAAATTATAAATCATAAATAGAAAATAGAAAAGGGAAAGTAAGGTAGTGCAAAAAAACCGAGATGCAGGTCTGGATATTTGGAGGGTACAGCCCAGATCCGGGTCAGGATCCGTTCAGCAGCCTTAACACAGTTGGAAAGAAGCTGTTCCCAAATCTGGCTGTATGAGTCTTCAAGCTCCTGAGCCTTCTCCCGGAGAGAAGAGAGACGAAAAGTGTGTTGGCTGGGTGGGTCGTGTCCTTGATTATCCTAGCAGCACTGCTCTGACAGCGTACGGAGTAAAGTGAATCCAAGGACGGAAGATAGGTTTGTGTGATGTGCTGGGCTGTGTTCACGATCTTCTGCAGCTTCTTCCGGTCTTGGACAGGACAACTTCCATACCAGGTTGTGATGCACCCTAGAAGAATGCTTTCTACGGTGCATCTATAAAAATTAGTGCGGGTTTTAGGGGACATGCCAAATTTCTTTAGTTTTCTCAGGAAGTAAAGGCACTGGTGGGCCTTCTTGGCAGTGGACTCTGCATGGTTGGACCAAGTCAGGCCATTTGTGATATTGACCCCAAGGAACTTAAAGCTTTTGACCTGTTCCACTTGCGCACCACCAATGTAAATGGGGTTGTGCGGTCCACTACTCTTTCTGAAGTCAACAACCAATTCCTTCATCTTGCTGACGTTGAGGGATAGGTTATTGTCTTCGCACCATACCACCAGGTCTTAATTTCCTCTCTGTACTCAAACTCATCATTACCCGAGATACGGCCTACAATTGTGGTATCATCAGCAAACTTATATATTGAGATCGATGGAAACTTTAAGGGGCACCATTGACCACCACCTTAACAGGACCTGCCTTGTACACAGTTTAAGAAGCTTGGTCATTAGCTTAGCCTCTTCCTAACTTGCCAAAGACACAATAAAGCAGTGCAATATCTCCACTTGCTTTGATGAATGCATCTTCATAAAGCTTAAAACCATCTTGGATAAGCAGTCCATTTGAATATCCCCACAATGTGAAACTAATAATGTAGACAGAGGGGAAATATTTTTGCTGGTTGTGGAGTTTAGGATCATGTTGCACCATCTTAAAAGTACATCCAGACCTTTCAGGGGTGATGTTAGAAAACATTGCTTACACAGAAGGTAAATGATGACGGTTAACTCTTAATCTTAAATCTTTCATTCATAAAGTACAATCTTCTCAAATCCTGTTCAGGATGGGCACTAAATGCTAGCAATACCAGCATTACTGTCAGTTATTTTTTTAAAAAAGGTACATCAAAGCAGGAGTGAATAATTTTATTTTCTCTCACTAATCTTTGAAGTTTGTTTTAGAGCAATATTCTAATAGGAATTCTCATTTATACTTACTCAATGACTAATGGAACAACATACAGAAAAAAACACCTACTTCCCAGCAGACAGATGAAAAATAATCACTTGGATAAATTCTTCTAATAAGAGAGTTAATATAAACAAGAAACTACTAAAAGTAATTTAGTAATAGGTTGGCCTTCAAAAGCAACTGCTAACCCTGTAACACTCAGCTGGGGAACCAATAGGAAGAGAAAAATATGCATGGGATATCAGGGCAGGGAATACCTATATTACTTCACTTCAACTGAAATACGGAACACTGAATGGTTCAAAAACTCCATGATATTATTGCACTAGCTTTACACAATGATGTAAATCGCAGAGTTATGCGGAATGGAAACTGGCTCTTTGACTCACTGAGTCGGCAAAGATCTTCAACCACCCTTTCACACCAAGCCTACATTAATCACATATTCCAGCTATTGATAACCCTTGTTTTTGCTGATGATTGAGAATTGAATGATTGGGTAGAGATAAACTGGATCGGATTTTTCCTCTTTTTTTTGTAAAAAGGACATACCTGAGCCATTTTCCACACTGGAGACATGAGAAATTGCAGTCTGGAGTAACACACAAAAAGCTGTGGAACTCGGTGGGCCAGGCAGCATCAATGGACGGAAATAGATAGTTGCCACTACAGATGAAGGGCCTTGACTCAAAACGTCAACTGTCCACTTCAATCCCTGGACACCGCCTAAGCTGCTGACTTTGTGTTTTCTGTGTTGCTGTGATGACGCTTGTGTCCCCCACCACCAGGTTCAGGAAGAGTTTTGTTGAGCTTTTTAAAAACTCCATTGCATTTCTTCGTTTTCCTGTAAAGGTAGTGTAAAGTGACAAATACATACATTGATAATAAATTTGCTTTGACTTTAACTTTGTTAGGCCGATGCCACTGTAACTGTACTGGAATAGTTTGGCTAAACATGTTGTTACTTCAGGAGTGCAGATCTTTAGTCCTACAGCTGGGATATTGCCTGATTCCTTAGTCTTTACTGCATCAATTTCTCTCAACTGGTTCTTGAAATCTCAGGGAGCAAATTGAATGTCTGAAGACTGTCTTCTGTGATGGCAGGGATTGGATGAAGAAGTCAAGGTGAATCACTCTCTCAGCTGTCAGTTATAACCTTACTTTTAGCATGCAGATGCTGGGTCCTGACACCGAAGTAGGCTATTCAACCCACTGAATCAATAATTTACCTCAAAGCAGCCTCATCAATCTCACCTACACCCACATAAGTAATTTCTCACACCAACCCATCAACTCCATCTTGGTTTTCCCATCACCCACCTGCTGTTGTCAGTTAACCTAGCAACAGCTCATTTGGGATGTGCCCTTTCATCAGAGACCTAGAGGAAACCCATTTGATCACAGGGAGCACATGCAAAATTCACACAGACAGCTCCTGAGGTCGGAGTTGAACCCAGGGTGCTGGAGTTGCCCAGCCACTGTTACATTTGCAACTACTTCTTGGTTCTCCTCCTTCCAACCGTATTGTTCAAGCAGCACACACAAAATGGCGGAGGAACTCAGCAGGTCAGGCAGCATCTGTGGAAAAGAGTAAACCGTCGATGTTTTGGGCCGAGATCCTTCATCAGGTCTGGAAGGGTCCTCATGTTTGTTAGAATATTATTTTGTAGGTTGTGGGGTCGCTTAGGCCGTTGCAGGGTGCTGTTGCTGTTTGGGCTTTTTGTGCCTATGCCCTGCAGCTTCACTGAGTTGACACTTGGTTTTCATCCGAGTCCAGTGCCGCTCCCAACTTGCCTTTCGACATTGCTGATGGAATCGGGTTTGGTTATAACAGTAGAGTGGGGAATATGAAGGATCCAGTGATTACGGTGTACATCCCTGCCGCTGCTGGTGGTCCACGGGATCTCTTGGGCGCCCAGTGTTGATCCGCCAGATCTGAGTCTCTCCTATTTCGCACGATCGAAGGAGTGCTCAGGGCAAAGCTGGAGTTTTGTCGCCACAAGACCCGTGTGGAAGTCACGCGTACCCGTGCCACAGTGGCCTGGCGCAACCGGATTCAGTGCTATTCAGTGGGGCGGAGTAGTGATCTGTCATTTGAGGGAGGGTGTTCGATGTAACCAGGGCAAGGTTACAAAACAGCGGTTGAAGTGGAAACCAGTTTGATTCCTCCAAGGTCAAAACTAAGCGCAATAGCAAGTATAGAATTGTCTATTTTGTCTCGGAAGTTTACTTGTAATTTTTTTTGGCAGAACTCAGTTCAAGGAAGTTTGTTTTATCCTTTGAACTACAAAACTGGCAAGTTAAGTGCTGTGCCCCCCTGACCACCTACAATCCTAAATCAGTGGCGAAATTATTTATGAGGGCTGGTTAGTGAGGCAAATCCACGGAGTTCTTCTTCCTACCACTTGGATTGAAATTCCACTCGGGGAGCGTGCTTGCATGGACACAGGGTGAAAAAGCATCTACCACAGATATTGGTGCTCAGCAGACCTGTTGGCATGTAACTACGTTGTGCAATCTATCGCTCAGTTATTGTTAGTTATTCGCCGACAGTTACTCTTGTGTTAGGCCAATGTAATTGATTTGGCTGAGGAACGGGGCGGGGTGAAGGCGGTCACTTCTCTCAGGAAGTTAATTATAATTGCAGAACGAACAGGGTAGCATTCGGCTGTATGTTCCGCGGTTGACAGTCTCGGTCCGGCGTGGTTCAGCGGAGAGTTTAGATCCCGCTTACTTTCAGCGTTCCGGCCAGTATTCTAGCCTTGGCGTAATGGGTGGATCTGTCTCCAGCTTGGATGAGAGTAAATGCAATTATATCAGAGGTAAGGACGATTTCATTACAGAGGTAACTTTCCTGGTTGTAGCGCGGCGAAGAGTAAACTATCAAGTAATTCAACCAGATGTACTGTTAGATGTTAATCTTTGACAAGTGGAAATCGAGAGAATTGTGTTACGTTGTGTTAGTGTGGAACAATGAGCAACGAATGAAACTAATCCGTAGTAATACTGTAATACAGGTTTGTTTGCCAGCCCGTCTCTTGGAGGGCTTGTGCGTGCGTGCGTGTCTCTTCAACTCTTCGTGGATACGCCATCCATTCATGCCCAGTTATGACCAACTTACTTTGGAAACCCAGACACTTTGTGTCAGTAATGTTATCCTCCCCAGAGCCGCAAAAGATCGAAAGTTGAATGGTGTGACTGTGTGTGGGGAGGGAAATATGGCACACTCTCAACTCCAGCGGAAAACTTGATTCATGCCGACTCGCGTTGAAGATGTCTGCCGGAAAAAAAACTTCTAAATCTGCAATCTTTTCCAGGGCGAGGACTACCTGCTTCGAGTATGAAAGGAGTGTTTGACTTTATTCATGCATATGAAAGGGTTAATTATTAACGTCTCCCGTTACTCTCTATAAATATTAAAACTCTGAATGTTCGGTTTTCACGTACCGGCTAGCTGAAAATAGTACACAGGTTGTATAGTCGAGTTTGAAATCGCAGCGGTTGCTGTGGACGTTTGGGGAACAGAGGCGGCAGCAATGTTTTCACATTCGGAACCTCTGGGAATTGGTGCTCCCTATACACTTGTGCCGCGTGGCCTATCAGAATAAAGGAGCCACTTCAGGGCTGTCTGGCCGTTGCTGTCCCCGGAGGCATAACTTTAACCGTTGTGCCGAATTGCTAAATGGTTTTATTTACTCGCTGTTTACGTCAATGGAGGTGCGGGACACCTACATCTGTGTGGCTCTCAGTGGCTGTAGCGCCAAAGCTTTCGGTGCAAGCACAAAGGTTGCCAATGTCTGTTCAATCAGAAGCATGAAATTTGTTGTTTCAACGCAGCAGTATATTGCAATACATATTTGTTTTCAAACTATGAATTACAATAAGAAATATATTAAATAATTACATTTAATAAATGGTGCAAAAAGAAATTGTCATTACACCAATGTGCAGAATCATTTCTAAGTTAGTCGGCAGACTAAAAGAGCAGCGTTTGTCTCATTCCAACCCTAAAGTCCGTAATTTATCGGTTTGTTAAATGTGACAGTGCGCTCTCGCTCAGGAGATGGAGACGTGGCGTGGCGGCCGTTCCGTCAGCAGCCGCAGCCTGATTCGTGAACTAAATCCATTGCATTTAAAATGCAGCCCAGGAAGCGGCTTTCACAAACAACAGCCAACAAAAGGAAGGAGCAAACAGCGCCGATGCATTTGGAACATTTGGGGGAAATGCCTTTACAGTTACGGCATCGAAAGCGCGGAGAGCACAGGCTTCAGTGGGTGTGCGGCGCTGCCCTGTTTCGTGAGATCAGGGGAATTCCCATTAAATCACACAGTTACCTTCATTGTAAGGGTATAATAATTGGAGCGCTCAACGACGAAAGCAAAGTGGCGGTTGTAATTCTGGTTTAAAAGCATTAATTAATCAGGAGGGCTTCCCTTGCGCCGCTGGGGTCCCACGACTACTTTGCTGGCTACATCCGCGGTTTGCTGCTGTCTTCTCTTGGGGCCCACGTCTAGGATTTCACATTTTCTACTATTGCTGCTTTCCAATTTTATTTTTCTGTTAACCTTTAAAATGTGAATAAAATGGAAACCCGCACGATAAACAAGCAAGTTAAAGCAAACAAATGGAATGCACAACAATGGGATTAATGCATGGTTGACGGCCATCACTGACCAAATTGTCTGTTTCCTTACTGGGCCTTTCTCTGGCTTTATAACTAATGGTCACTAACTGTGTATGGATAGGTCTTGTTTAAAAACAAATTGGACTTTTCCACTGCAATAGGGGTTAGTTGCTGTAGGCATTTGTTTGGGGGCCGTTTGGTTCCTTTCTCTGGGCTGATGATTTTATGCCCTTTGCCTAATTTCCCCCAAAGTAACTGGTAAAATGGCGAAGTGGTAAATCTCAGCCCAAGCATGGACGGTGACACGCTGAACGTTACAGAAATGGGCGACAAGAGGCTTCCTTCTGTCCGTGGTAAATTAGCTAAGCCCAACGGGGCAGCGCGATTGCCCAATGTGTCCACTCACACTTTTGGCTTTGTTTGTGAAAATTACTGAAAGTTAGATAGTAGCAAGACCCTTCAAATTGCAGAGTGAATATTAGGTATATCAAGAAACGTATCTTCGGAATTTCTTCATTATGTCTAACAATAATAATGTTATCGCGCTGAAACTATTAAAGAGATCGAATGTTTTTATTCCGTTCATGCCTAAATCAACATTTAACCGCTTTTTATGTAACAGTGCAGATTTATCACCCCAAAACTCACAGAACTGGGATGATGTCCCCCGCGAATAAGCACAGGGAGAAAGAAACTCCCAGTGACACAGTGCACGAAATGTCCGTCCCTCCCGCCTCTCTGCATCTTTATAGCCCAAAACTGGGAAAACGTTTATAAAACCCTCTTCTATACACTGACGCCTGAATTCCATATTTCTGAGACGTATTCTCTCTCCCCAGAAACAAGACTTGCTAAACTCTACAATTCCCAGCCAATCCATGCAGTATTTGAATGCATCCGAATGTTTTTCCCCCCAATGGGGGCACTATGCAGTGTGAGCATGCTGAAGGAAGACCGTATCAGTGTAGGTCACAATCAGCAACCTACCAGGTTATGACCCACCTCAACACTCTACTAGACATTCGAATTATTCTGCTATTTTATTTCCAGTATGCCAGGGGACAAAATTGGACTAGTACATAACCCCTCTATTAATGCAGTAAGCTTATTTGCGGACTCATTCCACAGGACCTAATAGTTGTTTTTTGCAGCTGAATTAGGCTGCCGAACCTTCTAAGCCAATACCAGGTATTAACCAGGGAACCACCGGGTGCAGGATGGACATTGGACAATAGAGCTTACATTCTTGATTATGACCCAAGAAAAGGCCATTAGGTTTATCAGGTCCGTACTACCTCCCAACAGAGCAATCCAATCAATTGCTTTCTCCTCTTGTTTCCCTCACAGGGCTAAATTTCATATGCCCATCATCCTTCCATGACTCTTCTGCCACTTCCACTTAGGGTTAATTTACAGTAGTTAATTAGCTTGCCAGGCATCTATGGGAGGTAGGAGGAAACTGCAGTACCTGGAAGAAATCCCCACAGTTAGGGTGAGAATGAACAAACACCACAAAGAAGTCAGGATTCAACCCTGAGCCCTGGAGCCATGACACAGCAATGCCACTTTTTGAGCCTTATTTGATTGTGCTTCTTCAATGGGTACATTTAATGTCAGAGAAATTTATACAATATACACCCTGAAATTCTTTTTCTTCACAAACATCCACAAAAACAGAGTGCCCCAAAGAATGAATGACAGTTAAATGTTAGAACCCCCAAAGCCCTCCCACCAGCTCCCCCTCCCATGCACAAGCAGCAGCAAGCAATAATCCCCTCCCCCACCAGCAAAAAAGCATAAGCGCTCCCCACTGAGCACTCAAGCGTGCAGCAAAGCATCAATAAAGACACAGACGCAGTGCCCCAAAGACTATTTGTTCACCCGGTATTCGACACACCACAGGCGCTCTCTCTCCCTAATAAGGGGACAAGAAGTGTCCCCGTTTCACAGCGAGAGTGGCCATTGTTGGAGGAGGGCAATGCTAGAGTAGTCGGGCTTTGGCTCAACAGACTTGGGCAAGAACAGGAGGAGGTTCTAAATAAGATGCTAGTAAGTTCTTTTTCTCTGTTAGCAGATAGCTAGTGCACTGAGAATGGGTTCAGAATTAGTGGTATGTTCCTTGTTTGAGATCTGGAAACTTTGGAAGACCTCCAGTCTCCCTGATAACTACACCTGCACAAAGTGAACCAAGCCACAGCATCTTAGAAACCATGTTGAGGCACTGGAGCTGCAGCTTGATGACCCTCAGCTCATCCTGGAGAATGAGGAGCTGATAGATGGGAGCTACAGATAAGAGGTAACCACATCCAAGTTGCAGGATGCAGGTACTTGGTGACTGTCAGGACAGGGAAAGGGAATAGGCAGCTAGTGCAGAGTATCCCTGTGGCCTTCCCCTCAATAATAAATATACTACTTTGGATACTGTTGGATGAGGGGGGGGAGATGACAGGATGACAGGAGAGGAGTGTAGTAGTGATAGGGGATTCCATAGTTAGGGGAGCAGACAGGAGATTCAATGGACATGATAAAGATACCTGAATGGTATTTTTGCTTCCCAGGTGCCAGGGGAGTCTTGGATTGGGTCCACAGCTTTCTAAAGGGGGAGAGCCAACAGCCAGAAGTCGTGCTACATATTGGTACCAACAACATAGGCAGGAAATGGGAAGAGGCCCTGAAGAGAGAATATAGGAAGTTGGGCAGGAAGCTAAAAAGTAGGTCGTCCAGTGTGATAATCCCTGGATTGCTGCCTGTGCCATGCACCAGTGAGGGTCAGAACAGGATGAATCCATTGCTGAGGAGTTGGTGTGGGGGCAGGGTTTTAGAACTTTGGATCATTGGGCTCACTTTTGGGGAAGGTATGATGTGTACAAAAAGGGTGGGTTACACCTGAACCTGAGTGGGAACAATATCCTTGAGGGTAGATTTGCTAGAGCTATAGGGGAGGGTTTAAACTAATTTGGCGGCGGAGGTGAAAACCAGAATGATAGGACTGAGGATAGGGCAATGGACAAACAAGTAGATGCAGTGTGCACTGAGACTGTGAGGCAGGACAGGCAGATGATAGGCTAAAATTGCAGTCAGTGGGACGAGATTAAGTGTAGCATGGGGGCAAAATCAAAAAGGGTGATGAATACAGGACTGAAAGTGTAATATTTGAATGCACACAGTATATGGAATAAGGTAGGTGATCTAGTATCAAAATTAGAGATTGGCAGATACCACTGGGATATAGCTGAAAGAAGGTAATAGTTGGGAGTTTGGCATCCAAGGATACACATTGTATCGAAAGGACAGGCAGGTAAGCAGAGGGGGTGGGTGGCTCTCTTGGTAAAAAATGAAATCAAATGCTTAGAAAGAGGTAACAGAGAATCTGAAGATATGGAATTTATCAGTCATTAAGTCAAGTCCGACTCTTTCTGACCTCATGGATCATAGGGTCCATAGGGTTTTCATGGCAAGATATGGAAGTAGATGGCTGCTGCCTGGGTTGGGACCTGGCTGGGTTTGAACTCAGGACCATCTGCCTTGAAGTCCAGTGCTGATGCCACTACACCACTAGCCAGCCCAAATAGAATAGAATACTTGGGGGTAAAGTTAAGAAACTGCAAGTGTAAAAAGACTTTGATGGGATTTTTATACAGGCCTCCAAATAGTTGCCAGGACGTGGGATCCAAATTACAACAGGAGATAGAAAAAATATGTAAAAAGGGCAATGTTATGATAGTAATGAGTGATTTCAATATGCAGGTAAATTGGGAAAAACAGGTTGGTGCAGTATCCCAAGAGAGGGAATGTGTAGAATGTCATCAAGATGGCTTTACAGAGAAGCTTGTGGTTGAGCCCATTAGGAGAAAGGCATTTCTGGATTTGATGTTGTTTAATGATTTGGTGATTTGATTAAGGAGCTTAAGGTAAAGGAGGCCTTTGGAGCCAGTGATCATAATATGATACAATTCACCCTGCAATTTCAGAGGGAGAAGGTAAAGTTAGATGTATCAGTATTACAGCTGAGTAAAGGGAATTACAGAGGCATGAGAGGGGAGCTGATCAAAGTTGATTGGAAGGGGGCACAAGCATGGATGACAGCAGAACAATAATGGCCAGTATTTTTTGGGAGCAATTTGGAAGGTGCAGGATAGATACATTCCATAGATGAAGATGTGTTCTTAAGGGAGGACGAGGCAAATATGCTGACAAGGGAAGTCAAAGACAGCATGAAAACAAAGGGGAGGACTTACAATATGACAAAAATTAGTTGTTAGTTAGAGGATTAGGAAGTTATGATAGTGGGAGTGTGAAGTGCAGAATCAAATATTGCTGTGATGATTGTACGTTCTAGTACCAATTGTTTGGCGACTATAAAGTACAAAGTATGAAGTATTAAAAACCAATGGAAGATAAATAAAAAGGCCAGAAGGAGAAAAAATAAATAGGTAGATACTTTATTGATCCCAAAGGAAATTGCAGTGTTACAGTAGCATTACAAGTGCACAGTTATACAAACAGAAGGAAAGATGGAATATGAAGATTTATAGGCATCCGTTAGTCTCATGAGACCATGGATTTGTGCCTTGGAAGGTTTCCGGGGCGCAGACCTGGGTAAGGTTGTATGGAACCAGCAGTTGCCCATACTGCAAGTCTCCCCTCTCCACGCCACCGACGTTGTCCAAGGGAAGGGCATTAGGACCCATACAGCTTGGCAACGGTGTCATCGCAGAGCAATGTGTGGTTAAGTGCCTTGCTCAGGGACACACACATTGCCTCAGCCAAGGCTCGAACTAGCGACCTTCAGATCACTAGATGAACGCCTTAACCACTTGGTCACGCGCCAACACCATATATGAAGATAAATAATCCAATAATATCAAGGAGGATATCAAAAAAATTTTCATATATATACAGAGTAAAAGTGAGGTGAGAGTGGACATTGGACCACTAGAAAATGATGCTGGAGAGGTAACAATAGGAGACAATGAAATGGTGAATGAAATTAATGTATTTTACAGCAGCCTTCATGACGGAAGACGCAAGCACGATGTCAAAATTTTGAGAGCATCAGAGGCAGAAGTGAATGTTGTTGCTATTACTAAGGAGAAGGTACTTGGGAAGATGAAAGGTCTGAAGGTAGATACATCACCTAGACCAGATGGTGTGCCCCCCCAAGGTTCTGAAAGAGGTAGCTGAAGAGATTATTGAGATATTAGTAAAGATCTTTCAAGAATAACCAGATTCTGGAATGGTTCTGGAGTACAGGAAAGTTGCAAATGTCACTCCATTCTTTATGAAGGAAGTGAGGCAGAGGAAAAGAAATTATGGGCTAATTAGCCTGACTTTAGTGGTTGGAAAGTTGCTGGAATCCATTATTATGGATGTGGTTTAGGGGTACTTCGAGGTACATGATAAAATAGGCCAAAGTCAGCATGGTTTTCTTAAGGGATGATATTCCCTGACAAATCTGTTGGAATTCTCTGAGCAAATAACAGGCAGGATAAACAAAGGAGAGTCAGTGGATGCTGCTTACTTGGATTTTCAGAAGTCCTGTGACAAAGTGCTGCATGTGAGGTTGCTCAGCAAGATAAGAGCCCGTGATATTACAGGAAAGATAGTAGCATGGATAGGAGATTAGCTGACTGGCAGGAGGCAAAGGGTGGGAATAAAGGGAGCCTTTTCTGGTTGGCTGCTGGTGACTCATGGTGTTTTGCAGGGGTTGATGTTGGGCCTGCTTCCTTTCATGTTATATATGTGAATGACTGGGATGACGAAACTGATAGCTTTGTCGCCGAGTTTGCGGACAACAGGAAGATAGGTGGATGGGCAAGTAGTGATGAGGAAGCAAGGAATTTGCAGAAGGACTTGGACAGATTGGGAGAATGAGCAAAGAAGTGGCAGATGGAATATAGTGTAGGGAATTGTATGGTCATGCACTTCGGTAGAGGGAATAAAGGCGTAGACTATTTTCTAAATGGAGAGAAAATTCAAAGAGCAGAGGTGCAAAGGGACTTAGCAGTACTTGTGCTGGATTCCTTAATGATTGACTTGCAGGTTGAGTTGGTGGTATGCAAGGCAAATGCAATGTTAGCAATTATTTCAAGAGGACTAGAATATAAGAACTCGCATGGGACCCAGCTACGCCTGTCTCTTCGTTGGTTATGTGGAACAGTCTGTGCTCCAAACCTATTCTGGTACTGCTCCCCAACTTTTCCTTTGGTACATTGACGACTACATTGGTGCTGCTTCCTGCACCCATGCTGAGCTTGTCAATTCCATCGACTTTACTTCAAACTTCCACCCAGCACTCAAATTCACTTGGTCTATCTTGGACACTTCTCTCCCCTTTCTCGATGTCTCGGTCTCCATCTCTGGAGACAGACTGTCCACTGACATCTTCTACAAGCCCACTGACTCTCATAACTACCTCGACTATACCTTTTCCCACCCCGCCACATGCAAAAATGCCATTCCCTATTCCTAGTTCCTCCGTCTCCGCCACATCTGCTCCGAGGATGAGGTTTTCCGTTCCAGGACATCTCAAATGTCCTCTTTCTTTAAGGATCGTGGTTTCCCTTCTACCGTCATCAATGATGCCCTCACCCGCATCTCCTCCATTTCCCGCACTTCGGCCCTCACCCCATCCTCCCGCCACCACAACAGGGACAGAGTTCCCCTTGTCCTCACCTACCACCCCACCAGCCTCCGGATCCAGCACATTATCCTCCACAACTTCCGCCACATTCAACAGGACCCCACCACAAAGCACATCTTTCCCTCTCCACCCCTCTCCGCTTTCCGCAGAGATCGGTCCCTCCGCAACTCCCTTATCCGCACGTCCATCCCCACGGATCTCCCACCCAGCACTTATCCCTGTAAGCGTAAGTGCTACGCCAGTCCCTACACCTCCTCTCTTGCCACCATTCAGGACCCCAAACAGCCCTTCCAGGTGAGGCAACACTTCACTTGTGAGTCTGTTGGGGTCATCTATTGCATCCGGTGCTCCCGGTGCGGCCTCCTCTACATCGGTGAAACCCGACGTAGATTGGGGGACCGCTTCGTCAAGCACCTCCACTCCGTCCGCCACAACAGACAGGATCTCCCGGTAGCCACCCACTTTAACTCTGCTTCCCATTCCCATTCAGATATGTCCATACATAGCCTCCTCTACTGCCATGATGAGGCTAAACTCAGATTGGAGGAGCAACACCTCATATACCGTCTAGGTAGTCTCCAGCCCCTTGGTATGAACATAGAATTCTCCAACTTCAGGTAATTCCCTCTCCCTCCCTTCCTCTATCCCTATTTCACTCTGCCCCCTCCCCCAGCTGCCTCTAACCGCCCTCATGGTTCCGCCTCCTTCTACTACCCATTGTTTTCCTGCCTATGACGTCGATGCTTCCCCTCCCCCACCCCTTTGTCTTTCAAATTACTGGTCTTTCAGTCAAACCTACAAGCATTCTTCAGATCCTTCCCCCCCTTCATTCTTCAGTCCTGTCGAAGGGTTCCGGCCCGAAACGTCGACTCATCGTCTCCACTGATGCTGCCCAACCTGCTGAGTTCCTCCAGCGTACTGTGAGTGTTGCCTAGAATATAAGAGCAAGGATGTGATGCTGAGGCTTTATAAGGTCAGTCTGCACTTGGAGTATTGTGAGCGGTTTTGGGCCCTTTATCTTAGAAAAGATGTGGTGGCATAGGAGAGGGTCCAGAGGAAATTCTTGAGAGTGATTCTGGGAATGAAAGGGTTAACAAATGAGGCGTGTTTGTTGATTTCAGGCTTGTACCTGCTGGAATTCAGAAGAATGAGGGGGGATCCCATTGAAACCTATTGAATATTAATAGGTCCGGATAGAGCAGATGTCGGGAGGATGTTTCCAATAGTGGCTCAGTCTAAGATCAGAGGTCAGAGCCTCAGACTGGAACAGAGATGAGGAAGAATTCTTTTGCCAGAGGGTAGTGAATCTGTGAAATTCATTGCCACAGGGAGCTGTGGATGCCATGTTACTGAGTATATTTAAAGCAGAGTTTGATCGGTTCTTGATTAGTCAGGGCATCAAAGGTTATGGAAAGAAGACGGGAGAATGAGGATGAATGGGATAATAAATCAGCCATGGTGGAATGATGAAGTATGCTCAATGGGCCGAATGGCCTAACTCTGCTCCTTTGTCTTGTGGTCTTATATCGGGTGGCTTAAGAAGATATTGGAGTATAGGTGTAAAATAATGACTTTGCTGAACAAAGGAGAAGCAGGAACTCTGTGACTAATTGGTAGCTTTTAAAAAGCGTTTGAGTGGGTACAATGAATTTACTTCTGCACTCTGAAATTCTGTGCTGTAACTCTGCAGTCTGATCAGTTATGTTGAAGAAGGGATTATGTAATGAGGAGACCATGACGCTTCAAGAAACTGGGGTTAAATTTTGAGAGACCAGCAATGGCCAAAAGGACAGATTAGGAAAACAGATTTTGGATTTTCATCTGTCCGACATAGATTCACATTGGGCTCTGATTTATCCACCGAGTAATTAGGGAAGAGCAGTAATTACAATTCAGATAGGCCCATTTGACCCACTGGATCTATGGCAGATCTCAACAGACCAATCCCTTTGTGACTGAAACCAACAGGTGCCAATACATGGAAGGAGGTGGAGGTGTTGCCATGATATCTTATGTTTGTCTTATTGATGAATTTTCTAAAGAGAAGAATCCTTTGGACATACCCCTCCCCACTCTTTCCATGTCAATCACACCTTGCCAGTGTGATGACTCCCTTTGCATGCAGGCACTGAAGTCATACAGGTGGAACAATCTGTCTGTCTTCGGGATTTGGATCAGTGTGCTCTCAAGATTGAAGAAGAAGTCCTCCTTGGACTTGGACGAGTCACTGAGATACTGGACCTCATTATTTTTGATGGCAACGTTTATTCTGTGAAGATGACATTCTTCTTCCTGTCTGGCTCTGCAGAAGAAGGTTTGCCCACTGCCTTATTCTTTCAACTGGCCATCTCATTCCTATCTTGTTTCATCAGGTACAGCAATATTAATGTCAGTGAGTTTGACTTCCCAAGTTGGATTGTAGAGTGGTGTTCAGATTTATTACTGTTGAGTTTCTTTATGAGGGTTCTGACATTCCAGATCTCAGTTTCAAGCTATGGGATGGCAAATGCCTGTGGGTGGTTCTTTTAACATAGAGTAGCAGTTGCGTACTGACTGCCACCTAGAGCAAGGTCTTGATAAATTGGCAAGGGAGCCCAAATTGACTGGAGACCAGGCTCTGCTGCATGGGTATTAATGCTCACAGTTTAATGTATGCATGTGTAAATCATGTCTGGCATGGACATGCTTGCTCCTACACATATACCAACGTGGGTTCTCAAACTCAGGGACCTTTGGGCCACTGATTCCTTCCCAGCTTCCTTACTACTGTTTCCAAGTGTAACTATGAATAAGGACTCATTTCCACTTTCTAGCTCCAACCATGTCCATGACTCCTTTCTCTGTCTGCATACTAAACACTGACATCTATTACTGCAGACAGACATCTTACTCTATCCTTGAACCCAACTCCTGCCACATGTCTATACATATCCACACTTTGGCACATGCTCCCGATCCTGGCTCCCGGTGCATATCTAAACCCAATGGCATGCCAACCAGGTATTGACCAACAGGTTAATGATTGAACCATTCTCAGGGAGGACCAAAGTCAAGAAAGGCCAAGTAATTGCTCTTGATCTTTTTTGACAGAATGTTGCATCTCATCAATAAATTTCACAGCCAGTGTTCTGAGCTGATGGGAAGCTGTTTAACAACTGCTGACTCTACTTCAGAAACAAGGCCACCCAAATCTCTGTAGTCAAGCTGGTGCATGCAGCTAACACTCACATTTTTGCACACTCAAGTCCGAGCTCCAAGCCATCATCAGTACTTTTACTGAAGCATACGAGAGGGAAGTTCCCTGCCAATCTGCCCTTGCTGCAGCTCTCTGCCCTATAACAGTAGAAAGATTTATGGTGAGTCCTTGGAAATCCTGGACCACGTCCCAACTCTCAGGCCAAGAGTAAACAAGGGCAGACATCGATAGTCTCTTGAAGGAGAGGGTATTTGAAGATCATGACTTCAGACCTGCCACAAACACAAATGCCTGGCAATCACTGCCCTCCACATGCCTCTATGATCTGATTTACATGCACCAGCACCTCAAAGCACTGGAAATGTACCACCAATGCTGCACCCTCAATGTCTTTGAAGTTCACCAGAATTTCTTGAATGTGCTGTCCCAGACCAACATCCCCAGTAACTATACCGGAACACACATCTTCTATTCCAAGTTCTATCACAGGGAGAATTTGGCAGGTGGGTAGAGGGAAATGTTCAAGGATATACTCAGAGATTCCTTGAAGAAATGTAACATCCCACTGACCCCAGGGAATGCCTGGTCTACGTAGAGCATTTCGAGGGACTGAAAGTCCATGTGTCATGGACACCCAGTGGCTCCCACCTACTGACTGCCCTGTCAGCCAATGCCTGCACCATCTGTGGAGTAGTCTGGGGTTTCTATGCTCCCTTCACTTGTCACCTTAGAAACCACCGTGGAAGCAAGTCAGCATCGATCCAGAAGGACTGACTGTCAAAACCTCCATAAGCCCCATTCCCTATTTCCTGCTGGCCCTTCAACATACTCTCACTCACATGTCCACTAACTCCCTTTTTATTCTTTTGCACCTGTTTTTTCTTTGCACTGGAACAATTATTGAGTTCCATTTGTCTATGTACAGGATTGTCAATGTTATAAAATAGGAGAATTAATTCAGATGTTTAATATCCTTTAGTTTAAGTTGCTCATCACAAATTATACAAGATTTTCAACTATTCATCCATTTTCCCTTAATATATAGGCAAAATATTAGGAAACAAAGTTGTATAATGTATGGTATTTTAATGATGTGAGAAATACAATATTCACAATTATCACTGTGACATAGTCTCTAATTTAAGAAAACTAATGATACAACCATTTTAGCAGATGTGGTTAGTTGCAAAGTAACTACTTTCTATTCCTCAATAAGTACAACTGAAAAATCATTCTGTTGAATGAAACATACTAATCTCCAAAATAGATATGGTTGTCAGGGAAGATGAACAGAGCTATTATTTTCAATGGGTGTCAGTGTGTTCTCTGCAATTTCATTTTCATATATGGAGAAAATAAATGTTGACACCAAAGATAACAGGCACAGCTCTTTGATAATTATTTTCTAATAGCTCATGCTGTTTATATGAGGAGATCAGCAGACTTCATGAATGTATAAGGATATCTGAGATCTTAATGGATGATGTGACGTAATTTATTGCACTGAGGTTCTTAATAATACCGCAAAATGACTCCATTTGCATTGAGTTTGAAATGTAACACTGCTTTTACAGTCTTAAGATGATACAGACATGAGTCTGGTCTTTGCACATTGATCAGTTTGATAATTTATTGTTCCAGATGTATGTAATAATCTTGCCAACGGTGACTGGGGTTTTGCCACCAACATTCCATTTCACAGCAAGATGTGTTAAACTGGTAATATCTGAGCCAAGTTAGCAGAAGCAATTCACATTGTAAAGTATCAGGGGTGATTGATAAGTTTGTGACCTTGGGCCTCTCGTACTTCCTTACTCTTTTAAACGTTTGGAGAAATGCCCGCACTTGTGACTTTTTTTATGCTGATGCTTGCCAAATTTACTGCATGTATCAGAGAGTTTTACTGGCTGACAGCAAAATTCATCAGAAATGTTGGAGGTGAATATACTGCTATCTGCAAGGAGCTAGTCTCAAACGGTGGGTTGTGTAATGTGACCTTTGCTTTGAAACTATCAGATATTAAGCAAATCACTATCTACCCTTATGTCAATGGCTCAGATGACACTCCACTACAACCAGTGGTTTTGGAGAGAACTGTCAGCTGACAATACTGTTTGAGTCAGCAATGAAATATGTAATGGGCTGAAGGTGAGATGCTGGTGACCTGACCTTCCTCTCCACTGTTGGTCATCACTGATTCCAGAGAGACAGCGCTGACATGCTTTGCTGAGTGACCAGATAGTCTTTGTATCTGGTTCATGAGTTTTATGTTAGCATTGATTGAGATTTCTAATGTGAATTTACAGATCAGAATGTTGAAAATAGGTGATTTGGCCTTTTAAAATTTCAATGAATAATGTCTGTTGAATGTGTTTAAAAATATTTATGACCTTTTAATTTTAAAATATTATTTACTTAAATCTATTTCAATTGCCTTGAAATACTTCCAATTACCAGATATATTTAAACACAGATGAAATTGTCTTTGGCAGAAGCTGTGACATAGACAGAAACATCAGCTACTGCAGCTTGTGTAGTTGACTGAAAGTCCAGAATTTCATCTTAAATTCCTAAGTCATACTCCATAAAACTACAAGTACAATGATCATAATAAAATCATGTTTAAAAATACTATCTTCAAATGATTTCGAGAGAGTAGTGATGAAGAGAGTTCTTTGACCAGCGGTCTGTAACCAGCAGTGTTCTACAAGGATCAGTGTTGGGACCTCAGTTGTTTGTAACATATAAAAATGATTTAGACAAAAATCAACTAATTAGTATGTTTGCAAATGACACGAATATCGGTGCAGTAATGGACCGTGATGAATGTTGTCAAAGGATTGAGCAGGATATAGATTGGTTGCAAATGGGGCAAATAAATAGGAGGAGTTTTATCCAGACATGTGCAAGATGTTGCACTTCGCAAAGTGAAATGTAAAAGGAAAACATACATTAAATGACAAGATCCTAAAGAAAATTGATGTACAGAGGGACCTTAGGTGTAAGTCTATAACTTCTGGATGATTCTGGGAGTGAAAGGGTTAACATATGAGGAGCGTTTGGCAGCTTTGGGCCTGTACTCACTGGAATTTAGGAGAATGCGTGGAGAACTCATTGAAATCTACCAAATGTTGAAAGGACTAGATAACGCGGATGTGGAGATGATGTTTCCTATGGTGGGGTGTGCAGAGCTAGAGGGCACAGCCTCAAAATTAAGGGTTGACCTTTTAGAACAGAAGTAAGGAGGAATTCTTTTAGTCAAAGAGTGGTGAATCTGTGGAATGCTCTGCCACAGACTGCAGTTGAAGCCAATATTGGGTATATTTAAAGCAGAAGTTGATAGATTCCTGATTGGTCGGGGCATCAAGGTATATGGTATGGGGTTGAATGGGATCCGGTATCAGCCATGATGAAATGGTGGAGCAGACTCGATGGGCTGAATGGCTTAACTCTGCTCTTACGTCTTATGGTGTCCCTAAAAATGGCAATACAAATCGATAGGGTGGCAAAGAAGGCATATGGCATGCTAGTCTCCATTGTTGGGATGTTGAGTTTAAAAGTTAGGAAGTTATGTTGCAGCTGTGTAAAACGTTAGTTAGTCCACGTTTCAAATATGGTGACCAGTTCCCATTTCTGTATTACTGGGAGGATCTGGAGGCTTTGCATAGGGTGCCTAGAGGTTTACCAGGATGCTGCCTGGATTAGAGAATATTACCTATAAAGAGGGATTGAACAAACTTATTTTTTTCTGGAGTTTCAGAATGTACAAAATTATGAGAGACATACACAAGATAGTAATTTAGGATCTTTTTATTCCAGTATAGATATGTCAGATATGAGTGCATAGCTTTAAGATGAGAGGGGGAATGTTTAAAAAACATCTGCCAGAATTTAGTACCAAGGGTGGTGGTGGAGAAAGGTGCCTTTCGAAGACATTTAGTCAGACACATGAACAAGCAGGGGATTGAGGGATGATGACCACATGCAAGCAGATCTGTGTATTAAATTTGCACTATGGTCGGCACAGACACCATGGGCTGGAGACCCTGTTTCTGTGCTATACTGATCTATTTCAATGAGCTGTAAACATGTTTGCAATTGTTTGTATTTCTCTAACTTGATGCTGGACACTGACCAACAGGAGGGGAGGCGGGAATAAACTTTAGATAATATTCGATGGGATGACCTGGTAGATGAAAGCCACAACAGTCAGATCTCTGTCACTGAGTCTGCCTCTGTGGCTCAGAAGAGAAGTGGGGAGAAGAGGTGAGCTGTAGTGATAGGAGATTCGTTAGTTAGTGGAACCGAAAGTTCTGTGGACTGGAATGAGATTCCTGAATGGTTTGTTGTTTCTTGGGTGCCAGAGTCAGGGACATCTCAGATCCACAACATTCTCAAGTGGGAGGGTGAGCAGCCAGAGTTCATGGTCCATGTAGGTACCAAACAACATGGGTAGGATAGGTGATGAGGTCCTAAAAAGTGAGTTCAGGGAGTTAGGTGCTAAGTTAAAGTACAGGACCTTCAGGGTTGTGATTTCATGTTACCCATGCCAAGTGCTAGTGAGGCCAGAAATAGGAAGATTATACAGTTTAACATGTGACAAAGGAGTTAGTGTAGGAGGGAGGGCTTCAGATTTTTGAATCATTGGGCTCTCTTCCAGTGAAGGTGGAATCCCTACAGAAGGGACAGTTTGCACCTAAACTGGAAGGAGACTAATAACCTACTGGGAAGGTTTGATATAGTGCTACATGGGGTGTGAGGGGGGGCGATGGTGTTTGCAGGGTGTTGGGAACCAGAGCGCTGGAATAGATAGTGGAGTGATTGTGGAGAAAGATGTTGTTTAGCCTATGTAACAGGAATCAAACGGGTCGAGCATGGTGCAACTAATATTCTGAGCTGCGTATATTTCAATTCAAGAAGTATTGTAGGAAAGGCAGACGAGCTGTGGGCATGGATCAGCACATGGAATTATGACATTGTAGCCCCTACTGAGACTTGGTTATGGGGGTGGGGGGGGGGGGAACAAGACTAGCAGCTCAATGCTCCAGAATTCCATGTTTTAGATGTGATGGAGCAAGAGGGGTTAAATGGGGAGAAGAGGCATTCGGGAGAAAGTCATGGCAGTGCTCAGATAGGACAGACTGGAGGGCTTATCTGGTGAGGCCTTATGGGTAGAACTGAAGAATAAAAATGGTATGACCACATTAATGGGATTATATTATAGACCACGCAACAGTGAGTGGGACTTAGAGGAGCAAATTTGTAGAGAGATCGCAGACTGTTTCAAGAAACATAAGGTTGTGATAGCAGGTGATTTTAACTTTCCACATCTTGACTGAGACTCCCATACTGTAAAATGGCTGGATGGGAAAGAGTTTGTCAGATGTGTTCAGGAAAGTTTCTTTAATCAGTACATAGAAGTCACAACTAGAGAGAGTATGATACTAGTTCTCCTGTAAGGAAAAGAGACAGGCAGGAGGTAGGGGTTTGTCTAGGGGAACACTTTGCATCTAGTGTTGATAATGCCATTAGTTTCAAGGTAATTATGGGAAAGGATAGGTCTGGTCCTCTGGTTCAGATTTTGAATTGGACAAAAGCCAGTTTTGATGGTATCAGAAAGGATCTGGCAAGTGTGGTTTGGGACAGATTATTTTCTGGCAAAGGTGTACTTGGTAGGTGGGAAGCCTTCAAAATTGAAATTTTGAGAGTACAGAGTTTGTATGTTCCTGTTGGAATAAAAGGCAAGGATAACAGGTTTACAGAACCTTGGTTTTCAAGAGATTTTGAGGTTCTGGTTAAGAAAAGAAAGGAATTGCATAGCAAGAATAGGCAGGCAGGAACAAATGAGGTACTTGAGGGGTCTAAGAAATTCAAGAGAATGCTTAAAAAGGTAATCAGGAGGGCTAGATTGCTGAGCCTCTCGTGATGATCTTTGCATTATCAATGGGGACAGCAGAAGTTCCGGAGGATTGGAGGGTTGCGGATGTTGTTACCTTGTTCAAGAAAGAGAGTAGAGATAGCCCAGGAAATTATAGACCAGTGAGTCTTACTTCAGTGGTTGGTAAGTTGATGGAGAAGATCCTGAGAGGCAAGATTTATGAACATTTAGAGAGGCATAATATGATTAGGAATAGTCAGCATGGCTTTGTCAAAGGCAGGTCATACCTTACCAGCCTGACTGAATTTTTTGAGGATGTGACTAAACACATTGATGAAGGTAGAGCAGTAGATGTAGTGTATATGGATTTCATCAAGACATTTGACAGGGTATCCCATGCAAGGCTTATTGAGAAAGTAAGGAGGTATGGGATCCAAGGGGACATTGCTTTGTGGATCCAGAACTGGCTTGCCCCAGAAGGCAAAGGGTGGTTGTAGATGGGCCATATCCTGCATGGAGGTTGGTCACCAGCGGTGTGCCTGAGGGTTCTGTTCTGGGACCCCTACTCTTCATGATGTTTATAAATGACCTGGATGAGGAAGTGGAGGGATGGGTTAATAAATTTGCTGATGACACAAAGGTTGGGGGTGTTGTGGATAGTGTGGAGGGCTGTCAGAGGTTACAGTGGGACATTGATAGAATGCAAAACTGGGCCGAGAAGTGGCAGATGGAGATCAACCCAGATAAGTGTGAGGTGGTTCATTTTGGTAGGTTAAATATGATGACATATATATAGGCATCCGTTAGTCTTCTGAGACCATGGATTTGCGCCTTGGAAGGTTTCCAGGGCGCAGGCCTGGGCAAGGTTGTATGGAAGACCGGCAGTTGCCCATGCTGCAAGTCTCCCCTCTCCACGCCACCGATGTTGTCCAAGGGAAGGGCACTAGGGCTGATACAGCTTGGCACCGGTGTCGTCGCAGAGCAATGTGTGGTTAAGTGCCTTGCTCAAGGACACAACACATTGCCTGAGCTGAGGCTTGAACTAGCGACCTTCAGATCACTAGACGAACGCCTTAACCACTTGGCCACGCGCCACCACAAGTATGATGGCAGAATATAGTATTAATGGTACGAATCTTGACAGTGTGGGGGATCAGAGGGATCTTGGGGTCCGAGTCCATAAAACACTCAAAGCTGCTGTGCAATTTGACTCTGTAGTTAAGAAAGCATACGGTGTATTGGCCTTCATCAATTGTGGGATTGAGTTTAGGAGCCGAGAGGTAATGTTGCAGCTATATAGGACCCTGGTCAGACCCCACTTGGAGTACTGTGCTCAATTCTGGTTGCCTCACTACAAGAAGGACGTGGAAACCATAGAAAGGGTGCAGAATTTACAAGGATGTTGCCTGGATTGGGGAGCATGCCTTATGAGAACAAGCTGAGTGAACTTGGCCTTTTTTCCTTGGAGCGACGGAGGATGAGAGTTGACCTGACAGAGGTGTATAAAATAATGAGAGGCATTGATCGTGTGGATAGTCAGAGGCTTTATCCCAGGGCTGAAATGGCTAGCACGACAGGGCACAGTTTTAAGGTGCTTGGAAGTAGGTACAAAAGAGGTGTCAGGCGTAAGTTTTTTTACACAGAGAGTGGTGAGTGTGTGGAATGGGCTGCCAGCGATGGTGGTGGAGGCGGAGTCGATAGAGTCTTTTCAGAGACTTCTGGACAAGTACATGTACCTCAGAAAAATAGAGGGCTATGGGTAACCCTAGATAATTTCTAAGGTCAGGACATGTTCGGCACAGCTTTGTGGGCCGAAGGGCTTATATTGTGCTGCAGGTTTTCTATGTTTCTATTTTTCTAAACCAAGACATGAGACTGCTTAATCAGACAGAGTGAAGGAGAATCCTACAGATATGTTAAGAGCAAAAGCATTGTAAGGGACAAAATTGGTCCTCTTGAAGATCAGAATGGTAATCCATGTGTGGAGCCAAAACAGATAGGGGACATCTTAAATGGATTTTTTCCATCTGTATTTTCTTGGGAGATGGACACAGATTTTATAGATGTGAGGCAATGCAATAGCAAGGCTATGGACCCTGTCTCATTTACACAGGAGGAGATATTTGCTATCTTGATGTAAATTAGGGTGGATAAATCTCCAGGTCCTGACAAATTGTTCCCTTGGACCCTGTGGGAGACTAGTGCAGAAATTGCAGGGGCTCCAGAAGAGACATTTATATCATCGTTATCCACAGGTGAGGTGCCAGAAGATCAAGTGTAACTAGTGTTGTTTCGTTGTTTAAGAAAGCCTCTATGAATAAGCCAGGAAATTTTCAGCTGGTTAGCCTGACATCAGTTGTTGGAAGGTATTCTGAGGGACCGGATATATAAGTATTTTGATAGATAGGGACTGATTAGGGATTGTCAGAATGGCTTTGTGTATGATAAGTCATGTCCTATAGAGTTTTTTTGAACAAGTTACCAGGAAAATTGATGAAGGCAAGACGACATTGTCTATGTGGATTTTAGCAAGATCTTTGAAAATGTCCTGCAAGGGAGCTTGGTCCAGAAGGTTCAGTCGCTTGGCATTCAATATTAGGTAGTGTATTTGATTGGATATTGGCATCATGGAAGAAGCCAGAGAGTAGTTGTAGATGGTTATCCCTCTGACTGGAAGCCTGTGACTAGTGGTGTGCTGCAGGGATCAGTGCTGGGTCCACTGTTGTTTGTCATCTTTAAACTGGTTCAGCAAATTTGCGGATGATACCAAGATTCAAGGTGTAGTGTGCAGCAAGGAAGACTATCAAAGCTTGCAGCAGGATCTAGATCAGCTGAAAAAAATGGGCTGAAAAACTGGCAGATGGAACTTAATGCAGCCAAGTGTGAGGTGTTGCACTTCAGGAGGACCAGCCAGGGTAGATCT
The DNA here is from genome assembly GCF_963921235.1 of Mobula hypostoma. Taxonomy (NCBI): domain Eukaryota; kingdom Metazoa; phylum Chordata; class Chondrichthyes; order Myliobatiformes; family Myliobatidae; genus Mobula; species Mobula hypostoma. Next base: position 47,414,690 of record NC_086108.1, on the reverse strand, counting down.
TACATGGTAAATGGTAAGGCACTGAGGAATGTGGTGTAACAGAGGAATCTGGGAATACACGTCCATAATTCCTTGAAAGTGGTGTCATAGGTAGATATGGTCATAAAGAATGTTTTTGGCACACTGGCTTTCGTAAATCAATGTATTGAGTACAAGAGTTGGGATGTTATGTTGAAATAGTATAAGACTTTTGCAAGGCCTAATTTGAAGTATTGTATGCAATTTTAGCCATCTACCTACAGGAATGATGTAAATAAGATTGAAAGAATGCAGAAAAAATTTACAAGGATCTTGCCAGGACTTGAAGACCTGAGTTATAGGGAAAGGTTGAATTGGTTGAATCATTTTTTAAAGAAAGGGGCTTCCCTTCCTCCACTATCAACTCTGCTCTTAAACGCATCTCCCCCATTTCACGTACATCTGCTCTCACTCCATCCTCCCACCACCCCACTAGGAATAGGGTTCCCCTGGTCCTCACCTACCACCCCACCAGCCTCCGGGTCCAACATATTATTCTCCGTAACTTCCGCCACCTCCAACGGGATCCCACCACTAAGCACATCTTTCCCTCCCCGCCTCTCTCTGCATTCTGCAGGGATCGCTCCCTACACAACTCCCTTGTCCATTCGTCCCCCCCATCCCTCCCCACTGATCTCCCTCCTGGCACTTATCCGTGTAAGCGGAACAAGTGCTACACATGCCCTTACACTTCCTCCCTTACCACCATTCAGGGCCCCAAACAGTCCTTCCAGGTGAGGCATCACTTCACCTGTGAGTCGACTGGGGTGATATACTGCGTCCGGTGCTCCCGATGTGGCCTTTTATATATTGGTGAGACCCGACGCAGACTGGGAGACCGCTTTGCTGAACATCTACGCTCTGTCCGCCAGAGAAAGCAGGATCTCCCAGTGGCCACACATTTTAATTCCACATCCCATTCCCATTCTGACATGTCTATCCACGGCCTCCTCTACTGTAAAGATGAAGCCACACTCAGGTTGGAGGAACAACACCTTATATTCCGTCTGGGTAGCCTCCAACCTGATGGCATGAACATCGACTTCTCTAACTTCCACTAAGGCCCCGCCTCCCCCTCGTACCCCATCTGTTACTCATTTTTATGCACACATTCTTTCTCTCACTCTCCTTTTTCTCCCTCTGTCCCTCTGAATATACCTCTTGCCCATCCTCTGGGTCACCCCCCCCCTTGTCTTTCTTCCCAGACCTCCTGTCCCATGATCCTCTCGTATCCCCTTTTGCCTATCACCTGTCCAGCTCTCGGCTCTATCCCTCCCCCTCCTGTCTTCTCCTATCATTTTGCATCTCCCCCTCCCCCTCCAGCTTTCAAATCCCTTACTCACTCTTCCTTCAGTTAGTCCTGACGAAGGGTCTCGGCCTGAAACGTCGACTGTGCCTCTTCCTATAGATGCTGCTTGGCCTGCTGCGTTCACCAGCAACTTTGATGTATGTTGCTTGAATTTCCAGCATCTGCAGAATTCCTGTTGTTTGAATTGGTTAGGTTAGGTTTGTATAGAACATAGAAGATTGAGGGGAAATTTGTTCGAGGTATACAAAATGATGAGGTTTATGAATAGGATAAATACAAGCAGGCTTTTTTCCATTGAGGTTGGGTGAAACTAGAACTAGAGGTTATGAGTTAAGGGTGAAAGGTGAAATATTTAAGGGAAACCTGAGAAGGAACTTCTTCACTCAGTGAGAGTGTGGAACAAGCTACCAGTGGAGGTGGTGGATGTGGAGTCGATTTCAATATTTAAGAAAAATTTGGATAGTTACATGGATAGGAGGACAATGCAGGTCGACGGGAGGGAGCAGATTAATGGCTTGGCATGGACTCAATGGCTTTATCTGTGACCCCAAAATTACTATTGATCACAGAAGCTTGTGACCACTGTGCCCAAGAGAGACCCATGGACTGTTGTGCCCTCCTCCCTCTATTGCCCCTCTGCCCACAACTGCTTTATTAATAATCCCTTCCCCTTCTACCCTCTTTTTTTGGAGATGACCCAGCTGGCCTCTCATTTAAGCATGAGAATGCCATGGATGGTTGACTTTAATAGTATTGATGCATTTCCCAAGGATCAGTGAGAAAATGTCATCATTGCTGCTCACCTAGCAAGTGGCATTTACCATGTGGGAATGTGAGAAACATGCAAGTCGGGTTTCTTGGAGCAAGAATGTCCCAATTCTGCTATTTCACATTTGTTTTGGTGACTTCCAATTTGGTAAACATGGTGCACATTCAGTGAGCGCCCTACACTTGCTTAGGCATGGTTCTACATGTTTAATAGATCATTGTTGACATTTCATGCAATGAACTCGAGCTACTATACTCTTCAGCTCTCCAATGTCTAAATTAGTATGATGGTTTCCAAAGTCATACAGACTATTTGTAGATGAGGTTTTGAAATTCTGTATTCATTTGGATGGCATTCTTGATTTCTCATCAGAATTTTGTTTTCTCTAATTTGGCTGTGGCTCCAAACCAACATGGAAATGATCTGATATCCAAAGTGAACCATGCAAACTACAGGTCAATTAAGGGTTCAAGATTATCAGCTTTCTCTGAGAGTGCCAAGGGAATGAGGTCACATCTGAACAAACAATTTCTGTAAACTGGTATTTCTTTTATGGTGAGAAGAATAGTAATTGCTAAGCAATACATCTGCACCATCTTAAGATTCTTTCATTCTCTCAGAGTGACTGCCACGGCGGGTAACAGCATCATCACTCTGTGTGAAAGATGAAACCTACTTCTGGTAGGTTAATAAAGTGATCCTGTGATCGTAACGCTGAAAGTGGCAAGACCTGGCTAGTGCCATACTTCATGAAACAAAATTACATCATCTGTTTATACCTGATTGTCACCAATCTTGTGACTGTATATGAGAGTTTGTGGAGGAAATGATGTGCTTTTCTATTCAAAACGTAGTTAGTTTAATCCATCTTCCTTTAACTGGATACGATATGACTTAGGGGAAAAATGAAAAGCTTGCTTATAATAAGGGAAATGAACTTCCCCGATAAGAGTGCTGAGTTGTGACTATTAGTTATTTAAGCACAATTGTGCAACACAACTGTGTATGGAGATGTCTAAAGTTATATGCAATCTGTCTTTTTTTAAAAAAAAGAGTAAACGGTTATTATTCTCCAGGATTGACAACTATCTGAATAAGTTCTTTGGAATACCCTGCCTGGCACTAGACCAACAGCTAGAGAAAAATGGAAATATTCTTCTTAAAAACACCCGTAATACATTGAAAATCCTGTTTATGCTCACTTCTCTATTTGCTTGTAGGACTACCAAATTAACATTAACATTAAAATACATTTATTATCAAAGTATGTATAAATTCTACACCTTGAGATTTGTTTGCTTACAGGCAGCCACAAAGCAAGAAACCTGAAGAATCCAATTAAAAATGCTGTACATATTTCATGCCATACCATTGCCGAACAAATTGCTTGCGCCTCACAAAAAGAATTGGTTGGCTAGCCTTTAATGGCAATTAGAACAGTCAGGAGATCCCAGAGGAGAGGGGAGATAGGAGAGGTGTGGAGGGAGGGAGTGGCAGCCACTGATGGACCAGGTTAATGTTGAGTATGGAAACTCTCCAATAAGGTAAGTAAAAATTCAATGAAACTTACTCCTGGGAAGATTGGTTATTTCACACACGTTGTGGACTATTGTCAAGTGCAATTCAAATTTGGAAAGATGACATCAAACCCGTGATCAGAACCCTATTTGCATATGCGTGTAAAATGTAAACAGTGGGACTCGATTGTTAGGAGAGTGTTTGTAATGCAGTTGATAATCTTTGCATGTAAGTTTATCTCAGTGAATATCTGTAGTAAGTTGATGTTAGCGTCATTAATGTTAGACACTCACAAGTTTTGAAAAGGAACCCTTTTGCACTTTATCACCAAAGTGTTGGTTCTGCTGCACCACACCATGTTAACCCATACTCATTCAGGATCATTGTCAGAATACATAATTTGATGAAACTACATTTTGCATGATTTTCTCAGTGTTCATTGAATTCATGCAGCATAGCTAGAAACTTGTGTAAATATTTCCATCCTAGGTTACTGTATGTGTCTCACTTCAATCAAGTGATCTCTAAGTATGTTGAGCAATCATAGATGTAAACCAGTCAACAGGAATGTAATGGAGCCAACTCTGAAAAGTACAAACCTAAGGTTATTGTGTTAAAGCAGTGTAGTGTCTTTATCAGACCATTGTTCAGTTTTGTTCAAAGAATGAGGTTACACAGATTTAAAGTTAGAGAGAAAGTAAGCCTCTATTGAAACCATAGTTGGTGAGCAGACGTGGGCCAAATTACTTCTCAATCAAAATTGCCAGCATTAGGCTTACATTTAAACAAAATAGCCTACAATTTGTATAAAGATACAAACTGGGATGGATCAATGAAGCAACTTGTATAAGCACTGCCTTACATTACCAGAAATTTGGGTTTAATCCTGACCACAGCGCTGCTTACATGGAGGTTACATGTTCTTTCTGTGACCATGTGGAATTCCTCCAGGTGCTCTGGTTTCCTCCCAGGTCTCAAAAGCATGCATATTGTTCGTTAAATTACCTGTGAGTGACAGAATTTAGGGAGAGTGGGTGAGAATGTATGTAGAATAAAAAATTGGGATGTGTGTAAGTGGGTGGTTGATGGTGGACACTGACCGGGTGAGCTGAAGAGTTTGTTTCAGTACTGTCTCTCTCTCTCTCTATTACTCTATTACTCTAGTATAGATTATCCTTCTTAGCTTCTCCCAAGACTATTGACTGAACATTACTATTACAAACAATTCAGTAGCTGGAGTCATAGAGTTCTACAGCACAGAAACAGGCTCTTCCACCAACCAAGTTGTTGGCCTGAGTTAGTATGATTTTACCCACTATATAGAACATAATGAGGGAAATTTTAATTGTTATAATTTCTGAAGTCTTTGATGTAAAGAAAATCATCTGTAGTTACTCCTGTTAAATAGGGGTGGCTGCTACATTTCCACCCACCATACAGTTCCTTTGATCAAAGTTGAAAACACTTTAACTTTTATCCCATTAACTTCAAAGTGAATAGTCACATGCACTGAAATATCTTTTTGTCTTGTTATTTGGAATTCTTTTTATTTTTCTATCTTTAGAGTAGTTTCTATCTTGCTAAAATGCACTTTTCTGATTGTGCAGACTAATTAGCGTCATCCTGGGCTGCACTGATATACTCTCCTTTGCAGTTGCTGTCAGATGTGAGAGACTGGCTGGTACAATTTTTCCTGTATGGCAGTAACACTAGTAGTTACAACCTCAGTGCTCAGGAAGGCATGGTGTGGTAACGCACTTCTTCAGTCCACAGCACAATAGTCTTCACCTAACTACATGAGACAAATGTATTTTTGTTGTCCAACGTGTGGCAGCAGCTGCTGTTTGTCCAACAATTGTAATACCACATAGTGTATTACAGATAAAACACAATGTAACCCACTGGCCAGACGGCATGACCATTGAATAAAACCGGTTCCCTCTCCGACCCTTTTCCCTTTCCTCCTGTTCTACACAGCCCCCCCGCCCCAATCTCTGGACCCTCATCATGCTGTTCCTTTCTCCTCCTCCATCTACTCTATACGCCCATCACCAACACACTCCATCCAGTGGACCCTTTCCCTCTCCTGTTCCCACCACTCTTATTTGTTTTCATGCCTCACCTTCTCTTCCTATTGGATTTACTCATCTGTTCCCCTTTGTTGTCATTACCTATCACCTCCCAGATTCTACTGCAAGTTCCAAATTTCCCTCTTGCATTATTGAGGGGAATAGATGCACTGAAAGAGAAGTTGGTTAGGTGAGAGGGACCAATGGATTTTACTGGTAGAATAGATGAAGTGGACAATGGGCTGTTACTGTGGAGCATAAATACCAATCATTCAGTTGGGTCAGATCTCCTACGTCTGCACTGCTCATCCCACACAAAGCTGAACCACCACGTAAGTTCCACTGCGTGAGCCTACACCTGGAGTGACAGACCATGAGCGTTCCCTCCAGGATACCAAGTCGCTCCCATGGTCCGAAGGTCACCTTCCAACCTATCATCCTCAGCCTTTGACCCACAATCCCTTTTCTGACCGCAGAATCTTTAAAGAATTGGATCCTAGTGGCAGTCATAAATAACACTGGCATCTCTAGATCTGAGCAGATCCTGTGAGGACACTATTTATTCCTGTGGTATTCCATCACTGCTGAGTTTAATTATAAAATTGGCCAAGACTCATGCTCTAACAAATAGTAATTAATTGCATCATTGCTCAGAACTTTGAATTAATTCTTGCTTTAGTCAAAAAGGCCACAAGTGCTCATGTGGGATTTGGACACTCACACAGTTCCCAACTCCCACGACTGGAGCAAAAATAAAATTGCATTAGTCTCAAAAAACACTATTTTGGTTTTCATAACAATTAAAAATATGCCAAGAAACAAAAAAAAAGGGATTTAACACAATCTTATTTCCACAGATACTGCTGAGTGTTTTTCAGCATTTTCTGTTTTCATTTTCCCTGGTCCTACCTCCACCAGCCATTTCCCTTTTCAAGGTGGGAATGCAACACCTGATCTTCTACTTTGTCCCTCACGGCCACCTGGGCATCTGAATTGTCCTTCTGAGATCAGTTGTTCACTCACTTGCAATCCCGCCTGTCCATCATACTAAATTGTGTCAGTGTTCACAATGTGGTCTCCTCTACATTGAACTGATCAAAGTGAGAGTGGGTGACCACTTTGCAGAGCACCTGTATTCTGACCCGGACCTTTCCAGTGGCTATCATTTTAATCCTCCATCCCATGTTCTCTGTGGCCAGTATATCCGTGACCTCCTGCAATGTTACAATGAGATCCAGCTTAAGATTAAAGAGCAGCCCCTCATCTAGTGTGTGAGCACATTGCAGCCCTTGGGAGTCTCTATCAAGTTCAACCATTTAAGGTTTTGGCTAGGGTCAGAGCTAGCTCTGCTCTAAGTTCATCATCTGTGATGGTAACAGTATTTTCTTCTACACAGACACTGCCAGATCTTCGGGGCACTTCCAGCATTTTGATCTCAAGCTTCATTCTCAGCTCTGATGCTTTTTTTTTTACAGCTTTACCTGTACGTTTGTCTTTTTTTCTCCTTCTAATGGCCTCATTGATCCATTGGCCAGATGACTCCTCAATCATAAACACAAAATACTCTGCAGATGCTGGGGTCAAAGCAACACTCCCAACACGCTGGAGGAACTCAGCAGGTCAGGCAGCATCCGTGGAAACGATGAGTCGACGTTTCGGGCTGGGACCCTTCGTCAGGACTGTAGAGGGCCCCTTCCCTCTACAGTCCTGACGAAGGGTCCTGGCCTGAAACGTCAACTCATCGTTTCCACGGATGCTGCCCGACCTGCTGAGCTCCTCCAGCGTGTTGGGAGTGTGACTCCTCAATCACATTGGCAACCCTATCCTCGCCTTATCAGACATATTCAATTTGTGATATCCATCTTTCCATCCCTCTCTCCACGATGCAAATTACTGTAAACTGTTTTCTTATTTTCCCTTTTCTGATAAAAGGTTTCAGACCTGAAATGTTTACACTGTTACTTTTTCCGCAGGTACTGCCTGGTCTGCCAATTGTTTCCAGTTTTTTTCTGCTTAAGTTTGCTGACTTGTGTGTAAGGATGTTTTGAGACAAAATAGAATGTACTGTATTTGCAATATTCCAATGTATGGCTTCAGCTCTTCCCTGTAAGTAAGTCATAGGATCGGTTTTTACCCCTCTGTTAGGACATTTCTTTGGCAGGGAACCGCAGCAAGCAGATAAGGCTGACGGTAATGATGTAATGCTTGCTTCTTCCTGTCCAAAAATAGCTTGGGTCAGTTAGAAGCAGTCAAAGTTGTGCAACAGATCCAGGGAAGCAGACCACAGCATAAGATGTGTGGTTGAGCGCTCACTGTCAGGGAAGGAGGAATGCTCACATGAAACTTGTTTAAAAAATTAAAACCGTTTCCCTTGGCTGGGCAAACTCTGTTTTGGATCAGTATTCTGAGAGCTCTGTCCAGTATTCTGAAATCCATTACTGCTTAGGCCTGGCTCAAAGTCACAGTTAAACACCCCACCATTTTGATAGAGCCCAGACTGCATACTTAAGGGGTTCTGGAACATTGGACAGCAGCCTGGTGGCCAACCATTTCAATTCCTATCTCTGTTCCCTATCTAACATGTTGGTCCATGGCCTCCTCTTTTGCCACAATGAGGTCACTCTCAGGGTGGAAGATCAATACTTCATATTCCATCTAGATAGCCTCCAAACTGATGGCATGAACATTGATTTCTCCTTCCAGTAATTTTTTCTCCTCCCTGTTCCTTCTTCTATTCCCCACTCTGGCCTCTACCTATTCTCACCTGCTTTTCACCTCTCTCTTGTGCCTCTTCTTCTTCCTTTTCTCCCATTGTCTACTCCCTCTCCTATCAGTTTCCTTCTTCTCCAGTCCTTTACCTTTCCCACCCACCTGGCTTCACCGATCACCTTCCAGCTAGCCTCCCCCCCCCGCATCCCCCCGACAGTTTTATTCTGGCATCTTCCCCCTTCCATTCCAGTCCTGAAGAAAGATCTTGGCCCAAAATGTCAACTGTTTATTTATTTCCATAGATGCTGCCTTACCTGCCGAGTTCCTCCAGTATTGTGTGTGTGTGTGTGTGTTGCTTTGGGTTTCCAGCACCTGCAGAATCTCTTGTGTTTATGAGCCTGATTTCAATCCCCAGGCAATCCCTGGGCTGGTACCTGAGAACTCCATGGTATTCTCATGATATTCCTTCATCTGCCACTTTAATAGAGCTGTGATTTATGTAAGTAACCTGCTTCCATTAATGACTCCTTTATAATATAGAATGGAGAGCTTTTAGGTGCAGTTTTCAACTCAAATTTCACTCTGAATCTTCCACTCCTTTTGCTATCAATATATATTCTTTGCAGCACCTGAATGCCCAGTTTCTGAGTTTTGCCCTTTGATTTCTGCTCAGTTTATGTAACACAGACTCAGTTTATGTAATTTCACGTTGTGGAGAAAGTGAGTTAGAGCAGTGAGATTAGCTGCAACCCAAGTTTAGGTCACAGGTTGTTACTCAGAAGACTGTGTTTTCGGCCTTTATTGCAAGCATGGTATTTGAAACCATTGCAGATGTTTCTTTTAAATCACTTCCCAGCTTTTGAATGCTTATCATAATTTGAGTAACCCCTACTCAGGGCCAGATTAACCCAGTAGCAAAAGTAGCATATGCTACGGGCCCTGCATTTTCGAGGGCCCCGCACTAAATGCCTGCAAGCTGCAGTCTGGTGAAATCAGCATCTCACCGTATTCTCATGACGATCTGGCAACACCGTTGTTTTCATGTTGGGGGAGCTGCATGAGGCATGGTATGTGTGTAGGCGTGTGTTGGCTCCTTGCTGTGTTGTGGTGACCTTTGCGTTATCTCCCATACTCCCAACCCACTGCAGCGTGCGCTGTTACGCCGCTGGAAGTTGCGCCGCTGACTTTGACTTTGCGCTATGTTTTGCCATCTGGAGCAGTTGAAAGATTTGTGAAGTTTTGGATATGGAAGGTCATAGTGCTGAACAGCTCGCTCAAAGTTTACTTGACTTTTTAAAGGAAAATGACATTGATATAAAAGACTACCACCGTGGTCAAAGTTCTGACAATGCCAGCAACATGAGTGCCGAGTATAGTGGCTTACAAGCATGAATTAAAGAGCTGAATGAGTTTGCTGATTACGTTCCATGCTTTGCACATTCACTAAATTTGGTTGGAAAATGTGCTGCTGAATGTTGTCAAGAAGCATTAATTTTCTCTCAATTTGTAGAAAGCCTGTACACATTTTTTTCTGCTTCGACTTATTGGTGGGATCTCCTTTCTGCTGCATTTTCTGATGGTGGTGCTCATTTGCCCGTTGTGAAAAGAATGTCAGATACCAGGTGGTCAGCTCGTGCAGATGCAACAAAAGCACTTTTACACAGCTTTTCTGCAATAAAACAAGACTTGGATGACATTTCAAATAGCAATGATCAGAAGGCAGAGTGGCGACAACAGGCTTGTGGACTACTTTCAACCATGATGAAGTTGGAAACAGGAATAATGATCATATTGTGAGATTAAGTATTACAGCGTTTTCAAATGACCAGTGCTTCTTTGCAATCTTCTGGCCAAGACTTGAACACAGCTTGTGCATTCTATGAATTCTTGCATAGATATATTCAAGTTATGCGGTCTACTTTTTCAGACATTCAGCAGAAAGCCAAGGATCTGACTAAGTGTAAAGATTACCAAAAGCAAACTCGAAGAAAACACAAGCAAAATCGCGTGTATGATGATTTCAGTGGTTCCAGCACTCTTGATCCACTTGTTGAATCACAAATGCCTTCTCAGAAGTTTAAAAGCCAAACATTTCTTGCCATTATTGACAGTTTGCTTTTTGTAACAGACTGGGGGACCGCTTCGTCGAGCACCTCCTCTCCGTCCACCGCAACAGACAGGATCTCCCAGTTGCCACCCACTTCAACTCTACTTCACATTCCCATTCGGATATGTCCATACATGGCCTCCTCTACTGCCATGATGAGGCCAAACACAGGTTGGAGGAGCAACACCTAATATACCATCTGGGTAGTCTCCAGCCCCTTGGTATGAACATAGAATTCTCCAACTTCCGGTAATTCCCTCCCCCTCCCTTCCCCTATCCCTATTTCAATCTGCCCCCCTCCCCCAGCTGCCTATCACCTCCCTCATGGTTCTGCCTCCTTCTACTACCCATTGTGTTTTCCCCTATTCCTTCTTCACCTTTCCTGCCTATCACCTCCTGGCTTCCCCTCCCCACCCCTTTATTTTTCCCCTTACTGGTTTTTCACCTGGAACCTACCAGCCTTCTCCTTCCCACCCTCCCCCCACCTTCTTTATAGGGCCTCTGCCCCTTCCCTCTTCAGTCCTGACGAAGGGTTCCGGCCCGAAACGTTGACTGATCGTTTCCACGGATGCTGCCCGACCTGCTGAGTTCCCTCCAGCATGTTGTGAGTGTTGCTTTGACCCCAGCATCTGCAGAGTATTTTGTGTTTGAGCTTGCTTTCTGCCCTGTCAAAAAGGCAGAAAGCTTATCTAAAGGTGAATGGTGTTTTTGGATTCCTTCATCAGTCACGGTCGTTTACACCTGAAGAGATCGTAAAGAGGTCATCAAACCTTATTAGATCATATCTGGAAGATCTGGAAGAAAGTCTTGATGAAGAATTTGTGCAGTTTACTGAACTGTTGAAAACTGATCTTGTTTCTCAAATTGGCACCAAACAAGACCTTGTAGAGTTACAGTGGTACCGTTTGATAACTGACAATTCTTTGGAGTCATGTTTTCCAAATGTAGAAAATGCCTTGCACACCTATTTGTCACTCATGGTTACCAACTGCAGTGGAGAACACTCATTTTCAAAACTGAAAAGGATTAAAAATGAACTAAGGATCACCATGGGTCAAAACAGATTGAACAATCTCACTCTAATGAGCATTGAACCTGAACTTCTGCATGAAATAGACATTTCCAGTATCATCAACAAATTTTCTCATGCTAAATCTAGAAAATGTAACTCTTAAATTGAGTTTTGTTACTTTTGACATTTGAAATTGATACCTACATGTAAGTAATACTATTGCTGAAGTATCAGGCATCTGTTGTATTATCTGGCTGTACAGCAAATGAAAAAATTGAATTGCTATGCAAGTAAATAATTTATGTTTTAGTACTTATGTGCACTTCTAAAATTTAGGGCCCCTTTATAACACATGCTACAGGCCCCGCACTAACTTAATCCGGCCCGGGCCCTACCCCAGCATACATGATGATAGACAATAATGTTTGTGTTTTCATGGTGAGAATCAGCAACTCAATGAAAAGGACTGCACTGGTGCAAAGCAGGAAGGTAGCAGCACTATGTCATTAACCCCGTGAATAAAATACCAAACAATCATTAACTTCAAGCAGAGACAGTAGTATGGGCACAATTCTATTGTCTGTTGAATTCAAAGGGAAGGATTGTGTAGCATACAAGAGATTTAATATTATTTAACCCACTTCCATCTCTTTATATTTTCTTTCTTTTGCCTCAAATTCAAACCAATTTTATTGTTTGGAACCTAAACTTCAGCATTAGATCCATTGTCACAGTAATACAGCACAGAACATGCCTTTTGGGTAGACCACGGTATCTCCCTGTGAGTTCCCAATTACTTGCATTTGGCCATTGGCCTCCAAGCTGCTCTCCTCCGCATTCCCATCCAAAAGTCTCTTACATGTACCCACCTCAACCACTTCCTCTGGGAGCTCATTCCAGGTATTCAATACTTCCTGTGTAATGAAGTTACTTGTCAGGTCTCATTTAATTCTTTCTCCTCTTATCTTGTATCTGTGCCCTGTAGATTTGGATGCAGCAGCCCTGGGGAAAAGGCTATAACCACCCACCTGATCCATACCCCTTTTATAAACTTTTATGAAGTCACCCCTCTGATGCACTATCAATAACTCCAAAAGACTGGAAGTAGAGTAAGTACTGAAAGTCTTTTATTAGCAGTAAAATGTGACCTCCAGCATGCTGAGTGTCTGCCCCAGACTGAGAGGAGGAGCTAAGGCCCAGTCGCCTTTATTCAGGGGTCTGTGGGAGGAGCCACAGGAGCAGTCAGCAGAGGGGCGTGTCCAGACCGGTAACCCAGTTACCTATATATGTTCACATGCCCATTCAGATATGTCCATACATGGCCTCCTCTACTGCCATGATGAGGCTAAACTCAGGTTGGAGGAGCAACACCTCATATACTGTCTTGGTAGTCTCCAGCCCCTTGGTATGAACATAGAATTCTCCAATTTCCGTTAATTCCCTCCCCCTCCATTCCTCTATCCCTATTTCACTCTGCCCCCTCCCCCAGCTGCCTATCACCACCCTCAACCTATATATATGGTTTACCACACCCTCATTCTCCTGCACTCCAGGCAATAATAATCCACCGTGGCCAACCTCTCCCTATAACTGTGGCACTCGAATCCAAAGCAGGTGACCAAAACTGTACACAATACTCCCAGTGTGGCCTTGCCAATGATGCATGTTGCTGCAGAATAATATCTCTACTTTTAAACCCGATGTCCTGAGTAATAAACGAGAGAATGCTATACACCTTTCTCACCACCCTATCGGGCCACTTTCAATGAAACGTGCACTTGTACTCCCAGGTCTCTCTGTTTCATAACACTCGTCAGTGCTCTATTTTCATTTAAGATCCACCTTGGTTAAAACAACATCACCTCCATTTATCTAAGTTGAAATCCATTTCATTGTAACCTGCTTTTCTATCAACAAGATCCCCTAATTTAGTATAATCAGTAAACTTGCTATCATGGCATGTACATTCATGGTCAAATCATTTCCATAAATAATGAATAACAGAGATCCCAGCACCGAGGCGTGGGGCACCACACTAGTCACAGGCCTTCAGTCGCCCTCTGCTTCCTTTCACCAAGGCAATTCCCAATCCACCTTGGTAGCTCCCCCTGAATCCTATGCAAACCAACCTTCCAGATCAGCCTGCCATGTGGGATCTTATCAAAGGTTTTGCTAAAGTCCATGGAGACAAAATCCACTGCTCTGTCTTCATCTATCCCCTCGGTGCAGAGAAATTTGTTTGAAAACAGAAATAATACATGCAGGAAACTGCTTGTGCAGCACTGGTAACAGTGGATGAGATGTTGCAAAATATCTCCCACTACAGAGTGGAAAGAGCTGGATGTATATGTAATAGCCCACCTATGCAGCCACTGGCAAAGCAGTCCTTGCTCAGATGCAGAATTAATCTACTGTGGATAGAGGCATAGAAAAGTACAGCACAGAAACAGGCCCTTTGGCCCATCTAGTTGATGCCAAACCACTTGAACTGCCTAATCCCAGAACCAGCACTCGGACCATACCCCTGCCATCCAGATGTTCCACACTGGGAGCAGTGCTGATTAAACTCTTTACCGTTGCTCAGACCGCATGATCTAAAGCTGGCTACACGGCATTCCCGCGAGCAATATTGTTGGCCTCACCCTCGGGGTTAACACGGACAGGGATGTGTGCAGCATCACTCCCTTCACCAGCCATCTTTCCCACCATCTGCGACCACAACCTTCGGATCTTGGAAAGGATCTGCTCTGAGAATGCAGTTGTAGGTGCAGCTTGTCTTGGTGAGAACATCCTCACTGGTGCACAGATGTGCAAAGCCTCACTCGTGCTGAGCTTTGAGGAGGAGAAAAGTTTTGTGGACACCCTGGCTGGATTTATCCTCCTGCTGTGAACATTTTCCATGCCCTTTCCTCCCTTTTGCAAAAACCATCAGGATGGAGAGTCTCAGCCTGAAATGCCAGTTCTTTATTCCCCTCCATAGATGCTGCCTGAATTATTGAGTTCCGGCAGCATTTTGTGTGACTTTCTTGTCTGTATGATTAGTTGTCTACTTGGCTTGGCTCATCTGCACGCCTGCTACATGTTCACCAATCACTCTGCATCTCCGGCAGAATGCCTTCTGAAGTATCTGTTTTCAACCAGTGACCGCAATGTTTTCAACCAGTTTCCACAACTTTCCAACTTTCTTTGTCATAGTGCTTCTCTTGTTCTCTGTCCCAAATTGTCTGTTATTTTGATTGGGTTTGTTTTTTTTTAATGGTATTGAGGCTCATGCAGTGGCAGGGTGGTCTCTAAAACCACCCTGGAAATAAAGGATGTAGCAGAGAGATGAATAGTATGGAATGATTACTTTCGAAAAGCATCAGTACACAATGGAAACTGCAGTTCTTTCTTTGAGTGTGGGTGTCTTGTCACAATCCATAGTGAAATAAGTGACGCAATACAAATGCAAATGAAGTATGACACATTGTTTTGCACCTCTGGGTGATGTACCAGACTTTCTGCTGGTAAAACTCCAAGATCTTAAAAGTTGGTGATAGCGTGAGATAAGAAGAATACACCCATTTTTGTCATTAAACATCTTCAGACTATCAGCTCCACTGCAGACATGACTAAAACTGGTTGTCACTCTTTATGTAACAACACTCAGTTTCTGAATGTGTTACTGTTTGTGTTAAATATCACTAACTGCAGACTTTGTGCAAAATATATTTATGATCAAGACAGGGTCAAAATATCATTTGTTTTTATTATTGCAGGACCTTTCTCACATTGATTTCTTCAACTTCTGCTAATTTCCACCCCTCTTTTTTTAGTTTCCCATTCTGACTCCCCTCTTACCCCTTCCCTTCTCCTCACCTCCCTCTGGTGCCCCTCTTCCTGCCCTTTCTCCCAGGGTCCACTGTCCTCTCCTGTAGGTTCCTCCTTCTTCAGCCCTTTCCCTATTCCACCTATCACCTCACCACACCCCTGCCCCACCCACCCACTTTCTCCCTTAGCTGCTTTCGCCTGCCGTCTTGTACTCTATCTCCTCCCCCACCCCACCTTCTTATTCTGGCCCCTCATCCTTTCCAGTCCTGATGAAAGGTCTCAGCTCGAAATGCCGACTGTTTATTCCTCTCTCAAGATGCTGCCTAACCTACTGAGTCCCTCCAGCATTTTGTGTGCTTTGCCATCTGGGCAAATGCTTCCTTTGTTCATGAAAGGTAATTGTGGATGATCCTGGGAATCATAGACTAGTGAATCTCACATCAGCGGTGGGCAAACTATTGGAAAGGATTCTTTGAGACAGAAAGTGTGAAGTGATACACACTGGACGGTGAAACGTGAGGGCAGAGTACAAGTCTAGTGGCAGGATTCTTGACAGCATGAAGGAATAGAGGGACCTCAGCATTCAAGCACATAGATCCTTCAGAGTCCCTGTGCAGTTTGATGTGGTGCTGGCCCTACTTAGTCCAGGAATTGAGGTAATGTTGCAGCTCTATAAAACGCTGGTTAGACCACACTTGGAGTATTGTCACAAACACGAGAAAATCTGCAGATGCTGGAAATCCAGAGCAACACACACACAAAATGCTGGAGGAATTCAGCATCAATGGAAAAGAGTGAACAGTCTGTAGATGCTGCCTGGCCTGCTGAGTTCCTCCAGCATTGTGTGTGTGTGTTGCTTGGAGTATTGTGTTCAGTTCTGATCATCTCATTAAGAAAAGATATGGGGGTGCAGAGTATGCTGCCTGGATTAGAGTGCATGTCATATGAGGATATGTTGAACGAGCTAAGGCTTTTCTCTTTGGAGCAAAGGAGGATGAGAGGCTGCTTGCTAGAGGGGTATAAGATGATAAAAGACACAGATGAAGTGGACAGCCAACGCCTTTATCCCAGTGTGGCGATGGATAATACCAGAGGACATAGATTGGAGAAAAGTATACAGGGATGTCAGAGGTAGTGTTTTTTTATGCAGATTGTGCTAGATGTGTGGAATGGGCTGACAGATGTGGTGGCAGAGTTAAATACATTAGTGACATTTAAAAAACTCTTAGATAGGAACATGGATGAAAGAAAAATGGACCGCTATGTCGAAGGGAAGGGTTAGTTTGATCCTAGAATAGGTTATATGTTTGGCACAACATCATTGGGTGAAAGGCCTGTACTGTGCTGTACTGTTCTAAATAAATTAACTATAATCATCATTTCAGAACATCTCACCTTTGTGAATGTTCCCCAGAGTCAAATGAATGTTTTGAGGTTAGGTTGTAATGAGACGTGAGATATTGGTTCTTTTATCAAGTGCACCATCTTAAAGGCAATGTTAAAATAGATTATGTACCTCTTTGTTAAACACTTTTAGAATATTTCCACTCACACATGCCAGACTCATGTGTGGGTGAAATGTAAATCATGTACGTAACACTTGAATGAACATAATAATATTCAGGGTTCCAGAGGCAGATTGTTTCTGTGTTGTTTACACTGTTTATTGCTATGGATCTGTAGCAGGGGAATTTGAATAAATAGATGGCTAACAAGGCATATGTTCCTCAACGTAATGCCCAGCAAACGATATGTGCACTCAAGTACGAAACAAGTAATTAGATCTATTGTTAGCACACAACAATGAAGTATTCAGATGAATGATTGGCAAATGGTCAGGCAACAAATCCAGCGTAACCACTTACCAAGACTGGCATTTGAAAGGTAGTTAAGTTCGGGAATGGCTCTAATTCGATCAGCTTTTCTCCTTCAGTCAGTGTCTCTAAGACCAAGTAGAATGCACAGTGCAAGTCCAGAAGCATAATCTAGACTGATGCATCAGTGTAGCATTGTGGTTTTATACATGTTTAAGATAGTGACCTGCAATTATCAAGTTAAAAACAAAAATCAGATAAACAAAGGCTCTTTGACCTGGAACATTAAATGTGTCGCTCATTCTACAGGTACTGCCTGACCTGTTGAGTATTTCCAGTATTTTTTTGTTTCAGATTTCCAGAATGTGCAGTTCTTTTGGTTTATCATTTGTGAAGCTCTGTTTATGTCCTCAGGGCATTACGAAAGATTTATAAAGGCAGTGAAGTATTCTATTTAAACACAACCATCTTTTTGATGTAGAAAAATGTCGTGCCACAAACAACAAAAGGTAAGTGACTAGATGGTCTGTGTTTTCATCCAGAACACTGGGGAACAGAATGCCACAGAAACATTTAAGTGCACCTTACCTTATTATTTGTTAATTTGTTCGTGATAATATTACCTTTGAGTTGTGTGTGAGTGATATGTAGTATGTTGTGCACCTTGGCCCACAGGAATATTGTTTCATTTGATGGTTGTATATGTATATGGTTTAAAGACAATAAATTTATGATATGTAGATATATCCAGGGTGGGCTAGACTATTGAAAATCTCATCGAAGGAAGAGTACTTTGACAGCACAGCCTTCCCTCTGTGTAGGCAGATGTGTTAGCCAAGATTATATACCCAACTCTCTGAAGAGGGCTTGAACCTACAATTGATGACTCACTACTTTACCCTTGAACCAAATCTAACAAGTCATGGGTATTGACCTGTAGAGGTTATGGTGCATCTTGTCACGTGATGTAGCCCAAGTAGAATGGAACGGAAGTATTTATTATGGGATTGCTGCAGAACTCTCCAGTGATGACTGATTAAAGATGAGGTAAAAGAATGTTTGAGCCAAGTAAAAAGGGAGTAATATCAAAAAATTATATTGTTTAAGACATCTTATGTGGCACTGAAGATGCTGGTAATTAAAGTTATCCGTTGTGAGAGTTACCAGTCACAGCCTCAGTACAAGGCAAGGAGTCACTTCCTGAAGGTGCAAAGGTGACCAAATGTGTGAACTTTTATGCACCTGGTTTCTTCTAGGTTTGTACTAGAGATAAAAGCAACATCTTGCACTTGCAGTGCATTGTGGACTAAGCCACTGATGATCTATAAATGGAAAACAAGAACAAAGTTATTTTATAAACACAAGAGATTCTGCAGATGCTGATAATCCAGAGCAACACACAGAAAGGAACTCAGCATGTCAGGCAGGGCAGGCAGTATAAACTCCAGAGTTTGCAAGGCTCACAGGCTTTCCCATGGTGTAGTATGGTATTGAGTACATTTCATTTCAACTCTTTCATGACTTTCAGCTGAGAGAGCAGGGCATCATGTGATGCCTTCATAATAAACCAGTCCTTATAGCTTGGTGTCAAAGACTGTTGAATAACCGCTCTTCAGAGCTGTATTCTACATTAAGTGTGCTTTTTAAATTCAGTTTTGTTGTTAGATCACCTTCTCTACGCCAGGGTCAAGGAAACGTTATAGAGATCAATGGCCTCTTTTTGACCTTGTATCCTATGCAGCACCTGGAGAGACCTTATTCGTGACTTAAATTGCAAGGAGAGGAAAATGGAAACCAGAACAAGCAAAAAGCCTATGGCTTTTGGGGATTGCAGGCAGCATAGGCATGTGTATGATTGTATAGTGGTAGGAAGTTTGCGAACCCTGTAGAAATGTCTCTATTTCTGCATAAATATGACCTAAAATGTGATCAGATCTTTACATAAGTCCTAAAACTAGATGAAAAGACCCCAATTAAATAAATAACACAAAAAAATTATACTTGTTCATTTATTTATTGAGAAAGAAGATCCAATATTACATGTATTTGTTGGAAAAAAGTATGTGAACCTTTGCTTTCAGTAACTGGTGTGACCCCCTTGCACAGCAATAACTTCATCTGAATGTTCAGATAATTGTTGATCATCGGCTTGATGGAACTTTAGGCCTTTCCTCCTTACAAAACTGCTTCAACTCTGGGATATTGGTGGATTTCTTTGCATGAGCTGCTTCCTTCAGGTCCTTCCAAGACATTTCTATAGGATGAAGGTCAGGACTTTGACTCAGCCATTCCCAAACATGAATTTTCTTCTTTTTAAACCATTCTGTTGTTGATTTACTCTTGTCTTTCGGATCATTGTCTTGCTGCATTTCCCAACTTCTATTAAGCTTCAGGTGATGGACCGCTATGCTGACTTTCTCCTGTAAAATGTCTTGATACAATTTTGAATTAATTGTTCCCTCAACGATTGCAAGCTGTCCAGGCCCTGAGGCGGCAAAACAGCTTCAAACCATGATGCTCCTTCCACCATGCTTCACAGTTGGGACGAGGTTTTTTTGTCGGTGTCTAGATAAAGATAATTCAATTAGATAAATAACACACAAAAAAAACGCTTTTTCTTCCAAACATAGCAATGTGTATTTCTGCCACAAAGTTCAACTTTTATCTCATCTGTCCATAGAACCATGTCCCAAAAGCATTGTGGAATGTCCAGGTGTTTTTTGCTAACTTGAGACTTACAGCAATGTTTTTCTTTGGAGAGCAGTGGTTTCCTCTGTGGTGACCTTCCACGAACACCATTCTTGTTCAGTGGTTTTCTTATAGTGGATACATGAACAGAGACTTCAGCAAGTTCAAGAGATTTCTGCAGGTCTTTTGCTGTTACCCTTGGGTTCTTTTTCACCTCGTTTTGCATTGCACGTTGTGCTCTTGGTGTGATCTTTGCAGGATGCCCACTCCTAGGGAGAGTAGCAACGGTACTAAGTTTCCTCCATTTGTAGACAATTTCTGTTACTGTGGGCTGATGAACACTTAGGTCTTTTGAAATGCTTTTGTAGCCTTTTCCAGCTTCATGCATCTCTACAACTCTTCTTCTAGGGTCCTCTGAACTTTGTTTTGATCGAGGCATGGTGCACATGAAGATACCTTTCTTGAGAAGAGCAGACTCTATCAGTAACCCAATCTTGTACGTCTTTTTTATAGAGCAGGGCACCTGTACAACCCACACCTCCAATCTCATCTCATTGATTGGAACACATGGCTACAAATAGCTTTTGTTGAAGGCAATACCCCAGAGACTCACACACTTTTTCCAATAAATACATGTAATATTGGATAATTGTTCTTAGTAAATAAATTAACAAGTATAATGTTTTTGTGTAATTTATTTAATTGGGTTATCTTTATCTAGTTTTAGGATACGCGAAGATCTGATCAGATTTATGCAGAAAAAGAAAATTCTACAGGGTTCACAAACTTTCTAGCACCATTGTACATAGCAATGAGATAAAATCTGATAGAGAATTTCATAGGTGTTTTGAAATAATAGGTTAGAAATTGGATCTGCAGGCTTTTATTCTCCATGCTCAAAATATACACAGAAGCAACTTAGCTCAGTTTAGATTGTGCTAGTGATAATTTCTGAGTGAAATTGCACCATTTGGGGAAACTGGCTCTGACATTTCCATGTGTAGTTCACTAAGGTGAGAATGGTGTTTTCCTGTTACCAGTCACCTGGCTAATGATTGTACAGCTTTTGGGTGAAATCTATGATCTTTTGTTAAACTCTTTCTAAATAACCAGATATACAGTCTGCTGAGATCACCAAAGATATGTCAACTGAAGGAACTCGATTGTGAAACTAATGACTTGCACACTACAACTACCAGACACAGTTTACAGTACTTGGGGTTTGGCTTTGTCCCATCACCAGTTACAACCTTCTCATACGAAGCACGTCAGGGGTGTACATATTGATCTCTGCCTCATCGATCATCTCAAACTTGCTCTGGTATGAGGCCGCTCACTATCTGGGGCATTATCATGTTGGCCACATGCACAGATAATCACCATGCTCCCTACCACACTCGTACACCTCCCACTACACCAATACACGCACACACCTCTCAGTCTTAGATACTAAGCATTATTATTTCATGATAGCAGCAGCAGTGTATACGAGAGACTGCAACCCACTCCATAACACCTTCTTGCACTGCATCCTGAGTGATGTCGCCTTGAGGTCCACTGATGGCACATTCCACCACACTCCTAGTACATCTTCTACAAGAAACCAGTCTGCAGTGAATAGTGGAGGAGCTAATATTTTCCATCTGCTGGAGCCTTATTGCCAAGACTGGAGATAGCCAGCTAGCCATCTCTACCCTTGAACTTTTATTCATAGCTGTATGTGCATTCATTCTAATACCAGCCTACGCATAATTTCTACTGGGACTTGTACAAGAATGAAAATTACAAGAGAAATCCCCTGATATACTATGTAACTCAAAACTGGGAAATGGATCATAAAATAGACTGCTGGAAGAACTTAGTGGGTCAGGTAGCCTCAGTGGAGGCAAAGCGATGGTTGATGTTTCAGGTTGACACCTTGCATCCAGGATAGCGAGTGTAGAGGGCAGATGGTCAATAAATAGAAATGAGGTCTGGTGACACAG
The DNA here is from genome assembly GCF_963921235.1 of Mobula hypostoma. NCBI lineage: Eukaryota > Metazoa > Chordata > Chondrichthyes > Myliobatiformes > Myliobatidae > Mobula > Mobula hypostoma. The sequence goes on along the minus strand of NC_086108.1, from coordinate 47,392,882 downwards.
AGACTGTTAGCTGATAAGTGGAACAGGATTGGGCTGGGAGAGTGATAAGCAGATGTGGGAAGGGTAGGGCAGGTGTTAAGCAGAGGTTGGTCAGTGATGGATGGAAATTGATAAGGGAGAGGAGACGTTCTACAAATGTAACCATGTACGAAGAGGAGGTGTGTGTTGGAAATAGAGGCTAGGAGGGAGGGATGATGGGTAAATAGAAGATGATGTTTTCTATCCTATGTCTTATTCTATTCTATGTTTTCCACTTTGGAGAGGAAGAGATAGAAACAGTGAACTAAGGGAGAAGAAACCCAAGTGGAGAGTCATGTGAATGATGGGCAGACGATACCAAGATGGGAAAGCTAATGAGTCTTGCTAATGGGGGAGGAGGTGGAGGGATAGAAAAGATGAACGTAGGGAGAGTGAACCTGGGTGAACTGGTCAATTACCAGAAATTAGAAAATTTGACATCTATAACATTGGCTGTAGGGTACACAAGCAGAACATAAGTTGTTTATTAAGTTTGCATTTCGCATCACCATGGCAGTGAAGAAGTCCAAGGGATGGACGGGCCAATGTGGGAATGTAAAGTGGAATTGAAAGGACGTGCAATCAGATGGCTTTTGCAGAGAGAATGCAGGTGCTCTGAAAACAGTTGTCTAGTCTACGCTTTGTTTTGCTGATGGAGGCCACATTGACAGCACCAAAGACCAGGTTGGAGGAGGTGCTTGTAAATCTGTACCTCTCCTGAAACAGCTGTTAAAGTCCTCGGATGGTGGCGAGAGAGGAGGTGAGGGACAAATGGTGCACCTTTGCTGGAGTGAAGGAGTTGGGGATAGCAAATGAGTTAATTGTGTAATGAGACACGTAGTTTTTGTCACCATGCAATACTAATTGTCTGTTTTAGTAGTATCGTTCATATTGCTTCAGTTCATACTTTGATACTGGGTGATGCTCAGACTTGATGTTATTAGGGAGGAGACACTGTATCTGCATATTCTGTAAGTTTGTGACATTAATTCTGGAAATTGATGTACAACAAGGACTCATACTGTATTCGTCACCCAGATTCAAAAGGAGAACACAAATCACCTGAGAGTGGTGATTGTAAATGTAAACAGTTTGGACAGTGTAGGTAATTCCACCTTTCTTGGTTTTGTAAATTCACCTTTAGGTTTACTTCCATATGTGCACAGGTGCTCCTGACTTCCAGAATGTTAAAAACAACCTGCTAGATGACTACGTAAGATCTCAAAACCTTTTTAACCATGTAAAATTAGGAGCATAGTGCTTTTCACCATAAAGTTTAAAATATTGACAACTCGGGTTTATCTGGTGCTATTGATAGTATTGGAGCAGTTCTTCCCTTGGAGCAGTTAGGAAGTTTATAATTTCCTGACTGAAAAATATTTGTTCAAGTGCCAGCTTTTAGCTGGACTGGGTGCTTCTCCAGGCAATTGTCAGCTGCTAGCACTATCAGTTCAGTCTTGGTTTATAGTTTCGCATTTAACCTACGTGAGCCAGATTGATAGTGTCATTAGATGTTGTTTTGGGCAGTCCACAAAATAAAATGCAAAACAATTACCTTAATGTGAAATTTATGTTCAGTTTTGAGCAAGGTGACCTCCCCTCCATCTACACATGGCTCAGGGGCAAAAATTGTTTAGTAACCACTTTTGGGAAGTGGTATTCAACCTTAACTGTGATAGATATATATACAAACATTTGTATATGCAAGTTTTGTGCTTCTTGTTGAATCTTCTTGTCCACAGCTGCTTCCATCATCAGAGAAGAGTATACAGTGATAATTTGATAATTGTCCTCTTGCTGATCTTCGATCCTCCCCGACACCCAAAGAAATCTTATCAGCAACTTGCCTGTGCTGACAGGACTCTGGTCTCAACATTCAAGTATTTGGCTGCAAGTTTCAGGGGAAATGCTGTATTTTCTCTGCTATGAATTCACCACTAATTATTTAAGACAAGTACATTAAAAATGATCTATTTATTTGTCTGTGGAGATGCATGTGTGCATCTGTGTATATGTTGGTGTGGAACAATGAAGATGGGGAAAATACAAATGAGTGGAATGGACAAGAGGTGAATTGGCGAAGTGAACATGGGAAAGGTAGGGATGATGAATGATCAGATGTCTGACAGTTTATGTTGGCAAGCAATTGAATTGCATATGGAGAAATCTCGATTCCCCTCTTCAACAGCACACCCCACAACAACCCACCACTGGAATTGCTAATGATTGAATGAACTCTGGAACTCAGATTAGGGCAATGAGAGAGTGAAGGGAAGGCAGACAGACAAAGGCTCTCAGTAATGAGTTTTGCAGAAACAAGGATTTCCTGGGCATTTTCCTGCACAGGCAGCATCCAGTGAAATGATCACAAAACTTCAGCTTCCTGTACTGACAAATGGTTTATTAAACATTACCTCAACCCTTTTGCCTTGCCTTCAAAATTATAAAAACATTACACATGAGAATGAAGGTGGAGCTTCAAGATTATGAAAATGGATTTGCCAGACTTATTTCTGCAGAGGTATGGAATATTCATTACCCACAGCATCTGTCTGCAGGATTCCAAACGCAAAATGCTGACCTAAGGACTATTTTGTTGCTGTGGACCATGGTCCTTGGGGAACTACATGAAGGCTGGCCAAATTAATCCTGTACCACCAACACTAAGTAATTATTTTCCCTAATGCAGGTCCCAATTACAAAACCATCTCTTGAGGGCTTGATTATTAATTTTCTTTGAAAGCTGACCTCGAGCCACTATAGGCAACAGCTTGAATGAAATCACTCTTAAATATAATTGCCTTGAAATTCTTTTTGCCGACTCTGAAAAAGCATTTGCGGTGCATTGGGATTACGGCTTAACCCAGAGTGCAAAAATTTTGTGCCTATTTTTCTAGGAATGTTCATTCTCATTGGGAAATTTGAGTCCTGATTTTATGGTGGAATTTTTCATTGTCTCATCATTTTCACTCCAAAGTAAAGTTCCTTGAAATGAGGTCAGCAATGGTGCTACACTCAAAGTTCACCTCCAGAGTAATTTTTAACCTCACTGGACTGAAAACGCAGTTCTTGCTTTCTTGAAAAATCATTCAGTTTTACTAACCCTGTTTTCCCTTGCTGGTTACAGGGCTAAAGTCAGACTGTATTCTTTCCCCTCAATGAAATCTGTCCCTACCATAGACATCAAACATAATCTTGTGTGGTTTCAAAATTTTTTACAACTGCAGGCGCTGGGAATCTGAAGTTTAAAGCAAAACATAGAAATGCAATTTCTCTCCATTGATGCTGCATGATCTATTAAGCATTTTCATTGTTTTCTGTTTTATTTCATGTGTGGTTTGACTGCTCTGTCTGTGGAGATCAGGGTCCCAGTTGTACTTGGCTTCCTAAATTCAATCCATGGCCTTCTACTGTTGCAATGAGGCCATACTCAGGTTGGAGGAGCAACATCTTATATTTCATCTGGGGAGCCTCCAACCTGATGGCATTGATTTCTCAAACTTCTGGTAATTGTACTCCCCCCCCCCCCACACACACACACACTTCATCATTCCCCATTCCTGTTTCCCTCTCTCACCTTATCTCCTTACCAGCTCATCACTTCCCTCTGGTGCTGCTCCCTCTTCTCTGTCTTCTATGACATTCTACTCTCTCCTATCAGATTCCCCCTTCTCCAGCCCTTTATCTCTTTTACCAATCAACTTCCCAGCTTTTTACTTCACCCCCTCCACCTCTCCTGTTTTCACCAATCACCTACCACCTTGTGCTTATTCCTCCCCTCCCCTCACCTTCTTACCTGACTTATCATCTTTTTTTTCCAATGCTGATGAAGGGACTCAGCTTAAGACATCAACAGTTGACTCTTTTCCTAGATGCTGCCTGGCCTGCTGAGCTCCTCCAGCATTTTGTGTGTGTTGCTTCCTAAATTCATGATCACTCCAGGCTGCTGCTGTGGACCTCTGCAGCATCTCACAGTTTGCTGCTCACTGCCAAATCAGGGATCCTATCCAAAACTCTTCACTCATGGAGGGAAGGCTTCAGCCTACAGGAGCTGGCAGAACACCATGCACATCTGCCTGCCTTGTGGGCTCCCCCAAAGCACAGGCATTAAGGGACTGAGCTCATGTCTTCACAGAGGCTGTTTGCCTAATGGATCTCTGTGGGCCATACACAAAGAATGTTCCTCTGACAGATGCTGCTCTTCAACCACCTACTCCCCCTGATCTACTGGGAGTTTTCTTCCTCATCCTTTCCCTCAGGGCAGTGATGTTCTCCTGCTGCAGGAAGAGCTGGAAGCAGAGATCCCGTCTTCAATGCCAAATAGAAGCAGATGCAAGACTGGCAATAGAACGCACAGTCCTGAAACTTATGCTCTGAGACGGGGCACGGAAACCACACACCACTGCTGTGTGAAACTCAGAACTGAAGATCTTGAACTTTATTAGAATTGGAATTGATTTATTACTTTCTCGCATACCGAGATGCAGTGAAAAGCTGACCTTGCAAACGGTTCTTACAGATCGGTTCTTTACACGGTGCATCGAGGTGTGTACAATAAAGTGTAAAGCCTACAGAGGAAGTGCGGTGTAGGTAAGCAACAAGGTCGCTCTGGATTTCCAGCATCTGCAGAATCTTCATAAACACAAGATTCTGCAGATGCTGGAAATCCAGAGCGACACACACAAAATGTAAGATGGCAGCATGTTCGGATGCAACAGCTTCTCGGGTCAACAAAATGTGTTTATGTCTTTTTTAAGTGTCTTTTTTTTTAACGGTCGCAAGGCATGCTGGACATTAAGGTCTTCAAGTACTGCAGGTCTACCTCTGGTGGAGGAGCTGGAGTAGCTGGGCTCGAGGTAGACTGTGTTACTGCCTGCTGCAGGAAGGCATTGGAGTTGGTGCATGAAGGCGGTGTGCAGTCTAACAGCAAGTGATTGTCTTGGATGTTTCTCTTGTGATTGCGCAAGACCCTGTTGAGCATTGGTAATGGAGAATACCACAAGTCTGCTTCCCTTATTTATTGGTGAGACAGGCAGCGGCAGAGCTGTGTGGCCTTGGTTGGAGCAAGGATTAAGCCTCAAGCTATGAGCTTGCCTGCTGCAGCAGTCTAAGAGGAGAGATGCCAGAGGTGGTGTCGCGTGGTGTCCATGCTGGGTTGGTGCTGCTCGCCAATGTTTGCTCAGTGGAAGGCAAGGTGGACTGCATGCATGTGTGCATATGATCATCTACAGACTGCTGAGAACTGCTTGGTCTTGCTGATAATACTGATGCACCTTCAACTTACAGGGCATGTCACTCAGGCTCTTGGACTATATACAGTATATATTTTTTTGTGTGCGACTGTATGTTTAATGTAATCGTACATGTACCTTGTGCTGTGTAGGATAGTTGGTACTATGTTTTGCACTTTAGCCCTGGAGAAGCGTTGTTTTATTTGGCTGTATTCATATATGGTTAAATGATAATTAAATTTGAACTTGACAATGATGGAGGAACTCAACAGTTCAGGCAGCATCTATGAGAATAAATAAACAGCTGACATTGCAGGCCAATACCTTTCATCAGGACTGGAAAGGAAGGAGGGGGTGGGGAAGCGAGAATAAGAAGGTGGGGGAGGTGAGGGGAAGGGGTACAGCTCGAAGGTGATAGGTGAAGTTAGGTGGGTGGGGAAGGGGATCATGCGAGAAGCTGGGAGGTGATAGTGGAAAAGAGAAAGTATTGGGAAAGAAGGAATCTGATAGGAGAGGAGAGTGGACCACGGGAGAAAGGGAAGGAGGAGAGGCTGCAAGAGAGGTGGTAAGCAGGTGAGTAGATGAGAGCTAAGAGCAGAGGCAGAATGGGCAATGGAAGAAGAGGGAAGGGGAAGGGCAAAAAATTACTGGAACTTAGTGAAATCGGTGTTCGTGCCAGCAGGTTGGAGGCTACCAGATGGAACATGAGGTGTTGTTCCTCCAACATGAGAGTGGTCTCATCATGGCAGTAAAGGAGGCCTTGGACTGATGTGGGGATGGGGATTGGAATTAAAGTGGTTGGCCACTGGGAAATTCTGCTTTTTGTGAATGGGCGAAGGTGCTCAACAAAGTGCTCTCACCAATGTAAAGGAGACCGCATCGGGAGCTCCGCTTACAGTAGACGGCACCAACAAATTCACAGGTGAAGTGTTTCCTCATCTGGAAGGACTGTTTGGAGCCCTGAGTGGTGGTGAGGGAGGAGGTGAATGGGCAGGTGTGGCACTTCGACTTGCAAGAGGAGAGATTAGTGGGGAGGGACAAGTGGACAGGGGATCATAGACAGAATATTCCCTGTGGAAAGTGGAGAGTTGGGGGGAGGTTAAGATGTGTTTTGTGGTAGGATCCAGCTGGAAGTAATGGATATTGTAGAGAACGATGTGTTGGATGCAGAGGCTCAAGGGGGAGGTAGGTGAGGACAAGAGGAACTCTATCCCTGTTAAGATGGCGGGATGATGGGTGAGGACGGACGTCTGGGAAATGAAAGAGATGCGGGTGAGGGCAGTATCAAAGGTCGAAAAGAGGAAACCCCGTTCTTTGAAGAAGGAGGCCATCTCTGATGTTCTGGAAAAGAAAGACTCATCCTGGGAACAGATGCAGTGGGGAAGAAGGAACTGAGAAAAGGGAATAGGATTTCTATAGGAGATAAGGTGGGAAGTGGTCTAGTCAAGACAGCTGTGGAGTTGGCAGTTTTATAAAAGATATCAGTCGAAATGTTTCCAGAGATGAAGACAGAGAGATCCAGAAAGGGGCGAGATGTGTCAGAAATGGACCAAGTGAATTTAAGGGCAGGGTGAAAGTTGGAGGGAAAGTTGGCGAAATTGACGAGCACAGCATGAGCGCATGAAGCAGCACAGATGCAGTCATCAATGTCGTGCAGAAAGAGTTGGGGAGCATTACCCGGGAAAGCTTGGAACGTGGACTGTTTCACGTCCACAAGATGGAGGAGTGTGGTGATGGAGGGGAACTGGTCAGTTCTGTGGGCGAGAATGAAGCGGAGAGCTTTATAGCCTTCTTGATGGTGGATAGTAGTGTATAGGGACCGGACATCCATAGTGAAGATGAGGCAGTCAGGGCCAGAGAAGTGAAAGTTGTTGAGGAGATCGAGAGCATGTGAAGTGTTGCAGTTGTAAGTGGGAAGGGACTGAAACATCATCAAGATCACTAACATAATGAGGTAGGTTCTGAGGTCAAGAGTCCATCTTATCGTGCTAGCAAACCATTAATAGTGTCGTAACAGAGGGTTAGATGCCGTCCTTGACACTGATGGTATGTTCTTTCAGGCTTTTGTATCTTATGCCCAGTGGAAGAGGGAAGAAGGGAGGATGTCCAGGGTGGGTGAGTGGTTCAACTCTATTGGCTGCTTTACTGAGGCAGCCGAAGCATAGATAGAGCCCACAGAGGCGAGGCTGGTTTCTATGGTGTGCTAAGCTGTGTCCACAATTCTCTGCAGTTTCTTGTGTTTACACACAGGCAGGATGATTTCTTTGATGCATTGATAGAAATTGGTGAGCGTCAACAGGGACATGCCAAATCTCTTCAGTCTCCTGAGGAAGTAGAGAAGCTGGTGAGCTTTCGAGACCATAGTATCAATGTGTTTAGACAGTAAAAGCTATTGGTAATGTCCACTCCCCGATATTTGAAGCTCTCATCCTCAAACAGCCTCCTCCCCCTTTCAATAACAAGCTTCTTCCTTTTGCAACTGTTGTTGTCATGAAAACATGTTACTAAGCTCTCTGTCTCCTTCATGTGCTCCTACTCTTCGTTACTTGTGATTTGGCCCAATACAGTTGTATCTCAAAACTTGTAGATGGAATTCGAGCAGTCACAAGTGTACCGGGAGTAGAGTAGGGGACTTAGCATACAAACTTATGGAGCACCAGTGTTTAGAATAACATCAGCAGAGGTGTTGTTGACTATCTGTACACTCTGTTGGTCAAGACATCAAGGATCCAGTTACAAAGGAAGGCATTGACTCCCAGGGTCCAGAGTTAATTTAGAATGATAGTGTTGAAGGCGGGGCTGTAGTCAACAAACGATAAACGTTATCAGGCTTACATAAATCTTTTTGCTTTTCTCCTTTTTCAGCAGTCCCTTTCACTCTATTTCTAAAGAGTTTCATTTAATGTGGATTGGCTAAATGGCTTTAGGGTGATCCACAATACTGTTCTAACAGCACAAAAAAAAAGGAGTAAAGTAAACGTTAGCTTAATGCATCTTGCTTAGGGGAAATCAATAAAAATTAGACAGTGACAGTGACCAAATCATTGGAAAAATTCTGAGTGATAGTGTTTTAACATCATTTAGAGAGCTCCAGATTAATCAAAGACAGTTAATGTCAGTTTGTCATGACTAATGTTTGAATTTCTTGAGGAGCTAACAAACAGGACCAGTGAGCCTATTTTGCTTCTTGCCCAGCTGGAAGTGCACTTGCTCTTTCCTGTTTTTACTCACTCAGCCCTCACAGTGCAGAGTGCAGCAGAGAAATACACCACACCTGCCAGTACCTTTATTTTCAGCATTATACAAGGCAACTGGGAGCCCAAAGAGCATTAGTATTTCCTTCTGCACTTAATTAGTAAGAATTTAATGTTTTTGTTATTATTGAAAGGAGTTTTTCGACAATTAAGTGATTACTTGAATAAAAGTTCTATTCTTGACAGGTTTCAGTCAGGTTTTAGATCAAGTCATTGTACAGAAACTGTGTTGCTTAACGTACATATTACTCAGACTGCATCCCCTCATTGAGCATTGCGAGAGTTCGACTTCTTATAACATCTCAAGATGCATGCTTTTGTTTTATCTGATTAGACTACTGTAATGCACCCTTTTCAGGACTGCCTAAGAAGGATATAAATCGGTTGCAGCTTGTTCAAAATGTAGCCTGAAGAACCCTCATCCAAAAAAAAATCATGAAATCTGAGCACACTTCACAAGCTTTGCATCATTACACTGGGTCTGTGTCCTTTAGAATCAATTTTAAAATGCTTTTAATTGTATACAAAGCTCTGAATAATCTAGCTCTTCTGTATATTTTGAAATGTCTATCCCCTTACATCCCTGTTCATAATCTTATATCTGAGAAAATGATTTGCTTAGTGTTCGTAGAGCCAAGCATATAAGAACTGGTAATGTGGACTTCTACTCTTAAGCACCAAAAATCAGGATTACTCTACTGACTGAGATACGCCAGGCTAGTACTGTGGAATGTTTCAAAGCTCTTCTAAAAGCCTGCTTTTTAAAAATTTGGCTTGCTTTTAGGATTACTTAATGCCTGTTGATGTTGATTATATTTGTATAATTTGATATATTTTATTACATTTTATTCTATATAATATTCATTTTTACTTATGTTTTAAATTTTGTCACATATTTTTATGACTATATTGATTTAATTTTACAATCTATGTAAAGCACTTTGAGCGTGCATCTTATTCTACAAAAGGTGCTAAATACTGTAAATAAAGTTATTATTACTATCTAACCTGGTGGATTCCATCATGATTCATGCAAGCCTCTGGTTTTGTTTCTGTGTTCCAATTTACTATTATTTTCCTGTTCTATTTTTAGGCAAGGCTGAAGCAGAACTTAAGAATTTCAGCCCTCATTATCAGCGGCAATACCCTGTGACCTTTTTCAATCACATTCGGCATGAGATAGAGCAAGGTGGAGAGGTCCAGCCCCAACTACTGCGTCGGAAGGTATGGTATGAGATACTATATATACTTTATATATAGTATAAGATACTGTATATACTTCAGCATTGGAAGTGTCATCTTATGAACTTCAGTGACATACATTCCGAGGGCATGTGGATCATTCTGAACTCTGAGCCACATTCCCTATGGGTATGGTCCATCCCGACTGCAGCAGAGCTCAAGGAATCATCTCCATAAACATCCTACTGTGTGTGCTGATGGTCTGAAATAAAAACAGGAAATATTTGGAATATTCAGCTAGTCAGACACCATCTGTGGAAGGGCAAGCAAAAATTTAGTGCTGAAACCAGCCCATGCCTCATGGTTGCCCCAATCTCCTGCACATATATCCTTTCAGCTCCCAAGGTCCTCCCAGTATTGTTACCTTAGTTATTCCACTTGGCAAAGTGAAACCAACATTTCAGTCCAATCATCTAGTTTGCAATCAGCACCACAGAAGGAGTGCTTTGTCTGGTCTTCACTCTGTTCTGGACAGGAGCTTGGATGGCAGGCTGTTACTTATAGGCTACAGCTTGATGTTCAACAAAAGCATTCCATCTCAACCCACTGTCAAAATTCAAGACCCAGGGACTCTATTCCTCCTTCTGCAATTAGATACTCAACTACCTCATTGCAGACTTCGGTCAGTGACGACTGGTAACAACACCATCTCCTCATTGACCCATCAGTACAGGTGTGCCTCAAATCTGTGCGCTTCGCTCCACTCCACTCTCCACTCTCCATTCTCCACTCTCCACTCTCCACTCTCCCTTCTCCCTTCTCCACTCTCCACTCTCCACTCTCCCTTCTCCCTTCTCCACTCTCCACTCTCCCTTCTCCATTCTCCACTCTCCACTCTCCCTTCTCCACTCTCCACTCTCCCTTCTCCCTTCTCCACTCTCCACTCTCCCTTCTCCATTCTCCACTCTCCACTCTCCACTCTCCACTCTCCCTTCTCCACTCTCCACTCTCCACTCTCCCTTCTCCACTCTCCACTCTCCCTTTCCACTCTCCATTCTCCACTCTCCCTTCTCCACTCTCCACTCTCCACTCTCCACTCTCCCTTCTCTATTCTCCACTCTCCACTCTCCACTCTCCACTCTCCCTTCTGCACTCTCCACTCTCCACTCTCCACTCTCCACTCTCCACTCTCCCTTCTCCACTCTCCACTCTCCACTCTCCACTCTCCCTTCTCCACTCTCCGCTCTCCACTCTCCACTCTCCCTTCTCCACTCTCCACTCTCCACTCTCCACTCTCCCTTCTCCACTCTCCACTCTCCCTTCTCCCTTCTCCACTCTCCCGTCTCCCTTCTCCACTCTCCACTCTCCACTCTCCACTCTCCCTTCTCCACTCTCCACTCTCCACTCTCCACTCTCCCTTCTCCACTCTCCACTCTCCACTCTCCACTCTCCACTCTCCCTTCTCCATTCTCCACTCTCCACTCTCCACTCTCCCTTCTCCACTCTCCACTCTCCACTCTCCACTCTCCCTTCTCCACTCTCCACTCTCCACTCTCCACTCTCCCTTCTCCATTCTCCACTCTCCACTCTCCACTCTCCCTTCTCCACTCTCCACTCTCCACTCTCTCTTCTCCACTCTCCACTCTCCACTCTCCCGTCTCCACTCTCCACTCTCCACTCTCCACTCTCCCTTCTCCACTCTCCACTCTCCACTCTCCCTTCTCCACTCTGCCTTCTCCACTCTCCACTCTCCCTTCTCCACTCTCCACTCTCCACTCTCCCGTCTCCACTCTCCACTCTCCACTCTCCACTCTCCCTTCTCCACTCTCCACTCTCCACTCTCCCTTCTCCACTCTCCACTCTCCCTTCTCCACTCTCCATTCTCCACTCTCCATTCTCCACTCTCCACTCTCCACTCTCCCTGCTCCACTCTCCACTTTCCACTCTCCCTTCTCCACTTTCCACTCTCCTCTCTCCACTCTCCCTTCTCCCTTCTCCACTCTCCACTCTCCACTCTTCACAATTAGCCTTACATGACAGTGTAGCTAAGCTGCCATTCCATCCTATTCATGATGACACTACTGTTGTTAGATGAGTCACAGGTGACAATGAGTCAGTTCACTTAAACGAGACAGGTAACCTGGTTGAGTGATGCCACGAAAACCACCTCTCACTCAACATCAGGAGAACTAAGGAGGTGACTGTTGATTCCAGGAAGGGGAAGGAGGACGAACTTGCACCAGTCTACTCTGGAGTTTGGCATTGAAGAGGGTCTGTGGCATTAAATTCCTGGGCACTAACATATTGGATGACCTGTCCTGGGCCCACCATATAGATGTAATCATAAGAAAATCACACTGGTATCTTTACCTTTTTCAGAGGTTAAGGCGGTTTGGATTGTAATTGAACCCTCCAACAAACTTCCACAATGTATTGTTAGAAGCATCGTGGTCTGGTATGGCGATTTGAATGTATAGGAACATAAGCAGCTACAGAAAGTAGTAGAGTTTGCCCAGTAAATCTCAGGCACATCACTCCCCACCATTGGTAGTATCTACAGGTGGTGCTGTCTCAGGAAGGCAAGATCTACCATTAAAGATATCCTGCATCCAGGCCATGCCATCTTTTCGCAGCTACCATTGGGAAGAAAGTATAGAAATCTGAAGACCCACATCGCCAGTTGCTTCTCTTCAACCATTCAGTTCTAGAATCAAGTGCCAAATCCTAATCACTACAGTTTAGCAATACTCTGAACACTTGACCACCTTGCATGAAAATGGATTTTTTTTGTTCTAATTGCGTTTTCTTGTAAAAGTTATGCACGTATAATTTATGTTTTCTTGAAAATGCTAATTATATGATGTTATGTACCACCTGTGATGTTGCTGCAAGTAGGTTTTTCACTGCACCTGTGTACACATGTACTGGGGCATGCAACAATAAACTCTTCTTTGACTTTGATCTTTCATCTGAAGCTCACATAAGAAACGGCAAAGTTACAAACATTCAGATTCCAGTCAAGCTAGTCCTGAATGAGCACAGTCCCTGTAACTATAACTTGAACGCACTATCCCAGTAATTCTACCATTTACATTAGATTTGAGCCTGACTTCAGCTGAACCTTGGATGTAGCAAATTATTTGCATGACTTGTCAGGCCAGGAAGTGGTTGAGTTCAAAGGCTTTGAATATCCCCACATTTTATCAAAATACATCAGCTTCAACAAATGATCAACTGAACTACGAAAAGAGGCTGCCCTTCTGCAGTTGTTAGTCACGATTCTGTCAGAGTGCTTAATCATAGGTATGTTCTACTTTCTAATCCAGTTTTTAAACTTTGCCTCGAGTTAATCAAATGATACCTGAGAGCCACAAATGTTGGCAGTGAAGGATTGTACTGTGATGTGATCCCATCCAGTCATATTGTAAACACCGTGGAATCAGGCCCGTCAGCCTCCTGTGTCCCTGCTTATCTATACTAATCCCACTTGCTTCTATATCCCTCTCTGATTGCTCATTCCAATACCTGTTTAGAACTTTCTTAAATGTTGTTACTGTTCCTGCTTCCACCACATTCTCTGGCAGCTCATTCCAGATACCAACTACTCTTTGGAAAAGTCTTTCCCTTTGATCCCTTGTAGAAGCCCTTCTTTTCACTTCAAAATCCATAACCTCTAGTTTTAGATGCCATTACCATATGGAAAACAGACTATGTCTGTCTAACCTACTCGTGCCTCTCATAATTTTTTTTAACAAATGCATCATGTCGCCTCTCAGCCACTTCTGCTACCAGGCCGAGAGTTAAACGTTCCATCTCCCATTCCAGATGTTGTTTTGGTACTCAAAACCTCCATGGATATTAGCACTGAAGTTGATATTGGACGTTGACTAATCTTTGACAGTGAGATTCTCATCTAGTGGTCATTTTATATTAGAATATAGATCCTCCCCAGACTACAAGCACCCAATTTTACATACAGCCTATAAATAGGAGTGAGCAGTTGGGAAAAGGGTGACTTGGATTCACTGCGACACACATAAACTGCTGAAGGAACCTCAGCAAGTCAAACAGCATCCATGAAGGGGAATAAACAATTGACAGTTTGTGCCAAGACATTCATCAGGACTGGAGTGAGGAAGGGTCTAGGCCCAAAACAGCAACTGTATATTCCCCTCCGTAGTAGCTGCTTGACTCGCTGAGATCCCCCAGAATTGCGTGTGTGTGTTGCTCAAGATTTCCAGCTTCTGCAGAATCTCTTGTGCTACCGATTTGCTGGCTACTGTGGGGTTGCAGGCACCTTCTCTCGTATGGGAACACGGTTTATGGAAATATCTGAATGGTTGAGTTCAATGCCCTGCTTGAACTAGACATTTCCCTTCCCTGGCTTAGGGTTTTCATTTAAGTGTTGTGCCAGGAGGCTGCATTTTTGACTTGTGAAGTGTTTGGGTTATGAACAATTTTCAGGAACAGAACTTTGTTGTTACTCAAGGAGGACTCGTACCAGTGATTTGTGGACAATCGTTCAGAGAACAGGCATTAATTTGGTTCTGGTCCCCATCCGAAATCCTGCTTCAGCTCTGGTATTGGGAGGGCACAACAAAGGGGTGTGTCACACCTCAAAAGAAAGCACAAGGAAGCTGAAAAGTGATAAGGGAGTTTACTTTGGGCTCTGTGGCGAGATTGTGAAAGTTTGCCCTTCATTGAAGAAGAGGTACTCATTGTTAGAGCTGCTCAAAACCCATTCAACATGCCCAAAACTGAGCAGCTCAATTGATTTGTTTTGCCTGTCTTGCTCCCTGAGGTTCGAGTAGTTCTTCTTCAACTTTACTGCAGCCTAGAATACTTGCTTCCTGAAATGTCACCATTGCTCCAATGTTGCCACTGCTTTTATGAAGTAGCAAAAGATTTAATTTTCTTTGACTCATAAGATTCAATTTTTCCTCCAGAACTCTCCCTATCTATTTCCACCCAGGGATTTTAAACTAACCTTGACTACTCCATGTGTCTGAACCATGCAGATGTCTATAGCTGTTTAAGTGAACTGATCTTATAATTTCAGCAAAGTCAACGTTATCTCCTGAAGGCCAGTGGAAGTGAGGCTCTGCATCTGTTCGTCATGCATTCATGAATTATCATCATGAATCAGGCTGAGTGTGTTCCTTATGGATTTCCTGTGAAACTGCTCAAGTGTGGCACGTGATTTGTGGTCACATTTCCGATTTTTGACATGATGTTACTGCTAGATCTAGTTTGTACCTCACCCCTTATGTTCCCCTTTACTGAACTCGAGCCTGTGCTGCTTTGAAAGAGTGATCGTGACGATTTGAAGCCCCAAGTGTTTGTAGGCTAGTGCAACAGGGGCATCATGTGAGCTGAGCAACAGCCCTCATTGGTAGAAGCCAGTAAAGGCATGGAGCAGGAGGTCAGAGATCTTACAGAACATTTATTTGACTATTATGCTTGCAACAATGGAACCTCACTGTAAACATTTTTTTCATTCCTTCTGAAGGAGGAAATGTAATTTTAAGACAATAGCTAACCTCCATTTTTCCTCCTAATATATCCATCAGAAGTCATAGAACACTACAGCATAGAAACAGGCTGTTTGGCCCATCCAGTTTATGCTGAACCATTAATCTGCCTAGTCCAATCGACCTGCAGCTGGACCATCACACCCCATATCCCTCTCATCCGTGTACCTATGAAATTTCTCTTAAATGTTGAAATTATCCTTCATCTACCACGAGCACTAGCAGCTTGTTCCACACTCTCACCAGCCTCTGAGTGAAGAAGTTCCTCTTAAACATTTCACTTTTCACCCTTAACCCATGACCTCTAGTTGTAGACTCATTCAAGCTCAGTGGAAAAAAAAACTACTTGCATTTACCCTACCAATGGCCCTCATAATATTTTATACCTCTATCAAATCTCCCCTCAATCTTCTATCTTCCAGGAAATAAAGTCCAAACCTGTTCAACCTTTCTCTATAATTCAGGTCCTCAAGTCCTAGCTACATCCTTGTAAATGTTCTCTCCACTCTTTCAATCTTACTTACATCCTTTCTGCAGGTAGGTGACCAAAACTACACTCAATACGTCAAATTAGACCTCAATAATGACTCACACAATTTCAACGTAACATCTGAACTCCAGTACTCAATACATTAATTTATGAAGGCCAGTATGCTAAAAGCTTTCCTTATGACCCTATCTACCTGTGACACCACTTTCAAGGAATTATGGATCTCTCTTCCCAGATCCCTCAGTTCTACCACATTCCTCAGTGCCCTGCTGCTCACCATATAAGACCTACCTTGGTTGGTCCTGCTGAAGTTCAACACTTCACATTTGTCTACATTAAATTCCATCAGCTACTTATCAGCTCATATCTCCAGCTTGTTCAGATCATGCAGCAAGCTTTGATAGTCTTCCTCGCTATCCACTACACCCCCAAACTTAGTGTCATCCGCAAATTTGCTGATGCAGTTTACGACATTATCATCCAGATTGTTGATATAGATGCAAACAACAATGGATCTAGCACCGATCCCTGATGCATACCTCCAGTCATGGGCCTCCAGTCAGAGAGGCATCCATTTACAACCACTGCCTGGCTTCTTCTGCAAAGCCAATGTCTAATCCAATTTACTACCCCAACTTGGATGCCAAACAACTGAAACTTCTTGACTAACCTCCCATGTGGGACCTTGCCAAAGGCCTTGCTGAATTCCATGTTGAAGTTCTCCTCTGTAATCTGTATAGGTTCCATGGCATTGCCTCACATCTTTTGACTCTGTGTCCGTCTCCCAAGTAAATACAGAGCCAAAAACCCCATTGAAGATCTCTCCCATCTCTCTTGGCTCCACACGTAGATTACCATTCTGATCTTCCAGAGGACCAATTTTGTCCCTTGCTATCCTTTTGCTATTAACATATCTGTAGAAACCCTTAGGATTCTCCATTACCAGGTCTGCTAGAGCAACCTCATGTCTTCTTTCAGTCTTCCTGGTTTCCTTCTTAAGTGTTCCCTTGCATTTCTCATTTGTTGCTGACTGTCTATACCTACTACGCACTTCCTTCTTTTTCTTAACCCGAGCCTCTATATCTCTCAAAAAAATTATCTATGCACTACCTCCCAGGAAAATTATTCAAAACAGTGGGTCAATTTCCCATTGATGGTGTTGCAATCCATTGAGTATTTGATGCTTCCTACTGTACAAATCAACCATCAGACCAATGGATTCTGCAGGATTTAACCTTGACACCAAGGTATGTCGCCATATGGAGGCTGCCTTGCACAGGATCACAAGAGACTGCGGAGGACTGTAAACTCAGACAGCTCCATTGCAGGCATGACCCTCCCTGCTGTCGAAAATATCACGAAGGTGCTTCAAGAAGGTGGTGGCCATGATTGAAGATGCTCACCATCCAAGACATGGCCTCTGCACTTTACTACCATTGGGGTAGAGGTACAGGAGCCTAAAGACACACACTCAATATTTTAGGAACAGCTTCCTCCACTCTCCCATCAGATTTCTGCACTGTCCATGAACCAATGAACACTATCTCGTATTTGTCTTTTGCAATATTTATTTATTTTGTAACTTCTAGTAATTTTTGTATCTTGCACTGTACTGCTGCTGCAAAACAACAAATTTCACACATATGTCAGTGACAATAAACCTGATTCTGAATCATTTTAACAGTCATGATAGTTCTGAAGTGGTGCCAGTGTTATATTTCAGGAAATGCTGCAACAGTTTATGCAGAGTAAGCTCCGGAATGTGATAATGGCCAGACAATGTTTTTCAACAATGGGAATTGAGGAAAATGGTGGATAATTTCTCTTCTTATTTGCCGCAGAACCTTTTGGATTCACTTGAGAGAGGCACTACTGTTCTATATAAATACACTGACAGTGCAATGCTCATTCGGTTTTGCACCCGAACCTTAGCATCGCTTATTGAGTTTCTGATCTGGGGTAGACATTTTTTTTTGGTTGTGATCTCTCTGAACAAACCCATACCTTGATTCTTCAAAATTCCTTCTAAGTTCAAGGTAAAATGAAGGAAGTTAAAATAGTCAAAAGAAGTAACCATGGGCTCTCACATGGGTCCCAGCTATGCCTGCCTTTTTGTCGGCTGTGTGGAACAGTCTATGTTCCAAGCCTTCACTGGTGTCCGTCCCCCACTTTTCCTACACTACATTGAAGACTGCATTGGTGCTGCTTCCTGCACTGATTCAAGCTTGTCGACTTCATCAACTTTGCCTCCAACTTCCAATCTGCCCTCAAATTTACCTGGTCCATCTCCGACACCTCACTCGCCTTTCTCGATATCACTGTCCCTATCTCTGGAGATACCTTATAAACTGATGTCTATTATAAACCCACTGACTCTCACAGCTACCTGGGCTGTTCCTCTTCACACCCTGTTACTGGTAAAAACACCTTCCCCTTCTCTCAGGTTTTCTGTCTCCATCACATCTGCTCTCAGGATGAGGCTTTTCATTCTAGTATGAAAGTGATGGCCTCCTTTTTCAAAGAAAGGGGCTTCCCTTTCTCCACCGTCAACGCTGCCCTCAACTGTGTCCCTTCCATTTCACACACGTCTGTTCTCACCCCTTCCTCCCGCCTTCCTACAAGGGATAGGGTTCCTTGTCCTCACCTACCAGCCTCCACATCCAGTACATAATTCTCCGGTGGGAACTCCAATGGGATCCTACCACCAAGCACATTTCCCTCCCCACTTTCCAATGGGATTGCTCCCTATGTGACTTCATTGTCCACTGATCTCCCTCCTGGCACTTATCCTTGCAAGCGAAACAAATACTACACCTGCCCCTATACCACCTCCTTTGCTGCCATTCAGGGCCCCAAACAGTCTTTCCAGGTGAGGCAACACTTCACCTGTGAGTCTGTTGGGGTCATATACTGTGTCCAGTGCCCAAATGTGGCCTCCTGTATTCCGGTGAGACCCGAAGTAGATTGGGAGACTGCTTTGTCGAGCACCTACACTCTGTCCACCTGAAGAAGCGAGATCTCCCAGTGGCCACCCATTTAAATTCCACTTCCCAATCCCATTCCGATGTGTCAATCCATGGCCTCCTCTACTGTCGCGATGAGGCCACACTCAGGTTGGAAGAACAACACCTTATATTCTGTCTGGGTAGCCTCCAACCTGATGGCATGAACGTCAATTTCTCAAACTTCAAGGTAATGCCCCCCCTCACCATTCCCCATCCCCTTTTCCCTCTCTCATCTTATCTCCTTGCCTGCTCATTTCCTCCCTCTGGTGTTCCTTTTCTTTCTTCCATGGCCTTCTGTTCTCTCCTATCTGACTCCCCCTTCTCCAGCCCTGTATCACTTTCACCAATCGACCTCACAGCTCTTTACTTCCCCCTTCCCCCTTTGTTTCACCTATCACCTTGTGTTCCTCTCTCCTCCCCCCCACCCCCATCCCCCACTTTTTAAATCTACTCCTCAGCTTTTTTCTCTCCATTCCTGCCAAAGGGTTTTGGCCCAAAATGTCGATTGTACTTTTTTCCCACAGATGCTCCCTGACCTGCTGTGTTCCTCCAGCATTTTGTGTGTCTTGCTTTAGTTAACATAGGAAACTGGGAACTTGGAAGTCCACACCTTCCTCCCCAATCTCTGTAATTCACTCTTGTATATATTCACAGAGTTTTCTTCCTCGGAATGCTCTGAAAATCCTGGGAGGATTTGCATATATTCAGTGAAACAATCTCTATCTCCTTTTCTGACATCACTAACATTGAAAAGATTAGTTCTAAAATGCTACACTTATCAATGAACACAGGCCATTGTTTCAAAGGAAGAGAAATTTGCACACAGACAAGTGTTGCATTTTTGCACAAAGCAATCTTGCTGCTGATGTGATGGTATGCCGGTCTGCAACAATTCACCCTCTGATTCAGGAGGTTCCACTGCAATGTTCAAATAGGCATTTGAATTAGGACCATATTATCCAGTTGCTTTTGTACCCTGTCCTCTGCATGTCTGTCCAGGTGTAAAAGGAAAGGAGACTTTAGTCATTTTTTGTTGAAATATACACACTTCCACCTAAATTCCAGTGAGTTTAAGCACCAGTCTGGAGGCTTGACAACATAATCTAGGTTGACACCACTGTTCCCTCTAAGCTGTGGGGCTGTATGGTCATGTAGTAATTGAAACACTCCCATGCACATAGCCTGTGTTGCTGAACAGCTGGAATTTTCTTTATATGATGTTTTATTAAAGTGCCGTGCAGTTTTCAGGCTGTGTAAAAAAAAAATAAATTCCTGCTCAGAGCAATGATTGGACCATGCTGCTGTAAAAAAAAATGAGAGGGCATGTTTTTATACTGTTCAGATGCTGTTTCATTGAAGATGTAATCTCAGAGATCCTGGTTTACCCAACCAATTAAACATAAAATAAATAATTACCCATGGCTGGGAAGTTAGTTCAATGTTCTGGTAAGCATTTTACACCTGAGCCAAACAGTAAAGCAGAGCATCTGGTCATTGGTATAAATAATAGCCCCGCATTCTTTCTGAGGACTTTTCAGTTGTTGTGTTTGCCTAAATTATAATACTTGACTTGATACAGATTGTGAACGTTGCTGTTAATACTGACCATTTGTTCTTTCCCCATCTGATGAAGAAAGCTCTAACCTCAACCCATGACAGATTAGTCATTAGCTGATTTCTGAGTAATTGGATATATTTATAGACATTGCACCGAAATTAAAGTATTATTGCTCCAATAAATGAAGTCTGGGCAGATTAGATGAGTGAACATGTTGACAGAGATTTCATTATTTGATGTAAGAATGCTTCTGCTTGTTTGGTTTACCAACATTGTGAATGCTTTAATGAAAGGTTCCTCTATTGGGTACTACTAATGAGATCTTTGAGATGTATTTGTGGTTTCACTGGACATACCAAAATGAAAATCTTCACAACCACATTTCATTAATTCCATATTCAGTGGTGATTAAGGATTGCTGCTGTCTCTCGCTGCCCTTATTTGCACGTTTTGGCCTTAATTAAAGCAAATGGATATATTGTTAATGTAACTTTATTTGGACTTTCTCCTACAGATTAATGAAGTTGCTTTCAGAATGGAAAAATAACTGACATTAGATGAAAGCTTTTGTGTCTAAAAAAAAACAAAATGCAGTTTAATTTTCTTTGATGCGCTCGTTCTTTTTTTTTAAAAAATATTTTGCTTCTAGCTCCTGTTTTTTTTAATGGCCTGTTAACCTTGGTGAAAAGTGGAGCCAGGAAATCTGTATCAAACGATTGAATGTCCTTCCTCCTCTGATACTCAGTAGTCTCAAGATTTGACACACTCTGTAAGAGTGCTGCTTTTCCCCACTTCCCACTGAAGTTTCCTATGGTGTCATGTACAGCCCCTTGTCTGGACTGATTTGTTCTGGGAAAGGCATGAATCAAAGTCAGAGTCTACACACATCCCTGATGCTCAGCACCAAGCATTGTTTTATTGGTGCTTGACATGTTTCTAATTGCGTTTTATGGTGAGATACCAAATCTCTCACTCAAATAACTTAAAATGAAGTAATTGGTTTTCTCTGAACTATGCTTTAGATCTGAAATGCTTTCTTTCAGGAGCCAGTAGACACTGGGACAGTGGTATATGAACAAGTCGTGATACAATATGTGGAAGAATTGAAGAAATGGAGAGATCGATACCTCGTTGTAAAAAATGACAACAGCATTGAATGCTATGAAAACAAGGATGTAAGTAGTTCTCAATGTCATAGCACAAATATGGGCCATTTTGGCCCAACATGTTGATGCTGACTTTTAAGTCCATATCCATCTACACCATGCTTATTCGCGTGCCTGTGTAACTGTTTCATGAATGTAATGATGTGGCAAGTTCTAGATATCAATCGCTCTCTGAATGAAATAAACTTTCCCCTCAAATCCCCTTCAGAAGCCCTTCCTCTAACTTTAAACCCATGCATCTTGTTTTTCATACCCTTATCTTAGGAGTAAATATTCTACTCTCGCTCCTCCCTGTGCCTCACATGATTTTATATACATCCATTTGATCATCCCCGACCAAAATCTGCTCCAGAGAACACAAAATCAGTCTATTAAATTTCTCCTTATCGCTGCAGTTCTCTAGTCCAGACAACAGCCTGGTGAATTTCCTTTGCACTTCTCAAGTAAAACCACATCATTTCAATAACGTGGTAAACAGAGTTGCACTTAGGTATGCTCTAATCTGTATTTTCTGAATTTGCAACAAAATGCACCAACTTTCATATTATTTGCCCTTGCCGGTGAAAACAAGCATGCTGTATGCCTTCTACACCAAGCACCTCGCTGTACAGCTACTTTCAGGGAATTATGGACCTGAGTCCCAAGGAGCCTCTGGTCATCATCATTTCCTCGAGCCTTGTTATTTATGCATATGTCCTACATCTATCTGAATTCCCAAAATGCATCATCTCACATTTGTCAGGGTTAAATTCCATTCAACACTCTGGCTTGCCTTCTATCTGTATTCTGCTGAAAGCTTAGACAACCGTCCTCGATATCCACAACACCAACAACATGCATGTCAGCCACAAATTTATTATTCATACTTCCTATATTCTCATCCAGAATATTAATATATATTACAAACAAAAAGGGTCTCAACACCAATCTTTTGTGAGGTACCACTGGTCACAAATTCTTCCTTCCACTACTCCCCTCTGCCTTCCATAAGCAATCTGGATTCAGTTAACCAATTTGCCTTGACCTCTCTGGACCAGCCTACCATGCCAGGCATTGGCAAATACCTTACTGAAGTCCACATAGACAACATCTGCCATCCTTTCTCCCCATCAGTTTTCTTAGTTGTTTTCTCTAAAAGCTCAATCAAGTTAGTGAGTCAAGTCGGGATTTCTGATTTCTCCTGCACAAAGCCATGCTGGCCATGCCTGATGAGCTGCTGCCCTTCCAAATGTACATACATCCCATTCCTTAGGATTTTCTCCAATAATTTCCTTTCCACTGAATTATAGGCTGGCCTATAGTTAAATAGTTAATCCCCGCTGCCCCCCTTAAATACAGGAAAATCATTAGCATTTCTGCTGTCTTCTTGTACCTTACCCATGGCTAGAGAAGATACAAAAATCTCTGTCAGGGTTCCAAGTGTCTCCTCCCTTGCTTCTAATAGCAACTTGGGATAGATCTCAGCCAGCCTTGGGAACGCGTCAATTCTAAAGCGTTCCATGACATCTAGCACCTTCTCCTTCTTGATAAAGATCTGCTCCAGAATGTCCTTGTACCTCTCTCTGAACTGACTAATTTCCATGTCTTTCCTTTTGGTGAATACAGATGAAAAGTATGTACTTGTTTAAGACTTGTCCACATCACCTGGCTCCTAACATAGTTTAACCCTTTGGTCCTTTGGGGAATTTACTCTTTCCCTGGCTATCCTCTTGTTCTTAGTATACTTGCAGAATATACTGGGATTCTGCTTAAATCTTATTTGCCAAGGGTATTCATGGCTGCTCTTTGGACACCCTAAATTGTAATCTACATGCTCAACATTTCTCAAGAAGCTCCTTGAAACCTAGTTTCCTTTCCCTCCCATAGCTTTCCTTTGTTTTTCCCTCTCTGGATCAAAATGTTCTGTAGTCAAAGATTTCTTATTCTTGCCATCTTTGCCTTTCACTTATAGAATACGTTGGCTCTGAATTCATAATAACTCTCTTTTAGAAAATTCTCACGTATCAACTAACTTTCACCAGGTTCTGTGTTATTGAAATCAGCTTTCCCCCAGTTCAAAACCATAAACTGAAGACCAGCCTCGTCCCAACTAACTTATAATTTACAGAGTTACTGTCCCTAAAGCTTCCCACAGTGATCCTTCCACAACCTGCCCAGTCTCTGCAGGTTTGACACTGCTATCAAAGCCAAAACAAAATAAAATGCACTAGTGCTACATTAGACTATAAAGCTCAAAATTAACAAATAGAAGGTTGAACACCTTCCCTGTAAGTAGCAACAACTGAATGTAGATTCTTAGCACAGTTTGCAGGCTTCTCTTTGATCTCCACAGCAAGATTGTCACTATGATCAGCAAAATTTGCAATGAGTTTTGTGATCTAATAGCGTGTGGTACCCAGCTAATATTCTCCATGATAGTGTCACTGGATGTCTTATTTCAAAAATATGTATTATTCATAATACATACAGTAAATACAATAGATAGTTGGCTTTCTTTACCATCATTATGGCATCTGTTCAATAACTTTTCATGCTTTGCATCAGCACCGCTATTTTTTCCTCCTGAAATTGGAAGAGAAGTCAGCAGGAAGTCACTGATCATAAATTACATGTATTGGTCCTGCTCATGTCATTTTCCTCCCTGGTATGGTAAGAGGAGAGAGGTTTCTTAGTGACATGGCCAACTGCAGTTCAAGAGAATTTTATAAATATCTAAGTGTGAATTAGTTTTTGCAGATTACTTGTGATGGAATGACAGTGACAATGATGATCAAATTAATGACTTCATCTTTATTAGCATGCAATGGCCTTCATTTGAGGTGACTGATATTCTTGAATAGATCCATATCATTTTATTTGTATTTAAAATACCATTGGTAGTGGTTTTTAGAACTTCCTGTCAGCCTGTTTACTTTATATAAAACTTGGCGAGGAATTAACAGACAAAATTGAAAAGAAAGCTTGGCATTCAACAATACATTTCTATAAAGTGAGAATATTAACTGTGACTTTGAAATTGTCAACCACAATTGTGGCAGTATAGAAACGTAGAAAACCTACAGCACAATACATGCCCTTTGGCCCACAAAGCTGTGCCGAACATATCCTTACCTTAGAAATTACCTAGGGTTACCCATAGCCCTCTATTTTTCTAAGCTCCATGTACCTATCCAGGAGTCTCTTAAAAAAACCCTATCGTATCCGCCTCCTCCACCGTCGCTGGCAGCCCATTCTATGCATTCACCACCCTCTGTGTAAAAAAATACTTACCCCTGACATCTCCTCTGTACCTACTTCCAAACACCTTAAAACTGTGCCCTCTCGTGCTAGCATTTCAGCCCTGGGAAAAAGCCTCTGACTACCCACACGATCAATGCCTCTCATCATCTTATACAGCTCTATCAGATCACCTCTCATCCTCCGTCACTCCAAGGAGAAAAAGCCGAGTTTGCTCAACCTTTTCTCAAAAGGCATGCTCCCAATCCAGGCAGCATCCTTGTAAATCTCCTCTGCACTCTTTCTATGGTTTCCACATCCTTCCTGTGGTGAGGCGACCAGAATTGAGCAAGTGGGGTCTGACCAGGGTCCTATATAGCTGCAACATTACCTCTCGGCTCCTAAACTCAATCCCAAGATTGATGAAGGCCAATGCATCGTATGCCTTCTTAACCACAGAATCAACCTGCGTAGCAACTTTGAGTGTCCTATGGACTCAGACCCCAAGATCCTTCTGATCCTCCACACTGCCAAGAGTCTTACCATTAATGCTATATTCTGCCATCATACTTGACCTACCAAAATGAACCACTTCACACTTATCTGGGATAATCTCCATTTGCCACTTCTCAGCCCTGTTTTGCATCTTATCAATGTCCTGCTGTAACCTCTGACAGCCCTCCACACTATCCACAACACCCCCAGCCTTTGTGTCATCAGTAAATTTACTAACACATCCCTTCACTTCCTCATCCAGGTCGTTTATAAAAATCACAAAGAGTAGGGGTCCGAGAACAGATCCCTGAGGCACACCACTGGTCCCTGACCTCCATGCAGAATATGATCTGTCTACAACCACTCTTTGCCTTCTGTGGACAAGCCAGTTCCGGATCCACAAAGCAAGGTCCCCTTGGATCCCATGCCTCCTTACTTTCTCAATAAGCCTTGCATGGGATACCTTATCAAATGCCTTGCTGAAATCCATATACACCACATCTACTGCTCAACCTTCAGTATGGTAGCATTGCAGTTAGTGTAATGCTATTACAGTGCTAGTGATCCAGGTTCAATTCAGCTGCTGTCTGTAAAAAGTTTGTACGTTCCCCTCTTGCCCGCATGAGCTTTCTCTGGGCGCTCTAATTTCCACCCTCGTTCCAAAGACTTATGGGTTAGTAGGTTAGTTTGTCACAGTCCCTGGCAACACTCTCCCTCTAGAAGAACAGCAAGCCTTAGGAGAATGCTTGTTCACTACAGGCTCAATTGTGGCCTGAGCCCAGATGCCTTTCAATGGTAGCTCATCACCGGGTTGCTGCCTGGTTAACATTCAACCAGAACTTCACCCCTGTAACGGAGAACCTAATTCTAGAGATTTTGTCACAGAAAAAAAAACAAAACATTGGTAAATTGGTTTATTATTGTCACATGTACCAAAAAGTACAATTACAAACTTTGTCTTATCCATATAGATCACGTTATCATATCAACACATTGAGTAACAGAATGCAGAATCAAGTGTTACAATTACAGAGAAAGTGCAGTTCAGGTGAATATTAAGATGCAAAATCATTTCAAGTTAGATTGTGAAGTCGAGGTAATTATTTTTATGCAAAGGGGCTGTTCAGTAGTCATATAATGGCGGAATAGAGGCCGTCCTGGAGACTCATGGTACATACTTTCGGGCTTTTTAATACTACATTAAACTTGCAGTTGGTTTGCTGTGGGCACTGATTATTTTTTGTCTGTTGCTTCTCTACGTCAGGCCTATCGTAAAGGAGGTGGCCCAAAATGTAAACTGCATCCCACTGGCTGCAGGGTGTTAACATCCATGGCTGAGTACACCCTGCTGGTGGATAAATATTTCCCTGACCCAAGCGGTGAGTTGTTGACATTTTGATGGCATTTTGATTTGCACAGCTGCCTTAGTATATGTTTGTATTTCCTTCATGTTATTCTGGAAAAATGGGTATTTTTGTTCAGAGCAACTTCTCAGTAAAAGTTCTGAGCCTCAGGAAGGTAGGATGAAGTCAGGTGGAGCAATAGTCATCGGCGACGCGATAGTTGGGGGGATGGATAGGAGCTTCTGTAGCAGAAAAAGAGACACCAAGATAATGTGTTACTACCCAGGTGTTAGGATCCAGGATATCTCTGAGCAGGTGCAGAATATTCTGGGGAAGGGGTGACCTGTACAAGTGGGGCAGGTTGCACCTGAACTGGACAGGAACAAATATCCTGGAAGGGAAGTTTGCTGATGGTATTGGGGAGGGTTTAAACTGGATTTTCAGGGGTGTAGAAACCGAAATGAAGAGGCAGAGGATGGGGCAGTTGGCGCACAAGTAGAGACAGCTTGTAGGGAGTTTGTGAGGAATGATAGAGCAAAGATGCACTCAGCCAGATAGTTTGAGATGTGTCTATTTTAATGCAAGGAGTATCATAAACAAGGTGTATGAGCTTGGAGCATGGATCAATATATGGAACTATGATGCTGTGACCATTACAGTGATTTGGATGTCCCAGGAGCAGGAATGGCTGATTAGTGTGCCGGGGTTTAGATGTTTCAAGAAGGACAGGAAGGGAGGCAAAAGAGGTGGGGGAGTGGCATTGCTAATCAGGGATAGTATCACGGCAGCAGAAAAGGAGGAAGTCATGGAGGGATTGTCGACTGAGTCAGTGTGGGTGGAAGCCAAAAACAGGAAGGGAGCAATAACTCTACTGGGTATTTTTATAGACCCCCCCCCCAATAGTAACAGAGACATCAAGGAGCAGATAGAGAGGCAGATTCTGGAACGGTACAAAAATAATAGGGCTGTTGTGATGGTTGATTTTAACTTTCCCAATATTGACTGGCATCTCCTTAGAGCAAGGAGCTTGGTTCGGGTGGAGTTTATTAGGTGTGTTCAGGAAGGTTTCCTGACGCAATGTATAGATAAGTCAACTAGAAGAGAGGCTGTACTTGATCTGGTATTGGGAAATGAACCTGGTCAGGTGTCAGATTTCTAGGTGGGAAAGCAATTTGGAGGTAGTGATCACAACTCAGTCACCTTTACCATCGTGCTAGAGAGGGATAGGAGCAGACAATCTGGGAAAACATTTAATTAGGGAAGGGGGAAATATGATGCTATTAGGCAGGAACTCGGGAGCATTAATTGGGAGCAGATGTTCTCAGGGAAATGCACAGCAGAAATGTGGCAAATGTTCAGGGAACGTTTGCATGGAGTTCTGTGTAGGTATGTTCCATTGAGGCAGGGAAAGGATGGTAGGGTAAAAAAAAAACATGGTGTACAAAGGATGTAGAATACCTGGCTAAAAAGAAAATAAAAGCTTATAAAAGATTCAAGAACCTACATACTATAAGTGCTCTAGAAAATTACAAGGTTGCCAGGAAGGAGCTTAAGAATGGAATTAGGAGAGCCAGAAGGGGCCATGAGAAGGCCTTGGTGAGCAAGATTAAGGAAAACTCCAAGGCATTCTGCAAGTGTGTGAAGAGCAAAAGGATGAGCCGTGTGAGAATAAGATCAATCAGGTGCGATAGTGGAAACATGTGCATGGAGTTGGAGGAGGTAGTGGAGGTACTTAATGAATACTTTGCTTCAGTATTCACCGGAAAAAGGACCTTGGCAATTGTGGAGATGAATTACGGTGGACTGAAAAGCTTGACCATATAGACATTAAGAAAGAAGATGTGCTGGAGCTTTTGAAAAGAATTAATTTGGATAAGTCACCGGGTCTGGATAGGGTATACACCAGGCTACTGTGGGAAGTGAGGGTGGAGATTGCTGAGCCTCTGGCGATGATCTTTGCATCATCAATAGGGACGAGAGAGGTTCCGGAGGATTGGAGGGTTGCGGATGTTGTTCCCTTGTTCATGAAAAGGAGTAGAGATAGCCCAGGAAATTATAGACCAGTATAGATCAGTGGTGGGCAAGTTGTTGGAGGCAGGATTTATGAGCATTTGGAGAGACATAATCTGATTAGGGATAGTCAGCATGGCTTTGTCAAGAACAGGACATTCCTTACGAACCTGATTGAATTTTTTGAGGATGTAACAAGACACATTGATGAAGGTAGAGCAGTGGATGTAGTGTATAAGAATTTCAGTACGGCATTTGATTAGGTTCCCCATGCAAGGCTCATTCAGAAAGTAAGGAGGGATGGGATCAAAAAAGACATTGCTTTGTGGATCCAGAATTGGCTTTCTCACAGAAGGCAAAGGGTGGTTGTAGATGGTTCATATTCTGCATGGAGGTTGGTGACCAGTGGTGTTCCGCATCTGTTCTGGGACCCCTCCTCTTTGTGATTTTTATAAATGATCTGGATGAGGAGGTAGGGGGTGGGTTACTCAGTTTGCTGATGACACAAAGGTTGGAGGTGTTGTGGATAGTGTGGAGGGCTGTCAGAGGTTACAGCAGGACATTGATAGGATGCAGAACTGGGCTGAGAAGTGGCATATGGAGTTCAACCCAGATAAGTGTGAAGTGGTTCATTTTGGGAGGTCAAATTTGAAGACAGGACATAATAATAATGGTAAGGTTTTTGGTAGTCTGGAGGATCAGAGAGATCTTGGAGTTCATGTCCATAGGACACTCAAAGCTGCTACGCAGGTTGACAGTGTTGTTAAGAAGGCGCATGGTGTGTTGGCCTTTATTAACCATGGGACTGAGTTCAAGAACCGTGAGGTAATGTTGCAGCTATATTAGACCTTGGTCAGACCCCACTTGGAGTACTGTGTTCAGTTTTGGCCACCTCACTATAGGAAGGACGTGGAAACCATAGAAAGGGTGCAGAGGAGATGGGTACATGGAGACGAGAAAAATAGAAGGTTATGCGGTACGGAAATTCAAGGCAGTTTCTAGAGTAGGTTACGTGGTTGGTAGAACATTGTGGGCGAAGGACCTGTAATGTGCTGTAATGTTCTATATTCTAAAAGGCTGGAGGGACCAAGCATCTGGAAGCCTATCAAAGCTAGAAAGATTCAAAATAATATTTATCAACCTATAATTGTATACTTGCATTAAAAATAAGAGAGAGTAGGACCACTCAATGATAAAGGAGGAAATTTATGTTTGAAGTCAGACGATATGGACAAAGTAGTAAGCAAGTACTTTATGTCAGTATTCACCAAGGAAAAAGACATGGGGCACAGTGAGAGCAGTGTGGAGATGCTAATGTGCTAATTGGGGATTAAGATGGAGGTGGTGTTGGGTCTTTGGAAGAGAACGAATGTGGATAAATCTCCAGAGCCTTATGGGAATTATCTTCACCACAGGCAAAGTCCTGGATGACTGGAGAGTAGCTAATGTTGTTCCTTTGTTTAAGAAAGGAAGCAGGGATAATCCAAGGAATTATAGGCTGGTGAGCCTCACATCAGTAGAAGGAGGCAATTGAAGAGGATTCTTAGGGCAAGGATACATGCACGTTTGATAAAAGATAACTTGATTACTATCAGTAGGTTTGATCCAGAAGACTACGATGCATGGGACACATGGTGACTTAGTAGTTAGGATTCAGAAGGCAAAATGTAGAGGTGAAAGAATGTCAATCCTGCTGGAGGTCCATGATGAGTGGTGTTCTGCAAGGATCATTGCTGCAAAGTCTGTAGTTTGTGAAATATATAAATGACTGTTGAAAATGTAAATAAGGGGATTAGTAAGCTTGCAGGTGACACAAAGATTGGTAGAGTTGTAAACAGTGGAGAAAGCTGTCAAAGGATAGGCAGAATATTGATCAGTTACAGTTATGGGTGGAGAAATGGCAAATGGAGTTTAATCCAGGCAAATATGAGAGCTGCACTTTGGGAGATCAAGTGTAAGAGGAACATATACACTTAATGGGCTGTTATCAGCATTGATGTATCGAGGGATCTTGGGGATGTCCATAGCTCTCTGAAAGTGGCCACACAAGTAGATAAGATGGTGAGGAAAGTGTGTGGCATGCTTGCCTTTACTGGCCAGGGCACTGAGTATAAGAGTCACATTGCAGTTATTGCAGTCATGAAAATGCAAGAATTGGAGGGATACGGAATGTGTGTAGGCTGAAGTGATGTAGTTTAATTTGGCACTTTGTTCAGCACAGGTGTCATAGACCAAAGTTTCAGCTCCTGTGCTGTACAATTCTACGTTCTATAACCCAGAATTGGTAGATGAGGCTTATTAGTCTTTGTATTCATGAGAAGGGCTTTCAGTTTAAGGCAGACATTCAACTTCTAGAATGTAGCATTGCTAGTTTTACTTACAGATGGCAAGGAGAAATCTACCCTTTCTCCTACTAAAGAGTAGGATTTACACAATTTTCAGCTGCGTTTATGAAGAGGTCCTATTTTTATATCTTGGTTTGCAGAATGATGTTACTATATACTAGACGTGGACAATGTCACATAAATGGGTGCACTCTTATTGCAAAAACCTAAGAAGAGATTGATGGTGGTTAGAAGGTCCGGCAGGGAGGTTCAGGAGATGAACATGGAAGGTAATTGATAGTGGGGAGGTGTGATGGCTCGTGTGTCATTGTCGGATTGGGCAAAGGTATACCAATCAGATAAAGGAAATGCCCTTAGTGGAGGTCCTCTGAAGTGCTGTGAAGACCTGATTGCCAGGAACTGGCCAATGATGATCACTCCTGAGACAATGTGATCTAAATTTGTTCATAATTCTCTAAAAGGGGTACAGTGTGAGAACTGATACCATCCCATGAACAACTGACATGGAAATCACCAAAGGCATGTCAGGCTGAACTACAATCAGGAATACTGATTGACTTTCTGAAGTATTGAATTGAATTGACTTTGTTATTTCCATCCCTCATGTACATGAGGAGTAAAAACCTTTATGTTATGTCTCCGTCTATATGTGCAATGTGTAATTTATAGTAATTTATAATAATTAGTATGTACAACAGGATAGTCAATATAACATAGAAATACAGTTGTGTCAGCATGAATTAATCAGTCTGATGGCCTGGTGGAGGAAGCTGTCTTTAGGTCCTGGCTTTAATGCTGTCGTACCGTTTCCCAGATGGTAGCAGCTGGAACAGTTTGTGGTTGGGGTGAGTTGGGTTCCCAATGATCCTTCAGGCCCTTTATATACACCTGTCTTTGTAAATGTCCTGAACAGTGGGAAGTTCACATCTACAGATGCGCTGGGCTGTCCGCACCACTCTCTGCAGAGACCTGCGATTGAGGGAAGTACAGTTCCCATTCCAGGCAGTGATGCAGCCAGTCAGGATGCTCTCAATCGTGCCCCTGTAGAAAGTTCTTAGTATCTGGGGGCCCACATCCTGATCCTGTACAAAATAATGCATTTTCAGAGGTGACTGAGTGTTTGAATTTTTAGGCCATGAATCTATCTAATGTTGTCCTCACATATATGCATGGAGAAGTTAACTGTAATTGAAGGGTTTTTTTATACATAGTTCCATACTTATTCTCCTTGTCTGAGTAACATCAAGTCTGTGTTTACATTTCAGGGACCAATGGGAAAGATGGTAATCAGTGCCTTGTTGTTAACCACACCCAATATCCAGTGTATCTGTGGCATCCATTTCGAAAACACAACTACTTCTGTTTTGAGAGTGAGGAGGAGCAACGGGGATTTGGTGCTGTACTTAATGACTGTATCCGTCACCTTAATTATGGTAGGTTTGATGAACCAAAATCAAACTGTATGTGAGCTATGCTGTGTGGTCATTCTTGTAGGCTTCTTAATTCCACTATTACCGAAAGTAAATGGTCTTAGTGCACTACAGAAATAGGTATCTTGGCCGAAATGTTTTTTGAAAAACGGAAAATGCAGGATCATGACAAACTGGACAGATTCTACTTCGCTGAGCTTATCTGGTTGTCTGTTTCTGAGGGACTGCATTCTGCAACTGATATATTTTCCCCCCTGCACCATAACTGATTCTGCAGTGGCAGCACTAAGTTATAGCTTAGTGAGCGAACTTACTGATCTACAACTGAGCAAGCAAGGCAATACAGATCAGGACATGTAAGATATAGAGGCAATTATGGATAATTGTTGATAATTCTATCTTGTAAGGAATGTCGGAAAACAAATCAAAACACTAGTAACACTAATGACTACTCTCTGAATGCCGGTAATGCCAAGGAAGTGCAGGATTCCAATTCAAACCTTTCAGGAAGATAATATATTTAAACAGTGCATTTTAACAAAGATGGGTAGCATTATTAAGCAGTTGAAAGTGGGGCTGGCAATCCCTAATGATGAGAGTAATACTAATTCACAATTTCTCAATCTTTGGCAGTGAAGCTGTGCCATCAACTTCTCCTAGCTTTTTTTTTCAGTAACAAACCTGTTTGTAATAACAGCATATTTTCAACAAGATTGGAATAATTATATTGCATGTTTACATAGCAGAGAAGAAGAAAGCTTGTCTAATATTCAAAATGACGATGCTGCAGTTTAAAAAGATGTCTACTGCATGAAATCTTGTTCCCCGCCCATTCAAGCTGGAACTGCTTGGTAAAAATGTAATTTCAGTTATACCGTGTCGATAACCTTGACCAAGTTACAATGTAGTGTTGTTTAGACACTAAAATAGCATGGTTTCAGTTGACTAATCTCAAACTGACAATATATTTCTGTAAGAACTGGAAACATTGTAAAACAGACAAGCCTTGGGATTAGGTAATGAGCTGCAGGGTTTTGATCTGCTGAAAACAGAAACAGCAGGATCGGCATGATAAACATAATCCCCCGTATTTGTTAAAGGCAATATCAACGAGAAAGGAGTCATTAAAACCCAGCACTCAAATTGCTGGAGGAGCTCAGCAGGTCAGACAGCATCTATGGAGGGAAAAGACTCTTTGTGTTGACTGTGCATTTCCCTCCATACATACTGCCTGACCTGCTAAATTCCTCCAACACAGCGGCTGTCTAACTCAAAATTCCGAGCATCTGCAAAATCTCTCGCATCTTGTACGCTTGAATCTGTTACATTTATAAGATCTTAAGGCCATCAGACATAGAAGCAGGATTAGGCTGTTTGACCCATCAAGTTTGCTCCATCATTCCATCATGGTCGACTTATTACCCCTCTCAACCCCATTCTTCTGGGTCTCCCCGTATTTTGAGACCCTTACTAATCAAGAACCTATCAACCACAGCCTTAAATACACCCAATGACTTAGCCTCCACAGCTATCTGTGGTAATGAATTCCACAGATTCACTACTCTCTGGTTAAATACATTTTTCTTCATCTTTGTTCTAAAGGGACGTCCTATTCTGAGGCTGTGCTCTCTGGTCCTAGGCTCCCCTACTATAGAAAACATCCTCTCTGCATCCACTCTATCTAGGCCTTTCAGATTTTAGTGAAATCCCCTCTCTCTGAGCTCTAGTGAGTGCAGGCCTAGAGCCATCAAATGCTCCTCATTAACCCTTTCATTCTTGGGATCATTTTCTCGTGAACCTCCTCTGGGCCATCTCCAATGCCAGCACATCCTTTCAAAGTTAAGGGGACCAAAATTGCTCACAATATTCCAAATACGGTCTGACTAATGCCTTATTAAGCCTCAGCATTGCATCACAGCTCTTCAAAAATTCACACCTATTTAGAGTGCTGACTTTTTCTCCTTGCCAATACCAGACTTGTATAATATTTCTGGGAACATGCCCATGAAACTAGGCAATGATCCTACAAGGGACTTTGCAACAACCCTGAAACTGTTCAGTCTCTGCTTCTCACTATGTATTAACCGCTACCACGTTACAAGATACTCAGTAATAACGCATTTTAACAAAGATGGGTAGCATTATTAAACAGTTTAAAGTGGGTCTGGCAATCCCCAATGACGAGAGTAATACTAATTCACAATTACAAAACAAAAAGAAATAAGCTCATTTGGATCACAGATAGTGTTTTGTTTTGTAACTCCTAAACATTAAGTCTATTTGAAAGCGAAACAAAGAACCTTGTGCATCAATGGTGTGACCACAGTAGGTGATGCTTGGTTTAAAGAATTCACACGTTGCATTGTGCTCTAAACCCATAATCTTCTAATCTTTTTAACACTGTCTTACAATTTTGGAGATGTTCCTTGTCATCCTTAACAGTAACAATGATGTTATTCAGATAACATTGACTACCCGGACGGCCTTGAACCACCTAATCCATAGCTATCTGCCAGAATGCCACTCCAAAAATAAGCCTATTATAGTGATTCAATCACAATCAAGTGAAAATCTACAGATGTTGGAAATCCAAGTAACACACACAAAATGCTGGAGGAACTCAGCAGGCCAGGCAGCAACCCAGTCTCATCTATGTCCCTGCCTGCCCATCGTCTCCCTCCAATGTTCCTCCCCCCTTTTTGTTTCTTCCTTGGCATTCTCCAGCTTTCACCAATCAACTTCCTAACTCTTTACTTCACTACTCCCCCCTTCCCAGTTTCCTCTCTCCCCTCCCCCCACCCTCTTACTCTGACTCCTCATCTTTTTTACTCCAGTCCTGCCAAAGGGTCTCGCTCCAAAATGTTGCCTGTACTCTTTTCCATAGATGCTGCTGAGTTCCTCCAACATTTTGTGTGTGTTACTATTACAGAGATAAAGCTTTTTGTGAGTGTTTATGGTGAGAAACACTTTGGAATCTTCTTCCATTTCCATCTGTGGGTAGGCCTCAGCTAAGTCCACTTTGCTGAACTGTTTCTCTCCAGAAAGGTTTGCAAAGATACCCTTTATCTTGAGTGGAGGGTATTGATCTACTTTCAGTACTGGCTTGATGTTGACCTTAAAGTCACCACAGATCCTGTCAGACCCATCCCTCTTGGCTGCTGGAACCACCAGCATTGTCCATGGTCTCCACTTAACCTTGGAAAGAATTCCTTCAGTCCCCGTGTGATTTAGCTCACTGATGGGATAAGGAATGGAATGGGCTTTTCAAAACTTGGGTACCACATTTTCATTTACACTGTTTTACCCCTGATTTTCTGAGTTTCCCAATTCTGCCTTTGAGCACGGGTGTGGCATCATCCAGTATCTTTCCTAACCCACTTACAGTTGACTCTATCGCAGGGGTTGTGGCATGCATCTGGCGAATGGCTCTCCAAACAAGTTGTGGTTGTCTCAGACAACCACATCCCCACAGTGCTGGCCCTCCTGTTTTTACCACACACAAGCTCCATGTGTCCTGTTAGTTGTTGTATTTCATTGCTACAAATGTCATTCCCACAGGAGTTACCTCTTCTCCAGTGTGTTCTTAGTTGGATGTCTGCAGACTTCAGTAAAGTATCTTTGAAGTACCACTCAGACTCATTTTGTGGAATGCCTGAAGCAGGCGAGCCAGTGTCCAAATCCATTTTTTAATCAATTTGTCATTTACTTCTGGTGTAAACCGTATTGCTTGTTTATTGCTAGTTGTCACATTGTAAATCTCAAGGCTACACAATCCTGTGTCACTCTCATTATTATCAGATTTTCATCAATAGCATGCAGATTGGTGCTCTTTTTTTTAAAACTACAACTTGACTTTTAATTTTTATCTCTTCCCAGGGCAGTCCATTTATTTCTGTCTACCCAACATGCTCTTTGAATGTGTCCTACTTTGTTGCATTTTCTACAAATTTTGTCTTTAAATCTGCATTGGTCTGGTGTGTGTGCGAGCCACTACTACAATTGCAAAACAATTTGTTCGGCCAGGCTGGTTTCTGTTTAGACATTGCAATTTTGATTATGCTTACTTTCATTCCTGACTGCAACTCAATTGTGTCCCTGTCTGCTGTTCCTTGTAAGGATATATTCTTGTAAGATTCCACAAAGTAAACAGTCTGTCTGTGCATCATTAAGCCCATCACTGAACTGGAAATGCTCAGACAATTTCCTTAATTCATCCAGGTAAGATGAAGTGGACTCCCCTTCCTTTTGATTCTGCTTATGAAACCTAAAGCATTCTGGCATCAACAATGGTTTTGGTTCTAAATGTTTCTGTATTACTTTTGTGATATCAGTAAAGGTTATTTTGGCAGCTGATTTTCAAAGCAAACTGCATGCCTTTAAACCCAAAACACTCAGCAAAATTGGCACTCACTTCTCATTGGCTATTTCATTTGTTTCAAAATATTCAGTATCCAGTCAGTTCAGTATACATGAGCGAGTTACCTGTTGTGTAATCAAGTGAGTAAATCTTTCTGATATAGCCAGCCATTTCTGTTCTTTTTTAATAATGATCATCACCTGTACTCACTGTTTATGAACCCGTGAATTCTTCTGTTTTCTTCCATCTTTTAACTCAATAATCTCTGTCTTTCCCAAAGAAGCACATGCTGTGCTGTTTTTTTACTCAAACCTTTCTTGCTGTGTTTTTTTGCTTGAACTCCTCACTGCTAGGAGTAGGTAGCTGTCTCGGGTTCATTTGAAACTTCCTTGTTGCCACCGTTATGTTTTATAACTCCGAAACATTAAAACTAATTGAAAGCAAAACAAGGAGCTGGAAAATAAACGTGTGTACTTTGTTTTTACTTTAAGCGAGGCACACGTGTATCAAGTGTTAGTGTCATGATGTATGCAATTTATTTTTACATATAATGCATAATGAATTATTTAAACAATAAAGAATGCTTACTCAAACAATATATTTACAATATTACTCAAGTATTACTGAAATATTGAAGACACAACAGAGAGGTTCTCATGAAATTCTAGTTTATGATCTTCAGGGGGTTGAATTTTCACAAGAGTAGCAAATGTTACTCCCTTCTTCAAAAACAGAGTGGAGATAAGCCAGACAACTATAGGCCAGTCTGTTTAAAACCAGTTGTGGGAAAGCTTTATGAAACATTGATCTGGGATAGGATTAATCGTCACCTCGAGGAAATGGATTAATTAAGGCAAATCAGCAATAGGTCTGTTCAGGACAATTGAGATTAAATAATCTGAAAGCCTTTTTAGATGATGCAAAGGATAGAGTTGATGTGGGAAATGTAGTTAGTGTAATGTATGTACATGGACTTCCGGAAGGCTTTTGTTAACGAGGCACATGGGGAGTATAGATCCTCACCAGATTACCAGTGGCAGACTTGTAGGCCTTACATACGATGATCATTTTAGAGTGCGAAGGGATGTAGCTGCAGACGTTTTCTGTCCAATAGAATCAGGGCACGTCCACATGCTTTATCCTCCCAACTCTCCCCTCTTCACCGAGCCGCAACATTCGAACTTGCTCACTCACTGAGTCAGTGAGGCGGGCTGGAGGCCACTCTTCCTGTGCCTGCTCTCTCTCCCGTTACAGCTGTGTATGTGGTCCTCTCCCATACACTGTTTCTGTTAGTTTCTTCAAAGATCAAAGTAAATTTATTATCAAAGTATGTATATGTTACCATATACTACCGTGAGATTCATTTTCTTGTAGGTGTTTACAGGAAAAAAATATGTTAGGACTTACAAAGATCTATACATAATCAGACAAAGATTAACAAACAATTAATGTGCAAATTCTCTGACTTGCAATCTGTTCCAGTAACAAACGGTTTAAGGACTGTAACCTGCAGAGGACCTATAAAGGAGTTAAAGAGACATAGATACATGGTTGTCCATGTAAGGCAACAAAAAGTCATAGTGAATGGTTCAAAGTTCAAAGTAAATTTATTGTCAAAGTGCATATACTTCATATACAACCTGGAAGATGTATTTACTTGCAGGCATTCACAGAATTACAAAGAAACACAATAGAGTCAATGAAAAACTGGACACCATTGGGACGTACAAACAACCAATGTGCAAAAGACAACAAGCTGCTCAAATACAAAAAAAAAATAAATAACTAAGCAACAAATATCAAGAACATGAGTCCTCAAGAGTGTGTCCATAGATTGTGGAATCATTTCAGTGTTGGGGTGAGTGAAGATATCCCCTCTGCTTCCAGAGCCTGATGGTTGAGGGCTAATAACTATTCCTGAACCTGGTGGTGTGGGACTTGAGGTTCCTGATAACTGCAGTGAAGAGAGAGAGAGCCTTGATGGTGAGAGTCTCTGATGATGGAATCTGCTTTCCTACGACAGCGCTTCTTGTAAATGTCCTCAGCGGTGATTTACCTCTGATGGTTGTAGCCACTACTTTTTTGTAGGGTTTTTTGTTCAAGGCCATTGGTGTTCCCATACCAGGCCTTGATGCACCTTCTAAGGCGAAGAGGTTGTGGAGGCATTAGTAATGATCTTTCAAGAATCATTAGATTCTGGAATAGTTCCAGAAGACTGGAAAATTGCAAATGTCATTCCATACTTTAAGAAGGGAGGGAAACAGTAAAAAAAAGAAATTATTGGCCATTAAGCCTGACCGTAGTGGTTGGGAAGATGTTGGAGTCCATTATTAAGGATGAGGTTTCAAGGTACTTGGGGACACATGATAAAATACGCCAAAGTCAGTGTGTTTCCTTAAGGGGAAATCTTACATGAGAAACCTGTCGGAATCATTTGAGGAAATAACTGGCAAGATTGACAAAGTAGAGTCAATAGATGTTGTTTACTTGGATTTTCAGAAGGCCTTTGACAAGAGGCTGCTTAACAAGATAAAAACCCATGATGCTACAGGAAAGATGCTGATGTGGTAGAAGACTGGCTAAGCGGCAGGGGGCAAGGAGTGAGAAAAAAGGGGGCCTTTTCGGGTTGACTGCTAGTGACTGGTGGTGTTCCACACAGGTCAATATTTGGACTGCTTTTTCTCATATGTCAATGATTTGGATGATGGAATTAATGGCTTTGTGGCCATGTTTGTGGACAGTACAAAGATAGGCGGAGGAGCAGTTAGATAGTGCTGAGAAGTATAGGGTCTGCAGAAAGGCTGAGACAGATTGGTAGAATAGGCAAAGAAGTGGCAGATGAAAGGTAGTGTAGGGAATTGTATGATCATGCATGTTGGTTGAAGGAGTAAAGGCATAGACCATCTTCTAAATGGAGAGACAATTCAAAAATTAGAAGTGCAAAGGGACTTGGGAGCCCTTGTGTGGGCTGCCCTAAAGGCTAACTTGCAGGCTGAGTTACTTATAAGAAAGGCTAATGCAATGTTAGCATTCATTTCGAGAGAACAAGAATATAAAAGCAAGGAAGTAATGCTGAAACTTAATAAGGCATCTGTCAGACCACATTTGGAGTACTATGAACGGTTTTGACCCCCTTATCCAAGAAAGGATGTGCTGGCACTGGAGATGGTCCAGAGGAGGTTCACAAGAACGATTCCAAAAGTGGAAAGGTTAATATACGAGGAGCATTTGATGCCTCTGGGCCTGTACTTACTGGAATTTAGAAGAAT
Source organism: Mobula hypostoma (assembly GCF_963921235.1). NCBI lineage: Eukaryota > Metazoa > Chordata > Chondrichthyes > Myliobatiformes > Myliobatidae > Mobula > Mobula hypostoma. Next base: position 47,352,982 of record NC_086108.1, on the reverse strand, counting down.
GGGGGTGGTGGTGGGGAGTCTTCATTGAAACATATCAAATATTTAAAGGGCTAGATAGAGTAGATGTGTGGAAGTTGTTTCCTATAGTGTGGGAATCTAGGACCAGAGGGCCCACTTAGAACAGAGTTGAGGAAGAACTTCTTTAGCCAGAGGGTGGTGAATCTGTGGAATTCATTGCCGCAGACAGCTGTGGAGGCCAGGTCGTTGGGTATATTTAAAGTAGAGGTTGATAGGTTCTTGATTAGTAAGAGTGTCAAAGGTTATGGGGATATGGCAGGAGACTGGGTTTGAGCAGGGTAATGAATCAACTACGATGGAACGGTGGAGCAGATGAGATGGGCCAATTGGCCTAAGTCTGCTCCTGTATCAAGTGGTCTTATCATCTTATGCAACATCTGTTCGTCAGATGACAAAGGCGAATAGGGATTTTTGCCAGGGGTCACTGATGGGGAGTTCATTGCTGTCTTTTTGATCTTTGTTAAAAAGTTAGTTTTGGAGGTGCCAGCCACTGTTTCAATATTTGTGAATGACACAAAGCTTGGCAGTATCAGGAACTACAAAGAGGGTAATGAAAGTCTGCAGCAGGGTATATACAGTATGGTAGAATGCTGGCATGGCAGGTGAAGTTTAATGTGCAGAAGTGTGAGGTGGATACATCTTGGTCAGCAGAATATGGAGAGGCAGCAGAATAAAGGCTTTTCTAATAGGGTCCATGAAGAGAGTGAAGGTGTGTGTGTATAGAAATCAGTGAAAGTGGCAAGGTCAGTTAAGAAAGTAGTTAATAAGGCATGCACAATTTAGGGATTTTTCCATCTTGGCATAAAGTACGAAAGCAGGGAAGTGATGTTGACCCTTTATAAAAGTTGATTAGTGTGCTCAATTCTGGGTCATTGGAGAAAAGGTGTGCTAAAGAGACTTACCAGGATGTTGCCTGGAATGGAGGTCTGTATTATAAGGAGAGATTGCATAGGCTGGTTTATTTCACTGGAATGTAGAAGGTTGAGTGTTGATGTTATAGAAATTCATATTTTATGAGCACCAGGGGTAGGAGTGGATTTTGGGGGCTGTTCCCATTTGTGGATAAGTCAAAGACCAGAAGTCTGTCATAAGTTGAGAATGAGTAACTCATCGTCAGAGAGACATAATTTTCTCTAAGGACTGGTCAAAGCCAACATCATGCTCTTTTTCTAAAGACCGGCTACTGTTTAACCGTGATAGAAAAGAGCTGATATTTATCTTCATTCAGTGGAAAATGACTGAGTGATACTAAATGTGCTTAGACATACGCAGTAATCACCCATTTCTAGCACTGGGTAGCATAAATAGACACTCCCTCGCACACTCCATGTGCCATTGTTATTCTGATTAGCATAAAGGAAGCTTTAGTATTTTCTGTTTGTGTGCCAACAGAGTCTGTCAGTTACTGAAACAAAAGTGGGACTTACTGTAAACACAGGGATTTCATGTAGAATGTAATGCTTTTCCGGAGCCTCTGGCTTCCTGCGGATCACCAAATCTGGCTTCCAGAAGAGGATAACAGCTACATAAAGGATGACAGTATTGTCATACAGTAAATCTATTGTAAAACTTCTGTATACACGCAGTGGCCACTTTATTAGGTACACCTGTATGGCTGCTTGATGATACAAATATCTAATCCACCAGGCAGCAACTCAATGCATAAAAGCATGCAGACATGGTCAAGAGATTCAGTAGTTCTTCAGACTAAACATTAGAATGGGGAAGATATGTGATCTGAGTGACTTTACCCATGGAATGACTGTTGGTGCCAGACATGGTGATCTGAGTATCTCAGAGACTGCTGATTTCCTGTGACACAGCCTCTACAGAGAATGGTGTGAAAACAAAAAAAAAAGATCCAGTGAGCTGCAGTTCTGTGGGTGAAAATGTGTTGCTAATGAGAGAGGGAGAAGGTAAATGGCCAGACTGGTTCAAGCTGATAGTGACTCAAATAACCGCACATTACAACAGTGATGTACAGAAGAGCATCTCTGAATGCACCAGACCTTGAAGAGGATGGCCCACAGCGTCAGAAGACCACACCAGGTTCCATTCTTGTACCTGATAAAGTGCCCAATGATTGTACATAAAACAAACTTGGTAATAAATCAAAAAAATCAAGGATCAGCTCATAGATGAACAGAAGTAGAATACCTCTGAGGGAAGCTGAAATCTCAGGCAGCATCTATGGAGAAGAATAAACAATTGACATGTCAAGACCTGGTTAAGGCTCTCAGCACAAAACATCGACTGTTTATTCCTCTCCATAGATGCTGCCTGACCTGCTGAGTTCTTCCAACATTTTGTTTGGGATGCTGAAATCTCCTGGGTTCATTTTGAACACATGGAACAAGAGAACCCAGAAGATAACACTGGATATGTTGTATATAATATAACTCACTAGGACATGGCTTCATGATCATGATCTCTTAAAGACTGAGAAAGCATTTAATAATAAAAAAAAAGGACAAGTCTGTAGAAGGATCATTTCAAGTTTTCCCATCCTAATCAAGGAGAGAGGGCCAAGACATGATACGTAATCTGGAGAAACTGAGTAGGAATCCAGAGGAAGAAAAGAGGAGAGAAAAGCTTGCAATGTGTTGCGGGTGAACGTTAGGGCTTTAACTACAAATCAAGAAGAACAAAATGAAATTCTGATTGTGACAGGAAGAGGCATGAATAGCTTTTGTTGATAATAAGTAAGTAACTTGTAGTTAGGCAAAGTAAGTTAAGTAGTTATATATAATCCATTACACACAGTTAATACATGAATACCAGGGTGATAGATCAAGCATGCATCCTGTGTGACATCATTTCCTCACTTAATGTCAGCTTGTGGTAAACGGCGTGACAATGAACCAAAGAAGGATGCACAAGAGTTTTCCCTTATGCTTGTCTAATCTTGAAATTTATCATTTGCTATTTATTTTTTCTGCAGCCTTCTGCATTTTTACACTCACCCACTGACTGACCAGAACCACTACTGGTCTTGGTATGGGATAGAGGAGAAGCTCAGGGGCCGAGGTGAAACAGAGGAGAAGGAAAGGGGTGGAGGTTGGAGAAATTCCAAAAAAAAACTTTTGTTCAAAAATCCTTCCTCTATGTATTGGTGAAAGAAATGTTTTGAGAAAACATACTACTAAAATATTAATTTCTCAGCTGTTTCCAGTCTTCTCACTTACATTGCAAATAATTATGTCAAATCCATTCAGGGGAATTTACCCCCAAATAAATGTTTCAGGAGCCAAGTGACTGTTGTATGTAATAAACAGCAAGTTAACTGTTGTCCTTCCCTGAAAGGAATTTTATAAATGGAGTCATTCAGCCGAACCTGTTATATGAAGCTGAGTTGTACACCAAATGCAAGGAAGGAGTCAGGTTTCCTGCAGAACTTTAACACCACTGCAAAGAGATGTCCCCTTCAAAAACACTTCTCAACAATTCAAAAAGAAGTGCTGCAAGATTGTTAAAAGTCAGTTTAACCCGGTGTAAGAGTAACATCCTGATGACTGGCCAGGACATTTGACTCTTCACTTTTTAGAATTTTCTTTTGCGGAATACCTTTCTTCTGCCATAAATACTTCCAAGTAATGTCAATAACAATTTCTCTTCCTGGGTGAACTTAAACCTCATTGGTCTGAAAACTCACAGATGCTTTCTTACCCAGAGAGCAACTAGGTTTCAGTAACCAAATTTCCCTAGAACTATAGGGCCCACAGTTGACATGAAACTCTGTGGCTTCAGTGAGATTTGTGATCTGCTGTGACTTCAAATACAATCCCATACAGCTCACTGAACTGGTCTGCCCTGGAAGGTCAGCACACAGCAGTCACTCTTGGCATCCTAGTTCCTGACCTCTCCAGGCTGGAACTTCTGGTCACTGCCCGCACTGATCAGTGCAGCTCACTCCTGCATGAGGAAAGCCTTGCAATTTCCACACACAAGGAGAGTAGAAGAGCCAGCTGCCGAGACCGCAGCCATGAGATTAAATGCTGACGGCCACAAGAACTAATAATAGATTATGAGTCATTTGCTTGGAACTTGACACAGTGACCAATCACAAAGGAGAATCTGATAATCATGCTCATTGAACCTTGCATTTCTCCATTTGAAGATCTTAGGCTGATAAACGAATCCATTGGCATTCGATTTTCACAAAAAAGCACATGAAAGCAATTTAACCCAAGACAGATGTGCAAGTAATCATTTATTGTTGAAAACAGGTCCTTGCAAAATCAGCCAAGGCACTTATGCGTTTAATTCACCTTCACATGTCTAGTGGTTCCCAGTGTCAGCACACATCTAATGAACATATCATAAACAACCAGCATTCTTTAAGTTTATGTTCTTGCTTATTGGAAGGCTGAAGAGGCTGATGAATTGAGAGAAGTTCCAGTAGGAGGGACACTTGGTGCAAAGGAGCCACAAAAACCCTCTGGGGCTACGTCTAGGTGCTCCTGACAGAAGGTTGCCACAGGGAGGTGGGGGTGGGGGTGTCTGTGAAGAGTAATACCACACGAGTGTAATCTATGATACCTGCACTTTGGGGAAAACTGCAAATCTCCTCACCTGCACTGCAGACTCCCGTGGACTCAGCAAATTATACAGTCTCCTCTGCTTGAAATTATACAAATTATACATATTCTCCTCTGCTTGAATCTGGAGGAACTGTGAGATTTGGCAGGAATCAGAAGCTCCTTGTTAGGCAGTACCCTTTACTCTCTTTACCAGCTTAATGTGCAGCATTTTAGCACTATATATACCAAAAAACCACTCCAAACAACCTCTTGTCATGGTCCGGATCGGGGTCCCTTTAAATTTAGTTTGTTTATGTTATGATCCGGACCGTTGATTCCCTGTTTTCCCGTGTCCCTCGACTTTGGTGATTAGAGGCAATTAACATTCGGCTGAACCGGTAGTTTATAGTCTCCAGCTTTCAGCCGTTCGGGGCGGGAGCGTCTGCAAAGTCATCCAAGGTACGGTGTGTCGATGTCATCCGGCCGGAGCAAGCCTAGTCTCTGCGGAAGTGAGTGCCGGTAATTCGCCTCTCCTCACCGGAGCAACCCTGTCCAGTTACCTCGCCAAAGCAAGCCTGCAAAGTTTCCTCACCGAGGTGGGTCTGTCAGTTAACCCGCCGGAGGGAATCAAGAACCGCTGTCTACTGTTTCCGGGCCGAGTCGCGAGCTCGCCACAACCCGGAGGCTCCAAGTCAAGTCCTCGCTCCAGCGGCATTCAAGCACCAAGTCAAGTCCTTGCTCCGGCGGCATTCAAGCACCAAGTCAAGTCCTGACCCTGGCGGCATTCAAGCACCAAGTCAAGTCCTGGCCCTGGCGGCATTCAAGCACCAAGTCAAGTCCTGGCCCTGGCGGCATTCAAGCACCAAGTCAAGTTGGGCCCTGGCGGCATTCAAGCACCAAGTCAAGTTGGGCCCTGGTGGCATTCAAGCACCAAGTCAAGTCCTGTCCCTAGCGGCATTCAAGCACCAAGTCAAGTCCTTTCCCTGGCGGCTTCCCAGTTCTGAGTCAAGTCCTGGCCCTGGTGGTCTGTGATTCCTGTCCTACTCCCTTGTCTGAATCCCTTCTCTGCCCCTCTCGCCTCTAGCCCTCGTCTGCAGCCCCCGCCTGCACTTCGGTCTAGTTCCATTGCCGGAGCTAGATAGGTACTGTCTGGTGTTCATTCGTGTTGGTCTTGTCTTGTCTTGCCCACGCCTCCGTGGGGTGTCAGGCTGTCTTGCTGTTGCTCCGGGGGGGTCATGTTTTGTCTTGTCTGGTCCCCGCCTCCGTGGGGATAAGTCTGGCCTTCTTGCTGTTGCCCCGCGGGGAGTCATGTCTTGTCCTGTCCTCGCCTCCATGGGGTAAGTCAGGCCATCTTGCCGTTGCCCCGGGGAGGGTCATGAGTCCCGGCCCTATGTCCTGTACCCAAGGAGGGGTCCCGGCTCTGCGTTCTGTGTATGTGTCTATGGTTCCATGTACCTGCTCTCCCGAGACCGAGGCTCTGTTTTCCATGTTCCTCCTCTCCTTAGCCCGTGTTATGTCCATGCCTGGTTCTGGGGTCTGAGCCCGAGGCAAGATCCAGGTACTGGGTCCTTGCCCAGTCTCGGGCTCGGAGTCCATACTCTAGTCTCTTCATGTCTCCTCTAGTTCTGGGAGTCGATTCCGAGTCCTAGCCCAGACCCTTGGTCCCAGCCTAGTCGTAGTCCTCAGTCCTTGTCCAGTTCGCTACTCCTGCTCCTGCCTTGCTCTCCTGGTATCGAAAAATAAACTAAATCTAAGTAACCTCACAAGATGTGTCTTGCATTTGGGTCCACCCTTGCTCCCAATGCCCCGCCATTGTGACACCTCTACATTGAGAACATTTTCTCTGCTCAGATCTGGTAGGACGTCCTGAGTTGACTTTATCAAAAAGTGGTTCAAGTGCCTTCATCAGAATACGTGGATGCAAGCACATCCTTAGCTTATTTGGTAATACACACACACACACACACACACACACACACACACACATACACACACACACACACACACACACACACACACACACACACACACACACACACACACACACACACACACACACACACACACACACACACACACACACACACACACACACACACACACACACACACACACACACACACACACACACACACACACCCTCCCCGTCCCCCAACTTGGTGCTAAGAGTCAAGATGGCTATGAGTACAGAGAATCGCTGCCTCCTGCATTTCTTCAAGCTCAGCTTTCAGTTTCTCTCTGACAACAACTGGAACAAGTTTTGGAGGAAATACCACCAGCTGCTTAATCTCAGTGATCTCAGTATGTAATTTTAACTCAAACATTTCATTTCCTTCAAGTACGTCTGCAAGTTCATGCAGCAGCTGCACTTGTTCAGTGTAGAACCTGCATTTACTGATGTCTGCATTTGCTCGGGTTTTCTCAATTATTTTACTGCTAATAGCTAGTGAGTTACAAAGGTGCTGAGGATTGCTGCAACATCTCTGGATATAGAAACCCTGTACTGCGCACTTCTACCTCCGACCCAAGATCCACAACTGCACTGTCCGGATAGGCTTATTGTCTCTACTTGCTTCTGTCCCACTGAAGTCATGTCCTCATACTTCGATTCCATTCTAACCCCCTTAGTTTAGTCCCTTCCCCCTACATGGCAGGGAGATTAGCGGGGGCTACTGAGGTGACTTTAAACTAGAATGGTTGGGGGGTGGGAATCAAATTAAAGAGGCTAGGTGTGAGGAGGTTAGTTCACAACAGAGGGATGGGAACCAGTGCAGAGAGACAGAGGGGTGTAAAGTGAGGGTAGAAGCAAAAAGTACAAAGGAGAAAAGTAAAAGTGGCAGGCCGACAAATCCAGGGCAAGCATTAAAAAGGGCTAAAAGAGTTGTAAAAGAGCGCCTGAAGGCTTTATGTGTCAATGCAAGGAGCATTCGTAATAAGGTGGATGAATTGAAAGTGCAGATTGTTATTAATGATTATGATATAGTTGGGATCACAGAGACATGGCTCCAGGGTGACCAGGGATGGGAGCTCAACGTTCAGGGATATTCAATATTCAGGAGGGATAGACATGAAGGAAGGGGAGGTGGGGTGGCGTTGCTGGTTAAAGAAGAGATTAATGCAATAGAAAGGAAGGACATAAGCTGGGAAGATGTGGAATCGATATGGGTAGAGCTGCGTAACACCAAGGGGCAGAAGACGCTGGTGGGAGTTGTGTACAGGCCACCTAACAGTAGTAGTGAGGTCGGAGATAGTATTAAACAGGAAATTAGAAATGTGTGCAATAAAGGAACAGCAGTTATAATGGGTGACTTCAATCTACATGTAGACTGGGTGAACCAAATTGATAAAGGTGCTGAGGAAGAGGATTTCTTGGAATGTATGCGGGATGGTTTTTTGAACCAACATGTCGAGGAACCAGCTAGAGAGCAGGCTATTCTGGACTGGGTTCTGAGCAATGAGGAAGGGTTAATTAGCGATCTTGTCGTGAGAGGCCCCTTGGGTAAGAGTGACCATAATATGGTGGAATTCTTCATTAAGATGGAGAGTGACATAGTTAATTCAGAAACAAAGGTTCTGAACTTAAAGAGGGGTAACTTTGAAGGTATGAGACGTGAATTAGCTAAGATAGACTGGCAAATGACACTTAAAGGATTGACGGTGGATATGCAATGGCAAGCATTTAAAGGTTGCATGGATGAACTACAACAATTGTTCATCCCAGTTTGGCAAAAGAATAAATCAAGGAAGGTAGTGCACCCGTGGCTGACAAGAGAAATTAGGGATAGTATCAATTCCAAAGAAGAAGCATACAAATTAGCCAGCTCATCTGAGGACTGGGAAAAATTCAGAGTTCAGCAGAGGAGGACAAAGGGCTTAATTAGGAAGGGGAAAAAAGATTATGAGAGAAAACTGGCAGGGAACATAAAAACGGACTGTAAAAGCTTTTATAGATATGTAAAAAGGAAAAGACTGGTAAAGACAAATGTAGGTCCCCTACAGACAGAAACAGGTGAATTGATTATGGGGAGCAAGGACATGGCAGACCAATTGAATAATTACTTTGGTTCTGTCTTCACTAAGGAGGACATAAATAATCTTCCAGAAATAGTAAGGCACAGAGGGTCCAGTGAGATGGAGGAACTGAGCGAAATACATGTTAGTAGGGAAGTGGTGTTAGGTAAATTGAAGGGATTGAAGGCAGATAAATCCCCAGGGCCAGATGGTCTGCATCCTAGAGTGCTTAAAGAAGTAGCCCAAGAAATAGTGGATGCATTAGTGATAATTTTTCAAAACTCGTTAGATTCTGGACTAGTTCCTGAGGATTGGAGGGTGGCTAATGTAACCCCACTTTTTAAAAAAGGTGGGAGAGAGAAACCGGGGAATTATAGACCGGTTAGCCTAACGTCGGTGGTGGGGAAACTGCTGGAGTCAGTTATCAAGGATGTGATAACAGCACATTTGGAAAGCGGTGAAATGATCGGACAAAGTCAGCATGGATTTGTGAAAGGAAAATCATGTCTGACGAATCTCATAGAATTTTTTGAGGATGTAACTAGTAGAGTGGATAGGGGAGAACCAGTGGATGTGGTATATTTGGATTTTCAAAAGGCTTTTGACAAGGTCCCACACAGGAGATTAGTGTGCAAACTTAAAGCACACGGTATTGGGGGTAAGGTATTAGTGTGGGTGGAGAATTGGTTAGCAGACAGGAAGCAAAGAGTGGGAATAAACGGAACCTTTTCAGAATGGCAGGCGGTGACTAGTGGGGTACCGCAAGGCTCAGTGCTGGGACCCCAGTTGTTTACAATATATATTAATGACTTGGATGAGGGAGTTAAATGCAGCATCTCCAAGTTTGCGGATCACACGAAGCTGGGTGGCAGTGTTAGCTGTGAGGAGGATGCTAAGAGGATGCAGGGTGACTTGGATAGGTTGGGTGAGTGGGCAAATTCATGGCAGATGCAATTTAATGTGGATAAATGTGAAGTTATCCACTTTGGTGGCAAAAATAGGAAAACAGATTATTATCTGAATGGTGGCCGATTAGGAAAAGGGGAGGTGCAACGAGACCTGGGTGTCATTATACACCAGTCATTGAAAGTGGGCATGCAGGTACAGCAGGCGGTGAAAAAGGCGAATGGTATGCTGGCATTTATAGCGAGAGGATTCGAGTACAGGAGCAGGGAGGTACTACTGCAGTTGTACAAGGCCTTGGTGAGACCACACCTGGAGTATTGTGTGCAGTTTTGGTCCCCTAATCTGAGGAAAGACATCTTTGCCATAGAGGGAGTACAAAGAAGGTTCACCAGATTGATTCCTGGGATGGCAGGACTTTCATATGAAGAAAGACTGGATGAATTGGGCTTTTACTCGTTGGAATTTAGAAGATTGAGGGGGGATCTGATTGAAACGTATAAGATCCTAAAGGGATTGGACAGGCTAGATGCAGGAAAATTGTTCCCGATGTTGGGGAGGTCCAGAACGAGGGGTCACAGCTTGAGGATAAAGGGGAAGCCTTTTAGGACCGAGATTAGGAAAAACTTCTTCACACAGAGAGTGGTGAATCTGTGGAATTCTCTGCCACAGGAAACTGTTGAGGCCAGTTCATTGGCTATATTTAAGAGGGAGTTAGATATGGCCCTTGTGGCTACGGGGGTCAGGGGGTATGGAGGGAAGGCTGGGGCGGGGTTCTGAGTTGGATGATCAGCCATGATCATAATAAATGGCGGTGCAGGCTCAAAGGGCCGAATGGCCTACTCCTGCACCTATTTTCTATGTTTCTATGTTTCTATCTATGGCACTTCTCAAGCCCTCGATCTCCTCAGTAACTTTCAGCTCCCTAGCCCTGACCACCATATCTTCACCACGGATGTTCAGTCCCTATGCACTTCCATCCCCCATCAGCAAAGCCATCAACAGAGTCTTTCTTGACAAAAGAATCAACCAATTCCCCTTCACCACCACTCTCCTCTGTCTGGCACAACTGGTTCTCACCCTCAAAAGTTTTTCCTTCGGCTCCTCCCACTACATGGAGCTTAGAAAAATAGAGGGCTATGGGTAAGCCTAGGTAGTTCTAGGTTGTTTCTGTGCTGTAGTTTCTATGGTTCTATGCTTCTATGGTAAGGACATGTTCAGCACGGCTTTGTGGGCCGAAAGGCCTGTATTGTGCTGTCGGTTTTCTATTTTTCTCCAAACTCGAGGGGTAGCCATAGGCCTGGCTATGCCTGCCTCTTCATTGACTACATAAAACAGTCCATGTTCCAAGCCTTCCCCAGCAATACTCCCCAACTCTTTCTCTGCTACATTGCCAAATGTGTTGGTGCTTTTTCAACCACCTGTGCTGAGCTCGTCAATTTAATCAACTTTACCTCTAACTTTCACCCTGCCCTTAAATTCACTTGGTCCATCTCTGACACCTCCCTCCTCTTTCTTGATATCTCTGTCTCCATCTCTGGAGACAAACTGTCATCCAACATCTTTTATAAACTTACCAATTACCATGGTTATCTTGATGTAACATGCTATAAGGTTTCACTGCTGATGCAATGGCTTCTCTGTAATGTTCCACTGCTGAGGTAATGGTTTCCCTGTAGCAGCAATGTTTGGGTTATGACTAGGGATAACGGGGCATGTTAGCCAATGAGCGGGATGTTGTTCTTTCTTGTGTGGGGGTCGTTAATGATGGACGCTGCTTTTCCGAGGCACCACTCCTTGAAGGTGTCTTGGGTACTACAGAGGTAAGCCCATGAAGGAGCTGACTAACTTTACAATTTACGGTAACTTACTTCAAGCGTGCAGTAAAACCCCCACCCCCCTACCAATACCAGACGGTGATGCAGCCAGACAGAATGCTCTCCATGGTACATCTGTAGAAGTTTCTGAGCTTTAGGTGATAAACTGAATCTCCTCAAACTCCCAATGAAATATAGCTGCTGTCTTGCCTTCTTTATAGCTGCATCAATATGTTGTGACCAGATTATTCAGAGATATTGACACCAAGACACTTGAAACTGCTCACTCTCTCCACTTCTGATCCCTCTATGAGGATTGGTTTGTGTTCCTTCGTTCTACCATTTCTCTTTCCACCCTATCTCCTGTAAAAATCTATTCCTTTTTCTCAACTCCTTCGCCTCTGCCGCACCTGTTCCCGGGACATTTTCTCCATTCAAGGACTTTAGAGATATTTCTTCAAAGCTAATTTTTTTTCTCTTTCTTCAAAGAACGGGGTTTCCCTCCCTCCACTACTAATGCTGCTCTCACCTGTATCTTTTCCACTTCCTGAACATCCACACTCACTCCATCTTCCTGCCATCTGAATAGTGATGAAGTTCCTGTTGCCCTCACTTACCACGCCATCAGCCTCCACATTCAACACATCAACCTCTACAACTTCCGCCATCTCCAAGGGATCCTACCACTAAACATATCTTTATCTACCCCCCCTCACTTTACTCAGGGATCACTCCCTCCCTGATTCCCTTGTCCATTTGTCCTTCCCCACTAATCTCCCTCCTGGCACTTACCCGTGCAAGCGGTCCCAAGTGACACAACTGCCCCTACACCTCCTTCCTCACCCCTATCTCGAAAGAGTCCTTCCAGGTGAGGCAACACTTCAGCTGTGAATCTGCTGGGGTCGTCTATTGTGTCCAGTGCTCTTGATGCAGCCTTCTCTACACTGGTGAGACCTGTTGAAAATTGGCAGACCACTTCATCGAACACCTCTGCTCCATCTGCCAAAAGCCAAACTTCCCAGTGGCCAAACATTTTAATTCCAGTTCCCGTTGCTGTTCTGACATGTAGCCCATGGTCCCCTCTTGTGCCAAGATGAGGCCACCCTCAGGGTGGAGGAGAAATGCCTTATATTCCATCTGGGTAGCCTCCAAGTTGATGATATGAATATCGACTTCTTCCAGTAAAAAAAATTCCCCCCCTCTTCTGTTTCCCACTCTGGCCTTTTACCTCTTCTCACCTGCTTATTGCTCCCCCCTGGGTCCCCTCCTCCTTCTGTTTCTCCTATGGTCCACTCTCCTCTCGTATCAGATTCCTTCTTCTCCAGCCCTTTATCTTTCCCACCCACCTGACTTCCCCTATCACCTGCCAGCTAGCCTCCTTCCCCTCTCCCCCACCTTTTAATTCTGACATCTCCCCCTTCCTTTACAGTCCTGAAGAAGGGTCTCAGTCCAAAACATAGATGCTGCCTGACCTGCTGAGTTCCTCCAGCATATTGTGTGTGTGTTGCTTTAGAAACAATGTTTCTTCAGAGCAAAGGCACATAGACTTGCCTCAATGATTGTTTCTCTTTCCATGGATGCTGCTTGACCTGCCGAGTATTTCCAGCATGTTCAGTTCTTTATTTTCACCATCTGCAGGATTTTTGACTTTCATTTACCAGAGATTGACCATCATTAGTCCAATTAAAACAAACTCTGCTTTGGATTAATTTAATTCCTTGGAGTTTTCTTTTTATCCGGTAACTATATATCGTTATAGTTGAGCATTGTTAGCACTTGCTTCATCTTTTCAGCTGGTTTATCCTCTTTCAGTCCACTGTGACTGCATAATGAACTTAGAGATTACATCGGAATCGGAATCGTTTATTTTCACCTTTGGTTTGTGGCATCAATTCAACGCAAGACATAAAATATTATTATAAATACAATAAATAAATACATAAATAATTTTAATTAAAGAGGAATAGTGAGGTAGTATTTGTGGAATCATAGACAATTCAGGATTATGATAGCAGAAGGGAAAAAGCTGTTCCTAAAATGTTGAGTGTGGGTCTTCAGACTCCTGTACCTCCTCCCTGATGGTAGTAATGAGAAGATGTCACCAGGTTCGGATATGGCCCAAGTGCGGAGTGAGAGACACTGAAGCAGGTCGATAGTTCACAGACTTTAATGCAAATAGAGTTAAAAGGAAAAGAAAACAATAAACTCTCGGCCAGACAGGGCCGTTAACTAAAACTCTCAAATGGAAAACGAAGCCTACACTGTGGCTGAAAAGAATAACTAAGAATAAACGAATACTGCTAGTCTTCAGAGTCAGTTGGCTCAACAGTCCAATTTCTCAGGCAAGGCAGAATGCAGGCAGCGAAGTGTTACTGTGTCCAAGTCTCGACAAATACTACGATGGAATGAATGGAGTTAAGTACTATCACAATGAAATTAGCTGACATGTGAAAAGTAGTGGATACGGTCCAGGCCATCACAGGTAAAACCATGAGCATATTTTCTGTTTCAGGAAAGCAGCATCCATCATCAGGGACCCCCACCATCCAGATCATGCTCCTTTCTTGCGGCTGTCATCAGGAAGAAGGTACAGGAGCCTCAGGACCCATATCACCAGATTCAGGAACAGTTATTACCCCTCAGCCATCAGGCTCTTGAACCAGAAGGGATAACATCACTCCCCCCATCACTGAACTGTTCCAACTGAAATGAACTCATTTTCAAGGACCCTTCATCTCATGTTCTCGATATTTATTGCTTATTATTATTATTATTATTATTATTTCTTTTTTTCTCTTTCTTTTTAGTCCAGAATAGCCACTTCACCCATGAGATGGCTTTCCGGAGATCGTACCTGGCACTCTTGTGACTTTCTTGGTTGCCAGACCTGAATGTCTTAGATTTGGCCCGCAGCAGATTGCAGATCTCATGGTTCATCCAGGGCTTTTGGTTGGGGAAGACTCTGAATAAATTTGTGGGGACACACTTGTCTATGACTTTTTTTTATATAAAGTCTGTGACAACCGTGGTGTATTCATTCAGACCCACTGGTGAATCCTTGCATATAGCCCAGGCTACTGACTCAAAGCAATCCCATAGCCGTTCCTCTGCCTCACACGCCCACCTCTTTGTTGTCCTCATCACTGGAGCCTTGCCATTTAGCCTCTGCCTGTATGCAGGTCGGAGAAGGACAGCAAATGATCAGATTTCCCAAAATGGGGTCTGGGCATGGAACGATAGACATTCCTTATCTTAGCATAATCAGTGGTGTAATTTTTTGATGTTGGCGCGTGACCAAGTGGTTAAGGCATTCATCTAGTGATCTGAAGGTTGCTAATTTGAGCCTCAGCTGAGGCAGCGTGTTGTGTCCTTCAGCAAGGCACTTAACCACACATTGCTCTGCGATGACACCAGTGCCAAGCTGTATGGATCCTAATACCCTTCCCTTGGACAGCATCGGTGGTGTGAAGAGGGGAGACTTGCAGCATAGGCAACTGCCGGTCTTCCATTCAACCTCGCCCAGGCCTGCGCACTGGAAACCTTCCAAGGCGCAAATCCATGGTCTCACGAGACTAATGGATGCCTATATATAATTTCTTGGGACCTCTGGTGCTACAGGTTATATGCTGCTGGTAATTGGGCAGGGATTTCTTCAAACAAACCTTGTTGAAATCTCTGACAGTGATATGGAATGCACTGGGGTGGACTATTCGTATTTTGTGACAGCATCATGCAGTATCCCAAGCTCTTGATTAGAGTCGGATGCCGATGATATGTATTCTGCAGTCAGGATCATCGAGGAGAACTGTCTTGGTAAATAGAATGGCCAGTATTTGATTGTTAGCGGTTCAAAGTCAGGGGAACACGAGTATGACAGAACTGCCACATCAGAGCACCACAGAGAGTTTATCATGAAACACTGACCGCCACCTTTTGCCTTTTCCAAATCAGCAGCTTGGTGCAACCTGTGTATGATGAACGCTTTGAGTCTGATCACCATATCTGGTGTACTCTGAGTAATGCACAGAACAGAACAATTCTTCATTTCCCTGGAATATAGCACCTTTGCCCGTAGCACCATTTGCTAACAAGATGCTGGGTAGAGGGGGGTCTCACTCCTCTGCATTTCAGCCTGGCTTGGAGTCCACCCCTGTCTCTCTTCTGGCCATGGTGATGAACCTTCATCCATCTAAAGGTGCCGTACCTGCTTGCTTCAGAGTTAAGTCCACCCTGTCCTTCAGAAGATCGTGAAATCTCTAGTGCATTAAGTAGGTTCAAAGGTATGTTGCTTCATGAGAAATTACACACTGCAGATTGCAGTGAGAGTAATTCAAAGGACGTATATTTAGAAGTTTTGTACATAGCCTGCTGAAGATCACCGTGGTTTACCGGTATCATCTTAAATAGTCAAGTTGTAATTTTTGCCTCAGCGACTAAACAGACACAATAGAAGCTCAATTACTGTTTTCTCCTCTATTACTGTGGCTGTTGCCAACTTGATAAAGAAAAGGAATTCCTTTTTCCATTACTCCATTCATCCTGCAATTGATTTCCTCCAAGTCCATCTTTGTCAATAAGAGGCCTTTGTCGTATACTCACGAACTTGAGGCCAGTCTTCTCCTTGGCCGTATTTTCTGACTCTAAATACAATTCTTATAATGTTATTACCAAGCAAGAACTATGATTAATTTTGTTCTATTGTCAGTAAGAGGTAACTTCCACTTCACACGCTCTTGAAACTTTGATACCTATTTCTGTTCAATATTAGTCACTGACGAGTAATTAGTCTTTAACTACTGTGACCACTACCGTATATTCAAGATTCAAAAAGCTTTAATGTCATTTGCAATACACATGTGTAAAGGAGAAGGAAATGATTGTTACTTCATATGCGATGCAGCATTAAAAAACACAATAGGATAAGGATCACAATAATTAAGAAACACAATAAATATAAATACATAAGATAGCTTATATAAATAGATTGATTGTATGTCCATAAAGCAATGCAGGCACAGGCATGCCTGTAAATAAGAGGACTCTGACAGGAAATAATAAAGTAGTAGTGGTGGGGGATGTGGAGGAGCCCGTTCATAGGTGGAGGAGTTGATCAGCCTTACTGCTTGGGGACAGTAATTGTTTTTGGGTCTGGTGGTCCTGGTGTGGATGCTGTGCGTCCTCCTCCCTGATGGGAGTGGGACAGGGTGGGTGGGATCATTCATGATGTTACTGGTTATTTTCTGGTACCTTTCAGTATAAATGTTCTTGATGGTGGATAGGCTGGTGCCGGTGATGTATTGGACAGTTTTGACTACCCATTGCAGAGCCTTCCTGTCCGCTGCAGGTGCAGTTTCTGTACCGTGCAGTGACGCAGCATGTTAGGATACTCTCCACTGCACATCTATAGAAGAATGTGAGTATAGATGTGTATAGTCCAGCTCTCCTCAGCCTCCTCAGAACGTAGAGGCATGGGTGAGCTTTCCTGATTATGTAGGATGTGTTCTGGGATCATGAGAGTTTGTGCGAGATGGTGCTCCCAAGAGATTGAAACTGCTTGCAGTTTCCACGGCTGAGCCACCAAAGTAAAGAGGGGTGTGAGTGCAGCAAATTCTCCTGAAGTTGATAACCATCTCATTTTGTCTTGTTAACACAGAGGAAGAGGTTATTTGCTTGGCACCAGGCCTTGAGCTCTTCCAGCTCTCTCTGTAGTCTGTCATCATTGTTGGTGCTGGGCCCCAACACTGTCATATCATTGGCGAACTTGACAACGTGATTACTTGGGAGCCTGTCCTGAAATGTGACAAGTTTGCTAATGCATATATGTAAAATTAATAATGTTATTTGAAAATGAGAATGTACACCAAAAGATCGATTGTATAATCATCTGAATTGTATGATACTTAGATCATTTCTGATGCAGTGGTTTTGGAAGCTCTCTATCCTCATTATCTCTCTCAATAACTTCCTTTGTTTCTGGTTGAGTGTTGAACATCCTGTTAAATGTTGGCAGTGTTTAAACCAAAACCCTTGAACCCAGTCTGGAAAATTCACTCTCTCCATTCTCAGTCTGAATGGAACCATTTGCAACTTTAGCGTTCCATCTTAACCCCCAAGCTATGTTTCTGACCCCCATTTCCTCTCTATTACAAAGACTTACTTTCACTTCCTCATTATTGGTTGATGTCCCACAATTAGTCACAGCATTGCTGCCTGCATTTTTACACTGGCTGCCAGGGACTGGTTTGGGCACTCATTTGAAGGTTTTCTCTGTTCTCTTCTTTTTTTCCAAATAAAATCCTAAATGCCTTCTTTATATTCACAATTTGATACAGAGTGCGGTCAGAGATTTTTTTTGTCACTGATCATCTTACAGGAAGGGCAAAATGTGAGGAATTAAATTTGAAACAACTTCTAAATCTAAATTAAGTTTATTCATGTGTAAGTAGATTACCTTGAGTCTTGTAAATTATTGTAATCTACACAGTCCTGTGGGTGTGCGGGTGTGGGTGCTCAGTTCCCTTTTTGTTTCCTTCCCTTCATTTCCCTTTTTGAATGAACTCTGTCTCTGAATTAGATTTACTGGGGGGATTTTCCAATGACCTTCAGTATTTGCAAAACCATTCCATCAGGTGAAGCAAAAATGCTCATGCTTTGGAAATGCCAGTTTGCCAACATGGGGCTCACAACCTCCATTCCCATTAGTACAGCCATTGAGTCCTCATCAACAAACTATTAGTAACTTCTAACCCATATTGTCTATAGTTGGGAGATGGCATTTGACTTTAAACGTGATGGTGAGATCTAGTTGTAGTGGCAAATTTTGTTATTCTGTTGCTTCTCTACATAAAACATTACTTGTGCTGGAGCAAACGATGGTAGTATTTGCTTATGTTGGAATAAGCCACAGGACTTCTTTATCTCTAGGCTGAAGGCAAATTGTAAGAGGGCTGTTGTCAAGTGATTATGTCACTCAGTTTTTCAGCCTGACAATTTCCATTAAGGAGAATTAAAGGAATACAGATGAAAATACATTGTTGAAACGTAGCATCGTGTTTAATGTCCACCAGTTATGAAGTTGTCTTTTCCATTGTGATGGCAGTATTTAAAAAATTACAATCCTATTTAAAATGCTAAACAATACCTTATTTACATATAGTGGTGTGGAACAGCACCACCTTTTAATGTCAAACCTCTCTCCAGCAGACAAGCACCACGGTTTTCAGCCCTTAAGCAGTCTGCTCCTACATCACCAAACAAATACTTGCAGCAAATGGGATGTTTTGACAATGCATCACAGAGAGGATTCTGGCAGTAGATTATGAGAACACTCAGTGCTCTTTTATTGTCATTTAGAAATGCATACATGCATTAAGAAATGATACAATGTTTCTCCGGAGTGATATCACAGAAAGCAGGACAAACCAAAGACTAACACTGACAGAACCACATAATTATAACATATAGTTACAACAGTGCAAAGCAATACCATAATTTGATGAAGAACAAACCATGGGCATGGTAAAAGAAGTCTCAAAGTCCCCGAGTCGATCGACTCTCAAGTCCCCGATAGCAGGCGGCAAAAGGGAGAAACTCCCTGCCATAAACCTCCAGGCACCGTCAACTTGCCGATGCCTTGGAAGCAGCTGACCACAGCCTACACTGAGTCCGTCCGTTCGAAAACTTCAAGCCTCCGACCAGCCCCTCCGATACAGCCTCCCGAGCGCCATCCTCTGCCGAGCGCCTTCGACCTCTCCCCAGCCGCTGAAACACGCAAAGCCGATGATTCGGGGCCTTCTGCTCCAGAGATTCCGGTTACCACACAGTAGCAGCGGCAGTGAAGCAGGTATTTCAGAAGTTTTCCAAATGTTCCTCCGTACTCTCACGTCCGTCTCCATCAAATCAGAATTGTGCACGGTCCCCTACTTGATAGATTACAGATATCATTCACCGGTGAGGCTGCACGCGCTGCCACCTTCTCCTGTAGGGAGCACGAGTCAAGGTTTTCAGAGAGAGGTGGTAGTCCTGCAGGAAGGAACAGTAATACCCACAAGATGCTGGAGGAACTTAGCAAATCAGGCAGCATCAATGTTGGAAAATAATCATTCAATGTTTTGGGCCAAGACCCTTCATCAGAATTGGAAAGGAAGGGGTTAGAACACTTTATGGCAGTTTGCATAAAGAATATGGTAGCCTGCCTCTATGACTATCATCCAGTAGCACTCAAGTCCACTGTGATAAAGTAATATTATCACAAATAATAAGCTGCATATACAATAGAAGTTAAAAAGTAAGCAGTATAACACTACTGGTGTTTCATACATGGTAAGACCTTGGTGGTAGCAAGAAGTTCAGTAGTCTTACAGCCAGGGGGTTAGAAGCTGTTTCCCATCCTAACAGTTCTTATTCTAACACTACAGTACCTCTTGCCTGAGGGTAGGAGGGTCAAAGAGATTGTTGATCTTCTCTGAAATCCTCATAATCCTTTGTAGGGATTTGTGGTCAAATACCTTGCCATTCCCATACTAGATGATGATACAGCTGACCAGGATACCTTGATGATGCTTCTGTAAAAATTGGTTAAAATGTTGTGTGTGGGGGGGAGGGATCTCCTTCTCCTCAATCTCCTCAGGAAGTGGAGATCCTGCTATGCAAAGGTGGTGAAGAATCAGGAAGAAGATTGAAAATCTGGTTGAATGGTGCCACAACAATAATCTCTCATTCAATATCAACAAAACTAAAGAGCTGATATTGACTCCAGGATGAAGAAACTGGAGGTCCATGAAGCAGACCTAATCAGGGGATTAGAGGTCCACCTCTACTTTCTTTGAAGTTTCCAATGATTTAGCATGTAGACTAAAACTTTGACTAATTTCTATAGATGGGTGTTAAAGAGTATATTGACTGGTTGCATCGTGGCCTGCTATGAAACCACCAATGCCCTTGAACAGAAAAGCCCCCAAAAAGTAGTGGATAAGGCCCAGTCCATCAGGGGTAAAGCCTTACCCGCCATTGAGCACATCTACAAGGAGTACTGTTGTAGGAAAGCAGCGTCCATCATCATCAAGGACCCCAACATCCAGGACCTGCTCTCTTCTCACTGCTGCCATCAGGAAAGAGGTACAGGAGCCTCAGGACTCACATCACCAGGTTCAGGAACAGTTACTACCCTTCAACCATCAGGCTCTCGAACTAGATGAATAGTTTCACTCAACTTCACTCACCCCAAACTTAACTGTTCCAACAACCTATGGACTCACTTTCAAGGTCTCTTCATCTTGTGCTCTTGATATTTACTGCTTACTTATTTATTATTATTGCCGGCTGGTGGCGTAGTGGCATCAGCGCCAGACTTCGGAGCAAAGGCTCCCGAGTTCGAATCCACCAGCTCCCTTGCATGCTTTCCATCCGTGCTGGGTTGAGCGTCGAGCTAGCAACTCAGCCTCGCAAAAATAAGAAAGCCGGCTAAAAAAACACAGTCATGACGGCGTCCTGGTGACTCCACTCGGAGTTAAGGGCTTCCTCCTTCTATTTATTATTATTACTTTTTTTCCTATTTGTATTTACAGTCCACAGTTTATTGTCTTTTGCACATTGGTTGTTTCTCCATCTTGTGTGTGTTTTTCATTGATTCTGTTGTGTTTCTTTGTATTTACTGTGAATGCCCGCAGCAAAATGAATCTCAGGTTATTATATGGTGACATATATGTTCTTTGATAATAACTTCCCTTTGAACTTTGAATAAGAAGGTGGTGGTAGGGGACAGAGCAAGGGCTGGCAGGTGATTGGTGAGGGGGAAGGTGGATAGATACGGGAGGGGGGATGATGTGAGAAGCTGGGAGGTGATAGGTGGAAGAAGTAAAGGGATGAATAAGAAGGAATCTTATTGGAATAATGGAGATGTCAGTGTTCCATGGAATAAAGGGAAGGAGGTGGGGAACCAGAGGGAGTTGATGGGTACGTCATGAGGATGGGAAGAGAAGAGGTGAAAGGGCCACCAGAATGAAGAGTAGATCTATTGTGAGACAGGCAGTCCACCGGAGCCACACCCAGAAGTAATTGGGATGTGGTACAGGTGAATTATCTGCATACTGTCCACTTTTAACATGTGCGGATTAGTGCTCATAGAAATTTCATCACTTGGTCAGAAGTGTGAAGGTGAGACCTTGTGCTCAAACTGCTTTGGTCCTTCTGAAAGTGGATTTACTTTCTGCGTTTGGTCTCCACTCAGTAACGATGGTTGGCCGCTGCGTTTACAGTACTACTGCTCCACTTTGATGGAGCAAGAATTCGAGGAGGGATTCCTACAGTGCCTCCTAATTTATGGAGTTAACGGCTCTGGTTAGATTGATAAAGGCCATGTTGTTTGGGAGTTTTCACATCGGGAAAATCATGTGCTACTGGTATTGGTTATTTATTCTCATGTGTACCAAGATACAGTGGAAATCTTGTGTACTGTTCACGCAGATCAAATCATTACACAGTGCATTGAGGTAGAACAAAGTAGAGCAGTAACAATGCAGAATAAAGAGTAACAGCTGCAGAGAAAGTGCAATGCAGGTAATCAATAAAGTGCAAGATCATAACGAGATACAGTGGAGTGTGAGGTCAGGAGCAATGTTCTCTCTAATTTGTAATCATCAGTGTGCACAAAAATCTTGTGTTGTGTAATTTGTTGCCAAGTGACAAGAACATGTGCACAATGAACTTTATGTATAGAGGTGTTAATTTTAACAGCTGGCAAAACACTGTCAATATGAACTTTAATCTCCTCTGGGTTTAATCGTTCTCACTCTCATTCATCTGCACTCTCACAAAACATATGCAGCAGGCTTGTAGCGGGTAATGAAGGATTTCCTCGCCAGAGCTTTTGCACATTGTCCATATGTGATTTGCATGTTAAATGACACTTTAAAAAGTCAAGTTCCCAAATATCGCTACATTTCTTCCTATTTGCAAGTTCTCCAGCAACTTTTGCATTGCAGCAATACATGCAGGTAACACCAGTTTTTGTATTGTACATAAATATTTCTCGTAGCTGCATGTTCCTGACCTCATGAGCTTTCGGTGTAGCAGTTTCTACTGTTTTATTAAGCCATTCACTTTAAATGAACTAGCAGTTCTTTTGCGCACCACGCTCTTTGCTTCTTTGGAATTCACCATAGTGAATCAATAATTTCTTCAATAAAAACAGTATAAATAAGCCAGTTCTAAAATCTGCAGACAAATCATCAGAAACTCCACATTGTCAACACTGTCCGCATCAGAAACCGGAAAAGGAAATGTGATTGTGTATGATCATGAAATATACTTAACATGCCAACGAGGTAGAGGGTGACAACCTTTTGTGCTCAGTTTAAATTCCTTTGTGTGCTAGTAGCAAAAGCTGTGTGCACGTGCACACCTCAGGGGGAACGTTGGTCAGTAGTCCATCTTATTGTACAGAAGGTCTGATAATAGTGGGATAGAAAATGGATTGACAACTGAACCACTCTGAGTGAAAACTGGTATCAAACATGACACTTGCTCCATTCTTTTTTGCCACAGTGCTGCAAACAGACATGCCGAGCCCTGTTAGCAGGTGGAACATTCAAGGGTATCTTCCATCCTCCCTGAGGAAATCCATTTCCCCTTGACTTCTGGGGACCTCTGGCCCATGACTGGCCAAGGTGGAGCAGCACACGTTGCTGAGAGCCCTGATCTCACAGCATCAGAAACACACAGATGTTCTGCATGAGTGTTGGTGGAAGGAGCTGGGCACACGGCAACCAACCATGAGCCGTCTTCTAGCCCGGCCCATCTGTGGAGAGTTGGTGGCCTCCACAATGGGCTCACTAGCAATCCCAGACCCCATAAAAATGGGGTGGAAACAAGATGCCTTCTCCCTCCTTCCCTCAGTGACTGCAGCAGACACTCCTGTAGTATGACATAGACATGCAGCCACAAAATAAAGAAACCCAAAAAAGAACCCGTTGAAAAAAAAGACCATCAAACATCCAATGTGCACAGAAAAAAAGATTCGTGCAAACAATAAAAGCAAGCAAATAGCTTTCAGAAGTAAAGTTGACTAAAGAAAGTCCAGCCACAGACATGAAGCCTCAGTTCAGCGCAGAGCCAAGCAAATGTCACAGAGCAGTGAGCTGAATCGGCCTGTCCCTTGCCTTCAGCCCCAACGCCCTGACCTTTTCAATCCGCCTTGAATCGTCCAAGCATCGAGTCGTTCCTCACTCTCGGATCCGGGCTCTGGGGGGGGGGCCTGTGCCTAACTTTTCCAATTCGGGCCAGTGCTTAAATCGATTGAGTTTCTGGTCTTTCCTCACTCTCGGAGACGGGCCCAGGCTCTGCCTCGCTGCTGCCGCGCCTCTGCTTGCTTCACTTTCAAGTCCAAAGGGAAGTACAGGCTGTTATTTGTGGTGCTTGTTTACCAGGAAAAGTGTTATTAATAAAGTATTTAGTTGTTTCCTTTGTTTTGTTCGCCACTGATAATTAGTCACTGAGCTGCACCAGCACCATCTTAAACTGGGTCTAATGGAGATATTAATTCTATAGGGTAGTGAATCTACGGGTTGCCTGAGTCAGAGATCTTCATATATACATGGTTAGAACTTCTTGTGCACTCGAATGGGTTTGCTGGGACGGTGTGGTCATGGAACGCCAATATGACTGGTATGGTCCCAGGGCCACTGCTACAAGTTTTGTGCAAGGTGTTAAGCACAACTGAGAAAGAATTGCACATTTTTGACATTGAGATGATACCACCCATGAATGACGAGTGTGTGTGCAGTAAGCTGTGGCTGAAGTAATTGCTGTGTGCGTGTGTGCCAATTCCACTTTTAACACCGTTTCCTGTCCATTATGGAATATCTCAATTATATTTTTGTTTTGCTGATCCAAGCCAAATGGGAATAATGTGATGTCGTTTAATGAATAAATTGCTTCTGAGAAAAGTTGAGATGGTCTTATGATAAATAGTCCTGCTGATGACATGAGATGAGATGAGGATAGGTATAAACATGAGTGAGGTTGAGTTGAGCCAAGTACTGTGGGTGTACAGTTGTGAATATGCAGCGGGTTAGGATGAGAGGAATGTCACTCATTCTAATTTGGGATACCCATTCCTCTTCCTATTTTGAGCAGTCAATGAATATTGAAAGGTGAAGGCTCACAATTTGTGAAGAAATATAGCTGAAAGCATCATATTGTTTTCATCTTAAAATCTAGTTGGATTATTTTTGCCATGACGGAAGTTTTGTGTTGTATGGATTGTTGAGGGTGTTACGTATGTAAGAAATGTAAGTACTTTAAAATGTTTACTTTATGTTGTATTTTAGGTTTCAAATTGATGACATTCTGAAGTTAAGTGTATTAGTCAAAAGAGATATGCATATACGATATTCATGGGTCATGCACGACACTGTCTTTGAGTTACAATGGTAACTGATATCCTGAGTAATAAATTATACTTTCTTCTCTGGGCAGCCTCTATTTAGTAATCTTACATTTGATTAGCCTAAGCTGCATAAGTGAATCATTTAAGATTTATCTGAGCATGCTTGGAACCCGGGCTTTTCAGTTGAGCATCCAATCAAATTATTATGACCATATTAAAAATGTCTGATTTTCTGTCATTTAGGGGACGACTAATGAAAAAGTGAAATGGCATAAGCGTGCATTAGCAATCTTATCCACAATTGTAAGATATGTTTCAATATTTAGAATATATACTCATAGTGTGACTCAGCTGATAAATGTATCAGACAAACAAGGCCTTTTATTCCCATTGGCAATTTAAAAGGAAGGAACATTTCTACTTCATTCGAGAAAATGTGATCAGGAAGTACAGAACATAAAACATAGAAATCTATGGCACTTTACAGCACACAATGTTGTGCCGAACACGAAACCTACTCAAGAATTTCCCTACTGCATAGCCCTCAATTTTTCTAAGCTCCGTGTACCTATCTACGAGTCTCTTAATAGACCCTATTGTATCTGCTTCCACCACCATCACTGGCAGTGCATTCCACACACCCACCACTCTCTGTGTGAAAACCTTACCTCTGACATCCCCCCTGTACCTACTTCCAAACACCTTAAAACTATGCCCCCTCGTGTTAGCCATTTCAGCCCTGGGAAAAAGCCTCTGGCTATCCACACAATCAGTGCCTCTCATCATCTTATACAACTCTATCAGGTCACTTCTCATCCTCCAAGGAGAAAAGGCCAAGTTCACTCAACCTATTCTCATAAGGCACACTCTCCAATCCAGTGGGAGGTGGTGCTTTAGCACTGCTGACCCACCACCTCGAAGAAGTCTTGATCATAAGCGGGCCAAAACTCCTGAAGACAGGTGGCAGATCAACTGATGATCCCACTGGTGATAGCACAGGACAGTTAACATCTTAGTCCATGTGTATTTTGTAACTCTTTTGTTCTGGACACCAGTGACTACCAGGAATAGTCTGGCTGGCAACCGGGAATAGTCCGGTGACAGCGTGGAGAGACAGCGGACAGCCAGGAAAGACTGGCACCGGGGGTGTCAGGATTGGCAGTCCGGGCACCAGCTCAGAAGAGCACCCACCTCTTGAAGCTTCTAGTTTATACAGAGAAACATACCCTCGGGGTCCTCCGAGAGGGAGGGAGAATGATGGACCCAATCGGAGAAATACAGTTAATTACAGGGAACGTCTACGACCAAGAGCTAGGCTAAGAGGCTCTGAGTGTCCAGTGTGTTGGTGTGGGAGAGCGTTTTCCAGCATTAAAGGTTTACGAGTCCACCAAGCAAAGTTGAAGTGCTATTCCATCCCAGTGGATGAAGATGAGATTTCTTCACCAAGCACAGATGATGTGGTCTTTTCAACCACTGATTCACAAGCCACAACGATTTGCACTGGAAAGCGTCATCATACTCCAGGTCAGACGAGAGATAACCCAGGTCAGGTTTCAGACCACAGTACCCAGGTAGATTCTTCGCATGATGGCGGTGGCGAGGAGGTAGAGAAGAAGAGGAAGGTCAAGTGGCCAGCAATGGCAGATAAGAAGGCTTGGCGTGTGTTTGCTGAGGATATCAGTATGATGTTGGAGAACACGCTCAGGGGAACATCAAAGAGAAAGTTGGAAGTGATGTGCGATATGATTTACGACGTTGGATAGTACAGGTTTGGTTTGGTTAAGTTGAAGAAAACAAAGCCTACACAGCAACCAAGCAGGCGCCAAAAGGAGATTATTAGGTTGAGGAGAGAGCTTAGATAATTGAGACAGAGGTGGAAGGTGGCAAGTGAGGGTGACAAGCCAGGGCTTGCTGATCTCCGAGAGCATTTTCGAATAAAATTAGCATCACTCCGTCGTGCAGAGTCACAACGTAAAAAGAGAAAGAAGAGAGAGAAGGCAAGAAAGTCGTTCTTTGAGAACCCTCACGAGTTCACAAAGAATCTGTTTGAACAAAGTAAGAGCGGGCAGCTTAACATCTCTCAACAAGAACTTGAGGATCACCTAGCAAGCACTTACTCTAATGAACAGCAGGAGGCCCCTTTGCTTGACATTTCAGGGCTTGTGAAGCCTACCAAGCCAGGAGTGAAGTTCGACCTCAAGATCTCTCTGATCCTGCATAGTGCCAAGATTCTTACCATTGAAATGTGGTAGTGGGGCTGGTCTCCTTCCAGTTCAATAAAATGGATCTTCTGGCCATTAAAGTAACAAATGCGATCATCCGACAGGCTGAAGAGGATAAAAATCTATGTTCCATTATTGGCAAACCAAAGATTGCTGTAATAGGATGGGGTTGTAAGACAAAGCACAAAACTGTTGAAATAATATCAAAAATATCTTTCCAGAATTTTTCCAAGAGAGGGCAGGACCAAAACATATGAGTCAAGGAAGCCACCTCAGAGTGACATTTGTCACAAATAGGGTTTATATGGGAATAAAAACGAGCTAATTTATCTTCAGACATAGGGTCCTATGCACTACTTTAAATTGTATTAGCGTATGTTTGGCACATATAGATGAAGAACTAACTAATTGAAAAATGTTATCCCATTTCTCTATAGGTAGGCAAAGTTGAAGTTCCCTTTTCCATTCATTTTTAATTTTATCAGATATACCTGTATATTATGATCAGATATCATAAATAGTTGCTATTAATCCCTTCTGAAAGGGATTTAACCCTAAAATTTTATCGATGATATCAGTAGGGTGTGAAATCGGGAAGATAGGCAGCGTGGTATTTAAAAAGTTTCTTATTTGTAGATATCTAAAAAAATGGGATCTGGGTAAATTAGATTTATTAGATAACTGTTCAAAAGACAGGAAACAGTTATTCAGAAATAAGTCACGGAAACATGTTATACCTTTCATTTTCCATATCAAAAAGGCTTGGTCCATAACCAAGGGTTGAAAAAAAATTAGATATAATAGGGCTTGATAATATAAATTTGTTCAAACCAAAAAATTTATGAAATTGAAACTATATTCGTAATGTATGTTTAATTATTGTATTAACTATTTGTTTATTCAATTTAGATAATACAAAAGGAAGTGGTTCCTAAAATGGAAGCCAAAGAGAACCCTTGTACAGAGTGGCCTTCAAGGTTTACCCAATGTGGACTTGGAATTATATTCCAATCGTGTCCAAAATATTAAATATTGAATATTAATTGCCCAATAATAGAATCTTAGATTTGGCAATGCTAAACCACCATCTTTCTTGGACTTATGTAAATATTTTTTACTTAACCTGGGATTTTTATTCTGCCATATATAGGAGGAAATTTTAGAATCAATAGTATCAAAAAAAGATTTAGGAATAAAAATTGGTATTGCTTGGAGCAGATATAAAAGTTTAGGTAGAATAATCATTTTAATAGCATTAGTTCAGCCAATCAGTGATAGAGACAATGGGGATCACTTAGTAATCTGGTGTTTAACCTGACTAATTAATGGTAAAAGATTGAGCTTGAATAGGTCCTTATGTCTCTTAGCAATCTTAACTCCCAAATAAGTAAAATAGTCAGTAATCAATCTGAATGGTGAACATCTACAAATGGGAACCTGCATATTTAATTGAAAAAGTTCATTCTCACCCAGATTCAATTTGTAACCAGAAAAACTACTGAACTGAACAAGCAGAGTTAATACTGCTGGAATGGATTTCCCCGGGTTAGAAATATATAATAGTAGATCATCTGCATATAGTGATAATTTATGTGTCTCATTTCCACGGGTAATACCAAATATATTAAGAGAGTCACGAATAGCAATAGCTAACGGTTCCAAAGCAATATCAAATAGTAGTGGACTAAGAGGGCAACCCTGCCTAGTGCCACGGAATAAATGAAAAAAGGGAGATCTTTGATTACAGTATTAGTGAATACCAAAGCCAAAGGAGTGCCTAGTTTTCTGAACCTTTTGTAAGCTTTACTTTCCTTCTTAGTGAGATTTTCTACATCCTTTGTCCACCATGGTTCTTTTACCCTACCGTCCTTTCCCTACCTCCAGTAGAGGCATGGGTTTCAATTGTCTGGCAATTCCATTTCCAACTTCCAAAGTTCAGAAAAGCATTTTGTTTCCTTCCATAGATGTTGCCTGACCCATTGAGTTCCTCCAGCGTTTTGTGTGGGTTGTACAGCTTTAGATTGCCTTCTGTCCTAAATGTTAATTCCTTCCCTTTGAAAAGCCACATATTTTCTAATGATCTGGGGGAGGGGATTCCTGTCAATCCCCTTGCTTCATTTACTTCCCTGTAAACTACCCCGTCTCGAGCACCAATCAACTCCCCCCTCCACCCCAATCCTCCATGCACAAGCCAAAGATGATTTGCAGTAGCCAATACTTACCGCAAGGCTTTAGGAGGTTGAAGAAAACTGAAGGATCTGGGGAAACCAATGGGGACACAGGGAAATCACGTAAACATCACACAAATAGAGCAGGAGATCAGGATTTACCCTGGGTCACCATAGTTACGAAGTAGCAGCTCTACCTGCTGAGCTACTGTGCCATCCACTTCTGATATAATCTGCTGGTGATTTGCCTGGTTGTCAGATATACAGGCCCCTGCCAACTCATGTTGTCTAAATATAGAAATATTTATCCAACGTCATTGATCACATAATTTACATAACTTTCTCTCTTATTTTTATTCAGAATTTGCAAAGCAAAATTCAGTTGAAGCCCAAGTATTTTCACAAGCTATTCAATTCTTCAGGCAGGAAAAAGGTCACTATGGGTCCTGGGAAATGAATCATGGTGACAAAGTGCTGGTAAGTCAATAATGAGCGTTAAAGGATGTCACTTACTGTGTTCCTGCAACTTTAGCTGTGTTCTCAGATGTTCTTCAGCCCATTGAAACCATGATGCATTTTGTAGTACAATGAATAGATATTAAGTATGATTGGTGTATCTTATTGTTTGAGGTAAATATGACATACTGTACAGGGGATAACGGGTTACAAAATCAGTTGAGTTAATCTTAGACTTAAAATCTTGTTATATAACTGAGAACTCAGACCCTGGGCATCAGCAATTGTGCAGATTCTAATTCAAACTTACACAAAGTAACTGATTTTTATTCTCTCTCTAGCCTGACATTGACAGGGGGTGGGGTGGGGTTGGTGGTGAATGCAATTGAGCTGATTGCAGCTTGGTAGTGTTGAACTAATGGTAGGTCAGGCCTGAATTTGGTCTTGGTTCGGAAGAGTCTGAATGGAGGAGCAGCTTTATGCAAGTTGGGTGGATGGCGAGGCTCTCTGGGCTTTAGGTAACATTTTTCCATCAGCACAGAAGTACCCAACCTGCCATTCTGGTGCAGTGGAATTGGTGAGAGAGTGGGGCTGACAAATGGATGATAGTAGCAATGTTGGTGTAGGGCTGAGGTTGGTGAGTAGTTGAGGTTTAAAGTGCCTCAACTGGATTAAGCTGCTTCACTTAGGAGTCACGAGGAATAATTGCTGATTGACTTTTGATGCACTTGGGTAATTTCAGCTGCCAGTTGGTGACAGTATTCAATGACGTGAATATACTCAGTGTGATGGAAGTCAAGTTGTGATCAGAGAACAAAATCTGGATATGCAAAAGAACATCCTCTTCTGTAGCTGTAATGGAGATGGTGGCCTTGGCAGGAAGGTTCATCATGTTAGATTCTACATGGATGGGACTTTGTGTACCAACACTGACGTGCTATTCCATTATTTTCAAGAATTTATTCAGGTGTCTCAAGTGGAACGGTGGTGGGAACAATAAAACAAAAATCAATCACAACATGAAATATAATTCAAATGATTGTTGAGTAAAAATATAAGGGAATGGTGTCTTATTAATACCTATCAGGCAACATTTGGGGCAATTCATGGTACTGAGTCATTGTAATTAATCTAATGTGCTCTTGGCACCACCTGCAGGCTTGCTACTATAAGACTTTAGAGGCCACTCCTCATTTTTAATAGCTAATATGATGAAATTAGTAAAGGACAGTGCAGCTTTCTTCATATAGTTCTCTAGGGTCTGCTGATAGTTCTTGTCATGGAATGAGCTCAGAAAATGAACAAAATTGTCAATTGAACTATGAACCTGTAATTTCCTCTTGTAGATCCTAAGCAACCTGGTGATGGAAGAATTGTTGCCTACCCTGCAGAGTGATCTCTTGCCAAAACTGAAGGGGAAAAAGAATGAAAGGAAGAAAGTCTGGTTCAGTGTACGTACCTAGCTGTAAATTTCACAGTACTGGAGTCGGATTAAATGCAGTGCAACAAGTGAGCAGTGTGAGCACAGTATCAACAACCAGAAAAACAAATCCTTAAGCATACCCTTAAAATTACAGTTCATTTTTCTACAGAAGATGAGAGGTTATTTTTGTTCTAGCAGCAGGATCTGCTGCAAATAAGTCCAACACCTTCTGCTGCATGAGTGACTGTATTTGCATTTATTAAGTGCGTAATGACACCCAACTACCAATGAAAAGGTGCAACAAGCAGATTCTGCAGAGCAAGCTTATCTTATATAATGTTGATCATGCAATAAATATATATTGGCCTTGACACTGGCAATAACCTATTGCTCTTCAAAGTAATACAGTATTATTCACGTGAGAGAATAGAAGGAACTTGCTTTAATGTATCGTCTTAAAAATGACTCTTGACAGCCTTGTATTCCCTAAATGCTATACTGAAATGTCAGCCAAGAATTTTGTGCTCAGATTTCTGACAGGGAATTTAATTCATTGCTTCATGAAATAAATGTAAAGTGAGCCATGGCATATGACTATAAAACATAGGAGCAGAATTAGGCCACTCAGCTGATCAAAATTCAAAGTAAATCTATCTAAGTACATATTTGTCACCAAATACAACCCTGGGCTTTGTTTTCTTGTGGGCATACACAATAAATATAAGAAATACAATAGAATCAATGAAAGAACATTCCCAATAGGGCAGACAATCAATGAGGCAAAAGACAGTGCACCTTTCTACAACTGTGCAAATACAAAATAAAAAGCAATAAACAACAATAATAAATAAAGAATCAATAAATATTGAGAATGCGAAATGAAGTGTCCTTGAAAGTGAGCCCGTAGGTTGTGGGAACCATTCAGTGATGTAGCGAGTGAGGTTGAGTGAAGCTAGGTTCAAGAGCCTGGTGTTTGAGGGCAGTTATTGTTCCTGAACCTGGTGGTATGGATACTGAGGCCTCTGTAACTTCTTCCTGATGGCAGCAGTGAGAAGAGGGCATGTCCTGGGTGGTGGGGGTCCCTGATGATGGATGCTGCTTTCCTGAGATAGTGTTTTGTGCAGTTGTGCTCAATGGCTGGGGGGAGGGGGTGCTTATCTGTGATGTTTACAGTCATCACTCCCAAAAAGATCATCAGAGTCCTGAATACTCAGTAATGCAAGGAAGGAGATCTCTTCACAAAATGTTTAGGAGAACACAGGAGCAGCATGGTTATGGAGACAAGGGTCTTTTCAATTAGCTTCATTTCCCCGAACATTTAAAACTCAGCATGCTGAGGGGAAAAAGTACCAGTGTAAATCAGGAAGGAGGGAAGTGATCGGAGTGGAATTTAGTGTTTCAAAATACGTTAGTTTGCACTTTGAGCAGGATGAAGCATGTTTAGTGTGGAAGCCAATTAATATATTATACAGATGTGTTTTTCTAATATATGGATCTCTGTGTTTTATTTGTATGAATTAATTTGTTTCAGGTTAACATTTTCCCCCATTTAAACAACCATTTAAATCAAGCTCTAGATCCAAACTGTAAGTAAATGTGCAGAAATCCCTTTCTGTGTGGAACATTGCCAAATATCTCCAGAAGTCCACATGAACTGCATTCATAAACAAAAATGTCCTGAGTTAGTGGATGGAGTACTATTATAAAGCATCTTAAGTCAAAACAGAAAACGCCAGAAACGTTCATCTGGTCGGGCAGCATCTGTGAAAAGAGAAACAGAGTTAACTCTGCATATCCAAGTCGGTGATGATGAAGGGTCTGGAACCGGAAATGTTAATCCTGTTTCTCTTCTCACAGACTTGGTCTGACTCACTGAGTGTTTGCAGAATTTTATGTGTTTTAATTTCAGATCTTTAGCATCCACGGGTGCTATTTTTTCCCAAAGCATCTGAAATTTAAGACGCCACAGTAACTTAAATTTTGGATGAAGAGTAACGGTGATAAAGTTGTAGCTGTATGAAGACTGTCAACATTCAAGTTTACATGTTGATTCTTGGCAGTCTAAAAACCTGAGCCCACTACATGCTGAAGAAACATTTTATCCAATCTTTCCAACCCACATATTAGCAATGCTCAACTGTACCTCATTTTCCAGGGACACTTTTGATAATTTGGTGGAAAAGCTTTGGTGTTTTTTCTTATTACAGATTGTGGAAGATGCTTACAATTTAGTACAAACCCATCTGACTGATCGTTTGCAATCCCTGCATGACGAATGCCAAAAATCCAGCAAGAAACTAGAGGGGATAATTCGCTCGGATATGGATCAGATCATTGCTTCAAAGGAATTCACAGCTGGAAAACTTAAAGGTGAATCTAGGGAAACAAACCCACACACTGTCCACCTGACACTCAACCTATCATTGTAGGTAATGTAATCTTCCCAACACACCCACTCTAATGAGGGAAGCTGATAATAAAATGCAAAGCTGAAAAAGAAGTGAAACTTCTCCCTGACTAAAGCAGAATTCAGAAACATTAATCAAACCTTGAAAGCTGATTTGTGACCTGCTGCATTGGTAGTTAATTAATTCAGCACTGATTGCATATGGAGCAACCTTTACTAAAACCTTTGATAAATCTGAGCCTGGTGAACACCTGTTTTATACTCACCTTAATGACTATTCGCACCAAATAAACCAAATCCACCTGTACATACTCAGGTATACCTCACTGTATATATTCACAATTACTTGCACTATTGTTTTGTTTGCTTTTTGATTCTGTACAGCGAGCGCTCAGGGAAACTGGCATCAAATTCCCTGTATGTGTCCACATACTTGGCAATAATAAAGGATTCTGATTCAAATATGAACCTGTCTAGAAGGTCTCATTCCATTCTCTTATCAATTTAACCTCTTAAATAAGAAAGAAGGAATAATTTGGGAATATAAGGACAGCAATAAACCATACAGCCCTTGAGCCTATTCGATATTGATTACTTCAGCAATCTAGTAACGTTCTTCCCCCATGGCCATTGTTACTATTCTACATTTGATTAACAGAGGTTTATATCACTTAGTTATATAGTTTGGCACGCTCTGCCCAGAGATGGAAGAATCTGTCTTAACAAACTCTGGATTTTCATGTTGGCTTTCTTACCATACTGGAATGAAACCAGTTAGATAAACGTAGGGTTATATTCTGTTTTCAACAGACTGTAGAGGCAGATACATTAGGGGCATTTTAAAAACTCTCAGCTAGGCACATGGACAATAGATCAATGGAGGGCTACGTAGGAGGGAAGGGTTAAATTGATCCTAGAGTACGTTACAAGTTTTGCACAACATCATGGGCCGTAAGACCTGCACTGTGCAGTAATGTTCTATGTAGTGGAGAAGGACAGGTTGCAGGATTCTAGCTCACCTGTTGGCAATGGTCATCTTTAACGAAGTAAGAAATGCAGAATGAACTCGATTGAATCTCAGTAGGGTTTATCAGGTTCTTTTATCCGGACTTTAATACCCTCAAGAAAATGACAAAAAATGTCTGCAGCCTACTTAGCAAGGACACTCCCATGTTGCTGAAATGTCACTATTTTCACTCAGATAAACAAAATGATTCCAAGTCAGGGTGCGGTGGGGTAGCGGGGGCGGTGCACGTTTGCTACGGTGCCAATGGTCCATGTCCCCCAGGCAGTGGAGATTGTGGGTTGGGGCAGGGTGTAGTTGAAAATAGTCTTGTTGATGCTATTTGCTGCAGCTGCAGTTTGCCAGTGATTTAGAGAGTGGATCATTATGGTCACAGATTGGATGCTGTGCTAATCAGGGAATTGGCTTTGTCCTGGATAGCTATGAGTTTTCTGGACTCATCTAGTCAAGTGGCGATTACTCCATTACCCTTCTTGTAGGTGTTGGAGCTGCTGTCCAAAGCTGTATCTTCCCTGTCAGCTTTCATGTTTCCACTGTTTAATGCTGAGTATCCTAAAATTAACCCAGTGAACTTTCTCCTGGCAACTGAGGTGTTAAGTGCTTCTGTTCGTCCTCTGACGTAGCTCCACTGGCAGGTGTCTACACTTACCTTCATTTTGGGACTGATCTCTTGTCTGTATCAAAATGCTATAGAATATTCATTCATATTAAAAATACTTCTTATCCTTAAATCCGATATTGAAGTTTAGTTTTGTGATTGTCTCAGGTAAACTGTTTCATTATTACACTCTGAGTAATAGAAACCAAATTTTATGTCTCGTCCTCAACAGCATAGAGATAGTTTACTGTTTGCTTGACTACTTAGCAATTTCAGAAATAGCCAATAGTTATAATTGATGGTTTTTAAGATAACTGTTCTTTGGGTATTTATTGTGACAAAGAATGATGTTCCAGCACATTCAGCTTCGATTAGTCAGTCAGCAGCCTGTGGTCACAGTGGTCCAGCTCAGAAGAAGTGCGGAGCAGGGACAAAATGATTGTGCAAAGACAGAGATGATCCAAGAATGAGTAACTTCTCTTTATTTCCCAGTGAACAGATCAGAGCCATGAGTAAAGATCGGGGAAATAAAATGAGTTGGGATTGATGCAGGGCTTGGGAAAAAATAAAAAAACAGTAAATTTATATTTCTATTAGTACAGGTCTACAGGGAATAACTATTAGCATTAAAATGATCTAATAGTGTTAACTCATATTATCTAATTGTGAGTTCTTCCTTTGGAAGAGTCTTGGAGAAAAGAAATTATTGTACAGGCAATGACTCATGCTTTATCAGTCAGATGTTTCCAGTAACATTGTGTGTTTTGAGAAAGGGTTGAAAATCCCAGAGAGAGAATATTTACAAATGAACAAAACACGGTGCACAGTTACTGAATTTGAGAGACTCTTTGTTTCAGCGACGGTGACTGAAGCGGCTGAGCAGTGCTGTGTTGAGAACATCCAACCCTACCTGGCTTCTGTACTGGAGGAGCTGATGGGGCTGATCAGTTCAGGGTTCAGCGAAGTCCGCGCCCTCTTTGAAGCTGAGGTCAATGAGTTGAGCCCAAAATATCAGAATGCTGACGATGAAGAAAAACTGAAGGAGGTAAACATTTTCATGTGAATTTCTCCCATTTCCTCCATGCCCTGGGTTTCCATAGAAGTTTACTTGCATTTCCAGCTGCATTATCACTTTCACCACCCCACTTCCCACAGACACCTTCTGAAGTTGTTCTATACTGTTACTAGTTTCATTAACTATCAATTCAGTTGCATGTAAAAGAAGGATACTGAACTGTGCCTGGCTGGTTCACATGCCAGGCAGCCTTGTAGCACAGGGCTGCAACCCCACCATTGAAGAAAGCTAGGAACAATGGACTCTTTCTCCTGATCTCACTAGCAGGGACATTGCAGGAATCTATTATTATGCAAGGACACATGATATTAGGATTAGAATTAGTCAACTTGCATTCATGAAAATGAAATCTTGTTTTACACATCTGTTGGCACTTCTTAAAACTGTAATGAGCAGAGTATATCTGACTCTGTAGCCTATACAGGGCCATTCACAACATTGTAGATAATGTACTAGCTTGGACTGTGAGTTATGGACAAAAACAGAAAGTGAGAATAAATATGCCATTTCTGTGTTTGGCTGCCCCTAGTTTAGAAGAAAGAGAAATAATTTCATTGAAATATAGAAATTTCTTACAACACTTGACAGAGTAGTTGCAGGAATGGTGTTTTCTTTGGCTAGGGTTTCCAGAATCAGTGGGTCATTGTCTGAAAATAAAGGATTGGCCAGCTAGGACAAAGAGAAGAAATTTTTTCATCCAAAGGGTAGTAGGTATTTGGAATTCTGTATACATTCCATTGAAAATCTTAACCAACAAATATCACTTAGTCTTGTATTAGCCCTATGTCCACAATTTCAGCCTTCCATTACCCTGAGTTTTGAAAAAGCGCTTCCTTACACCGGACCTTAATTTTGTAACAATCCTTTTGCTATAGGTTCAATTAGTGAGTATTTTCCTGGTAGTTCTGAGGTTATTGTAGGAGGCACTGAGATAGAAAATCAGACATAACTTTGATTTACATTTGAACTGTCTAAGAGGCTCAGGTGGCCCATTCCTAACCCTGCTCCTAATTTTAAACTTTCTGTTTTCCTAACCTGCCATTTTGATATTCAGATTCTCAGATTGTTGGGAACATTTGACAATGGGCATGGTCACAGTTAAGTATAAAACTACTCAAGCTCTTTTGAACTTAATAGTTGTTCAGAATCAATCCAGTCAATCAGGACTGAGGTGACATGAAGTTTCTTTACCAGAGATTAGTCTCTGGAATTCTCCATCCAAGGGGGTCATATGTGGAGGCTTAGTAATGGGATGATCAAGAAAGGGATCAATAGATTTTAGACATTAAGTGATCAAAGGACCGGGGTTTGGACAATAAAGTTATATTAAAGTAAACAATCAGTCATGATCTTACTGACTAGCAGTGCAGGTATGAGGGGCAGATTGGTCACCCCCTGCTTATCTGACATTTGTTCTAAAGCTTTCTGTTTACTATCAAGAGCCTCAATCTTTTTATGGTGCTTCCTGTACAGTTACTGGTTGACTCTCTTTTCCTCAGGGCCTAGCCCAGATAATGAAACTTCCTTTCAATGCTGTGAAGATGCAGCCTTGCTATAATAAAGTCAGCCCTCTTCAAGACCAGCTGCAGGAGTTGAAAAACCGTTTCAAGTTCACCAATACACTGTGGCTTGTTCAAACGACTCAAAACTTCATGCAAGAGGTTTGTAACAAAAGGGTTTATAACCCTTGAGCACTATCAGGTTTCCAAAAAGTTTCTTTCATAATCTACTTCAGTTGTATGAAATCTGTCAATAATTATTCTCCGTAACCCAAAGAGAACATAAGTCTTTTAAAATTGATTCTGATACATCGTATTAGCTTCAGTAATACTGGGGGCTGTTCAGATATCTGCATGCTATGGAACATGACACATTTGCCAATGGTATTTCCTGCATCAGCAGAATCATATTCTATGATTTCCTTTTATAATAAAAGGTATCAAAGTCTCCATTGTAGCATTCCTGTTACTGCCCCCATAACTTCAGTGAAGACAGCATCATTGAAAAGAACTTTTTAAGAGACTTTTGTAATCAGAGTGAGAGCGATAGCAAGGCAAAGTAAATTTGATTTGAAAGAAGAACCTCCATAGATAGTCGGCAACCTGGAATAAATAGAACAGATGGAAGTACAAGTTACACAAATATGGTGTGGAGAGGATTTTGAAGAATATTGTGGATCTTGAATTTGCTTTTCAGGGGCCTGGGGAGTGGGGAAGGAATGGAAATAATAAGTCCTTTTGAAGGAGAGTAATTAGGTTGCAGGTTTTTGCATTGTCTTGATTTATAAATGGAAGGTCAATTTGGAGGGGATAGGAGAAAGACAGAGTTTCAGCAATAGAGGGCAAGAAGACCATGAAACGATATTGTTTTGAACATGGCTTTGACGATTTAGAGCAGAAAGTTTAGCCTGGTGGAACTAAATTTCAAAACTGGTTACCCTTATTCAGCCAGGGTAAGTAAACATGGAAGTGGTTCATAATTGCGTAGACACCTAGGTGTTAGCAGGAGAATAAAGAATAACTTTCATATTGCCATTCTTCAGTTTACACAGTTCCATGCCTCCTGCTTGCACCTAAAAATTTAATAGATAAGATAGAAGTAGGAAAGTTGTTTCCATTGGTAGGTGAGGCTAGAACGAGGGACATTGCCTCAAGATTCAGGGGAGAAGATTTAGGACAGAGATGAGGAGAAACTGTTTTTCCCAGAGAGTGGTGAATCTGTGGAATTCTCTGCCCAGGGAAGTAGTTGAGGCTTCTTCACTAAATATATTTAAGATACAGTTAGATAGATTTTTACATAGTAGGGGAATTCTGGGTTATGGGGAAAAGGCAGGTAGATGAAGCTGAGTTTACAGACGGGTCAGCCATGATCTTATTGAATGGTGGGGCAGGCTCGATGGGCCGGATGGCCTACTCCTGCTCCTATTTCTTATGTTCTTATGTTATGTACTATATTATGTTTCTAATATCCATGGTAGTTATAAAATGAGCAGCTTAACTTTGATTCCTATTTAATTTTTCCTTGATTTGAATATTTTCCTCAGCTGATGGACAATGCCATCTACACATTTGAAAAACTGTTGTCTGATTCACTGGCGAGCAAGACGTCAAAAACCGTAACCTCCATTGAAAAGGTTAAGCAGCGAGTCTTAAAGGTAACTCAGTTATAAAGAGGCAAATTCTGTAATTGTAATAATATTAGAGATGGTTTAAAATGGATTCCAATTGCTGTGCCATACTTTGAAATTTGATTGAATGTAATTATATTAAAATATAAGTTAATCAGGTAAACTGCTTAGCACTGAGATTATGTTTTTGATGGGTGGGATGCCACAAATGGTGGCTCCCAGTGCATGGTTTGCTAAGTAGACCATTGTATCTCCAGCCTGCAGATGGCAGCAAACTAGAAGGATCGACACGCTGTTGTCCGATGGAAACATTGGGCTGTAGAAATTCAAGGAGTTCACTTCTTAGGTCAGGGAGCAGCTGTGGAAGAGAAACGCTGTCGATATTTCAGGCCAGAATGGTGAAGGCTCACCTGTGGAGCTAATCTGTCGAGAGGATGTATAAGTGGAGCAAGGGGAGATGGAAAGAGAAAGAGCGTGAAACTGCAGAAAATAGAGGTTGCTGAAAATCAACATATTTTTCTGCTTATCAGTTACTCAGGAAATAAACTTGCCCATGGAAGAAATAAAGTTTTGAATCACTAGATGTATGACAGAACTCAAAATATTAGCTTAAGTAAACTAAATTGGTTCATAATTGTCAAAGGTACAGTAAACCTTGGCATCAGTCCATAGTGATCAATTCATTACAACAGTGCATTGAGGTAGTAAGTACAAAGTAAATAATAACAGAGTGCCAAATAAAGTGATACCACCCTGCAAAAACTCATTTCAGGGAGCTAACACCACCCAGCTCCCCCCGCCCCCCCCCCCCGCAGCCTCAATGCTAATAGCTAAATGCTAATGCAAATAGCTTTTCTATTTCTTTTGCAAACTTTCCTTGCACTGTGATGTGGCTTGCTTGGCAGATTTGAGCATTTTGCCGGAAGGCTAAACCTCATAGCAGTCTATGTCAATGAATTTGTTAATTTTGCAAGGCATCAGATTCACAGGTATTTTGTGAGACAGCTGACTTCTGAATTCTGTCTTAATGTGACTTACCATGCTGAATGCCCTTTCTACATCACAATTAGAATTTGGCATCTTTTTTTTTAGCCCTATTAGGCAGGGGTACACTTTAGTGTAGTCTGGGGTGAAGTACGTATTTTCTTTTCTTTTTTTGGAACACTGCCATAGCGCTGCAGGACACTAAGCTGAACTGATGGACAATGAAAGAGAGAGAGAGGTCGACTGTAAAGCCCGCCCACAGAGAAAAGTGATAGGTCTACTTAGCACAAAGAGAGACCAATCAGAATGCTCTCTCTGCCACTTTCTTGCTACATCTGTCACTCTCCCTCTCTCTCTCTCTCTCTCTCTCTCTCTCTCTCTCTCTCTCTCTCCCTCTCTCCCTCCCTCTCTCCATCTCTTTCTTTCTCTCTCTTCTCTCCCCGCGCCCCCCCCCGTCTCTTGTTCGCTCGCTCTCAAAAAAATTGATTTCCTGGGTATTGTATATAATTTGCGGGCGTCAGGGAGCCACTATCAATGTGCGGGAGACTTCCGGGAGAGGTGGGATGTTTGTGATAGAGTTACAGAGGAAGTGCAGTGCAGGTAGACAGCAATGTGCAAGGCCACAATGGGTGGATTGTTAGTACATAAGTCCATTTTATCATACCAGGGAGTCATTCAATGGTGTTGTTACAGTGGGTTAGAAGCTGTCCTTGAGCCTGGTAGTAACGTGTTTTCAGGCTTTTCGTATTGTCTGCCTGATGGGGCGGCGGGGAGGTGGGGAGTGATGAGAGACTGACACAGTTGGTGGGATCTTTGATTACACTAGCTGCTTTAACCGAGGCAGTGAGAAGTGTCAACAGAGTCCATGAAGGGGATGTTGGTTTCCATGATGTGCTGAGCGATATCTGCAACTCTTTGCAGGTGTTTAAAAATGGATACATTTTGTGATTCGGTGGGTGAATCTATAACGAGATTTGGGTGTAAAATTAAGGTCCGGTCTAAAATCAAGAAGCACTTTTTCAAAACACAGGGTAATGGAAACCTGGAATTGTGGATACAGGGCTAATAAAAGACTAAGTGATATTTGTTGGGTAAGATTTTCAATGGAATGTATAAATGCTGCCTGGGCAGGGCGAAAAGCATAATCAAGGATCATGGACTTTTTACTGTCCTCCCATCCGGTAGGCGCTACAGGAGTCTCCGCTCCCGCACTAGCAGGCTCAGAAAAAGCTTCTTCCCTGAGGCTGTGACCCTGTTGAACCTCACATCACAGTGCTAAGCAGTACTGCACCCATATTGTACTGTCTCAGTACTATATTTGTGTGCTGTAGCACTTACTTTTTATTCGCAGTTATTTTGTAAATTATACTATCCTTTTGCACTTCTGGTCAGATGCTAATTGCATTTCATTGGCTTTGTATCTGTACTTGGCACAATGACGATAAAGTTGAATCTAATAATCTAATAAAAAATCTAATCTAATAATTGGAATGGGCTTAAGGAGCTGAATTGTCTGTTGGTGTTCCAGTGTTCCTGTATTAATCATTTGCAGAGTAATCTATGAAATCAGAGAATGTAAATGGTGACAATGTCATCTTGCTCAAAGTTTCCTGAAATGCAGATCTGTAGGATCATAAATGCAAAACATTATTTGCACATCAGGTACCCAAAGTTGGAGTGAGTTAATTAGAGGTTAATTTGCAACACCAAAGGCTTTTAAGATGGTTTTGAGATTTCTCGGAGTTATTGCTTCATTTATAACTGGTGGCATTTAAACATTCATGGGACCAATACTAAATTATTAATCTTCTTGTTCCCTGCACCATTTTAATTACGCCCATAATTTTCTAGATGGGGGTCGTAATGCCTGGGCGATTCACCCAGGGAAACCCCATGGAGAGATGCCACGTGTCAGATGGCACACAAGCCATTTTATCTATTTATTTATCTATCTATTTGTTGAGATACAGTGCGGGGTAGGCTCTGCCGGCCCTTCGAGCCAGCCACCCAGCAATCTCCCAATTTAATCCTAGCCAAGTCACAGGACAATTTACAATGACCAATTAACCTACCAATTGGTATGTCTTTGGACTGTGGGAGGAAACCAGAGCACCCTGAGGAAACCCACGCAGTCATGGGAGAACGTACAAACTCCTTACAGGCAGCAGCGGGAATTGAAACCAGGTTGCTGGTACTGTGAAGCGTTGTGGTAACCACTATGCTACTTCTGCCTTCCATCTTTATTTCCTCACACAGATCTTTAAAAGAATCTTTATAATGGTGATTGATTTTGTTTAGAATGGGATATCTTTAACGTAGAATGAAAGTTTAGGTGTTAATATTTAAAACGAGTATTATTAAGTTGGTTTATAATCCTGGTTTATGTGTGCCATATTTTGAGGTCAAATAAAGATTTCAAATATTCTCTCTCCCAGCAATACGACCACGACAGCAGCACGATCAGGAAGAAGTTGTTCCAGGAAGCTTTGGTGCAGATTACATTGCCAACGCTGCAGAAAGCATTGGCACCAAGTTTTAAGCGTGTAAGTGACACAGGAGATTGAAATTATTGCATTACATTTGTATAATAAATACAACAATTGAGTATTATGATATGAAGAGGGTAATTTTCCCACACTCCAATCTTATGACATTGTTTCATTTGAGATATGGAAGCTAACACATCCACATTCGAGACCTCAATTTCTTGGAGTGGAAAATCCCATCTAGTAAGCTTCTATACTGGTATAAGTATCACAATGGATAAATTGGATTGCAGAAAGTGTTTTTCTAAAATGCTATTTATAAAATCTTTGAACAGAGGGCCTTTTGAGGTACCACTGTACCAATACTTCATGCTTTCATGAGGCAGAGGCATTACCCCATGAATTAAGCCCTGCTTGAAAAACAGAGTGCAGAGTTTCAGCCAATCGTGTTAAGCTGGATCTTAGTCTTAAAGTTCAAAGTAAATTTATTATCAAAGTACATATGTGTCACCATAATACCCATGATTCATTTTTTGCAGGCATTCACAGTAAATACAAAGAAGCACAATAGAATCAATGGATATCTACAAAGATGGACAAACAATGTGAAAAAGACAATAAATTGTGCAAATACAAGAAGAAAAACAAAATAATCAGAACAGATACATAAGTAAATAGTATTCAGAATGAATCGTAGGGTCCTTAAAAGTGAACCATAGGCTGTGGTATTCAGCTTAGGGTTGGGGTGAGTGAGGTTATCCCCTCTGATTCAGGAGCTTGATGGCTGAGGGCTAATAACTGTTCCTGAACCTGGAGGTGGGAACCTAGGGCTCCTGAACCTCCTTCCTGCAGCAGGAGGAGAGCATGGCCTGGAGGTGGGGGTCCTTGATGATGGATGCTACTTTCCTGTGATAGGGCTCAGTGCAGATGTGCTCAATGGTGGGGAGGGCTTTACCTGTGATGGACAGGGCTGTATCCACTACTTTTTGTAGGCTTTTATTCTTATTTATTCTGATCGTAAACCAGCCAGAGCTATTAGTTCTTATACTTGGATGTAGTGTGTCCCTGGCAAATTGATTAAAGATGTGTAGTGAAGTCCAGTAACAGGCAGGCTCTGCATTGCTAACTCGTGAGGCCTTTACCACCACACTCATCAGATGCTACACAGATTGAAAGTCTGTAAAAAAAACTTTGATATTAACAAATACTCAAAGTCATAAATACAATACAAAAGTGAAAATATTAAAATCACAAATGTTAAAATATTTAAACACTAAATGTTTAGCACACTTAAAAATAGAAATGTTTAAATTCATTGGATTCATTTATATAAAAAGTAAATCACTTTCTACATGTCTATCTTTCTGCAATATTTTTCTTTCTGATCAAGCAGACAAATTGATCTACTTACCAAGAGCTCTAACCAAGAGCAGGCTATGTATGGAGATTTCCGAGCGTAAATTCTGGGAAATCTAACTGTACTCTGCTGGCTCTTTGGACACCATGAGGGAATGCAGGATCCCAGCAGATGCTGGAATCAGGAGCAACAAATAAACTGCTGGAGGAACTCGGCAAACCAAGCAGCTTCCATGGAGACAAGGAGTGGTAGACACTTCAGGTGGAGTCTGGGATTGTAGAGGGAAAAGAGCCAGTGTA
Source organism: Mobula hypostoma (assembly GCF_963921235.1). NCBI lineage: Eukaryota > Metazoa > Chordata > Chondrichthyes > Myliobatiformes > Myliobatidae > Mobula > Mobula hypostoma. Next base: position 47,308,700 of record NC_086108.1, on the reverse strand, counting down.
AAGAAGTGAAATGGAGGGACGACTTGATAAAATTCTCATTTTTGTTCACGTTCACCACTGTTACGCTATGAAGTAGAAGCCTGAGTACTAGCACTTCATCAGGAAGGAAAGTATAATCAGAGAGAAGGAAATGTGTAAGCAGACAGTTCACGGGGATGAAGAACATTTAGCGTGGTGGCTAGCACAACACTTTACAGTACAGGTGACCCGGGTTCAATTCCCGCCACCGCCTGTAAGGAATTTGTACGTTCATCCCGGGACCGCGTGGGTTTCATCCGGGTGCTCCGGGTTCCTCCCACAGTCCAAAGATGAACCGATTGGTTGGTTGATTGGTCATTTATAAATTATCCAGTTGTTAGGCTACCGATAAATTGGGGGATTGGTGGCCAGCGTGGCTCGAAGGGCCAGAAGGGCCTATTCCACACTGTATCTCAACTAAATGAACTGATGCCAGACTTTATTGCTACACCTTCAGAAGACATTTAAGTTACACCAGAGTTAACAAACTTAAGTCGGTTCTCTGTAATTTCTTTTACCATCAGTAATCAAAATGTTAATTTTCTTAAATAGTATTGTCAACCAATTAATCAGGCATGATTTAAAATTATGGTACAAAGTAATAGATATCACTACTTAATATGTAATATACTCCCTCCATCATTTAAAATAAATAGGTTAAAACTTGAAGTGTATGGCTTGAGGATTCCTACACATTAGTATCTGGTATATTTAATTTTTAAATATTTTTGATTTTCAGGAGTTAAGAAATGGTTTCATTTTCTTTTAGAATATTGAAATAATAAAATGACATTAACTGGAAGGAGAAAAAGGGAATGAGGTTATGTTTTGAACTTTCCTCCGTTCCTTGCTCACATAGAAGAAATTAGGAGATTTTCAGCATATTGGTCAACGTTGTGCTAATGGAATAAGTTTGAAGCCAAGATGGTAGGCTTAAAGTGGACTTTTTAACAGAGAGCTGAACATATGCTTTTTTTCCTTCATGAACAGGAGCTTCAGAAATTTGAGCAATACATCTTTGCAGATTACACAAAACTCGTTCAAGTGGAGAATATCTATGAAGAAATTTTACTTGACACCATTATCAAGGAGGTGATCAAAGGTAAAGAATGTTTGCATATCTGTTGATCCTAGAAAATGACCCAGTCTTCAGATTAGCTGATAAATTTTAAACAATTAACAGCTAAAATCAGACTTGAAAACAATTACAATAAAACCCCTGCCCTTTTGTAAATTGACCTGTAGATATATTCAACAATTTTTCACTTTCATTAAAGAGAGAAAAAACATTGTGGCAAGTGTTCTTCTCACCTGCTGAAAACAGGTAAAGGTAGGTAGGTAGGCGATGGTTTGATGCTGTGAATTGGCTGCTAGGTATCTAGTAAACAGCTCAAGCATCATGCCAAATTTCTCACTGAGGTTTCTTACTAATTTTCTTCCTCAGCCTTTGTATTCAGTGACACCTGTAGAATAATTTCCACTGTCTATTTCAACTCTACCTGCTCTGTCTTCACGGAGCTGTATGCATTTCTTCCCCTACCTCAACTCTTCCTCCACAATACTTCTCCAGCTGTACTCTCAGCCACTGTTGACTTTGCCATTGCACATGGCCTGACAGCTCACGTTTTGTTTATCACAAATAATGCCATCTTCCTTCCCTCAGCCTTTCTCTGTGCCTGGGCTTGGAAAACCTCTCTCGCAAGTCACCTTCAAATTCTTGTAGCCTTCTTGTATCCAATGTGACATTGCTGCAACAAATATCCCCATTTCTCCAGTTCCCTGCTTCCATTGAAACCTTTGCCTTGTTTCACTTTCGTCCTTTGGCCTGGTAGAGCCATCATCTGTGCTCCATTGGATCTGAGGAACGTAGATTTCCACTCAGAGGTGGACCACTGGCTTAACCTTCAATTGTCATGGATAACATAGTAGTTCGGTGCTTGGACAATGAACCAAGGGTAGGAGTTGAAATCCACTAAGGCAGCTAAGGTATATAAATTCAGTCCATGAAGTAAATCTAGACTGAAAGCATATATCAGCAATGGTAACCGTGAAACTATCGGCACTCCTCCGTTTCATTAAAGGCTTCACTCACTCAGCCTGACCCGTGACACAGAAGACACACTTTAATATGGATGACCTGTTACTAACCTCTGAAGTGACCTAGAGAAGTATTTAAGAATAAAATTGGATGGCCTAGACTGAATGTACCATCGACCTAGGCACCAAATACAGACAAAATTAATGTCAACCCTGCAGTGCACTCCCCACTAACATTTGGGGATGTGACTTTTGCGAACTGCCCCAAAGGATAATCAAGTTGCAGCTTCAGATCCACAGAGCCATACACTATAGCTCAGTGGGTTTCAGATGTTTCCATCATGATCCCTGAGTAGGTTCCATCTCACCAGCAGGGGTAGCTCTCACTGCAGGAAAGAATGGTATGTCGTGGAAGGGTGGAGGCGAGGCGAGTGGGTGAGGTGCAAATGTCTTTCTGATTCCCAGTCACTGTCCTCGGTCAGCAAATGAGTCCGCTCTCCTTCATATTAAACATCATTTGGAAGAAGCATTAGGATCAGTTCCCACCATCTCAATTGGCACTCGCTTGAAAATAAATTGCCAGTCCTTCATCATTGCTGAAACTCCAGAAACTCACAACCTAACAACACTGTGGGAGTATCTTCACAGAGACTGCTCGTCACCACCTATCAATGGTAGTAAGAAGAGAAAAATTTGAAAAATGTCCTAATCAGAAACACTCTGAAAATAAATCTTTAAATTAAGAAAGGGCATAGAACATTCTTGGTGGGGACTCTCAATATCCAATATGTGATAGTGAACACTGAATCAGAATCAGAATTAAAATCACTGGCATATATCATGAAATATGTAGTTTTGCAGCAGCAGTACATTGTAATATACAGTATAACAAAGAAACTATAAATTACAATAAGATATATATATATAATTAAATGAGTAGTGCAAAAAGAGGAAAAAAAGAAAAAAAAGTGAGGTAATCTGGTGGTGGCGGGGAAGGAGCTGCTGCTAAAGTGTTGACAGTATCTCTTCAAGCTCTTGTACCTCCTCGATGGTAGCAATAAGAAAAGGGGGTGTCCTGTGTAACGGGGGTCATTGATGATGAATACTGCCTTTATGGTGCATCACCTTTTGAAGATGTCCTCAGTGCTGGGGAGGCTAGTGCTCACGATGGAGTTGGCTGCATTTGCAACTTCCTGCAGCCTTTTCTGATCCTGTGCAGTGGCTCCTCCATAATAGGTGATGATGCAACCAGTCAGAATGCTCTCTGCAGTTCATCTGTAGAAATTTGTGAGAGTCTTTGGTGACATACCAAGTTTCCTCAAACCCCTAATGAAATACAGTATAACCCTGATCATGCCTTCTTTGTAGTTGCATCAATATGTTGGGCCTAGGATAGATCTTCAGAGATGTTGACACCCAGGAAGTTGAATCTGCTCACCCTTTCCATTTCTGATCCCTTGATAAGGACTGGTGTGTGTTCCCTTGACTTCTCCTTCCTGAAGTCCACAACCATATCTGTGGTCTTGCTGACATTGAGTGGAAGGCTGTTGTTTCGACACGACTCAACTAGCTGATCGATCTCTCTCCTAGTGCCTCCTCCTCACCATGTGAAATTCTGCCAGCTATTGTTGTGTCATTGGTAAATTTGTAGATGGTATTTGAGTTGTGCCTAGCTACAGAGATGTGTGCATACGGAGAATAGAGCAGTGGACTAAGCATGCATCCTTCAGGTGTGCCAGTGTTAATTATCAATGAGGAGCTGTTATTTTTGATCTGCACTGACCGTGATCTCCTGATGAGGAAGTCAAGGATCCAGTTGCAGAGGGAGTTTCAGAGACCCAGGTTTTGGAGCTTGCTGTTTATTACTGAGCGTATGATTGTGTCAAACACTGAGTTGTAGTCAATAAACAGCAGCCTGATGTAGGTATTGCTGCTGCCCAGGTGATTCAAGGCCAAGTGGAGAGCTAGTGAGATTGCATCCACTGTAGATCTACTGTGGTGATAGGCAGGTTGTGGCAGGAGCAGGTCCTTGCTTCAGCAGGAGTTGATTCTGGTCACCACCAACCTCTCAAAGCTCTTCATCACAGTAGATGTGAGTGATAGTCATTGAGGCAGCTCACTCTGCTCTTCTTGGGCCCTGGTATGATTGTTGCCCTTTGGAAGGAGGTGGGAACCTCTGCCTGCTGTAGTGAGAGATTCATGTTCTTGAACACTCCCGCCTGATGGTTGGCACAGGTCTTCATTTCTCTATCAGGCCCCATCAGGGCCTGATGCCTTATGAGGGTTCACCCTCATGAAAGATGTCAGCCTCTGAGACAGAGGTTACAAGGTCACCAGATGCTGCAGGGATTCGCACAGGTTTTGTTTTATTCTCCCTTTCAAAGCGTTTGTAAAAGACATTTAGCTCATCTGGAAGCGAAGCATCACAGCCAATTCATTATGTTAGGGTTTGCCTTGTAGGATCCTCGTGGATATGGTCTTATCTTCCGAAAGGTTCAAGCAGCTCAAAACCAGGTGTCCATGAGGAACCATGGTTGTCAACAAAATGGCTGTATTCCATCATAATCTGGAACCTTACATCACATTAATGGCTAACAATTCTTCATTTTCATCTTTCCATGGCCTAATGTTCTTCCCTTTTTATCTCTGTAACCTCTGGTTCTTCAGGCCTTTGAGATCTCTGCATCCTCCAATTCTCATACTATGAATTAATGAATGTATTTACTCCAATCATATGGAGCTGTTAAATTCCCTCTTTACCTCTCTATTTCTCTTCTCCCTTTATGAAATAATCTGTTTCTTCAACCAAGCTTTTGGTTATCTGCCCTGATATCTCTTACGGAACCTCAGTGTCAAATTTTGATCAATGATGCTTCTATTAAACAACCTTGGAATGCTCTCCTCTACTAAAGGCATAAGTTTTTTTTTGTTTTCAGCTGCCACATTGAAAGTAAAGATCCTGGCTGAAGGTACAGGAGAAGGGCACAAAATATCATTAACTTTCCAAACTCCTTGTCCTTTCCAAAATCCCTGATCAGGTCGTTGCCTTCCAAACCCGCCCACCTTTACAGCAATGTTGTATCTGAATCTCTCCATTCAGGATTACACTGAAACAGACATAACTCAAGACACAAATGACATCCTTTCTGACTCTGATGCTGGTGCATTCCCTCTCATCCCTCGCCATTTCTATTTAGTTTTTTGTATATTTGACCACACTGATTCCCCATTCACCAACTCCAGTCACAATCTCTGATGTCTCCTAGATTACCCTTTCCCTTCACCCCCGTCTGAGTGTCCTGATTATAACAAAGGCTCCTCTATCCATCTCCATATCTTTGGCTTTGGAATTCTGCACTTGTGACCACTGAATTGTTCTGTGGAGATGGTCCCATCTTCAGACAAATTTAGAAGCTGAAAACTAGGTAACCATGTGGCATTGTGGCTGCAGCACTCCACGGTGTCCTCTCCATCATCAGTTACACCTTGGTGACGCCATCTGAAGCCATGTGGTCAGCTTCCACGTGTATGGTGCTGACAACCTGCTCAGCCTCTCCATTAACTCTCACAACCTTATTCTGATCCTGCTCGGATAGGTTCTCTCCAGTTAGACACCAGCACTTTCTTTGGCTCATACACTGCACTCAGTACTTCGCCCCTGTCTGGCCTTTGTCTCAGGCCATAACAGATAATGCATAATTTTGGTACCCTGTAGACCACAAACAGCTTATGAACCCTGATAAAGTAGCCACATACTTCCAACCCTACAACATCACCCTTTCTCCCTGCTCACCTCAGCTTGCTTGTCTTTGAAACTTATGCCTTTGTCAATTCAGAATTGACAAATGTACTGCATGCCTGACTGGCACTCCAGCTTCCACTGCCTGTAAACTTCAGCTGAAGAAACTGCTGTTTCTATCCTGTGATGCACCGTGTTGATGCCCCCAATCCTTCTTGTTCATCCCAAACCAGAAGGCTCCAGTAGTGGGGACTGCTGGTGGCTGCACTGCTCGTGTAAGACCAGTAGGTTCTGCTGCTGCTGTGTAGGGAAATGAGAATGAGAACATGTCGGCATTTGATGGATAAAATGAAGGCAGCTGCTGTAGCTGGTGACCTCTGTGAGCCTCCAAAGCCTCCTATAACCTTCAGCACTGCTGCCGAAAGACCATGTACCTGCTGTATTTGCAGCTTCCCATCACCAAGCCTCAAGCTTTAAACTCTAATTCCTTTCGTGACATCCTCTCCCCTTTTCCTGGTAACCAGAGTTCTGATTCTGGTCTTTTGTGCAGTCCACAGTCTGCATTTCACCTTGATGGGCACATATTTAGGAACTTCCTCTCTTACTTGCACCTCCCTCTCCTGCTGCAAGCTTTAAAAAAAAAACTCATTAGCTAGCTTTGTGTTAAACTTGCTAACATTCCCATCGATGGCATGGCATGTAGTTTGGTTTGATTGCACCTTTGAAATGTTGTTTATAGAAATACTCTTATTGTGCAAGGCTACCTGTGTGGTTTTATTTTAAATTGTAAAACGTTTTTTTCTCCTGTTAGTGGTGCAAGAGGCTGCCATTTTGAAAAAACACAATCTATTTGTGGACAATTTGCCTTATACCAGTGACAGTGATGGCAATCTCACTGATAAAAATGAAGGAAAGACACCACCAGGTTCTCAACCCAGGAGCCCAGCCAAAACACCACCTAAAGACTCGAGTGCTGAGGGACTGGAAGTGGGTGAAAAAGTGATTTCTCAAATTTCTGCTCCTACATCTGATATTCTACTGAATGAGAAACTGGAAAGTGAACAGTCATCAACTTCTCACCAGAAATCGGGGAATGAAGTTCTTCACTCCAAGCCAAATGGAATAGTGGTAACTGAACTTGATGTAAATGCAGTAGAGGAATCTAGTTCAACTGCAGGGAATTATCAGGAAGGTGGAAATCCAGTGGAATTAAACAATGCAAACAATAACGAGAACCTACCAAGAAATGAATGTCAGGACAGGCAGGAAAATGAAAAAGAGAAGGAAAATGCATCTACTCCAGCTCCTGATAGTTTAAAAGAAATACATGACTTGCTAACCGTGGCAATTGTGCCAGCTGAGGACAGTTCTGAGGATCAGGAAGCTTTACCGTGCAAAGGAAATGATGCAAACCATGTTGAAGTACACACTGAATCCAGTCCAAAAGTGGATGAACATTTTGAGGACCAAAGTGAAATAAAAAGTGAAGATGTGACATCAGTAGTTGAATCCGTGGAAGTTCAGCCAGAGAAAATTGAGGAATCTGAAGTAAAAAACTTGCCGGTACCAGCTGATGAACTTGTGGAAAGACAGAATAGGGAAGACGAACCCAAGAGCTTAACTTCAATAGCTGATGAACTTGTGGAAGGTCAGGATAAGGAAGGTAATGAATGCAAGTGCTCACCATCAATGGTTGATGAACTTGTACAAGATCAAAGTAGAGAAGATCAGGGCAAGGAAGTTAAAGAGGATGAAAAGTTACAGTCAACAGTTGGTGAAGTTGTGGAAGTTCAGGGCAAGGAAAGTAATAACAATGATGGCTTACCAGTTGCAGTTGAAGAAGTTGTGGAGGTTCAGGTTAAGGAAGATAATGAGGATGAAAAGTTACAGTCAACAGTTGATGAAGTTGCGGAAGCTCAGGGTAAGGAAAATAGTAACAATGATGGCTTACCAGTAGCAGCTGAAGAAGTTGTGGAGGTTCAGGATCAGGAAGATAATGAGGAGGGAAAGTTACAGTCAACAGTTGATGAAGTTGTGGAAGTTCAGGATAAGGAAAATAATAACAATGATGGCTTACCAGTAGCAGATGATGAACTTGTGAAAGTTCAGGATGATGATAATGAGTGCAAGGGATTATCATCAACAGTTACTCAACTTGTGGAAAATGAAGAAAAGGAGGATAATGAATGCAAGAACTTATCATCAACAGTTGATGATCCTGCAGGTCAGGAGAAGCAAGGTAATGAAGACTTATCAACAACAACTAATGAGCCACCACAAGGTCAGAATGAGATGGCTACAGAAGATGAAAAAAAAGATATGTCACAAAAAACAAGTGATTGTTCAGAAAATGAAACTTCTGCTGATTGTGTTGAGTCTGATGCAGTTTCTGGAAGAGCCCCAACATTGCTCAAGGAGGAAGCTCAAGAAATTGCCTCTACACATACGGTAAACACCGAAGAGCCACATGCTGCTTCTGAAAGCCAGGAAGAAAAAATAACCCAGAATCAGGGTGAAGCTAAACAAGATGAGAAGAATTCTCAGATGTAGATGGTCATTGATGTGGAAGCAGAATTAAAGGAATTAACTATGTATCAATATTGGGAGCATCCTACCACTATTGAAAATCAATCAACTGAAGCACCAGAAACTGAAATAAAACTTTATTTTCAATGTGAGATGTCCAAAATGCCAAAAGTTCTTTATCTAGATTCATAGTCCTTTCCAGATTATGCCGGACATTACATTCTATTTTGATTTAAAACTAGAAGATGTTTGTAAAACCAAGGAAAAGGACCTGAGTTACTTCCATTTATTTATTCATTGCCTGTTTCAGTTGGCTAAGCAGTCACAGGCTGAACTGAAATTCCCATATCCATGTGATTCCAACAATAGCATGAAAAAGATATAGAAAGAGTTAATTCGAATAAAACAGATTATTGGAAGAGATAGCTATTGTGTAAATTCAAAAGAACTTGAAGCATTTAATGATTAAATTCTTTGGTAATCATGTTATGTGATGATGACAATTATCTACATAATATAATGGACTATCTTCATGGAAGATTAATAAGGTGGCTGCTTCAATGTAATATACATAGAACAATTCCTTGAATTTTCTGCATTCTGTCAACACTTGTAATGCCATATAGTTTCTGTTTATGGTAGAGAATTGATAGAGTCAGAGAGTCACAAAGTTCTATAGTACAGTCCATTGGGGTCACTATGTCTGCGCTGACCTTTTTCAAGATCTATCCGAATCCTATTTGCTCGCTTTAGTTAGGTCTGTATCCTTCCGTACATTGTCTGTTTAAGTGCTTGTTCTGTACTTTGCCTATTTAAGTGCCCAAAGTCATTATGGCTATAGCCAATGTATTAAACTGTAACCATTTAATAGAGTGCACAGTTATGCAAGCACCAAAAGTTAATTTTGAATTCAGAGTTTCATGAAACTATCATTCCTTATCCATCCAAAACTTACACAACTAGCTGCATAATAAGTGCAACATTGGATCTTGCTATTATCTATTGACAAATTGTATACAGTAATTTTCTGTAATAGCATGACCACACATTCATAACTCTCCAAATAACCCCAGCAACCAATACAGCTCTGTGTCTTTGGTTTAAAGAAGTCTGACAATCTTATAACGGTCCTGACCTGGATGTAGTGGAAATAGAACTAGTTCTTCAGGCAAGCTACTGAGTACTAACTACAGCAAGATTAATTATACGAAGTGGAAGGTTTTTTATTGCAATTAAACCTTTAATATTAAAAGGTGCTGAAATTGAGGCTAAAGGTTATAAGTTCTTGAAGGCGGGTGCTAAGGGTGCTGAGTCATTTGTATTTGTTTTTTGATTGTGGATATTGGGCTCGAGAAGTTGGAGCTAAAATTATAACAAATTAGGTGGGAAGAGGCTGAGTAAGTGACCGAGGTACGTGTAAAACTCAAACCTTTCAGAGAGAAGGCACATGTAAGAACAGGAAAGCTTTCTTTTTGGTCTGTAAATCCTTCGTCCTGAGGTCACTGTAGGCAGGATAGTTAAGGCATTGGAATGCTCCACCTTTGAGATGCGGGATTTCAGGGTAAATTGACAGTCTCCCTGATGACTACATCTGCAGGAAGTATGCCCAGCCTCAGCTCCTGACTGACAGGGATGAGGAACTGGGGCTGGAAGTGGATGAACTCAGGACCATCCAGGAGGCTGAAAACCTCACAGATGAAACTTTTACTGAGATGGTCACAGCCAGTGTGCTGCCTTCAGTGGTAGGCGAGTGACCACCAGGAGAAGTATAGGGAGTCAGCAATCAGGACACAGTTCTCCTCTGCTCAGTCCTTTCAACAACAAGTACACCCCTTCGTTGGGGGCGAAGACCCAGCAGGAGCAGTCAGGCCATTGGTACTGTGGCTGGCTCTGAGACTCAGTCAGGCAGAACAATAGTGATAGGAGACTCAATAGTGAAGGGGATGAACAGAGGGTTCTGTGGCCGTGATGGAGAACCCAGGACAGTGTGCTGCTTCCCAGGTGCTAGGGTCTGGAACGTCTCAGAGTGGCTGCAGAATATGGGGGAGCAGTCAGAGGTCTTGGTGCACATTGATGCCAATGACATATTGTAGGTAGAAAGGGGTCAGCGGTCCTGTGCAGAGAGCACAGTGAGTTAGGAAAGAGGCTAAAGAGCAGGACCTCCATGGTAGTAATCTCCGGATTACTCCCAGTGCCATGTGCTAGTCGGGGCAGGATTAGGATGACAGTACAGATGAATGGGTGGCTGAGGAGCTGGTGCAGGGGACAGGATTTCAGATTCTTGCATCATTGGAACTGATTCTGGGGTGGATGTGACTTGCACAGGAGTGATGGGTTGCACCTAAACTGGAGGGGAACTAATATCCTGCACAGGATGTTCACTACTGCTACTTGAGAGGGTTTAAACTAACTTGGCAGAGAGGTGGGATCCAGAGCACCAGGTCAGAAAGTGGAGGGAAGAGGAAGGTAGATGTCAGGGCCTGTAAAAACAGGCAGGAGCAAAGTAATGGACACAATGGGCCAAGCAACACACACAAAATGCTGGAGGAACTCAGCAGGCCAGGCAGCATCTATGGAAAAAAGTACAGTTAACGTTTCGAGCCGAGACCCTTTGGCTGTCCTTGGCCCAGAACATTGACTGTACTTTTTCCCAAGAGATGCTACCAGGCCTGCTGAGTTCCTCCAGCATTTTGTGTGTGTTGCTCAGATTTCCCGCAGATTTTCTCTTGCTTGAGGTACAATGGGATGGATAGTTTGAAATGTGTGTGTGTATTTAATGCTAGGGGTGTTATCAGGAAAGGTGGTTAACTTAGAGCATGGAACTGTGATGTTGTGACCATTACAGAGACTTGGTTGAAAGAGGGACGTGAATGGGTGCTTAATGTTCCAGGGATTTGATATTTAGAAAATATTGGGAAGGAGGTAAAAAGGGGTTGGGGGGAGGGGAATTGCACTCCTAATCAGGGACGATATGACAGCTGCACTCAGAGGGAACATAATGGAGGGCTCCTCCACTGGGTCCAAATAGATAGAACTCAAAAATTGGAAGGGTGCAATTACTCTGATGTGATTGTACTACAAATCACACGGTAGAATAACATTGAGGAACAGATATGCAGGCAGATTAAGAAAAGGAATGAAAAACCAGTAGGGTTGCTGTCATGGGGGACTTCAACTTCCTGAATATAAACTTTCTGAGTGCAAGAAGTTTAGATGGGGCAGAATTTATTAGATGAATCCAGGAGGGTTTCTTAAATCAACATGTAGGTAGTTCAACAAGAGGAGGGATTGTACTGGATCTGATATTGGGTATTCAGCCTGGCCAGGTGACCGACCTTTCAATGGGTGAGCAGCTAGAGAACAGTGACCACAGCTCTTTATGTTTTAAGGTAGCTATGGATAAGGACCTTGTGGGTGAGTATTAAATTGGAGCATTAGACAGGAACGAGGGAGAGTTAATTGGGAACGACTGTTTTTGGGCAAGCCCACATCTGACACGTGGAGGATGCTTAAAGACCAAGTGCACTGAGTACAGGACAGGTATGTTCCAGACAGAAGGAAAGAAGAAGGAGTCAAGGTAAGAGAACCTTGGACGTCGAGGGGGGTGTTGAATTTCTTGAAGAAGAAAATGAAGACGTATCCTCTAGTAGCACAATCCAAAGTTATTCACTGGAAAATAAGAGAACTCTTCAAAAACAATGGTAAAGCAGAATGAACCAAAAATATAGTAATTTGTCTTATTACTTGATCTTTCAAATTTTACACATTTTACTGCTTTCAACTCCATTGGTGAATATGAATTATTTAAGGTTCAATTGAGGGGCCCCTGGTAGTTTCCACAGAGCTAATGAGGCACTTCAACAATAAATGGACAGGAGTCCAAGATGTACCCCTGTTAAGGTTCAGTGAATTGTAAAATATCATCTCTAATTAAAACAGTTTTAAAATTGGTACCAAATTGAAGCATTTTGAAACAATTGCATTTTGCCTACATTTCTCTTATAGAATATGGGAATATTGTGTGGTGACAGTGTCTTACTGAATCTACTTACACATATACACAAGGTAACCACCTGGTAAACAGTATTTCCTCTGAGCTTCCACCATCTGAAAATTGAGTTGTGCCACAAGTAAAACTTCAGTATTCAGTTAAAAGTTGCCCTGCTTGGGGGAAGGGAATCTCCATGTCAAAAACTTTGATGTTCTTTATTCTGCTAGCTTCTAGCAACTCCTACCTTCTAAGGTATAGTTGGATTACAATCAAAATGATTGGATATAAACCATCGTATTTGAAAACAGACTCTTGTACCATTTCAACCTTTATGTATTTCCACACAGCAGTTATATTTGCTTGCTGTTTGCACTATGCAGAATAATTTCAATGCAGATCCTACACGAACATAGGACATGAAAAGCAGAAGAAGGAATTGGTCATAGTTCTTTACATCTGTTCCATTGTTCAATAAGAATCATGACTAATTATTAACCTCTGCGCCACTTTCCCCGACTAACAATATATTACACTAAATTTTCAATATCTATAGTGACTGAGCCTCCACAGTTCCCTTGGATAGAGAGTTTCAATGATTCACTACTTCCTGAGAAACTTCTCTCCACCTCAGTCATGAATACCCTAGGCAGAGAACTATATCGTTTTGGCAACATTATTGTCGAGTTCCAAAAGTATTTTATATGCTTCAATGAGATTTCCTCTTATTTTTCTAAGCTCTAGAGAGTATAGATCCAATCTGCTAACTCTCCTCATGAGACAATCCCTGATATTTTGACAATAAATCTGGTGAACATTCATTGATTTTCCTCTATTGCAAAAAATATCCTTCCTTAGGGAATGAGACTAGATCTGACACAATACTGCAGGTAAGTTCCCACTAAGGTCCCATCTAAGACATTTTTATTCTTGCACATAAATTTTCTTACAATAGAGGCCTATATTTCCTTTACCTTTCTGTTTGTTTCCTGTATCTGTGTTTAACTTTCAATGATTCATAAACAAGGCCTTCATACCCAGGCCTCTTTGAATGTTGACACATTTCCATCCTGCACTGATTTTTCAAAGTACTACTTTTCTATTTTGTTTACTGTCATTTCATATTATTAGTCTAAAACACTTAACCAGGCTCTCCTGCAATAGTGCAGAATGCACACGTGTCATTCAGTGTTGAAAACTGTTGGAATCACATGTAATATTTTAATCATAGTTTTCCATGTTCTGCAAATTGTTTGACATTTCCACTGTCATTGGCACTTCCACGTGAGATAAGTTTTATATTGTTCTTTTGACTTTTACAACGATACAGGCTTTTTGTAGTAAAAATGAGTAGGCAAAATTTAATGTTGGAAATAAGGTGTTAGCAGTTATCTTTTGAAAAAAATTAATTTTCAATAATTTTACTGTGCATGAACTTTAAATATAAACCTTGTTGCTATTACATAGCAGAAGGAGGGAGGCTCTGAAGACAATTTATCTTAAAATGTATTCTGTAATATAACTTCTATGGATTTTCTGAATTAATTTGGATATATCAGTAAGATGATACTGAAGGAAGTTGTAAAACTAGGTATTTTAACTGTCAATTTTCTGTGTGAAGCAGATAAATTCTCTTTCATGACTCTGTACGTTAAAGACCTATTTCTTCAATATGACTTAATTTTTTAAATTAATACATCATTAAAAATTATTAAAATCTACTTTCAAACTCTGTGGCTATTAAGTAAGAAATAAAACTTCAACCCTCTGCTGCAGGAAAACTGCCTAACAAGTAAAGGATCCATCTTCAAAGGTCCACACAATTGTATCAAATAAGACATCAATCATAAAGCTATTTTTGATAATTGTAAAACATTCAGGTGTACTTTACTGGAATTATTGAACTTTTCATATATTGATGAATAATTGCAATAGAAATTCTAAGGCCTATATAACATCAAGTCTGAGCTTCATTAAGATCTCTACAAAAACCCTGGTGACTTATCCATGTGTGCCTGCAGTGAACTTACTTTCATAACAGTCATTGTTCAAAGATCAGGCAGAGAATTCCAGGTTTTTGTTTAAAACCTTCTGACTACATGGTTCACAGGGCAAAGGGTTTACTTAATAAAGAGGACTACTCCAGCATGCTAGCCTTCAGATCTTCCAATAAGAATCTATCTTCTCATTTACATACCGACACTCTTGAAGTTGACAATTTGGAACTTTCACTTTGATTCAATGTTTAAAAAAATCCACTCATTAGCGAAAGTTCTTTTGGATCTATGATACCCATATGAAAGTGATATTTTCTAAACCCAAGGATGATCTGCTGACTGATATATGAAATGTGTTTCAGGTCAAGTGTGCAATATTGGGCAAGATATGGTTCTGTAAATAGGATCTATCTTATGTACAGAGCTATTTAGATACACCAAATCTGTGCATCTTTTCAGAGTTTGTTTTTCAGATTGGGCAACACAGCTAAGAGAGCCACTGTCTCTGACCTTAGATATTGTCTGAGTTGGAGTTTACATATTCCCCCTATGTCCCTATAAGTTTCCTCCCAGTTCACAAAGGTGTGTAGATTAGTAGGTTAATTGGTCACTGCAGATTGTTCTGAGTATGACTGTGAGGAATAGAACTTAATTGATGAGAAAATGGGTGACTGATGGCCAGACTGAAAGGCCTGTTTGCAAGTTATATGTTTCTATGGTGTTGTTTTCATTCATTTAAGGTAGAAATCTTTATATTTCCTTTGGGTAGATTTTTGCCCACTCCATACACAAAAAAAATCATTTTTTGAGCTAACAGTATCAGTTAAGAGCTAAGATTTTCAGTCATAAAATAAATTAATGTGTTCCAGTGCACATCACATGTATGTAATTGGCATATTTATTAAGGAAAGAAATACTCAAGGTTATAGAAAGAAGGCTCGGGCCTAGAAAACAAGTTGTGGAGTATCTATTTATCTTCTGCCAACTGCCCAAAGTGAGAAGATGTGCCCACATCCAACCAAAGGTTACCAAGAGTAGGGGTCCCAGAAGAGATTCCTGTATAACACCACTAGTTACTGGCCTCCAGGCAGAACATGTTCAATCTACTACAATCCTCTGCCTTCTGGGGCAAGCCAGTTCTGAATCTATGTAGCAATTTCCTATGGATGCCATGACTCATGACTTTCTAAATACACTTCACTAGACCCAATCTTCACCTCATCCAACACTCTATCTTCATCCATACCTTTTGTCACTTTCTTGAAAAACTCAGGCTC
Organism: Mobula hypostoma; assembly: GCF_963921235.1. Lineage (NCBI taxonomy): Eukaryota > Metazoa > Chordata > Chondrichthyes > Myliobatiformes > Myliobatidae > Mobula > Mobula hypostoma. The sequence goes on along the minus strand of NC_086108.1, from coordinate 47,293,118 downwards.
ATGAGGCATGACCTGCCCCTCACAAAACCATGTTGACTATCCCTAATCAGCCTATGCTTCCCCAGATGCTGTTATCTTGTTCCTAAGAATCCTCTCCAAAAGCTTGCCCATCACTGACGTAAGGCTCACTCATCTGTACTTCACACGATTTCTTGAACACAGGACATTTGCCCTCCTCTAATCCTCTGATACCACTCCTATTGCCCAGGAGTACACAAAGATCATTGTCAACGTCCCAGCAATCAATCTCTTCTCTTGCTTCCGATAGTAACCTGACATAAAGAGCCCACATTTCAAACCAGGACCCTTCATCAAGACTGGGGAAAAAGCCAGAATAAGAAGGTGGGGGAAGATTCTCCAGATGCTGGAAACCAGCAACACACACAAAATGCTGCAGGAACTCAGCATGCTTCAACTGCCGATGCTTCAGGCTGAGACTCGTCATCAGAACTGTTCATTTTCCTCTGTAGATGCTGCCTAAAGTTCCTCCAGAATTTTGTGGATGTTGCTAAATGATCCACCTTGCTTGTTAACCATGGGTCCTTTACCCTACCATCCTCTGTTTCAGTAGAATACCATACAGGTGATCCCGAAACAACCTCCACATTTCTGCAGCACACTTCCCTGAGAACATCTGCTTCCACTTTACAGTCACATATTTGTGCCTAAATACCATCATAATTAGCTCCCCCCACCCATTAAATACTTTCCAAATATTGTCTGCTCCTATCCTTGTCAATGGCTATGCTAAATGTTGTGGTCACCATCTCCAAAATGCTCGCCCACCAAGAGGTCTGCCATCTGACCAGGCTCCTCACCTCATACTTTGATGCAGTATGGCCTCTCGTCTAATTGGCCTGGCCAGGAATCCACCCTGGACATATCTGGCAAATTCTCCCCATCTAAACCTAAGGAAGTGCCATTCAGTAATAGGGAAACTCAAGCCACCCACGACGAGGATCCGGTTATTTGTGCACCTCTCCAAAAATCCGCCTACTTGCCCGGTCCTCATAAGGTATGGTGGCGGGGGGGGGGGGCTATAGAATAATCTAAGGAGAGTGATTACTCCCTTGCTGTTTCTGACTTTCACCTCCACTCAGTAGATGATCCCCCCATGACATCCTCTCTTTCTGCAGCTGTGATACTATCCCCAATTAGCAATGCCACTCCCCCCTCCTTATCCCTTTGAAACATCTAAACTTCAGAACATTAAACAGGCAATCCTGCACATGTAACAGCGAAATCTCTGTAATTGCCACAACATTGTAATCCCATTTACTGATCCATGCTTAAGTTCATCAGCCGAATTCTTAATGCTTCTTGGTTTAAAGGAAACACACTTCAAATTTCAAAGTAACATTATCAGAGTACATACAAGTCACCACAATCAACCCTGAGATTCTTTTTCTGCGGGCATACTTAGCAAATCTATAGAACAGTAAACTGTAAACATCAAGAACTATAAACAAACTGTGCAAATGCAGATGATAAATAAATAGCAATAAATAACAACCATAATAATAAGTACTTTATTGATCCCAAGTGGGACATTCTTTCATTACAGCAGCATTTAAAAACACATTTAGCAGTGTGCAGACTTAACTATTAATAAAGTACAGAATAATATACACAATAAAGTTCCAATGTGCAATAATAATGTATGAAGTATTTAAGCAGAGACTATTGTGTGTTCTTCTGTTGCACAGAGATGAACTGTTGTATGTGCTTATTGCATTTGGTGGGAAAGATTTTCTGTAACGATCCTTGCAACAGCGGAGCTGAATGAGTTTGTTCGAAAATGCTTATTCAATAGGTCATGGAGAGGATGTGCCAGATTGTTCATGATGGATAACAGTTTGTTTAGTGACCTCCTCTCCACCACTAACTGAAAAAAGTCCGGGTTGTTGCCAAGGAAGGATCCATCCCTCTTGATGAGTTTATCTAGTCTTTTCTCATCACCTGCACCGATGCTGCTCCTCCACCATTAAGCTGCAAAGAAGACTGCACTCGCTACAACACACTGCTGAAATATCTCCACCATCCTGCTGCACACATTGAAGGATCTCAGCCTCCTTAGAAAATAGAGTCTGCTCACCCCCTTCCTGTAAACAGCCTTGGTGTTGGTTTTCCAATCAAGTCTGTTGTCGAGGTGAACACTCAAGGTAAAACAACCCATGAAATAGCAAGATAAAAGAGCCCTTAAATGAGTGTAGTTATCCCGTTTGGTTCAAGAGCCTGATGGTTGAGGGGTAGTAACTGTTCCTGAACCTGGTGGTGTGAGTCCTGAGACCCCTGTACCTTCTACCTGATAGCAGCAGACAGAAAAGAGCATGGCCATACAACAGACTGCAATTGTGCCCTATCCACTGTCTATCCTTCCTCACGGCCTCTCTACACTTCCCATCTATCTTTACACCAGTTGCTCATCATTTGACCTCACACTCTGGTTCCAATCCCCCTTCCAGCCTGGTTTAAACTCTCCCCAACACCTCAAGCAAACCTGCCTGCAAGGACATTGGTCCCTCTCAAGTTCAGCTGTAACCCATTTCTTTTGTAAAGGTCATACCTTCCCAACAAGAGATGCCAATGATCCACCAATCTGAAACCTGGACCCCTGCACAAACTCTTCAGCTACGCATTTGTCTGTCTTACCTTCTTGTTCTTACCCTCACTGGTGCGAGGCAGAAGCACCAATCCAGAGATCACTACCCTTGAGGTCCTGTTTTTGGCTTCCTTCCTAGCTCCCTATATTCACTCTTCAGGACCTCATCCCTTTTCCTACTTACATCATTGGTACTAATATGTACCACCGCTCCTGGCTGCTCTCCCTCCTCCTTTAGAATGCTATGGACCCGATCTGTGAAGACCCTGACCCTGGGGAGACAACATACCATTACTCTCATCCACAGAATCTCTGGTCCGTTCCCCAACCAATGAATCTCCCATCAATGGTGCTCTCCTCTTCTCCCCGCTTCCCTTCTAAGCCACAGAACCAGATTCATTGCTGTTGTGGCTTTCCCTTGACAGGACATCCACACCCCTCCAACAGTATCTAAAGCTGTTATTGATCACCCCAGGACACTTCACTGGCCTTCCTCAGCCTCAGTTAATGATAGCCATCATGGTTTCCTCAAAAGAGGAGCTGTGTAGCTCCAACCCACCCCCACACACGAAGAAGGGTAATGAATGCAGTTTTCATCACATCCAGAAGGAAGTAGTGACTGAGCCCATGAATGCACGCCATCTGTGCAGATGAGGGGCAAAAAATGGCCATAAGACTGCAGATGCTGCCTGGCCTGCTGAGGTCCTCCTGCATTTTGAACTCAGCAGGCCAGGCGGCACCTACAGAAAAGAGTACAGTCGACGTTTTGGGCCAAGACCCTTCAGCAGGACATCAACTTTTTATTCCCCTCCATAGATGCTGTCTGACCTGCTGAGTTTGCCGATGCTGGAAGGAATCTGCAGCAACAACAATCTGCTCCGGGGACTCAACAGGTCGAGAACCGAATGTGAGAAGAAAAGGAAATGTTGACATTTCAGCTCGAAAATCTACATCAGGGACCCACTGAATCACCAAACACCAGCAGTTCTTTTCCTTCCATAGATATTGCTGGGCCACTGAGTTCCTCCAGCAGATTGTGTGTTGCAGAAGATACAAAAGCTTGAAAGCACATCCCACTGGGCTCAAGCAGAGTTTCCACCCTACTGCTATAAGACTCTTTAATGTTCCCTTACTCGATGAGATGGACTCTTGACCCCACCATCTACCTTGCCCCTTATTGTCTTCCTGCACTGCACTTTTTCTGTAGCTGTTGCATTTCGTATACTTTTATTGCTTTATCAATACACTGTTGTGATCATTTGATCTGCTTGGACGAGCTTTTCACTGTACCTCAGTACACAGGACAAGACTCAAACAACTTCACAGAAGCCTGGGGCAATTCACTGGAGAATGCAGAACAGGCTAATGGCACAAAACCTAAGGCATCTTCTCTACATATTATAAAATAAGCACAGCTTTCAGCAATACGAATAATATTCCAGTCCCACCACCTCCAGCAGGTCGCCCCTGACGATACTGCAACTCCCGGACGTTGCTCCCACCCTGACCCAGCAGAGGTAACCATGATTGACAGCTCTACAACCAATCAGTGTCCGGTAGCGAGACAAAGGAAGCTATTTCAGCCGGGAAATTGCGTCACCAAACAAGCCCTGCTGCAGAATGGCGGGATTGCCGCGGTGATGGAAGGAAGGAAAAGCCATACAGATCTCCCGCGGACGTGACATCATCGCCGGGGACGAAACCAATCAGCGGTGGTGCCTGTGAATGGGGAGGCGGGGATAGCGGAGTTGTCAACGTCAGTTTTCTAGCGTCACCAAAAGATGGCGGCTACCAGGAAGAGGTGGGATCGGGAGCTGGTGACATTACATTAATGATTGTTGTGTGAGTGAGGAGTGAGTGAGTGAGTGAATGGGAGACTGCTGCAGTATTTCTGCTCTCAGTGTGCAAGTGGGTGAGAGCCGGCCCGATGAGTGGTGTTGAAAGTGGTAGCGAGAGGTGCTTATCCTCAGCCCCGGCCAGGAGGCTGCTGCTATTGCTGCTGACTGTGTCCAGCCTGGGGCTGCGGATGGTGGCGGCGATGGAGAAGGAAGAGAAACGCCAACTCAGGTGAGTGAGTGGATGTGGTTCCTTCGCCTCTCCGTGACATGCCATAGTCATATACCTTCAGCAAGGGGTTAATTCAGAGCTCAGGACTTTAAACGGGGGGGGGGGGTGTTTAAAATAGAAAAGATCTTGATTACTGTGATATTTGCAGGTTGATCGTCTTTCTTAAGTATATATAAAGGTGCACATCTCTCAGAGTTGATAATATTACTGTTTATGAATGTATAATAATACATCTTTAAATAATCAGAGGACAGCTGGCAAATTACTGTGTACGGCAATTGAACTTTGTGTAGTTTTCACATGCCTTGTTGATAACGTTTTTAGTCAACTGTTAAATAGTAAGTGAAATATTCAACAGTAATGGATCTGTGTGTAGAAATGTGCAAAATGACTATTTGCAACAGGTGATTAAGGATTATGCTGCATGAAAATAGAAATGTCTGCCAATTCTTATCAAACTGCACAGTGCATTCTGATTAATGCTTAAATGTTCATTTCTTTTCATAGACTTGCCTGAGTTCCTGTGGTTTCCCAATATTTTCTGTTTTTTGTCTCCATTTAAAAGTGCATGTTGCAATTAAGTTTAAAAAAAACTGATGATCGAGTTAATACTGTTAGAAGTTGAAAGGTATGACCTGATCATACAGTTCATTTGGTGAAAAGAGATATAATCAAGACAACTGGGAATTGGTAGGTTTATAAAAAATGTCAGTTGACAGTTTGTCTCCAAAGATGGAGACAGAGAGATTGAGAAAGTAGAGGGAGGTGTCAGAAATGAACCAAATGAATTTAAGGGCAGGGTGGAAGTTAGAGGCAAAGTTGATGAAATTGACAAGCTCAGCGCGGGTGCATGAATCAGCATCAATGCAGTCATCAACGTAGTGGTAGAAGAGTTAAGGAGCATCACCGGGGAAGGCTTGGAATAAATGCAGATTCATCAATGTAGCCAACAAAGATGTATGCGTAGGTGGGGCCCGTGCAGGTGTCTGTGGCTACTTTGAATATGGAGAAAGTGGATGGGGCCGAGGGAAGATCGCTGAGGGTTGAGATAGAAGCAGCGGGCTTTGAAGCCTTCCTGATGGTAGAAGTGTATAGGGACTGGACATGCATGGTAAAAATGAGGTGGTCTAGGTCATGGAATTGAAAGTTACTGAGGAGATCGACAGCATGAGAAGTGTTGAGGATGAAGGTGGGAAGGGACTGAACCAAGGGGGATAGAATGGAGTTAAGGTATGAGGGCATGAGTTCAGTGGGGCAGGAACAGGTAGAGACAATGGCCCTGATGAAGGATCTTGGAATGCCGACTGTTTACTCTCCTGGCCTGCTGAGTTCCTCCTGCATTTTGTGTGCAGTGCTTTGGTTTTCAGCCCCGGCAGATTTTCCTTTGTTTGTTAGGCAATGGGCCTACCCGGACAGTCAGGTTTCTGGATCTTGGGTAGGAGGTAGAAGCGAGTAGTGCGGTGTAAATGTACTATGAGTTTGGTGGCAGTGGATGGGAGTTCTCCAGAGTTGATGAGGTTTGTGATGGTGTTGAGACAGTTTTCTGATGGTTTGGAGTGGGGTCCTCCTCATGGAGTAGGTATGAGGAGGTGTCTGAGATTTGCCGCCTGTCCTCAGGAAGATAGAGGTCAGTGTGCCACACTGTCACAGCACCCCCTGAGTCTGCAGGCTTGACGGTAAGATTGGGATTGGTACGGAGAGAGGGGAAGGCAGTGCATTCAGAGAAGGTAAGGTTCAAGGAGGAGAGAGGAGTGCTGGTGTTGAGACAATTGATGGCTCGTCGGCAATTGGAATTGAAAAGATCCAGGGCAGGCAGAGAGGCAGATTGGAGTGTCCAAGAAGAGGAGGAGGGTTGGAGGCTGGAGAAGGGGTTATTTATTCAGGAATGTTGGAACAGTTTGCAGCACTTTGAGTTGATTTAAACATAAAACATGAGGTAGTGATGCAGACAATAGGGAAGTTCTGTCTTTGTTAAATAAAGCAATGAATTCTAAAACTTTATTTATAAAGAAATATGCTTAAACATCTTAAGGAATCTGCTAATTTCCTAAATTATTATACTGAAAAGATTCCTTTAATATGTTTCATTTTAACATTCTCAAGAATGAATCACTGTGACAATCTTAATGAAATAACCTGGTTGTAATTAACAAATAATGTTTTGTACAATATAAAATAATTTGTTTGGCACCATTTTAGTTAATTAATTTTTTTTAAGTAAAATCACATTTAGATTCAAGATTCTTCACTACACAAGTGTAAAGGAGAGTGAAATGATTGTTAAATAATCATAAAATCACAATAAATATAAACATAAAATCAATCCTGTAAAACACAATGTACAAGTAGCCATTGCATATGGCATATATACATAAGATTAGCTTATATACGTAGGTACGTAATGTGACTTATGGGAATGGGACAAACAGTCTGTAAGCATAGGATCCTTCATGGTATGATATTGCTGGCCTTTTTTGGGCACCGTTCTCTATCTATCTATCTGTCTATTAATACATAAATAGATACACACACACAACACCCCACCCCCACCCCCCCTCTATAATAAGTAGTTAAAACTGCCAATGCAACACTGGCACCGGCATGTATAGAAGCTAATACCGGTGCTGCATTGGGCAGTTTTAACTACCAGTTGTAAAACCCTCCTGTCTGCCACAGTGCATTTTTTGTACCACACATGGATGCAGCATTTTAGCACGTTCTGCATTGTGTATCCATTGAAGTTTGAGTATTAGTGTGAAATGATCAGTACTTTTCAGCTTCCTCAGGAAGTAGAGGCATTGGTGAACTTTCTTGACTGTGGAGGTTCTGTTCTGGGACCATGAAAGAAATGCAAACTATGCAGTTCAAAGATTTTGAAACTGCTGTGCCGCTGATGTAAAGAGGGGTGTGATTGGTGCAGGTTTTTCTGAAGTCGATAACCATCTCCTTTGTCTGTTGTCTGTCTCATCGTGTCACCAGTGAACTTGACAATATGATTGCTTGGGTGCTTAGACCATAAGACATAGGGCTAGAATTATGTCTTTCATCCCACTTGGAGCTGCTCTGCCATTCGATCATGGGGCACACGAGTGGTTAGCATGATGTTATTACAGCTCGAGGCATTGGAATTTGGAGTTCAATCCAGGTGTCCCCTGTAAGACGTATCTGTATGTCCTTTCCGTGGAATGTGTATGTTTTTCAACAGGATCCTGCTGTTCCTTCCAATGGTCCAAAGACGTATTGGGTAGGTTAATTGATCATTGTAAATTGTCCCATGATTAAGCTAGATTTAAATCAGGATTGCTGGGCGGTACAGCTCGAAGGGCCAGAAAGGCCTATTCCGCTCTGTATCGCTAACTAAGTATATTGAATTCTCCTTTCGATCCCATTCTCTTGCCTCCCCCATTCTCCTACCTTCTCCCTAGTACCTTTGATACCCCTACTAATCAATTACCTGTAAGTTTCCGCTTTAAATATACTGAAGAACTTGGCCTCCACAGTCGAGATATTTTTGTTCAAAAGGCATTGTCTCCATGTTTATGGATTTAACTTAACATTTGTTCACTTTTGAGTTGGTTGAATGCTACAGATTTTAAATAGCTCATTCAACAACTCCTGTATCGTTGTGATGTCTTGACTATGTAATCTGAAGGAAAAGGTAAAACCTATCTCTAAAAATGCAGGATATTTGAGGACACAATCTGGATCTTACTCCTTTATCACTGCAGGCAGTCAAAACTACTACTGGAGTCAGGCTACTGATCCCCTTTTTAAAAAAAATAATTATTTATTTCTAAGCATCCTATGCTTTTTTTGTGCTAGCTGGAAATAGATTCACTTGTCTCTCAAGAGAGAATACAGTGAACATTTTCATACACAATTTGTCAAATCTATTCCATTGCTCTGCCATTCTCTGGTAAAGAAAAACAGCATCCAATATTGCTTGGCCTCAACTAATTTGTAGATAGTCAGTCTTTGACAACAGTCCCAATTAGTTCATTATATTATTGCCCTTTGTCACATTGCTCTCAGTTCTCTTTCTCAAAAGATCCAATTCTTCCAACCTATTGGGTTTATCAAAATTTATAAAGAGGAATCAATAATAGCCTCCAATGCCATACTCTCAGAAGCTGCTAAATTTACTACTGTGAGGAGGTGGAAACTAAACTCTGTATTCAAACTGAGATTGAAGGTCATAAGGAACAGAATAATGTGCTTTACTTGGTTGTGAATTGTCCCTTAGATTAAACATCAAACTGCTTGTTTTAGCTATGGCAAAGTGGGAGAAATTGTAAACCTTCTATGGTTGATTCATTCCAACTCCTAAATCTTTCTCACTGTCCACCTGCTTAAATAAATTCACATGCCATTCATTTTTATTTCATATTTAATGGGGCTATTTATACTCTAACCGAATTTTTCAGATTAAGAATGATCTGTCAAACATTGTTTTTTTCCCCAAGATATTGAGGTGTGCTTGCCACAGCTGAGAATTCTCTGTAGGTTGAGTGCATATCATTCTGATAACATGCACGTCCACGTCATTAATAAAGGTGGCTATTAATAATTTTTTAAAAGGAATGTCATTGGCAATGAGTTTACGTATCCTTTTCAGATACTCTAATCAAATCATAATTGCACAGCTTCAGAATGCTCCATTGAATCTTATCTGAAAAGTCATTAAGCATTTTCCTCATGATGGAATCCATAGCTATTTTTTGGGAACTTCCGTATTTAGAGTCTGACCCCCTTAATTGTCCAGTTTTTGAATTGTAGCTTGAATTCAATCAAAGTTTGATATATTCCTATGGGGCTTTTCATGAGATGCTAGACTTAGTGGCTTTATTAATTGAATTCCAGTGATGCTTATTTAAAGGGGCTAACTAAATATAAGTTAATCTTAAAATAACTCCATACCCAGTGAAGTGCCTGTTCCATATTTTCATAAGTACAGGATTTGAAAGTTTAACTTCATTTTGGTGTCCCATGCTTTTCAATGAAACAAATTTATTTGTTTAAAAAAAGTAATGAACTATTTAAAATATGTCATTATTGTTAATTGCTGTGTGCTGAAATGTCCAAGTTCCTGTGCCTTGGACTTTCTTTATGAATTGGTTATTGAAAGGAACCAGGGCAGAAAACTATAATACGAGCAATACTGAATATGAAGACTGATTAAAGCTAGGCTGCAAGTGTAAAATGGCTTCACAACATATTGTATTTTGAAAGAGGAATTCGCAAAGTTTTGGAATCATTCCTTGGGAAAATGGTAGAGGCAATTTGTATACAGAACTATTTGCTGTAACTGATCATGCAGCTTGTTGCTGGCAGTTTGTCGCATTGTGAGCAGTGCAGGGTGGGTTGTAGGGTAAGGTTAGCCCATCCATCCCAGCCTCCAAACACAGACCTGTGAAGTGCTCACCGTGACTGAAATGAGAACCACAGTACAGGCACTTCCTGGTTACATGATGGTTGGGTTCCTGAGAACTGTCTAAAAGCTGATTTCGCCATTAAGTCAGAAAAGTCTGATTTCTAGAGCATCCCTTATTGCTTCGCTCTACATATTTGTTATCATTCTTCCATTTCATTGAATAATCACTCTAATATTGACCATAATTAAACTAGAATCATAGAAACAGGCCCTTCTGTTTATCTGGTCCATGCCAAACTATTAATCTCTCTAGTCCCATCAACCTGCACCTGGACCATAGCCTCCATACCCCTCCCATCCATGTACCTATCCAAACTTCTCTAAATGTTGAAATAGAACCCATGTCCACCACTTCCACTGGCAGCTGGTTCCACACTCTCACCATCCTCTGAGTGAAGAGGTTTCCCCTCATGTTCTCCTTAAACATTTCATCTTTCACCCTTAACCCATAAGGTCTAGTTCTCGTTGGGAAAAGCCTGCTTGTATTTACTTCTGAATTACCCTGCCCTAATGGAGCACGTACTGTTGATAGTCATTAATGAACACAATGAAATGTATTATGGATGGAAAAATGCATTAAAAATATATGAGGGAATTTATGTAAAGTCAGATTTCCATTAATCAAGGCACTCATAACCTGGGGCCCTTCGTAAACATGCTCAAAACAAGACCCTCTGTAATCAATTAGAAGTACCATACAGTTTTGCATTAACCTGTTTTGGCTTTTTTTTAAATGGGAAAAACTCATTTTTGCATAAAATTAGTTCCCATTACACATAACCTGAGTATTTAGTTTACAGCCCAAACTTATGAGTGGTATTTTTCCTTCCTGATTGTAAGAGTGTATCCCATCCTGAGTGGCCTAATATTCCAGGAAAAGGCTCTTATTCATGGAGAAAGAGACGCCTTCTCAAAATACTTCTCTAGTCTTTTGTTTTACTGTGTGTTTAATTGTGCAAATTATCCTGAGGCTTAATTGCTGAGCAATATTTTAACAGTATTGAACAGATAGTTGTCTTTTTTGGTTTTGGTTTTGTCAGAGGCACCAGTCATTATAGTTGGCTCCAAGAGAGGAAACATTAAACCAAACTTTAAACCACAAAGTAGAAAGGAATTGGCAATCATATTAATTTCAATAGTTGTAAACATTTAGTTCTGGATGCAACAACCATTATTTGTTAAACTTTTTGCTTGTTTGGTTTTGGTCAGATTTAGAACTGGTGCATGTAGTTATATTATGAATGGAAAAACAACCCCGAAAAGTAGCATAATCTATTAAATGAGCGCTGGGAACCTAGGAACTGATGTGCTCTTGCTGTGAATGTTTCCTAATGTTGACTCACCTGCAGCTTGTACAAATCATATGTAAATTAAATCACTGTTTCGGTGTGAATTACGTGGCTATTTACAAGACACAGAAAGCTGTCTTTAAGAGATGTGTGTGAAGAATCAGAATAAAAGTATAAAGCTGTTCTTTATAAATCAGTGCATTGACAAAATGGTTATTTCAAAGTTGCCTCACTCCATACTTCAGATTGACCTTTTTGTTCAAATATATATTTTGCATTAGTTACAAAGGAAACAAAGGTATTTAAAGATTTTCATGTTTCGACCTTTGGCATTTGTTATGTAATGAAAGAGTCGTAATTTAAAGAACAAAGTAAATTTACTATCAAAGTACATTGATGTCACGATAGACCAGCCTGAGATTCGTTTTCTTGTGGGCATGGTAAATCCATAATAGACTATTAACCATTATCAATTCAAGAGAGATTGCAGCAACTTGGGTATTCAGCCAGTGTGCAAAAGACAACAAATTGCAAAAAATAAAAAGAAAGACATGATAATTAATAAATAAATAAGCAATAAATATCAAGAGCAAGAGATGAAGAGTCCCTGAAAGTGCGTCCGTAGGTCGAGGGAACATCTCAATGATGGCAAGTAAAGTTGACTGAAGTTATCCCCCTTGGTTCAAGAGCCTGATGGTTGATGAGTAGTAACTGTTCCTGAACCTGGTGGGGTGAGTCCTGAGGCTCCTGTACCACCTTCCTGATGGCAGTAGCAAGAAGAGAGCATGTCCTGGGTGGTGGGATCTGCTGCCTACCCTCATTCATAATATTACATATTGTTATGAACTAGCATATAAATTAGGAACAAGAGCAGACCAAGCAATTGCGTGAGCTAGCTCCACAGTACAGTCAGATAGCGTTAATCTTATTAATCAGATCAGCTAAATTCCCTTTCACTTCTTGCTTATCAAGATTCTGTCTAGGTTGTCTTAAAAATTGCTTGAAGACTGTGTTCTCCACCCTTTGAAGAAATGTTGCAAAAACCAAACCCTTTGTGAGAAGAATAAGAAGATTAATCTTTGTCACAACTGGATGAGCACTTATTTTCAAATAGTACATTCTAGATTCTTCTTTTCAAAACTTTTACATATCTACTATGTCAAAGCCTCTTTTACGTGTTTTATGTTTTAATCAGATTACTCTTAACTCTTTCAGCAACCTCAGGCCTATCTTATCTAAACTTTCCTCATAAGACAACCTGCTTATTCCTGGAATCAGTTTAGTGAACATTGTCTAAGTTGCTTCCAACACATGAGCATTCTTCCTTAAATAAGGCGTGATCTCACCAGTGACATGTAAAGCTGAAGTGTAATTTCCCTACTTAAATATTCAGTTCCCCTTGCAATAAATGATGACATTCTGTTAGATTTCCTCATTACTGACTGGATCTGAATACAACCCTTAAGTGAATTGTAGACTAAATCCATTTTATACTTTTCACGTTCCTATCAACTCCAGGCCAGTTTTTTTCTCTCACCTAGAGACAATTTATAATGGCCAATTAATCTGCCAACTGGTACGTTTTTCTTATGGAAGAAACGGTATAGCAGAGCAGCCACCGGGAGGATGGTACTATCTGTGTGGAGTGTGCATAGAGGTTAGAGTCACACCCAGATGCTGCAACTCCAAGGCAGCAATTTTTTCATCACTGCTTTCCTTTAAATCAACTGAATCTTGATTCTTTGGGGAAATACTAGAAACCTTGGAAAATGAATTACTTGGAAATAGCTTGTTTCTCAGTGTACTATCTTTATATCGGTTTAGATTTGAAAGCATGTACGAATCTGCTGCACCTGCACCTACTTCTGTGTTCCATGTTCCTTAGGTGCTTGGTTTTCAGATTGCTTCTTTTCCTTGTATCTGGTTATCACTGATTCAGAGAGGAACTTTGGGCAAACCCAATTCAGAGATGATCAAAAGTTATATGAAACAAGTAGTTATTTGTAGTACATAGCCAGGTAGACAGATTTCTGTGGATCTCTGGTTTAAAAGGAAAAACAGTTAATATCCTAGCATTTAACTTGATTTGCTATTTTTGGGATATGTGTGAAGGAGCTGTCCAGAGCCTTTGTACCTGTGGTGGAGTTGAAACCTTTATGGGCGAGGAATATGAAGGAGATGAGTTGAGTGGATAGAGAAGAATTGTAGGGCTGCTGCAATTGAACATTTCTAGACACTTTTATGTAACAGATTTTTCCAGTATTTGAAAGGAGAACACCTGAATATTATTGGCAACATTTCTCTAACATTAATTGCTTTTTCTGAATTTGAAGAGTAGCTTGGGGATAAATTTTGAGCTGAGATTTTGTGAGTATAATATGTAGTTCAGAAAGATGTGAAAGTGGTGAGGGAAGAAAATACCATCAGTAATTGGGGGGTTACATTTACTCAGCAAACATAATCCTTAACTTTTAAATATCCATGTAGAACTGAAGCACAACTTTTAAAAAAAAATGTTCTTTTATGAATTGTTCAAGAAACGTTTTTTAAATTAGGTCTTCAGGAAAGTACAAATCATTGAAGATAAATGACTGGTTCTCTGTTTCAGCATGTAATTGCCGATGAAATGCTGGTGGTTTCTCAACAGATTTCAGATCATATCTATTTTCAAGCTGATATTAAATGATTGTTGACGTGTCTGTTTCAGGGATGGTTGCATATTTTACAAATCACTTGAAATGTATATTCGCAGTACCTGTCTATTGACTAAAATAAATGTCACATTTGTTGGATTCTGATGTTTCAACCCAAGGTTCTTTCAGTAGTCAGGAAAGACGCTCAAAACTTGATGTTTTGTGATAGTTTTATTAAGCATTGATAGAACAAAAGGAAATTGAAACTGACAGTGATAGATGTCTGCTAAGCAAGGAGAGAGACAAGAGAACTAAGATGCTAAGATGGCACTGCCTTGTAGTCAGCTATTTTTATACCTATAAGGAAAATTCCATTGAACTTTGTAGATAAAAGTCATCTAATGAGAAAATGCTTATTCAGATAATACAGTACCATGAGAAGCTTCTAGAATCATACTTTGTATAACCTCCCCATATAAGACATGAACAGAATCAAATATGATACTCCTTAAATCGTGCTGATTATATTTACATAAGTTATCCAGTTTAAAACTTTGTGGGGGTATAATCAGTTTACATTTATGTCTTCTATTAAAATAATGAATCATTGGCATAATGTCATCGCCATTGGGGGAATATTTAATAAAGAGGGTGCATGTTTGTTCCGGATTTGCTCGAACGCCTAGCATTAGAGAATATCTTGAAGTGTGTGGTATCTAGTAACGTACCCAACGGCTAGAGCATTAGCATCAAAGCTAGTTCACTGGCTGCCTCTTTCTAGCTTGTACATATTTATTCTATTTAACATCCTGGAGACTTCCTGCATAGCACTGAGGTGGAATGCTGGCCAACTTGCATTGTTAATCCTGTTTTCTTTGTTTGCTATTTTCCTTTGCTAGTTTGTTTGTCGTTACCATTGATTTAGGAATCTGCCATTGGGCACAAGAACAATGTGACCTGTCCTTTGCATTTGTCTCAATGCATTAAGGGCCTCGATGCTGGAAATGTTGGTTTTGGAAGGTTACTGACGTGCTTTTCTTGTTTTGACTGTCAATTTGAAGGATTTTGCAGATTTGGTGTGGGTGGTATCTATCCAGTATTTTGAATTGTCTATTGTCGGTAGTTTATATCTCAGGCACACGAGAAAGAAGGGATGAATCTTGACCTTACAATCTTTTCTTCAGGATACTGAAGACTTTACTGGTGCATTGAAGGTGATGATTTACCTCTTTGATGTCTACCTTGCTGAAAGGTTGTTGGTGTCAAGCAAGGTTGTGTGTTTATCCCAGGTTTTCTCAATCTTCCTCACTGCTGAGCTGCACTTCTGCTCCAAGAAGTGTCTTGCTGGAGTGTAGCTTGTTTGTAAAGCTACTTTACATGAGTGAGAAGCTGTGTAACCTATGTTGCCTCTGATCCAGAACCAGGAGCACCCCAAATTCAGTCTTTGTTCTGCAGTACCTAAACAAAGCTTGGATATGGTTATGCTTGGAGACTATATTGTCCATTTGTTCATTGAAGGCTACAAGAGAATGGATCTTCTGCTCTGTGAATACTAAGTATGTGTTTTCCCCACATGGCATCTCTCTTTGATAATTAGCTCCTGGAAAATATCTTGGAAGCTGTTATTCACCTTATTTGGTGAAAAGTTTTACCATTCAAATAAAAGTGGGTGTTTTTGATTTGTTTTTTTTTAGCTGGTTCAGCACAACATATGGGCCAAATGGCCTGTTGCTGTGCTGTACTCTTCTACGTTCTAACGCTTGATACCAAACCAACACATGAAACTAGGGAAGATGACCAAAAAAGACGACTTTAAGGGGCACTCGTGAAAAGGGAAAATGCCTAGGGAGAGAATCCAGAGTTTGGAGCTGAGTAGTTGTGTACATGGCTGCCAGTACTGAATTGATTCAAATAAGATTTTCAAGATGTCATAATTGGAGTAGTATTTTGGAAGGATGCAGAGTAAGTGGAATATACATGCGTAGGAAGGGGCTGAGGCTGCTGGGAGATATGGAAATGAAGAAGAAATGTTTAAATCCAAGAATATATTGGAACAGTTGTAGGAGACAGAGCATGGATTGATGGGGAACAGGACTGATGCAAGTTAGGTAAATTTAGATTTATGTGAGCAGATATATTTTCTGTACCAGATATATTTTGTGAATTCAGTTCAATCTATTTAAAATTTATACAAAGGTAATAAATGGTTATTTCTAAATGTCCATTGAACAAAGATATATATTTTTTCTGATATTTGAGATGAACACTTTCCTGCAATCATTCTGTTATTCATGATGCTGAAAATTGATTACATTTCTATCGATCAAACAAAATATTTTTCTGGAAAGTGAAGTTAAACTCGTGCTAGTAATATATTTAGAAACATAGAAAACCAATAGCACAATACAGGTCTTTCAGCCCACAGAGCTGTGCTGAACATGTCCCTACCTTAGAACTACCTAGGCTTACCCATAGCCCTCTATTTTTCTAAGCGCCATGTAGCCATCCAGAAGTCTCTTAAAAGACCCAATCATATCCACCTCCACCACCACCGCCAGCAGCCCACTCCACGCACTCACCACTGTCTGCATAAAAAAACTTACCCCTGACATTCCCTCTGTACCTACTTCCAAGCACCTTAAAACTATGCCCTCTCGTGCTAGCCATTTCAGCCCTGGATAAAAGCCTCTGACTATCCACACGATCAATGCCTCTCATTATCTTGTACACCTCTGTCTGGTCACCTCTCATCCTCCATCGCTCCAAGGAGAAAAGGCCGAGTTCTCTCAACCTATTCTCATAAGGCATGCTCCCCAATCCAGGCAACATCCTTGTAAATCTCTTCTGCACCCTTTCTATGGTTTCCATGTCCTTCCTGTAATGAGGCGACCAGAATTGAGCACAGTACTCCAAGTGGGGCCTGACCAGGGTCCTATATAGCTGCAGCATTACCTCTTGGCTCCTAAACTCAATCCCACGGTTGATGAAGGCCAATGCACCCTATGCCTTCTTAACAACAGAGTCAACCTGCGTAGCAGCTTTGAGTGTCATATGGACTTGGACCCCGACATCCCTCTGATCCTCCAGACTGCCAAGAGTCTTACCATTAATACTATATTCTGCCATCATATTTGAGCTACCAAAATGAACCACCTCACACTTATCTGGGTTGAACTCCATCTGCCACTTCTCAGCCCAGTTTTGCATCCTATAAATGTCCCGTTGTAACCTCTGAGAGCCCTTCACACTATCCACAACACCCCCAACCTTAGTGTCATCAGCAAATTTACTAACCCATCCGTCCACTTCCTCGTCCAGGTCATTTATAAAAGTCACGATGAGAAGGGGTCCCAGAACAGATCCCTGAGGCACACCACTGGTCACCAACCTCCATGCAGAATATGACCCTTCTAAAACCACTCTTTGCCTTCTGTGGGCAAGCCAATTCTGGATCCACAAAGCAAGGTCCCCATGGATCCCATGCCTTCTTACTTTCTCAATAAGCCTTGCATGCGTGCCTTATCAAATACCTTGCTTAAGTCCTTATACAGTACATCTACTGCTCTACCTTTGTCAATGTGTTTCGTCACATCCTCAAAAAAATATATATTGGATTGCAGGGCACATTTTTCATTAGTTATAAATTACATTTCCTGTGAGCAACAAGAGATGTATGATGTTTATAGAAAGGTGTTCAGTTTGAAAATAACACGTATAAATTGTGAAAAGTAACTGAAGCTGGTAAGGATTAAGATAGGCAGCATTTGTTTTAATCAAATCATTTAAGAAGCACTGAGACAGACATATGATTATAGCCATATAGGCCATTTTTAGGCAGATGTGTTTAAGTTAGTATCATGAATGGCACAGACATTGTGAGCTGATGGACCTGTTCCTGCACTGTATTATATGTTCAAAATTTTGTGGTGACCAAATTAATGACAAATGTGAATTTCAATTTCTTTCCCCATAAGAGATGGTAACAAATTTGCAGTAGTTGCTTATAGTTTTTACCACTGGTCCCCAACCTCTGGGCCGCGCACTGATACCGATCCGCGAAGCATGCAGGGGTGCAGCGGTAGCCGGAATGCACCCAGCACATCTTTGAGAGAAAGCTTGTTTGGTCCGCGGGCCGGAGGTTGGGGTCCACTGGTTTTTACTGTTTGTAAAATAAATAATTGTGTGGATTGCATTGGTTTTTCAAAATTCTTTACTGATTGTGACGTCTAATATTTCACCAAAGATGCATTAGAAAGATTTGCCATTTACTTCCATGACCACCAATTGTGACACCACTGGTACAAGGACAAATGGTTTCATTTGTCTGAAGGAAAGTATTGATTAATTTAAGAGCTTTTTAAGTATTTAAGTATTAATTTAAGAGCTTTTGTAATAAAAAAAATTGACATGGGATAATGTAATGCTGTTGTAGACCCAGGAGGGTATAATTTTACTGCTCTTCTGGACATGCATGAATTTGATGCATTTTTTCCACTTACAGGGATCAAGTATTGGAGATGTTTGATCATGCATATCAAAATTACATGGTAAGTCCACCAATCTTTATTTATTGAAATTCTTTTATTTTTGATTATATATAATTTTGTTTATGTGGCACATGGAAGTGTTGTATTTAAGAATGTAGTTGCATTGTCAGACTGATAGAAATACGAAGTATAACATCAAGCCATGTTGCAAAGTACTACAATTGGAGAGTCTGTTGCATTTTTTAAGGTACACAAAATTAAACCGAGAGATACCCTCCCACCTGCACATAGAGCATGCACATATTCTACAGGTACCAGTTCAGTATTGTCATTGCAGTCTTATTGCAATGACTGCTGTAGAATGTGATTTGGAATCCAAAACTTTTCATTTATTTTTGAAACAGTTTGATAATTTAATGGGTGTAGATTACTTTTACGCCTAAATTAAATGGAACCTTGAATAATGATGCAGTTCTTTTATGAAGGAATAGCAATTATTTTTATCTTGTGCATCTGCAATATAAAGGAATCTGAGTCAGCTCAGCATGATGCGCTAACATGCAGAATTAGTTTATCAACTTTAGAGCAATAAAGGATGTGGTTATAAAATTGGAAGCAGATCCAAAATCCAACAAATTAATGGATTTTTAATTCTATAGACTGTTTGAAGGTTGCTAGCTTTTTCAAATTTGCCATGCCAGTCACTGCATGTAATTTTATTAGGGCAGATAGTGCTGTATGAATATAAAGGTGTCATGTGCAGCACAGAGCTGTATAGCTTATTCCAAAGTTTATTTGGTTACAGAGAAAGTAAAGCTATTTTATGTATACATCTAAAAAAGCAATTATTTATAACTTTCCTGCAAATGACTAAGAGTGGTGCGGTCATGGAGATAGAGAAGAAGCAGACTTGGCTCTCTGACACTTACGTAAGGACTGATCCAGTTTGTAAAATGGTCATGGCTGATTTATTTCAATATCCTGTTACTCCTTTTCTCCGCAACACTCTCATCACTTTCGTATTCAGAAAAAAATATCAACGTAAGTATTTTTGATGACCTTGCCTTGCTTATCTTCTGTGGTAGAGGTGTTCACTATATTTTAATTGAATAAATTTCTATTAATCTCAGTTCTAAATGGCATGCTACAGCATCTTTAAACTCTGTACTCTGTTTCTGGACTTTACATCCTTGGGAACATCCTTCCTGTACTTAGTCTGTTTATTCCTGTTCAATTTTTGTACAGGTTCGTAGGTTTCTATGTGTGCTTTGAAAATAGAATGTGTTCAGCTGAATGCAGGATGAATATTCTACAGAGTTATCTCTTGCTTCAGGGGTGATTTTATGTTTCTAAAACAGAAAGGTTCAAACCTGAATCATATTTTTGTGAGAATGTTAATTATACACTGACATTCTAAGATAGTAGTCAGTGTACTGTTGGCTTAGCTACAAAGGCAAGACCGAACTGTATATTCCAGTCAATAGGAATGTGAAAAGGCATGAAATGCATGCTATAACGCAGCTGGTTAGGCTGTGCTAAGGAAGCGATTCTATTACAGCTTGGGATGTCGGAATTCGGAGTTCAATTCCGGCCTCCTCTGTAAGCAGGTGTTATGTATGTTCCTTCCCATGTGTGCGTGGGTTTCCTCTGGGTGCTCTGCTTTCCTCCCACAGTCCCTCGGTGTACAGGTTAGTAGTGGGTTAACTGATGATTGTAGATTGTTCTGTGATTAGGCTAGGGTTGAATCGGTGGGTTGCTGGGTGGCATGGCTTAAAGGAAAAGCCTGTTCCGTGCTGTCTCTCTAAGTAAAATAACGGATGGTTTACAGAGAAATGGCATTTTCTGATACAGACAGATAAAGCAAGTTACCTAACATTGCAGAATTCAGTGTTGAGTCAGGAAGGCCTCTGAGAAGATGAAGTGCTGCTCCTCAGGCTTCTGTTAGGCATCATTATAACAGTGCAGAATGCCTGCAGACATGTGGTTAGAGTGGGAGAAGAAAATAATTCAAGTGGTGAGTAATGGGAGCTTGCAGTCACTTCTGCATTGCAATAATCCAATCTGTATTTGGTTTCTTCAATACAAAGGAAACTACGTTGTGCTCACCAAAGGTAGTACACTTGATTAGGAAAAGTGCAAGTGAATCATTGCTTCACTTGGATTAATTTTTTGATTTCTGAATAATGGGAAGTAAAAGGATAGAAGTTGCATTTCTTGGGGTTAGATGGGAGCATGCTCTGGGAAGGATGTGGCTGTTGAGAGACAGGAGTGGAGCAGGAAGCTGTGAAGAGAAAGGGCCTTCTGAAATGCTGGAAGGGAGATGCATCTGGTGGTGAAATCTTACTGAAGCTGACTTCAGAAGGGAATTGGCTAAGTGCTTGAAGAGGAAAATATGAGGATTTGCATGGAAAAGAGGAAGGAATTGGAAAGTATTGGATAGTTATGTCAATGAGACAGCACCTGCACAACAGGATGAATTACTGTAGGGTATCTTTCAACCAGAGTTGATGGGTGTGAAGAAGAGATGAGGAACAGAAACCAAAGGTCTCAAACTGAGGTGGGAGTGAGTCTTGAAGTTCTACCACAGAGTTAATTTTCTTGCTTGTTGAAGGTGGTAAGAGTATTCCAGGGCTGATTGTCTCATCAGCATTCCTACTTTGTTGCCTCTCCGATTCTCAGTTGAGTAATTTTTATGTGTTTCTGGGATGATCATTTTTCATGAATAGAGTGATACTCGCCTGTATAACAGAAATTGGAACCACCCTCGTTAACTCTGCTTCTCTGCTGAGCTTCTGATCTTCAACATCCGTGGTTTGTTTTTTTATGATAATTTCTTGTTCCTGGAAAAGCAGGATATGAACAACCAGATCAACATATCTGAGTTCTGTTTTAGAATGTAAGACCATTCTGAAAATACATTACGTTTCTTGATTGAAGGACATCATTTAAACAAAAATCATTATTTTGTTTGTAATACTAATTGGCTTTAATAGTTTTGCCTTTTTGTCTCATCTAAAGTGCAAGATTATTATTTCCATTTTATTGTATATTCTGTGTACACCTCATTGTTGCATAATGTATTAGTCATAATTTTATGAAGGGTAAATATAAATGTTCCACATTTAACTTGCATATATATTTTATTTTAATGAGTAAATAGACACAAATTTCCATGAGCCTCTCACTTAAATGCTTGGGTAATGTTCATGTTATTAATATTAATTCTGGTATCAGAACAATTTAAACCTTGATCAATCATGTATTTTTTTTATTTTATGCATAAGTTAAAACAAATTTAAAAATGCAATTCCTTTCAGTATTTACTGTCAAAGGCTTGACAGCTTCATAAATAACAAAATATTTTATGTAAATGATTGTCTATTAAAATAATAGATGTTTGATATTCAGCATGAGGCTTCCTTGCTAAATCTGTTTGCTTTCTATTAGCTCTCTTTGCTGGAAATTCATCATCCAGCATGTGTTTGCTCTGTACAGCAATCTGAAAACTCCATAGGGTGTGGGCTGAGATGGAGTCATGTTTATTTTACTCGTGTGCATTATTGCACCGAGATGGGTAAATATTGCATTAATCCAAAGGATTTAACCCTTGACCCAGAACAAGAAATTGTTCTGGTATCAGCTTTCCATGCATAATACTAGTTGAGAAGGCTACAAAGTTTATCTGCTTGTAAATACAGGTTTCCCCCGCCATCTGAAGGTAGAGCGTTCCTATGAAACGGTTCGTAAGCCGAAATGTCGTAAAGCGAAGAAGCAATTACTATTTATTTATATGGGGAAAATCTTGTGAGTGTTCGCAGACCCAAAAATAACCTACCAAATCATGCCAAATAACACATAAAACCTAAAATAACAGTAACATATAGTAAAAGCAGGAATGATATGATAAATACACAGCTTATATAAAGTAGAAATACTTCTCTACAATGATTGCCTGCACAGATCTCCGTAGCAAAAATCTCAAGCAAGCGCTCTCGGCAGAAAATCTCACGCAAGCGCTGTTGGCATAAATGCGCTCTCCAGTAACTTTTAAACTATGAAGCTGCCAAATCTACCAAATAACACGTAAAAATACACAGCCTATATAAAGTAGAAATAATGTATGTACAGTGTAGTATCACTTACCGGAATTGGGAAAACAGCGCCGAGCACACTGATGATGGTGTGTTAGACTGAGTCGTCGCAGGCTGGGTGGTGTAGTGGCCCCCACCCTCTGGGCTGATACATTGCCGCGAAGGATGCAGCGGTAGCCGGGAGGCACACAGCACATCGTTAAGAAAAAAGCCGAAATAAACATGCTAATTAATTAGGTGCTGCCCGGCATGTAAATGTCGGTGCAGATCAGAGGCGATTGCCGATTGCATCGCCTCTGATCTGGGCCGACAATTACGTGCTAGGTGGCACCTAATTAATTAGCATGTTTACTTCGACTTTTTTCTTAACGATGTGCTGTGTACCTCCCGGCTACCGCTGCATTCTTCGCGAATCGGTACAGTATCTGTCCGGGGCCCGGGTGTTGGGGTGGTGGGACACGGGGGTGTCATCTCATTGTCGATCAGGGCAGGCAGCTCATCTTCTCCTATGACTGCCTGCCTCGATGTCGAAAGTCAAGGTTCGTCGTCTGCTGTGGCTGATGTGGAAGGCTTGCTTGATTGCTGAGCCTCGCGCATTTTTCTATGGTACAGTTGTTTGTAAGCACTCAAACCATCCTGCAACTATCCCCTAAACCTACGTACCCTTTCAAAATTAAAGTCGTACTTTATCACTGCAGCGAAAATCTCACGCAGTTGCTTCACTTTCTGCATTCGGTTTCGATTGTTATCCTTTCCTCTTCCAATTGCATCAGCACTTCATCTATCAGTTCTTGGTCATGGGATGCCAAAACCTCTTCAACATCATCTTCGTCAACTTCCACAAGCCAAACTCACTTTGTCTTTACTTCGTTCACCACGATCGACACACTTAATTATGTCTAGTTTTACGCTAAGTGTAACACCCTTACTCTTTCAGTCTTTTCCGACACCTTAGAACTCATCTTGCTAACGGCTACTCAATACAACGTGTTAAAGTAATGCCGTTCCGAATCCGGGGGAGAGCGGCTGCCCGGGCGGCGCGCTGCCTTTTATCGCGCGCTGATTTTTTTATCGCGTGCTGCCTTTCTTCGTAACAGTGAAAACACCTTCTGAAAGCAAAAACAGGGTACTAATGTAGGTCTTTCGTAACAGTGAGGTTTCGTAAAGCGAACGTTCGAAAAGCGGGAGACACCTGTAAGTAATTAAAAGAAGTAGAAGTGCAAAACAGGATTTCAGTGAGTGAGTATAATAAAAGCAGGAACACTGAGGCACATTAATTTGATACAAAACGAGTGAAGTAGATTGCATATTACACAAAAATTTTAAATGCAAGGAAGTTGTTAAAAGTTGTCTTGCTGAGTGAGGGCAGAATTAGAGGGTCCTTCATGCAGAAGTGGAAGCAAATGATGTCTCCATAAGACCATAAGATATAGGAGCAGAAGCAGGCCATTCAGCCCATCGAGTCTGCTCCGCCATTCAATCATGGGCTGATCCAATTTTTCCAGTCATCCCCACTCCCCTGCCTTCTCCCCATACCCTTTGATGCCGAGGCTAATTAAGAGCCTATCTATCTCTGCTTTAAATGTACCCAATGACTTGGCCTCTTACGGCCGCTCGTGGCAACAAATTCCACAGATTTACCACCCTCTGACTTAGGCAATTTCTCTGCATCTCTGTTCTAAATGGACGTCCTTCAATCCTGAAGTCATGCCCTCTTGTCTTAGACTCCCCTACCATGGGAAATAACTTTGCCGTATCTAATCTGTTCACGCCTTTTAACATTTGGAATGTTTCTATGAGATCACCCCTCATTCTTCTGAACTCCAGGAAATACAGCCCAAGGGCTGCCAGACATTCCTCATACGGTAACCCGTTCATTCCTGGAATCATTCTTGTGAATCTTCTCTGAACCCTCTCCAATGTCAGTATATCCTTTCTAAAATAAGGAGCCCAAAACTGCACACAATACTCCAAGAATGGTCTCACGAGTGCTTTACAGAGCCTTAACATCATATCCCGGCTCTTATATTGTATACCTCTCGAAATTAATGCCAACATTGTATTTGCCTTCTTCACCACTGACTCAATCTGGAGGTTAACCTTTAGGGTATCCTGCACAAGGACTCCCAAGTCCCTTTGCATCTCTGTATTTTGAATTTTCTCCCCATCTAAATAACAGTCTGCCTGTTTATTTCTTCCACCAAAGTGCATGACTATACACTTTCCAACATTGTATTTCATTTGCCACGTCTTTGCCCATTTCCCTAAACTATCTAAGTCTCTCTGCAGGCTCTCTGTTTCCTCGACACTACCCAATCCTCCACCTATTTTTGTATCATCAACAAATTTAGCTACAACTCCATTAATCCCATAGTCCAAATCATACATCGTAAAAAGCAGCAGTCCCAACACTGACCCTTGTGGAACTCCACTGGTAACCGGCAGCCAGCCAGAATAGGATCCCTTTATTCCCACTCTCTGTTCTCTGCCGATCAGCCAGTGCTCCACCCATGCTAGTAACTCCCCTGTAATTCCATGGGCTCTTACCTTGCTAAGCAGCCTCATGTGTGGCACCTTGTCAAAGGCCTTCTGAAAATCCAAATACACCACATCTACTGCATCTCCTTCGTCTACCCTGCTTGTAATTACCTCAAAAAATTGCAGTAGGTTAGTCAGGCAGGATTTTCCTTTCAGTAAACTATGCTGGCTTTGGCCTACCTTGTCATGTGCCTCCAGGTATTCTGTAATCTCATCCCTAACAATCGATTCCAGCAGCTTCCCAACCACTGGTGTCAGGCTAAAAGGTCTATAATTTCCTTTCTGCTGCCTCCCACCCTTCTTAAATTGCAGAGTAACATTTGCAATTTTCCAGTCATCCGGTACAACGCCAAAATCTATCAATTCTTGAAAGACCATTGTTAATGCCTCCGCAAACTCTCCAGCTACTTCTTTCAGAACCCAAGAGCGCATTCCATCAGGTCCAGGAGATTTATCCACCCTCAGATCATTAAGCTTCCTGAGCACCTTTTCAGTTGTAATTTTCACTGCACATACTTCACTTCTCTGACACTTTTGAATGTCCGGTATACTGCAGATGTCTTCCACTGTGAAGACTAATGCAAAATACGCATTCAGTTCCTCTGCTATCTCTGCATCTCTCTTTCAACATCTCTAGCGTCATTTTGTATTGGTCCTATATCTACCCTCAATTCTCTATTACTCTTTATATACTTAAAAAAGCTTTTAGTATCTTCTTTGATATTAGCCGCCAGCTTCTTTTCATAATTCATCTTTTCCTTCCTAATGACCTTCTTAGTTTCCTTCTACAAGTTTTTAAAAGCTTCCCAATCCTCTATCTTCCCACTAGCTTTGGCTTCCTTTTATGCCCTCTCTTTTGTTTTTACTTTGGCTGTGACTTCACTTGTCAGCCATGGTAGTGACCTTCCTCCATTTGAAAATTTCTTCTTATTTTATCTTGCAATTCCCTCATTTTGCTGATCTGCTGTTCTCCCTGCTCGTGTTCCTTTCCAGTTAACCTTGGCCGGTTCCCGTCTCATGCCATTGTAATTTCCTTTATTGTACTGAAATACCGAGACATTGGATTTTAGTTTCTCCTTCCCAAATTTCAGAGTGAACTCAATCATATTGTGATCACTGTTCCCTAAGGGTTCCTTAACCTTAAGCTCTCTTATCACCTCCGATCTTTGCACAACACCCAATCCAACACAGCTGATCCCCTAGTGGGCTCAACAACAAGCTGTTCTAAAAAGCCATCCCATAGATATTCTACAAATTCTCTCTCTTGAGGTCCAGTACTGGTCTGGTTTTCTCAATCCACTTTCATGTTAAAGTCCCCAACGATTAACATGACATTGCCCTTCTGACACACCTTTTCTATCTCCTGCTGTACTTTGTAATCCACGTCCCGGTTGTTGTTTGGAGGCCTGTATACAACTGCCATTAGCGTTCTTTTACCCTTGCTATTTCTTAACTCAACCCATAGAGACGCTATACCTTCCGATCCTATGTCCTCCCTTTCTAATGACTTAATATTATTTCTTATACACAGGGCCACACTACCCCCTCTGCCTACTAACGTATCTTTCCGATACACCATATGTCCTTGGACATTCAACTCCCAATGGCAGCCATCCTTTAGCCAAGTTTCAGAGATGGCCACAACATCATACTTGCCAATCTGTAGCTGAATTTCAAGATCATCCATTTTATTTCTTATGCTGCGTGCATTCAAATACAACACTTTCAGTCCAGTATTTGTTGCTTTCTGTTTTAACTGCACAACACCTGTATTGCCCTGTAACTCATCCCACTGGCTGTGATTATGCTTCATCTCTTGCCTGTCCTTTCTATCATCTCTGTTGCACGCTATCTTTGATTTATTTCTGTTGTCCCCTTCCTCAGTTCTATCACTCCAGTTCGTGGGTATCTCTAGCAGGCTGACAGAACCTCCTGTCTGTTTCTGTCACTATGGAATCCCCTATGACTACCACATGCCTCATCTTCTTCTCTCCCTTCTGCACCACGGAACCAGGCTCAGTGCCAGAAACCCGATCACCGTGGCGTCCTCTATCAGGTCATGAATTTTTTAAAAGATCACAAAAAGATAAAATCAGTCAAATTCATCATAAATCCCACTACCTCCATGTACATTAAAAGAATATCTGTCTGAGGCCTCTGTTGGTCAGAGCTGACCATGGATATTGCGTCCTAGCTGTCTAGATACACGAGCCTGGGCAGTATGATATGGAGAGCAAGCTGTTGCCCATGTAGCAAGCTCCCTCTCTCCAGGCATCTGATGAACCCAAAGGAACAGCAGAAACCGATACAGTTTGGTACCAGCAGTGTCGCAGGTGTTGCCTGTCAACATTGAACTCAACGTAGGACTGCCTTAGGGACTCACAAAGCCTTCCCCATGAGTGGGTTTAGCCGCACGGCAGCGGAGATTTGAGATCAAAGTTTTCCTTCCCCTAGATGAGCTGCCTACCACGGCTGACGAGCCATATCTGCCTGAAAAAGAATATAGGGCCAAGATCAATTCGTTACATTACACACACATAATGAATTGCTAGAAAAATATGAGATGTCAAAACACTGGTGAGTAGCTGTTGTAGCACTTATATTTGAGAAGGGAGATGAAGCATTTCCAAGGAACTAGAGATTTTTATAAAGACAAATTGCAGCAATTTGGAATTGTTAAGCTCAATTTTCAGTTCAGAACGCTCAATTCAAAGAATTAGATGCATTGTTCTTCACTCTTGCATTAGGCTCCATTGAAATAGTTTAGGGCGAAGAGGAGTGAGAGAGAGTAAAAATCAGAATTTTAAAAGCTCAGATGACTGGAAGTTTGCTGCTACCCTTGAGTACTGAATGGATGTGTCTGAATGTGTTACCAAATCACTGTCTAGTGGCTTGGCATTCAATGCTTGTAAATGGGGTGACCGAACATTGATTGGGTGACCATTTTGTGATGCATCGCCTGTATATGCACAGAAAGGTAAAGAAGAGATGGATGTTTGGACCAGGGTGTTGGAGAAAGTACTCCCTTGGTAGAGTAGATGGAGAATAGGAAGAGTAGTGTTTTGAGAGCATCATGTTAAAGGTCCATGAAATGATGGCGCAAAATCATCAGGAATTTTGTTCATCTGTTTTCCCTTGGTTAGCTCAATTACTGTTTTCATCCTTACTTTATGTCAGGTATTTGTCCAGAATTATTTTTTATCCCCACATTTCTTTTCTGGAGCAGCTGTGTTCTGCCCTGATAGATTCTGCAGGGATTGCAAATGAAGCCACTCTTTTCCTGAGTTTGATCCCCATAGTTGTTCTTTGTTATTTATTGTTCTTTGTCCCAGTGCTCCTGCTGCATCAGGAGGTCTTGGTCCTCTGGAAGGCCAGAATGGTAATCCATGTGTGGAACCAAAACAGATGGGGAGATCTTAAATACGTTCTTTGTACCTATATTTAGTCGGGAGATGGATATAGACTCTATAGAAGTGAGGCAAAGCGGCATTAACTTCACAGATCCTGTACAGATTACAGAGGAGGAGGTGTTTACTACCCTGAGACAGATCATCGTGGATGACAAGGTGTTCCCTCGGGTCCTATGGGAGGCAGGTACAGAAATTGCCGGGACTCTTGAAGCGATATTTAAACATCCTTAGTGATAAGGGAGGTATCAGAGATTGGAGGATAGCCGATGTTGTTCCACTGTGTTTGAAAAAGGCTCTAAACATAAACAAGGAAATTATAGGCCAGTGAGTCTTACGTAAGTTGTGAGAAAGTTATTGGAAGTTATTTTAAGGGACCAGATATATAAGTATTTGGATAGACGTGGACTAATTAAGAATAGTCAGCATGGCTTCGTATGTAGTAGTTCATGCTTAACCAATCTTATAGAGCTTTTTGAGTAAGTTACCAGGAAAGTGGATGAAGGCAAGGCAGTGGATGTTGTCTACATGGACTTTAGTAAGGCATGTTACAAGGTCCTGCATGGTAAATTGGTCAAGAGGGTTCAGTCACGGCATTCAAGATGAGGTAGTAAACTGGATTAGACATTGGCTTTGTGAGAGAAGCCAGGGAGTGCCAGCAGAGGGTTGCCTCTCTCACTGGAGGCCCGTGACTTGTGGTGTGCCACAGGGATCAGTGCTGGGTGCTTTGTGGTTTCTTATCTAGATCAGTGATCTGAAGGATAATGTGGTTAACTGGATGATCAGATTTGCAGATGGTAACAAGATTAGGGGTGGAGTGGACAGTGAGGAAGGCTATCATGGCTTGCAGAGGGATCTGCATTGTCTGGAAAAATGGGCTGAAAAATGGCAGATGGAATTTAATGCAAGGTGTAGGTCTTACACATTAAAAGTTAGTTTCCTGAGGAGTATGGTAGAACAAAGGGATCTGGGAATACAGGTCCATAATTTGTTGTAAGTGGCGTCATAGGTAGATAGGGTCATAAAAAAGGCTTTTGGCATATTGACCTTCATATATCAACATATTGAGTACAGAAGATGGGATGTTATATTGAGGTAGTATAAGATGTTGGTGAGGCCTAATTTGGAGTATTGTATGCAGTTTTGGTCACCTACCTACAGGAAAGATGTAAACAAGGTTGAGAGAGAACAGAGAAAATTTAGTAGGGATAGGGAGGGTTATGGTCCAGGTGCAGATCATTAGGAGTAGGCAGCTTAAGTGGTTTTGGCATGGACTAGATGGGACGAAGGGCCTGTTTCTCTGCTATGACTCTATGGTGTAGACAATATTCCAGATGTGATCTCACCAAATGTGATTAATTTCTGTATTGAATCAATTTTTGTGAAATTTGGTGCATGCAGAGTGCAATTGCATAATTTGAATTTTTAATTTTAATTTTGCATTTGTGCAGGAACATGCATACCCAGCTGATGAGCTAATGCCTCTGACATGCCGCGGCCGTGTTCGTGGCTTGGAACCCAGTCGTGGTGATGTGGATGATGCCCTCGGCAAGTTAGTGCTGCTTTTGGCTAATTCCCCTTACTAGTTTCAGCATTTGTTCACAGACATTCTGAAAAACAGTTTGAAATATAAGTGAGAGAAGAGTTTAGATGAAGTGAGAATTGTACGGAAGATGCATTGTACTTTGATTTTTTTTTGGTTTTCAAGGAAGCAGATGTTTTGGGAGTTCCTATTCAACCCAAAGCTTTTTAATTCTGAATCTTAGACTTATAGTTACTTTTCATCTAAAGTGTGTTCAGTGAAATTTAATTGTCACTTTTGCAAGTTATCTGTAAGGTATAGGTGGTGCAAAAAGTCTTAACCTCTGCATTATGTCACATTGAAGGCTAAATGGCTTCCGATAAAATGGAAACTGATTTCTAGTTTACTGTAGATTCTTCAGGTGGTATTTTACCATCCAGTAGCTATTGGATCTGAGTTCATTTTGCACTAAATTATCAATATTTAGAATGTGGTTATGCTTTTATCATCTGAAATCATAAATATTCCAAAGGCAAATATTTTATAGCTTCGAAATTCAAAGTAATTCAGTACAGGTTAAAAGTTGAGATGGTAGTATTATAAATTATCAGTGATTATCTAAGGTTTTTTAAATATACCAGTCAGTACTAAGAGTATTTAATATAACCGTAAGATGAAAGTGAAAGGGAAAGATTATCCAATTTTGATCATTCATGGCCTTGCATTTTGTTTTGTGTTCATCTATAGAGGAGTAAACATAGAAACCTACAGCACAATACAGGCCCTTTGGCCCACAAAGCTGTGCCGAACATGTCCTTACCTTAGAAATCACTAGGCGTACCCATAGTCCTCTATTTTTCTAAGCTCCATGTACCTGTCTGGGGGTCTCTTAAAAGACCGTATCGTTTCCACATCCACCATTGCCGCTGGCAGCCCATTCCACACTTACCATTCTCTGCGTAAAAAAACTTACCCCTGATATCTCCTCTGTACCTGCTTCCAAGCACCTTAAAAATATGCCCTGTCGTACCAGCCATTTCAGCCCTGGGAAAAAGCCTCTGACTATTCACACGATCAATGCTTCTCATTATTTTGTACACCTCTATCCAGTCACCTCTCATCCTTTTTGCTCCAAGGAGAAAAGGCCAAGTTCACTCAACCTATTTTCATAAAGCATGCTCCCCAATCCAGGCAACATCCTTGTAAATCTCCTCTGCACCTTTTCTATGGTTTCCACATCCTTCATGTAGTTTGGCGACCAATAGTGAGCACAGTACTCCAAGTGGGGTCTGACCAGGGTCCTATATAGCTGCAACATTACCTCTTGGCTCTTAAACTCAATCCCACGATTGATGAAGGCCAATGTATCCTATGCCTTCTTAACCACAGAGTCAACCTGCGTAGCAGCTTTGAGTGTCCTATGGACTCTGACCCCAAGAACCCTGTGGTCTTCCAGACTGCCAAGAGTCTTACCATTAATAAAATATATTAATACTATATTCTGCCATCATATTTGACTTACCAAAATGAACCACCTCACACTTATCTGGGTTGAACTCCATCTGCCACTTCTCAGCCCAGTTTTGCATCCTGTCGATGTCTCGCTGTAACCTCTGACAGCCCTCCACATTATCCACAACACCCCCAACCTTTGTGGTACTTTTAAAGAACACTGCCAGTTCAGGTCAATGCTGGAGCATTGAGGTACACTGTTTCATAACCATAGTTTTCAGTCAGTCTAACTGTCTGATTTCTCCATTTCAAAAAAAGGAAAATAACTTGCATTTTAATAAATTGAATCAACCATCTATTAGCTCTGAGGTGGGAACACTACCGGTGAATGACAGCAGCCATTAATTTTACATCTGTTAGAGGCAAACAGCTGTCTGCTTATTTATAAATCCAGATGCTTAAAGATTCAAATTGGCTTGCCATGAAACATTAAGGGAGTGGATGAGATAACTATTTTTAACCTGATATTTCAACTGCTGAAAGCTTATGAAACAGATGTCAAATAGGTGTGATAAATTGAATTTCTCTTTGGTAAATCAAATCCTAATTACTAGTGATCTGAGAATTCAGAATCAGAATAAGATTAATTATTGCGAACATATGTCATGATTTTTTTGGTTTAACGGCAGTGGTATAGTACAAGACCTAGAAATTACTATAAGTTACTAAATAATAAAAGTGCAAAGGACAAATAATGAGGGGCTCATGGGTTTGTGGACCATTCAGAAATCTGATGGCAGAGAATTGCATTCCACAATTCTGCTCCATTTCTGTGGAAAATGCAAAACAATTTTGTTCTGACTTTCAGCTATTCTTATATAAACAGTTGTACTGCCTGCCCATTTTCTTTGGCTGATTTCCATATATTTAGCTGTGAATAGAAGAAAAAGTTCTAAAACTACATTAAATTGATATGGAAGTCATCATGCAAACTTCCACTGCCATACATCTAAAACTGTTCACTTCGCCCTCAGGTTAACTGTTAACTATTGTCTTTCAGATTTTCTTTGACTTTGGTTGACACTTTGGATACACTTGCAGTAAGTGAAAACAGCTTAGCTTTTGGTTCAAAATACTGTCTATTGAACGTCAAAGAATCAGGAGGAGACACTGAGTAATATGATTTTGTGTTTCTAGCTGCTGAACCAAGTGGAAGAATTTGAAGCCGCTGTGAAAAGGG
Organism: Mobula hypostoma; assembly: GCF_963921235.1. Classification (NCBI taxonomy): domain Eukaryota; kingdom Metazoa; phylum Chordata; class Chondrichthyes; order Myliobatiformes; family Myliobatidae; genus Mobula; species Mobula hypostoma. The sequence continues at coordinate 47,260,359 of NC_086108.1, read as the reverse complement.
TTATAAATGATGTTCACTTGGATAATGATATTGTTGTCTCGGTCTTTGAGACTAATATAAGAGTGCTAGGGTAAGTAATGGCAATAGTTGAAAATGAGCTTTGTAAATAGATGATATAAAGTAATACCAGAATCTGATAGATAATTGCACATGAGAAGTCTGTGAGATGCCAGTAACTATTTCACTTGTTAGAGGTTTGCTGGGAGGTCATGCGATGGCTACAATACTGAAAGAGCAAAGTGAGCAGATGCAGTGGTATAATGATGAGCTTCTATACATGGCAAAGGAACTTGGGTACAGGTTGCTACCAGCATTCAACACCACCAGTGGACTTCCATACCCCAGGGTAAGTACGACTTTTCTTTTGATTATATATGCTGTGGATAGTCTGCAATGCGGCTACACTTCCTTAGATCAAGTGGGCCTAGAGGGTGAGGGATAATTGGATCAATGGTGAGGGATGCAGTTCAATAGAAGAGTGTAAATGGAGAAGGAAAGACAAAGGTGAAGAACAGAGGAACAAAAGAATGAATGGGATGGATGCAGAAGAGCCGAACAGAGAAAGGGAAATACCCTACGGCATGAGGAGGCCTTTGGAATTGAGAAGCTGAGGCAGTGAAATGTGTACCAACAAGACCCTCATCCCAAATTGCACTAACTAAGGTGAAGAACTGTTAACTGGGAAGAACAGTAATTAGTCATTAGATACATTATGACAGACTTGATGACACAATTGAAGGAAGTGAAGAGTCCAGGATGTACCCCAGCCAAACCTTTCAGAAGTGGTAGACGGACAATGGGTGTGCATGCAGTTTCTGAGAATGGTGATTCATTACTAACGGTGATGTTTTTTGGTGACATACTGCATTGTTTTTCCATTTGTCTAGCTGTAGAGAAAATACACCTATAGTTGACCACAACATAACCGTAGGACATTAGTCTAGTAAGGTGCAAGTGAAATACTGTATCCTACACCGCAGCAACACTGGGGTGAATTTAACATTTAACAAATGCTGCAGTGGGACTGGTAAAATCCACCTATACAAAGCTTACTTAAATGCTCAAAGCTTTCCAATTATTTTACTTCATTCTCGTAGGTGGTTATCACAGTTACAGTGTTGCAATGTCACCCATGTGATATGGAGATTACTCAAGCATAATAATCTCCAAATGCAGTGTTGTTGTTCTCATTTGACAGGAACAATGTATCAGAGTTACTCAGGCATAATTGGATACTGTACAAGGACAAAGAGGCAGTTGAGTATTGCAGCCAGCAGAGCTGCTGCCTTCCACCTCCAGAATATTAGGTTCAGTGCTGACCACTAGTCCAACTTGGATGGAGTTTGTACATTCTTCATATGACTGCGAGTTTCCTTGATACTCCCACGTCCCAAGGATTTGCAGATCGAAAGGTTAATTGGCACTGTAAAATGTCCCAGATGTGCAGATGAGTTGTAAAATCTAGGGGAAACTAATGGCATTATAGGGAATAAAATGGGATTAACGTAGGATTAGTATCAATGGGTGTATAAGGGATGTCACTGACAGTATGACACTTCTTAAATGATTTTTCTCGCAGTCTGTGATTGAAAGAGTTTTTAGTCCTCCCAATGTTAAAATGTACCAGGATTCAATTTTACGATACATTCCAATAGCAACAAAATCTTCAGTTCTGAACTTAAATTTAAAATAATTAACTTTCAAGGACTCTTCATCTCATATTTTTGATATTGCTTATTATTATTATTTCTTTCTTTTGTATTTGCATAGTTTGTTGTCTCTTGCTCTTTGGTTGAAAGCCCGAGTTAGTGCAGTCTTTCATTGATTCTATTATGGATTTATTGAGTATGTCCACAAGAAAATGAATCTCAGGGTTGTATATAGTGACATAAATATACTTTGATAATTTAAAAGTTCAAAGTAAATTTATTATGAGTATTTTGTTATTTAGCAAATGATAAATGTGGTAACCTGAAAATACTTAAATATCTTTATTTCCTTTGTAATTAATGCAAAATATATTTTTGAACAAAAAGGTCAATCTGAAGTATGGAGTGAGACAACCGCAAGCCAGAACGGGTACAGAAACAGACACCTGTACAGCCTGCGCAGGGACTCTTATTCTGGAGTTTGCAGCTCTGAGCAGACTTTCTGGAGACCCAATTTTTGAGGTGTGTGGAAAGGGAGCAATTAGTAAAGGGCAGAATCCATGTACAATTTAGAGTTGGAAGTACATAATTCAAATCCAAGTATACCCTGGCCCACTTTTTGTTATCCCTCTAACCATAAGAATCAGAGAAAATCATTCAAATGTGCTGCCTTTATCAGGTCTCTGAAAGAACTATCAACAAATTCGGCAGTCTGAAAGGATGGGAGGTAATTGAATCAAAGATAATAAATGTTCTCTGTTTTCTAAAAGTTATTTTTTTATTTGGAAGAGAAAACTATTGATTTCTCATTCTTTAGTATTATGAGTTGAATCTGTGTCACAAATATCTGTGAAAATAATCCACACACAATAGTAGACTTATCCATATGAGGAAAGAAAAATCCTCTAATTTCACTGATAATAAGTTAAAATGTGGAACCACCTGTTCATTTGTTGCTGCAATTGTCTCTCCCAATTTGTCAAAGCTCTTTATGATTTTTACACCTATCAAATCTTCTCTCGATCTCTCAACTCAAGTAAAAAGAGGACACCACTCTTTAGTCTCTCCTATTAATTAAAACCATTCAGCTCTGGAATAGTATTCTAATGATTTGTAAGTAGGTTTAAGACTCAAACTTAAAATTAAATAGTTCAATACAAAATATTTAAATACTTCACTCTAATTTTATTTTCAGGTCCTTGTGCCAATGATGCTTTGTGCACTGAAAATGGCAGAAGTCATGAGATTTTGTAGAATCATAAAAACCTGCAGCATTTATGGAATTCATTAAGTCCATCCACTTTTCATCATCTGTCTTCAAAATGCAGTCTATTTAATCCCACTTGTTCTCCCTGTCCTCCTTCCAAAAATTAATATAATTGTTTATTTGAAAGCAACTTATTAAATCCAGTGTTGCTCTTGCATCACGTTGTCTGACCGCTTGTTGATAAATGAGTTCTTTTGCCAATCAGTCTAAATGTACCTGCTCTAGATATTAGACTTCAGCCAGAGGAAATGGCCCTTATAATTTTGAACCTGTTCATTAGATTTTCTGTTCAATTTTCCAGCTCTGAGAACACCCTGCTTCTTTGATCTTTTTTAAGGCACAATGACACTGGACACTAGTTAAAGATAGTTTTAAATTTAAGGAAATGGAAAAGAAAATTGGTAAAGAAAGGGAAAGTAGAATCTGAGAGTAAACTCGTAAGAACCGTAAAGCAAACAAAAAAGTTAATGGGGAATAAAATGATGGCAGAGGGATAAAACAAATATTTTGGTTTTGTCAGCACAGAAAAAGACACAAAAAAACTTCCCCAGGAGTACTTGAGGTCCAAGGTTCCAGTGCAAATGAGGAAGTAAAAGAAACCGTCTGGGTAGCCTCCGACCTGAAGGAATAAACATTGATTTCTCGAACTTCCAGTGATTGCACCCCCTCTTCACCAATCCCATTTTCCCCCCTCATCTTATTTCCTTACCTATTCATCACCTCCTTCTGATGCTTCTCCCCTTTCCTTTCTTCCATGGTCTTCTACCCTCTCCTATCAGTTTTCCCCTTCTCCAGCCCTTTATCTCTTTCACCTGTCAACTTCCCATCTCTTTATTTCACCCCTCCCCCTCTCCTGGTTTCACCTATCACCCACTACCTTGTACTTCTTCCTCCTCTCCCTCCACCTTCTTGCTGTAACTTAAATGATTTGGTTGAGAGGATCAGACAAGTCGAGTTGATGGTAAGGAAGGCAAATGCAATGTTACCATTCATTATGAGAGGACTAGAATATAAAAACAAAGATATAATGTTGAGGCTTTATAAGACATTGATCCGACTACTTCTGGAGTGTTGTGAACAGTTTGTGGGTGCCTTATCTAAGAAAAGATATGCTGACATTGGAGAGGATCCAGAGGAAGTTCACAAGAAATGATCCCTGGAATGAAAGTGTTAATGTGTAAGGAGTGTTTGATGGATCTAGACCTGTAGTCACTGGAGTTTAGAAGAATTGAAACTTCTTAAATATTAGAAGGCCTCGAGAGAGTGGATGTGGAGAGGTTATCTACTATAGTTGGGGATTCTAGGACTACAGGGCACCGCCTCATATAGAGGGATGTCCATTCAGGACAGATGAGGAGGAATTTCTATAGCCAGAGTGTGGTGAATCTGTGGAATTTACTGACACAGTCTTTGGATGCCAAGCTGTTGGGTATATTTAAAGTGGAGATTGATAGATTCTTGTTTAGTCAGAATGTCAAAGGCTATGGAGAGAAGGTAGGAGATTGGGGTTGAGATAAATCAGCCATGATAGAATGGTGGAGCAGACTCGATGGGTCAAGTGGCATAATTATGCTCCTATGTTTATGATCTAATCAACTTTGTTTGATCCTTTCTTCAATCAAAAGAATAGAACAGCAATGTTCAGTATCTTTAAAGCGGTGAGAGATTTTTGCAATATTAATAATCAAGTGGACCTGTCTGTCCATACACAAAGTATCAGAAAATGGAGAAGCCATTAGACCAATTCTCTTCCAAATCAACTCTCCTGTTTTTACTCCTCCTACCTTCATTGGACATTTTTCTCTAGCCTGGAAAACTTTTCGCTATTGTATTTTGTCCAATATATAATAGAACCTCCTTCCAGTTTCTGGCCATGCATTGTTTTTAAAACAAAACGCTAATAGCACTCTGAATTGTTTTCACTTTTGTTATACTCTGGTCCTCAACCCTAATTGTTTACTCTGTACAGATATTTCAGATCTCTAATCTGAACGTTTGAACCTTTCGCCAGCCTTCTCTCAAAGAATGCCATCACAAATTCCTATAATCTATCCTGTTATTGTTGTCTTTTATCCTACAAACCATTTTTACGAATCTCTTCTACACCGTCTGTAATGCTTTCATGTCCTTCCTATAATGTGATGATCAAAACTGAATGCAATACTCCAGTTCAGTCTGGAGGACCACTGTTCAAAATAAAGGATGAGCATTACGTCTCTTTGTCTCTTGATAAAACCCAGAATTACTGATTACTTATTTGCACCTTTTTCAAAGTGTCCTGCCACTTCCAATGATTTTTCAAATAAATAGATTACAGCATTTTCCCAAATATTGATATCAAATTTACACATTTGTAGTTTCCAATCTTCTCTCTCCCTGCATGCCCTGAAATCATCTTTCCATTCAATGTCATTGAAAGCCAGCATGCTGGAACAGCTACCAATTCAGTTGGTCTTTATTGCAAATTGACTTGAGTACAAGGAAAAAGATTTTAAAGGGCCTTGGTGAGAACATTCCAAAGTATTGTGTCCAACTTTGATACTTTTACCAAAAGGAGGAGAATTTTGCAGTAGAGGGGATGTGATAAAGAATCACCAGACTGGTTCCTGGAAATTTGCTAGAAACATTCAGCTACTCTGACAGCCTCTATGAAAAGACAGAGTTAACAGTTCTGATGGAGTCTTTGATCTGAAATAGTAACTATTTCTTTTTCCACAGATGTTATCCAAACTGCTGAGTGTTGTCAGTATTTTCTATTTCTGATTTTGTTTCAGTTTCTAACATCTGCAGTTTTCTGATTTTCATTTTGTTTCTTGGTTCACTTGTATGAGGAGAGATTGAGTAGGTTTATGTTTAAAAGAATGAGGTGTAATCTCATGGAGATACAAAATAATAGGATAGTCATTGATTTAATTCAAAGCTAAGATTGATAGATATGGCTTGGGGCATGAAAATGATATTGAGGTGTAAAATCAGCCATGATGTTATGGAAGAGCAGGCTTTGAGCTTAATGATGCCCATAAATTTCATTGCACAGCAATTCACATTTAAAAGTTACACAATTGAAATTTGACTTGGCCCATAATAGAGCAGCCTCAAGGTGCTGGGAACCCTATTCCTGTTGCTAAGTTTTGCTCTATATTAACATCTGCTCATTCAAAACTCATGGTCAATTCAATCCAAATTATTTTTTAACCTTTACTCACTGCATGTCTCTACCAGTTGCAAGAAAAAGTTTGTGAACCCTTTGCAGTTACTTAGTTTTCTGCATTAATTACTCATAAAATGTGGTCTGATCTTCATATATGTCATGATAATAGACAAACAGAATCTGCCTAAGCTAATATCACACAAACAATTGTACTACTTCTCGTTGAGACTGAGTACATCATTTAAACAATCACAGTCTAGTTCAAAAAAGTATATGAACTTCTACAAAAGCTATTTGGAGTCAGGTGTACCAATCAATGAGATGAGATTGGAGGTGTGGGTTGTAAGGAGGCACAAAGTCAGGTTTCTGACAGAGCCTGCTCATCTCAAGAAAGATTTGTTTATGTGCACTATGCCTCGATCAAAACAACTTTCAGAGGACCTTAAAAGTAGAATTTTAGATACATGAAGCTGGAAAAGGCTTCAAAAGTATTTCTAAAGACCTGAGTGTTCCATCAGTCTAGAGACAGAGAAGTTGTCTACAAATAGAGGAAATTCAGTACTGTTGCTATTCTCCCTCAGAGTGGCCGTACTGTAAAAATCACACTAAGAGCACAATGTGCACTGCTGCAAGAGGTGAAAAATAACCCAAAGGTAACAGCAAAAGACCTGCAAAAATCTATAGAACTTGCTAAAGTCTCTGTTCATGTGTCCACTGTAAGAAAAACACTGAACAAAAATGATGTTCATGGAAGGACACCATAGAGGAAACAGCTGCTCTCCCAAAAAAAATGCTCCATGTCTCAAGGTTGCAAAAATACACCTGGATGTTCCACCATGCTTCTGGGGCAGTGTTCTGTGGACAGATGAGACAAAAGGCGAACATTTCGGTTGAAATGCACACCACTGTATTTGGAGGAAAAAGGGCACTGCACACCAACACCAAAACCTCATTCCAACTGTGAAGCATGGTGGAAGGAGCACCATGGTTTGGGCCTGCTTTGCTGCCTCAAGGCCTGGACAGCTTGCAATCATTGAGGGAACAATGAATTCAAAGTTGTATCAAGACATTTTACAGAATGTCAGGATAGGGGTCCATCACCTGAAATTCAATAGAAGTTGAATGATGCTACAAGACAATGATCCGAAACACAAGGTTAAACCAACAACAGAATGGTTTAAAAAGAAAATTCATGTTTTGGAATGGCCTAGTCAGAGTCCAGACCTTATCTCAATTGAGATGCTGTGGTATGACCTGAAGAGGGCTGTTCATGCAGTTTTGTATGGAGGAATGGTCTAAAATTCCTCCTCACCATTGTGCAAGTCTGATCAGCAGCTACAGGAGACATCTGATGGAGGTTATTGCTGCTAAAGAAGGTTCTACCAAATATTAAATATAAGGGTTCACGTACACTTTCCAGCCTGGACTGTGAATGATTAAACAATGTGTTCAATAAAGACAGGAAAAGTACAATTGATTGTGTATTCACAAACAAGTGAAGATTTGCAGATGCTGGAAATCCAAGCAACACAGACAAAATGCTAGAGGAACTCAGCAGGCCAGGCAGCATCTGTGGAAAAGAGTATAGTCGAAGTTTCGGCCCGAAACCCTTTATCAGGTCCTGATGGGTCTCAGCCTGAAACATCGACTGTACTCTTTTCCGTAGATGCTGCCTGGCCTACTGAGTTCCTCCAGCATTTTGTGTGGATTGTTTGTGTGTTATTAGTTTAGAGAGATTGTGTTTGTCTATTATTGTGACTAATATGAAGATCAGACAACATTTTATGAGTAATTAATGCAAGCAATTGCAAAGGGTACACAAACGTTTTTTTTTGCAACTGTATATAGGCTTCCAGTTTGATGACAAGTCACCATTGTTTTCAAATCCCTCCATGATCTTGCCATCTATCCCTGTATCCTCATGCTACCAAACAGTTCTTCAAAGTAAAATCATCCTTTAATACGGGTCTTCTATGTTTTTTCTGATTTTTAATTCACTGGCAGCAATGATGGTTTCGCATGTTTTGGTCCCAAGTTATGGAAGTTCTTCCCTATGTTTTAAGATCCTCCTTAAATCATGTTTCTTTGACCAACCTTTGAGCCAGATTTTGTTTCAGATGATTTCCTTTTTGGTACCTTGTCAAACAGAAGTTATTTCTTTTGTTGATGTCACCTGTTAAGTGCCTGGGGAATATCTGGAATATTAAAAGTGTAACCTAAATGAAAGATGCTTATAACAAGCTATGAAGTAAATTTCATCCACAATTAGTGAGTTACAATTGGGCCTTCTTTGGTATGACTGTTTTTAGGCATTTGCATTCTGCTAGGATGCCATTTAAATGTCAGTACATGCATTGCACAACTGAGCTTTGAACAGATTTTTACATGTACATAAGGATAACTTTTAAATTAAACATCTATATTCAATGGAAACATTTTAAAACTTGCATTTTGCAGTCTTATTAAAATTGAAATCCGACTGGTTTTATTCTTGTCATCACTGTCTTTGTGATGGAACAAGCATCAAGTGTTGAGGAAAAATCCATCAATGCACACACAGTCAAGATAACAAGTAGACTGGAATGCAACAACACTGACTGTTCTATCAAGGTTTTGTAGACTTTTCACACAAATTATATATTATTTATTAGGCCAGTAAATTGGGATTGGGGGAGTAACTTTTGAAGGCTATTTTCACTTTTATTGTTCATGGCCAGTTTCATCATTCTTCGAGAATGTTGGGAAATTGCATAGTGGTGCTCTAACTAATATGAATGTATGTCACCCAGTAGCGCATCATGTCTGGTTCCTAACAGTCTTTACAAGTTGAATTGAGGACTCTGCATTTATTCAAGAATCGTAACATAATTTATCTGGATTCTGTAGATGCAGTGTGGTTGCTGAAGTCAAACTGCAGATACTTTGAACTTGGATATTTGGCATCTGCTGTATGTAACCTTAAGTGATGGTTTTAGCTGTTCATGCAATGGACTGTTTTTCTTCTGTACAGCAACATGCTCGGAAGGCCTTAGACTTCTTGTGGGAAAGGCGGCAGCGCAACAGCAACCTAGTGGGAACAACCATCAACATCCACACTGGAGACTGGGTCCGCAGAGGTGGGACACGTTGCTTCAGTGCTTCTCTCTGTTCCCCATCTATCAAATCAGATGCTTTACAGTTTCCTCCTGACATTGATCTATTTCTCTCCGTTTCTCATTTCATGAACAAAACAAAATTTGCAGATGTTTTATTCCTCTCCATAGATGCTGCCTGACCTGCTAAGTTCCTCCAGCATTTTGTGTGTTACTTCTTATTTCAGTGTCAGTTTTACTAATAATACCTGAATTGCTGTGAAAAGTTCCTTTCTTCATATTCCTTGATATTGAAAATACCATTTTCCAATATTTAGCTAGATTATTGATGTTTTCCTATAGATTGACATACTACTTTTATCTAGTTAATGTTCTCAGAATTAGAATAAGGTTTATTATCACTGACGTACCTGTATGTCATGAAATTTGTTGTTTTTTAGCAGCAGTGCAGGGCAATGCATAGAATATACTATAAATTACAATAAGAAATATATAAAAATAAATTAAATTATAATAAATGAAATTATTTTTACTGATTTTTTTATGCAGATAGTGGAGTTGGAGCTGGAATTGATTCTTATTATGAATATCTCTTCAAAGCATACATTCTGCTTGGTGATGATGGCTATCTGCAGAGATTCAACACTGTAAGTTTTGCTTCTTTTTGCTACATCTTAGTTGTCACGTTATTTTCCTTCTTTAAATAATTCCATGAATATTAGGAATGGTCAGTAAAAAGAAACTAGGTAGATATTACTAGCATGATAGACTCAAATATGTATATAAAATTCAAATAATTGATTTTAAAGTCTCACTCTTTCTGGAACTGAAATGAATTACAACCTACCAATGGCATTGCTGGATAAAACAGCTGAATTACCCAAAAGCTTTTATAGGGAATTGTTACTCTGGCTTATGCAATCAAGCTATTTGGAAGAAAAGTAAATAATTTTATGAAGGTTTAAAACTTCAGCACTAATCTGTGTTAAACCTGGTCAAACTTCACTTTTTACATGATTCTGATTACCAATCAGATGGCTAAATATAATCAGAGTGGTGGTAATTAAGCAGTTATTCGCATTGTAATGAATTTACACAATTAGAGTAACTGGTGTTGAAAACTGAGTGGTTCAGTTTGTTGTTTGATGGTGACGCTCAAAGGTAACTAGCAACTACAGGGAAGTTCATTGAACGCAGCTTCAAATGCTGTTTTCCTTTAATTGCATCACCAGCCTCAGATACTATTCATTTCGCCGCTCCCTTAATTCACTTGCCATCCGATCTTTTATTAATCAGCACGTTCAGTGAGTCATTAGATTTGCTCCCACACATAAGCATGGCTATATGCTTCAGTTTTACATTGTACATCTCACAGGCAACAGGCACTACAATAGTGCCACCATATACAACCACTTCATTCACTGACGTATTTCCCCCTTCCCTGTAAGGTGGCATAAAATTAGATGCAATGGTAGTTAACTGATTTGTGATGGGTGCAATGGCAAGACCATATCGACAAGGGGAAGACACTTAAGCAGTTATTGGAGAACCCACTTCTGAGGCTTTGGTTGGTACCTGATGCCCAATCCTCCTTGTTTTCTATCTGCATAATGAAAGCCCTCCTGCAGTGCCACATTTCCCTATACTACTTGTTTCCATTTTAAACTTTGCGCAGCTGGGTCATGTAGCAGTTATTGCAATATTTACAGTGCCAGTGATTAGGGTTCAGTTTCCGCCACTCTTTGTAAGGAGTTAGTATGTTTTCCCCTTGATAGTGTGAGTTTCTTTAGGTGCTTCGGTTTCCTCACACATTCCAAAAATGTGTGGGTTGAGGGTAGTAAGTAGTGGGCATACTATTTTGACACTGGAAGCATGGTTAACGTTGCAGTCTCTATTGTAGCCCAAGTGAAACAATTATGTGCTTTCCCGATAGCTTGCGATTTTCTCTTTTAAACACCATTAGCTATCTGTAATTTAAGTCGTGGATGTTAATCTTGATTGGATCAAGCAGGATACCACAGCATTTTGTTCTCCGAATTTTGTTAGGATCAAACTGACATCTGTTTTATTCTGCAGAACTGCAATACAATATATCACTTCATCATTATTTATTTTTTAAGTATTGCTTTAGTTTGCTGTGTTAGAAAGGAATGAAATAGTAAAATATTTCAGTTGATACATTAACTTAAGGTATCTGAGAGGAAATGGCAGTGCTGTCATCTGTTGTTTTCCCTTTCAGCACTATGCAGCCATCATGAAGTATATAAGCCAACCTCCTCTCCTTCTCGATGTCCACATACATAAGCCACTGCTAAATGCACGGACATGGATGGATGCTTTGTTAGCTTTCTTCCCAGGCCTGCAGGTAAATTCTGTTCCTTTTTCAGGATCAAGTCTCCTTGAGCCTCAGAAAATCAGCAACTTGCGAAATTAAAAATGGTCACGTTTTATCTTCCCCCTTGCTTCTCAGTCCTGAAGAAGGGTCTCGGCTTGAAATGTCGACCATTGATTCATTTCCATAGATACTGCCTGACCGGCTGAGTTCATCCAGCATTTTGTGTGTGTCACTTTTTATTAATGCCTGCATATTTTGAGAAATGAAACCTGACTGAATACCTGGACCTCCTGATTCAGGAAGTTAATCCCATTTAAATCCCGACATAAAATCAGTCTGTGCTCTGGCCTTTAGTTGATACAAGATCAAATCATGTCATTATAAATATAAAAGAAAACGGCAGAGACTGAAATTGTTTTATCTGATTATGTTGGGAACACTCCACAGGTCAGGTAGTATCATGAAAGAGAAATATGTATCAGGTTTAAAACATTTTTTCAGAGCTGGTGTGGAATATGCTGCCTTAACCTTTTGAGTATTTCTACCACTTGGCCTGGATGATTGACTACTTCAGTATGTGTAATATCCAGTTTAAATGGTTCCTATTCTATTGTGGGGGTTATAACATGAAAAGTACAGACCAGTTGCTTTCCCTCGGTATCAAACATTAAAGGCTGTATAAGTAAATTTGTCAGTAATCTTACCAATTGTATTTGAAGTAGAATAATTTATTGTTAATATCTGGAGCAAGCATAACTTAAAATTAAACAAAATTAGATACTTTCATTGAAAGACTGGTTTGAATTTCAACAATAAGGAGTTAATTTTTGTGCCTCATGTGTTGCTGATTAAATGGACAAAGAAATAAAATTCATCAGATGAATGATTTTGCCGTGGAAATGAAATTCTACTGTGGTATCAATGTGAATCTTTAAGCCCAGCGGTCCCCAACCACCGGCCCATGGACTGGTACTGGGCCGCAAAGCATACGCTACCGGGCTGTGAGGAAACGATATGATTTGGCGATATGAGTCAGCTGCACCTTTCCTCATTCCCTGTCACGGCCACTGTTGAGCCATTACGCATGCAAGGTCATTACCCGCGCGTCATCCATGTCGGCCCGGGAAGGAGATCAACTCCTTGAGTTTGCAAATGACAACGGGCTGAAAAGTATGTTTGACATAACATCTCTGCCAGCATTCTGGATCAAAGTCAAGGCTAAATATCCTAAGATAGCCACGAAAGGACTGAAAACGTTGCTTCCATTTCCAACATATCTCTGCAATGAATGCAACAAAAACTAAATTGCGGAATAGACTGGACATAAGGAACCCCCTTCGAGTATCACTGTCTCCCATCACCCCTCGATGGGACCGTCTTGTTGCAGGGAAACAAGCCCAGGGCTCCCACTGATTCAGCGATATTGGTGTGTTGCAATGATTTTATATGTTCTTACGGGGAAAATATGTGCTGTGTGTTTAATATCCAAACGTTACTTAAAATGTTATGATGCTATTTACTTATAAGTGACTACTATAACCATATAACAATTACAGCACGGAAACAGGCCATCTCTGCCCTTCTAATCCGTGTCGAATGCTACTCTCACCTAGTCCCACCGACCTGCACTCAACCCATAACCCTCCATTCCTTTCCTGTCCAAATACTTATCCAATGTTTCTTTAAATGATAATATCGAACCTGCCTCTACCACTTCTACTGGAAGTTCATTCAACACTTACTTCAAGCTCCCTGTCCTCCCCTGATAATTGACTTATCACTATATTCATGCGAGGAAAATATGCGCTGTGTGTTTAATATTAAATTTGTTAGATAAACCCTTTTAGAAACGAAATTGAGTGTATTAGCCACTTATCACCTATATTATAGTCGTGATTAACACCCCCTCCCGAACAGAATCGCCAAAAATGATTTGCTGGGGGGGGGGGAAATTGGCACGTACACGCACGCGCACTGGTGCCCCGGCAAGGCTTCATGGTCATTGTAGTCTTTCTCGGGGTAAACCCAACGTATTTGACTGCTACTCTTTTCTGTTGGCAACACTACACCCCCCCCGGTTGGCCGGTCTGCAAGAATATTGTCAATATTTAACCGGTCCGCAGTGCAAAAAAGGTTAGGGACCCCTGTTTAAGCCTGTTAATTATATGGAGTTGTTATTGGCTTCATATTTATTGATGTTAAATATAAATGGAGGGAAAAGGATAGTTGTTTAGAATGAATTGATGTTAGTCAAGCAGTTGGTCAAGTTATGTGCATCCTTTAAGCAGGTGAGGCAAGTTAACAATGCAATCATAGCCACGCACACAGAAATTGAAAAGTACCCATTAAATTTTGTGGTCGGCTCAGTTTTCTTTGATCAATATCAAAGCAACAGTGACGGTGGTGGAGGCAGGTATGATAGCGTCTTTTAAGAGACTTTCAGATGAGCTTTGGGGAAGTCTAGTAATTTCTAAGGTAGGGTCATGTTCTGCACAACTTTGTGGGCCAAAGGGCCTGTATTGTGCTGTAGGTTTTCTATGTTTCTTTGTTTCAATATTAACTTTGAGGTATTTTTGAGAGAATCATATTTTCATTAGTTTCTTGTTAGCTTCGCAGGTATCTTGATATTGTTTTGAAGCTTGCATTCTGAAAGTGTCTTCAATTGCATTTAAATGTGACGCTCAGGCGATTCAAGTGCTGCACTTTGTATAAGGTATTACCAAATGCAAAAGTGATGCAGAGCTGGACATGCATTTGTAGTATGCAATATAATCACTGATTCAAGTGGCACCTATAATCAGCACAACGTCTGCTTGTTTTGGGCCACTATTTGACCTCTGAGGTTCTGTTATTACTCTCTGGCTAAATTATATCTCCAAATCGGAAATCATAAATTGTAGTGTTTTGATTTGTTTACATGTGATTACTTTCCTCAAATGTGTTAAGTGTATCCTGTATCCTCAGAGGCTGCATGGTAACAGTAGTACATTGATATAATGAAAGGTTATAAAAAAAGGTATATTTAACCTTTGCACCTTTTTGTTCTTTATTTCTGCTTCAATTGGCAGTAAGTACTTCAGTTTTCCAGAAGATTTGGTAGAATTTTTATTATGTGGTAAATGAAATGTTAAGATACTGTAGTTGTCAATTCACTTTTATTAAATGCATAAAAAAAACATGAAAACAGTGGGGACATGAAACAAACTGAAAATCCAGACACCACACTGATCAGTCAGTATCAATAAAGATATGCAATATGTTCATATCTTGTGTTACAATTAAGACATCATCATCATCATCATCATCTGTCTTTATTGATACTTTTCAACTGGCTGTAATATATTCAGTTTTCATTTGATATATTTAAGTACGATACTGTTTTATGAATCAGTATTCTATTCTATTTTTATAAAGTACCATTGATTTTCTTGTTATTTAGGTTTTAAAAGGAGATATACGTCCAGCTATAGAAACTCATGAGATGTTATATCAAGTGACAAAAAAGCACAACTTCCTTCCAGAGGTAATGGGAACTTTCAAGCACTTCTAATTGTTCAACTTAATTTTAATCATTATTAATATTTAAATTGCATTGATGTTGTGTATTAATACATGAAGCCTGGCATGCTTAACAGTTTTACTTTTGTTATGTTTTCAGTTGTGATTTGCAGATCTTTTCTGCCATCTCTGTTTCTTCAGATGACCTGATTCTTTACAATTTGCTTCATTTTCCCCATTCAATAGTTTATTTTACTATATTTATACCCTGGTGCTCATGTCTTTGCTGATTGTAGGTTAATGGCAGAGAATTAATCAGCTCCTTCCTTAACCAGTATTTTCTAAAGAAAACCAACTGGTCGTCTGTCTCATTATTTATGGAATATTGCAGCCACATTTGCTCATAATGAGTATACTTAAAAGTAGTTTATTCAAAATGAAATACTTCAGGACATTCTGAAAATCATCTTTTTATCCCAAAAAGCGTGTGATGTTGCTTTTTCATTTCTACCTTCTAGTTTCTATCTTAATCATTTTGTTTTTCTGTATTTTATTAAAGGCACAGTTGAACTTATTTTAAATTCATTCTTGGGGAAATGGACATGCTGACAAGAATAGTAATTACTGTCCATCCACTGGTTTGTCTCCAGAACTGCTACAGTGTTCATTCTTCATGCATAACTTTAGTTGCAGTGTGGATCAGCAGATTTTCCTTTATAAAGATATCAATAAATGCGTTTTTGTATTTTTGTCTCTGTTTTTCAAACTTTCATCTTGCTATGCTGTGAACTAGAATTCTCTCAATTGTTAGTCCAAGCCTCTGAATTACTGCATTAGTAACACGATCATTGTATGAGCATACCCTTTAAATTCCCTCTCTCCTTGAATCGCCAGTTACTACAGTCTGCTAAAGAAACTATTTCAATTGTTCTACCATTTCTAAATTTTAAAACTAAAGCTTGGAATTAGCTTATCATAACATTCTGATTTTGTCTTACCACAACATTACAATGTTAATACTGCCTTGCGTTATAAGCCTTAACTGACTCAAAATGCTATATTTTTAATTTCAGAACCTAATGCACTAGTCAAAGTCCCCAACTCTGAAAATAGCCCAACTATTCCTCTAAGTATGCTATATTCCCTCAATCCCATGTTCTTTAATTTTGTTTAATGTCATGTTACATAGTACCTTATTGAAAGCCTTCCGAAAGTACAAATGTATCATCACATCCGCTGGTTTGCCCTTTGCTATTCTGATAGTTACACCAATTTCACAAGACTCATCAAAACGTGACTTCTCTTCTGTAAACCCACATTGACTTGGCCCAGTCTTCCTATTAATTTCTAAGATCCAGTTATGATTTTAATTTAACAATAGATTCCATCATTTTCTCCACCATTTGTTAACCTTTGTGTCGTTCTATAGTTTTTTTCTTTGAAATCTTCGATCATGTTTTCTAGGCTTTTACCACTGATTTTAGAGTTCACTGGGCCCAACACCCTCTCCGACCTGAATTTGCTGAGAGTACCTATTTCCTATATAAGGTAAGTTTCTGCTTTTTCAAATTCAAGTTTAAGTTTAATTGTCATTTAACCATACACATGTATACAGCTAAATGAAACAGCATTCCCCTGGGGCTATGGTGCAAAACACAGTACATACAGTCACCCACAGCACATATAGTTATAATAGTACATCCAGTCATAAATTAATATTAGCACAAGTGCCTCAGTGGCATGGCCTGAGGATGATGGTGCATGGGATGTCGTTCTGGAGCTGTGTTTCTGCAGTTGAAGTTTGCAGCAGTTCCTCATCTCACGCTGATTCAGTCACAGAGAAATGCATTTCAGCTTGTCTTTCATGGAAGGAACATTGGAGAGTAGCACTGGTAGGAGAGCTGGCCTGCAGGGGCCAACCCCCAACCTAACGTGGGTTCCAGTGCGCCTGCCATGTCTCTTCTCTCCCACACCGCCTCCGGCACCTCCTCCTCGAGTGGCTGTGCCGAGGCATGGGGAATGGAGGGCACGCAGCTCCCCCGTTGTCAGTCTTGCCAATGAACCAGACTTGCTGTATTTTATACAGTAGATTCCGGGTTAATTAGGACACATTTTGGCCCAATTAAGTGGCTGTCCCAATTAGCCAAAGTTTCATGGAAATAGTTAAAAAGGTTTAAAAAGGTATAAAAAGGCAAACTGAGTAACAAATTATGTTTTAAAATCAAATACACAACAAATTAAAGCACTACCAATAGTATTACAGTAGTATAAAACTATGATTTAGTTTCTAACAGTTCTTGATGGAGAAATTCATCCAGTGTATACAGTGGACAAAATCAACGCAAATACCTGGTGCAGATAATGGACTGCCTTCATACAAAGCTATCGATGGTTGCACCCTCCAAATGTTAATTTTCATTGTAACGTTCAAGATGATTGTTGATACTGTTAAATTCCTCATGGTTCTAATGTGTTGAAGTAGTGAAATCATTTGATTTTCACTCCCAGTGGTTTTTGGCACCTCCAAGCCTGAATATTTGAAACCGCAGTGAGCAAAGCAGTTTGGAATTGTCTTTCTGCTTATTTCTTGCCAATTATCGATGACAAAAATCACTACTTCTTGAACGCAGACACATGCAACTGTTGCAATTTAACAGGTGTTCGATCTTGACACAGTGTAGCGTCTGACAACCACACAGGTGCGCATGACTGATGCTAGCTAGAGCCTATTTGGCAACAGTCTCCTGCCCCAATTAAGTGGCATAGTGTCGCAAATAAACAAAGGGAATCCAGCTATTTTCTCAATTAGTTTTTGTTCTTTAAGAGTTACCCCAAATAAGCGGCTGTCTGATTAACTGATGGCCCAATTAACTGGAATCCTCTGTATTACCAATGTCCAACAGCAACTTGCAAAAACAGCAGCTTCCAACAAGAAAAACGTTTAAAGCACACATCTGCACCATTTATTGGACCTGGGGAGGCTGCTCAACTGAGTGCACTACTATATTACCAGAAACCCATGCAATAAAATACAAATGTGCTTCATTTTTAAATTGTATTTGAAAAATGCAAAAATTCATGCACAATTCTGGACCAGTAGCTGCTATTTAACTGTTAATGACTACTATTACTGTAAACAGGCGACAGGGGATAAATATTACCTGGAGGTGGGAAAGAGTATCATTGAGAACCTGAATAAGTATGCCCGTGTACCATGTGGCTTTGCAGCAATGAAAGATGTTCGTACAGGAAGCCATGAAGACAGGTCAGTCCCTTCATTACCTTTTTATTAGTTCTCTCTTCCTTTCACTGAAGTAAGCATTAAAATACCTGAATCCGTTTATGGATTACAAGGAACACCACCTATCAATCTTGGTAATTTTACTCTTATCATTCTGTTTCTAATAATCAGTCACCGAACCATGCCATAAAGTTAACTCCAAGTTTGTGTATTCTTCTGGAATGGGTACAGATATTTATTGTACAGTGTGGTTATTTACCCCATCTGCTCCATTTCAACTTGAAATAAAAGTAATGCAGACGGATCCTTATCTCTAGATTTTGGTTTTTAGCTTTGTAATTTACGCTATACTAGATTCTCATAAAGGTTCTTCTTAAATATTATGTTCTCAGTAGTTATCACCCTTTGAGGCAATGGTTTCCAGAGCACAATCAGTCTGAGTGACAGCAATTTTCAGTGGTCTTCTCTGATCTTTTTCTTCCTAACCTTATATCTTTGCAGCTTTTGTTTTTGACCACTATGCCGTTGGGAACTGTGTGATTCCTATTTACTCTAGCGGGGCCTAATTAGGGTTTGTATTCCATGCCATGCCCAGTAAAATTTTGTATATCCTCTATCTATCCAACTGATAATCTATCCAACCTGACACTTTTGTGAGTGTAGGTAGGACAGTTTCCAATGTTTTTGATAAGCTTTTGAAAAAAAAATCTTTTTTTAATCAGATGCTTACTGCAGCTTTCCTTGATTTTTTTTTTGTTTACTCACCTAATAGAAACAATGATCCAGAGAAAGAGGGGAAGATTTTTAAATCATTTATAATAAGCAAAATTTTTAATCTTGATATTAGACATTTCTATTGAGTCCTTTACTTCCACTCAAGAGGACAGAACAGTCAAACAGTGCAACATTCTCTCATTTTTACAGGAATTTGACCTCTTGTGTGAACCATTAAAACTTACTTAGAAGTATCATACTGAATTCCTTAAATCTGTGCTATCATATCATATACTGAAGCTGGTTAGAAGTATGCAGTAATTATAGTAATGCTTGGGTATTATGAAAGATGTATTATAGAATAGCTCTTTTTAGAAAGTTTATTTTTCTATTGTTCATGAGTCAATTCCAAATTGCACCTTATGACCATAAATACATGTAATTAAATATTTAAAAACACAAACACGAGGAAATCTGCAGATGCTGGAATTTCAAGCAACACACATAAAAATTACTGGTGAACGCAGCAGGCCAGGCAGCATCTATAGGAAGAGGTACAGTCGACATTTCGGGCTGAGACCCTTTGTCAGGACTAACTGACGAAGGGGCTCAGCCCGAAATGTCGACTGTAGCTCTTCCCATAGATGCTGCCTGGCCTGCTGCGTTCACCAGCAATTTTTATGTGTGTTGAATTAAATATTTATGTAGGCCCAGTTCTTGGTTGCTTCCTTTGTCTCTTGTCTTGACATTTAGTTAGGCTTTTGGTAAGATAACTGGGTAAATGAGCATCATGTCACATTTGGCAATGTGAAGTACTGGGTTATCTTGGGTTTTGTAACTTTTCATTATCCAAATATCACTGTATTATGAGATGCATATAAAATTGTAAAGGATTTATTAAATAAGTAATCAATCTGAACAATGTTAAAAATTCTGTTCTGAGATCCATCATTTATTTTCTTCCTCGAAAAGGAAAACAGAAGTATGACTCTTGAGAGTCGAATCATTTTTAAATAATTAAACATTTTTATTTTCTCTTTTCATACAGGAGTATTAGATCAATTATTTTAAACCTGCCTGCATTAATTTGACTTTCATACCCTGAATTTCTCCAACTGGTATATATTCATCCTCGAATATATAATAGGTTTTGTATACCTAACCCCTTAAGTTTGAATGGGAGCCATGAGTCAATTATCAATTAATTAATTTATGAGGCTGAACAATTTGTAGAATTATCTCTTTTAGTACCTTTTGAACTTGTTACCACAGAATTCTCAACACACAGATATCCATGTGATTTGGGCATGCTGCAAGAAGACGCAATTACAATCCCAAATAAAGTTATATAAAAATAAATCACTTTTGTTACACTTTAGTGTAGATAAAAATTAGATCTTAATGTTTTAATTTTTACACAGAATGGATTCCTTTTTCTTGGCTGAAATGTTCAAATACCTGTTCCTTCTTTTTGCTGAGAAAGAGGATGTTCTGTTCGATGTTGAGGATTATATCTTTACCACTGAGGCCCACCTGTTGCCACTTTGGCTTTCTACCAACTTCACCAAGGATAAGAAAAATGAGGTAGGTGACAATATTTATTGGAATTTTGCAAATGTGAATGGAATATATATAGATAGGCAAATCAATTAAAGTTACAAATTTAAGTTTGCTTTTGGATTATCTTCATTTGAGTTTTGATCTTATTGCTTTACGTAGGCTGATCTATTGCAATCACAACTTTATATCATCATGTTCTATCAAATTATTAGTGTACTATTATCTCTTAAACTGTATGTATTTTATGAGCAGCTGAATTGATGTAAAATGACACCTAAATGTTTGGTATTTCCAACAAGAAATCTACTACCATTGATTTTTATAAGTCCGTTATCATATGCTGTGTATGGTCTCCAATAAGAGAATCACTGATTTTCTTTTCTTTTGCTGAGTTTGTCCCATGATTTTTGAGAACCAAACCCAAAGGATTGGCACACAAAAATTGCTGATAGGAACTCAGCAGGTTAGGCAACATCCATGGAAAGGAATAGAGAGTTGACATTTCAGACCAAGACCCTTCATTCAGGACTCAAAGGGTTATTTTCTTTCCCCTGCATCCTGATTGATCTGCATTTTCCATATTTTCTACAAAGTCTTCCAAAAAATTACAGCAACTATAATGAAAGAAGTTATATGAATTGGATAGTTCACTGATTTATATTTGATTTTTTAATCTAAATATTGTGCTTTTGTTTGTGCATAACTTAAGTACACAAGTAGAAAAAAGCAGGTCTGCAACTGCAACTTAAGAAGACCAGTATCATCCCAGTACCTAAGAAGAACAAGGTTACGTGCTTTAATAACTGATGCGCAGTAGCTCTAATATCAACCATCATGAAATGCTTGAAGAGGCTTGTTGTGGCCTGCGTTTGTTCCAGCCTCCCATACAACCTTGATCACTGCAAGTTGTCTATTGCCAAAACATGACAATGGCAGACACATGTCCCTGGCTCTACACTTATCTCTGGAGTAGCTGGACAGTGAAGACAGCTGTTATATTATTGTTCATTGCTACAGCTCTGCCTTCGGTGCTAGAAAATGAACCTGAGGGTAGTATATGGTAATTTGATAATGTACTTTGTATAATTTCAAGCAAACTCACCTCCAAACTCCTAGACCTAAGGCTTAACATCTCTTTCTTCTGCAACAGAATTCTCAATTTCTTGACCTATAAACTGCAACCAGTAAGGATGGGTAGCAATGCCACAATCAGTTATTAGCACTGGCGCCCCACAAGGCTGCATTCTCAGCCCTCTACTCCCTGTATAGAAGTACGGTCACTCGAGTCGAGTATGATGTGCTCCTATGGGGTCATTCCCTTAATAGTGAAGGCCAATGCGTGACTTTGTTTAATGTGGGGAGGCTGTTTCATGGACAGCCACTACACGGTTCTTGACAAATCGGTGTTAAGATACAGTGGCGTGGAATGCAAGTCAACTAGGAGCCCTTCACTGCTGTAGCCTTGCTCCGCCTTCACTTCTGTTGTCACGTGTCATGAAGTCTGGGTTGGATTGCTCTTCGTCTCGTGTCTGGAGCCTCCATGGATGAGCCTAACAGGAGCTAAGCTCAAGAAGACGTGGCTCAGGAACTCACAAGCCTCTCCATCGTGACAAGATGATGTTCCTCAGGGAAGATGCCTGTATACTCATGATTCTGCCCTAACTTTGTGTACAAGTTTACAGATGATACCACTGTGGATGGGCCATGTCTTACATGATGATGCATAGGAGTAGAAGAAAGAGATAGGGAGTTTACTGAAATGGTGTCATGACAATAGCCATTACTCAATGGCAGCAAAACAAAAGAAAGGGTTAATGCATACTCCTTTCTTCATCAGTGGGGCTGAGATTGAAAGGATTGAGAGCTTCAGGTTTCTAGGAATAAACATCATCAATAGCCTGTCCTGTCGTAGCCGTGAAGACACCACAGCCAAGAAAGCGCATCAACACCTCTACTTACTCAGGAGACTAAAGAAATTTGGCATGCCCCTGTTTACCCTCACCAATTTCTATCAATGTATCACAGAAAGCACCCGAGCTGGATACATCATGACTACCCTGCCCGTGACCACAGGAAACTGCAGAGATGTGAACACAGTTCAGGAAACCAACCTCCCCTCTATATACAGTCTATACCTTTGCTGTCTCAGTGAGGTAGATCCCACCCACCCAAGATATTCTCTGCAAATTCCCATGGGACAAAAGTTATGAAAGTACATCCCATCAGGCTTAAAGGTAGCTTCTACCCCATTGTTATAAGACCATCCACAGAGGTTTTACTAACGTTTTCTGTTTTTACTTCTAAACATGCAGATGCAAAGTATGACTTTATTTTTATTCTCCTTCTAGACAACAAACTATGTAGTTTTGGATGACAGCAACTTTGATTGGTCATGCCCTAATACACAAGTTCTGTTCCCAAATGATCCTTCTTACGCCGACAGCATTCGTGAGCCCTTTAAAAATGTGGTGGACAAAACTTGCCCAAAGACCAGCACTCGACAGTAAGAATTACTAATACTACACTCAGACATTGTGATGCAGGATACAATCAGAGTTTGGGTATTTTTTTACCATGAAAATGTAATGATTATATCTCACTGGAACGGATGCTTACGCATGGCTTGTGCCTCACTCATCTCATGGTATTTACGCATCTCTGAATGACTATTTATTGAGTGATGTTACTTGTTTGTGTAAATGTACATGTCAGGTTAGAGATGCTGTAGAACCACAGGAACAGTTGAGTAATATGATAACATTTGTTATACATGCTGTGTTATCCCAGGGTCCTGTATTTCAGTATGGACTCTTAAGTAAGCTTTAGTACATTTAGATTATACAGGTTTGCTTTAGTTTAACAGGGTTAATGATGGTGTTTGGTGTTGAAATCTGTTTTTGCAAAATCCTAATAATGTGTACAAATGAGTGAACTGAAACTAAAATTAAAGATGTTAAGTTATGAAGGTACTTTACTCCAGGAAATAAAGTACAGTCTCTTAATTTAATTCTCCCTTCCATACCCAAGGTCAGAAATGAGAAATAAATTTGTGATTTTCTTTTTGTTGCAGGGAGGTAGGTGGCGATGGTCCTGGGGTCAGGTCACATCTGAGGGCCAGAGATTTTATGGCGAACAATCCTGAACACCTTGAGTTACTGAAGAAAATGGGAGTCAGCCTAATTCACCTCAAAGATGGCAGAGTCCAGTTGGTTCAGCATGCAAACCAGGTGAATCTGCTGCTTTGTTTTTGTCATTGATTACTTGCCCCTGGCTGGACACGGCCGTTCCCACAAGATAGCGCCAGAGTATCCCATCCTATTCTCAATGCTGTGCTGGGTTCAGGATCCGTTAGCACAGAAAGTGCTAAACAGAAATATACTATTTAAAGTACAAATCCAGTGAGAAATGATTTGAATTTAATGAATATGTAAAAAACCGTTGTTAATAAAATGGAACTGATAGCAAAAAACAATACATGGAGATTATGTGTGAAGCATTGTAAGTAATGATAAACAAATGTAGTAAATATAGGCAGATGGCATTTTTGTGTAATCACTAGATGAACAAGAAATAATAACAGCTCAGTATATGTTTTAATAGATTTTTGAATGCAAAATGTTTGCTGGACATGAAAGACAGTCTTAAATAGGATTCTATGGTTTAAAAAGTCAGAAATTCATTATGTAATCTATGAGGTAAGTAATCTTCCGAGTACACAGACTCCCAGCGCCTGGGAAATACCCTCTATTCTTTATATCAAAACAAAAGCCATGAAACTGAATATAGGAGTAAAGATGTGTACAAATCTGCTGAAACATTTGTTTTTCAATCAGTTCTAAAACACTACGTGTTCAAAGGATGGAAGTGGAAGCAAAAATGAGAAATCACTGTCTCTTGTATCAAGGGAAGAATAAATGCAATAACAAGTGAATGACATGTTTTCCCCTCCCTCAGGCAGCAAGTGCACACGATGCAGAGGATGGTCTGCGTTTCATGCAGGAGATGATTGAATTATCTAGTCAGCAGCAGAAGGAGCAGCTGCCACCTCGGGCTGTCCAAATTGTCTCCCCTCCATTCCTCGGCCGAGTGGTACTCACAGCTGGACCAGCACAGTTTGGGACAGAGCTTTCCAAAATTACTAGTGGGGTATGAGTTTACTAATATTAATTGGTGTTTGAGTACTGATTTACGGACCTGTTGTAACTTCTATGGTATATGGCAATTTCAATTGAGATGCAAGATAAATACACTCAAAAAATGTTTAATATTATTTGATAGTTTTGGTATAAACACATTTAATAACATTACTAAAAGAGACACATGAAGTTGTCATTTTAAAGCATTGCAGCAAGAAAATGAGCCCTTAGGTCCTCAGAGATTGCAAACTTATAAATATCTAGTCACACAAATCACAATTTATTCTCCCCAATGTTCCTACCATCTACCCCAGATTCTAACATTTAGTTACATACTAGGGACAATTTACAGTAGCCGGTTAACCAACCAGCCTGCGTGTTTTTGGGATATGTGAGGAAGCTGTAACACATGGAGAAAGCACAATCTCTGTGTAGCACTGGAAGTCAGGACTGAGCATAAATTGTTGGAACTATGAGGCAACAACTATTGACTGCCACTGCATTCAAAGAGAAGCAAAAATATGCTGCCTTTTAAGTACAATTTGAAGGAAGGTAATTGTACTTTTTTAAGGGTTGTTCTGCAGGATAAACACAATTGAAGTGATAAATTAAGACTATTTCTGTAAATATTTATCTGGAAGAGGGGCATAAAGACAATGCTATGATGGCACTGATAGAATTTCAGGGTTATTGAAGTTGGTACTGGATGTTGCCAGATGAAAATACAAATATAAATAAAAATTCACATTCATGTCATCTTGAATTCTGTTTGCTTATTAATTCTGTCGAGTTAATGGGAAACTCCAAAGTTACTGGTGAATCCACATCCTACGAGAGGATGAATGTTATCTTCTGGAGAGATAGCAGCAAATATACTGTACATATCACTGAATGACTGGGTGGTGCCTCAACGTTCCTCATGGCTTTTGGGGGGCCAGAGTACAAGGCTGCTGTAATATCATGGGAACAATACCATTTTGTGAACTGTCCAGTTTAGCCTCTCCACGTTTCATTAAGTTGCTTACACCTTCATATTCTGATATTAGCAAATCCAGAAATTCTCACTTAGGCTTTTTTGTTCAGTTCAACAACAGATCCAGAGCTCTATCCAAAACTCCAGCTTATAAAATAGGCTGCATTGTTTTGCACGATTGGTAACCAGTTAAAAAGGGATTCAAATTACAAAATGTTTTAAATTCAGAATGGAGCTGTTGGTCCAAATTGCTGAAGTTATCCAAAAAACAGACATTAGAAGGTTTGGCTCATCATGATCTTATCCAGGTTTTTCACTTTATTCACACTTGCCTTACTCCTCTCCTCTGAGTTGGGATTACCCAAGTTGCCCAAATTTTGGAATAAGATAACAAAGAAGATTTGATAAATAACTAAAATAAACTGTATTTCTTAAAATTCACAACCTGGCAGAGCCTTTGATCCAGGGGCATTGGATCTGCTTATTACTATCATTGGATCAGCAACAAACCAGCAGAGAGCATGTTTCAGGTTTCCTGTTTTAACATCAAGGCTCATAGTTAAATATGGCAATGTAACAAATTTCACCACATATGCAGACGATATTAAACCTGATTCTGATTCAGAAATATTCATTAATAATGCCACTAATAGTACCAGCCTGTCTGTGGGAAATAAGGGCACGTGCAAAGTTGTTTGAAGGCAAGTGCGAAGATTTTATCTTCACTAGGATTAAATGTTTTAAAATATTAAAGTTTATATACAAAAGTTAAAAGTCCACTTGCAATTTCCAGAAAGGTTCTCTGAATTAAGGTCTTTTTTCTTTGGAAGGGGAGCGGCAGATGGAGATTTGGTCGAGAGTTTTCTATTGACATGTCAGAAAAATGGACAGAAAATCGTGGGGAGCATATTTCTAGTTTGTGATTGTAGAAATTTGAATTATTACAGTTGGGGTGAGCAAAGAATTTGGTGCACCAAGCATTGATCATGACCTGATCAATAAATGGGAACTTGATTGGTCAGCTGATAGCTAGACCCTTTTCCTCTACTTATACTTTATAGTCACCAAACAACTGATACTAGAGTGTACAATCATTGCAGCGATATTTGATTCTGCGCTTTCTGCTCCCTGGATTACAAATCGATAGTAAATATTAAAAATTTAAATTATAAATCATAAATAGAAAACAGAAAAATGGAAAGTAAGGTAGTGCAAAAAAACCGAGATGCAGGTCCAGATATTTGGAGGGTACGACCCAGATCCGGGTCAGGATCCATTCAACAGACTTATCACAGTTGGAAAGAAGCTGTTCACAAATCTGGCCATACGAGTCTTCAAGCTCCTGAGCCTTCTCCTGGAGGGAAGAGGGACAAAAAGTGTGTTGGCTGGGTGGGTCGTGTCCTTGATTATCCTGGCAGCACTGCTCCGACAGTGTACGGTGTGAAGTGAGTCCAAGGTCGGAAGATTGGTTTGTGTGATGTGCTGCACCATGTTCATGATCTTCTGCTGCTTCTTCCGGTCTTGGACAGGACAACTTCCATACCAAATTGTGATGCACCCTAGAAGAATGCTTTCTACGGTGCATCTATAAAAATTAGTGAGGGTTTTAGGGGACAGGCCAAATTTCTTTAGTTTTCTCAGGAAGTAAAGGCGCTGGTGGGCCTTCTTGGCAGTGAACTCTGCTTGGTTGGTCCAAGTCAGGTCATTTGTGATATTGACCCTGAGGAACTTAAAGCTTTTGACCTGTTCCACTTGCGCACCATCGATGTAAATTGGGTCTTCACACCATGCCACCAGGTTCTTAATTTCCTCTCTGTACTCAAACTCATCATTACCCGAGATACGGCCTACAATTGTTGTGTCATCAACAAACTTATATATTGAGTAGTTCGATGGAAACTTGGCTACACAGTCATGGGTGTACAGTGAGTACAGCAGGGGGCTGAGTACACAGCCTTGTGGGGCACCGGTGCTCAGAGTGATTGTAGAGGAGAGCTTGTCCCCTATTTTTACAGCCTGGGTCCTGTCTGTGAGGAAGTTGAAGATCCAGCTGCAGATCTGAGTGCTAAGGCCCAGGTTCCGGAGCTTAGGATTCAGTTTATTTGAAATGATGGTATTAGAGGCAGAGCTGTAGTCAATGAAAAGGAGCTTTACGTATGTGTCTTTATTCTCCAGGTGTTCTAAGGAGGAATGTAGGGCTAGAGAGATGGCATCTGCCATTGACCTGTTGCTCCGGTAGGCGAATTGCAAAGCGTCGAGGTTGACTGGTAGGCTGTGGTTGATGTGTGCCATAACCAATCACTCGTAGCACTTCATAGCAATTGATGTCAGAGCCACAGCTCGATAGTCATTCAGGCGTGCCACCTTGCTCTTCTGTTACTGCTGTTGTAAGCCATGCACCTGGCGAACAGGCTAAGAATAGTAAAAAAAAACTGGAAGAAATAGTGTAGAAATCAAATTTACTATTATTATCATACTTGAATAGGAAATATGTCAATTATAGAATAATCTGATTGTCAGCTTCAAAGTGACAATGACTTGCTGTGTAAACATTAATTACATCTCTGCGTTTCAAAATCCTTCATAGGTACGAGGTTATGTTGCAAAGAGTGAGCCCTACAATGGTTGTTCAGAAGTAACAAATCCCGAAGCAATAAAGGGAAAAATTGCCCTGATGCAACGAGGTCACTGCATGTTTGCTGAGAAAGCACGGAATGCACAGAAAGCTGGGGCGATAGGGGGCATTGTTATTGGTAAGATGTACAATTCTTGTTTTCACTTTCATATAGAGCATTATTGAAATAACAAACATCCCACAGTTATGAATGTTCCTGTACTGTGTCACTGATTAGGTTATATCAATACAGCTGAAGTACCAAACTGCATTTTGATGCTGGTTTTAATGACATGCACACTCATTATCCTGTTTTTCATTTTTTGCCTGAGCCTGTCACTTAATTTCTGTAAGGATTACAGTGATGAGTTATTCAATCTGATTTTCTTTGATTCCACTGCAACGATCAACAAAACCATCCTGCTCCATCTGTTCAACACACACAAAATGCTGGAGGCCAAGCAGCATCTACGGAGGAGAGTACAGTCGATGTTTCGGGCCTAGACCCTTCCTGCTGAAGTGTGCGTTGCTTGGATTTCCAGCATCTGCAGACTTTCTCTTGTTTGTGATTGGATTACTGCTCCGGCTGTTGTCTAAAAGGGTTGGAGTTCTCTAAGTGTCATTTTATCTGTCCATTTGCTGCATTGTGTTTGCCCGGTGACAACTGGAATCCTACAAAGGTCTCTCTTGGGCTCTCTGCTTTGCTACTTGCTGCCTCTTAGTGCTGTCATATTTAAGTTTGGAAGATTGATTACACACATTGTGTCTTGTTTCTCTTGATCCTTCCACAACCTTTGTGCTGAAAAACACTCATGACATCCACTTGTATCTGAATTTCCATTTCTTCTAACCCAGCAATGAGAAAATCAAAGCCACTGGCCCCACCACATTCACTGAGAGATTATCACTGTCTTCATCCTTCTCCCCAATCTGAATCACAGTACTCGTAACCTTATTTCTATTACCATTCCTGTGTATAAATCTAATTGCCAAAGAAATGCAGTACATGACAAGTGCTGCTACTTTAAGAATAGATGAATTATTAAATAGGAGCTGGTCACAAAGCTGTACCGAGGGCAATGGTGGTTGTGTGTTTAAATTTATGGATCTTGGTTAATTTTTTGTATTGCTGTGCATGTAAATTAAGTCCATTTTAGCATTTTTGTTCAAATTGTTGCAAAAATTGATATTCTCAAATGCATATGGTTTTCATTAATGTGATTTAATGAAGCTTTTAGGAACATGATTTTTTAATGTATTGTTGATGCGTACAAATTAGATGCCACATTTTTCAAATTAATCCTTAACATACTTGTCAAAAACACTGAAGTTGATTCATTTAAGAGTTGTTTTGCATGACATTCTTTTACATTTGGATGCTATTTGTCATTTACTGAAATTTGTTTATAAAAGCTCATTCTGCAGTGTAGACCAAATTTAATGGGTTGCAAATCAGTGTATGTGAGGTACTAAGAGCCTTTTTCTAGTTAGTTCTAGGCCATAAAATGGAGTGCTCTGTATCTGGCACCATCTAACCATCTCATTTAAAGACAAATGTAGAAAAGTAAATATTTCTGTACTGGAATACAGTGTTGGGATGGTCTATATTCATTTAATCATCACCTGAAGGTGGGAAAATTATCCCTCAATGACAAATGTTGAATGTGAGGTTCGGTTAACTGTGCAGCTTAAAATGAGCCAAGCTGTCATTTGTTAGTTCTTTTCTGCAAAAGAATAGAACTTAATGGGCACTAAAGATTTTGGTTGTCTGTTTGTATTCTACCGTTGTTTTAACTGAACTTGCTATTGGACAGATGACAATGAAGGAAGTAGCAGTGACACGGCCCCCCTCTTCCAGATGGCTGGCGATGGAAAGAACACTGACGACGTTACAATCCCAATGCTTTTCCTCTTCAATAAGGAAGGAAATATCATCATTGATGCTATGCGGGAATATCAGGAAGTAGAAGTGCTGCTCTCAGATAAAGCAAAAGATAGAGGTAAATTTAAACAGACGGAAAGTCATTCTATGCCCAGAGTGATTTATCATGCTCCTTTTTTAAATGTAGCTTAAAGTTTGTAGCCTTCCATGCTTGATAAACCTATCCTTCTGCATTGAAAACTTAAAATACTGTTGCATGTTGTCAGTGCCCAGTGTTTCACATCACACAAACGTCATTATTTCTGGAGTAAAGCGGCGCAAATGTCAGGACTGGGATTATTACTTTACTGGTAACCCAATATTCCAAACATTAAATGCTAAACTATTAAAGGAATGAATGCAAATTAATTTCCTTTAATTCTCTATATCTGATGTCTTTTTTGCTTACCTTTATATCTGTGTCTCTTTCCCTATTTTTCTAGTTAAGCCTATTGACTTATTTTTCTTTTTATTAAATAAAAAATGGTGTTTTCTTTCTCCTGTTTTCTTTAACTGGATATCATTATTTATTTTGGGTGCAGAATAAATAATGGTGCCAGAACTCTGAGTGCTAACCCTTATTGCTATTTTGGGACAGACACATAATTTTTGGGATTAAATTTATTAATCTGACAAAACAATTGTGAATCTAAGAGGTTTTGCATTTGTTATTTTTAGAAATTTGAGAAGAACAGTATTAAGACCAGCATAAGTTGCCTATCCAAATTATCCTTGAGAAGTCGTGAAGGCCATTTTTTTGATCCACTGTAAATTGTGTCATGGTTAGGTAGCTGTTGGATAGGGAGTTTAAGTTGCTGGTATTGAGTAAACGTGCCAATTTATTTCCAAATCATTATGGGGTGTGACATAGAGTTCATCTCTCTTGCAATGGTGTTCCCATTTGTCCATTCTACTTGGCCTTCTAAATGAAAGGGGCAGTGAATTTGTAAGGTGCTGTCAAAGGAGGGTTGTGAGGGTGCTGTTATGAGTCTTGTTGACAATGGTTATTGCAGCTGTGGTGAACAGGGAAGAGATGTTCATGATGTTAAATTTGAAGTTGGTCAGATGGCCTGGTTTATCCTGGTCAATCTGATTGCTGTTATGTATCTTGAGTGTTGTTGGAGCTGCACTTCTACAACAGGTTGCAAAGTATTCCATCACATGTCTGAATTGTATCTTGTAGTGAATGGAGAAGTTTTGGGAAATCAAGAGGTGAATCATGTGTTGCAGAGTTCTAGCCTCTGGCCCATTCTTACACTCACAGTATTGATGTGGTCTGTGCAATTAAGCTGCTGCTCAGTGACAGCCTTAGAAATTGTGGAAGACGAGGCAATGGCACTGCCATGAAATGTAAAGGATACGTGGTTAGACCTTTTGTTTTTGCAGATGGTCATTGCCTGAAACTCAAGGGAATGCTGAAAATTACTGTAAGTGCTACTGCCTACTTACCAGCTGAAGCTTGGATAATGGTCCGGTCTTGTTTTAGATTATTTTATTGCTTGTGAATTGAACAGTGTGCATTCATTAGCATACATCTGATCTTCTGAGAGACTGTTAGATCATTTGAAGATAGAACACTATACAGTATTGAGGGAATTCTGGAGCTGATATGGATGTCCCCTGATTCTTTATTAATGTCAAGTTCAACTCCAAACAATAGAGAATTTATTTTTTGATTATCTTGAAGAAGTGGTGAAGGCCACTTTTTTAATCCACTGTAAATTGTATCATGGTTTTCTCTGGATCTCTGATTGCACTTTCTGCCAACTTCTCCCTTGATATCATGGATTCGCCTCTTTGGAAAATTGTTCATTTGTTCATGTTTGACTCAAGGTTGAAATGAAATCTGCAGTCAATTGCTTCTGGCAGAATCTAAAATGAACAGGGTACTTGTAAGTAAGTGCTACTGGTTAACACTGTTAATATCTTCCCTCACTTCATGATGGAAAGTAGGTGGTAATTGTTCATGAGTCAGATGTAACTCAACATCTTGAACTATTATTCATAGGTTGTGTGTGAATAAACATTTGCATGTATAATTAGACCAATCATAGAATGATTTTTGTAACCAGTGTTGCTTCTTTTTTTGCGTCACATGGACAAAAATAACAGCCACAATTATTAAAGGTAAAAGAATTAGAAATTACATTGGTAAGAAGTTTCTTTTAAAATTTAATCTTACTTAATGGTCAACATCATACCTGGCCATGTATATCATGTGTTTGTATGTCAAAGGATATCACTTGGAAAACATATAGGAAGTGTGTAGTAGTGGCTGTCAGTCTATAATGCATTCAGCTTTTCTTCCTTTTTCTCAACCTTGAGTTTTTGTCCATAGCAATACAATTGTGACTAGGGGTTCGGTAGCATGAAGAATTAATTCCAGCATTCTAATTCATGCTATTAATTTTAATGAAAGTAAGGTTTTGCCTCCAAAAGCCTCAGTTAAGCAGAAGCCACTGCAGAAGCTAAATTGACTGAACTAGATAGAGGGTATAATATTAAACAATGAAATCTGAACAGCAGGACAATGAGAAATGAGAAATGGCAAAGGCCGAGGATGGTGATGTGGGCTGTGATGATACTTTCAAGGATTTCTGAGAGGAAAACCTTGGAGATGAATCTGCAGTTTGCAGTGACTGACAAATTGAGGGCAGGATTTTAAGGAGAAGAGTAGTTTTAAAGGGCTTGGAGGCAGTATGCTAGGATTACTGTTAAGATCTAACTTGGGAGGCAGAACTGATGAACGGTTTAATTGGACTAGAGTCAAGGGTGCAGGAGATCGGTTCACATGGACAATTTGGTAAAAATGGGGTGGGGTAGATGGTGCAGGGCCTGAAGATGGAGTTAAACTAAAGCAAGATATCATTTTGGGACTAGGGTAGGGTGGCAACTAACTTGATTTGAAAAATAGAATAGATACAATTGCTGTAATTTTTGAATGAAAAGAGCGTATGTTGGAAATACTTAGCAGGTCAGGGAGTATCTGTGGAAAGTGAAAGGAAGACAACAGCTTGAGGGAGATTTTGTTTGGACTAAAGGGGGGGGGGAGTGGCAAGAACAGACAGTATTAATCAAGGCAAAAATAGTAAATGAACGGCTTGATGGAAAGAAGAAGGAAATGTTGGATGGTGGGGTTGTGCTGATGCCAGTACTGCTTCTGGAAAACAGCTGGGATTTTTTATTTTGAGAGCATTCTAAATAGTGTAGAAGAGAGCAGGACTGATCTGGTTTGTTTTATGTGATGTTATGATAGTATTTAGTTATGTTGCCTGGCATAAATAGACAAATTTGTTATCTAGCATAGTCATCCAAATCCTGTGTCCCATAGAATGTAGGGAACAGGGATAAAGTCAGCATACCAGTAAATGACCTTGAGGTGTAAAGATGTGATTGAGCAGATTAAAAGTTGTAGAAATACTATGGTTAGAATTTTAAATTGCCACTGTATGTGATTTCAGGAGGGTTTTTTCCAGAGGGCTGAGGTTGGAAAGAAATAAGGTGGTGAATGGAGTTCTAAGGAAATGATCTGAGCTGATCTTAAATCTGATTGATTACATGGAAGAAGTGGGGCCATGTGAGATAATATGATCAATGCATGTTTATAAATAAGGTAAATTAAAATGGCTAAATTGATTAATTATTGTCACATGTACTGAAGTACAGTGAAAAAACTTGTCTTGCATACTGTTCATATAGATCAATTCATTTCAACAGTGAGGTGGTACAAGGCAAAG
The DNA here is from genome assembly GCF_963921235.1 of Mobula hypostoma. Taxonomy (NCBI): domain Eukaryota; kingdom Metazoa; phylum Chordata; class Chondrichthyes; order Myliobatiformes; family Myliobatidae; genus Mobula; species Mobula hypostoma. The sequence goes on along the minus strand of NC_086108.1, from coordinate 47,226,471 downwards.
CAATAACAGAGTGCAGAATAAAGTGTTACAGTTATAGAGAGAGCGCAGTGCAGTTAGACAATAGGATGCAAGGTCATAATGTGGTGGTCTGTAAAGTCAGGAGTCCATTTTATCGTACGAGGGAACTATTTAAAAGTCTTATAATAGCAGATGGAAGCTGTCCTTGAGCTGATGGTACCTGTTTTTGGGCTTTTGTATCTTCTGCTTAGTGGAAGGGGGAAGAAGGGAGCATGCCCAGCTACTGTAAGGTTACGTGGTAGAAGGAATAAAGGCATAGGCTATTTTCTAAACAGGGAGTGATTGATAAACTGGAGGTGCGAAGGAACTTGGGAGTCCTAGTGCGGGATTCTGTAAATGTTAACTTGCAGGTTGAGTTGGTGGTAAGAAAGGCAAATGCACTGTTAGCATTTGTTTACAAAGGATTAGAATATAAAAGTAAGGATGTAATACAGTACTGAGACTTTATAGAGCACTGGTCAGCCCGCATTTGGAGACTTGTGCTGTTTTGAGCACCACATGTAAGAAAATATTTGCTGGCGTTGGAGATGATACAGAAAGTGTTTCCAAGAATGATCCTGGGAATGAAAGGATTAAATATGATATGCACTTGATGGCTTTGGGCCTGTACTTGTTGGAGTTTAAAAGAATAAGAGGTTATCTCATTGAAAGCACAAACATGAGGAAATCTGCAGATGCTGGCATTTCAAGCAACACACATGAAAAATGCTGGTGAACGCAGCAGGCCAGACAGCATCTATAGGACGAGGTACAGTCAACATTTTGGTCTATAGGAAGAGGCTGTACTTCAGCTGTACGTCGACTGTACCTCTTCCTATAGATGCTGCCTGGCCTGCTGCGTTCACCAGCATTTTTTGTGAATATTGAAAGGCTTGGAGAGAATGGACATGGAGAAAATGTTTCCAATAGTGGGAGGTTCTAGGACTAAAGAGCACAGCTTGGAATCAAAGGTCATCCCTTTGGAACAGATTATGAGGAGGAATTTCTTTAGCCAGGGAGTTGTGAATCTATGGAGATCATTGCCATAGACATCCGTGGAGGCCAAGTGACTGGGTATCTTTAAAATGGAGATTGATAGATTCTTGATTAGTAAAGTTATGGGGAGAAGAATGAGCAGGAGAATGGGGTTCAGAGGGAAAATTAGCCATGATCGAATGGAGGAGCAGATGGTAGGCCGAATGGCTTAATCCTGCGCCTTTGTCGGTCTAAAACACTGAGGAGAAACAGGGAAGAATGGGTTGAAGTACGTGAGTATCAGACGTTCATTGTGCAGAGACACAGGAAGCAGGTTGCAGTCTGTAAGATGATGGCTGATAGGATGGAGACAAAATCTGAGCATGAACGGTAGTTGGGATGTTCTATAGTCCAGAACTTCAGGATCGCCTAGATGTAGAACTTCCTTCCTGGCTTTGGGTGTTGGCTTGCAACAGTCCCTTAATATCTGTGGAAAACAGTGGTTGCTGTGTCTGCTTCTGAGTAATGTAGTTTATCATTTATAAAAGGTAGTTTTCACTTGTAATCTCTTGAGAAAGATCCATATCTGTTTATGCCACACAGTCACTATAGGTTTGTCATCTAAACAGTAAAAGATTGTTGCTAAAGGCCATCTAGTGATTTGAAACAGAATTTACTAATAGGCCATTGTCAGATTTATAATATCTTGTAAAAATATTGTTATCATTATTATTTGCACTTGTAATTTTACCATTAACAATATTTTAATACTTGGATTTTAGATCCGGATATGGAAGAATTGGAACAAAATTCTGAAGATGATTTGCAGTCCAGAGAGCCGAGTTCAACTACTTTTGAATGTCAGAGTGAAGCAGTATCTTACATTAAAATCCCAAGCGATGAGAAAGCTGATGAATCAGTGAGCGAGGATGATGCCAGTGATCAGTTAATCATGCCTGGTGCAAAGATACAACTAAGTAATGAAATTCTGGATATGTTGAGTGGTTCTGATCAGAATCCAGGTAACACACCTACAGATGCATCCTCAGATACTGCTGATGTCAAAGATCAGGACATGCAAAGGACAGATTGTCAAGAGAGCTCTGAAGATGGACGGGAACCATGTGCTCAGTTATCAGATCAGGTAAAGGAAGGGGCTGATAATGAGGTGGAGACAGAGCAGGAATCCAATCCAAATATTAGTCAAGAGACAGAGGCTCGAACAATAGACTCCTTGTTATCAGACTGGAAGGAAGAGATAGACGCCTTTGAAATGATGGATAAAGATGAGCTATGACGATGATTATACATTTGTACAATGGGATTTTGCTCCATTTCCCTCCAATGAACTGGTGAAATTGTGCACTGTGGCATTCCCTGATCAATTGGAAGAATATGCCGATCTGTCTTTTTGATTTGTTGCAAATTTTAGAAGTGGAGAGAATATCCTCAACATACTGATCATCTTTTCTAACTGTTTAATCTGAAGATACCTGTCAGATAAATGGTTTTCCTGAATCAGCATGCCTCAGACTGTGAGAAATGTGCCAGGGTTGAGAGAACTTGTGTTGCATTATTTTCTACCTTCCCTACTTTTCCCATTCATTTGCACACTCCTTCACTCTAATCTTATTGTGTTACTGCAGGTTTTAAAACACCACAATTCTGTTGCATTTATCCATTGTATGGGTACAACCAGATTAAAGCACCAGATTGTTTTTTTTTTTGGTAATTACTGAAATATGATTTTAGCTTCTATTTTGTTTTTCTAACAGATTGAAAGTATTTCTTTACAGGACTGCCTCCAGCAGTGAAACTTATTATCAAGTGTTTTCAGTACTATCCCAACTAAATGAGGGAAAAAATGAAGGATTTGGTGTTGTCAGAAACTGAAAAAAAATGAACAAACTTGATTTTTACTTTGCTCTGTCTTGATTGTCCATGTTCCTCCATCACACTTCTTAACCTTTTTAATATGGGGCAGTGATAACACCCAGTCAGTGCAGGCGTTCAAACCAATGACTACCACAGTGGCATTGATCTTACGCATTCTCAAGTGGACAGAAATCTGGTCAATTTGCTAGAACCATCAGCCCAATAACTGTTGACTGAATAATTCTCCTGTTGAATCCACATCTAGTTACAGCTTTGATATCAGATGATAGGTTGGTTAATCTCATAAAAGCTTCTGGGTAACAGGTGGCAGCTCTTCTATATTGGTTAATACTACAAACAAAACTAGTTTGTAAGACCATTTTAGTTTAAATTTATAAGAAAACATAGTGTTTTTTATGTTTTATAAAAAATAGTTGAATTGTGTAAGGCTAGGAGTTAGCAATGGAATATTATCTTAGACCAGTAGTTTGGGGAAGCCAACACTGTCACGTACAAACAGCAGCAAACCTAATGTTTGTGAACTTCTTAATAGATCACAACATTATAGATAGTGTGCAGTTTGCAAGAATATTTACCTTCCAGAGACTTCCTCTGCAATTTGAGCTGAGCTTAAATGTTCAAGATATTTTACCTGTTGAATATTTTCTCCAAAACGCATTAATTGCAGATTGATAGAACTTTAAATGCTTCTTTTTTCTGTCTGATTCAATGGAATTCCATGAGTAACAGTTGTCATTAGCCCTATTATTCTAATAGATGAGGGATGTTGAGCCATGAAGTAAATGGTTCATTGGCACCACTTTTGATTCCCTTTAAAGTGATGCAACCCTCTCCCAAATCTAGAAATAATTAGTTGATGAACATGTGGAATTGTTCAATTTATGCTCCCATTAAGTGCCTTGCAATATTTTACTAAGTTAAAATTCACTCTATAAATAGAAGTTGGTGTTAAACTCGCAAAATAAGTGGAAGTTGGTGTTAATTGTTCTTTTACTATGTTTTTGGATAACATAGTTTGGTTGATGAGCGTGCAGCCTAGCATGCTATTGTGTAATGTAGGCTAGATTCTGTTTGTGTTGCTGAACCAGTGACGTTCAGTTGCAATATTACAATTGATCTCATTGTCACTAGATTAGCAAAAGGAAATGTAAGTCAGTGTGCCCTTCTATTACATAAGCAGAAGTTTTGTGCCTTGATCTATTAGGTTTCTCAATTGATTGCTTGACCAAGGCAACTTAGAGATTCAATGGCCGCAATACTTCTTGGCTGTGACTGGGTGCGTGTAAGAATTAGTAATTTGCTAAGATGTTAGAAACTAGACAACGGTTGCCAGATTGTATCCCCAACAATGTGTGAAGCAAGACAGATTCTTTTGAAAAGGCACAGTTGTTTCATGGATCTAATTTTCTTCTCTAACAAATTAGTTTACTGATATGCTGTGTTCTTGTATGTTAGTGTACTCTGTAACCTCTGTTACCCTGTGCAAATAGTTCAACTGTGGGGCAAAATAAACCCTTTGGTAGAAAATCCCTGCAAGTTAAATTTCATTTTGAGCAGTTGCTCGTTGTAGGAGAATGTTGGACATTTTCAAGAGTGGTGAATATTTGGAATTCAGTTTTAAATATTGAATGTGATTGATATGGAAAATATTGTTTCCTGATGTTTCATTTGTAATGTTGTGTCTTTAAGTCATGTAGTGTACATTAAGATCTTTTGGGATAGGCAGTGTAAATCACTTATGGACTGAACCCTCTTTGCACATGGCAAAAAATGCACATTCTTATAAATAAGTGTAAATCGCACACTATCAAATGGAGATATTTTCTTTACTTTTTGTGTATTCAAAACCTGTACTTGTGTCAGGTTGAAGAAATGCTCCCAGTTCTCAAAGGGTAAAACTGCCAAGGATCTTTAGGTTCTTTTGTCACAATGGATTTGATAGTCTGTATGGCATTATTTTTCAATATTAATGATTATTTCCATAAAACATAATTTGTAAGCCTTCTCAGTGTCCAACTATGGTGTATATTACTGGTCATTATTATATAACATAATAATTGATGTTGACAAATTTTGAAAACTGTTTAATTCCATAGTTATGTTATAATTTGAGCAGGTATCCTGCAGATATAGAGAGCTTTTGCCTAGATGCTGCTGAATGTAGGAGGTATACAGATAGTTGTTACTTTGCTGACCCAAATATTACAATTATTAGAAAATTATTAGGAAGTGTTTTTTTTAATTATTGTTAAAGTTACCTATATCACTATGGTCCAGATTGACGGAACCGGCTGGTGGCCTAGTGGCATCAGTGCCGGATTTTGGGACGAAAGGTCCTGAGTTCAAATCCAGCCAGCTCCCCTGCACGCTTTCCATCTATGCTGGGTTACGAGCTGGTGATCTCTTTGGAAACTCACCCAGCAGAAGGCAATGGCAAACCACTGCTGTAACTTGCCTTGTATGCGGTTCCCCACTACGTCAAAGAGGCGTGGAGGGAAATATCGTCCGCTAACCGGAGAAACTCCGGATGCGACATACTTTTCCTTTTTCCAGATTGATGAACTCTTAAGTGCATCTGCAATATTAAATTGCTTAACCATTTACTATGGCAAAAGTAGGCACTAAAAACCCTTTTTATTTTAATTGGAAGGGAAGGATCAGTAAACAATTTTACTCTTTCTGTATGACTTTATGGTGAAGTAGTATGAAGATGTGTTCCTGTATTTTGAGCAGGATACAGAGCACACAACAGCTATGTTTATTCTTTTCATGATCTGTCATATTGACTGAGTGATTACAAAACAGCTAAGTGTTATCTGTTATCATGTCCATTCTCAACTACAAGCGTTTCAAAGGATATAGGATTATTTTCTAGGTCTAAATGTAACAGAGGATCTCTATTGAACTTTCAAACCAAGAAACCCAAATAAATGAAGGGAATTTACCAGCCCTGTATGAAACAAAAAATGCTGAAAAACATTTTGCAGATCAGCCAATAAATATGGGGTTGGAAGAGAAGCCACTGACATTTTAAAGCTGGCATTGCTTTGTGCAGCATCAGCTATTACAACCTCCCACCAACACTGTCCAACCTGCTGAGTATTTCCAATATTTTTTAGATGTCCAACAACGAGGATTTTACTCATTTGTAGGTTGCAATTGGTGATAACACTGTAGCCCGCCAAAGTAGAGAAGACTGGACAATTCCCCTGTCAAATAGGCATGGGGACAACACTGTTTTAAGTGACGAGTGTAATGCATGTAACTTATGTCCAAAAAATCTTTCACTCAGTGCATTTTTCTAGGGGAAATTATCTTTGTTTTACTGGGAGACATTTCTGTAGTATTTGTTCCTTGTTCTCATTTAGTGAGAACATTGATCTTTCTTGGTTTTCAATGGACACTTTGATTTGTGTCATATGGTCTATCCACCTCCAACGCATTGGCTGATGCACTGTTGCCAAGACTCATTAGATTATTGATTTTGACGTCCTGTGGGTGGTGCGGCACTGAGCTGCATCATGTCACAAAGGTTTAAGATCAGATGGGAAATGTCAGTTTCATGTTAAAATAAAAACATGCAAAAAATAAGGTATCCAAAATATACAATTTATTTTTTAAGGGAAAGAAACTTTAGCATAGTACTGATTTAAAAAAAAAGCTATGTATTTTCTTTTCTCAGAAGACTTAATTTTAATTGTAATTAAATTTAACATTGGAACCTGTTCCTTCATTGTGACTGTGGCATACTGTGTCCCTTAATTTGTAGAATTTGCACAGCAAGTGCTGGAGTTCATGTCTTTCTATAGCAGAATGGTGCACGCACTGCAGAAAACCCTGTAAATAATATTGACAGCTGTAAAATGTAAACTGATATAAAAGGATCTGGTTAATTTTGTAGATATGATCACTGTATATATTTCTGCATTTGATTACTGTGATTAGTTCTGACTGTAAAGATTTAATAAACCGATGTAAATATAATGAAGTCTCTTTCAATTTGTTGATCTAAAAAAATCACAATAAAAAGGATGCCCTAATGTTGGAATTCATATTGAAACTTCAAAATTTTGTTTTAAATTTGTCTATTAATCTTTTGGCATTGAAATTTATATACACTATAACTGAATATAAAGTACATACCTGTTTGATACATCTTCTTAAAAGCATAATGTTCTTGATAGTTTTATGAATCAGTATCATCAAAAAACTTCCAATGAGTAAGTAAGTAATATGCTTAAAGCATTTACCTGCTATGTTCTGGATGTTAACAGCATGCATGCAGAAGCTGGTGAGTGACACCAAGGTCAATCCAAAAATAAGGAAAACAAGAATGGATTCTTGGAGATGACGTGGAGAGGAAAGGAGAGTCATGCACAAAGATATGTGGACTTTGTACAGACTGGGCTGAAGAATGCGCCCGTAAAGTTGGAGAACTAAGGAGGTGTGATAGTGGAAGTGTGCTAGACACTGCAGGAGATGACAATTGAATTACATAAAATTGAATTCAAGAACATTATTCATCATTTATGGCATTCTGTTTCTGAAATTAGAAACTAGATAGCTATAAAATGAAAATCCTGGGGGTGGGTGGGCACTACCTCTAGAATTATCGCAGTTCATGTGATGTCGCTCCTACACTGGTGTTGCCAACATCTTGTGCTTTTATTTTGGGTTTCCAGCACCTACACATTTTTTCTCTGATCCAGCTCTGTGTGGGTTGATTTACACACTGCAATTTCAGCAAAGGAGAAAATCTCATTATTATTTTTCAGTGGGGATCTTGTTAGTTTAGGATCCTATGTTTCTATAATTTGGCTTCTGAGATGAATAGCAAGTAAATCATTGAAAACATAATAAGGTCAGTAGGAGGTAGCACATGCTGTATTGCTTAGCATCTAATAATTCAGCTCTAGCTTTTCATTCTCTCTTTTCACCCCATCATTCTGTCCCATACTGGGAAGAGTAAATAAATCATTAATAGGTGCTTCTCTCTTTAATAAAGATGTGTTGAGTATGATGTGCTTCATTTCACCTTAAATCTGTAAAGTAAATCTGGAATGACCATAAAATTGGTGATTTTTTATTAAAGTGCAGCTCTTTGATTTTGAATTTGTGAACGAAGGAAGCCCACAATCCCTAGCTGGTCTGCCCTGTACGTAACTGCAAATCCACCAGCTTGGTGACAGTGCTATTTCAGAGATCTTTGAGTTCAAGTGTTGGGTATTATAGCCTTGCTAGCAACAAACACATACTGAGAACATTTTTTTTAAAAGCTCCATTGAAGTTAGTGGAGATGTGAGCCATATTGAATGATGCTCTACATCTCCAATTGCTACGCAGCATCCAAAGTTTAATGAGTGTTGAGCTATGTGGCCAAAGCAACACCATTCCAGTGTTCAGTTCAGATTATTGATGCGTAAGACAGAGATTCACGTGCTGCTGATAGTGCAGGTAAGAGTCCTGAAGCTGACCCATACTGACAGGTCAAAGGTAGGAGAGACCTGAACTTTTTTTTTCCTTATTCAATATTATGAAGAGGGATAATTAAAATGATTTTTCCTACAAAATACATAAATCAAAATTAATTAATGACAAATTATAGTGTGATGTCAGGAAGCAGTTCTTGGATTAAAAATATGCAACAAAATTGCAGTTATGGATACAGCAGGGAGGTTAAAAACGTTAAAATTTGCTGAAGAACCAATAGCATGCCACGGTCCTCACTGGCCATAGACATAATACCAGATGACTGGAGGGTGGCAAATGTTATTTCTTTGTTCAAGAAAGGCAACAGGGATAATCCTGGGATTCATAGACCAGTACCTCCAAGAGGACCACAACCTTGTCATAGGGTCTGGAGGCTTGTAAGCCTCAATGACCCAGAGATCTATATTGGCTGGAGTCAGGGCTTCATAGTTTGGCTCTTGGTAGGGTCAGACTAAGAGTGGTCCAACGATCCTCCAGGTTTGGGGGTTCAGCTCAGGGCTAACAACCCTGACTGGTAAAACAAAACTGTTATGGAAACACCAATGAAGAATCCTACATCTAAGTGTGACGGTATTCCCGAGTCTCCTCTGAGAGTTGCATGACTGACAGTAGTGAAGACCAAGCTACCGACATGATGAAGGAAGCCCTGAACACTGCCAGAGATAGAGGACCTTCCTTTCTGCCCTAAGCACCAACAGCAGGATGGGCAGTAGAGAGTTAGACCAGTGAGCCATACTTTAGTGGTGGGCAAATTATTAGAGCAGGTTCTTCAAGACAGGATTTCTGAGCATTTGCAGAAGTATAGTCTGATTAGGGATAGTCAGCATGGCTTTGTGCAGGACAGGTTATATGCCTCATGAGCCTGATTGAATTTCTTGAGGATGTGACAAAGCACATTGATGAAGGTAGAGTAGTGGATGTTGTGTAACTGTAGATTTTAGTACGGTATTTCATGAGGTTACCAATGGTGAGCTCGTTCAGAAAGTTCAGAGGGCATGGGATCCAGGGAAATGTGGTTGTGTTGATTCAGAATTGCCCATAGCAGGCAGAAGGTGGCAGTAGTTGAAACTTAGTCTGCCTGAGATCGGTACCCAGTGTGTTCTGCAGGGATATATTTCAATAGGTACATTTAATGTCAGAGAAATGTATACAATAGACATCCTTTTTCCAAGCTCTGCACCCAGACAGTTCAGGTCTCAGGACACACAGCCCACGGCAGCTAACCTACTGCTCCTGATGTTCTGTGTTCTTCTACAAAGCCTTAGTCAGGGATGCCGACCTTGAATCAGCCCATCTCCAGAGACACAGAAACCTGGCACCCTGAAAGCATGCTAGTCTTTCAAGCTGCATCTTTGGGATATCAAAAAGTGGCTGGTCAGGAGGCACTGAGAGCAGGTCCCATTCCCACAAAGAACCAAAGTCAGAGTTTAACTCCAGGTCAGGGGGGAAAAAGATATATCAAAGATAGAAATGGAGCTGTTTCCGAAGACCCAAGCAAAGGGGTTGCCATCTAGCACCATCATCACTTTGCTTCGCCCTCCAGGACTCCTGCCCTTTATGACTTTTATATATATGACTCAGACGAGGAAGTGGCAAGGTGAAGATAAGAGGCTTGAAGAAGACACAAAGGTACTGGTGTGGATTGTGTAGATTACAGCAGGCATTGATCGGATGCATTGCTGGCCTGAGAAGAGGCAGATGGAGTTCAATCCAGAAAAGTCGAAGAGTGAATTTGAAGAATACGAGGTTAACTGTGTGAAGGAACAGAGGGATCATGGGGTCTATGTCCTTAGATCCCTCAAAGTTGCCATGCAAGTTGATAGAATTGTTAAAACGATGTATGGTGTGTTGGCCTTCATTGGTTGGGGGACTGAGTTCAAGAGACGTGAAGTAATGTTGCAGCTGGTTTAAACACAGTTAGAATGTTGAATCTGAATCAGCCTTAATATCCCTGCCATCGACAGAAATTTGTTGCTTTGTGGCTGCAGCGTATTGCACACATAATAAAAAATATATAAATTACAAAAGCAAATATATTTTAGAAAATTAAATAGTGATAAAAGAGAGAAAAAAGTATTGAGATAGTATATATGGGTTCGTTGTCCATTTAGAAATATGATGACAGAAATGAAAAATTTGTTCCTAAAGCATAGAGTCTGTGTCTTGAGGCTCCTGTACATCCTCCTTGGTAGTAGCAATGAGAAGAGGGCATGCCCTGGGTGACGGGAGTCATTAATGATAGATGTCGGCTTTTTCAGGCATTGCTTTTTGAAGATGTCCTCGATGCTGAGGAAGCTGGTGCTGATGATGGAGCTGGCTGAGTTTGCAACATGCTCGGCAGAAATGGCTGATATGAGGAGGCATAATTTTAAGGTGACTGGAGGAACAAACGAGAGGGATATCAGAGGTAATTTTTTACAGAGTTGCGGGTGCATGGAATACCCTGCCAGGCATTGTGGGAGAGGCAGATACGTTAGGGACATTTTAAGAAGTTTGTAGGTAGGCACATAGAAACATAGAAAACCTACAACATAATACAGGCCCTTCAGCCCAAAATGCTGTGTCAAACATGTACTTACTTTAAAAATTACCTAGGGTTACCCATAGCCCTCTGTTTCTCTGAGCTCCATGTGCCTATCCAGGCGTCTCTTAAAAGACCATGAGTGATAGAAAAATGGAGGACTATGTAGAAGGGAAGAGGTAAATTGGTCTTGGAGTAGCTTAAAAGATCAACACAGCATTGTGGGCAGACGAGCTTGTGTGGTGCTGTTATGTTCTACAGCTGGGGTGAGTCTTAAGGTTTTTCTGACTGGATGATGTTAAATGGGTCAACTGTCCTCAGTGAACTAATTATCATTTAGCGTAAATGTGGAATGTGGTCTCCCTCATCACTAGGAATTGAGAAACATTTATTTTTAAATCGGGCTTTAGCAGACACTAGATTTATGTTCCCTGATGTAATTAAAAAAACGTTGCTCCACTTTCTCAGGAAGCCAAAAGGAACTTGCATTTCCCCTTCGACCATTAACAATTCTTATCAATGCATCCTATCTGGGCACATCATGAGTTGGTATGACAAATGCTTTGCCCTGGCTGCAGGAATTTGCAGAGAGTTGTGGACGCAGCTCAGCCTGCCCCCCACCTCCATGGACTCTGTCAACACATTGCTGCCTCAGAAAAGCATACAACATAATCAAAGACTCCCACTATAGCATGATAAGGTGGACTTGACCTCACAATCACATCGCTGCCTCTCTCCCGGGTAAGCTAAATCTTTTTTACTCTCGGTTCGACGTCGCCAATACTGAGCCTGAGGAGAGCCACTGAAGCGACCTGCACCTTGGTCATCTCTGAGGCTGAAGTACGCAGGTGTTTCCAATGAGTCACAAGGCTGCGGGACCCGGCGGCATTTCAGGGCGGGTACTCTGGATGTGTGCGGTACAACTGGCAGCTGTGTTTGCAGACATTTTTAATCTCTCCCTCTCCCAGTGTAGAGTGCCCTCCTGTTTCAAAACATCCACCATTGTCCCTGAACCTAAAAAGACCCAGGTAACATGTCTGAATGATTGGCGTCCTGTCACACTCACCTCAATAATAAGCAAATGCTTTGAGAGGCTGGTCGAAAACTACATCTGCAGCATGCTCCCACCCACACTGGACCCCCTACAATTCGCCTACCGACACAACCGACCGACAGATGACACAATAGCCACAGCTCTACAGACCATAGTTGCACATCTGGAGAAGAGGGATACTTATGTGAGAATGCTGTTCTTGGACTACAGTTCAGCATTCAACACCATAATTCCCTCCAGGCTTGGCAAGATGCTCAGAGATCTTGGCCTTCACCCTGCCTTGTGTAGCTGGATCATGGACTTCCTGTCAGATCCCTGGTAGGTGGTAAGAATGGGCTCCCTCACCTCTGCCCCTCTGACCCTCAACACAGGAGTCCCTCAGGGCTCTTTTACTCTCTGTATATCCATGACTGTGTCGCCACCCACAGCTCCAATCTGTCAATTAAATTTGCTGACGACACTACATTGATTGGCCTTACCTCAAACAATAATGAGGTGGCCTACAGAGAAGAAGTCATCACCCTGACACAGTAGTGTCAAGAAAACAACCTCTCCCTCAATGTCACAAAAACAAAGGAGCTGGTTCTGGACAACAGGAAGAACGGAGACAGGCTAACCCCTATTGACATAAATGGATCTGGGGTTGAGAGGGTGAACAGCTTTAAGTTCCTTGGCATACACATCACTGAGGATCTCATGTGGTTTGTACATACCAGCTGTGTAGTGAAAAAGGCACAACAGCTCCTCTTTCACCTCAGACGGTTGAAGAAGTTTGGCACGAGTCACCGCATAATAAGGACTTTCTACAAGGGCACAATTGAGAGCATCCTGACTGGCTGCATCACTGCCTGGTATGGGAACTGTACTTCCCTCAATCACAGGACTCTGCAGAAGGATCACTGGGGACCTGAGTCACCCTGACCACAAACTGTTCCAGCTGCTACCATCTGGGAAACGGTACCGCAGCATAAAAGCCAGGACCAACAGGCTCCAGAACAGCTTCTTCCACCAGGCCATCAGACTGATTAATTCACGCTGACACAACTGTATTTCATTGTTATATTGACTGTCCTGTTGTACATACTGTTTATTACAAATGATTATAAATAAACTTCACATTGCACATTTAGACAGGGACATTTAAAAATTTTTACTCCTCATGTATGTGAAGGATGTAAAAAATAAAGTCAATTCAATTCAGTTCATACCTTGTTATGGCCTTGCATCTTACTGATTACGTGCACTGTTTCACTGGACCTTGTTGCATGTGACAATATGAAACCAATTTACTAGGAAGCACTGTCTAACTCACGTCTGAAATGTATACCATCCAGTGTATATATCCCATTCCATGCAGTAATCTTATTAATGAGAATACTCTGCCTAAAATTCATAGAAACCTCTCCCTCCTTTACAGTAAACATAGTAATTTATTTCAGCAATAGTTGGAAAATAACCTGGCTTGTTAAGGTCACCAACCCGACTGAGGCAGTCCACGTGACTAAAAGGTAAATATTAACCAAGAATGAAAAGTTTAGGCAGTGAGAGTTTTCTGCTGCTCCTTTCTCATCCCTAATCCCCCTCCCAATCACCGCTTTACAGCTCCTGCTACCTCCCTAATGAATATCCAATGGCTCCCATTGCTCTGTTGGTGGTTACAAAGGGTGAGTGGAAACATGATCCAGCAGCAATTGGGAACATTTTCGGAGATTTTTCACTTTAATCCTGGACAGATCTGGAACTCAGACTGTGAGACCAAACAGTTGACAGACATTTCAAGGAAGGACGGTGAGTGAAATACATTAGATACACATGGGAAACAACGGAAATGAGTTCCAAACTTATTTGTTAAAATCCAGGAAGTTTGTTTGGTAAAGTAATGTGTATTAAGGAACAAATTAAGGCTTTTATTAAATTATTACATTGCAAGGGATTGCTTTAAACTCTGGGAAACAACTGTGAAAATTAAGAAAAATTTGTCATGTCAAAGGATTCTAAGACAGTGAAACCACTAGTCAATTCATATCTTATACGAAAATATAAGTTTCAACCAATTTTTACACCTTGTAATAAGTTTGTGTATATATTAAAATATGCATAACAGTTGTTATAGGGATTCATTAAGTGCACCCATTCCCTTCCAGACAGAACTTTAGACTCTTGTTCAGTTGATGTGTAACCATAGATTGTTAGTCTGTGATGTGAAGTTCTCCATTGAAACAGAGTCATTCCCCACAAAATACATGCTGGCCTGTTCTACAATGCCCATAATACATTCAAGATTCAAGATTGCTTAATGTCATTTCTAGTACAAAAGTGTAAAGGAGAACAAAATAATTGTTACTCCAGCTCCAATGCAGCACAAAAAACCACAATAAGATAAAAGAAAGCCATAATAAAAAACACAAATATAAATACATAATTAGATAATATACGTAGATTATACGTCCATAAAGTGAGACGAGGCACAGGAGTGTCTGTACGTGAGGTGAGACTGACAAGAAATAATAAAGTAATCGTGGTGGTGGTGATGGGAGTGTGGTGTGGATCAGCCTTACTGCTTGACAAAAGTAACTATTTTGAGTCTTGGCATGGATAACCATAAGAAACTGATCTATTTTTGCTCTCAACCCCATTCTCCTGCCTTCTCCCCATAACTTCTGATGCCCTGGTTGATCAAGAAGCAGTGGCTGCCGACCACTTTATTTACACCCTTAATGACTTTGAACACTTCTATCGTGTCTCCTCTCATTCTACAGGCTAAAAAGATTTAATTCTTTCAATCTTTCTTCATAGCTCATACCTGCAGACCTGGAACGAGTCTAGTCACCCTTCTCTGGGCTGTCTTCAGTGTCTCACATCCCTCACACAATATGGAGACCAAAACTGCACACAGCATTCAAAGTGTACCCTCACTAGTGCATTATACTGCTTAAGGAGAACATCTCTTTACCTGAACTCCACTGAGTGCATTATATAGCCCAACATTCTATTAGCCTTCCTAATCGCTTCTGTGCATTGTCTAGATGTTGATAGTGATGAGTCGACCAGGATGCCTATATTCTTCATATACAGTGTACTTTCTAACTCAAGACATCCCCCATTGTTTATTTATATCTAATATTTCTACTTCCTATATGTAATATTTTACATTTACTGACATTAAATTTCACCTGCCATTTATTTGCCCACCTCTTAATTTTGCGTAGATCTCACTGTATTGATTCCGCTGCCTGAATGTTATCAGCCTGTCCCCTTAATTTTGTGTCATCGGCAAACTTTATTTTGTTCTGTGCTTATCCAAATCATTAATGCAAATTAAAAACAGCGGCGGCCCCAAAGCCAATCCCTGCGAAATTCCACTTTCAACATCTTCTAGGTGTGAAAATGATCCCCTCAAACTTAACTTGTTGTTTTCTGTTTTCGAGCCAATTTTGCACCCATTTGCACACCTTACCCTGAATCCCTACCTCCTGTAATTTGATTATTAACCTCTCATGGTGTACCTTGTCAAAAGCCCTCTGAAAGTCCAAGTAAATGACATCAACTGCTCCCTTGTTATCAGAAATTTCAGTTGCCTCTTCAGAGAGCTCCAGCATATTAGTAAAAATGATTTCCCCTTTCTGAACCCATACTGGCTTTCTGCTAACATTGCCTGTTCTTATCAGCTGCTTTTCCATCTCATTCTTTATTAACGTTTCATTATCTTGCCTGCGATACACATTAAGCTTACTGGTCTATAGCTACCAGGGTCATTGCAGTCACCCTTCTGATATACTGGGACCACGTTAGCCCATATCCAGTCCTTAGAGATTTCACCAGTCTTCAATGACTTTTGTAAAATACATGTTAGGGGTTTGCATATATAAATCACAAACTCTTGTACTCTCGTACTTAAGTACTCTTGGATAAACGTTGTCTGGCCTTGGAGTTTTAGTAACTTTCAGCCTTTTCAGCTGAAGCAGGATCTCACTTTCTGAGATCTCTAAGTCGCTTAAAACAACCTTATTTCTTTCTACACTGACTGCATATTGCTAGCATCTTTGCAGGTAAATACTTTAGCAAAATATGAGTCAAGAATATCTACTATGCCCTTCTCTGCATAATTTAACAACCCACTATTATTCCCAACACACTTAACTTCTTCTTTGATGACTGAAGTATTGAAAAAAATCTCTTGGGGTTAATCTTAGCATTATCAGTAATATCCTTCTCAACCTGTCTTTTGGCAATCTGAATTTCCCTCTTGACTGTAGCTCTCATACTTTCATATGCCCTACGGTTAACATCATTACTATTTTTTCCTGTATTTCTTATATGGCTGTCTTTTCTTCAATAATCTTTTATGTATATAATTTATTCATCCATGTAGTTGATCTATGGTTTTTACTTCTTCTCCCGACCTTGGGTATGAACATTTCCTGCACTGTGTGTATCACCTCTTTAAATCAACCCCATTGTTCCTCAACTGATTCAACATCAAGCAGTTCTTCCAGTTTACCTTCAGAAGTCTTCGTCGGATCTGCACAAACTTTACCTTTCTGAAATTCAATTTAATGGTTTTGGTTTTTACTGATATACTTTCCCAAAAAAGACTTCGAGACTAACAACGTTATGTCACTTATTCCTAAAGGCTCAACACCTTCCATACTCAAAATTCTACCCTGCTTGTTACAGAATATCAAATCTAGACAGGCCTCCCCTCTTGTTGGTGCATTAACGTATTGGGTCAAAAAGCACTCATTCAAAAACTCAATGAATTCACTTCCTGTAATCCATCAGTCACTGGGTTCTCCCACTCAGTATTTGGGAAATTAAAGTCACCTATAACCATAACATCACCCTTGGAATTTGTTGCGCTGATAGAGTTGTTTATTAAAATCACCATCAGCATGGGGGGTCTATAACATACACCTGGTGTTATTCCTTTCAATTCTTGCCCACTAAGTCTCGATTAATCTCCTGCCATAGGCAGCTTCATGTTTAAATTCTCTCTTACGTATATGGCTACTCCTCTACCTTTATGATCTTGCCTAGTGTTCCTAAGTATATCCTTTAATACCATATTCATCACGATCCTGCGAGGTCAGCCCAGTTTCAGTTATCGCTATTATATCAAACTTATATGCACTTGCATCAGCCTTCATGTGCAAGTTAACATCACAATGCACTGGTAACACTGTGGAAGCTCATCAATGTCCTCCAGCAACACAGCATTAATACATACCTGGAGACTTTCCAATTATGTATCTAGGAAGCTGGGGAAGCCTTACGTACTACAGCTCCAAACCCTGCTCCAGGTTACAGAATCTTTTCCTGCCCCACAACAAACTAGTATCTGGAATCCACTAAAGGCTGACAAAGCGCCGACCATTAACGAGGAGGTCCCCTAACGACTTCAGCCTGCTTAATGCCAAGATTAGCCAAACCGAGGAAGATCCGACCATGCAATCTCCAAAACTTCATACCAATGAGTTAATCTGCACCATTAAACAAAGCTGCATCAAAGAGAGGAAGGCCATTATTTCAGTGTGTGTGTACTAGCTTTATTAAATAAAAAAGCTTAAAGGATGTTCAAAAATACCTCATTATTAAGTCTATTACAAAGCATTCTCTTTCATTTCAGCAAACACTTTGGAGGCCTGGTCCTTCTTAATCCAAGATAGCTATCAGGAGATAATGAATTGGTACTGCAACGTACACGAATGCTGTGAATCAGGGGATTGTCGGTTAATCAACAACATCACAGGTTTGTAAATTAATTAATTTATAGTCTTGTATGAATGGAGGAAGCAACCCATAAAACCTGAGCAGTAAATATCCTATTCACTGTAAGGTGTATGGGCCTTGATTCTGTTTTGTTCATATGATGTGATGCTTGTTCCTTTCTTTGAGGTGATGTCAGGGATAGGAATAAGTGGAGCAGAGTTTCCTGCTGACAACCCGCACAGACAGCCTGAGTGGTCTTACAGACAGCATGAGCCAAGGAATATTGGGTTGAACTGGAAATGCACACTGCTTCCACTCATGTTGCCAACATATCCAGAATTACAGTCAGAAACAGGTGATTTGATCATGGGGAACAAGGACACAGCAGACCAATTGAATAACTACTTTGGTTCTGTCTTCACTAAGGAGGACATAAATAATCTTCCGGAAATAGTAGGGGACCGAGGGTCTAGTGAGATGGAGGAACTGAGGGAAATACATGTTAGTAGGGAAGTGGTGTTAGGTAAATTGAAGGGATTAAAGGCAGATAAATCCCCAGGGCCAGATGGTCTGCATCCTAGAGTGCTTAAGGGAGTAGCCCAAGAAATAGTGGATGCATTAGTGATAATTTTTCAAAACTCTTTAGTTCCTGAGGATTGGAGGGTGGCTAATGTAACCCTACTTTTTAAAAAAGGAGGGAGAGAGAAACCGGGGAATTATAGACCGGTAAGCCTGGCATCGGTGGTGGGGAAAATGCTAGAGTCAGTTATTAAAGATGTGATAACAGCACATTTGGAAAGCGGTGAAATCATCGGACAAAGTCAGCATGGATTTGTGAAAGGAAAATCAAGTCTGACGAATCTCATAGAATTTTTTGAGGATGTAACTAGTAGAGTCGATAGGGGAGAACAAGTGGATGTGGTATATTTGGATTTTCAAAAAGCTTTTGACAAGGTCCCACACAGGAGATTAGTGTGCAAACTTAAAGCACATGGTATTGGGGGTATGGTATTGATGTGGACAGAGAATTGGTTGGCAGACAGGAAGCAAAGAATGGGAATAAACGGGACCTTTTCAGAATGGCAGGCAATGACTAGTGGGGTACCGCAAGGCTCAGTGCTGGGACCCCAGTTGTTTACAATATATATTAACGACTTAGACGAGGGAATTAAATGCAGCATCTCCAAGTTTGCGGATGACACAAAGCTGGGCAGCAGTATTAGCTGTGAGGAGGATGCTAAGAGGATGCAGGGTGACTTGGATAGGTTAGGTGAGTGGGCAAATTCGTGGCAGATGCAATTTAATGTGGATAAATGTGAGGTTATCCACTTTGGTGGCAAAAACAGGAAAACAGATTATTATCTGAATGGTGGCCGATTAGGAAAAGGAGAGGTGCAATGAGACCTGGGTGTCATTGTACACCAGTCACTGAAAGTGGGCATGCAGGTACAGCAGGCGGTGAAAAAGGCGACTGGTATGCTGGCATTCATTGCAAGAGGATTCGAGTACAGGAGCAGGGATATACTACTGCAGTTGTACAAGGCCTTGGTGAGACCACACCTGGAGTATTGTGTGCAGTTTTGGTCCCCTAATCTGAGGAAAGACATTTTTGCCATAGAGGGAGTACAAAGAAGGTTCACCAGATTGATTCCTAGGATGGCAGGACTTTCATATGATGAAAGACTGGAGCGACTAGGCTTCTGCTCGCTGGAATTTAGAAGATTGGGGGGGATCTTATTGAAACATATAAAATCCTAAAGGGATTGGACAGGCTAGATGCAGGAAGATTTGTTCCCGATGTTGGGGAAGTCCAGAACAAGGGGTCACAGTTTAAGGATAAAGGAGAAGCCTTTTAGGACCGAGATAAGGAGAAACTTCTTCACACAGAGAGTGGTGAATCTGTGGAATTCTCTGCCACAGGAAACAGTTGAGGCCAGTTCATTGGCTATATTTAAGAGGGAGTTAGATATGGCCCTTGTGGCTAAAGGGATCAGGAGGTATGGAGAGAAGGCAGGTACAGGGTTCTGAGTTGGATGATCAGCCATGATCATACTGAATGGCGGTGCAGGCTCAAAGGGCCGAATGGCCTACTCCTGCACCTATTTTCTATGTTTCTCTGTTTCTATGCATCTCAAATGGACCAACTAATTCACTGAACTGAGTTGTCATTTATAAAATGCCTCATAAGATCATAAGATATTGGAGCAGAATTAGGCCATTCAGCCCATCAAGTCTGCTCTGCCATTCCATCATGGCTGATCCCTGATCCCTCTCAACCCCAAACACCTGCCTTCTCACCATATCCTTTGAGGCCCTGACTGATCAGGAAACGATCAAATTCCGCCTTAAATATACCCACGGACTTGGCCTCCACTGCAGTCTGGCTGAGCATTCCACAGATTTACTACTCCCTGGCTAAAAAATTTCTCCTTACCTCTGTTCTAAAAGGTCGCCCCTCAATTTTGAGACTGTGCCCTCTAGTTCTGGATACCCCCACCACAGGAAACATCCTCTTCACATCCACCCTATCTGGTCCTTTCAACAATCAGTAGGTTTCAATGAGATCCCCACACATTCTTCTAAATTCCAGTGAGTACAGGCCCAAAGCCGCCAAACGCTCCTCGTATGTTAACCTCTTCATTCCTGGAATCATCCTCATGAACTTCCTCTGGACTTTCTTCAATGACAACACATCCTTTCTGAGATATGGGCACAAAACTGTTGACAATACTCCAAGTGTGGCCTGACCAGTGTCTTACAAAGCCTTAGCATTGTCTCCTTGCTTTTATATTCTATTTTCCCTTGAAAATAAATGCCAACATTGCATTTACCTTCTTTATCACAGACTCGACCCGTAAATTAACCTTCTGGGAGCCTTGCATGGGGACTCTCAAGTCCCTCTGCACCTCTGATGTTTGAATCTTCTCCCCATTTAGATAATAGTCCACACTATTGTTCCTTTTACCAAAACGCATTATCGTACATTTCCCACTGTATTCCATCTGCCACTTTTTTGCCCATTCTTCCAATTTGTCTAAGTCCTGCTGCAATCACATTGCTTCCTCAGCACTACCTACCCCTCCAACTATTTTTGTATCATTGCAGACTTTGCCACAAAGCCAACAATTCCATTATCCAAATCATTGACAAACAATGTGAAAATTAGTGGTCCCAATATAGACCCCTGAGGAACACTAGTCTCTGGCAGCCAACCAAACAAGTCCTCCATTATTCCCATTCACTGCCTCCTGCCTGTCAGCCATTCCACTATCCATGCCAATATCTTTCCTGTAACATCATAAGGTTGTATCTTGTTAACTAGCCTTATGTGCAGCCCCAATTTTCCAGTCCTCTGGGACCATACCAGAATCAAGTGATTCTTGAAAAATCACGATCATGACCAATGTATCTGTTATCCCTTCAGCAAACTCTCTCTGGACTCTGGGATATATTCCATCTGGTCCAGGTGATTTATCAACCTTAAGACCTTTGAGTTTGCCTGGCATCTTTTTCCTTTGTAATAGCAATGGCACTCACTCCTGCTCCCTGACACTCATGGGCCTCTGGCACACACAGTGAAGGCTGATGCAAGTACCCATTCGGTTCATCTGACACTTCTTTGTCCCCTATTATTTCCTCATCAGGATCATTTTCCAGTGGTCCAATATCAAATGTCACCTCCCTTTTACTCTTTATATATAAGTGAAAAAAAAACTTTTAGTTATCTGTTTTATATTGTTGGCTAGTTTGCCCTCGTATTTCATGTTTTCTCTTCTTAGAGTTTTTTAGTTGCCTTTTGCTGCATTTTAAAAACTTCCCATTCATCCAACTTCCCACGCACTTTTGCTAACTTACATACGTCCTTTCCTTGGCTTTTCTGCAGTTATCAACTTCCCTTGTCAGCCACGGTTGCCTACCTCTGCCATTTGAGAACTACTTCTTCTGTGGGACATATCTATCCTGTGCCTTGTGAACTATTCCCAGAAACTTCAGCCACCCCTGCTCTGTCGCCATCCCCTCTGATGAGAAGTTTGACCAAGTTGAAGGTTCTGTACTGGCTTATTCCTTTGCTCCCAGCAAAAAAGTTGCTGGAAGTTCTTGAGGTACATCTACCCTGGAATTTTAAACTATTTCTTGTCTGTTACAGGTTTTGAGTTCATCAGATTAGAACTGTGGTAAATAAGTACCTCACTATTACCAGAATAATGAGCCATCACTGCTATGATGCTTTGAGAAATACATCATTTAGATAGACACCTTGGGAATGGATTCACCTCTTAAGAAGAAATTGAAAGGTACCTCAAGGTTTGATTTTGTGTTTTCTCACTAGGTCTTAGCCACGACCTGAACATAAAATTACATGGACAGCATCTGGCCAAGGAAGTTGTGATGAAAGCAGTGAAAGGTTTCATAGTAAACAAAAATCCTGAGAAAGCACTGGCACTTTCTTTCCATGGCTGGTCCGGCACCGGCAAGAACTTTGTGGCAAAAATGATAGCAGACAACCTGTACCGAGATGGACTAAGAAGCGAGTGTGTGCATTTCTATATTGCTCACTTCCACTTTCTACACGCCAGCCTGGTTGATTTTTACAAGGTAAGCAGTTCAGAAAGAGCTGATTGGCTCTCTATCCCCCTCTAACACATTGTTTGGCAGTTTATCTGCTTTATCTCACCCAAACCTAAAAGATGTGGACTCTTTCTTGTCTTCGGTATCATGGGTAGGATTTTCTCTTTGGTACCATAGAAATGGAAATATTTCCATTTCACCAACAGGCTCAAAAGAGTCTGACTATTCCACCCCACATGAGGGTGCACGTTGTAAGCAACATTTCAAAGAAAGTAGACTCGATTGGGGGCAGATTTTACAATTAGTTAATACTTCCTCTATTTGTGCTAAACATTCCCTAATTCAATTTAAAGTGGTGCATAGAGCACATATGTCCAAAGATAAGTTAGCGCGTTTTTACTCGCATATTAATCCTTTCTGTGATAGATGTTCGGGGCAGATAGCCTCTTTAACTCATATGTTTTGGTCTTGCCCTACTTTGGAAACTTTTTGGAGAGATATTTTCAATATTATTTCTAAGGTATTAAATATAGATATCTCTCCTCACCCTATTACTGCTATCTTTGGACTACCTAAAATTTCTAGTAATCTTTCCCCTTCAGCCCGTAGAATGATTGCATTTCTTACTTTAATGGCGAAAAGATGTATTTTATAACATTGGAAAGAGCTTAATGCTCCAACTACCTTTTTTTGGTTTTCTCAGACGATTTTATGTTTGAATCTGGAGAAAATTAGAAGTAACCTTCATGATTCTTCATTTAAATTTGAACAGATTTGGGGACCTTTTATTCGATATTTTCATTTAATGTAATATTTACCCTTCTTGTTTTTTTTTCACTGTTTTAATGGAGGTCGGGATTGAGGACGTGATTTTAAGTTTAACTCTGTTTGGTTTCAAGTTAGCCCATTGCTTTGCTTTGCTTTTAGTTAGTTGCACGGTGGGTTTTTTTTTGGGGGTTTTTTTTTCTATTGATATATATAAAATCTAGTATACTATTATGTTATTTTGGTTTCTTATGCTTAAATTACATTGTTTGTAGTATTTTCTTTTTGGTATTGTTATCTTTTGGAATTTTATTATACTTTAACATTGTATTAATGTTTATATGGCTTACCTTTTTTGTATACTTACTCAATAAAAAGATTTAAAGAGAGAAAGAAAGTAGACTCTTTGATAAAAGGTGGAAATTTTCAGTTATTTGTCTTTCTTTCAGGCCGAGCTGCAGCAGTTCATTCTGACGGCTGTACAAAAATGCCAACAATCATTGTTCATTTTTGATGAGGCAGAGAAGCTACACCAAGGCCTTATTGATGTCATCAAGCCTTACCTTGACCACCATGACCACGTGAATGGAGTGGACTTCAGAAAGTCTATCTTCATTTTCTTAAGGTAATTTCAAATAGTCATGGAACTTTAAAAAGGCAGGATGCAGGACTATTGGACCCAGCCATTGGAACTTAAGCCTTTCAAAACTATTTTGAAGAAGACCGCAAGGTCAATTGGCACCAAAAATGTAACTGTCAAGATCAGAACTGCTCTGCTGTGCTAACTAGGTCTAAGGGAGACCTTTACAGATTCTAGATCTATTGGTGGCATATTGATCTGTTTTCTTCAAGTGTATTTGTGGCTTTAGGGATATGCTTCCAGTGGGATATCAGGATGAGGTATCTGCATGTGAGCAAAGTGATAATAATCTTAGTTCTACTCAATATTATTTTTATTATATTTGAAGTTTAGATTTTTCCCTAGCATATGCATTTAGTCTGTTATTCCCAGCTGACTTCAGCCTCTCCATGTTAAGATTAATATACTCTGGAGTTACAGTTAGACCGTAAGACCATAGGACATAGGAGAAGAATTAGGCCATTTAGCCCATCAAGTCTGCTCCACCATTCAATAATGGCTGATCCTTCATTTTTCTCCTCCTCAACCCCATTTCCCAGCCTTCTCCCCATAGCTTTTGATGCCATGTCCAATCAAGAACCTATCAATCTCTGACTTAAATACATAGAAAAGTACAGCACAGTACAGGCCCTTCGGCCCACAATGTTGTTCCAACCCTCAAACCCTGCCTTCCATATAAGCCCCCACCTTAAGTTCCTCCATATACTTGTCTAGTAGTCTCTTAAACTTCACTAGTGTATCTGCCTCCACCACTGACTCAGGCAGTGCATTCCACGCACCAACCACTCTCTGAGTAAAAAACCTTCCTCTAATATCCCCCTTGAGCTTCCCACCCCTTACCTTAAAGCCATATCCTCTTGTATTGATCAGTGGCGCCCTGGGGAGGAGGCGCTGGCAATCCACTCTATCTATTCCTCTTATTATCTTGTATACCTCTATCATGTCTCCTCTCATCCTCTTCTCTACAAAGAGTAAAGCCCTAGCTCCCTTAATCTCTGATCATAATGCATACTCTCTAAACAAGGCAGCATCCTGGTAAATCTCCTCTGTACCCTTTCCAATGCTTCCACATCCTTCCTATAGTGAGGTAACCAGAACTGGACACAATACTCCAAGTGAGGCCTAACCAGAGTTTTATAGAGCTGCATTATTACGTCGCGACTCTTAAACTCTATCCCTTGACTTATGAAAGCTAACACACCATAAGCTTTCTTAACTATCCTATCCACCTGTGACGCAACTTTCAGGGATCTGTGGGCATGTACCCCCAGATCCCTCTGCTCCCCCACACTACCAAGTATCCTGCCATTTACTTTGTACTCTGCCTTGGAGTTTGTCCTTCCAAAGTGTACCACCTCACACTTCTCCGGGTTGAACTCCATCTGCCACTTCTCAGCCCACTTCTGCATCCTATCAATGTCTCTCTGCAATCTTTGACAATCCTCTACACTACCTACAACACCACCAACTTTTGTGTTGACTGCAAACTTGCCAACCCACCCTTCTACCCCCACATCCAGGTCATTAATAAAAATCATGAAAAGCAGAGATCCCAGAACAGATCCTTGTGGGACATCACTAGTCACAATCTTCCAATCTGAATGTACTCCCTCCACCATAACCCTCTGCTTTCTGCAGGCAAGCCAATTCTGAATCCACCTGGCCAAACTTCTCTGGATCCCATGCCTTCTGACTTTCTGAATAAACCTACCATGTGGAACCTTGTCAAATGCCTTACTAAAATCCATATAGATGACATCCACTGCACTACCCTCATCTATATGCCTGGTCATCTCCTCAAAGAACTCTATCAGGCTTGTTAAGCATGATCTGCCCTTCACAAAGCCATGCTGACTGTCCCTGATTAGACCATGATTCTCTAAATGCCCATAGATCCTATCTCTAAGAATATTTTCCAACAGCTTTCCCATCACAGACGTAAGGCTCACTGGTCTATAATTACCCAGACTATCCCTACTACCTTTTTTGAACAAGGGGACAACATTTGCCTCCCTCCAATCCTCCAGTACCATTCCCATGGACAACGAGGACATAAAGATCCTAGCCAGAGGCTCAGCAATCTCTTTCCTCGCCTTGTGGAGCAGCCTGGGGAATATTCCATCAGGCCCCAAGGACTTATCTGTCCTAATGTATTTTAACAACTCCAACACCTCCTCTCCCTTAATATCAACATGCTCCAGAACATCAACCTCACTCATATTGTCCTCACCATCATCAAGTTCCCTCTCATTGGTGAATACCGAAGAGAAGTATTCATTGAGGACCTCGCTCACTTCCACAGCCACCAGGCACATCTTCCCACCTTTATCTCTAATCGGTCCTACCTTCACTCCTGTCATCCTTTTTTCTTCACATAATTGAAGAATGCCTTGGGGTTTTCCTTTACCCTACTCACCAAGGCCTTCTCATGCCCCCTTCTTGCTCTTCTCAGCCCCTTCTTAAGCTCCTTTCTTGCTTCCCTATATTCCTCAATAGACCCATCTGATCCTTGCTTCCTAAACCTCATGTATGCTGCCTTCTTCCACCTGACTAGATTTTCCACCTCACTTGTCACCCATGGTTCCTTCACCCTACCATTCTTTATCTTCCTCACCGGGACAAATTTATCCCTAACATCCTGCAAGAGATCTCTAAACATCGACCACATGTCCATAGTACATTTCCCTGCAAAAACATGATCCCAATTTCACACCCGCAAATTCTAGCCTTGTAGCCTCATAATTTGCCCTTCCCCATTAAAAATTTTCCTGCCCTCTCTGATTCTATCCTTTTCCATGATAATGCTAAAGGCCAGGGAGCAGTTGTCACTGTCCCCCAGATGCTCACCCACAGAGAGATCTGAGACCTGATGACCCGGTTCATTACCTAGTACTAGATCTAGTATTGCATTCCCCTTAGTCGGCCTGTCCACATACTGTGACAGGAATCCGTCCTGGACACACTTAACAAACTCTACCCCATCCAATGACCTGGCCTCCACAACTGCAAGTGGCAACAAATTTCCACAAATTCACCACCCTCTGGCTAAAGAAATTTCCCTGCTTTTTTTTTGAATGGACGCCCCTCTATCCTGAGGCTGTGCGTACTCTTATACTCTAGACCTCTTGAAATGAATGCTAATATTGTATTTGCTTTCCTCACCACCGACTCAACCTGTAGGTTAACCTTCAGAGTGTTCTGCATAAGGACTCCCAAGTCCCTTTGCTTCTCAGATTATTGGATTCTCTCCCTGTTTAGAAAATAGTCTGTACTATTATTATTTCCGGTACCAAAGTGCATGACCGTGCATTTTCCAACATTGTACTTCGTTTGCCACTTCCTTGCCCATTCTCCTAATCTATCTAAGTCCTTCTGCACCCTACCTGTTTCCTCAACACTACCTGCCCCTCCACCAATCTTTGTATCATCTTCAAACTTGGCAACAAAGCCATCTATTCCATCATCTAAATCATTTATACACAGCCTAAAAAGAAGTGGTCCCAACACCAACCCCTGCGGAACACCACCAGTCACGGGCAGCCAACCAGACAAGGATCATCTTATTCCCACTTGCTGCCTTCTTCCGATCAGCCAATGCTCTAACCATCTTAGTAAGTTTCCTGTAATACCACGGGCTCCTAACTTGGTAAGCAGCCTCATGTGTGGCACCTTGTCAAAGGCCTTCTGCAAGTCCAAATATACAGCATCCACTGCATCCCCTTTATCTACCCTACTTGTAATCTCCTCAAAGAATTCCAACAGATTAATCAGGCAGGATTTTCCCTTAAGGAAACCATGCTGACTTTGACATCCTTTGTCAGTCATGGTTGTACTATTTTGCCATTTGAGTATTTCTTCATTTTTGGAATACACATGTCCTGCATCTTCCTCATTTTTTCCAGAAACACATGCCATTGCTGCTCTGCTGACATCCCTGCCAGCAGTTCCTTCCAATTTACTTTGGCCAACTCTTCTCTCATACCACTGTAATTTCCCTTACTCCACTGAAATAGTGCTACATCAGATTTTACTTTCGCCCTATTAAATTTCAAGTTGAACTCAATCATATTGTGATCACTGGTTGCTAAGGGTTCCCTAAAGTTCCCTAATCCCCTCTGGTTCATTACATAACACCCATTCCAGGATAGCTGATCCCTAGCAGGCTCAGCGACAAACTGCTCCAAAAAGCCATGTCTTAGGCATTCAACAAACTCACCCTTGAGATCTATTACTAACCTAATTTTCCCAATCGACCTGCATGTTAAAATCTCCCGTGACTATCATAACATTGCCCTTTTGACTCGCCTTTTCTATTTCCTGTTGTAATCTGTGGTCCACCTCCCAGCCACTGTTGGGAGGCCTGTATATAGTTGCCATCAATGTCCTTTCACCCTTGCAGTTTCTTAACTCAAGCCACAAGGGATCAATATCTTCTGATCCAATGTCTGATTTGATGCCATTCTTTACTATGTCTCCCCCTCTGCCTACCTTCCTATCCCTCCAATACAACTTGTAACCTTGGACATTCAGCTCCCAACTACAACCATCCTTCAGCCATGATTCAGTGATGGCCACAACATCATACCTGACGATTTGTAGTGCAACAAGATCATCCACCTTATTTCTTATACTACGCACATTGAGATACAACACCTTGAGTTGTATTTGCTATCTTTACTTCTTTACCATCTGTCCTATCCTGAGCCCCTTCACTCCGGTTTCCACCCCTGCCAAATTAGTTTAAACCCTCCCCAACAGGTCTGACAAACCTGTCTGCAAGAATATTGTTCCCCCTCACATTCAGGTGCAACCCATCACTTTTTAACAGGTCAAACCTCCCCCAGAAGAAATCCCAATGATCCAAGAATCAGAAGCCCTGTCCCTTGCACCAGTTTCTCAGCCACACATTTGTCTGCCAAATCATCCAGTTTCTATGCTCACTGGTGCATGGCACAGGCAGCAATCCGGAAATCACTACCCTGGAGCTCCTGCCTCTCAGTTTTCTGCCTAGCTCTCTAAATTCTCTTTTCAGGACCTCTTTGCTTTTCCTTCCTATGTCATTGGTACCGATATGTACCAAAACATCTGACTGCTCTCCCTCTCCCTCCAAAATGTTGTGGACCCGATTTGAGACATCCTTGACCCTAGCACCTGGGAGGCAACATAACATCCGGGTGTCCCATTCACGTCCACAGAATCTCCTGTTGTTCCCCTGACTACTGAGTCCCCTATCACTACCTCTCCCTTCTCTCTCTTTCGCTTCTGCACCACGGACCCATGCTCGGTGCCTGTAACCCTGTCACCATGGCATTCCCCCAGGAGGTCATTCCCCAAAAAAGTATCCAAAGCGGTTTACTTATTTTTGAGGGGAATGGCCACAGGTGTGCTATGTGTTAAGATTAATATAATCTGAGCTGGTTGCAAGATAATTCCAGGTAGCTTTTAAGCAGATGAACACACTGTAGCTCTGTGACTCTGAGTGTCTACATGTTTAACGTGCTATACTGTAACTGAATGACTATATTCCTTGTTCTGTTGGATTTAGGGAAAGGGCTGAGGCTGTGTGCTTTCAGCTACAGTGTTATTTAGTCACGTTGGCCAATTCCCCATTTCATACTTTTTACAGTAAACAGAATCAAACCAAATGAACTCAAAATTGCACAAATCAATATCTCTGAATAGCTATCAGCCTGACAGGTGGTAACTGCCAACTCAAATCAAACTCACGATTGGTAAATGTTGCACAAAGATCAAATAGTAAAGTTTCAATGTCACAGCGTTATTTAAAAATTTGTAGATGTGGAACTACACCGATCAATGTCATTGTACTGATTGTGGGTTTTCCCCAGATAACCTGAGTTATGACCCATCCTCTCTAGGGACTTCCAGTAGAATGTCACGTCTGAAGTAATTGCACATCTATTAGCTTTTGCTTTGACCTACCCAACTATAACGTAAACTCCTCCCGACTAACTAAAGAAGATCTCAGCCGAGGCAGCAAGGAGAAATTCAATGACTTCTGTAGGGAAATTAAAGAGTGAGGAATTTGACTGAATATCCAAACTGTGCAAACTGTTGCACACAACCCATCAGAACATAGTGGGAAAGGAAGAAAACAAGCCTGCAGCTCCCAGGGAATTAGTGTATGAAAATGCAGCCAAAGGGATAAATTCCCTAGTGACAAGATAGGCAGGTTAGGAATACAGGCAAGGAACATAGGACAAATATTCAGCCATTAACCCAGGAGCTCGGAGGGAGGTGCAGAGTACAAATGAGTTGGACAACTTCAGTCTTTGTGCAGTACTTAAGGCTGTCAAGAGAGTCATCAAAACAAAGGACAGCAATGTAGGAGCTGATGAGTTCAGGCAAGCGATGAGGTTAGGATCGTGAGACAAACAGCTAAGATAGAGATTAAGTTAATGAACGGGAGTTTCTGAGGTTGGAAAAGTTAAGAAAGGAAGGATAGCATCAAAGTAGGGGCAGAAGGCATTATTGCACTGGAGGTGTAAAGCCAAGATCAGTGCTTAGCATACTGGAAAGCAAATGCTTGTGCATGAATCACAAAAAGTTGGTTGGCAGGTGCAGCAGGCTATCAAGAAGACAAATGGAATGTTGACCTTCACTGATAGAGGAACTGAACTCAAGAGCAGGGAGGTTATTCTGCAACTGCACAGGCCTCACCTGGAGTACTGCGTGCAGTTCTGATCTCCTTACTTGAGGAGGGCTATACTAGCTTTGGAAGCAATACAGAGGAGTTTCACCAGGTTGATTCCAGAGATGAGGGGGTTAGACTACAAGGAGAGTTTGAGTTACCTGCGACTGTACTTACTGGAATTCAGAAGAATGAGAGGAGATCTTATAAAAATAAATTAAACTATGAAAGGGATAGATAAGGTAGAGGCAGGAAAGTTGTTTCCACTGGTAGGTGATACTAGAACTAGGGGACATAGCCTCAAGATTCCGGGGAGTAGATTTATGATAGAGATGAGGAGGAATTGCTCGTCCTGGAAAGTGGTGAATCTGTGGAATTCTCTGCCCAATGAAGCAGTGAAGGCTACCTCAGTAAATATATTTAAGACAACACATCAAAAAATGCTGAACGCAGCAGGCCAGGCAGCACCTATAGGAAGAGGTACAGTCGAGGTACAGCCTCTTCCTATAGACCAAAACGTTGACTGTACCTCTTCCTAAAGACGCTGCCTGGTCTGCTGCGTTCACCAGCATTTTTTGTGTGTGTTGCTTGAATTTCCAGCATCTGCAGATTTCCTCGTGTTTGCATATTTAAGGCAAGGTTGGATAGACTTTTGCATAGTAGTGGAATTAAGGGTTATGGGGAAAAGGCAGGTAGGTGGAGATGTCCATGACCAGATCAGCCATGATCTTATTGAAAGGCAGAGTGGGCTCAACGGGCCAGATGGCCTACTCCCGCTCCTATTTCTTATGTTCTTATGTTCTAAATGGCCATTGAGTCATGAGCTACAGATACAAACCAAAGAGGAATGTCTTTGTCATGTTGAAGCTGAACCAAGAATAGTTGAGGTTATCATTTATAAAGACGCAAAGGTGGTCAGGCAACAAAGTAATTGTCACGGCCGAGTGATATTGGAATACCATTAACACATGATAGTGTTAGCATACACATAGAAGGTAACGGCACACTTGTGAATATTGACAGCAAACGTTGGTTTGGCCAGCCATCTACCATAGCTTTGGTGGGAAAGCTGTATAAATCCTGGTAAAAGTGAAAATGGCTTTCTGCTTTCGTTCTGGGGTTTCTACACTTTGTCAACGTTCAGTGACATGGTCAAATGAATCCTGGAAGGAATCTTAGAAAGCATCTCAGAAAAGCACAAAGGGTCAGAACACAGATATAGATGAAGCTTCGAGGAAAATGACCAACTGCTTTGCAGTGGTAAAGAATGGGGCTGTGGTAGGGAACTGGAGGGAGAAGACGGTCTTGGAGGTCCCCGCACATTGGAATCAGAATCTGGGATCTATTTTGACTGCCGGATCAAAGTAGAACTCCAGCAAATGTATTTGGAGAAATCAGCTACTGCTGCCTAGACTGGATTTTATACTTGTCTGCCAGAGCACTTAGTGGTAAAGAAAAATAACTTCAGCTCTTACCACATCACATTGTGCAACTGCACAGGGGTCCTAAAGGCAGCTTGCCAGGCAACTGAGTTTGCCTTGTCAGAAAAAAAATGTCTTGTTTTGGAACAGAAGATCTGGGTGAATTTTCTATCCAGACATTGCTCAAGTACATGAGTTTAGAATACAGTAAAGTTTACAATTCATAAACTGAAGTGATGGGTTACTGACTTTTAAATGTAAGTCTGCAGAGTTGAAATCAATATAATAGTCAGACACAAGTGGAAACTTTTGGCCATTTATTGACACAGGTTGGACTCTGAGCAGTGTGAAGTGATACATTGTTCTTGCTATGTCGAACGAGCATTCCACAAGCACGTACACCAACCTATAAACCAGAGGATCTGAAAGTCATTACAGTAATTAATCCCATAAATCCTGGCCAGAGCCTTTGGATACCGGTGTCAGGGTAAAAAGTGGATTGAAGGTTTCAGGGAGAAAATATTTGCCTCAGAGCTGGAGAAATCCCTGCACTATCATTGTGAATCTTTACGATCCTCTACTTTTGAGGAATAGATTATTCAAGATATTTGAATTTGTGAACATTTAGTGGGGTGCTGTTTGTGATGTTGAACTTGAAGGGAAGTGCTGATTTTATTCTAACTGTTCATTTTCTGAAAGTTATTATCTACCATGGCTGCAAATGCAAAACCCAGCAGTGAATACTATCATGAAATTGAAGCTAATTTATAACTGACATAAAGATGGTCAAATTAAATGTTCCAAATGGCTTGAAACTTTCTTGAACATTTTTGCCTTTTCCCATTTATTGAATATTTAATGTCAAACCAATTATAAATAAAATCAAAATATGAAGAACTTCCATAAAATTTTGGATTGGACTCCATATTTCTGCTGGGCTAGTATCTTATTGCTGAATTAATGTACAAGCAAGGTGAAATCCTGATTCCAACTTTCTGTTTATTTCTATCCAATATTAATTCCCTACAAACATTTCTTCACTCTAGTAATATCGGAGGAAGGTCTATAAGCAGGGTGGTATTAGAAAACTGGCGAGCAGGACGAGATCGAGAGGAGATTACTATGGAAGACTTGGAATATCAGATCCGAAAAGAGGTTGCAACATCAAAAGGTAATGCATATTAAAAGCACAGAGTTAGGAATGGGGTCCTTTCAGACCACTGTATTATGCTAATCAACAACTGCCCATCTATTTTACTTGCACTTTCCAAGTAACAGATGGCTAGCATGAACCTCTCAGTTTTCTGTGCTATAGTATTTCTAGAGTTCCTCTAAATAAGACTTAAATGCTATGGGAGACTCTGCCTCTACCATCACTTCGGACAGTGCATCCTCTGGGTAGAAAAATATTCAAATCCTCTCTCAGTCTCCCACCCAAAACCTTTGCCTTCTGATTGTAGACGCCTCTGCCACAGGGGAAGAGTTTCTCACCATCTGCTGTACCGACACTCCTTATAAATTTGTACTCTTCAGTCAGATTCCCCTTCCCTTTCCAACTCCACTGAAAGCCTATCAAGTCTCTTGATGTAATTCATCTGAAGCAACATCTTGGCAAATCTCTCCAGTGTAATTATATTTTTATGGCCCAGAACTGCAGACAACAGTGGCTTAACTAACATTCTATATATTGCACCAGAACCTCCCTGCTCTTGTGTTCCATGGCCTAGCTAAAGAAGGCATATATCCCGTGTTGGGAAGATGTGGGATAAATAAAAGGACAATGGGATAGCTAAGAAAAACCATGAAATGGAATAATGGAAGGTGTAATGAACAAGAAAGCATTTAAGATGGAAATCTGGTGAAGAGATGGAAAAGACCACGAGGGCATATTTTAGACAACAAAAGTAGTTTTGTTTGATGCCTCCACAGTCAACTTAAGAGTAGCAATAAATACAAACACTAACTACTCATCAGCAACAATACCATAATTTAAGAGTACAAAGTAAATGGCAGGATACTTGGTAGTGTGGAGGAGCAGAGGGATCTCGGGGTACCTGTCCACAGATCCCTGAAAGTTGCCTCACAGGTGGATAGGGTAGTTAAGAAAGCTTATGGGGTGTTAGCTTTCATAAGTCGAGGGATAGAGTTTAAGAGTTGCGAGGTAATGATGCAGCTCTATAAAACTCTGGTTAGGTCACACTTGGAGTATTGTGTCCAGTTCTGGTCACCTCACTATAGGAAGGATGTGGAAGCATTGGAAAGGGTACAGAGGAGATTTACCAGGATGCTGCCTGGTTTAGAAAGTATGCATTATGATCAGAGATTAAGGGAGCTAGGGCTTTACTCTTTGGAGAGAAGGAGGATGAGAGGAGACATGATAGAGGTGTACAAGATAATAAGAGGAATAGATAGAATGGATAGCCAGCGCCTCTTCCCCAGGGCACCACTGCTCAATACAAGAGGATATGGCTTTAAGGTAAGGGGTGGGAAGTTCAAGGGGGATATTAGAGGAAGGTTTTTTACTCAGAGAGTGGTTGGTGCGTGGAATGCACTGCCTGAGTCAGTGGTGGAGGCAGATACACTAGTGAAGTTTAAGAGACTACTAGACAAGTATATGGAGGAACTTAAGGTGGGGGCTTATATGGGAGGCAGGGTTTGAGGGTCGGCACAACATTGTGGGCCGAAGGGCCTGTACTGTGCTGTACTATTCTATGTTCTATGTTCTAATTATGCTTAAGACAATAAATGCCAACAACAATCATGCAAATGACTTTTAAGCATCTTCCCACTATCAGGGAAGATCAGCATCATAACTGCAGTCATGAATGTTAATGGTGGAACTGGTCTAATGAGCCAGTGTTTTTGAAATTCTTCATTCCATGGATGAAACAGTAGCATTCAAACATGTTGCTAATGGCATATGCAATGGTAGAAATAAAGAATTCATACTTCTTGTGTTCATTTTTAGGTGGCTTTGCACATAGTGGCCTTGTGGCTGAGAATCTTGTCGACTTCTTCATTCCCTTCTTACCTCTGGAGTACAAGCATGTTAAATTATGTGTACGTGATGCTCTTCATTCCAGAGGAATCAAGTACAACGTAGATATCCTGGATGAAGTGGCAAAGGGGATGCTGTATTTTCCAAAGGAGGAAAACCTGTTCTCAGCCCAAGGGTGTAAGTCGGTCTCGCAGCGGGTCAATCTCTTTCTGCCCTGAAGCAGAAGAGTTCAGGAAACCACTTGTTGCGACACATTGTTCCCCTCGAGACCACGTCACTTCCTCATTGCACAGTAGCTGTTGCCTTCTAGCACCTGAGAGATGGAAATCTGACCCAAGCAACAGGGAAGAAAGGTAACCTTTAAGAAATTAAGAAGCAAAACTGCCATCCAGTTTCCTGGCTTTCTTGTGAAACTTGCCTGCATCCTTGACCATTGCAGTAATCTGTACTTGACTGGTACTGGGTGTTGTGGATCCACTGATGTGCAAACCTAGGTTGTATAAATCATGAAGTTGAGGATTGTGCCAATGATGGAACTTCTCCATTTTATTAATTTTGCTCTTCACCAGCGGCTCTTCAACCATTTAGATCTAACACTGACCCGCTGCGAGACCGATTTACAGCCCTGGGCTAACTTCTCTAAATGGAGGTGAGGTTACCTGGCATGGCAAGATACAGAGAAGATGCAAGTGTCTGCAGATACCAGAATCTGGAGCAACAGACAAGCTGCTTGAGGATTTGTTTGACCCAAAACATCAATAGCTCCTTCCCCTGCCCCAGTCCCACTCATAGATGCTGCTCAACTCCACTGAGTTCCTCTAGCAGCCTTGCATTTGTCCTTCACCACTTCCTTCTCTTGATAGAGTTACCAACCTTTCCCTTTGGAATTGTTGGCCATGTCCTGCTTGTAACAGCGGATTACAAATGATAAAATATTAATTTCTAAACTATATTTTATAGGCTGCAATGTAAAACACTGGCAAGAGTGATCAATGCAATATACTGGATTTGTTGCATATGACACTGGATTCCAAATGTCTTTTAATTAAATGTCAAATTTAGACATTTCTGTACATTAAACTAAAATTTACAAATCAGATTGTAAATCAAATTTACAACTGCAGCATTGATCCTTACCCTTCCGAACCTTTTGGCAACAATTGATAAATGTTTAGTTTCCTCAATTGTTCATCATATATTGGTGCAGCTCTCATGTGTTTTTGTCCAGAACATCTCCCACAGCTGTCCCCTTTCCTCTTGGACCTATCCTTTGTTCTTGTTTCTCATCTGTGTAGTATCTCTTGAGGGAAAAATATACTAAAGCAGACATCCCACCCTGCAAAAAGTCATTTCAGGGAGGTAGCACCACCACCTCCACCCCCCACAACTCCATATCCCCCACCCCCACCCCCGGTCGACCTCCAAGGGTGTATGTATACAGGACATTTGATTATGAAAGAACACAACAATTAATTTCATCACATATTGAAACTATTTACATATATATACACATATATACATACAAAATACTCAACAAGGAATATATATGTATTCCTTGTTGAGTATTTTGTTGGCAGTCTCAATGCTAATGCAAATAACTTTTCTACTTCTTTTGCAAACTTTCCTTGTACTGTGATGTGGTTTGCTTGGCAGATTTGAGCATTTTGCCGGAAGTTTTAACCTCATAGCAGTCTGTGTCAATGAATTTGTTAATCTTGCAAGACATCAGATTCACAAGATTCACAATTATATTATATTATCATGGAGTCTTTTTTTAATTGTATTACAACTTTAAGCAAGTCTACAGGGAGTTTGGTCTCATCACGTAGGACATCAACAGAGTAGCTCCTTAGCAGCTAGCCAGCTAGTTTAAATAACGTTAGCTATGCTAATGAATGAATGACACCTGTTAATCTCACCTCAACATGTCTTTTACAGACTTAATCCACCATGGGCAATAGAAAAGTCACTGTTGCAAACAGTGCAACGAGCAACACTGTCATTATTTTTTGACAACTATTAAGCAGGGGTACACTTTAGTGTAGTCTGGGGTGAAGTACGTTTTATATTTTCTTTTTTTGGAACACTCTGCCATGGCACTGCAGGACACTAATATCTCTCTCTCTCTTTCTCTCTCCTCTCTCTCTCTTTCACACACACACACACACACACACAAAATCAATTTCCGGGATATTGTATATAATTTACGGGCGTTAGGGAGCCGCTATCAATATGTGGGTGAGACCCCCAGAATTTTCGAGAGAGGTGGGATGTCTGCTAAAAGCATGGGTTTTCCAAGGAGAGGTATGATAAGATCGGGTTCGATGTCCATCAGCCTAGTCCAGCTTAATTTCAAGATTATTGAAATATCTGGTCCCTGCTCCTAAAACATATTCTTACTGATTCCATGCCTTTTAACTTCAGACTCAGATTTATTCTATCTGATATATGATGTGAAGTTTGTTGTTTTGGAACAGCAGTACAGTGCAAGATACAAAAGAAAAACAAATTACCAAAAATAAATAAATACTGCAAAAAAAAGGAATAATGTTTTAGTGTTCTTGGACCTTTCAGAAATATGATGGCAGAGGGAAATAAGCTGTTTCTAAATAATTGAATGCGAGTCTTCAGGCTCCTATACCTCCCTCACCCCCCCCCTCAAATGTTAGTAATGAGAAGGCGGCATATCCCAGCTCATAAGGGTACTTAATAATGAGTGTCCCCTTCTAGAGGCACTGCCACTCGATGTTCTTGATGATGGGGAGGGTTGTGCTTGTGCTTGAGATGGCAAAGTCTATAACCCTCTGCAGCCTCTTACAATCCTGCACTGGAATCTCCATCCCAGGCTGTGATGCAACCAGTCATAATAGTTTCCATTGTATTTCTATGAGACCATAAAACCATAAGATATAGGAGCAGAATTAGGCCATTTGGCCCTTTGAGTCTGCTCTGCCATTTCACCACTGCTGATCCACTTTCTCTCTCAGCCCCAATCTCTTTATTTTCCCCATATCCCTTCATGCCCTGACTAATCAAGAACCTATCAACCTCTGCCTTACGAATGACTTGGCCTTCATACCATCCTGTGCAACAAATTCCACAGATTCACCACACTCCGGTTAAAAATATTCCTCCACATCTCCATTCTAAAGGACATCTCTCTATTCTGAGGCTGTCCCCTCTGGTCTTAGATTCTCCCATCATAGGAAGCATCCTCTCCACATCCACTCTATCAAGACCTTTCACCATCGATAGGTTTTAATGAGGTCACCCCGTTACTCTTTGAACTCTGGGGAGAACTGGCCTAGAGCCATCAAATGCTCCTCACAGGACAAGCCTTTGGATTCCGGAATCATTTTCATGAATTTTCTTTGAACCCTCTCCAAAGTCAGCACATCCTGTCTTAGGTAAGGGGCCTAAAACTGCTCACAATGCTCCAAGTGAGGCCTCACCAGTGCTTTATAAAGCCTCAACATTACATCCTTGCTTTTATATTCTAGTCTTCTTGAAATGAATGCTAACATCGCATTTCCCTTCTGCACCGCTGACTCAACCTGCAAATTAACCTTTAAACAATCCTGCATGAGAACTCCCAAGTCCCTTTACTCCTCAGATTTTTGAATTTTCTCTCCATTTTCAAAATAATCTACACTTTTATTTCTTCCACCCAAAGTGCACGCAATACATTTCCTGACACTGTATTCCATCTGCCACTTCCTTGAACATTTGCCTAATCTGTCTAAATCCCTGTGTAGCCTCTCTACTTCCTCACTGGGGTAGCACAGCAGCATAACGGTTGGCACATCGCTTTAAGTACAGGCAATCAGGGTTCAATTCTTGATGCTGCCTGTAAGGAGTTTGTACGTTCTCCCTGTGCCCATGTGGGTTTCCACCATCTGTTTCAATTTCCTCCCACAGTCCAAAGACGTACCGGTTACTATGTTACTTGGTCATTGTAAATTGTCCTGTGATTAGACTCAGATTAAATTGGGGGATTGCTGGGCAGTGCGGCTCGAACGGCCTATTCCACATTGTATCTCAATAAAATTAAATTAAAATAAATTAAATTTAAAAATAAAAACTACTTGCCCCCCACCTATTTCCGTATCATCCACAAACGTCAATTCTGTCATCCAAATCATTGACATATAACGTCAGAAGAAGTGATCCTAACGCAGACCCCTGTGGAACCCACTAGTCACCGGAAGCCGACCAGAAGAGGCTCTGTTCCCACTCTTTGCCTCCTACCAATCAGCCAATGCTCTATCCATGCTGGGATCTTCCCTGTAATACCATGAGCTCTTAACTTGTTAAGCAACCTCATGTGTGGCACCTTGTCAAAGGCCTTCTGAAAATCCAAGTACATAACTTCCGCCAGTTCTCCTTTGTCTACCCTGCTTGTTATTTCTTCAATGAATTCCAACAGATTTGTCAGGCAAGATTTTCCCTTAAGCAAACCATTATCATATGCCTCCAAGTACCGCGAAACTGCATCCTTAACAATCGACTCCAACATCTTCCCAACCACAGAGGTCAGACTAACTGGCCAATAATTTCCTTTCTCCTGTCTCTCTCCTTTCTTGACTAACAGAGTGACATTTGCAATTTTTCAGTCCTCCGGAACCGTGCCAGAGTCTATTGATTTTTGAAAGATCATTACTAATACATCGACAATCTCTTCAGCCATCTCTTTCAGAACCCTGGGGGTGTATACCAACTGGTCCAGATGACTCTAGACCTTTCAGTTTCATAAGAACTTTCACCCTAGCAATGGCAACCACACACTTCTGCCACCTGGCACTCCCAAACTTCCACCACCCTGCTAGTATCTTCCACAGTGAAGACTGATGCAAAATATGTTCTCAGTTTGTCCGCCATTTCCTTGTCCCCCATTACTACCTCTCCAGCATCATTCTCCAGAAGTCCAATATCTACTCTCACTTCTCTTTTACACTCTATATTGCTGAGGGAACTTTTTGTTTCTGAATGACTATCAACCTGTGGCTCTGACATCAATTGCTATGAAGTGCTTCGAGAGATTGGTTATGGCACACATCAACCACAGCCGACCGGTCAACCTCGACGCTTTGCAATTCGCCTACTGGAGCAAAAGGTCAACGGCAGATGCCATCTCTCTGGCCCTACATTCCTCCTTAGAACACCTGGAGAATAAAGATGCATATATAAGGCTCCTTTTCATTGACTACAGCTCTGCCTTTAATACCATTTTTCCAAATAAACTGATTCCTAAGCTCCGGAACCTGGGCCTTAGCACACAGATCTGCAGCTGGATCTTCAGCTTCCTCACAGACAGGACCCAGGCTGTAAAAATAGGGGACAAGCTCTCCTTTACAATCACTCTGAGCACCGGTGCCCCACAAGGCTGTGTACTCAGCCCCCTGCTGTACTCACTGTACACCCATGATTGTGTAGCCAAGTTTCCATCAAACTCAATATATAAGTTTGCTGATGACACAACAATTGTAGGCCGTATCTCGGGTAATGATGAGTTTGAGTACAGAGAGGAAATTAAGAACCTGGTGGCATGGTGTGAAGACAATAACCTATCCCTCAACGTCAGTAGGATGAAGGAATTGGTTGTTGACTTCAGAAGGAGTAGCAAACCGCACGACCCAATTTACATCGGTGGTGCACAAGTGGAACAGGTCAAAAGCTTTAAGTTCCTCAGGGTCAATATCACAAATGACCTGACTTGGTCCAACCAAGCAGAGTTCACTGCCAAGAAGGCCCACCAGTACCTTTACTTCCTGAGAAAACTAAAGAAATTTGGCCTGTCCCCTAAAACCCTCACTAATTTTTATAGATGCACCATAGAAAGCATTCTTCTAGGGTGCATCACAACTTGGTATGGAAGTTGTCCTGTCCAAGACTGAAAGAAGCTGCAGAAGATCGTGAACATGGCGTAGCACATCACACAAACCAATCTTCCGTCCGTGGACTCACTTTACACTGCACGCTGTCGGAGCAGTGCTGCCAGGATAATCAAAGACATGACCCACCCAGTCAACACACTTTTCATCCCTCTTCCCTCCGGGAGAAGGCTCAGGAGCTTGCAGACTCGTACGGCCAGATTTGGGAACAGCTTCTTTCCAACTGTGATAAGACTGCTGAACGGATCCTGACCCGGATCTGGGCCGTACCCTCCAAATATTCGGACCTGCCTCTCGGTTTTTTTGCATTTCCTTACTTCCCATTTTTCTATTCTCTATTTATGATTTATAATTTAAATTTTTAATATTTACTAGTTTTAATTATTTTTAATATTTTTAGTATTTAATATTTGTAATCCAGGGAGTGTGAAGCGCAGAATCAAATATCGCTGTGATGATTGTACGTTCTAGTACCAATTGTTTGGCGACAATAAAGTATAAAGTATTCTCTCGAATATTATTGGCTAGCTTAACTCCGTAATCAATCTTTTCCTTATTTTTGTCTTATTTAGTTGCCTTCTGTTACTTTTTAAAAGCTTCCCAGTCTTCTAATTTCCCACTGATTTTTGCTCTATTATATGCCCTCTCTTTGGCTTTTATGTTGGCTTTGACTTCTCTTGTCAGTCACAATTGTGTCACCCTGTCTTTAGGATACTTCTTTCTCTTTCTTGTTACACTGCTGGCATTTAGGGCAGCAATGAAGGTCCCCTATCTCCAGTGGTGTTCACAGCTTCCTTCTTTGTGTCAGTAGCTTCCGCTCAGTTTAATGTCAGTCATTCAAGCCCCAGGTGGAGACTCCGGGATACTGTTGCATACTGTTGATACTGATTCTTCATTGCTGTATCCATAACAGTTTTGTTTGACCAGTCAGGGTTGTTAGCCCTGAGCTGAACCCCCGAGCCTGGAGGATCAGTGGACCACTCTTGGTCTGGCCTCTACCCTTTGACTGTTTGGCATGGGTGACCTTATCAAGAGCCACAGCATAAAGCCCTAATGCCAGCCAGCATAACTCTCTGGGTCATTGAGGCATGCAAGCCTTCAAACCATGACATGGTTGTGGTCCTCTTGCTCCCAGAAATTCCAGTCATTGCTACTCTGCTGTCATCCCTGCCAGTGTTCTTTTCTAATCAATTTTGGCCAGCTCCTTTCTTGTGCCTCTGTAATTCCCTTTAATCCACTGTAACACTTATATATCTGACTTTAGCTTCTCTTTCTCAACTTGCAGGGTGAATTCTATCATATTATGATAACTGACTCCTAAGGGTTCCTTTCCCTTAAGCTCTCTAATCAATTTAAATTCATTGCACAACACCCAGTTCAGAATAGCTGATGCCCTAGTGGGCTTAACCATGAGCTGCTCTAAAAATCCATCTAGTAGGTATTCTAGAAACTCCCTCTCTTGGGATCCAACACCAATCTGATTTTCCCTATCTACCTGCGTATTGATATCCCCATGACCATCTTAATATTGCTCTTTTGACATGCATTTTCAATCTCCCATTGTAATTTGTAGACCATATCTTTATTACTGTTTGGGGCTCTCTATACAACTTCTGTCAAGGTATTTGCCCTTGTAGTTCCTTTGCTCTACCCGCAATGATTTAACACCTTTCTATCCTATGTCACCTCTTTCTAATGATAAGATTTCATTTTTTACCAACAGACCCATGCCATCCCTCTGCCAGCCTGCCTGTCCTTTTGATACAATGTGTGTCCTTGGATGTTAAGCTCCAGGCTATAATCTTCCTTCAGCCACGATTCAGTGATGCCCGCAACATCGTATATAACAATCTGTAACTGTGCTACAAGTTCATTTACTTTATTCCATATACTGCATACATTCAAATATAAAATCTTCAGTCCTGTATTCACCCTTTCCAAGTTTGTCTGACTCTAATTGAAATTTATGAGCTTCTTTGGTGACATATCAAATCTCAAACTCGTCACGAAGTCGAGCCGCTGCTGTGCCTTCTTCAGGGAGATTAGCGGGGGCTACTGAGGTGACTTTAAACTAGAATGGTTGGGGGGTGGGAATCAAATTAAAGAGGCTAGGCGTGAGGAGGTTAGTTCACAACAGAGGGATGGGAACCAGTGCAGAGAGACAGAGGGGTGTAAAGTGAGCGTAGAAGCAAAAAGTACAAAGGAGAAAAGTAAAAGTGGCAGGCCGACAAATCCAGGGCAAGCATTAAAAAGGGCCACTTTTCAACATAATTGTACAAGGGCTAAGAGAGTTGTAAAAGAGCGCCTGAAGGCTTTATGTGTCAATGCAAGGAGCATTCGCAATAAGGTGGATGAATTGAAAGTGCAGATTGTTATTAATGATTATGATATAGTTGGGATCACAGAGACATGGCTCCAGGGTGACCAGGGATGGGAGCTCAACGTTCAGGGATATTCAATATTCAGGAGGGATAGACATGAAGGAAGTGGAGGTGGGGTGGCGTTGCTGGTTAAAAAAGAGATTAACGCAATAGAAAGGAAGGACATAAGCCGGGAAGATGTGGAATCGATATGGGTAGAGCTGCGTAACACTAAGGGGCAGAAGATGCTGGTGGGAGTTGTGTACAGGCCACCTAACAGTAGTAGTGAGGTCGGAGATGGTATTAAACAGTAAATTAGAAATGTGTGCAATAAAGGAACAGCAGTTATAATGGGTGACTTCAATCTACATGTAGACTGGGTGAACCAAATTGGTAAAGGTGCTGAGGAAGAGGATTTCTTGGAATGTATGCGGGATGGTTTTTTGAACCAACATGTCGAGGAACCAACTAGAGAGCAGGCTATTCTGGACTGGGTTTTGAGCAATGAGGAAGGGTTAATTAGCAATCTTGTCGTGAGAGGCCCCTTGGGTAAGAGTGACCATAATATGGTGGAATTCTTCATTAACATGGAGAGTGACATAGTTAATTCAGAAACAAAGGTTCTGAACTTAAAGAGGGGTAACTTTGAAGGTATGAGACATGAATTAGCTAAGATAGACTGGCAAATGACACTTAAAGGATTGACGGTGGATATGCAATGGCAAGCATTTAAAGGTTGCATGGATGAACTACAACAATTGTTCATCCCAGTTTGGCAAAAGAATAAATCAAGGAAGGTAGTGCACCCGTGGCTGACAAGAGAAATTAGGGATAGTATCAATTCCAAAGAAGTAGCATACAAATTAGCCAGAGAAAGTGGCTCACCTGAGGACTGGGAGAAATTCAGAGTTCAGCAGAGGAGGACAAAGGGCTTAATTAGGAAGGGGAAAAAAGATTATGAGAGAAAACTGGCAGAGAACATAAAAACGGACTGTAAAAGCTTTTAT
Source organism: Mobula hypostoma (assembly GCF_963921235.1). Classification (NCBI taxonomy): domain Eukaryota; kingdom Metazoa; phylum Chordata; class Chondrichthyes; order Myliobatiformes; family Myliobatidae; genus Mobula; species Mobula hypostoma. The sequence continues at coordinate 47,182,526 of NC_086108.1, read as the reverse complement.
AGATATGTAAAAAGGAAAAGACTGATAAAGACAAATGTAGGTCCCCTGCAGACAGAAACAGGTGAATTGATTATGGGGAGCAAGGACATGGCAGACCAATTGAATAATTACTTTGGTTCTGTCTTCACTAAGGAGGACATAAATAATCTTCCAGAAATAGTAAGGGACAGAGGGTCCAGTGAGATGGAGGAACTGAGTGAAATACATGTTAGTAGGGAAGTGGTGTTAGGTAAATTGAAGGGATTGAAGGCAGATAATTCCCCAGGGCCAGATGGTCTGCATCCCAGAGTGCTTAAGGAAGTAGCCCAAGAAATAGTGGATGCATTAGTGATAATTTTTCAAAACTCGTTAGATTCTGGACTAGTTCCTGAGGATTGGAGGGTGGCTAATGTAACCCCACTTTTTAAAAAAGGAGGGAGAGAGAAACCGGGGAATTATAGGCTGGTTAGCCTAACGTCGGTGGTGGGGAAACTGCTGGAGTCAGTTATCAAGGATGTGATAACAGCACATTTGGAAAGCGGTGAAATGATCGGACAAAGTCAGCATGGATTTGTGAAAGGAAAATCATGTCTGACGAATCTCATAGAATTTTTTGAGGATGTAACTAGTAGAGTGGATAGGGGAGAACCAGTGGATGTGGTATATTTGGATTTTCAAAAGGCTTTTGACAAGGTCCCACACAGGAGATTAGTGTGCAAACTTAAAGCACACGGTATTGGGGGTAAGGTATTGGTGTGGGTGGAGAATTGGTTAGCAGACAGGAAGCAAAGAGTGGGAATAAACGGGACCTTTTCAGAATGGCAGGCGGTGACTAGTGGGGTACCGCAAGGCTCAGTGCTGGGACCCCAGTTGTTTACAATATATATTAATGACTTGGATGAGGGAATTAAATGCAGCATCTCCAAGTTTGCGGATGACACGAAGCTGGGTGGCAGTGTTAGCAGTGAGGAGGATGCTAAGAGGATACAGGGTGACTTGGATAGGTTGGGTGAGTGGGCAAACTCATGGCAGATGCAATTTAATGTGGATAAATGTGAAGTTATCCACTTTGGTGGCAAAAATAGGAAAATAGATTATTATCTGAATGGTGGCCGATTAGGAAAAGGGGAGGTGCAACGAGACCTGGGTGTCATTATACACCAGTCATTGAAAGTGGGCATGCAGGTACAGCAGGCGGTGAAAAAGGCGAACGGTATGCTGGCATTTATAGCGAGAGGATTTGAGTACAGGAGCAGGGAGGTACTACTGCAGTTGTACAAGGCCTTGGTGAGACCACACCTGGAGTATTGTGTGCAGTTTTGGTCCCCTAATCTGAGGAAAGACATCTTTGCCATAGAGGGAGTACAAAGAAGGTTCACCAGATTGATTCCTGGGATGGCAGGTCTTTCATATGAAGAAAGACTGGATGAACTGGGCTTGTACTCGTTGGAATTTAGAAGATTGAGGGGGGATCTGATTGAAACGTATAAGATCCCAAAGGGATTGGACAGGCTAGATGCGGGAAGATTGTTCCCGATGATGGGGAGGTCCAGAACGAGGGGTCACAGTTTGAGGATAGAGGGGAAGCCTTTTAGGACCGAGATTAGGAAAAACTTCTTCACACAGAGAGTGGTGAATCTGTGGAATTCTCTGCCACAGCAAACTGTTGAGGCCAGTTCATTGGCTATGTTTAAGAGGGAGTTAGATATGGCCCTTGTGGCTACAGGGGTCAGGGGGTATGGAGGGAAGGCTGGGTTCTGAGTTGGATGATCAGCCATGATCATAATAAATGGCGGTGCAGGCTCGAAGGGCCGAATGGCCTACTCCTGCACCTATTTTCTATGTTTCTATGTTTCTATGTTGGGTCCTCTCAGATGTTGATGCCCAGGAACTTTAAGCTGCTCACCCTTTCCACTGCTGACCACCCTGAGGATAGGTGTCTATTCTCCTGCCGTCCCTATCCTGAAGTCCACAATCAGTTCCTCGGTCTTGCTGACGTTGAGTGTGAGGTTGTTTTTGCATCACCACTCAACCAATTGATCTATCTCGCTCTTGTAAGTCCATAACTTGAACTAATCTCCATGAAGTCCTAGTGGGTTTTGCAAAACACAGCCAAATTTTAACCATTATTTCCAAAAGCCCTTCCTTCCACCTCCACAACATATCAAGGCACTATCAACCTCTAAACCAGGGGTTCCCAACCTTTTTTATGCCATGGACCGATACCCTTAAGCAAGGAGTCTGTGGACCCCCATTTGGAAATCCTTGCTCCAACCGCCTCTGCATTTCATTTCCTCAATTTGCTGACTTGTCATTTTTCTAGAATTTGGATTAAGTTCAACTACCCCTATTCTATTCCATGCTAAAATCTTATCACATTGTCTACGAACACAATGATACATTAGTACATTCTTTTACTGCATGTTTGACCCTGGTTCCTTTCTCAGAGAGCCGAAGCATCAAGTGCAGGATGAATCAGTTGTGAACAACATGGGCAAAGCTGAATACCATCGAGAGGGGTTTTCCCATTGTTTAACTTTCACACAAAACAGGCACCAATACGGACTGGCAAACCCCTGACTCTGATAACAGGTTGCATTAGGTTGAACATCTTCAAAAGGTTGTATCCGCAATATCAATGGAATACAACAAATCATACCAGGTCTCTGGTACTGCAGCTGCCTTACGAGAATGAAGTGGAAAGCCTTATGCATGGTGAGTACAGTTTCAAATTCTTCAACAAGTCCAATTTATTTCTTCAAATGAAAAATTCACAGTTGAAACTATATAAAAAAAATTAGCAATAAAATCAGATTCAATTTTCCCCTTTCACCTCAATATGAGACTATACATTGAGACTATTTTGTTGATAATGTGATAAAAACTAAAATTCATTCATTAGACCTGTGACTAAATAGATAGTGGCAGCTTGTGCAAGGCATTTTTTTCTGGTGTAGTTCCTAATGCTGCACAAGGACAGAAAGTGTCAGAGCATGGGAATTACTTAATAATGGAGGATCTGTTAATAGTAGAGTGACCTGAGCTGAGAATCAGACTAACACACACAAGATGCTGGAGGAACTCGGCAGGACAGACAGCATTTATGGAAATGAATAAGCAGTCAATATTTTGGGGTGAGACCCTTCATCAGTTCTCAGACTCAGTCAGAATCAGAGAATCAGATGACAATTCTTGTACAACCTGCAGTTTATGATGACTTGTTTAAAAAATATATGAAACTGGTTAACCAGGTTGAAGGCTCTGAGTACACTTTCAATAGAATAGGATCACCACTCATTCCTCCACCCCTGACTCCGCCGTCCGCCTGTGGACATGTAAGACACAGTGTCTTTCTGTCTGCCTTTAATTTCTCCCTTTCCCGACTTAAACTTTGAAATTTTAACTTTATTCAGTCGGATCTTTTAAAGTGATAATTATAATTATGGCTACCTTGAGAAGCACTAAAAAAATTCCCGATACAGGTAATGGTAAATCTAAAAAAACTGACGAAGCTTCTGAAGAGCCAGCCTAGTTTAATAGATTAGAGACTCAAATGAGCTCTATTGTCGCTGAATTAACCCACCTAAAAGAAAGTCTTCTTCCTTTGGAGGAAAAAATTGATTCTTTGAGCTTGGATCTTAAAGAAGTAACTCGTAATGCGGCAGATATTTCCTCTTGTTTGGAAAAAGCGCAACGGCAAATTATAGATAGATAGATAGATATACTTTATTGATCCCGGGGGAAATTGGGTGTCGTTACAGCCGTACCAACCAAGAATAGAGCATAAATATAGCAATACAAAAATCACAAACAATCAAACAACAAATGCAAACTATGCCAAATGGAAAATAAGTCAAGGACCAGTCTATTGGCTCAGGATATCTGACCCTCCACGGGTTGATTGTTGATTTGGAAGCTTGTTCTCGTCGTTATAATATTCGAATTGTTGGATTGAAAGAGCAATCAGAATCTGCCGATATACTGGACTATTTCGCTAAAGTGTTTCAATCTCTATTTCCTGAGGCATTTTCACAATTGCCCGACATCGAAATAGCCCACAGGATTGGAACTCCGAGACAAGGTAAAAACAGACGTGTTATTCTTCCACCCCTGAAAGTTTTAATTGTTTCAGTGTTAATCTGTTTTCAAGTTTTTTTCCATAACTAAAATCATAATTATTTCTGAGACAAGGCAAAGTGGGGGTGGTTTAGTTTCCAAAAGGTGGACAATTTTAAGTCACATTCACATATGACTGATACGCACATATATACACATATACTTACATTCACATATGCCAGAACAAAGTAGGAGAGAGAATTTATTAGGCATTTTCAAAATCTTCTGAAGGTCTCATACAGTGATAAGCCAAAAGGCTACCAACCAAGACTGATAATCATCAGCTGAGAATGTATTCCCTTTGGTTATCAGCACAAGGAATACCTCACTACAACAAACAGAGCTATTGCTTACAGGAGCTTTGTGGGTAACATTTGGCACTAAAGTGCAAAAGGAGATACTTGGACGAGTGACCAGAAGTTACAGCAGAGCATCAAGTTCTCAAATGAGGAGGAAGTGGAACAGAGGCAGTGAGGTTCAGGGAGGGAATAGATTCAAATCTACAACAGCCACAGGTACACTGACTAATGGTAGACTGAAGGAACCATAAATGCACGAGGACAGAATTGGCTCATTGCCAAAGAGATCCAAGAGAAAATTGCAGGAAAGTTGTATTTAATCTATTGAATTAGGGATATATTAGAAAAAAAGGCACTAGGAAATGTAAATGACTTAAAGGATAAAAATATTTTCCTTCTTCAGTTGAGTCTCACAGCAGGTTAGGCATTTTTACTCTGTTGTCTGTGTTTAATAATAGTTTCTCAGAACAGTCTGAAAAATAATTATTGAAAATGTCACTATTTCAAAAAATTTCAGCCCATATTTCTTTCCTCCTAGCAACAGCATAATGTTCAAGGATCATCTGCCCTAGCACAGCATTTCCAACATTCACGTCATTGCCAAAGTATGCAATTTGAACACTCCTTTTAGTACAAATGCTTTGACCCTGATGACAAAAACAAAAACAAAGTTTTGTGTTCAAAATGCCAATCCAAAATATGACATTAAAAATTCCTGGTACTTCTGAACATTAGATTTTGGCAACATTAGTTTAAACAAATAAACATTATATTTTAAAAAATCTTGTTGTTTCAATGCCACTGGCAAGACTAATCAGTAAGAGATGTAAGCATGTTGAGATTGATTTTATCTCATGGGCACTTAGATCAGTCCCAACTATGCCTGCTTTTTTGTTGGCTTTCAGTCTGTTTTCCAAGCCTATGCCGGTATCACTCCCCAACTTTTCCTATGCTACATCGATGACTGCATTGGTGCTGCTCCCTGCACCCAAGCTCAGCTCATCGACGTCATTAACTTTGCAGTCAACTTCCACCCTACCCGCAAATTTACCTGGTCCATTTCCGACGCCTCCCTCCCCTTTCTCGATGTCTCTGTCCCTATATCTGGAGACAGTTTATCTACTGATATAAACCCACTGATTCTTTCAGTTACCTGAAATATACCTGTTCCTATTCTGTCACTTGTAAAACTGTCATCCCCTTCTCTCAGTTCCTCCATCTTCACTGCATCTGCTCTCAGGATGAGGCTTTTCATTCCAGAACTAATGAGATGTCCTCCTTCAAAGAAAGGAGTTTTCCTTCCTCCACCATCAACTTTGCCCTCAGCCACATCTCTTCCATTTCATGGACCTCTGCCCTCACTCCATCCTCCCATAACCCCACTAGGGATAAGGTTCCCCTTGTCCTCACCTAACACACCCCCTAGCCTCCATGTGCAGCACATAATTTTCCATGACTTCCGACACCTCCAACAGGATTCCAGCACTAAGCGTATCCACCACCTTCCCCTCTCCCCTACTTTCTGCAGGGATTGCTCCTTACACAACTCCCTTTTCCATTTGTCCTTCACCACTGATCTCCCTCCTGGTACTTATCCTTGCCACATTTGCCCCTACACCTCCTTCACTACCATTCAGGGCCCCAAACAGTCCTTCCAGGTGAGGTGATGCTCTAAGTATCTATTGTAGCCCAGTGCTCTGGATGTGGCCTCCTGTATATCAGTGAGACCTGGCGTAGATTGGGAGACCGATTTGCCAAGCAACTACAATCCATCCGCCAGCAAAAATGAGCTCTCCCGGTGGCCATCCATTCTGACATGTCAGTCCATGGCCTCCTCTACCGCTGCAATGAGGCCACACTTAGGTTGGAGGAGCAACACCTTATATTCCATCTGGGTAGCCTCCAACCTGATGGCATGAACATTGATTTCTCGAACTTCCGGTAATTGTCCTCTCTCACTTTATCTCCTTACCTGCCCAACACCTCCCTCTGGTGCTCCTCCCCCTTCCCTTTCTTCCATGGTCTTCTACCCTCTCCTATCAGATTCCCCCTTCTCCAGCCCTTTATCTCTTTCACCAAACTTCCCAGCTCTCATGCCATCCCTCCCCCTCCCCGTTTCACCAATCACCCACTACCTTGAACTTATTCCTTGCCTCCACCCACCTTCTTACTCTGACTTCTCTTTTTTCCAGTCCTGATGAAGGTCTCGCCCCGAAACATTGACTGTTTACTCTTTTCCATGGATGTTGCTTAACCTGCTCAGTTCTTCCAGCATTTTGTGCACGTTGCTATGATTTACAGCATTAGCAGATTTTCTCGAGTCTGTTAAATAGAATATTTGCTTTGGAAGGCTTGTGGTAGTTCAGGTTTATCTGTGATCTACACCTGCTGATCCACACTGGTTCATGGTTAAGCAGAACCTTACCTTGCTTTCAGAATCAGAATTATTATCACCAGCTTGTGAAGTGAAATGTGTTAAATTAGCAGCAGTAGTTCAAGGCAATACATAATCTAGCAGAGAGAATAAAAATAATAATAATCAATAAACAAGTAAATCAATTACCTATATTGAATAGATTAAAAAACATGCAAAAACAAATACTGTATATTTTTTTTTAAAAGTGAGTAGTGTCCAAAGATTCAATGTCCATTTAGGAATCGGATGGCAGAGGGGAAGAAGCTGTTCCTGAATCGCTGAGTGTGTGTCTTCAGGCTTCTGTACCTCCTACCTGATGGTAACAGTGAGAAAAGGGCATGCCCTGGGTGCTGGAGGTCCTTAATAATGGACGCTGCCTTTCTGAGACACCACTCCCTAAAGGTGTCCTGGGTACTCTGTAGGCTAGTGCCCAAGATGGAGCTGACTAGATTTACAACCTTCTGCAGCTTCTTTCGGTCCTGTGCAGCAGCCCCTCCATACCAGACAGTGATGCAGCCTGTCAGAATGCTCTCCATGGTACAACTATAGAAGTTTTTGAGTGTATTTGTTAACATGTCAAATCTCTTCAAACTTCTAATCAAGTACAGCCACTGTCTTGCCTTCTTTATGTTGGGACCAGGTTAGGTCCTCAGAGATCTTGACACCCAGGAACTTGAAGCTGCTCACTCTCTCCACTTCTGATCCCTCTATGAGGATTGATTTGTGTTCCTTCATCTTACTCTTCCTGAAGTCCACAACCAGCTCTTTCGTCTTACTGACGTTGAGTGCCAGGTTGTTGCTGCAGCACCATTCCACTAGCTGGCATATCTCACTCTTGTACACCCTCTCGTCACCACCTGAGATTCTACCAACAAAGCAAATTTATAGATGGTGTTTGAGCTATGCCTAGCCACACAGTCATGTGTATATAGAGAGTAGAGCAGTGGGCTAAGCCCACACCCCTGAGGTGCGCCAGCGTAGATCGTCAGCGGGGAGGATATATTATCACCAATCCGCACAGATTGTGGTCTTCCGATTAGAAAGTTAAGTGTCCAATTACAGAGGGAGGTGCAGAGGCCCAGGTTCTGCAACTTCTCAATCAGGATTGTGGGAATGATGGTATTAAATGCTGAGCTATAGTCGATGAACAGCATCTTGACATAGGTGTTTGTGTTGTCCAGGTGGTCTAAAGCCGTGTGAAGAGCCAGTGAGATTGTGTCTGTTGTTGACCTATTGTGGTGATAGGCAAACTGCAATGGGTCCTGGTCCTTGCTAAGGCAGGAGTTCAGTCTAGTCATAACCAACCTCCCAAAGCATTTCATCACTGTAGATGTGAGTGCTACCAGGCGATAGTCATTAAGGCAGCTCACATTATTCTTTTTAGGCTCTGTTATAATTGTTGCCTTTTTGAAGCAAGTGGGAACTTCTGCCCGTAGCAGTGAGAGGTTGAAAATGTCCTTGAATTCTCCCGCCAGTTGGTTGGCACAGGTTTTCGGAGCCTTACCAGGTACTCCATCGGGATCTTCAGCCTTGCAAGGGTTCACTCTCTTTAAAGACGGTCTAACATCGGTCTCTGAAATGGAAATCACAGGGTCATCAGGTGCAGCAGGGATCTTCACAGCCATAGTTGTGTTCTCCCTTTCAAAGCATGCATAGGAGGCGTGAGTTCATCTGGTAGTGAAGCATCGCTGCCATTCATACTATTGGGTTTTGCTTTGTAGGAAGTAATGTCTTGCAGACCCTGCCAGAGTTGCCATGCATTCAACGTCTCCTCAAAAACCTCATGCAAAATTGTCTCTTCACCCTTGAAATAGCCCTTCGCAAATCATACCTGGTTTTCTGGTATAGGCCCGGGTCGCCAGACTTGAATGCCACAGAGCTAGCCTTCAGCAGACGACATACCTCCTGGTTCATCCACAGCTTTTGGTTTGGGAATGCACAGTAAGTCTTTGTGGGCACACACTCATCCATACAAGTTTTAATGAAGTCACTAACAACTTACTCATCCAGGTTTGAAGAGGAATCCCTGAATACTGATTCAAAGCACTCCTGTAGGTGCTCCTGTGCTTCCCTTGTCCATACCTTCTTGGTCTTCACTGCTGGTGTTGCAGTCTTCAGTCTCTGCCTATACTCAGCGAGTAGAAGTACAGCCAGGTGATCAGACTTCCCAAAGTGAGGGTGTGGAATAGCACGGTAGGCATTCTTGATGGTGGTGTAGCAATGATCTAGTGTGTTGTTTCCTCTGGTATTGCAAGTGATCTGTTGATAGTAGTTGCTTAGTGATTCCGTGAAACAAAGAATGCATGCAGTCCTAATGTCCCTCTGATTCAGCACCCTGGCTCTGAGATCATCGATTTTATTCACCAGAGACTGCACGTTCGCCAGCAAGATAGTCGGTGTAGGGAGTTTAAAGCCCCGTGTCCTTAAACGCACTTGTAACCTCAATCTACACCCGTACTTCCTCCGAGGTGTCGTCCATGGGCACTTCCAATCCCAGTCGTTTTGTTTCTGTCAGTTTCACACATTGTCCTGCCTATTTTCTGCCCCCTCCATTACCGCAAAAACCCTCCCAAAATATGTGCTCCTCTGTTTCTGGCCTCTTGATACCCCTAAATTTAAACCAATAATCTTGCTGCCTGGCCTGCTGAGTTCCTCCAGTGTTTTGTGTGCGCTGCTTGGATTTCCAGCATCTGCAGATTTTCTCTGTTTTGTTCTACAATGACTATATTATTTTTCTTGAAGAAATGACCTTTAAAATGATTTCTATTCTTTGCCTCTGCATTAACTATTTCAGCCAGATTAATGTATTTGATTGCTGGCAAACATTTACTCCTGGATAAACACCCTGTTGCTAGAAGTCATTAATATGCAGTTCTGGACTAGGACTCAACCAAATCTACCAAGGATCACTTAGGCAATAGAGAAATTATGTGCCATTCAGTTAAGGATCTGCTCATTGTCACTTAATTGAAACTTTGCTAACCCATATGGAAAATACTAACCCATATGGAAAAACATTGCATCATTTCTTAACGCGTGCATTACTAAATGACAATAAAAGAGGACTGCGTGTCTTCATAATCTAATACTAACCACCAAGAGAGGACTCAGAGTTTTCTCACCCAGTCACAATCCAATAGATCAGCTCATCACAGGAGATAGCTGCAGCATATCAATTGGGGGGTGACAAGATATTTCTTAAGTCATTCGTATGAAAGTTGGTCACCTACTGGGAATGCTCCGTAAAAGAAGCAGATGCCTTTTTAATTAAACAGAAGGTCTGCAAAGGGAGAGTATATTTGTGTACGTAACCAATACATTAATTCTTTCTAAACTTTGTTCTTATTTGAACACCCTTCAGTAATTTGTTTTTGTAAGTGACTATCAATAAGCTTATCAGGTATAATTGATATTAATTGCTTTCTAAAATCAAGGTCATCCTGGACACTGTCATATCTGAAACACAAAATCAATGTTTTGGTTATAGAAGGGTGGTAACCTTACCAGACGAAAAGAACACATGCTCAATTCTAAACATTGCAGATCAAAATCAGTTTAAAATCCGTACGTAAATTCAGAAGAAAAGAAAATCACTGTATCAATAGAAGTAACAATGGTGTTGGCAGACGACTATTGTGATGGTATTAAGTTTGCTGTCCATGAAGTTCTGAACTCAAGGGTCTTAAACCCTATACAATATAGATAGCTACAGCTACTGTCTCTAAAGGGAAACTATATTGTAGCCAGCTACTCTTCAGAGTTACATTACTTCCCTGTTTATCTGCCATGGTGCATTTAGCTGCCAATACCCACTATTTGTGCAGTGGGTTGCACCTCCCTAGGGGAACGACGTCCACTCAGACCATGAGAGGCCTGCGTCGGGCATTTTCGTGCTTTACCAAGGAGGAAATACTTCCAGCTATCAAAGTAGTTTAAACATATTGTAATTCATTTATTTTTAGTGATACATATTTAAATTCAGATAAAATTCTTAAACCACATTTAATACTCTCAGAGGATTTCTATCCTGTGACAGATTTCCAAATTACAAATGATTCCTAAAACACAAAGGATTTCCAAAACACAGGTACAATTCCGTTAAACTAAAAAGGCATACTAATGAGCTGCACATGAATGAGTCGTCTGTCACGGAAATCAAAGGTAGAGAAAGGGATTGTAGTTCACCCCATCATTCTGTCATCTGTTTTACCATTCCTTGACCACTCCTAACAAAACTGACTGCTCTCTTACATCTATACTGTTTTGTGTCACTTGGGGAACTTCACACACATGATATTTTTTCACATAATCTATTATACCGGTGGTCTACAAGCTTCTGGGTAAGAATCCCAGACATTCAAAATTAATGTTGTGAGACGTGACTCACTGAGTACACAAATCTCCCAATTATTGATAAACTAGCTATTTGATGTGCTAATGATAGTATCAGTCTGATCTGCAAGCTTCTTTGAACTAAATAACTTAGCCAGTGTTGTCTGATTGGATTCAGGTCCAATTACCATAAACTCATTGTCATACACTGCATCTCTCTTGAGCAGTCAGGCCCGTCCTGTGGGCCAACAGTCCATGCTCTATTGACGATGCCATTTGTTTGCAAAACTGTCCTTTTAACTTCAGACTGATTAATGCTTTCAATTTGCATCAAGAACTGAAGACTGACTCCCGTTTATGACAAGAAGCTGAATAGAGAATATTGGTTGGAAGTTTAACTTACTAAAAAAAAACACTTTGATCTCTAGAAGTGTTAGCTGCTGTGTTAGAAAGCTGAGCTTGGCAAAGAAACTCCCCCCCCCCCCCCATCTCCTCCCTCCCCCTGACTCTGGACAGTGAATCTCCATCACACTGTATTTGGCTAATGTCCTCTGGCTAAATGTGCCTTCCCATGTTCAATTAGAACTGGGATGCATGCAGCTCCTGAAGTTTACTGGAAACTCCATCAAGATGAAATTTGAGATGTTAAGCTACATCAGGTCTACCAATCTCCTTCTCAACTGTGGGGGGAAAACACAACAAGTGTGGTATTTTCCAAAACAAGGGCAGAGAGAGAACCTTAACTGATCATCTTATTCCAAAGGGAAACGACTTTAAGGTTAGCTACTCAGTTATGATCCTAAACTGAAAACAACTGTTCTTAATTAGTAGAACAAGGTCTAACTGAAACTGTACCATCAAGAAAGTATCATTAAAGTCCACTTCCTGGATATCTGGCTTCAAATTAACCGCAATGAAATAGCCTGTTGGGCATTTTTAGGAATTAGTCTAACTAGATTAGCACCCTTGGCTTGGACTGCCTAATGTTGCTTTTATTTTAGTATCATTGCCACTCTGATAACATTTGGAAACTCTTTGTCCTTCCACACCTACTTCTAAACATCATCTATGTTTAACAGAGGGTTGACAGATTTTGGGTTAGAAATATAATATGATGTATTAATTTTTTTATGATGTTATTATCTGCATTTAACTAACTGCCAGTGCATCCAACAAAATAGAGACACTTAAGTGGTCTCAGTGAAGTGTAAATGGCACTATGATTCAACCTCAACCAAAATCTGCTTAAAAATGATGTGTAGCTAATGGTAATGGCCCATCTGTTATGAATGGCAATATGCTTTTGTATTTCTATGTTCGCATATCCAAAATATTAACATGCCCATTCACCTCCAGGCAGGAAACTGAACACTAATCTTATTTTTTTTAAAAATGAGTTCTTGGAGCAAATTCCTTTTAACAAAGGCACGTCCATCATTGATTGCTCTCCCTGGCCACACTCCTACACTACTACACCTGCATTGGATTTGGGTTCTTCATCAGATAATGAGAGATTTGAAATTAATGCAGCTCGGGATACCAATCCTGTGATCTTCTGAGGATTAGTGCTCTTAGAATACTTTCACACTCGATTTGATCAATAATAAGTCTTGATAATATTTTGTAATGTGATCTAAATCTTTTTGCATAGCAAGAGATCCTGTGATCCCTTCTTGCTGATAGACTGCAGCACAGCTAGGTCAGTCACTGGCACCATAATCAGACAGCAAATAAAGGCTACAGTTGGAAGACCTTGACGGTTTCACCGGTTGGCAGACAAAGGTAAACATGCATTCCTGTCACTGACATTGTTCAAAATGATTTAAAGCTAGCAAGTGAAAGCAGAAAGGAGCACAAGGTTCAGGTTGATTTCAAAATGCAATGAAAACTATATATGCAAAGCAGCTTTTTGTAACAAGCAATATACCAATCTGTCTATGAGACCACCAGACATGGGAGCAGAATTAGGCCATTTGGCCCATTGAGTCTGCATCGCCATTCAATCATGGTTGATCCTTTTAAAAACGTAAACAACAGGAATTCTGCAGATGCTGGAAATTCAAGCAACACACATCAAAGTTGCTGGTGAATGCAGCAGGCCAGGCAGCATCTCTAGGAAGAGGTACAGTTGACGTTTCAGGCCGAGACCCTTCGTCAGGACTAATTGAAGGAAGAGTTAGTAAGAGATCTGAAAGTGGGAGGGGGAGGGGTTGATCCTTATTGCCCCTCCTCAGCCTTCTCCCCGTAACCTTTGAGGCCATGTCCAATCAAGAACCTATCAAGCTCTTCCTTAAATACACCTAATGACCTGGCCTCCACAGCTGCCTGTGGTAACAAATTCCACAAATTCACCACCCTCTGGCTAAAGAAATTTCTTTGCATTTCTGTTTTAAATGGATGCCCTTCTAACCTGATGGGTGCCCTCTTGTCCTAGACTCCCCCATTATGGGAAACATCCTTTCCTCATCTAGGCCTTTCAACATTCAAAAGGTTTCAATGAGATACCCCGCGCCCCCCCCCACCATCCTTCTAAATTCTAGTGAGTACAGACCCACAATTACCAAAACTTTCCTCACATGATAACCCTTTCATTCCTGGAATAATCCTTGTGAACCTTCTCTGAACCCTTTCCAATGGCAGCATATCTTTTGTTAGATGAGGAGCCCAAAACTGTTCACAGTTCTCAAGTTGAGGCCTCACCTGTGCCTTATAAAGCCTCAGCATTACATCCCTGCTTCTAGACTTCTTGAAATGAATGCTAACGTTACATTAGCCTTCCTCACCATCGACTCAACCTGCAAGTTAACCTGTAGGGCGTCTTGCAAAAGGACTTCTCCCTGTTCAGAAAATAATCTGCACATTTATTTCTGTGACCATGCATTTCCCAACATTGTATTTCATTTGCCACTGTCTTGCCCATTCTCCTGATCTAAGTCCTTCTGCAGCCTACCTGTTTCCTCAACAACAGCTTGCCCTTCCACCAACCTTTGTATCATCTGGCAAAACCGGCAACAAAGCCATCTATATCATCTAGATCATTTGATATACTGCATAAAAAGAAGTGGTCCCAACACTAACCCCTGTGGAATACTACTAGTAACTGGCAGCAAAACCAGAAAAGGATCCTTTTATTCCCACTCACTGCCCCCTACCAATCAGCCAATGCTCTAACCATGTCAGTAACTTCCCTGTAATACCATGGGCTCTTATCATAGGCCTTCTGAAAGTCCAAATATACAACATCCACTGCATCCCCGTTATCTATCCTATGTGTAATCTCCTTAAAGAATTCCAACAGGTTTGTCAGGCAAAATTTTCCCTGAAGGAAACCATGCTGACTTTGTTCTATCTTGTCCCATGTCACAAAGTACTCCATCACTTCATCCTTAACAATAGACTCCAACATCTTCTGAACCACTGAGGTCAGGCTAACTGGTCTATAATTTCCTTTCTGTTGTCTTTCTCCTTGCTTAAAGAATGGAGACATTTGCAATATTCCAATCCTCCAGAACCATGCCAGAGTCCAATGATTTTTGAAAGATCATTCCTAATGCCTTCACAATCTCTACTGCTACCTCTTTCGGAACCCTAGGGTGAAGTTCATCTGGTCCAGGTGACTTATCTACCCTTAGGTCTTTCAGCTTTTTGAGCACCTTGTCATAGTAACTGCACTCACTTCTCTTCCCTCACACCCTTCAACATCTGGCACACTGCTAGTCAACAAAATTTGACCATTAATCTATCATACAGCCAGAAAAGTGAAGAGGTTGAAGGTTCTATTTTCAATCTAGAGACTAAGAAAAATTATCCTTAAACTGATACATATTTTTAACATGTCTATTCTTTGCTATATTTCCATCTGAAAGCTTTGCAATGGTGGATGTAGCAAGTTACAAGCAAGAATCTTGGTGCGAGCTGGTGGAAGATTGAGACTGGCAGCAATGAATGAGATTTCTATATGTAAACATAACATTATGATAAATTAATGTTTTACACAAACCTGAATTTAAAAGGTTCATGTTTCTTCTGTTACGTGGTCGGCAACAATGAATATAGAATTGAGTCAGGTTTTATAAACAAACATAAACATTTATTAAACTCTGCTCAACAATAGTGAAAAGTAAACAAACGACTAACTTAACCGGAAGTTAACTGCTATACGGCAATTTAACAAACAGACAAACTCTGGAATAGTTCTTAAAGTGGTAAATTCGAACACGGTCTTAAAGTGGTAAATTCAAAAGTCCAAGTGATTTATACAGTCAGTAAGGAGAGACTTCCCTGAAAACTAATTTCTTCAAAGACGTGATGTTACTGCTGATCCCAGCCGAGAGATGCCTTGTCCAAAGGATTCACGACCAAAGAAATAAAACAGCTTAAAGGAACTGACCTTTTTCCTGGAGGGTGAACACTGCACAATCCTTCCTGATCTTTCAGGGGTTATCTCAGATGCAGGCCACTATTCATGAACGAAGATTCAATAAGGTCGATCCTTTATAAAACCGCCGAACGACACCAACTTCACTCAATCCTTCAGGTTCCCGTACTTTGGTAAAGTCTTCACTCTCCAATACTAGACTGTAAGGGTAAAACAAAGGCGCAACAAACACAAACTGGCAGTGATTGCCGAAACTGCCGGCAACAACCTTTGCACCTTAAAATAGAAAGTAAAACTCTACTTTAAAACGAAACTGCGTCATGAGATGAATACGCAGCAAAACTAACTAATGAACTAATTGCGTGACAACAGGGGTTTCCCCTTATACACCTGATGGAACATGCCATCACGTGGCCTCACACCGGCAGGAAAATTACGTCATGCGACCTCACACTGGCGGGAAGATTACATCACCCCACCATTCCAAGACAATTACAGCATGCTCACAAGATACTTAATTACATTATGGTCATAAGACAGTCACAAGATACCCACAAGGTACGTAACATTACACTTTCATATCTTGTACATTTTTGGAAGATCTTCATAACCAGTAAAATCAGTGTAGCAAAGGGCAGTATAGAAGTAGTCAATAAGCCAGTGGTTACTTTATCATTTAATATCATGTGCAAAGATGTTTGATAGATAAATATGAACTAAGACAATACAATCTTTGCTCTTCACATAATGGTTTTGGTCTTGGGTTAACTGAACCTTGATTAAGTGCTGGTTCCCAGAACAAAAAGGCATCTCCATCATGATTGCATAGCTTCACATCTGCACTGAAGGAGCAGCCTAAAATGATTTCCAAAGGCTTAATTCCGGCAGAAAGTCACTATACAACTGGAAAAGAGAAAGAGCTGCACAAGTTGTCATGGGGAGTATGTAATAGATAATTGAGGAAACATGGCTCCGTGTCCATAGGACGCTCAAAGCTGCAGTGCAGGTTGACAGTTTTGTTAAGATGACGTACGGTGTGCTGGCATTCATCAGCCATGGGATTGAGTTCAAGAGCCATGAGGTAATGTTACAGCTATATAAGACCTTGGTTAGACTCCATTTGGAGTTCTGTGTTCAGTTCCTGTCACCTCACTACAGGAAAGATGTGGATACTACAGAAAGAGTGCAGAGGAGATTTACAAGAATGTTGTCTGGATTAGAGAGCATGCCTTATAAGAATAGGTTGACTGAACTCAGCCTTTTCTCTTTGGAGCGATGGAGAATGAGAGGTGACCTGATAGAGGTGTATAAGATGATGAGAGGCACTGATCATGTGGATAGTCAGAGGCTTTTCTTTCTTTCTTTTTAAATCTTTTTATTGAGTAAGTATACAAAAAAGATAAGCCATATAAACATTAATACAATGTTAAAGTATAATAAAATTCCAAAAGATAACAATACCAAAAAGAAAATACTACAAACAATGTAATTTAAGCATAAGAAACCAAGATAACATAATAGTATACTAGATTTTATATATATCAATGGAAAAAAAGAAAAAAAAACCCCCCAAAAAAAACCCACCGTGCAACTAACTAAAAGCAAAGCAAAGCAATGGGCTAACTTGAAACCAAACAGAGTTAAACTTAAAATCACGTCCTCAATCCCGACCTCCATTAAAACAGTGAAAAAAAAAACAAGAAGGGTAAATATTACATTAAATGAAAATATCGAATAAAAGGTCCCCAAATCTGTTCAAATTTAAATGAAGAATCATAAAGGTTACTTCTAATTTTCTCCAGATTCAAACATAAAATCGTCTGAGAAAACCAAAAAAAGGTAGTTGGAGCATTAAGCTCTTTCCAATGTTGTAAAATACATCTTTTCGCCATTAAAGTAAGAAATGCAATCATTCTACGGGCTGAAGGGGAAAGATTACTAGAAATTTTAGGTAGTCCAAAGATAGCAGTAATAGGGTGAGGAGAGATATCTATATTTAATACCTTAGAAATAATATTGAAAATATCTCTCCAAAAAGTTTCCAAAGTAGGGCAAGACCAAAACATATGAGTTAAAGAGGCTATCTGCCCCGAACATCTATCACAGAAAGGATTAATATGCGAGTAAAAACGCGCTAACTTATCTTTGGGATAGTCAGAGGCTTTTGACCCAGGCTGAAATGGCTAACACAAGGGGGCATAGTTTTAAGGTGCTTGGAAATAGGTACAAGGGGGATGTCAGGGGTAAGTTTTTCACACCGGGAATGGTAGGTACGTGGAATGCACTGCCAGTGAAGGTAGTGCAGGTGGATACAATAGGGTCTTTTAAGAGACTCTTAGATAGGTATATGGAGCTTAGAAAATAGAGGGCAATGCAGTAGGGAAATTCTAGGCAGTTTCTAGAGTAGGTTATATGGTTGGCACAACATTGTGGGCCGAAGGGCCTGTGATGTGCTGTAGATGTCTATGTTTCTATGTTCCATAGATGGGCATAACTTTTTTTAAACTAATACCTGTGTATACATTATTGACTGCTTTTTATTTTTGAAAAATACCCGCTAATCAGATGAATAAAATGATCTATTACCACTTTTCAACACATAAAAAGCTAAATATTTACATATATATTCAGACTTACACTGATTTGTTTTTTCAAGTCACTTCTTTGGACAAAACTGCAGATCCTGGAAATATAAAATAAAATCAGAAACACTGGGCGGGTTGGAAAGTTTTCTCTCCTTCGTAGTCCTGATGAAGGGTCTTCAATCTTCCAGTTAATTTTATTGCTTATCCTCAGATGCTGTAAAATCTGTTAGTACTTAGCATCTTCTGCTTTTAGTTAACCTTATATTTAATAGAAATATTGGAGATGTCACTCTTGGCTTGATGATAAATACCCTGCTGGAGTTAAAAGCCCGTGAGTTTAAAAGGAAGCTGAAAATAATCCAGATAGAGATTTTGGGGCCACAATAAGAGATAACACTGTTTACAGAGGTACAGCCTCACGGTAAACAGAGTCTTCATCACTCTTTTGCCAGACAAATGATTCTGGTCAGCACTAATTCTGTGATTATTATTCTTATTAAACAGACCTGGCAAAACAACCGATTGTAGTTTGTGATCGATAAATGCCTAATAATTGGCTACAATCCCATGGAGCTTCGAAAATAACTCTCTGACTGAATACCAGAGTTTGTGAAATATACATTGTCTTTTGTTTTGCTTTCTGTAGGGACCACATCTCAGAATTGTGACTTCCTGTTGAGCCCCTGTTAATTGCAAAAGTGACAGAGAAAGATATGTGGTGCTCAGACGTTCACAGGTGCTTCACGCTGCATAGCTGCCAAATATAGTAATGTAGTTTGATTTAAAAAACCGCAATCTGCAGTTTAAACACCACTAGAGGTCACCAGCACTCAACAGAATTGTCAAAACTGCTCATGTTTCCTCCCTTAAATGGAAGTCAAGGTACAAAATAAATTTATTATCAAAGAACATGTCTGTTACCATATGGGCCATATGTTAATTTGGGCCATTGGTTAATCGAGGCAGCAACTTATAAGGGACAACCCTTAGTGGGTAGTTACCAAACTTGGATACGAAAATATATAGACACTAGTCAGGCTGCACTTGGAGTATTATCAACAGTTTTGGGCCCCATATCTCAGAAAGGATGTGTTGTCATTGGAGAGGGTCCAGAGGAGGTTCACAAGGATGATTCCAGGAATGAAGGGGTTTACATATGAGGAGCATTTGGCAGCTTTGGGCCTGTACTTAATAACATAAGAAACACAAGAAATAGGAGCAGGAGTAGGCCATCTGGCCCATCGAGCCTGCCCCGCCATTCAATAAGATCATTGCTGATCTGTCCGTAAACTCAGCTCCATCTACCTGCCTTTTCCCCATAACCCTTAATTCCCTCACCATGTAAAAACCTATCTAACTGTATCTTAAATATATTTAGTGAGGAAGCCTCAACTACTTCCCTGAGCAGAGAATTCCACAGATTCACCACTCTCTGGGAAAAACAGTTTCTCCTCATCTCTGTCCTAAATCTTCTTCCCTGAATCTTGAGGCAATGTCCCCTAGTTCTAGTCTCATCTACCAATGGAAACAACTTACTATCTTATCCATCCCTTTCAAAACTTTGTATGTTTCTATAAGGTCCCCTCTCATTCTTCTGAACTCCAGACAGTATAGTCCCAGGCGACTCAATCTCTCCTCATAGGTTAACCCCTTCAGCCATGGAATCAACCAAGTATGGAGAGCAGATCTGCACATAGTACTCCAGGTGTGGCCTCACCAGTACCCTGTATAGTTGCAGCATGACCTCCCTGCTCTTAAATTCAATCCCTCTAGCAATGAAGGCCAACATTCCGTTTGCCTTAATAACCTGTTCCACCTGCAAGCCAACTTTTTGCGATTCATGCACAAGCACTCCCAAGTCCCTCTGCATAACAGCATGCTGCAATCTTTCACCATTTAAATAATAATCTGCTCTTCTATTATTCCTTCCAAAGTGGATGATCTTGCATTTACCAACGTTGTATTCCATCTGCCAGACCCTGGCCCACCCTCACTTAACCTATCTATATCCCTCTGCAGACTCTCCACATCCTCTGCACAATTTGCTTTTCCACTCAGTTTAGTGTCATCAGCAAATTTTGCTACACTACACTCAGCCCCCTTTTCCAAATCATCAATGTAAATGGTAAATCGCTGTGGGCCCAGCACCGACTCCTACGGCACCCCACTCACCACTGACTGCCAACTGGAGAAACACCCATTTATACCAACTTTCGGCCTTCTATTGGTTAACCAATCCACTATCCATGCCAATGCACTTCCTCCAACTCCATGCATCCATATCTTATTTATAAGTCTCTTGTGTGGCACCTTATCGAACACCTTTTGGAAATCCAAGTATACGACATCCACCTGTTCCCCTCTATCCACTGCACTCATTATGTCCTCAAAGAATTCCAGTAAGTTTGTCAATCAGGATCTGCCCTTTCTGAATCCATGCTGCATCTGTCTAATGGAACCACTCCTTTCTCAGTGTTTTGCTATTTCTTCCTTAATGACAGCTTCAAGCATTTTCCCGACTACAGACGTTAAGCTAACTGGCCTATAGTTGCCTGTCTTTTGTCTATGTCCTTTTTTAAAAAGTGGCATGACATTTGCTGGTCTTCCAGTCCGCCAGGACCTGCCCAGAGTCCAGAGAGTTTTGATAAATGATCATTCAACACATCTACTATAACCTCCGCCAATTCCTTCAGCACCCTGGGATGCATCCCATCAGGACCAGGGGACTTATCTACCTTCAGGCTCTCTAGTTTGCTCATCAGTCTCTTTAGTGACAGTGATTTTATTGAGGTTCTCATCTCCCATTTTGTCCATAACATCCTTCTTTAACATATTAGACGTGTTCTCCACCGTGAAGACCGACACAAAATAATCGTTCAATGCCTCAGCCATTTCCTTATCACCCAATACACTGAAATAGACACATGTCAATCCATCCCAATGACTACAATTCTGCCTTATCAATTGCCTATCCTTCCTCACAGTCTCTACAAGCAGTATTTGTATTGTGTTCTATTGACGTGTCTACCAAAAAAAAAACAAGACCATTGTAAGCTCATTGTAGGTAGGACCAACGTTGTCAGTGACCGGCTCAAAATTTTCTTAACATATGATATTGGAATTTATCTGAAGGCTGAACATGCTGGATGAGATTTAAAGACCTACTTGGAAAGACCCAATTGCACGAAATAATCCACTCACATAGCTTGTCCAGACGTAAACCCGCCCACAAACAGCTGGAAAGCATAAGCCAAAGGGTTAGCTCAACTTTGATGTTCTCTGTAAAGACAATTTTCGAATGGTTCTGAATGCTCCTGACCTTCAGAATCAAACTATTAACATCTAAAAATAAATATTTAAGATTACTCCACCTAAAACCTTTAAATAATTAAAATCATTACAAAATGATTTTATGGAATGAAGAACTTTTTCCATTTTAGGGGAGTTGCAAGGCGGCTAAAAGAAGGACGTGGTGGAGAGGGCACCACCCATTGGCTGCTCCATCATGAACCTCCTGCCCTCTCTGTGGAATAACCATAAGACATAGTGCCAGAATTAAGCCATTCAGCCCATCGAGTCTGCTTTGCTGTTCCATCATGGCTGATTTAGTATCTCTCTCAACCCCATTCTCCTTCCTTCTCCCCATGACCTTTGACACCCATCCTGATCAAGAACCGACCAACCTCCCATTTAAATATACCCAATGGCTTGGATTCCACAACTGTCGGTGGTAATGAATTCCAGAGGTTCACCACCCTCTGGCTAAAGAAATTCCTCCTTTGCAGATCTTATTTAGGCCTCACTAGTTCACCTCAGAAATTCTAATCTCAACCCTGAGTGGTTGCCTAAGAACACCACTGGTCATCCCAAGTTAATCTCAACTTGAGGACCACTCTTGCTGGACTTAACATCCTCAGTTTTCCATTTTCTTTCAAATAACATATAGCCCCTACACTGACCATGATGCTGTAGTGCCTTTCTCCCTAACCAAAGTGAGACATACAGCTGTGTAGTTTAGTTATTAAACTGAACCAGAACTTGCAGGATCTGAGTGTCTGTGAAGATCTTTTGCTAGTTCCAGTTATTTTCTTTCACTTCTCTCCACCAGTGTCCTTTGCTGGACAGTAGTCTGAGAGGATAACCTGGTGAGCATTCCTTTGAGTTCAGAGAGATGCTGTTGAGAATTTGATCAATTTATCTCTAATTCCCCAAGTACTAATAATTTCTATACTTTTAAAATCTATCATATTTATACATGCTAGCAGGGCTCCAATATCACACAGCTTCCTGCTTAGGGTATTAAACATGAAATCCATGCAGTTGGTCTTTGTAAATATGGTACGGACTGAAAGGAATCTGTCAAAATAGAAATACAGTATAAAGAAGTAGATTACCCCAGAACTTTAAGGCATCCTAGACCAAAATTAAAAGAACAGGCCCAGGGTTTCTCCCTGTACACATTAGATTTAGCACCTTAGATAAGATGGTAGCCCTATCAGAAGACACTAGATAGATTGAGACGGGATCCCTTGAAGTTTAGAAAACTGATGGGCAACTTTATTCAATCCATAAGACTTAAGGAAGTTTCACAGGGAAGATGGTAAGATGTTTCCACTCACGGGAGAATTAAAAACAAGGGGACATAGTTACTAGATGAAGTGTTGGTCACCCAACACTGAGGGGTGTAGACATTTCATCTCTCAGTGGAACCTCAGAAATTCCCATCCCAAAAGGTGATGGAAGCCAGAGAATTAGATATATTTAAGCTGGTTATAGATAAATATTGAAAGATTGAGGACTGTGGGAACTGAGGGGAGTTGAGGCAAATATAGATCAGTCATAATCATACTGTCATTTCCATTTTCTTCTGACAAAATATAGGAAAGAAAAAAATTGTTCAATATTAACCTCTAGCTGAAATAAATAAAATTGTTGTGGCTGGGAACTTTAGAATAAAGCCTTTTCACATAGATGATTAAATGATGGGGAACTATTCTATTCAGCAGAGAAAGATGATCAGAGAGGTGTCAAATGCACCAATAGGCCACCATTCATAGCCTCATAGGGCACAGAAACGCGCTCTTCAGCCCAAGTCATTCATTCAGACCAAGGTGCCCACCTAAACTAGTCCCATATCCCTTGAAACCTTTCCTGTCCATACACTTTTCTAAATGTATTTTAAATGTCATTGTGCCTTCCTCAACTCTTTTGTCTGGCACTTCACTCCATGTATGCACTATACTCTGCGTGAAGTTGTCCCTCAGTTCCCCTTTAAATTTTTCTCTTCTCCATTGGTAAGTATATGTAAGGACCTGTAGAGCTGAACTTATTTTAAGTATTAAATCTAACCCACCCCCCCCCACCCCTGCCGCCATCATGTACTCACAGGCAAATTAATTGATTGGTGTCAAATTATAGCTGCTTCTAAAAACATACATAAACAAGTTCTTTTTAAAAGATAGGGTAGGCCTATAAAGTCTGCCAGGGGTGTGTTCGTCCATTTCTGTAAAAGCTTTTATCATTGAACTTTCTGTCCAGTACCAATAATTCAATAATTCTTCCAACAGAAACCATTACTCAGAAGAAATAATAGACTGGTATCTTAACTGCAATAATGTTATTGTAAATACATTAGTGGATTATTGATTTGGTCTGGAAAATATGATATTCCACCCATAGAAAGTTAATCAACAAAATGGTGTTTTCAGTTTGGGGTAATTAGAATTGAATTGACTTTATTACTTGCATCCTTCATATACATGAGAAGTAAAAATCTTTACGTTACATCTCCATCTAAATATGCAATGTGCAATTTATAGTCATTTGTAATAAATGGTATATACAACAGGACAGTCAATATAACATAGAAATACAGTTGTGTCAGTGTGAATTAATCAGTCTGACGGCCTGGTGGAAGAAGCTGTCCCGGAGCCTGTTGGTCCTGGCTTTTATGCTGCGGTACCGTTCCCCGGATGGTAGCAGCTGGAACAGTTTGTGGTCGGGGTGACTCAGGTCCCCAGTGATCCTTCGTGCCTTTTTTACTTTTACATACCTGTCTTTGTAAATGCCCTGAATGATGG
The DNA here is from genome assembly GCF_963921235.1 of Mobula hypostoma. Classification (NCBI taxonomy): domain Eukaryota; kingdom Metazoa; phylum Chordata; class Chondrichthyes; order Myliobatiformes; family Myliobatidae; genus Mobula; species Mobula hypostoma. Next base: position 47,158,341 of record NC_086108.1, on the reverse strand, counting down.
GAAGTTCACATCCACAGATGCGCTGGGCTGTCCACACCACTCTCTGCAGAGTCCTGCGATTGAGGGAAGTACAGTTCCCATTCCAGGCAGTGATGCAGCCGGTCAGGAGGCTCTCAATTGTGCCCCTGTAGAAAGTTCTTAGGATTTGGGGACCCATAATCAAACTTCTTCAACCATCTGAGGTGAAAGAGGTCCTGTTGTGCTTTTTTCACCATGCAGCCAGTATATACAGACCACTTGAGATCCTCAGTGATGTATATACCATGGAACTTATAAGCTGTTGACCCTCTCAACCCCAGATCCATTGATGTCAATAGGGGTTAGCCTATTTCCATTCCTCCTGTAGTCCACAACCAGCTCCTTTGTTTTTGCGATATTGAGGGAGAGGTTGTTTTCTTGACACCACTGTGTCAGGGAGATGATTTCCTCTCGGTAGGCTGCCTCATTATTATTTGAGATTAGGCCAATCAATGTAGTATTGTCAGCAAATTTAATTAGCAGATTGGAGCTGTGGCTGGCAACACTGTCATGGGTATACAGGGAGTAAAGGAGGGGGCTTAGGACACAGCACTGAGGGGCACCTGTGTTAAAGGTCAGAGGAGCAGAAGTGAGGGAGCCCACAGTTACCACCTGCTGGCGATCTGACAGGAAGTCCAGGATCCAGCTGCACAAGGCAGGGTGAAGGCCAAGGTCTCTGAGCATCTTGCCAAGCCTAGAGGGAATTATGGTGTTGAATGCTGAATTGTAGTCCAAGAACAGCATTCTCACGTAAGCATCCTTCTTCTCTTGATGTGAAAGGACGGTATGTAGAGCTGTGGCTGTTGTGTCATCTGTCGATCGGTTGTGTCGGTGGGTGAATTGTAGGGGGTCCAGTGTGGGTGGGAGCATGCTGCAGATGTAGTCCTTGACCAGCCTCTCAAAGCATTTGCTTATTATTGAGGTGAGTGCGACAGGACGTCAGTCATTCAGACATGTTACCTGGGTCTTTTTAGCTTCACGGACAATGGTGATGTTTTGAAACAGGAGGGCACTCTGCACTGGGAGAGGGAGAGATTAAAGATGTCTGTAAACACACCTGCCAGTTGTGCCGCGCACATCCTGAGTACCTGCCCTGGGATGCCGGCTGGTCCCACAGCCTTGTGACTGTCCACTTGTTGGAAACACCTGTGTATTTCAGCCTCAGAGATGACCAAGGTGCAGGTCACTTCAGCGGTAGATCTCATCAGGGGTTCAGTGTTGTTAACATCAAACCGAGCACAAAACGATTTAGCTCGTCTGGGAGAGAGGCAGCGATGTTGGCAGCACCACTGTGCTTAGCTTTGAAGTCTGTGATGGTGTGTGGACCTTGCTGTATGTGTTGTCGGTGGAGGGTTGTGACTGGATCTTGTCCCTGTATTGCCATTTCGCTGCCTTGATGACTTTGCACAGATTGCAGCTGCATTTCTTGAGCTCTGCTGATTACCGGCAACGTAAACTCTGTCTGTATCTTGTTTTACGGCGGTTGGCATCCAGCTTAATGGTGCATTACCGCCACCCTCTGCTCCAGAATGTGCACTAGACATACATTCTAAATCCCTTCACACACACACACACACACACCTACACTTCACCCTCCCATCTTTGACCATCCTAGTATCCTATTCCTGTTTATTCGTCATATTCTATAAAAAACCCCTTGTACCCCTTAAAAACACTAAAAATACCCAGACTTGTGCTCTCTCACCCATGCCCAGCAACCCTTTTAATGTGAATTCCTGCATCCCCAACTCCCTTAATTTATTTCTCATCATCTCTCTCTGTATCCCATAATTCCTGCAACTCAGAACTACATGTTCTACTGACTCCTCTTCCTGACATTCCTCACACAATCCTGTCTGGTGTTTCCCTATCATTTTCAATGTTTTGTTTAATGCACAGTGCCCCCAACGTAAACTCTGTCTCGTGCAGTAAGTGCTGCTCGCACGGAACTGCTGATCCAGGGTTTCTGGTTTGGATAGACCCTGACCGGTTTCTGGGGGACACTTCCGGATGAAGCTCGTCACTCCTTCTGTAAACTTGGACACATCCTCATCGTGAAAGACACTCCAGTTGATACCATCAAAGCAGTGGATGGTTTTAACTATGGCCGCCTCTTGTTCCGGCTTCTGCCTGTACATCAGCAGAAGCAAGATGGAGGAGTGATCCGAACTTCCAAATGGTGGGCAGAGGAGCACGTTGTAAGCATTGCGGAAGGAAGAGCAGCAGTGGTCAAGTATGCTCTCACTCAGTAGCTTATCTGGGAACTGATATAAGTGTTCCTAAATTAAAATGTGTCAAATTTTATCATAAAGTCAGACCATGAAAAAATAGCATCTCAATCCTGTTTCACAAGATCTCCAGAAAGTATAAATTTTGGCAAAACATTACCCAAATACAAAGCATTGCTCAACCATTATCAATTACCTAGCACAACTATTTAATACCAGAACTGTATCTGCTTTTCCCGATCAAATTAGGGTGAACATTACACCTTCCCTCATTTGGCAATATGCTTGTATTTTAGCAAAAGTTAGGACATGAACGTTTTCTTTTGGTGAAATTGGCACGATTTGCCAAACAATCAACAAAAGCATTTCTTTAGTTTGGTCAAACAGTCCCTTGTCTCCCTTTAGATGATTTGCTGCAATCAAGAAATATTGAGGCTCACTGCACAAGGACCATGGTAGTAATATTTCAAAAGGGATTCAATTCAAACTATTTAAAAAGCATACGGAAAAAATCTCATTCTTGCACAACTTATTTCTTGACTAAATATTTCAACAAGTTATAGTTATCTAATGAAAACTTGCATTTCCAGTTCAGAAGAGTTACTAGCTCAAAACCAATATTTTCAGTTGATTAGTTTATTTATGTTATATGCCCAAGATTACATAATATAAATAGCCATGGTCAGACAACAGCAATAAAAACAGAAATTACAGGAAGTAGTCAGGAGGTCAGATTGCATCTGTGAAGAGAAAGAGTTATAACTGTTTGACAGGTGATAGATATCCCACACACATGAATGAGCATTTCAGAGACTGGTGCGATAGATAATAATAGAATTACTGGCTGCTGCAGGCATTTTCCATTGGGTGGGAACAGGATATTTCCACATACTCCTACCCACCCTCCAAGCCACAATAACCAGAGGCTGGGATGAGCAACACAGAGCTGTGCACTCAGGAACATTATCTGGAGACTGCCTGTCATATTTATGGTTGACGATCTTTGGTCAGAACTGAGAAAAGAAGAGTAACTTGAGGTTCTAAAGGTGATAGCAGGCAGGATGGACAGGACAAAGGGAATGTCTGTGAAAGCATGAAATGAGGTCAAAGGACTAATGAAATAATTGGAGAGTGACTATGTTTCATTTTTTGTTATGTATTGCAAAGAGCAGGACTGAGACACAGCCCAGCAAGCAAGATGGTACTGATGGAGCCAAAAATAGAAGGATGTGGCTAGCTGATACAGATAAAAATGAGTTTTCCAAAGCTGGTAGATTTGATGTTGAGTCCAGAAGGCTGCAGCATGCCCAGATGGAATGAGAAGAAGAGATGGTGCTTCTCAAGCATGCTCTGGGCTTTGTTAAAACAGACCTAAAGGCTGCAAACAAATAGGTCAGCATGGGAATGTAATGCAGCATTAAAGTCCCGGGAAGCTCATGTTTGGTCCTGGTGATTGAACATATGCATTTTGCAAGGTGATTACCTATTCTGCATTTGTTTTATTGATTGCAGCATGAACACTACATGCAGTACACTAGTTCAGTAATACAGCACAGAAATAGTCCCTTTGACCCAACTCATCCATGCCAACCAAGATGCCCATCTAAGCTACCCCCATTTGCTTGCATTTGGCCCGTATTCCTCTCAGCTTTTCCAATGTACCTTTTCAAGTGTCTTGCACTTGTTCAACCACTTTCTCTGGCAGCTTGTTCCAAAAAAATGCACCACTTTTTGCATGAAAATGTTGTCTCTCCAGTCCCTTTAAAATCTTTTTATCTCATCTTAAACCTATGCACTCTAGCTTTTGATTCCCTTTCCCAGAGAAAACGACTGTGCATTCAGCCTTTCTATGTCAGTCATGACTTTAAACACTTCCTAAGCTCCAATGAAAAATGTCCTAGCCTGCTCACCTTCTCCCTGTAACCCAGTCTGAGTCCTGACAGCATCTTTGTGGGTTTCTTTTCTGCATTTGATCCATTTAATAATGCCTTTCCTACAACAGGGTAACTAAAACCTTACATAATACTCCAAGTATGGCCTCATCAACATTTTGGACAACTGCAACCCAACATCCCAACTCTAATGACAATGATCATGTCAGACACCTCCTTCACCACTTTGTCTACCTGTGACTAGTTTGGTATAAGTGCACATGAATCATTGCTTCACCTGGAAAGAATATTTGGGAGCCCTGAATAGCAGGAAGAGGTGAAAGGGCAGGTGTTGCATCTCCGACAATTGTCTGGGGAAGTGCTATAAGATTGAAAGTGATGAGTAGGGACGAAAGTGAGGACACATTAATGGGCATTTTGAAATGTTGAAAAGGCATCTGGTGCTGAAATCTTGTTAGACCTGGTGCAATTTCAAAGAAAAAAGTGGTTAGTGAGGTGCAGGGGAGCACTTTCCATGCTCTGCCCTAGAGAGAGGGTGAACACAGAAATGGGAAATGGATGAGTTGTGGTCAAGAGTGCTGACCACAGTAGATGAGGGGAAAACGTCAGAAGTATCAGTGTGGAAAATCTCATCATTGCAGAAAATACTGTACTGTATACTGTAGATGGAGAACTGGGAAAATGGAATGAAGTCCTTAGAGGAAGCAGTGGGAGGAATTATTGATACGATAGCTGCAGTAGTCTACATGGGTGTGTCAAATGTTTATTAATAGCCTATCACTAGATGGAGACAGGGAGACATAGAAAAGGAAATTAGAGATAAACATGCAAAGGTGTGAGCTGTGAGGCAATTAGCAGCAAAAGTAACGACATTTTTGATTGAATCTGAGTTGTTGGGTGTTTTGAGGTCACAGACCAAACTTCATTTCCAAGCTGTGTTCTCAAACATGAAACTGCTAATAGCAGCAACACCTCGATGAGTCACTTATAATTTCGGTGCCACAACTTCATCCATTAGGAAATTGTTTGGTTGTTGTCCATGGAGCTTCCCCAGCACCTGAAGCGTGGTAAACACTTCTACCCTTCCTGCTACTGTGTAAGGCATCTGGGTGCCAGGAACTTAGCAAGAAGCCAGTAAAGAATCACACATATCTTAAAAGTAGAGAGATGGCTGACAGCTAGTTACCACAAGGAAATCTCTGGGCTGAGAATTGTTCAGAGAAATTAGAAGAGGGGGAGTCAGCAGCTGCCATTATATCCAACAGTGGGTAATGCAAATTGCCAGCAATGGCCTGCACTCACTGTTCTTGGCAGGGTACACCTCTTAACTCCACATCACAGTGTCAAGGGGCCATGCTAATTGCCCAGTAGCAGTCTCGCAGGCAGCCTCCCCACGTCAAGGTGTGGGGTGATTAATTGCAGTTGGAAGAGCTAGTGGAAGGCAGGAATTTCTGCCAGGGATTCATAGAGTTCCTACCAAAGCAGATTGCAACCTCAGTAACACACAAACTGCTGGAGGAACTCAGCAGGTCAGGCAGCATCTATGAATAAACTATTGACATTGCAGACCAAGACCCTTAATGAGGACTGAGAAGGAAGGGGGAAGACACCAGAATAAAAAGGTTGGGGTGGTGATAACTATAATATCACCCTATAGTTAAAAGGTGATAAATGAAGCCAGGTAGACATGATAGGTAAAGGGCTGGAGAGGAAGGAATCTGATAGGAGAGGAGAGTGACCTAAAGGAGGAGGAGACCGAGAGAGGAGTTGGGCAGGCGAGAGCATGCATAAGGCCAGAGTAGGGAATAGAAGAGAGGGGGGAGAGGGGGACCGAATTTCTTTTTACCGGAACGAGAAAACGACACAAATCAGCTGAAATGGTCCTTACCCTTAACAATTTTTCCTTCCGCTCCTCCCACTTTCTCTGGACTCGAGGAGTAGCCATGGGCACCCACATGGGCCTCTGCTATGCCTGCCTTTTCATTGGCTATGTAGAGCAGTCCATATTCCAAGCCTACCCCAATAATGCTCCCTAACTCTTCCTCTGCTACATTATTGAGTGCATTGGTGCTGCTTCATGCATCCATGCTGACTGAGCTCGTCCATTTCATTAACTTTGCCTCCAACTTCCACCCCGTCCTTAAATTCACTTGGCAATTTCTGACAGCTCCCTTTCCTTTCTCAACTCTCTGCCTCTTCTCTGGAGGCAAACTGTTGACTGAAATCATTTACTAAACTACCGACTCCCAGTTATCTTGACTTTTCACCATCATTGAAATACAATGTTGGAAAATACATGGTCATGAACTTTGGTAGTAGAAATAAATGTGCAGACTATTCTCTAAAAGGGGAGAAAATCCAGGAATCTGAGATGCAGATCATGCTTGCTGTTTTGTGCTGGGGCAGCAGGCTGAGGGTAGCAGACACCAACAGAATCAACAAACTCATTTGTAAGGCCAGTGATGTTGTGGGGATGGAACTGGACTCTCTCACGGTGGTGTCTGAAAAGAGGATGCTGTCTCAGTTGCATGCCATCTTGGACAATGTCTCCCATCCACTACATAATGTACTGGTTGGGCACAGGAGTACATTCAGCCAGAGACTCATTCCACCGAGATGCAGCACTGAGCGTCATAGGAAGTCATTCCTGCCTGTGGCCATCAAACTTTACAACTCCTCCCTTGGAGGGTCAGACACCCTGAGCCAATAGGCTGGTCCTGGACTTATTTCATAATTTACTGGCATAATTTACATATTACTATTTAACTATTTATGGTTTTATTACTATTTATTATTTATGGTGCAACTGTAACGAAAATCAATTTCCCCCGGGGTCAATAAAGTATAACTATGACTATGCAGAGGGATTTGAGAGTCCTTGTGCAGAACACCCTGAAGGATAACTTGCAAGTTGAGTTGGTGCTGAGGAAGGGAAATGCCATGTTAGCATTCATTTCAAGAGGTCTAGAATACAAGAGCAAGGATGTGATGCTGAGGCTTTATAAGGCACTGGTGAGGCCTCACCTTGAGTATTGTGAACAGTTTTGGGCTCCTCATCTTAGAAAGGATGTGCTGGCATTGGAGAGGGTCCAGAGGAGGTTCATAAGGATGATTCCAGGAATGAAAGGGTACAAGGAACATACCCTTTCATATGAGGAACATTTGATGGCTCTGGGTCTGTACTTGCTGGAATTCAGAAGGATGAAGGGGGATCTCACTGAAACCTTTCAAACATTGAAAGGCCCAGACAGAGTAGATGTGGAAAGGATGCTTCCCATGGTGGCAGAGTCTAGGACAAGAGGACACAGCCTCAGGATAGAGGGGTGCTCTTTCAAAACAGAGATACAGAGAAATTGCTTTATCCAAAGGGTGATGAATTTGTGGAATTTGTTGCCACATGCAGCTGTGGAGGTCAGGTCGCTAGGTATATTTAAGGCAGAGATTGATAGGTTCTTGATTGGATATGGCATCGAAGGTTACGGGGAGAAGGCCGGGAACTGGGCTTGAGGAGGAGAAAGAAAAAAGGATCAGCCATGATTGAATGGCAGAGCAGACTTGATGGTCCAAATGGCCTAATTCTGCTCCTATGTCTTATGGTCTCCTGTAAAAATACTATTCCCTTTTCTCAGCTCCTTTGTCTCCACTGCATCTGTTCTCAGAATGCGGCTTTCCTTTCCAGGGCATCAGAGATGCCCTCCTTCAAAGAATGGGGGCTCCCTTCCTCTATTATTGATGCTGCTTTTACCTGCATCTCTCTCCATTTCCCAAACATCTGCATTCACCCCATCTTCCCATCGGCTTACCAGTGATAAGAGTTCCTTGTACTTACCTACCACCACAAGACTCCGCATTCAACAATCATCCTCCGCAACTTCTGCCATCTCCAAAAGGATCCCTCCAAAGTATTTTCTCTGTTTTCCACAGGGATCGCTCTACCCATGATTTCCTTGTCCATTCGTCCATCCCAGCACTTATGCCTGCAAGCAGCCCAAGTGCTATACTTCCCATTCAACTCCATTCAGGGCCCCAAACAGTCCTTTCACGTGAGGCAACACTTCACCTGTGAATCTGCTGGGGTCAATTGTGTCTGGTGCTCCCGATGCGGCCTCCTCAACATTGGTGAGACCTGTCGTTAGGTGGGGTCACTGCTTGGTCTGAGCACAGCGCTTTACAGTACGGGCAACCTGTGCTCAATTCCCACTGCTGCCTGTAAGATGTTTGTACATTCTCCCAGTGACTGTGGTTTTTCTCCAGGTGGTGTGGTTTCCTCCCACAGTCCAAGCCATCTGGTTTCCTATCCATCTGGCTTCACCTGTCACATTCTAGCTATTTTCCTTCTCATCCACCCCCCCCACCCCACCTTTTTACTCTGGAGTCTTCCCCCTTCCTTCAAGACTGAAAAGAAGGGTCTCGTCCCAAAATGTCGACTGTTTATTTGTTTCCACAGACGCTGCCTGACCTGCTGAGTTCCGCCAGCATTTTACATGTGTTGCTTTTGGATTTCCTGATGATTTTTTTTCCATCGGCATCGAGAGAGTCAGGACTGTGCAGTCATGGAGGGAAATGAGGAAGATTGAAAAGGAACACAGCCTTATACAGTGGGCGGCGGAGTGAGCCGGGAGCAGAGTGGAGGCTTAAGGGCTTTGGCTAAACGGGCTTAGGCGGAAATGGGCAAGGCGAAGAGGGTTTGGTTATTCACTTTTTTTTCCACTGTTATTTGAAGAAAGGGGAAGTATGAGTGTGAGGGCAGCTTGTTGTTCTCAGTGCCAGATGTGGGAGGTAGTGGAGTCTCCAAGACTCCCAGACATCCACATCTGCACCAGGTGCGTCGAGATGCAGCTCCTAAGAGACCGCATTAGGAAACTGGAGCTGTAGCTCGATGACCTTCGTCTTATCAGGGAGAGTGAGGAGTAGATAGAGAGAAGTTACAGGCAGGTGGTCACACCGGGGCCACGGGAGGCAGACAAGTGGGTCACGGTTAGGAGGGGGAAGGGGAAGAATAAAGTAATAGAGAGTACTGCTGTGGCTGTGCCCCTTGACAATAAGTACTCCTGTTTGAGTACTGTTGAAGGGGACAGCATACCTGGGGGAAGCAACACTGGCCATGCCTCCAGCACAGAGTCCAGCCCTGTAGCTAAGGAGGATAGGGAACGGAAGAGGAGGACAATAGTAATAGGGGACTCAATAGTTAGGGGGTCAGATAGACGATTCTGTGGATGAAGTCAGGAGACCCGGATGGTAGTTTGCCTCCTTGGTGCTAGGGTCCATGATGTTTCTGATCGCCTCCAAGAGATCTTGAAGTGGGAGGGAGAGGAGCCAGAGGTCGTGGTACATATAGGTACCAATGACATCTGTTGAAAAAGGGGAGAGGTCCTGAAAGAAGAATATAGGGAGTTATGAAGGGAGTTGAGAAAAAGGACGACAAAGGTAGTAATCTCGGGATTACTGCCTGTGCTAGGCAACAGTGAAAGTAGGAATGCAATGAAATATAGGATAAATGTGTCACTGAGAGATTGGAGCAAGGGGCAGGGATTCGGGTTTTTGGATCATTGGGACCACTATTGGTGCAGGCATGACCTGTACAAAAAGGACAGGTTGCACTTGAATCATAGGGGGACCAATATCCTGGCGGGGAGATTTGCAAGGGCTACTAAGGTGACTTTAAACTAGAATGGTTGGGGGGAGGGAATCTAATTAAGGAGACTAGGAGAGGGGAGGTTGATGTAGGGGAGAAGGAAGCAAAAGATAACAAAGTTGTTTGCTCCATTAAGGATAAATAGGGAGTGGGAGGTGGAGAGTTTCTTAAATGCATCTGTTTTAATGCTAGGAGCATTGTAAGAAAGGTGGATGAGCTTAGAGCATAGATTGATACCTGGAAATATGATGTTGTAGCTATTAGTGAAACATGGTTGCAGGAGGGGTGTGATTGGCAACTAAATATTCCAGGATTTCGTTGCTTCAGGTGTGATAGAATAGGAGGGGCAAGAGGGGGAGGTGTTGCATTGCTTGTCAGAGATTATATAACAGCGGTGCTCTGGCAGCATAGATTAGTGGACTCGTCTAGGGAGGCTATTTGGGTGGAATTGAGAAATAGGAAAGGTGTTGTGATGCTTATAGGGGTGTATTATAGACCACCTAATGGGGACCAAGAAATGGAGAAGCAAATTTGTAAGGAGATAGCAGATATTTGTAGTAAGCACAAGGTTGTGATTGTGGGAGATTTTAATTTTCCACACATAGACTGGGAAGCCCATTTTGTAAAAGGGCTGGATGGTTTGGAGTTTTTGTAAAATGTGTGCAGGATAGTTTTTTGAAGCAATACATAGAGGTACCAACTAGAGAAGGGACAGTGTTGGATTTCCTGTTAGGGAAGGAAACATGGCAGGTGACAGAGGTATTTGTTGGGGAGCACTTCGGGTCCAGTGATCACAATACAATTAGTTTCAGTGTAATTTTGGAGAAGTATAGGACTGGACCTAGGATTGAGATTTTTGATTGGAGAAAGGCTAACTTTGAGGAGATGCGAAAGGATTTAGAAGTGGATTGAGAAAATTTGTTTTATGGGAAGGATGTAACAGAGAAATGGAGGTCATTTAAAGGTGAAATTTTGAGGGTTCAGAATCTTTATGTTCCTGTTAGGTTGAAAGGAAAGGTTAAAAGTTTGAGAGAGCCAATGGTTTTCAAGAGATATTAGAAACTTGTTTCAGAAAAAGAGAGGGATCTTCAATAAATATAGGCAGCTTGGAGTTAATGAGGTACTCAAGGAATATAAAGAATGTAAAAAGAATCTTAAGAAAGAAATTAGAAAAGCTAAAAGAAGATACGAGGCTGCTTTGGCAAGTAAGGTGAAAATAAATCCAAAGGGTTTCTACAGTTATGTTAGTGGCAAAAGGATACTGAGGGATAAAATTCGTCCCTTGGAGAATCAGAGTGGACGGCTATGTGCGGAGCCAAAAGAGATGGGGGAGATTTTGAACAATTTCTTTTCTTCGGTATTCACTAAGGAGAAGGATATTGAAATGTGTAAGGTAAAGGAAACAAGTAGGGTAGTTATGGAAAGTATGACAATTAAAGAAGAGGAAGTACTAGCACTTTTAAGGAATATAAAAGTGGATAAGTCTCTGGGTCCGGACAAGATATTCCCTAGGACTTTGAGGGAAGTTAGTGTAGAAATAGCAGGGGCTCTGACACGTCAATAGTGGGTAAACTGATGGAAAGTATTCTTAGAGATGGTATATATAATTTTCTGGATAGACAGGGTCTGATTAGGAACAGTCAACATGGATTTGTGCGTGGAAGGTCATGTTTGACAAATCAAATTTTTTGATGAGGTTACTAAGAAAATTGACCAGGGTAAAACGGTGGATGTTGTCTATGTGGACTTCAGTAAGGCCTTTGACAAGGTTCCACACGGAAGGTTATTTAGGAAGGTTCAATCGTTAGGCATTAATATGGAAGTAGTAAAATAGATTCAGCAGTGGCTAGATGGGAGATGCCAGAGAGTAGTGGTGGATAACTGTGTGTCAGATTGGAGGATGGTGTGTAGCGGTGTGCCTCAGGGATCTGTGCTGGGTCCAATGTTGTTTGTAATATATATTAATGATCTGGATGATGGGGTGGTAAATTGGATTAGTAAGTATGCAGATGATACCAAGATAGGTGGTGTTGTGGATAATGAGGTAGGTTTTCAAAACTTGCAGAGAGATTTAGGTCAGTTAGAAGAGTGGGCTGAAAGATGGCAGATGGAGTTTAATGTTGAAAAATGTGAGGTGCTACATTTTGGTAGAACTAATCAAAATAGGACATACATGGTAAATGGTAGGGCATTAAAGAATGCTTCAGAACAGAGGGATCTAGGAATAATGGTGCATAGTTCGCTGAAGATGGAATCTCATGTGGATAGGGTGGTGAAGAAAGCTTTTGGTATGCTGGCCTTTATAAATCAGAGCATTGAGTATAGGAGTTGGGATGTAATGTTGAATTTGTATAAGGCATTGGTAAGGCTAAAACTGGAGTATTGTGTACAGTTCTGGTCACTGAATTATAGGAAAGATGTCAATAAAATTGAGAGTGTACAGAGGAGGTTTACTAAAATGTTTCCTGGGTTTCATCTCCTAAGTTACAGAGGACATTGAACAAGTTAGGTCTTTATTCTTTGTAGCGTAGAAGGTTGAGGGGGGACTTGATAGAGGTGTTTAAAATTATGAGGGGGATTGATAGAGTTGACATGGTTAGACTTTTTCCATTGAGAATGGGGAAGATTCAAACAAGAGGACATGAGTTGAGAGTTAAAGGGCAAAAGTTTAGGGGTAACATGAGGGGGAACGTCTCTACTCAGAGAGTGGTAGCTGTGTGGAACAAGCTTCCAGCAGAAGTGGTTGAGGCAGGTTCAATGTTGTCATTTAAAGTTAAATTGGATAGATATATGGACAGGAAAGGAATGGAGGGTTATGAGTTGAGTGCAGGTCAGTGGGACTAGGATAGGGTAAGAGTTCGGCACAGACTAGAAGGGCCGAGACGGCCTGTTTCAGTGCTGTAATTGTTATAAGGTCATATGGTTATTTCCAGCACCAACAGAATTTAGTTAGGACAAGTGACGGAAGTGTGTGTAGCGGAGCACTTTGGTTCCAGTGATCATAACACCATTAGTTTCAACTTGATCATGGACAAGGATAGATCTGATCCTAGGGTTGAGGTTCTGAACTGGAAGAAGGCCAAATTTGAAGAAATGAGAAAGGATCTAAAAAGCGTGGATTGGGACAGGTTGTTCTCTAGCCAGGATGTGATTGGTAAGTGGGAAGCCTTCAAAGGAGAAATTTTGAGAGTGCAGAGCTTGTATGTTCCTGTCAGGATTAAAGGCAAAGTGAATAGGAATAAGGAACCTTGGTTCTCAAGGGATATTGCAACTCTGATAAAGAAGAAGAGAGAGTTGTATGACATGTATAGGAAACAGGGAGTAAATAAGGTGCTTGAGTATAAAGAGTGCAAGAAAATACTTAAGAAGGGAATCAGGAGGGCTAAAAGAAGACAGGAGGTTGCCTTGGCAGTCAAAGTGAAGGATAATCCAAAGAGCTTTTACAGGTATATTAAGAGTAAAAGGACTGTAAGGGATAAAATTGGTCCTCTTGAAGATCAGAGTGGTCGGCTATGTGCGGAACCAAAAGAAATGGGGGAGATCTTAAACGGGTTTTCTGCATCTGTATTTACTAGGGAAACTGGCATGAAGTCTATGGAATTAAGGGAAACAAGTAGTGAAATCATGGAAACTGTACAGATTGAAAAGGAGGAGGTGCTTGCTATCTTGAGGCAAATTAAATTGGATAAATCCCCAGGACCTGACAGGGTATTCCCTCGGACCTTGAAGGAGACTAATGTTGAAATTGCAGGGGCTCTGGCAGATAAGTTTAAAATGTTGGTGTCTAGGGGTGAGGTGCCGGAGGATTGGAGAATGGCTCATGTTGTTCCGCTGTTTAAAAAAGGATCGAAAAGTAATCCGGGAAATTATAGGCCAGTAAGTTTGACATCGATAGTGGGTAAGTTATTGGAGGGAGTACTAAGAGACAGAATCTACAAGCATTTGGATAGACAGGGACTTATTAGGGAGAGTCAACATGGCTTTGTGCGTGGTAGGTCATGTTTGACCAATCTATTGGAGTTTTTTTGAGGAGGTTACCAGGAAAGTGGACGAAGAGAAGGCAGTGTATGTTGTCTACATGGACTTCAGTAAGGCCTTTGACAAGGTTCCGCATGGGAGGTTAGTTAGGAAAATTCAGTCACTAGGTATACATGGAGAGGTGGTAAATTAGATTAAACATTGGCTCAATGGAGGAAGCCAAAGAGTGGTAGTAGAGAATTGCTTCCAGGAGTGGAGGCCTGTGACTAGTGGTGTGCCACAGGGATCAGTGCTGGGTCCATTGTTATTTGTCATCTATATCAATGATCTGGATGATAATGTAGTAAATTGGATCAGCAAATTTGCTGATGATACAAAGACTGGAGGTGTAGTGGACGGCGAGGAAGGTTTTCAAAGCTTGCAGAGGGACTTGGACCAGCTGGAAAAATGGGCTGAAGAATGGCAGACGGAGTTTAATACAGACAAGTGTAAGGTATTGCACTTTGGAAGGACAAACCAAGGTAGAACATACAGGGTAAATGGTAGGGCACTGAGGAGTGCAGTAGAACAGAGGGATCTGGGAATACAGATACTGTACAAAATTCCCTAAAAGTGGCATCGCAGGTAGATAGGGTCGTAAAGAGAGCTTTTGGTACATTGGCCTTTATTAATCAAAGTATTGAGTATAAGAGTTGGAATGTTATGATGAGGTTGTATAAGGCATTGGTGAGGCCGAATCTGGAGTATTGTGTTCAGTTTTGGTCACCAAATTACAGGAAGGATATTAATAAGGTTGAAAGAGTGCAGAGAAGGTTTACAAGGATGTTGCCAGGACTTGAGAAACTCAGTTACAGAGAAAGGTTGAAAAGGTTAGGACTTTATTCCCTGGGGTGTAGAAGAATAAGGGGAGATTTGATAGAGGTATATAAAATTATGATGGGTATAGATAGAGTGAATGCAAGCAGGCTTTTTCCACTGAGGCAAGGGGAGAAAAAAACCAGAGGACATGGGTTAAGGGTGGGGGAGTTTAAAGGGAACATGGTGGGGGGGCTTCTTCACACAGAGTGGTGGGAATGTGGAATGAGCTGCCAGAAGAGGTGGTAAATGCGGGTTCTTTTTTAACATTTAAGAATAAATTGGACAGATACATGGATGGGAGGTGTATGGAGGGATATGGTCCACGTGCAGGTCTATGGGACTAGGCAGAAAATGGTTCGGCACAGCCAAGAAGGGCCAAAGGCCTGATTCTGTGCTGTAGTTTTTCTATGGTTTCTAATTTCTTGTGTTTACGATGTGCAACCTGTGTGGGCAACATTTTATTTTAAAGTACTGCTTTGTACTCACTTTGCTTGGATTGGAGGACCCTGTGTTCTTTGGGTATAAATACACAAAGGATATGGAAGACCAAGTTCAAAATGAGCCAATGAAATAAATTCAACAGAACAAGTACTCAACCAACCCTTACCTCTGTGCCCTTCAGCATTCTCCTCACCGCCAACATCCATTTGGAAATTGCCAGGCTGTACAGTACATGGAGATTTTATCACAGGATCAATACAGACTATCTTTCTTCCTTATGAAACTTGCTCAAACTCTTTACATTTTATATTGAAATGAGCTATAGGCTTATTTTACTAGTACAGTGATTCCAGTTAATTGGGATGCATCAGGACCAGTACAATGAGCCGAAGTTTCATGAAAATAATTAAAAAGGTTTAGAAAAGACAAACTATTGTTTAACTGAGTAACAAATGATTGAATGAAATACAGAACAAATTGGAACATTATCAATACTACTACAGTATTATAAAACTGCATTATTCCTAATAGTTAGAGACAGATCATGTGTACTCTGCTGTGTTCTTTGGAATGACTATAAATGAACAAAATCAGTGCAGACACCCACTGTAGATAATGGACTGACTTCATACAATTTTCAATCATTGCACCCTATAAATATCCATTGTTGTTGTAACATTCAAGATGATTGTCAATACCTTCAAATTATTTGTAATTCCTACCTTGCTGAAGTAGTGAAATAATTTCATTTCACTCACAGCTGTTTCCAGCATCTCCAAACCTGAATGCTTGAAACAGCAGTGAGCAAAACAGTCCTAAATTATCAGTGACAGAAATCAGTGCTTTCTGAACATAAACACACACAAATGACGCAATTTAAAAGGTTGTTTGTTGGAAGCACTGTGTAGCGTTTAAAAGGCATACAAATGCACATGTATGAAGCCAGTTAGAAACTGTTCGGCAAGTCTCCTGCCCCAGTTAAGCAGCATAGTGTCCCAAATAAATAAAGGGAACCATGGCTATTTTTTCAATTAATTTTATTCTTTAAGCGTTGTCCCAAATAAGTGGCAGCCTTGATTAATTGATGGCCCAATTAACCAGAATCCACTGTGCAGTGTCTTGTAAAAGTTCTCAGCCCTCAACCCTTAGTTCATATAAATGAGTATTACAACCAAGCATTTTGATCAATTTAACAGAGAACTTTTATTTGTGAATCGCATACTCCTTTTTTCCTCCCACAGTAGAGACCCAAAGAAAACAGGGAAAATTGTAAAGCATGAAAAACCAAAAATTGAAATGTCAGCAGCTCAGGATTTATTTGAACCACCTCTCGCAGCTATTACAGCCAGTAATCTTTTTGAATAAGTCTCTATTACTGTGATGGAGCAAGATTTGCCCATTCGTCCTTGCAAAATTGCTCAAGCTACGTCAGGTTAGTTGGGGAGTGGTAGTGGACAGCAAACTTAAGGTCTTGCCAGAAATGTTTGATCGGGTTAAGGTCAGGACTCTGACTGGGCCACTCAAGGACATCAATTTTCTTCATTTGAAGCCACTCCATGGATGCTCTGGCTGTGTGCTTTGGGTTGTTGTTCTGCAGAAAGGTGAACTTCCTCTCCAGTTTAAGCTTTCTGGCTAAGGCTAGCAGGTTTTTATCCAAATCCCTCTGCATTTAGCAGCATTCTTCTTCCTATCAATCCTGACCAGATTTCCAGTCCTTGCTGCTGAAAATCATCCCCATAGTACCATACTTTACAATAGGTATGGTGTTACCTGGCTGATGCACAGTATTAGATTTACACCATATTACTGCTTAGTGTTGAGGACAAAAAGTTCCACTTTAGTCTCATCTGACCTCAAGACCTTCTTCCACACCTTTACAGTATCTTCTAAATGACACGTTGCAGAGCCTTTACAGGCAAGGATATTTTAGCCAGGGCTTCGCCCTTGCTACTTGTCCAGAAATACCCTTTTATGTAAGGCCTTAGAGATTTTGGAGCCATGAACTTTATCTCCAGTTGCAGCCACTGACGTCTGCAGCTCACTCAGAGTAACTGCTGGCATCACCACTGCACAGTGATGGAGCCCTGACCTTCAAAGTCTTGGCAGCCAACCAAACCACCTGCAGCTGCTTAATGGTGTGGGTCATTCAACATATCCAAAATAAACCACTGAAAATAAAATAGTTAAAAAACCAACCACACAGACTGTAATTAACAAGACTTTTACACCTTCCTCTGTAGCCCTATAACCCCCAGTGAACTCAGTAGGGTCATGGGTCCTGTAGTAGGTGCAGGTATGAAGAACTAACTCTTCAGCATAAATGTTGGGCAACTTTAACAATGCTGAACTTCGTTGCTGGACTCCCTGGGAAATCCAGCAGAAGAGCATCTTTTTGACTGTACAACCAGAATGAAATATTTGAGAGGTACTTGGGGGTGGGGGGGGGGGGTCTTCTTCACACAGCAGAGGTGGTGGACATGTGTTCAATTGCAACATTTAATACATGTTTGGATAGGTACATGGATGAATGGGGTGTGGAAGGCTATGATTCAGTGCAGGTGTTTATGACTAGGCAAAACCTCATCTGCACAGAGAAGATGGATTGAAGGGCCTGCTTCTGTGCTGTAGCACTCTGTGAATTTAATTAACCTTTGGCAATTATCAAACTCTCTTACAAGTCCCATTTTTCTCCAGCAACTAAGTTTAGAGGGGCGGCCTGACCTAGGTAGTGTGGCTGTGGTTTCATAGTTTTTCCACCTTTTCACAAAGGACTGCACTCCCTGAGGTATGTTCAGTGCCTTTGAGATGCTCTTGTACCCTTGCCCAGTTATGTACTTCTCTATTATCACTCCCTGACTTCTCTTGAGTGCTCTTTCATCTTCATTTTTGTTTGGTCTGTTGAATTTATTCTTAGGGATAATTTATTCTTATGAATTCATTGTAAACTCACCCACAAATTGGGTGAGTTGGTAAGGCAATATATTGCTCCTGAGGAAAATGGGCATAGTAATTACAGGCATCCATTAGTCTCATGAGACCATGGATTTGTGCCTTGGAAGGTTTCCAGCGCGCAAAACAGTTGCCCATGCTGTAAGTCTCCCCTCTCCACCCCACCGATGTTGTCCAAGGGAAGGGCATTAGGACTCATACAGCTTGGCACCGGTGTCATCGCAGAGCAATGTGTGGTTAAGTGCCTTGCTCAAGGACACACACGCTGCCTCAGCCAAGGCTCGAACTAGTGATCTTCAAATCACTAGACGAATGCCTTAACCACTTTGCCACGCGCCAACACAAGTAATTAAAAAGTAATTACAAAGGGGATAAATACTTTTTCAGCCTCAGTTTTGGTTTTTAACTTTTAGGAAAATATTGAGAGGTTTTGGAAATTTTCTTTTGATTTGACATGATGCACAATGTTTTGTAGGTAAGCTCAAAAAATCCTATTTCAATATATTTTAAAGTTATAAAATGTGACAGTAAAATGTGAAAATAGTTGTGAGGGCTGAATACATTTTCAAGGCACTGTACATGGAAACAACCAAAGTTAATACAATCCTTATGAAGGGTCTTGGCCCAAAACATCGACTCTTTGTTCTTTTCCATAGATGCTGCCTGACCTGCTGGGTTCCTCCAGCATTTTGTGGTTTGTTTTAGATTTCCAGCATCTACAGAATCTCTCGTGTTTAATATAATTCTGTCTGGTTGTGGTGTTGGAAGTTTTGACTTGTGTTTTCAGCTCAATTTCAGACCATTATAGAGGTGCTTGCAAATAAAAATGAAATGACAATAGTTGGAAAACTTTCCATTGACACCTCCTCCGCCCCTTCCAAAAAATAGTAGAGACTCATAAAGCTAAAATTTTGGATCACCAACCTTAAAATTTAATTAGAACACCTTAAAAAAAAAGCAAGCTGTGGGTCAAAGTCCTCCAACATCCAGTTCAGAGCATTGCAAACTAAAGCTAAAATAACCTATGGTGAATTTTTTTTTTACAAAAGTGGAGAATAAAAAGAATAATCTTTGGAAGGCTATAGCAGTTAAATAAACTTCTAGTACATGTATGATTTGCTCTAATCCGATACTATTTTGTGGCATTGCTTGCAAAGAATCCAGACATTTGCTCACTGTAATGTTTAATTGCATGAAAATATACAAAGTGATTGGGACAAAGGAAGTTTTTTTGCAACATGTTTCCACCACATCCAATATAAATTTATTTGGCCACAAATTATTACATGCTACTGTATCTCGGCAATAACACCACTAAATTGGTGTAAGGTGTCAGTTTTATTCTTGAAAAACTACCGTGTAAAAATAGTTACTGTACTAGTTTTTTCAATAGACTTCCCCCAGCTATAGTACTACAAAATTTGTTTCCAGAAAGACCTGCTCCGTTATCTCCCTGTCTATAGAAGATATCCTTCTATCGATTCAATAAACTTGTGGGTTCAGTTAGTCTGGAATCTCAGATGTTCTTCAGGAGACTAGCTAATGCCCAAGACATCACCAATGTTTTGGTACATGGCTATGATTTTAATTTGCAAATATGCTCTGTGCTTCATCAAAATGGATAGATTCAGATATCCTTAAGTTATAATCTATTTTAGATGGCCTCCTAGAATCCTGACTGCTTTGTTTCCAGTGAAGCTCTGAGAAGGAGGACAAGGCCAATGTTGGACCAGCAGATAAACAGGCAGGATGTGCTTGAAGGGACAGGCAGGCAGCAACTCGTACAGTGGTGCTTTCCTTCTGCAGTTTGCCCTGGGCTTCCATGAGCTCACTATTCATGGCTTTCACCTTCTCAGTGGCATCGCAAATGTTCCAAGTGATCATGGCCAGGGATTTCTAGAAGCTCATAGGGATGTTCTATTTCTCTCCCTGTCCACAAAGGGGTTTGGCACATCCTTGAATCTTTTCCTCTGTACTGGTCATTAATCACATTCCGTGCCTTAAAGTGCACTTGATAGATATCCAAATCTCAGAGGCACAAAGGAGGGCAGGAATAATCAGGATACAAACATGTGGACATGTTCACAGGATGATTGTAACCCTAAATTTCACCTTCAGCTTTGAAGATTGGTTTATAAGATTAACTCGAATCAATGTGATCTGAGAATTATGTACTCGGGGGAAAAGGGCAGAGTTACAGTAATTCATTGTAGGATTCAGGAGTAGTCATAGAATTCGTGTAACCAGTTCACTGGCATTCTCAAATACGATGCAGTCTCCAGCAGTTTTTATGAACTAAGAGGGAATGATCTTGTATATTAAAATAATGTATTTTATCAATGAATCAGATATAAATATTAAATTTAAATTACAATAATTTGTTTCCTTAGAAAAAAAATACAGCTCAGGCAGGTGCACTTCTGAAATAATGTAATTAAGTGTTTGCATATGTGAGAAGGAATCGGATCACTGTAACCATAATGAAAATAATTTTCAGCATCTTAAACTGCCCATTGATTTAAAATATCTAACTTTCTCTGCAGTTTTAAAGCTGATCATTAATGAGACAATGAAATGAAAACAGGTACCTATCAAAAATTTCCACTACTTACAAATTACTTAAAAATAGATTGTGTATTTTTGTTAAAACACTTAAAATGTGTAACAGAAACCAGGTTGCCGATCAATTGTGACCATGTGGATACATCAAATACTGTACTTATGCAAGCCAACACTCAATTGAATTATAATTCTGTGATAATTTAATTACAAACTCAAACATATTTATAGTACAAAAAACAAAATACTGCTTGTATCAATTAATGTGTTCACTCTGGGGTAGTTCTGCCACCCCCTAAGCCCCTGGTAATTCACATATTTACAAATCTTAGTGTTTAAAAGGCTGGGATAAATTCATTTCTGCTTCAAGGTAAAATCTGACATTTATACTGTATGTTATGAAACAATTTGCCACCCAATCCTCCCAATTTACCACTCTCCCCACAATACATAAAACACACAAAGAGGTATTTTGTCAGTATGCAAAGAAGAAAACAGACTCTTGGATTCATTTCATAGACAAGGCTGCAGTTCGGATTTAAGATGAACCCATTCCTTGAATAGGAAAGATTACATTTTTATCAGAGTAAACCAATGACAAGGCATACAAAAGTACAGTACTGCAATGATAAACTCGTTAAGTGGCACTGCTAAAACAAAAAAATAATTCAGTAGTAATTCCGAACATTCATAGTCACAGACTCTTTTCCTAATGCTGCTCTTTGCTTCAAAATCTGGACAGTTGTCCAACTCCTATTGATAACTAAGCCTGTAGTTGTATTCACAAATGTGGATGAGAAGATAAATGCTTTTCCAGTAACATTTCAATGAAGGCTGACCAGGTAACCTGCACTGGTTGTTCTGCCATTAAATTTCAAATAAAGCAATTTTAAAAGCCAGAAGAATTTTTGCATCTATACATTGAATATTACTGATTTAAATTTGTATCGTAAAATTAATAAAATTTGCTTGTACTCAGATAAAACTAATATTGGTATATTATCTTATCCTCACCATAGAACATGTATGCAGCTACAACTTGGATGATGTGTGGAGGAAAAATAACCAAAGTGAACTGTGAATAACCATTTATACAAATAACTCTAACATTATAAACTCTACTGGGTATACTCACTGTGGACTCAGGTTGCAAATTTAAGTTTATCTGACAATATGAATTTCTAACCTGCAATGCCATGGTGTCATTGTGATAAAATATTGCAAAGCAATATGGTTAATATATGGTTTTAAGTTATTGTGGAAGTACAAGTTCTAGGACTCTAAACTGTGTGAATTGTTGCTCCAAAACATAAAGTATACCATATGCTGAGCTTTGCTGAAATCATTCAAAATGCTGAAGGATTTTTCTCTGCTAGATATTGATTTAAAACTGTATTTGTGGGAAATCTGAAAAAAAAAACAGAAAACACTTGAAATACTCCAGATCAGGCAGCACCTGTAAAGAGAAACAGGTAATGTTTCAGGTTGATGACCTTTTGATCATCAACCCTAAGTAGTTAACTGTTCCTCCAACATTTGCTGATTTTGTTTAAGTCTAAAAATGCTTTCTTCTTTCTGACCTCTATGCTGGTGTAAAAGAGAGCAAATTTGCCATATCACATCTATATTGTATTATTCCCATTAATAGAATACCTATCCTACAATCCAGGCTCATTCCTGTGGCTTGAAGTCCAATATTTTTCCAAGCCCAGCCAAGGATCATGACACTTACTCCCTAATTCTGCATAAATTGCATAATGGATTATTAAAATTTCATCTTTAGACTCAAAACTGCAGTGTTTATCACAGCAGCATTTAATTTTTCAATTATCTCAATTCAGGACTCAAGTTTTTTTAAAAAAGAGACTGGAAGTGGGATTTGACTCTTGGCTCCTCTGTAAAAGTGATCAACAGGGCACAAAAGATGCTGTGGCTAAATATAGCACTTACATCACTATCATCTGAGGTTATCAGGAGGCACAAACCAGGAAATTCCAATGATAATATATTACTAATTTAATAGATGCCCATTGCTAGCAGGATTGATATTTCAGGTTTATTTCCAAATCCACAAATGGCTTTGTGTTGAACAAGAAAAAACATTTTGAAGTTCTTCACTGAAGAATTAAATATGACAAGGTGGTGATTAAATAGAGTAATTGTGAGGGAGTCAATGAGATTTTACAGAAATTTACAATGGAAAGTAAAGATCAAAGTTACAAGCCTGGTTATAAGACAGTGTGACTTCACTGTACTATTCCAAATCATTTTATTGGATTTGGCCTCATGTACAGCTGGGTCTTCTGTTATGTATACCAAATTGTCATCACTATAAATATAAATCATAATTTCAGAAGTCCCTATGAAATCAAAAGTGAGTTTGACCCAGCTTAAATTGCACAGAAAAAAAATACAGAACCAAGTGACCTTTGGTATCAATGCACACAGAATAATTCTGCAAATTAACAGCAGCTGATAGTCTGAAACGACAGTCCACAGGTAATACTGCAAACATGATCAGATGGTCACAGCATTCACAAATGATAAATGACAAATCTGTATTTCATTGGACACAGCAGAGTTATTCAATCTTTCTACACAAAAAAGGTAATCTTCTTAGTCCCACCAGACATGGTGGTTGCTGTGAGGGAAGTGAAACATGGGCTTTGTGTTTTGCTTCTGATCCATGATCCTAATTCAAAAAGATGCATGTTTCTTTGATGCAATCTGACAATGTATTAGGAAGTTTGACTACGTTATTGACGGGTTTATATGGTCAGCCTCAAATCCCATTGTTAAAATGCACATTTTTCTGTAGCTCATTCCTTCACCACCCTGGTACGGGCATAGTTAAACCTCAAAATTTTCTTCAAATTTGCTCATTTAAAAAACCTTTAGTAGAAATTATCTAGTGTTGGACCAAAGCACCTGCATATGGCTATTTTGAGTGGTAGTAATATGCCTGGGTAAGTGCTGCAGGAGATGAAAAAAATTCCCCAGTAACACGAGTATAATTAAAATGGCTCAAAAGGACAATCAAATCATGTCTTCAGAAACAGTAGCGTGAGATGGGCCAAAGAAGCACGTGATACTAAGTATGGATTTATTGGCCATTCATTGTGCTCATCTTAAAAAGTAAAGAAATATTTATAAAGTATCTAAATGAACTTGTCAAAATTATGAAGGGATCCAGTTATTTCTCAAACCTACTATTTTTAATTTATGGGCATAAGCTTGTATTAAGAATTTGTATTCTTTTAGCAGTTACTGTTACAACTGCAATACACAAGCACTCCATGTCACTGAATAAGTTTCACTGAGATAACTTAGAGCATCTCTTTAAGATACATGGCTTAAGAAGTGATTCTGATATGTATGCATTTTCTTTGCTATTTGTATCAGGGTGATTACATGTGGTGGGAGTGGGGCTATGGGTAAATGTTCCTTGTTACAAACACTGAATGTAGTAGTTTTCCTACTATCCACTTCCATGATTAAGGATGCCATTTTCTACACTCACAGCAAACACAGTAGATTCACTTAGCAATTCAAAAAGTAATACAATTCACATTCTCGAGTCGTAGCAGATTCTGCTGCATAACATTTTTTTCTCCATTCACCAAAAATATAAACATGAAGTCTGCTTTGAGAGGCAACAACAGAGGTAAGTTATAAACTCCATGACAGTTCTGAGGGACTTTGGATATAGCATTCTCATAGAATTCCAATACTGTTGACAAAGATACAGAGCATTGCAGAGGTGGAGTCTTGCTTCATTGGGGGTTACCAAAATAATCATCAATCCAAATTCAAGTTTGGGTCAATTGAAATTACAATTTTGTCTAGTTGATGCCCTCTGCTGTTTTCAAGAGGAAACTGCGCTCAGCAATTTAATTACCAGATATGAAGGACAAGTCAAGTTTTATTCAGCAATCATGCAGCAAAGGTTAATAAGTGGCCGCATTACAGTTCACACTGTGCCAACATGAACTATAGAAAAACACCTGGTATGGCACAGGGAATTTATCCTTCTAAATTTGGTGTACTTACAGCATGCACCAGGTGAATGATAGCTTGATACCTGGAAGTTAGTTCTCACTGTGAAGCTAATAGCCAGTGACATAGCATTAAAGCAAATTGCCTTTAAGTACAAACGCTTTCTGTGGTATGTCCATCCAAAAATTCAAATTAAACCTAATGATTACACTGTTGTAATTCATTTCAATTATGATCACATCTTCACACTTTAGATTAACTTGCTATTCAAAGTTTAAGAGTCCCTTAGGACTGTCCAGGAGGACAAAAAGAACTTAATTGGGCCAAGGCCCAAAAAGTTGTTTTTGGACTATTTCCATAAATTTTCCAATCCTGCAACTGTTGTTGGAGGTGGCATTTCCCTTCCCCTCCTGCAGTCTTGATTATGCATAGACAGCTCTACTCATGACTCAACTGACAAAGAGAGATGAATCTGTAAACATTAAAGAGCTGAACATTTGCTGAGGTACTTCAGATAATAAACAAGTCAGTAAACCTTTCACAAACCTTCTCAGCTACCTCTGTACAATATCACTTAGCTCTCTAACACATGTCAGTAAGTTACTGAGTACAGGGTTTGTAGGAGGTCCAGTAGAAGCTGTGGATGACACCTGAAGTTCATGCAAACTGTGCTCTAATTTGCTCACAGCTTCTCGGAAAGCAAACTTGTTTCTCATTTGAGTGATACAGTCCACGTAACCAGAGCAATGATCAAGCAACCGATGTCCTGCTTCAACTAACTGGCTGTTAGAAGTGGACTCTGAATCATTGTCAATAACATTGGAAAGAAGCTCAGCACACTCCAATAATGCTTCTTTACTGATTTTTTCTGTTGGCATCTTCTCTGGTGGGAGCTTGGTTTTTCGCAAGGAAACTCGAGCACCTGTTGATACAGAGGTACCGTTTGCAAGTTTAGAAGAAGTTGCCGTGGGAATGGATGAACCTGGAGGCACTTGAGGGGGTGGAACAGATGGCCTAGGGATCTTCCCAAACACTGCTATTGTTGGTCGTTTGCTACCTTCACCATTTACCTCACTCTCCTGTGCTGCTGAAACACTTTCTAAGTCCTCCACCGTTTCTGTGCTGTTGAAATTAGTGCTAGGAGGTGGTTGTAATAGTTTTAGGGAAGGTGGGGGTGGAGGGGGTGCACATTTTGGTTTCACAAGCCTTGGCCTCTCTCTCTCTGATGCAACCTGATGCTCTGACAGGAGTTTAAATTTGTTTCCAAGAGAATCAGTTCCAATCAGCTGAACTTCCGCAGGCGCATGCTTCAATGTTGGTGATATAAGAACAGGTACTTTATGATTATGTGCTGCTGGAATTGTAGAAACTTTTACTGGTGAAGACCAACTTGTCTTCTCCATATCCTCTTTCATTGCTAGTTGACCAGAATGATTACTATTAGTTTCTCCATGTCCAGCTGATACTGTGTTGACATTCTGGGGAAGATCAGCATCTCCGTTGCCTGTATGGTGTTGCTTGAGAGATGGTGCTACAGCACATCTTGCCAAAAGTTTTGCTTTTGACTTGTCTCTCAATGAAGCAACTCCATCTTCTGCTTTTCTGTGCAGTGGATCTGTCAATCTCCCCGGTCCTTCCTCCTTGGGAGTGTACGGCATTGGGTGCTCGAGCTGAATTCTGTTGCGGTGGCAATTTCTAGGAAGGGTTAAGGCTAGACGATCCAGTTCCTGAAGCCCTGAAGACATGGAAGAAGTAGAATTTGACCGAGGAAATGGTTTGGTGGCTTCCAAGCTTGAATCATCATTACTTGAAGGCTTCCCTGGTTTTAAGCCAAGTGTTCTTTTTATTAAGCGAGGAGTGAAAAATCCAGCAAATCCTGCCCACCCTCCACTAGTTACACCTCCATTTCTTTGCACAGAACCCCTTCCACAACATCTAGACTGTGTGAAATTCCCTTCTGCATGTGAATGAACGAATGCAAGCCCATCAGAGTGCTGAAAAGATGAGAAAGAAGCAAAGTTACCCGTTATCTCGTATTTTTTGTGGGGGTGGTTCTCCATCTCACGGAAGGAACTGCTGCGCTTCGGTGGCATAGGAACAGTCTTCTTCTTCATGAAGGAACTGAAGAAACCAGCTTTTCTATCTCGAGTAAACAGGGTCTCTTTGCTATCATCCAGGAGGCCACTAGGAGATTTATCTCTCTGCTTACGAGGCAGTGCTGGGGAGATGCTACATGGGGCTGTACTTGTTCCTATTCGTATTGGGGAAAAGAAAAAGATAGGAAATGTAAGCCAAAAATGGTGACAGTGTATTTTAACTGCTCAATATTTATTATCTTTTTTCTGTCTCCAGCTTTTGCTTTATGTTCTCATTTTCCCCCTTTGTAGTTATATTTGTTTCCCTGCATGTTGCAAACTTTATGCTCAATTTCTAGTTTCTAAGTTTTCCTGTCACAACTATTCACTGATATTATTGCTTATTTTATGATGTTATCATTCAATTAAATTTTCAGTGCTAATAAAAATGTAGCAGTGTACAGAAAATGAAGTCTTTCTGGCTATGAACACAACATTTTTTGCATTTGCTCCAAAAAAAAACACAACAGGATTTTAAAAGCTGAATTTAAAACCCACTCAGATTTACTACTGCACTTAAAAATTAATCACAAAATAGACAGCCAAGTACGGTCATATTTCAATTCACCTTGTATCCTACCGCATGTTAAGTTTTGAAAGGCATGAACCAAATTTAACTTTTGGAGAGAAATGAGGACACTGTCACTTGGACTAAAGAAACTCATTACGTAAATATAAGCATAATCAATATGAAATTAAAAGTAGAGGCAGCAGACCTGAGGTGTTCACCTACCTTCCCCACGAAAGTTTATTTCAGAAGTTTCACGAGAAGGGTTAGAGAAAAAAATTAGAACAAAATGGGAAAAAAACTACAACTTGCAACAAGTACCTGCTACCACAGTATGAGCTACAGCAGGATGATCCATGTCCATATTTTCCTTATTTTCTGCACTTTTCTTTAGTGTCCTGGTTTTAGTTGGAAGCAATGGTAACTGAAAGTGCTGAGTGATCACAGTCGAAGAGGCCGTTTTTCCAAGTTCTTCTGCAACTTCTGCAAGAGGAAAAGCAGCACTAACAAGTGTGAATTACTAATTTTAGTCTTCATAACTGATAAAAAAAAATTAAAAAATCAAGATAGAGAGGTAGGATGTGATGGAGGAACAAAATACAACTAAGAATGATGTACATGGTTACCATGATGGGTTGTATCATTTTTCTTCCATACTCTTCCAATATGAATGTCTACTTGCTCTTATTTCACATTGATCTCGGTTTATTTAAAAGTATCATTTTGCCATATAAATCGATGACACAAATGCATCAGTAAATGTCTATGTGTAGCCACTGCAAACCAGCAGACAGGGCAGTTCTTGTTGTTCTGCTTACAATTAACAGCAGTTTGTGTTCAGTTTGTGATATTAATGGCAATAATATTGTGTGTTCTAGGAACAGCAATGATGAAATTTTATATAAATGATGAAAATATTAGCAAAATGCAATACTTTACCTTCTGAAATGCTGGAGTCATGAAACATGGTCTCAAATGCTTGATGGATCTCAGCGAACAATGGCCGCTCCATGGGATTCCACTGCCAGCCTTAGAAATTAAAGCAGACACATTAAACATGGTTATGTGCCTTCAGTCCATGAAATAAGTTAGTTCTTGCTTTTTGAGTAGCACTCATACTTCTGCAATAATATGTACCACCCAGTTTGAAGGTTAAACACAAAATGTTGTTGTCTTTTTCAAATTAAATCACGGCAAATAGTTCCAATCTGGAGTGGTGGGTTTGCTAAATATATGAAGCACATTTTTTTTTTTAAACTCTTTAATTGATTGCCTTTGAGGAGTACTCCACAAGAGTACAGTAAGTCTAATCAAAAATAGAACCACATCTGTAACATGAAAAGGATTGTCATTTTAAAATGGGCCCTGGCTTTCCGTGCATTACATCATGTAGGCATTCACTTAAAATTTGTGAATATTGGAGATATGGGCCAGAATATTTCATTCCCAACATGTTAATGCAATTTACATGTTGAGAATAGCTTGGCTACTTGATTTCACCAAACGTAAAGGATCACTGCAATCTTATCACATTTCCTTTCCCATGGATTCACTAACACACATGGTGACACACAAGTAAAATGTGATTCTTGCTTACTTAAAGTAATTCACATTTTTAACAACATGAACAAATAATTGAAACATCTGTCCTAACTATTTATCATAGCATATTACTTACATGATCTCATCAATTCATAGACTTTGGGGGGACAGCCCTCAGGTTGTTCCATTCTGTATCCTTTCTCGAGCAAATCATATACCTGCGATAGATCAATTCCTGGGTATGGAGACATCCCGTATGTAGCAATTTCCCATAAAAGCACTCCAAATGCTGAGAAGAAATGTAAAAGGTATACAAATTAATAATTCCTCTGCATCAACACCTGAAACAATTAACCATCCACTGTCAACGCAATCACGAGGTAGTCAATCCCTCTCAAAAATAATTAGCTAAACATATTGCAACCTTGCTGCTGATTGAGGTGTCAAATACAAAGTAGGGCGAGAAGAAAAGATTTAAAGGAGACCAGAGGAGTCAGTTTATCTGCACAGATGGTAGTTGGCAAATGGAACAAGCTACCACAGCAAGTGGCAGAGGTGGGTACAATCATGGTGTTTAATAGACATTTGGATCTTCACGTGGACCAGTCCAAAGACAAGGTCAAAGGGATATGGGACAAATGGGATGAGCTCAGGAAGACACTATTGTCGGCACAGATGTGTTGGGCCGAAGTACCTGCTTCCTTTCTGTGTTTATTCATGACTCTGACTTTTTCCAAATTTCCAAACATACAGTAATTATGCCCACCAGGTAATGGAAAAAGTTACGTGGAAGTAGGATGACATTTATAAAGCAACACATTTTTAGGATTTTACTCTTATTGCGCTTGTAAGAATCACATATCATAACCAGAAAATTAAACTCTGACAATAAATTTCAGCAACAGGGCTGGAATTGGGAAGAAAATGTTGAATAAAATAGAGGAATTTTAAGAGTAAATGGTTTTTGTCTTCAATATTCCAAAATAACAAATTGTTTCAATATTAATCTTGAGTTCAAAAGTGAGCATGTTCAAGTTCAACTTTAACTTTGTTGTTCAACCATACATGAATACAGAATACAGCATTACTCCCGGCTAAAGTGCAAACCACAGTACCAACAGTCATTCAAAGCACAAGGCACACAAGACAGCAGTAAAATACAGTCATAAAAAAAATAGCCCAGGTCCTTTAGTCCATGAACATTGTAGCATTCTGCAGTCAAACACAATACATCTTGTCTTCTGCCAGGCAAACACTGGAGGGCAGCACTGACTCCAGCAAAGACACTGCACCACACTGCCTCTGGTGAAGCACATCAACTCCGATGCCTCTCTCTTGGTCAGATGCAAACAGGCGACACCTCGATTTGAGGCCAAGTCCTCGCTACAACTGAGGCCACACAGCTCCACCACATAAACTCATAAAGCAGTGAATCGGACTCACAGCATTCCACACTACCAATGTTCAACAGGATCTTGTGAGCACAAGAAAAGTAACTAAGGTAATCACTTGCGGTCAGACTGCACACTGCCTTCGCTCACTGACAGCTCTCTGACAAAGGCATGATCCACATCATGTCCAGTTCCTTCAGTTTCTCCACCAACGAGCAACTCGTTGATGGGGTAGACCTGCAGTACATTAAGTTCTTGATGTCCAGCAGGGTCTTGCGATCGCAACAAATACATTTAAAAAGACAATAACACCTTTGGTTGGCCCAGCAGAGGTTGCTGCGTCCCAGCACGTCTCTAGCGTACCAGAAATTGAAATCAGCACAGTATCTCTGACAAATGAAGCAATTTGTCTTGAATCCAATGATCATTAAATCACAATGCAGTACATACCCCATACATCTGATTTTATTGAGAATGTGTTGTAGGCAAGGCTTTCTGGTGCAGTCCATTTAATTGGGAATTTCGCTCCAGCATGAGCAGTGTATGTATCACCAGTCATTAATCTACTCAGACCAAAGTCTGCAACTTTCACCACGTGATTTTCACCAACAAGGCAGTTGCGAGCAGCAAGGTCTCTGAAGAGGTAAATCAATTAAACAGATTTAATCAACAATATGGCAAATAACATGTAGATTTCATAATAAGTTGTTTTTTACTGAATTTGTGGAAATTTCAAATACCATGCAATTTTCAAGAGTTGCTCAACATGCCAACATAAAAGAGAGAGACTCCAGCCAATTATTGAACCATAATTCTGGAAGGCATAAAACCATAGGACACAAGAGCAGACCAAAGTCTGATGCCATCCGGCCCATCGATTTGCCAACCCAATCGATGCCATCCGGCCCATCGATTCTGCTCCGCCATTCCATCATGGCTGATTTATGATCCCTCTCCGCCCCATTCTCCTGCTTTCTCCCTGTAATCTTTAATCAAGAACCTATCAACCTCCACTTTAAGTACATCCAATGACTTGGCCTCCACAGCAACGAATTCCACAGGTAAATAATACAAGAGTACTTTGTATTATTTAGTATGCCTGACCTGTGAATGAAGTTCTTTTTCTCCAGGTACTCCATGGCAGAGGAGATCTGTGTAGCCATATATAAGAGCACCACAGCGTTCACCTCCTCCCGATTGCATTCACGTAGATAGTCCAGTAAATTCCCATGTGGCATGTACTCAGTAACGATGTAAAAAGGGGGTTCCAAAGTACAAACACCTAACGACATAAAATCACACATTATTTTCATTGATAATCCATGTGTTTACGCAACTTCATGGGCAGCTGCACAAAAAAAAATCATTATTTTTATTTGGAATTTTATAAAGACGTAATTGCCTAAACTTAGGATAATGTTTTACGAATGTTTATTCACATAATGCTAGGTTGTCCTTAAGTATTTAAGAAAAACAAAGGATTTATCGCTATTGCTGTGGAAAGTCCTATAACCTATTAGGTCATGAAAAGCAATAAGATATTGACCACCTAATTTGCATTTGAAGATACAGGGGAAGTTTGGGTTGGCAACAAGATCTCCTCCACTAGCACAGGTGCACAACAGGGCTGTGTGCTTAGCCCCCTGCTCTACTTATTTTATACTTATCATTATATGGCTAAGTATAGTGGCAATGCTGTATTTAAGTTTGCTGACAACACCACTATTATTGGCTGAATCAAAGGTGGTGACAAATAAGCATATAGGAGGGATATTAAATGGTGACAAAACAACCTCTTACTCCACATCAGCAAAAACCAAAGAAATGATTTATGACTACAGAATAAAGAAGCTGGAGGATTATGGACCAGACCTCAATCATTCAGGGCTTATCTAGATAATTTTGAAACATTGTAAGAATACTTGCCTCCACCACTCTCTTCAACTATGTATTCTAGATTACAAGCATCCTCCAGATTCAGAGTAACAATCATTTCATTCTCCTTTAATGAAGAATAACAATAAACAATCTTGAATCTTATTCCCTAGGCAAAGGATTGGCAGGGAAGAACTTAAAGTGTTCAAAAAACAAGTCAAATTGTGAAATGCACTTTTATTAATGCGAGGATCAGAACAGGCTTCAAAAAATGCTTACCCAGAAGTTGGACTAAGTTTGGATGTTTTATTTCTTTCATTACAGCAGCTTCTTTCAGAAATTCCTCCACCTCCATTGTGTCCTCCTTTAAAAAAAGTAGTTAACATAAGCCACGAAACATAATTGCAAATACGTAGACACACACATTAAAAGGCCATTACAAATAATATGATCATATTCTGATGTAGATTTCTTTTGTTACATCAACTTACATTCTTTTTTCTGTTCTTTTGGTCTACTCAACTTCCTCATTGGCAGATGTCAATCAGTGAGGATTGGTAACAACTTCCCCTCCTTGATGATCATCAACACAGGTGTGCCTCAAGGCTGCGTGCTTCGGCTCCAGCTCTACTCTCTAATAATACATTACTTGGCTAAGCATAGCTCCAATTCCATATGGAAATTAACTGACAACACCACCATTACAGATGGTTATGTCCATGTACAGGAGCAAGGTAAGACACCTGGCTAAGTGGTGCCACAACAACAACCTCTCACTCAATGTCATTAAAACTAAAGAGCTGATTGTTAAGTTCAGGAAGGAGAAAGAGCAAGAACATGCCCCAGTCTAGATTGGAGACTGGGGGCAGAGTGAGTCAGCAGACTTAAGTTCCTGGCATATCAGGCGATCTGTTCTGGCCCAACACACTGATGTAATTACAAGGAGTATGCACCAAGAATCTTACTTTCTTTGGAGGTTCCACTTGCTACCAAATACTCTTTAACAAACTTCAACATACATTCTGTTGAAAGTATCCTAACTATTGCATTCTGAATGTAAGCAGTTGCAGAGTGTAATGGACTCTACCCAATACGTCACGGACATATCCCTCCTTACCATCAGTAGAATCTACAGTTTCAAGGTGGCAACATTTTACATCATCCAGTCCATGCCATCTTCTAACAGCTACCATTGGGTAGGAGGTACAAACCCTTGAAGTACAACACTATCAGGTTCAAGAACAGGTACTTCCTTTCAACCATTTGGTTCCTGAACCAATTGCACAAGCCTAATCTCTGCATTTTGGCAACTCTATGAACACTTTGAAACTTTGCGCTAAAATGGACTTTTTTTTGTTCTAATGTTTCTAAAATGTGTGCATATTTTATGTTTAACTTATGATTTTCTTGTGAATGCTGTTCATATGATATTATGTGCCTGAGATGCTGCTGCATATAAGCTTTAATTGCACCTGAGTATTTGTGTATTTGTGCATATGATAAATTGTACTTTGACTGTACTTGTAAATTCTACTTTGATACTAGTAATAACTGTACTAACACGAGACAGCATGTGTGCTATTCATTAAAATATGCAAGGTCATTAGCTGAACATAAATGAACACCACATGACTGGTTTCGTCCACATTAGATTTGGCCGGACTTCATAAGGCATTCTTGGCCCCCTACTTTCATCTGCCAAATCTGCTTGGTTTTCCAAAATCATCCCAGAAAGCAAAGATGACCCTCTCCTCTTTTTCTCCTGAAAGCAATTGTCTTAAACTCTGCTTCCTTCTCACCCATTCTTACTGCCAATAACAAAAATGAAGAGCTCAGCAAAAAACAGAAACTTGCTCTAATATTAAGAAAATCAACAGCTTCATTATCTTCAGCTTCAGTAAAAATCTTAATTCCCTAACCACCAATTACATCATTTTTCCAAGTAGACATATGAATTCTGTTGAGGAAGTTTGGACCTCAGGTCAATGCCTCTTCAAGATTTTATATTTCCTGCTCAGTACATCCTCAAGATCAGCCTTGTTTAGCTTGTTGAATGCTTAAATGCTCATACATGTTTACATTATCTCTAGGGCCCACTATTCTGTTATATGCATGGCCAGTCTCCCTCATGCTACTTTCCATAAACGTCACTCTAAACATACTGCACTTGCTCCGACTCATTCTCATTTCTCCAGTTCTGACTTGTGCTGGCCTTTTAAAAAAAAATTCTCAGTTAAGCTTTCAAATCTTACAATTTATGTACAATGCAATCTCTTCCAGCTTTAAAATTCTCATGACACACCTTGTGATTTTGGCCTCTTGAGCATCTGAATTTACTCACACCATGTAGTTGTAAAAGCTACAATACTTTTCAAATACACTGAATTTCTAAAACTTTGCTGTACTGTATGAAGAAATGCATTGTGCATATGGATGAAATAATACAGAAAGATTCATATTCATGCCTTTGATAGCCAATGCCCAAACCTCAAGAAATCACTCTCAAAATCTCCCGACTCTACCCCTCTATTCCTTAAAGTAGCTCCTTGAAGCCCACCTTTCCATTTACCCCGATATCTTACATGAGAAATATTGCCTTTTTTAAAAAATAATTCTCCAGTGAATACTAAAAACACAATATACAAAGAAGTCATAATGGCTGTTGGAATTTCAACCAAAAATGTGCACTGGTTCACCCATGCACTGTATACTCCTCCACAAGAAGATGGGCTGGATAACCGATTTCTGCAACAGAGTTCTTTTGTGTCTGTAATATAACTAATACCCTCAATGTCACTCTTGCTATCAGTTTATGCTGAGGCAACAGCAACCCAGTGAAAGCAGATAGGGGATAAAATTCAAAGATGTGCCAAAAAATTGCAATACTCCACTGACTCGTGGAAATGTCTGAATCATCACTGAGGTAAGCATTGCCTGTTCACTGATAGAAACCATACCCATCCCTGTCTAATAGAAAGCCCATAACAATATTAAGTAATATGGGGGAAAGTGTTCACTTTGCTTAACCCCTCCCATGATAGTGATGAGCCTGGACGTTTTTGAGCTACGTCTTACTAGTGTAGTGGTTACCTGGGTGATGCTACCACAGCTCGGGACGCTGGAGTTCAGAGTACAATCCTGGCGTCCTGTGTAAGGAGTTTGTACGTCCTCCTCATGGGTTTTCTCTGGATTCTCTGGTTTCCTCCCACAGTCCAAAGACGTACATGTCAGCAGATTTATTAATCATTTTAAATTGTCCTGTGACTAGGTTATGGTTACATCAGAGGTTGCTGCATGGCGCAGTTCGAAGGGCCAGAAAGGCCTGATCCACGCCATATCGCTAAATAAATAATCTCACAATCCACTGCAATTTAATCTCATAGACTGAGTGTTATAGCAAAATCTTATTTGCCTGTGTAACAGTAGAATTTTAACACTTACCTTCAGTGTTTTAACTGCTACGGTAAGACTGTACTTCTTCCAGACGCCAACATATACCTCCCCGTACTGCCCTCCGCCTAGTTTGTGTTTCATCGTGATGTCAGTGCGTTCCATCTCCCATTTATCATGTATGGGAGAAACTCCGTAAACAGTGGGCTTGTTGCATTTTGGAGCAGGGTAGTGCAGGGTTGTGACCAGCCCGTCGGCCACGGTGGAATGGTGATGAACAAGCTCTGCCAAAGTGTTAAAACGACTCTCTGCTGTTACGTACACCTGAGGGAAAAAGACAATGGGTTGCTTTTGCTGCAGAGTGAAGTAGTTGTAAAAGCTACAATACTTTTCAAATACACTGAATTTCTAAAACTTTGCTGTACTGTATGAAGAAATGCATTGTGCATATGGATGAAATAATACAGAAAGATTACAGCTCATCTTACTTTCCATGATTGAATTCTATTACAATTTGGAAAATGGCCCATTAAGCAAAATCATAATGACTGACTTCACCTTGTTTCTGTCTCCAGTCTATGCAGCTCAGTGAGTGCTTGAGCTATGCACACCAGAAAGAGGAGAAAGCTGGCAAAGTGAACTAATTTAAGTAGGAAATAGATCTTACTGGAGGTCATAAATCCCAGCACAGCAGTGAATTACCCCTCCCCTACAACAGATGGTTTTCATCAAAACATATTTCCCAATTAGCTTACTTAAGGGAAAATAACTCCTCCTTAATTTTCTACACATTAACTAAATGTTAAAGGGTTCAATATTTGTAAATTAGAATACTAACCCTCTATCACCTCACCACTTTCAAACACAAGGCAATGCTTTAATGGGAAAAGATTACCACACATGGCTGAAAACTAGGTGCCTTAGGATATTTCTGTGCAAGGGATATTGTAGATAAGGCAGATAAACTTACAGCTTGGATAAGCGTGTGCAATTATGATGATGTAGCCATTAGTGAGACTTGGTTACAGGACAGGCAGGGCTGGCAGCTCAAAGTTCCAGGGTTCTATTGTTTAAAACATGGTAGATGGAGGGAAGGGTGGCATAACGCATCGGGGAAAATGTCACAGCAGTGCTCAGATAGGACACACTGAAGGGCTCATCTATCAAGGGTAATATGGCTGGAACTGAGTAATAAGGAAAGGACATCCATGTTAATGGGTGCAAATTAGTCAGTGGGATTTAAAGGAGCAAATTTGTAGAGATCAGACAGTTGCAAGAACAAAAATCAGGGGTAAATTTAACTTTGCGCACATCTATGAGACTCAAATTTTGTAAAAGGACAGGATGGAATACAGTTTCCTAACTAGTATATTGAGGCCCCAACAAGAGAGGGTGTGATACTGGATCCTCTGTCAGGGAATGAGACAAGGCAAAGCAGACATCAGAAGTGTACGTAGGGAACACTTTGGATCTAGTGATCGTTATTCCATTAATTTGAAGCTAATTATGGAGAAAGATAGGACTGGTCCTTGGGTTGAGAGAAAGTCCAATGTTGATGGTACCATGAGAGATCTAGCAGGTACGGATTGGGATAGGCTGTTTTCTGGCAAAGAGATGCTTGGTAAGTGGGAGGCCTTCAAAAGTGAAAATATTGAAATTACAGAATATGTATGCTTGTGTTAGAATAAGAAGCAAGGCTAAAAGGTTTATGGAATCTTGGTTTTCAAGGTATACTGAGGCTTAATTAGTTAAGGAGGAGGAGGTACATATCAGGTATAGGCAATTTGGATCAAAGGAAACGCATATGGAGAAATGCAAGAGAACATTTAAGAGAGAAACTAGGAGGGCTAAAAGAGGACATGACGTTGCTCTGGTAGACAAGGAGGAAGACGTGTGTGCAGTGTGTGCATACAGAATGACAGCAAAGGATAAAATTGGTCCTTCTGAAAATCAGCAAGGTGAACAACTATGCATGGAGTGGAAAGAGATAGAGGAGATCTTACAATAATTTTTCTGAAAATGTTTTTACTCAGGAGACAGATACACTGCAAAGGAATAATGAGATCATGGACCACATCCAGACTATGGACGAGGAGGTCCTTGCTGCTTTGAGGTAAATTAGGGTGGATAAATGCTGACAAGCTGTTCCCTCGGATCTTGTGAGAGGCTATTCCAGAAGTTGCGAGGGCCCTGGCAGAGATATTTAAAACATCTCAAATGAGTGAGGTGCAGGAGGACTGAAAGATAACAGATGTGTGTGGTACGTCGTATCTAACTAATTCTATAGAGTTTTTTGAGGTTTCAAGGAAGGTTGATCAAGAAAGGTAATGGACGTTGTCTACAGATATTAGCAAAACATTTGATAAAATCCAGAAGGTGACCACCATAACACAGGAACAGAATTAGGCCATTCAGCCCATTGAGTCTGCTCCGCCATTCGATCGTGGCTGATTTACTTTCCATCTCAGCCCAATTCTCTTGCCTTCTCTGTTACCTTTAACACCCTTACTAATCAATAACCCATCGACCTCCACTTTAAATATATTCAATGACTTGGCCTCCACTGCCATCTGTAGCAATGAATTCCAGATTCACCACCTGCTAGCAAAAGAAATTTCTCCTTATCTCTGTTCTTAAGGAATGTCCTTCCATTCTGAGGCTGTGCATGCTGGTCCTAGACTCTCCCACGATTGGAAACATTCTCTCTATGACCCTCTATCTAGGCCTTTCAATTATGATGGAAGTTTACAGTTCTTGGACAGTGGGCCTCTTGATGTTTTGCAAAACTCATTTTCCAAACAAGCAGCTGCCACTTGTAAGATTACAAACAGAACCTTCCAACTAATATGTTTTGTTTAGTTTCAGGTCATTAAAAACGGGAGTCAGTCTTCAGTTCTTAAAGCGTAAATAGGAAGGTTTGTAAGATGGAACTGATGAAACATAGCAATGCATTGTGGGCAGCTTATAAAACTTTGAAATATATTTCTGAACTACTCTCACTGCAATCTACAGCCTGTTATTTCCCCTGAAGTAACATACTTTTATGGTAACACTCTTTATAGTGCTTGGATGCAGCAGTGTTGTCACACTCTTGCTCACCTGACCTGGAACATCTAATGATTAAGTGCCAGCCTTTCAACTTTGTTTTCCTCAGTGATCCTGACCGTAGTTTACATACTGCCTAAGGTGACGTTATCCAGGCACTTAAGATACTGAGTGTCACCATCAATGTACAAGAAACAGCACACCCCAATGACCTCCAAATTATTGTCGAGAGCTTCATTCAGGCCTGTTTGAAGAAATTTCTGTCCAATTATAATCAACATATAACCTGCAGCACCAGGATCCCAACACACTCAACCACTGCTACACGATTAGGAATGTCTACTATTCCATGCCTAAACCGCATTTTGGGAAATCTGATCACTTGGCTGTCCAACCTGCAGACAAGTAATGGCTAAAGAGCAAGGCTCCAGAACTAAGGACAGCAAAGAAGTGGTTGAGGAGGGACGGAGGGACGGCTAAGGAATTGCTTAGAGTTGGCTGACTGTGCCGTGTACAAGATCAGAATGAATGCACCATGATTGTCACGTACATTATAAAAACAGTAGTAGATCAGAATCAGGTTTATTATCACTGGCACATGTCGTGAAATTTGTTAACTTAGCAGCAGCAGTTCAATACAATACATAATATAGAAGAAAAAAACAAAATAAAATAATAATAGGTAAATCAATTACAGTATACGTACATTGGATAGATTAAAAATCATGCAAAATACAAAAATAATATATATTTTAAAAAGTGAGGTAGTGTCCAATGATTCAATGTCCATTTAGGAATCGGACGTCAGAGGGGAAGAAGCTGTTCCTGGATTGCTGAGTGTGTGCCTTCAGGCTTCTGTACCTCCTGCAAAATCATTCAGCATCTTCACCAACCAGAAATCCTGGATGAACCATGAGATCCGCAATCTGCTGAGGGCCACATCAGTGGCATTCAGGTCTGGAGACCAAGTAAAATAGAAGACATCCAGGGACAATCTCTAGAAAGCCATCTCATGGGTGAAGTGGCAATCCCGGACCAAACTTGAATGACTAAAGGATGCGCGACAGCTGTGGATAGGCCCGAATGCAATACCTCCAACAAAATGAAAGCAAGTGGCATAGGTGACAAGCTTTCGCAGAGGAGTTCAATGCCTTTTATGCTTGCTTTCAGCGTCAAAGCATGGAGGAATCTTGACAAACTCCCACAAACCCCCCACCAGCTCCCTGATGACCTGTGATTTCAGTCTCTAGGCCGAAGTGAGAGCATCCTTAAAGAGGATGACTCCAAGGAAAGCATCTGGCCCAGAGTGGGTACCAGGCTGATCGACTGGCTGAAGTGTTCCTCTTGTTTTGGCAGGCTTCAATTACACTGGTCCCCAAGAAGAACATGGTGACCTGCCTCAATGACTAGTGTCCAGTAGCACTTATATCTACTGTGATGAAGTGCTTTGAGAGGTTGGTGATGAAACATACCAACTCTTGTGTGAGAGAAGTGACTTGTATTCACTCCAATTTGCCTATTGCCGCAACAGGTTCACAGCATATGCCATTTCACTGGCTCTTCACTCAACCCTGGAAAGTCTGGACAGTGAACATGTGTACATCAAGATGCTTACTGACTACAGTTCGGCATTCGATATTATCATCCCCCAAAAACAAATCAATAAACTTCAAGATCTCAAAATCTCCTTATGCAACTGGATCCTTGATTTCCTCACTTGCAGACCCCTGTCAGTTTGGATTAGCAACAACATCTCCTCAACAATCACCATCAGCACAGGTGTGTGCTTAGCCTCTTGCTCCACTCACTCTACACT
This sequence comes from Mobula hypostoma, assembly GCF_963921235.1. Classification (NCBI taxonomy): domain Eukaryota; kingdom Metazoa; phylum Chordata; class Chondrichthyes; order Myliobatiformes; family Myliobatidae; genus Mobula; species Mobula hypostoma. The sequence continues at coordinate 47,118,085 of NC_086108.1, read as the reverse complement.
GATGACTGCAAGGCTAAGCACAGCTCCAATGCCATATTTCAGTTCGATGATGACACCACTGTCACTGGCCGAATCAAAGGTGATGATGGATCAGCATAAAAGGGGGAGATTGAAAATCTAGCAACACACATCAAAGTTGCTGGTGAACGCAGCAGGTCAGGCAGCATCTCTAGGAAGAGGTACAGTCGACGTTTCAGGCCGAGACCCTTCGTCAGGACTAACTGAAGGAAGACTGAGTAAAGGATTTGAAAGTGGGAGGGGGAGGGGGAGATCCAAAATGATAGGAGAAGACAAGAGGGGGAGGGATAGAGCCAAGAGCTGGACAGGTGATTGGCCAAAGGGATACGAGAGAATCATGGGACAGGAGGTCCGGGAAGAAAAACAAGGAGGCGGGGGGGGGACCCAGAGGATGGGCAAGAGGTATATTCAGAGGGACAGAGGGAGAAAAAGGAGAGTGAGAGAAAGAATGTGTGTATAAAAATAAGTAACAGATGGGGTACGAGGGGGAGGTGGGGCATTAGCGGAAGTCAGAGAAGTCAATGTTCATGCCATCAGGTTGGAAGCTACCCAGACAGAATATGAGGTGTTGTTCCTCCAACCTGAGTGTGGCTTCATCTTTACAGTAGAGGAGGCCATGGATAGACATGTCAGAATAGGAATGGGATGTGGAATTAAAATATGTGGCCACTGGGAGATCCTGCCCTCTCTGGCAGACGGAGCATAGGTGTTCAGCAAAGCGGTCTCCCAGTCTGCGTCGGGTCTCGCCAATATATAGAAGGCCACATCGGGAGCACCGGACACAGTATATCACCCCAGCCGACTCACAGATGAAGTGTCGCCTCACCTGGAAGGACTGTCTGGGGCCCTGAATGGTGGTAAGGGAGGAAGTGTAAGAGCATGTGTAGCATTTGTTCCGCTCACAAGGATAAGTGCCAGGAGGGAGATCGGTGGGGAGGGATGGGGGGGGGACGAATGGACAAAGGAGTTGTGTAGGGAGCGATCACTGCGGAAACGGGGGCGGGGGGGGGAGATGTGCTTAGTGGTGGGATCCCATTGGAGATGGCGGAAGTTACGGAGAATATTATGTTGGACCCGGAGGCTGGTGGGGTGGTAGGTGAGGACAAGGGGAACCCTATTCCTAGTGGGGTGGCGGGAGGATAGAGTGAGAGCAGATGTGTGTGAAATGGGGGAGATGCGTTTGAGAGCAGAGTTGATGGTGGAGGAAGGGAAGCTCCTTTCTTTAAAAAAGGAGGACATCTCCCTCGTCCTGGAATGAAAAGCCTCATCCTGAGAGCAGATGCGGCGGAAACGGAGGAATTGCGAGAAGGGGATGGCATTTTTGCAAGAGACAGGGTGAGAAGAGGAATAGTCCAGATAGCTGTGAGAGTCAGTAGGCTTATAGTAGACATCAGTAGATAAGCTGTCTCCAGAGATAGAGACAGAAAGATCTAGAAAGGGGAGGGAGGTGTCGGAAATGGACCAGGTAAACTTGAGGGCAGGGTGAAAGTTGGAGGCAAAGTTAATAAAGTCAACGAGCTTAGCATGCGTGCAGGAAGCAGCGCCAATGCAGTCGTCGATGTAGCGAAGGAAAAGTGGGGGACAGATACCAGAATAGGGTTGGAACATAGATTGTTCCACAAAGCCAACAAAAAGGCAGGCATAGCTAGGACCCATACGCGTGCCCATAGCTGCACCTTTAGTTTGGAGGAAGTGGGAGGAGCCAAAGGAGAAATTATTGTGACGAAAGAGGGTTACAAAAGTACACATAGACTAAGATGTTAACTGTCCTGTGCTAGCACCAGTGGGATCAACAGTTGATCTGCCACCTGTCTTCAGGAGAGAGAGATAAGTAAGACAATGGAGCAGCATTTGGAAATGTTAATGAAGAGATGAGAGAGTTTAACGGAAGGAGACACCGGTCTGAGTATTGTCAAGACCGGCTCCTTTTGAACCCTGAACTGTTTGAAGTGTGATGGACAGGCGATACTCCAGCAGGGGGATAAAAAGGGGCAGGTTCGCTAAGACACGACACCACGAGGTAACAAGACCCTGGAAGCGGTGTGCCCCCCACAAGTCGGTGGGAGTCTTTGGAGGACTGGTTGCGGGACCAGCCATAGACACACAGGGTGGAAAGATACGGTCGGCAGGAACCTGGTGTGTGTCCGCCCTTGCCTGGGTGCCAGGTTCACTGTAGAGGAACGATCGTATCTGAAACGGAGGGGTCACAGTCGGTGACCTCAGAAGACATTACAAAGGGCTCGCCCGAAAGCTAACTGCGAGGAATATCAAAGGTCTGTTGAATCCGATTTGAATATCAGCATTCGCTCTCTCTCCCCCCAACGGCACGACGGCGATTACTGCAAACTGAACTAAACTGAACTCTGTCACTTCTGATTGAACATTTTACCCCTAGACTGCGATAGAGCTGATTGACCCTATTATCCTAGTTCTGTGTACATGTGTGTTTATTCATTGCTAACCTGTTGCATTTATATCCTTACTATTAGATTACTGTGTTGCTTATTTCTTTAATAAAACTTTCTTAGTTCCAGTAATCCAGACTCCAACTGAGTGGTCCATTTCTGCTGGTTTGGCAACCCAGTTACGGGGTACGTAACATTATTAAGAGTAAGGACTAATTCCGCTAGACGGAGCAGAGTGGTGGTAGAGGGGAACTGATTAGGTCTGAATCCAAAAAGAAGCGGAGAGCTTTAAGACCTTCCTGATGGGGGATGGAAGTATATATAGGAACTGGACATCCATGGTGAAAATAAAGCGGTGGGGGCCAGGGATCTTAAAATCATCGAAAAGTTTAAGAGCGTGAGAAGTGTCACGAACATCGGTAGGCAGGGATTGAACAAGTGGGGATAAAACCATGTTGAGGTATGCAGAAATGAGTTCGGTGGGGCAGGAGCAAGCTGAGACAATAGGTCTGCCAGGACAGGCAGGTTTGTGGATCTTGGGTAGGAGGTAGAAACAGGAAGTGCAAGGTGTAGGAACTATAAGGTTGGTAGCAGTTTTTTTCCACTACTGCCATCAGTTAGAAAGTACAGGAGCCACAGGACCCACAGCTCCAGGTTCAGGAACAGTTATTACTCCTCAACCTTCGGGGTCTTCAACCAAGGGGATAACTTCACAACTTCATTTGCTCCATCACCGAACTGTTCCCACAACCTGTGGGCTCACTTTCAAGGACTCTTAATCTCATGCTCTATTTATTTATTTATTTATTTATTTATTTCCTTTCTTTTTCTATTTACAAAGTTTGTTGCCTTTTGTACATTGGTGGTTTGTCCGCCTTGTTGGATCTGGTCTCTCATTGATTCTACCGTGTTTCTAGTATTTACTGTGAATGCCTGCAAGAAAATGGCCCTTAGGGTTGTATATGTTGACGTATATGCACTTTAATAATAAATTTACTTTGAAGTTTAAGTTACTTAGTATTCAAGATGCAATAGTAAATTGAATTCAACATTGGTTTAGCAGGAGATAAGAGTGTGGTTGGAGATGGTTGCCTCTCTGACCTATGTCCTGTGACTAGTGGCATGCTATGGGGATCGTTGCCAGGTCCATTGTTACCTATCATCTATATTAATGATTAAGATAATAATATTGTACAATGAATCAGTAATTTGTAGACGACACCAGGATTGAGGGCATAGTGAACAGCGAGGAAGGCCATCAAAGCTTACAATGAGTTCTGAACCAGATGGAAAAATTGGCTAAAAAAATGGCTGATGGAATTTAATGCAGACAAGTATGAGGTGTTGTACTTTGGCAGCACAAACCAGGATAGGGCTTGCACAAAGAATAGTAGGGTACTGAAGTGTGTAGTCAAACAAAGGGATCTGGAAATACAGATCCACAAGTCCCTGAAGAGACGTCACTGGTAGACAGGGTTGTAAAGAGAGTTTTTGGCACTTTGGCCACCATAAATTAGAGCGATGAATACAGGAGTTGGTTTAATATTTTGTACACAAGATTGGAATACATCTCCAAGCCCATATTGGGTAAACCTTGAAGGCCACTCTGTACAAGGGTTGTCTTTAGCTTCCATTTTAGGAACTTCACTTCCTTTTGTACTATCTAAATTGAATAAACAAATGGTTACTGTAATAGTTAAACATATGTACAGGACCTTTCTTTTTCGTTAAATTTAAAATGGCTTCTTTTGTTATGTTATACTGAGGAATGCTGAGACAGTCTCTAACTAGACAGTTGCTTGGGTTATTACAGATAGCAGGGTGCTATTAACCAATGGGTGATCATGTATCGTTTTGTTTTCAGATACAATGCTGTCTCATATGACGGTGGATGGAGCTTTTGATGGGGAGTCGGAGGAGAGGCGGGGAGGACGGTGGACGTGCGGGGGTTTTTGGCGGGGAGTCGGAGGAGAGACGGGGAGGATGGTGGAGAGACGGGGAGGATGGTGGAGAGACGAGAAGGATGGTGGATGGGGTTTTTGACGGGGAGTTGGAGGAGAGACGAGGAGGATGGCGGATGTGCGGAGAGGCTCCGGTCGATCACTTCGGGTGGTCCCGAGCCGCGAGTCGACAGGATTCCGGTGGTCGTCCGGATTCGATTGAGCTCCAACGGTTGCGCGCGAAGAACTTGGACTTTGATGAGTGTTGGCACCTTTTTTTTTCATTCCTTCCCTTTCTGCATCGAATTTATATTAATGTCATAGAATTAGTAATATCTATAAAGTGTACTTGTTAAAAGTTACTGGGTGTGCTGGCTGATGATTGATGTTTGGGCTTGATTCGGGCGGCAACCGACCCTGTGGGGAGTGTTGAGGCAGGTGCTGGGTGAGATTTCCTCTAGACATATACGAGCCAATATAACAGAACGTTACACATACATTGCAAATATGGTTTCAATTTTGTAAATTTTTAGGTTTGAACAAATTTATACTATCAAGCCCTATTAGATCTAATTCTTTTTCAACCCTCGGTTATGGACCAAGCCTTTTTGATATGGAAAACGAAAGGTATAACATGTTTTTGTGACTTATTTCTGGATAACCGTTTCATGTCTTTTGAACAGTTATCTAAGAAATTTGATTTGCCTAGATTCCATTTTTTTAGATATTTACAAATAAGAAATTTTTTAAATACTATGTTGCCTACCTTTCCGACCTCATACCCTACTGATATCATCGATAAAATTTTAGGTTTAAATCCTTTTCAGAACGGATTAATAGCATCTATCTAAGATATAATTATGAAATTACAGCCAGGTATATCCGATAAAAGTAAAAATGAATGGGAAAGGGAACTTTAATTTTGCCTACCTATAGAGAAATGGGATAAAATTTTTCAATTAGTCAGTACTTCCTCTATATGTGCTAAATATACATTAATACAATTTAAAGTAGTGCACAGAGCCCATATGTCTGAAGATAAATTAGCCCATTTTTATTCCCATATAAACCCTATTTGTGACAGATGTCACTCTGAGGTGGCTTCTTTATCTCATATGTTTTGGTCCTGTCCTCTATTGGAAAAATATTGGAAAGATATTTTTGATATTATCTCAACAGTTTTGTGTTTTGATTTAAAACTCCATCCTATTACAGTAATTTTTGGATTGCCAATGGTAGAATATAGATCTTTATCTTCTTCAGCCTGTCGGATGATTGCATTTGTTACTTTAATGGCCAGAACATCTATTTTATTGAACTGGAAGGAGACCAATCCTCCTACTACATTTCAATGTTTTTCCCAAACTATATTATATTTAAACTTGGAAAAAATTAGAAGTGACATTTTTGATCCTTCGGTTAAATTTGAAGAAACTTGGAAACCATTTATTCAACATTTTCATATGTTGTAATTTGACCTTTCAGAATCCTTCTTATTAACTTAAAATATATGAATAGAGAAGAGGAGTTGACGACATTACTGAACGTGTTCGATTTAAGATATTGGTCTAGCCTTGTTTTGTTCCATTTGCTTTTTTGGGTTTAGTATTTAGGTCTTTCTTTCTTTTTTTTTGGGGGGGGTTCTTTGTATTCTTTTTTCTTTCTATTTCTTTTTTCTCTATGATTAATTACATCATGAGTTTGGAAGTCTATTATACCTGTGTTATCTGAAATCTTTTCTGTATATGTTTAACAATAAGATTATTCCAATCTCTTTGTATCAACATTGTTATTTTGTTTATAATTTTGGAAAAATTAATAAAAAGATTTAAAAAGAAAGAAAGACAGAAGTTGGGATGGTATATATGCTGGAATTTAGAAAGATGGTGAGGATGGGGGAAATCTCATTGAAACCTATTGAACTTTGAAAGGCCTAGACAGAACTGATGTGGAGAAGATGATTCCTATAATGGAGGAGTCTAGGACCAGAGGGCACATCTTCGGAAGAGAGGGACGCCCATTGAAAACAAAGATAAGGAGGAATTTCTGTAGCCAGAGGGTAATGAATCGTTGGAATTTATTGCCACAGACAGCTGTTAAGGCCAAGTCATTGTGTATATTTAAAGTAGAGGTTGATAGGTTCTTAATGAGACAGGCCATTAAAGGTTACAGGATGAAGGCAGGAGAATGGGGTTGAAAGGGATAATAAAACATCCATGATGGAATGGCAGAGAAGACTTGATGGACCAAATAGCCCAATTCTGCTCCTATGCCTTAAGGGTATGTCGAAGTTGTATAATACATTGGTGAGGCCAAACTGTGTGCAGTTGTGGTCACCCACCTACAGGAAAGATATCAAAAAGCCTGAAAGAGTGCAGAGAAAATTTGCAAGGACGTTGCCGAGACTGGAGGGCCTGAGTTATAGGGAAAGATTGAAACAGTTAGGACGTTATTCCCGGGAGCATAGGAGAATGAGGAAGATCTTATAGAGGTATTCAAAAGTATGAGTGGTATAGTTAGGATAAATATAAGCAAGCTCTTTCCCCTGAGGATGGGTGAAAAGAGAAGCAGAGGTCATAGGTTTGAGGGTGAAAGGTGAAATATTAAGGGGAACCTGAAGGGGGAGCTCCTTCACTTTGAGGGTTGTGTGAGTGTGCAACAAGCTTCAGTGTAGGTGGTGGGATGAACGCTGAATTGCAACATTTAGGAGAAGCTGGATAGGCATGTGAACAAGAGGGGTATGGAGGTCTATGGTTCAGATCTGGGTAGATGGGAACAGGCAGAAAAACAGGTAGGCAGGGACTAAATGAGCCAAAGGGCCAGTTTCTGTGCTGTAGTGGTCTATGACATGGGATAACTCCCTTGTTTCTTAACCACAGCTCACAAAATTTTGTATCCAATCTATCAAGAAAATAGAGCTTTCCTCTCGAAAAATAGCAGGACTAATAACTTATCATACCCCTACTTCGCTGTCGCTGCTATTGTGTGATCGAGAATCTTCGGAGAGGAAGGCCCCAAATCCTCGGCTTTGCCTATTGCCTATTGCCTATTGCTGGGGCCGGGGTCGAAGCGCTTGGCAGAGATGGTGCTCGGTGTCGGAGGGCTGGTCGGAGGCTCGAAATTTTCGGATGAACTCAAGAGTCAGCTGTGGTCGGGTGCTTCCAGGGTGCTGCATCCGCAAGTTTGCGGCGCTGGAGGTTCATGGCAGGGAGAGTTTCTCCCTTCTACCATCTGCTTGAGATGATGGAACTTTCAAGAGACTTTGAGACTTTTTTTTTTACCATGCCCATGGTCTGTTCTTTATCAAATTACGGTATTGCTTTGTACTGTTGTAACTATATGTTATAATTATGTGGCTTTTGTCAATTTTTTTAGTCTTGGTTTGTCTTGTGTTTCTGTAATATCATACTGGAGGAACATTGTATCAATTCTTAATGCACGCATTACTAAATGACAATAAAAGAGGACTGTGTGTCCTCATAATCTAATCTAACGTAATCTAATTACCTGTGCTGGAATTCTAAAATAGAGCTGAATTTCATCTTATTCACACCAATTATGAGTAAGTTCAAGCATTTTAGTCAATAGGAAAATAACATTTACTGAATTTAAAAAATGAGAATGGAGCTCACAAATTCCCATAGAATTTGATTGTTAGCAATAGCAGCGCACGTATGAATTTCAGAATGATTTCTCATCTAGCAACAGTTTCTGGGTGGGACAAGTGTACACATCACAATAATACTTTTTGTGAGTCTTAAAGCTTTCCGAAACAACCAAGCAGATGACTCATTATGTACGTTAGTTACTCATGACTAAGATCATTGGGATCAACATTCCCTCTTAATATTTTTTACAGCTGCATGGACCAACCATTGCTCTGAGCAGGCAAGTTTAAAAAAAACACAGCCTGAAAACTGTGTAGCACTTTAAACGTAAAGAAAATTTCAGCTGCATGGTACAAAGACTATGTGTGCAGGAACATTTCAGTTGCAGCGCAGACACGCACTCACACAACTTAGAAGGAACAGTGAATGGGATGCATCCCAGTCTATGATGCCAACTTCACAAATTACCCCAGTTTATCTTAACCACTTCACTCAACTTATTAGCTCAGCTGAAATAAAATGCAGTTAGAAACTTCTATGACTGAGAACCCAAGTCTCTTTGAATCACTAAAGCAGCAATCTACTACTTTACGTGGCCTGGTTGCTGCAAACAAACTGCATGATCTCACCAACTTGAAGAATAAGTTACATCTCCAGCAAAGAAAGACTTGTCACCTGTGTACTAAGAAACACAGATTGCTAACAGAGGCAGTTAGATAAACTATTTTCCTGCACCTTCCAAACAGGGCAATTTTTACTTTGATCATCTGAATCGAACTTCAAACTTCAAAGTTCAAAGTACAAAGTACATATATGTCACCATATACTACCCAGAGACTCATTTTCTTCCAGGCATTCACAGTAAATACAAAGAAACACAACAGAATCAATGAAAAACCAACACAAAGATGGACAAGCAACCAATATGCAACTTGTGCAAATACAAAAAGAAATAAACAAAATAATAATTACAAACTAATAATGAATATCAAAAACATAGGTTGCAGAGTACCTGAAAGAGAGTTCACAGTGTGTGGAATAGCTCAGCGTCGGGGTGACTGTTTTCCCACTACCCTGACACTCCCAAAAGGGGAGATGTGGGGACCAGAAAATATTACCTTTTGTGAATGTGAAGTAATGGCACGTATAAGTGTGCATAAATAGTAGCTTCTTTCTTTATCAGATTGAATGGATTTCCTATTGTATAAATCAGATGATCTATCAGGAGACACCTCAGGAAAGGAACATGTTAATAAAATGCAGTTCTACTACCAACAGCAACTAGCTACTTGCCTTTTGAAACTGTATATGTGTAACTTGGGGAGTGCCTTATTTTGTAACATTGAAATGAAATGCATCAATATTGCATACCTTTTACCTGATCCACTTTCATTTGAGGGCGTGGGTAACTTAAGAAGACACTGAGGCGTGAAATTGTTTCGCTATCCAAAGACTGAAAACTACTTTTTTATTGCACACAGCCACACTGAAATTCCATTGTTGCTACAAATAAAGAGTAGGCATTTCATTGTATCTACTCTGGAATGCATTCCTTCAGAACTTATGTAATAAAATTACATTTTACAATATAATGTATAGAGGAGGTTAACAGAGGCGGAGGAGTTGCACAACTGATAAAGGAAATCTTCATTTCAGAACCTAGAGAGATTACACTAAATTACATCCACTGATGTAATTTGACTGGAGCTCAAAATAAAGGAAGATGCCACTACACTGATGGAATTATAGTATAGGACTGCACCACCTCACCCCACCCTCCCCAGTAGCCACCGAGAGGTGTAGGAACAGATAGTTAGACTGGTTTTGGAAAAGTGTAGAAACAAGATGAATTTTCATAGTGGGGACTTTAACTTCATTACTATTAGAGCATGAAGTATAGAACAGTACAGAACATTCCTGGGGGATCATTCAGAGAGGCAAAATGGGTAGGAAACAGAAAGAAGGGGAGGGTCACTAATGGGACTGTATTATAGACTCCCCACCCCAAACAGTCAGTGGGAACTTGAGACACAGGTGTGCAGATAAATTGCTCATAATTGTAAGCATAATAGAGTATTAGAAGGAGATTTAATTTTTTATTGTATAAATTTGGTTACCCAGAATGTTAAGGGACTGGATGGGTGGTATTTGTCAAGTGTGTTCAGGAAAGTTTCCTGAACCTATATAATGTCTATATAGGGTGGAATACCAGACCACCTCCTGGTAAATTGGTTTATTATTGTCACACATACCAAGATACAAAGAAAAATTTGTTTTGCATACCATCCATATAAATCAATTCATTACAATGAGGCGGTATGAGGTAAAGCAATAAAAGAGTGCAGAATAAAGTGTTAAAATACAGAGAAAGTATAGTACAGGTAGATTATAAGGTAGGTAATAGTGTAGACAGAGTCAATGGAGGGAAGGCTGTTTTTTGTGATGTGTTCAGCTGTGCCCACAACTCTCTCCAGATAGGATGCTTTCTAAGGTGCATCGATGAAAATTGGTGTAGGACAAATGGAACATGCCAAAGGACATAGAAGTGTTGAAGAGCTTGCTTGGCCAATAGCACCTACATGGTTCAATCATGGCAAATTCCTAGGAATTTGAAACTCTCAACCCTCTCATCACTATTGTTGATGTAAACAGAAACCTATGCATTCCTTCTTCCTGAAGTCAACGGCCAACTGCTTTTTCCTCTGTTTGCTGACATTGAGGGGAAGATTGTTGCCATGACACCATGCCATTAAGCTCTCTTTCTCCTTTCTGTACTTCTGATCATTATAATATGAAATAGAGTCCCCTATGGTGGTATCATCAGCAGAATCTGACCACACAGTCATGTGTATAGGGAGTTAAGTAAGGAGCTGCGAATAACAGGATAAGACAGGAGCCAAAAGATGTTGATTGGGAGCATCTGCTGTGGGACAAGTCCACGTCTTGACATGTGAGAGCTGTTTAAAAAACCAGATCAGAATTCAGACAACCTTGGATGACCCGACAGGCCCAAAATTTAGTCAAGAAGAGAAAGGAAGCATATGTAAGGTTTTGGAAGCCAAAATCAGACTGGCCCCTTTTAGCAGCAGTCCCCAATCACCGGGCCGCAAAGCATGTGCTACCGATCCACGAGGAAACAATATAAGTCAGCTGCATCTTTCCTCATTCCCTGTCACGCACTGTTGAACTTGAACATAGGGTTGCCAACTGTCCCATATTTGCCGGGACATCCCGTATATTGGGCTAAATTGGTTTGTCCCATACGGGACCTCCCTTGTCCCATATTTCCCCCGCGAAGGTAGAGTGTTCCTATGAAACCTTTCATGCTGAAATGGCGTGAAGCAAAGAAGCAATTACCATTAATTTATATTGGAAAAATTTTTGAGCGTTTCCAGACCCAAAAAATAACCTACCAAATCATACCAAATAACACATAAAACCGAAATCGGCTAGGAGTGGAAGGCTATTATTCTGGTTGGTGATCTGTGACCAGTAGTGGTCCATGAGGATTGGTGCTGGAACCTTTAGTATACATGAATAATCTGAATAAAAATGTATATAAGTGGATTAAAAGGTTCGCAGATGGTGCCAAGATTGGTGGAGTTGTCAATAGTGGAAAGAACTATAAAAGAATAGAGCAGGATGTAGATCTGTTAGATATAGGAAGAGTGGCAGATGCCAGACAAGTGGACGGTATTACGCTTTAGGAGGTCAAATGAAAAGTCCCTTAATAGCATTAGTATAGAAAGACTGTGGGGTTCAGGTCCAGCATTTATTGAAAAGTGGTATCAAGCGGATAAGTTGGTAAGAAGGCATATGACCATAAGACACAGGAGCAGAAATAGGCCATCTGGCCCATTGAGTCTGCTCCACCATTACATCATGGCTAATTTATTATCCCTCTCAACCCCAATCTTCTGCCTTCACCTCGTAACTTTTGATGCTCTTACTATTTAACAACCTATTAATCTCTGCTTTAAATACAGGTATGCATCACTTAACATCCACAATACGTTCTGTGAAATTGGACGCTATGTGATTTGGACGTTGTACGAACACCATATTATATACTTAGCAAACCTATATGGGGTACTGTAGTGTACCTGTATTGACTAAATAGCCAAGAACTTACACTAAAACTGTATACTGTACACTATACACATAATGCTACAGCACTCAAGAGATGCACGATACACGAGACTGGTTACATCCGCTACGTCACGTTCTCCGATCGGGACTACGGGTGTATATGCAATCGTACGTTGTCCGAATGGACGTTAAGCGGCGCACAACTGTATACCCAATGACTTGGCACCCACAGCTGAATGCGACAATGAATTCCACAGACTCATCACCCTCTGGCTAAGGAAATTTCTCATCTGTTTGAGAAGGATGCCCTTCTATTCTGCGGCTGTGCCCTCTGGTCCTAGATTCCCCCACTATAGGAAATATCCTCCCCATGTCCACTCTATCTAGGCCTTTCAATATTTGGTAGGTTCAAATGAGATCCCCCTCGTTGTTCTAAACTCCAGCAAGTACAAGCCCAAAGCCATCAAACACTCCTCATACATTAACCCTTTCATTCCCGGGGTCATTCTTGGAACCTCCTCTGGACCCTCTCCAATGCCAGCACATCTATTCCTAGATAAGGGCCAAAACTGTAATGGTAAGAGTAACAAAACCATGCTGCAGCTACAGAAAACTTCAGTTTGGCCATATTGTGTGCAGCTCTAGTCGCCCCATTATATAAGGATGTGGAAATAATGGAGGGTGCAGAAGAGGTTTATCAGGATGCCACCTGGATTACAAGGTATGAGCTAGAGGAGAGGAGAGATTGGATTAATTTGGGTTGTTTTCTCCAACGCATCGGAGGCTAAGGGGAGACCAGATAGAGTCGTAGATTGGGTAGATTGAGAACATGCTTCTGAAGTCAGAGTGGTGAGTTTAAAGGCAGTAAGTTTTATTTTTTATGTTAGAGTGGCGGATGTCTAGAACGGGCTACCCAATGGTAGTAGCACAAGCAGGCAGTTTGATAGAGTTTAAAGGGTTTTTAGATTGAAACGCAAGCAAATATGAAGGGAATGGAAGAATATATATGATACAAAGGAGGAGGAAATTTAGAATAAATTTGTCTCAAGATCACAACATTGTGGGGCAAATGGCCTGCCCCATGCTATAGTGTTCTGTGTAATCCACTATTTTAATTCTGATATCCCCTAAAATGCCTGAATCATGTAATGATCAAATATTTTGAAACATGCAGGTTTACACATCAACTAAGTTATCAAAAGGCAAAGGATTAACAAGTATTGTTTGATAAAAACACAGCTGTTCAGCCAGTGATTCTAAGCTTCCATGGGCTATACGGCAGACAGCATGCCTTCATCCAGTGATGTGGATAGGAATTATATCCTTTCAAAGTAAATTAAGAATTTACACTTCAAAATCCCACACTTAATCCCAGAAACCTAAAATCATCTGCTACTGTGATGGAATTAAGAGCTTGCTTTTAGAGCAGTATTTATCATTTTTACCATTTTTTTCTGTCAAGTGACCCAAAAGTTGCACACACGGTAACAGGATTAAGGTTGCTATGATTATTTTCCCCACTGGAGTAATCAGCAGTCACTATTTAAATTCAGAGACAAATCAAGTTCTGGTAATAGGAAGAAAGGCAGACAATAGTGCAGCTGAATGCAAGTAAAGCAAAAGAATATGCACTCAGATTAACTACTGACCTTGGCATCATGTGTGGTGTTGATTCTGTAGTGGTAAACTCGACCCTCATAGCGGAGAGATATAGATAGCTGTCCTGGACTACTTTCACTTTCTCGGACAAGAAAGCTTCCATTGATAAGGCTGCTTAGCAGGTACTCAGCAGCACTGCGCGAGACAGGACCATGGTACCAGGAATGCTTTTCCAGACTATTTACAGGTGTAATATAATTGCTGGGGACCCATCCTTGGCCATTCTTTGAGCGCACCTCACACCATTCACCATTCTGGTTATAGCACAGCACACGCAGCTTTTCACCTGTTAAATTAGTAACAAAAATCTGATGAAACACTCAAGTGACTTCCTGGATTCCCAATCATTTGTGTCATTCTTCTGAAGAAGTCTTTAAAAAAAAGGAAATTTAATTCCCATCATGTGTCTTTAGTCTTAATATCACTGTATTATAAAATTGCAGCTGATTGATTCAGCCTTTTGCAGATCATAATGTAAATCTGCATATCAACATCCCATACCTTTCAGTAGTTCTGCCACTTCCTTGGCAAAAATGAAGGAAATAACTGCTATCAATTTATGAAGAAAACTTTTAAAAATTGCTCTTTGTCCAGAGGTTGATCAAATAGGTGCTATGATAATAAGCTAATTAGGTGCTCCCTTCTTCCATCATCCATCTGACCTGGCGCTCAACAACATGACTTCACTTCCTGCCCTTGGTAAATCTATCCTCATTGGGCTTGTTTCTTAGCTCCAGAAGATGACCATTATAAAGAGCTTACCCATTGGAAGTAATTTTCTGCAATGCTGAAGATCAAAATCTAATCTCCACATAAAAAAAAATACACTTTTGGTGGAAAATCATCCCATTCTCTTCATTCATCCTAAATTTCATGTCGAAGTTGTGAGCAACAATTGCAAAACTCAAGTGGTCTGAGGTCACGTGGATCAGGGAGATGTTATTTACCCTCTAGAAATACCTATTAAAATGGCCAACACTACTTTTAGAGCATTGTGACTATCAAACACACTGCACCATTTCTATAACTTGACTGGGTATGGAATTCTCCTTGATCTGTAGAGTCTAACCAAATAGAACATTCAAATATAAAGTTATCTTTCCACAATGAAATGAAACCCCCATAGAAAATTATCCAAAAATCACATCCCAAGTGATAGAGCTCTAGAATTAGGCACAAATATAGATGAAAAAAAATGGCATGCTCAATCCTAGAATAAGTAGGTATTTCCAGCTGCTGATGAAGTTTACATCCTATCAATCTCAGCTATATTTAAATTCTGATCACCAAAATCTACATCAAATACTTAAACCAGTCAACTCCTTTCACCACTGAATAGACCTTGTTGCTGATTTTGCTGTATGTGTCTTGCTATCCACATTTGGAACCAAGATAAGCAATGGTTCCAAATTTACCCGATACCTTATATCTGCAAAGAAAACATATAACCATATATAACAATTACAGCACGGAAACAGGCCATCTCGGCCCTTCTAGTCCATGCTGAACTCTTACTCTCACCTAGTCCCATGCTGGACAACAGCTTCTTAAGCTTGTTATTCTCATGGTGGTTCTTGTGTGCAGCAGGAGGCTCACTTCATTGGGTAAGTGGGGCATGAGAGTGCCCTCAAAAGTGCTGAGAAAACCTTTGACAAGCAGCAAAGCCATGCCATAATTTTACCATCTATCAAAGTTGTTAACACTAGCATTCATAATCAGTCAACAACTAAAAAATGAAAGAACAAATTATTATATCACAAAAAGCCTCATCATTGGAAATAGTATTGCAGATTCCTTTCTTTCCAGCAGCTGTAAAATCTCCATTCAAACAAACTGGCTTGTAGTATCCATGCACAGGCTTTGCAAATACATTTCCCCAATTTAAATGCTGCGGAATTTCAGCCAACTCATCTTATGTGTAATGACAAATTCATTTCCAGAAATTTGTCAGCAACTTTTATTTTTGAATATTCATGCAAAATCTAAAATCTGCTGGTATGTTCTCTTGGGAATTGCTTGCATTTTAATTAGCAAGCCCCAGGCCTGCATATCTTCAGTTGCTTTATCCAAAATGAAAGGCACTGCTAAATGAAGATGTTTGCATATATAGGTTTCTGTTAACTAGCTCAAGATGCAATTCACTTCAGTGGTTCTACTCATATTTGCAGTGAGAAATTGATGACTCAATCCACCCAAACCTCAAATATGATTAAGAACACTGATCTATAATCTATTTTATTGTTATACAATTAGTTTAAAACTGCTGTCCTGCCTCAAATAAATATGAATTGTTTATACTGTGACCAATGGCAACCCACAAGTCCTAAAGAAATTTGGGTCATCTTGCTGTAAGTATTGAAAGACTGCAGCTTTTATAATATACCTGAGCATCACCAAGAGCAGGATACTAGCATGCCAGTCCTCCCAAATACATTAACATGTTAATTTTATAGTTAATCATTGAAAATTAACTGAAAATTAATTTGCACAGCATTTGAGTTAACCATGATTGGAACGGCCATAACGAATGGAGCAACCATAAAACAGTGGATTCTAGTTAATTGGGATACATCGAAACCAGTACATTTTGGCCCAATTAAGCGGCTGCCCAATTAGCTGAAGTTTCATGGAAATAGTTAAAAAGCTATATATAAAAAAGACAACTACCATTTGACTGAGTAACAAATTATTTAAATGAAAAACTGAATATTTAGAACATTATCAATACTACTACAGTATTAGTTCCTAATAATTATCAACAGACGATAAGTTTCTGGTTTAAGATGGTACTGGTGAAGCACAGCGAAAATTTGCTGGCAGCAAAAATAACTACTAATTACTTTATTCATCACACTTTCTCAAAAATGATCACTGCAATCAATATCCTGTAACTTCCTTTTTGGAGTTGAGTTTTTGAACCACCTGTACGACCTGGTGTTTTGCAGTCTGAACTAAAATCATGATGGTGCAGGATGGTTGCAGCTTGGCGTATACAGGCCGAATCCAGACGGTGGAACCGGGGCCTGAGAGTGGGGAACAAGCCAATGTTTGGCCGTTGCAGCGGACTTGGAGGCTATTCAAAGCAACAGAACCAAGGTGAAGCAGAGTCAAGGTGGCGGACGTGGGCCCTAGTGTGAGGAACAAGCAGAAGCTTGATTGCTTTAGCGCCAAGAGCAATAGAAGGTAACTAAAAAGACAATATGTGGAGAAAAAATGAGGTACGAAGGTAAACTAGCCAAGAATATAAAGGAGAATAGTAAAAGCTTCTTTAGGTGTGTGAAAAGGAAAAAAATAGTTAAGACCAAAATTGGGCCCTTGAAGACAGAAACGGGTGAACTTATTATGGGGAACAAGGAAATGGCAGACGAGTTGAATGGGTACTTTGGATCCGTCTTCACTAGGGAAGACACAATCTCCCAGATGTAATAGTGGCCAAAGGACCTAGGGCAATGGATGAACTGAAGGAAATTTATTTTAGGCAGGAAATGGTGTTGGATAGACTGTTGGGTCTGAAGATAAGTCCCCAGGACCTGATAGTCTGCATCCCAGGGTACCTAAGGAGGTGGCTTTAGAAATCGTGGACGCATTGGTAATCATTTTCCAATGTTCTATAGATTCAGGATCAGTTCCTGTGGATTAGAGGGTGGCTAATGTTGTCCCTCTCTTCAAGAAGGGAGGAAGAGAGAAAACAGAGAATTAAAGACGGTTAGCCTGATGTCAATGATGGGAAAGATGCTGGAGTCAATTATAAAAGATGAAATTACGACACATCTGGATAGCAGTAACAGGATCGGTCCAGCAGTAACAGGATCGGTCCGAGTCAGCATGGATTTACGAAGGGGAAATCGTGCTTGACTAATCTTCTGAAATTTTTTGAGGATGTAACTATGAAAATGGACAAGCGAGAGCCAGTGGATGTAGCGTACCTGGACTTTCAGAAAGCCTTTGATAAAGTCCCACATAGGAGATTAGTGGGCAAAATTAGGGCACATGGTATTGGGGGCAGAGTACTGACATGGATTGAAAATTGGCTAGATGACAGAAAACAAAGAGTAGTGATTAACGGCTCCCTTTTGGAATGGCAGGCAGTGACCAGTTAATGATTTAGATAAAGGGATTAAAAGTAACATTAGCAAATTTGCCGATGACACAAAGCTGGGTGGCAGTGTGAAATGTGAGGAGGATGTTATGAGAATGCAGGGTGACTTGGTCAGGCTGGGTGAGTGGGCAGATGCATGGCAGATGCAGTTTAATGTGGATAAATGTGAGATTATCCACTTTGGTGGTAAGAACAGGAAGGCAGATAATTATCTAAATGGAATCAAGTTAGGAAAAGGGGAAGCACAACGAGATCTAGGTGTTCTTGTACATCAGTCACTGAAAGCAAGCATGCACGTACAGCAGGCTGTGAAGAAAGCTAATGGCATGCTGGCCTTCATAACAAGGGGAATTGAGTAAAAGAGCAAAGAGGTCCTTCTGCAGTTGTACAGGGCCCTGGTGAGACCACACCTGGAGTACTGTGTGCAGTTTTGGTCTCCAAATTTGAGGAAGAACATTCTTGCTATTGAGGGAGTGCAGCGTAGGTTCACAAGGTTAATTCCCGAGATGGCGGGACTGTAATATGTCGTAAGATTGGAGCGACTGGGCTTGTATACTCTGGAATTTAGAAGGCTGAGAGGAGATCTTATTGAAACATATAAGATTATTAAGGGATTAGACACGCTGCAGGCAGGAAGCATGTTCCCGCTGATGGGTGAGTCCAGAACCAGAGGCCACAGTTTAAGAATTAGGGGTAGGCCATTTAGAACAGAGTTGAGGAAAAACTTTTTCACCCAGAGAGTGGTGGATATGTGGAATGCTCTGCCCCAGAAGGCTGTGCAGGCCAAGTCTCTGGATGCTTTCAAGAAAGAGATGGATAGAGCTCTTAAAGATGGCGGAATCAAAGGTTATGGGGATAAGGCAGGAACTGGATACTGATTGTGGATGATCAGCCATGATCACAATGAATGGCGGTGCTGGCTCGAAGGGCCGAATGGCCTACTCCTGCACTTATTGTCTATAGCTTTCTATAGCTATAGCTCTAAGCCAAATTGGAAAGGTTGAGTATGGGTTGAATTGAGGCAGCAGAGCCCAGGCCCAAGAGCATATCGAAGCAGCATAGCCCAGATCCGAGAGTGAGGATCAACTCGCTGTTTGGCCATTTTAAGTGCCAGGCCAGAGGAGTGGGATGAGCCGGTGTTCAGCTTGCTGCTCCGCGTGATCTACTCATCTCTGTGCTGAACTGAGACTGTGGCCTGCAAATATCCAGGATCAGCTGCTGTGATGACTAGCTTCATGGCTGTGAACTCACATTTGTGAATTGCAGTTCTGAGTGTTACTTGCTTACTTTTACTGTTTGCACGATTTGTTTTTCCTGCACATTGGGTGTTTAATGGGCTTTTCTTTATAAATGGGTTCAATGGGGTTTCTTTGTTTTGTGGCTGCCGGCAAGGACATGAATCTAGAAGCTATATATAGTAAACATACTTCAAAGTACAAAATATATTTATTATTATCAAAGAATGCATAAATTCTACAACCTTGATATTTGTTTGCTTACAGGCAGTCACAAAGAAACCTGAAAAAAAATTAAAAGTAATTTCAATTAATAATTTTTTAAAAAACACTTTGATTAATCCAGAGTGTGCTGCCATGTTCTTTTGATTGACCTTAAATTAACAAAATCAGCAGACACCTCATATAGATAATGGTCTGCATTCATACAATCCTTTCATTGATTGCGTCTTCCAAATCTACATTTTCATTTCAATATTCAAGTGGATTGTAGATACTTACGAATTATTGCTAGCTCCTAACTTGTTGAAATAGTGAAATCACTTCATTTTCACTCACAGCCGTTTCTGGCATATCCAAGCCTGGGAGGGGAGGGAACATCAACTCAGACCATGAGAGGCCTGCGTCGGGCATTTTCATGCCTTACAAGGAGCAGATTGGAAGTCTGTGTGGGGCACCACTCCTCGCACAGACACTAGAGCAATGTGTGGTTAAGTGCCTTGCTCAAGGACACAAACACGCTGCCACAGCTGAGGCTCAAACTAGCGACCTTCAGATCACTAGATAAACGCCTTAACCACTTGGCCACGTGCCCAACACAAATCCAAGCCTGAATGCTTGAAAACCCAGTGAGCAAAACAGCTCTGAATTGTTTTTCTACTTATTACTCACCAACTATCAGCGACAAAGATTGTGCTTTCTGAACACAAACACATGCAAGTGACGATATTTAAAAACTGTACGCTCTAATCACAGTGTAGTGTCTAATAGCCATGCAAGTGCACATGACTGATGCTTGCTAAAAACTACTCAGCTACAGTCCCCTGCTCCAATTAAGCAACATAGAGTCCCAAATAAAGAAAGGGAATCCCAGCTATTTTCTTCATTAGATTTTGTTTTCTGAAGAGTTGGCCCAAGTAAGTGGCTGCCCCTTTAAATGGCCCAATTAACCAAAATCCACTGTATTTGCTCTGTTATATAATAGGAAATAATATCATTTTCATATCATTGTTTTTAGTGGCCTGATCTCTGTCATCTCTTTCAACTCTACAACCTTTCAGATCATGTAATTCTGGTTTCATGCACATTCCCCACTTGTCATCACTGAATCATTGACAATCACCAAGGCCCAAGGCTTTAAAAAGTCTTTCCTTTTTCACTCTCTCCTTGAAGTCGCACTTTAAAGTGCATCTCTTTGGCCAAACCTGCTGTCAGGCTTGTAGCATGTTAACTTTCTTCCAGATAATTGTCCTATAAAGTTTAATTTTTTTTTACTGTGTAAAAGTTCTTACAGGAATATGTGATTTATTGACAAATTTCTCTTTTTAGAGAGTTCCATGGGATTAAAAATGAGATGCTTCAATGACAGTGAAGAGTGGTTGGTGCTTGTGCATGTTTTAAAATGGGGTGATGATTTCACAGCATCTTCCTCACGATGCAGAAGTTAGCCTCAAATCATGCAGGAGTTGATAGAAAAAGATTTCTGCTTACCTTTAGTTATGCTTAGTGTGTTATCACCACTTGCAACAAAGTCATAAAGTGCAACAAATAGATTAGGATCACTTTCAGCAGCTCCAAGGAGGTTTTCCTTTGAACTCCACCTCACTGCTTCATTCAACGCCTGAGAATCAATGTCAGATCCAAATGGACGGTGCAAAGCTTCTGTAAAGAGAGATTAAATCTCATAAGTAATGTACAAACAAGCACAGCAATAATATTTTATATATTCTTTTATGAGTTGGTGAATGGGTGTCAATAAAATAGCCAATAAGTCCCTGAACAGATTGTCAACAACACTGATCTAATTGTGGATTCACAGATAGGCCAGAAAGGTAAAAGGCAAATTTCCTTCCCTGAAAATGATTAGTAAATGGATGAGTTTTAATTTCAATAATTAGCTATTTCATTGTCATAATTATTTAATTACCTCAGTTTAAATTCTATTACTGGTTCGTTTTAAACTTATGACTTCAGTTATTTGGATATCAATCTACTCACATACCATTATGTCACTGTACCCAAAGATGAAATGGGCACAGTAACGTTAAGCATTTGTGAATTGATACAAATCAGGCAAAACAATTTTTCAAGACTTCATGCCCAGTACCATGGCAAATTGTTCTTATCAGTGATAGGAATAATTATTTCAATACAAGAGTTGTATTTGCATGCACTAAATTAAAATTAACCAAAACCTTCGAAAGATATCTTTTAAACACTTAACAAACAGCACATTAGCATTTAACTTTTATATTTTCCTATCAAAATATCCAAATCACTTATCACAGTACATACTGAAAATGCACTAACAAAAACAGTAAACTTCTATAAAGATAAAGATATCATGACAAACTAAGTCCAAGTATGAAATACATAGGTGTGGATGAGGATGCATAGTATTAAAAGAGGCTTTGTGCTCTCATGATTTGATAAATATTATTAATGTATGGCAGAAACGGAACACCCTTTCTTGTCATAAAGTGGAATTAAAAGTAATATAGCTCAATATATAGTGCATGACTATAATGGGGGTGCAAGAGCATTAGGCTTTTACAAATTACGGTGCATTTGATCTTACTTTGCCTGAAAATGTAAAGCAGCATGAAATGAATGCAAAGCAACCTGAGGATTACATTTGATTCTGAAGTAACACCTCAGAAATACTTGCATTGGATCCCCTTGAATAGTGCTTCTAGATAGGAGACTGAATGTATTTTTGGACAAGTTTGTCTCTATATTTTGAAAAACGAAATTCTATTTGGGGCATTTCCAAATCCTTCACTTGTACCAGCTCCCTGCCACATGTCCAGAAACATAAGCAACTTTCTTCCTCTAACCTCTGCTTGGGATTTTAAAGACAGTTAAAACAATGTATGAGCCGGACTTAGTCTGGTGAGGAGGGTGTGAGGACAACCAGCAGGACTAAAAAAACATAAGACCTGACAAAGGGCGGATGAGCTCCTTGTGAGCCAATGGCCATCTTCCGTGGAAGAGATTAAAGCCTCACCACGTATCTACGAATCGTATGCTGTGCACCTAGTTAGAAGAGATATGATGAACTTGGGCGCTGCACCGTGTGCCTGGACCTGCCCAAGGCCTCCACCTAAGAAAGGGGCGAGCTCGAAATAGCGGCCACGACTGGAAACCGATACGGCCTCGGGCTCGAGTTCGGTGGGGGCGGCGGCGGGTGGTGCCAAGGCGGCCAGAGAGAACAAACTGGAGTAGAGGCTGTACTCAGCGCTGTTGCAAGATCAAAGAAGATGGAGGTGAACAGCCACCAACCCCAGATTCGGGACGGCACCCACTGACTGATGAGCCAACTATATCTTGTACAACTGCTAATAACGTGAAATAAGTCAAAGAAACAAAATGGTGACAAGAACAAATAAGTAGAATTCCAACAAACTGCGGTAGTTGAAGAACTAGCCTTTACATCCAAAAAGCATCTTTGCTGTTAGCCACAATAAAATTGTATCATCAAAATATACAATCTTGTAACTTCTATTTGTTGGTGACAAAAATGGTATTACAAAAGTAAATCAGTGCCAAAACTGATTCAAATTCAGGCAGAAGACACATACAGCATTTCAAAATTTTCGTCAGTTCTATCTCAGGATTCAGTTAAGATCTATATACAGCTTTAGCCAAGTATCTTTAACGAGATTGTGAAAATATGACAACACATTGATTTCTGTTGAACATGATCTCATTATCAATACAATTATAAATTTTGCAATATTTCCCTATCTCAATTCATTTATCAGCATCTCTTGCCCATCTCTTAATTAGAGAAACAAATATCTGAAGAGGTAATTCCTCACAAAAGGAATACTTAATGATCATATCATATAATATGCCCAACAATTAACACGTAATACTAGATAAATCAAAACTATCACTAAATATTAAACAGTCTTCCACTTGACACATTTATTTATTATTTTGTTCAGCTTTACTGTTATTGTTATGTTCAAGTGAAAATCTGCCAATTACAAATCTAATTTATTACTAATACTGGTGAATAAAGAAAATTAGTGCATACTGGAATAAAGAAACTACACTTTTACATCAATTTCCTCATAACATACCTTCAACGTTATAGAACTCAGAAAGAGAGGGTAGGGGCTCAGCCGCAGCCTCAATGAAAGAGCAGTTCACTCCACGCCTATCTTTTTCTAAACTACTGGACGGCAGCAGCACTGCACCAGAGCTCATCTTTGTTGTATCTATTCACAGTGAAGCTATTTTTCAAGTTCCACAGTAAAAGACATTCTCTTGCAGCACTTTGGAGTACAATTTAGTCACAGCTGTGTGGGTGTAAGATTCTAAAGAATCTACAGAAAGAATTTTGGGCCGGTCAAT
This sequence comes from Mobula hypostoma, assembly GCF_963921235.1. Classification (NCBI taxonomy): domain Eukaryota; kingdom Metazoa; phylum Chordata; class Chondrichthyes; order Myliobatiformes; family Myliobatidae; genus Mobula; species Mobula hypostoma. The sequence continues at coordinate 47,094,451 of NC_086108.1, read as the reverse complement.
TCCTATCCTAATGGATCGGGGTGGTTACAGCCACGTGAGAAAATAGACATGTCGAAACAGTTTCCATTTTGCGTACAAATCCCTGCCACCTAACTAAATTAGCTATTCATAGGGAACATTCCTCAGTACATAGTCACAAATACTGAAGAATCATATTTCCCAAGGAAATATACATAATGACCCTTTCAGACTTAGCCTGTCAGTCACCAATGAAAAGACCAAATTCAATTGTTTTTCTCTTTCCTTTTATATATCACCTATATGCAAGCAAAGATAGAAAATGGCAGATATGCAGTTCATGTTTTGTGAACTTTTTGCTCTTTCAGACAATTAAGTGTATTGCTTTTTATGAAGAAACAAATGTCCTTACATAACAACTTTCACAGATTGAGATGCTTTGCATTCATATACTGTAAATACTGTTAAAACAGTCAATGAAGAAAAGTTTGCAGTCAAATAATGCAAACTATTTTGAATAACTTGATAGCAACCATACAGTTTTAATTTTTCTCCCCTCTCCTTTTACTTCTTTGAATTCAACTTTTGAATTACTGCAGATCAGGGAAGGTACTGTCACAACTCTTGTTGGTTCCAGAATGATATTGATCCTGAAAGTACTGAAGAGGGCCCTGGGCAATGTTCTCACTCAAAGATCAAAGTTCAAAGTAAATTTATTATCCAAGTACAGGCAAGTCACAATGTACAATACTAAGATTCATTTTTTGTGGGCATACACAGTAAATCCAATAACCATAATGGAATCAATGAAAGCCCACAGCAAAAGGGTGGACAACCAGTGTGCAAAAGATAATAAACTCTGCAAATACAAAATGAAAGAAAATAATAAATAAATGAATAAATACATAAGTAAGCAAGCAATAACTATTGAGAACATGAAATTGAGAGACCTTGAAAGTGAATCCAAAGTTTGTGGGAACATTTCAATAATGGGGCAAGTGAAGTTGAATGAAGTTATCCCCTTTGGTTCAGGAACATGCTGATTGAGGGGTAATAACCTGGTGGCGTGGGCCCTGAGGCTCCTGTACCTCTTTCTGATGGTGGCAGCGAGAAGAAAGCATGACCTGGGTGGTGGGGGTCCCTGATGATGCTGCTTTCCTGCGATAATACTCCGTGTAGCTGCGCTCCGTGATGAGGAGGGCTTTGCCTGTCACTGGCTGGGCCTTATCCATTACTTTTTTTGCAGGGTTTTCCGTTCAAGGACTTTAATGTTTCCATACCAGGCTGCGATGCAGTCGGTCAATATACACTCTACCATATATCTATAGAAGGATGTCAAAGTTTTAGATGTCATGCCAAATCTTCACAAACTCCTAAGGAAGTAGAGGACCACTCTACTACAAGTGCATGTTATTTCTTCATAATTACCTCACCATTTTGGGCTTCAACCTGATGAATTTGGTTTGTCTAGACTCAAATATCCTGAATCTCCTTGTAATACGATTTCAAAGTTACATCGTCTGAGACTTCATCAAAACCAAATTAATTTTAAGGACTGTACTCATTCTTACTACTTTTGCCCTCTTTATTTAATAAATAACTGCTTATATTTTTAAGAAATATTTCACCCTTCGTCTTGTACATACACATCGTCAATAACTTTTCACATGAAGCTTTTCCTCCAAGCTAGTCACCTAAAGTCTTCCACATGTACGGTCAGAAGCAAATCCTACCCATTTAGCACTGTCAGCACCTTGAGTTTCTGCTTCCAAATTACAAATACAAACTACTTGAAGAAAACAATGTATTATGCAGATCCATCACTGAACTCATGAAAAAAAACGATCAAATCCTTTACAATCCAAACAACACTCACTAAACAAACTGTTTCCTGTCTGTCAAGCATACATCACTCTTGCTCTTGTTGTGTGATTCCAACATGGAAGTCACAAAGTCCAGTCCAGAGATTTTGGTCAAGTACTGATCCAGGCTGAGTATTTGTTTAGTAATACACTGTAAAAGATGCCATCTTCCAAATGAAATATTAAACTATATTTGATTTCTGGTCCTCTACTTTCTGAGGAGGCTGAAGAGAGCTGGACTATGCTATACTCACGTGGTTCTACAGATGCACAGTGGAGAGCATCCTAACATGCTGCGTCACTACATGGAACAGAAACTGCACGGTGGCAGACAGGAAGGCTCTACAATGGGTAGTCAAAACTGCCCAATGCATCACCGGCACCATGAAGGATTTATATACAGGAAGGTGCTAGAAAAGGGCCAGAAACATCATGAAGAATCATACCCGTCCTGCTCGTGGGCTGCTTGTCCCACTCCCATCAGAGAGGATTGTGCTTTTTTTGTTATTCTTGTGTTCTTTATCTTATTATGTATTTGTGCTGCATCTGATCTGGAGGAACAAATATTTTGTTCTCTTTTACACCTGTGTACTGGAAATAACATTAAAAACTTAACAATAATTCCCCAAATCCTATCAGCATGTGCACTTTACTTCTAGAGGTGAAAATACATTCGACCTGTTTTACACCATCATCCTTGATACTTACAAAGCTGCTCCTCCTCCCCACTTATCTGTTATGTTAAGAGCAACCTCAGCATTAAAGGACTGTTTTGAAAACATGGACTGGAGCACGTTCAGTGAAGTAGCTACTGATGGTCATCACATTAAAATCAATGAATATGTGAGATCTGTGACTGGCTACATTTGACGATGTCACTGTTATTAAATACATCTATGTGAGAGCAAATCAGAAGCCATGGTTGACAGCAGAGGTACGAGTAAGGCTGAGAGAGCAGGATGTTGCCTTTACATCAGGGGATAAGACAGACTCAAGTCAGCAAGAGGTGTGCTGTCCCGCACCATCAAGAAGGCAAATTGGGATTATTCACAGAGAATATGCACCCATTTCTGTGACAACAGAGACACAAGATTCAGACCACAAAAGACTGCTACGTCCGCCCTGTGGTTCTCTTCCTGAGAGGCTGAATGTCTTTTATGCTCTGTTTGATGCTCAAAACCATGTGTCACCGAAGAAGGCCCCTCTTCCCCAGCACGCCCCACCATCCCTCCACCCCCCCCCACCCCGAGGAGCAAGCACTCTGTCTGGCAGCAGCTTGATGTGGAGAAAACCCCAGCCAGGGTCAATCCGCATAAAGCAGTGGGGTCTGATGATATACCTGGCCTGGTGCTGAGGAACTGTGCAGACCAGCTGACCAAGGTTCTAACAGACAACTTCAACATCTTTCTGGAACAGTCTGCTGTCCCCTCAGGTTTCACGGTGGCCACCAGTGCCCAGGAGAACAACAGTAACCTGCATCAACGGCTACCATTCAGTGGAACTGATCTCAACAATAATGAAGTACTTTGAGTGGCTGGTTATGGATGCATTAAATCCCACCTTCCTGCTATATTGGACCCTTTTCCAGTTTGCTTATTGCTCAAATTTGTCTACTGATAATGCCCTAGCCTCTGCACTCGACTCTGCCCTGTCCCACCTGGAAGACGGTGCCTCTTATGCCAGGATGCTGTTTACTGACTTCAACTCAGCATTCAATACAATCACACCACAGAAGCTGCTGGGTAAACTGTCCTCAATGGGTCTCAACACCCATCTCTATAAATGGCTCTTGGACTACTTGCCAGAAAGGCCACAGTCAATCTACGTTGGTAGAAACATCTCTAGCTCCATCACACTGATCACCGGCGCTCCCCAGAGCTGTGTGCTCAGCCTGCTGCTGTTCATGCTGCTGACACATGACTGTACAGCTATATCCAGTTCAACTCGAATCAAGTTTGCTGATGACACAACAGTGGTTGGCCTCATCAATAACAATGACAAGACGGTGTACAAAGACAAGGTAGAGCATTTGCTAAAATCATGCCAGCACAACAATTTCAGTCTCAATATGGACAATTGTCAAGCAAAGAGGTGACTGGGGACTGTACGGAGATAGCTCCTCCATGAAGAGAGTTAAGAGCACCAAGTTCTGGGAATGTACATAACAAACGATCTAACCTAGTTGCTCAACATCACCTCGTTGGTCATGAAAGCACAGCAACTTCTGCACTTCCTGACGAGGTTGAAGCGAGTGAAGCTCCCCACCCCCATCGGGTAACTTTAACCAACTTTTATAGGAGCACTATTGAAAGCGTACTGACTAATTGCATCACCATCTGGTATGGAAATTGCAAGGCATCTGACCACAAGTTCCTACAAAGGATTGCAAGGACTGTTGAGAGGATCACTGAGTTTTCTCTTCCACCCATTAGAGATATTTATCAGGAGCACTGTGTTCACAGGGCTTGCAGCATTGTCAGTGATTCCTCCCATCCATACAACTATCTCTTTGATCCCATACCATCAGGCAGGAGGTACTGTAGCATTGGGACAAAACTGTTAGGATGGGAAACAACTTCTGCTCCCAGGCTATAAGACTACTGAACTCCTTGCCACCGTTCAGGTCTCATCACATATGAAGCACCAGTAGCATAATACTGTTGAGTTTTTAAACTTGTATTGTATATGGACCTTATTATTTGTTAATTTGCTTGTATGTGAGTTATATGTACTGTGCTGTGCACCTTGGTCTGGAGAAATGTTGTCTCTTTTGGCAGTATACATGTGTACAATTAAAAGACAATAAACTTGAACAAGCTTGAATCTTGAATGTAAAAGACCTCAATCAGAATCAGGTTTAATATCATGGCATAGGGTCATGAAATCTGTTGTCTTACAGCGGTAGTACATTACAATACATAATAATTTAAAAATCTATAAATTGCAGTAAGTATATATAAAAAATAAATTAAATGAGTAGCTCAAAGAGAGGGAAAAATAGTGAGGTAGCGTTCAATTGTCCATTCAGCAATCTGATGGTGAAGGGGAAGAAGCTGTTCCTGAAATGTTGTGCCTCTCTTCAGGCTCTTGTATGTTCTCAAAGTAGCAATGGGGAAAGGGCATGGCCTGTGTAATGGGGGTCCTTAATAATGGACGCCACCTTTTTGAGGCATCACCTTTTGAAGATGTCCTTGATGCTGGGGAAGCTGGTGCCCATGATGGAGCTGGCTAAGTTTACAACTTTCTGCAGCTTTTTCCAATCCTGTGCAGTGGTCCCTCCATACCAGATGGTGATGCAATCAGTTAGAATGCTCTCCATTGTACATCTGCAGAAATTTGTGAATGTCTTTGGTAACATACCAAGTCTCCTCAAACTCCGAATGAATATAACTAGCATTATGCCTTCTTTGTAATTGCATCAATATTTTGGGCCCAGGATAGATCTTATGTTGACACCCAGGAACTTGAAACCGCTCACTCTTTCTACTGTTGATCCCTTGATGTGGACTGGTATGTATTCCCTTGACTTCCCCTTTCTAAAGTCTACAATCAATTATTCTATCTTACTGACATTGGGTGCAAGGTTGTTGTTGCATCGCTGCTCAATCAGCTGATCTATCTCACTCCTGTACTCCTCACCACCACCATATGAAATTCTGCCATCAAGAGATCTCATCAGCAAATTTATAGACGACATTTGAGCTGTGCCTAGCCACACTTTCACGGGTGTACATAGAAGAGAGCAGTGGACTAAGCATGTATCCCTGAAGTGTGCCTGTGTTTACTGTCAGCAAAGAGGAGATTCAAGGCACAATTTAAGAATGGGAGGATCTTGAAATATCCTAGCCATTTACATCACAGGTTCCTCTACATTACAGCAGTTTGTATGGGCCCTTAATAGTACAACTGAGGCTAATCTTGCAACATACTGTACTTCAGTGGCTTTGAATCAACTTGGAACATCCTAGTGCTATATTTGATGCCCATAAATGCATGTTTGTTCTTTCATTCCATATCATTATTTTCTCATTTGTACCAACAAATGCATTTTTAAATCACAAGCAAGAGAAAATCTGCAGATGCTGGAAATCTGAGCAACAACCACAGTCCTGTTGACGGGTTTCAGCCTGAAACGTCAACTGTACTTTTTCCCACAGATGCTGCCTGGCCCGCTGAGTTCCTCCAGCATTTTGTGTGTTGCTGAATGCATTTTTAAATATGCTTTCAGTGAGGTAGATTCTCCAAGTATCCCTAAAGAGCAATAAGAACTCCATGTACCTGTTCCTTTTGATCTCTTGATCACAAAATAAATTAGTCATGTTTTTTTTTGTAGAGTCAGCATTATTGGTGGAATCAACACATAACATTTTTAATATCAGAGTTACATGAACTACTGGCTTCAGATCCCAATCAACATGTGTACACAGCAATTTGGCTCTTCAAGCCACTGAGGACTGCAAAGTTGTTGCTACTCAGGAACCAGCAAGAATTTCCAATTAGACAATAAAAATGTCATTTCTACAATCTATGTTCTATATGTTTAGACAGGTGCACAAATGAGAGAAAAATACAAGGATGTGGGCATTGTGTAGGCATAAAGATTAGTTTAGTTTGCTATTTGATTACCAATTTATTTGGTTCAGCACAACATTGTGGGTTGGAAGGGCCTGTTCCTGTGTTGTATTGTTCTCTGTTCTATGTTCTAATCCTAAATACAAATCAATTTAATTCCCTTTCTTTGTTTAAATCACACAGTGTACTCAAGGTCAGGATTCTATTAGACTGAAGTTATCCAATTAAAATAATTGTTACTTATTTTGACAGACAGTCCATTCTGAGATTTCAACTCTCAGACTTTTATGTCAAACATGTCAATGAAGTGAGAATCTATTCAACAAGAGGCTTGTTACATAACATTCAAAGAATTAACTCACAGCATTCAAATTGTGCCTTCTGAACACTTTAATTGAACCTATACAATTGAGAAAATAGCTGGGATTACCTTTGTTTATTTGGGACACTGTGCCACTTAATTGGGGCAGGAGACTGTTGTCAAACATTTTCTAACCTGCGTCAGCCGTGTGCACTTGTGTGGCTGTTAGACACTACATCGTGCTTAGAGCGAACAGTTTTTAAATTGAATCACGTGTGTTTATGTTTAGAAAGCAGTGATTTTTGTCACTGATAGTTGGTGAGAAATAAGCAGCAAGACAATTCGGGCTGTTTTGCTCACTGCAGTTTCAAGCATTCAGGCTTGGAGATGCTAGAAAGGGCCGGGAGTGAAAATGACATTCTGTAATAATCAGTAAACCAATTGTTTGGAATCAAATGACCAAGTCCAGTGTCTCAGGGCCGGGTATGTCTACACTCATACCACCCATGCCTTGGCACTCCTTCTCTGCCACCTGTCGCACCCCACTCCCAGAGTGCTCCACCTTGCCATTCCCAACATCCTTTGTCCCACCAGATTTACGTTTTCTCTCCCTGCTTCACGTTGACAAATACAGTACTGCGCAAAAGTCTTAGGCACCCTAGAAGCAAGTCAAAAGTTTCAAAGTATATTTATTATCAAAGAATGTATAAATTATACAACCTTGAGATTTGCTTGTTACAGGCAGTCACAAAGCAAGAAATCCGAAAGAACACAATTTTAAAAAAAAGACCAACACCCAACGTGCAGAGAAAGGGGGGAAAACCCCACAAATCATGCAAACTATAAAAGTGAACAACAATACTCCAAACCAAAATGAGTCCTTAGATCGAACCCCAGAGCAGTCCAGTGCAGGCCCAAAACCTCAGTATTAGTCCATCATATTAGTGAGTACGGAGCCCAGAAGCCAGGACAGAGTACATAGCCTGAGTGCCCTGAAGAGAGCAGTGAACACTGCGGGACAGCGAGCCAAATCGGCTCTCGCCTGTGATCCCAACACCCTGTCTTTGTAGTCTATCTGAGCCAGCATTTAAATTGTCCAAACTGCACATCATACCTTACATTAGGACCCGGCCACCACTGCAGTGAAAAGTTCTGAGCCCAGACCATGGCGCCCAGCAACGCGCTCAGGGCCCAGATTTCTCCGCCTGACCCGAACAGTTCTTCATTTCTCTAAATCGGCTCAGCAGCCAAAGCATTCCAACCCTACACCTAGGCCAGCTGTACAGGCATTGGAACTCCTTTGCCTCGACTTCCCCACTCTGAATAGCTCATTCCATCTGCATTGATTCTGCAACATACCAGCACAGTTCATTCCTGGAATTCACTTTGCCTTTGCTCGCCTCTTCATTGTCTGCAGTAATAATTTACCACAATTTACTTCAGAAAAGGTGTTATTAGTAATATTTTTAATTGAATTTCTTGCCTGAATTTCTTGCTTCTGTACCCCATATCAGGTCCATGAAAAGCAAGCAGTGGAATCCAATGTTGCTACTACATGAACATAGCTAAACTAATGATCAGGGGTTATTAATGGTGAATGGACAGATCAATAACTTAACAGCAAATAATAACATCATATTGTGAGTGGAAATATAACCGTTTAAAATACTAAATATAGAACTGACCACAAACAAATCATCAATGACAAAGAAAGGAACACAAACGGGTATAAAAATTTTGAATAAAGAATTCTGTTAGACCCTTTCTTACATTTCATTGAACTGAAACAACACTAAATTTTATCATAGTAAAATACCCCCTACTGAATGTTAAGCACAGAAATAAAAAACACAATTTTAAAAAATTTAGATGCTCAAGTATCTTTTACCTCCTCTGCAAAAAGGAAAATAAAAGGGCCCCGCTCCAGCAAGATCACACAACATGAGTTTCCAGTACATTATTTCACAACCAAATTGGGCATAGATTCCCAAATGTTTATAGACGTCTTATGCTTTCGAAGCAAATCTCGAAGAGTCTAATGCTTTTTAAATGAACTGGCCATTTCAACTGAGCAAAATTCCCTTGATCGTCAAGACTGTCTGAACTTCTCCTCAGTAAAAAGGATGGAACTGGACTATCTACAAGTCTATATTTAGGTTGCCTAAGCACTACTTCCTGCTACTTTGATGGCCTACCCGGGTTGGCGCCACCATCTAACAATGTAGTCTTTCACTGCCTTCAACAGCTGGTCACAGCCTGACGCAATAATGACACCATATGTCTCAGCTACTACAACCAGACCCAGGCATCTTATAGCAGCTAACAACTGATAACCCTTCAACTGGGCTATTCACTTAAATTCTCGGAAGCCCTCACTCTACCCAGCTGCTAAGGACAAATGTAAGATTTTACAGTGGCCCTTCGGTCATATGTTCATTTTATTTTTAGCATGGGAAGCTGTGCTTGAAAACATTATACACATCATCTAAAAGGTCACTTATAAAACTCACATAAATGGCATTCGTTAGCTCTTTTGATTCAGGTTGAACAAGGACATGTTAACATTACAATAAAATAAAAATGGCTCAACCCGTAAATGCAATTTGTCTCTGAAGAACTCAACCTCCAAAGAACTTTACAGATTTTAACATTCTTAATTAATATCCAAAGCTAAGAAATATGAATCCCAACATTAGAATCACATGGAGCAAACAAAGTTTATTTGCAATACCAAGTTCAGAATATTATGGGCATTCTCACAACTGTACCCTACATCAGCTGTTGAAACAGAGTTGATGTTGTATCATTAGTTCAGCTATAGTGGTGTTAAAATCTTGACTTGCTTTTGGGATTGTCAGCTACGTTCAGTCAACAAACTAGTAGCAATGAGATGTCAACGTTTGTTTCAAAAGTAGCAAAACAATGGGCATATTCTTTTGATTTAACACATACCATTTGCTCATCTAGACATACTATATATCTACATGTCAATTTTGTCCGGTAGCCAGAAACATGTCTTATCACTACATTGTCCAAATCATTTTCAAGCCCATTTCCTGAAATCTACAATTCTGACCAATAGCTTTGGGTTTTGTACATTGTCAAATCTCAAACTGGACCTTTTTTTTCCACCCCAGTATTGTATAACCCAGATCTATTAACGTCACTTATGAACGTCTTTGCATCTGAACCATGAAGACAATGACAGGTCTCGATTCAACTTTGGAGACACTAGAGACTGCAGGTGCCAGTATCTATAGCAACAAACATAGTGCTGAAGATATTCAGTGAGACAGACAGCATCTGTGGAGAGAAATGGACAGACAATGTTTCAGGTCAAGTCCCTTAATCCGGACAAAAAGACAGAGGTGAGCTGATAGTACGAAAAGGTGAAAGAATGGATGGAGTAAGGTCCAGGTTATGCACTCCATAATACTCTAATCTGTGGAGGAAAAGTGTACTTCAGCCACAACAAGATCAGGGGAAGGCTTCCCTCTCCAAGCACTGTACTGCAGTTTCTCAGTTAAAGGCCTGTTTGTGAAGCCAAGGTCATAACCCAAAACAAGGCATCCACAATAGCAATGGCAACCTGCATAAACATAATATAGTGTGGTCCATGCACATGGAAGCTACAGGGGTGAAGAAGTCAATTTAAAGAGGATGCACTAAGAAAATGTGTACCATTAACATCACATTCTGCACAAGGTCACAGATTCACACAATGTAATCCAGGCATGCTGATGGCCCAGGACAAGCCCTGCTCAGAATATCTTTGACAGGTAGCAAGGCCACATTTCCAGCATTGTTGAAAAATAAACAAAAATCCAGACATTGGACATCAGAAATAAAAACAGAAAAGAACAGTGAATTTAAGGCTACATCCACACTAGACCAGATAAATCCATAACCAAAGCTTTTTCTCTTCGTTTTGACCCTCCATCCACACTGAAACAGCATTTTCCTCCCCCGAAAACAGAGCTTTTCAAAAATGCTCTCCGGAGTGTGTAAATTTGAAAATGCCGATTGGGCAGAGTAGTGTGGACGGGGTAACCAGAGATTTCTAAAAATGCTGTCAATACGTGCCGAAACAGATGGTGGCGGCAGCGCGGCATTTCATTGTTTTCTTGAATGCAACTCCCACACAACCTAACAATTTCAGAGCAGACGGCAACAAGACTGAAGCCAGAAGAGTTAGAAATGTACTCACCAAATACTTTGGCCCATAACTTACTGAATAAATAAGTATACTCACTTTGCCCTGTTTACTGTCCTTGCTTGTGTGAAGGCCGTTTACCTATTTATGCAAGTACTTCTCTGACAATAGATGTGTAACAGCCTGATGTAACACTGTATGGAAATACAAGATAACACTGATGCAGACATGTTTTATACATTTAACAAGATGCTTTATTAATGCAGAGTTAGTCAGGTTTTCAATGTTCGTCATCAACCAGGTCATACTGTCCGTGAACTCCCTGTCGGTTGCCTCCATACACTCCAGTATTTGTTTTTTTTTAGTTTTAAGTCCTCCTGCGCGAGAGCCAACAGCTGTCCGCATTTTGGCAATTTCCTTTTAAGTTTTTCCAGTCTGTAACTGCACAAACGTGCACTTTCACAGCGAGATTTGACACAAAACATGTTGCTTGTTTTCTGTAGATCTGTCCTGCACATGCCCAGTAGAAGGAGATTCACCCAAATAGCCATTTTAATGTGGACGGAGGTATTTTCAAAAACGCTTGGTGTGGACGCCTATCATTTTTACGCGAAACCGGCGTTTTCAAAATTATCCAGTCCAGTGTGGACATAGCCTAAGTCAAGTCAAGTCAAGTCACTTTTTATTGTCATCTCAACCATAACTGCTGGTATAGTACACAGCAAAAACGAGACTTTGTGCAATCAAGTCAGTACTATATGGAATTACTGGGCAAGTGACTAGTACTACAGGGTGACAGTAGCATATGGGGAATAGCACAGCAAACTGGAACAACACATAAATGTGCTGCTGGAGGAACTCAGCAAGTTGTGGGAACAGCTCAGTGACGGGGCAAGTTGCGTGAAGTTATCTTTCTGGTTCAAGAGCCTGGTGGTGAGAGTCCTGAGGGTCTTGTACCCTCTTCCTGATGGCAGTAGCAAGAAGAGAGCATGTCCTGAGTGTGTGAGTTCCTGATGATGCTGCTTTCTTGCAACAATGCTCCATGTAGATGAGCTCAATGGTAGGCAGGGCTTTAACTGTGATGGACTGATCATGCGTAAAATAATGGATATATTATGGCAAGGGAAACCATTGCCAATTAAAGCTCAAACATGGATATTGTTTAACATTTAAAATCTTTGATACATAAAAGTACCCTACTCTACAAAATGCATCCACTTGATGAACATCAGTTAGTATTTTTAAATATCAGTCAATAAAATAAAAGGATTACAGCTTGAGAGAAACATTAATCTTCCATTGCAAATTATTTAGTTTATCTTAGTATGGATCAGGTGACAGAAGTTGGCATCTAATATTGGCATCCTGATTGAAGAATTGTCTCCTAACATATGACAGTATCTTATATTAAAGCACTTGGCCTTTCACCCAGATCTCTCAAATTTTAAACAAAAGGAATATGCAGAAGACGAGACACAGACACTGACACAGTCCTGACTTAGTCCAATGGCTCTGAACTAGACATATATTCACACTTCCAAGTCTGGTTTATTCAGTCTAGGCTGGATTCATACAGCACATGATTAGGCCATAGTTCAAAGCAATTTTCAAATGTGCAGAGATATCTCTCTATTCCTCTGACCATTCAAATTTCATAAGCCTTCTCAGGAACTTAAATGTACTCAATGATTATGATTTAGCTTAAATCCTGCAGTATCTACTTGGACCTCACTTTGGATTGAAATCAATAATTTAGTCTAAGCATTTTACAGTAAAATGGCAAAACTGCATCTTCATGCTTCAAGTTCTATAAGCTTCTCTTACTATATTAATCCAGGATTGCCACCTGTTTTTCTCCCATATGTTAAGTCTCTTTTACGCATATGACGACATCAAGCACTCCGATAAAAGGTTTTACTGAAATAACATCAGTATATCAGTATCATGAAAACCAAAGAGACTGCTATGCTGAAATCTGGAGTAACACACAAAAAGTTGGAGAAACTCAGTGGGACAGGCAGCATCTATGAAGAAAAATGAACATTGAGGTTTTGGGTCAGGGCTCTTCGCCTGGACTGGAAGACAGAGGGAAAACAGCAGTATAAAAAAAGTGAAGAGAAGGTGTGGAGCAAGAGTATGCAGTATGGTAGGGGAGCATTTAGAGTAACACAATTACAGCGCCAGCGACCCTGGTTCAATTCCACCACTGTCTCGAAGGAGTTGTACGTCCTACCTATGACCACATGGGTTTCTTCTGGGTGCTCCAGTTTCCACCCACATTCCAAAGATGTATGGGTTAGTAGGTAGAGGGACTGTGAGAACAGCATCAGAAGCTAGAAGGTAATAGGTGGAAGTGTGAAAGCGCTGAAGGTGGTGGAATCTGATAGGAGAGGAAGGTAGCCCTTTTGCCTTCCCCCTCCACACAACTCCACCCCAGGCAAAATAAGGATAGAAATTTCCCCTATTTTTCACTGATCGCCCTACCCACTAATGCATCATTCTTTACAAGTTCCACCAACTAAATTGGGATACCACCACCAATCACAACTTACACTGACCCCTCTGCTAGGACACTCTCTCCACTATCCCTGGTCTGCTCATCTATTCCCACCCGTCTCCCTCAATCCCTAAGCACTCTCCTCTGTAACCACAAGGAGAACTTGTTCCTACACCTTCTCCCTCATCATCCAGGGCCCATTAACCACACAATCCTTCCACTGTTTCTTCTCCCCTTTTGGACTCCCTAGCACCCTCCCTTAGTTCCTTGCTCCACATTCCTCTCCATTCAACCTCCATCATTTTCAGCCCTGTTACATCCACCTATCACTTCCCAGTTTCTGACACTATTCCCACTCCTTCCACCTCCATCTGTTTATCACTCCCCAGACACTCCTCACCTATGGACCTATGCCCTCTATTATTCAGGGTCTCAAGCTGATACATCAGCTGTCCATTTCCCTCCAACGATGCTGCCCGATACACTATTATTCACAGTTAAAACGATAAGATATTGCAAACTTTTTTCTTTCCTTAGTTACATGTAACTTTCTAAGCAACACTGCTTTAGAACTCACCTTAAAGCAACTATGTGCTACTTGCAGTGTACAGTATACAGTGCAGGAGGCATGCTGACTTGAGGCTGCGCCCTGCACCCTGGTCAAGCAATAATGGCATTGCTCTTCAGTGAGGGACAAGCATGGACATGCATGAGGGAATCAAGGATGATCTCAGAGTAGTCACAGTGAAGAGAAGGCCAATCGTTAGGAGCTGGAAAGGTACTTAGTGAGGATGGGGAGAAAAGTTGTGTGACAGAAGATCAGATTAAATAAATTGAGGGCTGCCTGATGCAGGGAAGGAGAGAACCAAAAGTAAGTTAGAGGGAGCCTGAGAAGAAAAATGGAGAATGAGAACTACTGAAGAAGGAATTCAAGCACAAACAGGATTCAAGGCAAGAGCAGTGTCACTTTGCCTTAGTTCACAAGGAAGTCCAGGACCTAAAGAACATAAGAATGGGGCTGGGTTAAAAATTAGGAAAAGTTTAGTGGTAACCATGACACATTAGATTCTTCAGCATTGTCAGGGCCAGCCAGCCCCCAAAATGTCCAAGTGTCTATGCCTCTGAGAGCTAAAAGCTTTGTTGCCCACTGTAAAGGAAACTTCAAAGAACTCAACTATGACCATGTATTGTACACGAATACACTTGATTCTGTTTCAAATCTAAATATTCAATCCAGCTATGCTGTCATGAAGGCCAACAAAGAAAACAAAAAAAACATATACCAACTTAAAAACAAAATTTCAAAAGCAGAAGGCGTCCTGCTGAAAATCAAAACCGAGTCACAAACAATTGCATTCACAAACTCACAAGCCTGTCAACCATGTCTGAGAAGAGAACGTGCCAGTAGATTTCATCATCAATAACCATCTTCAAGGAGGAAAACAAATCCAATTAAATTAACTACAGAGAAGTCCCTTTACTACCCTAATAAAGGAAATATCATTGCAAAAGTCGTCCTCACCTTTGGTCTGGCAGCCAAAGAGCTGCCCTCCTCAAAATTTAATAAGTGGTCTTGTATCACCCCAGGAAAGCATTTGACTTGTCTGTCAAAACAGATCGTGACACATCCTTCCCAAATTTGGAGGCCTGTACAAATTAACTTTCATCTTGCATCTGATTCAAGGTAGCATGCAGTCCATGCTCTTAAACAATGGGTCCACAAGAGATCACAAATCAATGCAGACTACAATAATCAAGGCTGTATCATCACAATTACTTATTTCAATCATTCTTATTGCATTGCTGCACCTCAATAGGAAGAGTTTCATGATTTAGAGTTAACTTACAGGACAAATGGAAAACAATTCATCCTGTAATTGCCTCATTCTCAGAAACAAAAGTAATCAAGCAGAAACAAGTCATGCTTGATCAGAAAATATAAACTACTCAGATCATTTTGATCATTCCATTGATTATGGGCAATCCTGCCTCCACCACAGCCACCACTAACACAATTATTGATTTTAATAGTTTCTGTAATTTTAAATTGAATTCATAAAAAATCACAATGTCTAAACCACCAGTGCACCAATCATTAGCTGTAAAACAAATTAAATACAGCCACTTTCAATTTACTGCAATAACTATGGATTTATAGATATCAATAACATAAGCACTCTTTCCATTATATAACCAACAATATAAACATCTTAAGGTTACCATAGAGAGAAACAAACAGAAGGCATCGAGGTAATTCCATTCAGCACTTGTCATATAGTTGTGTAATCCAGAGCCCTTCTGGAAGTTGGTGTTTGATTGCTCAGTAGACCAACGGTCCCCAACCACCGGGCTGCGGACCGGTACCAGGCCGCAAAGCATGTGCTACCGGGCCGCGAGAAAGCAATATGATTTGGCGATATGAAATGATACGAGTCAGCTGCACCCTTCCACGTTCCCTGTCATGCACTGTTGAACGTAAATACCCCTCCCCCACCCCCGTCGGCCGGTCCGCAAGAATATTGTTAATATTAAACCGGTCCGTGGTGCAAAAAAAGGCTGGGGACCCCTGCAGTAGACAACACCAGGTAGAGAACACTGAACAGTACAGGCTCCTTTGCTCTACCAAGTTGTGCTGACACTTTAACCTACTCCAAGATCAATAGATAGCTTTCCTCTCAAATGCATTCTGGTTTTTCTTTTATCCATATGCTTATCTAAGAGTCTCCTAAATATCTCTAATGCACCAGCCTCTATTATCCATGCATTTACCACATTGTGTAAAACAAAATCTACCTCTATCATCCCCTCTATACTTTCCTCCAATCACATTAAAATTGTACTTTCTCATATTCACCATTGCCACCCGGTGAAAAAGGTGTTGGCTGTCTTTTCTACTTATGCTCATCTTTCCACCTCTATTGAGTCACCTCTCATCCTCCATTGCTCCAAGGGAAAAAGCCCTAGCTTGATCAACCTATCCTCATAAAATGTGCTCTCCAATCCAAGCAGCATCCTGATAAATCTCTACACTCTTTCTAAAGCTTCCATATCCTTCCTATAATGAGGCAGCCAGAACTGAAGACAATACTCCAAGTGTGGTCTAAGCAGAGTTTAAAAGAGTTGCAACATTACCTCACAGCTCTTGAACTCAATCCACTGACTAATGAAGGCCAACATACCATATGCTTTCCTAACCAACCTATTAACGTGTAGTGACTTTGAGAGATCAATGGATGTGGGCCCCAGGATTCCACTGCTTAGAATCCTGTCATTAACTTTGTACTCCACCTTCAGGTTCCACCTTCCAAAGTGTATCACTTCACTCTCTTCTGGTTGGAACTCCAGCTGTCATTTTTCAGCCCAACTTTGCATCCTACCAATACCCTGTTGTAACCTAAAACAACCTTCCACACTATCCACGGCACAAGCAATCTTCAAACCATCTGCAAAGTTTATTAACCCACCCTTCCAGTTCCTTATCCAAGTAACTTATAAAAGTGACAAAGAGCAGGGATCCCAGGACAGATCAATCCCTACAGAACACCACTAGTCATGGGCATCCAGGTTGAAAACACTTCATCTACTACCATCCTCTACTTTCTGTGAGCAAGCCAGTTCCAAATTCATGCAGCCAACAACAGGAATTCTGCAGATGCTGGAAATTCAAGCAACACACATCAAAGTTGCTGGTGAACGTAGCAGGCCAGGCAGCATCTCTAGGAAGAGGTACAGTCGACGTTTCAGGCGAGTCCTGACGAAGGGTCTCGGCCTGAAACGTTGACTGTACCTCTTCCTAGAGATGCTGCCTGGCCTGCCGCGTTCACCAGCAACTTTGATGTGTCATGCAGCCAAGTTAACTTGGATCTCATGCTTTTTGACTTTCTAAATAAGCTTTGTCAAATACCTCACAAAAATCCATATACACCACAGCCATGCTTTACCTCCATCAATATGCTTTGTCACTTCCTTAAAAATGTTAATCAGGCTTGTGAGGCATGTTATTGTGTGAATGAAATCGCCAGAGAGAGTTACTGGTAGATACAAAGCTGCTTCTTTATTCAACAAAACAAGGTACAGCAGGGATCATGTGAAGACGCTTTCGGTGGAAAGGTGTGTTGGCCCAACATGGGGCTCAATATTTATTTGCTAAACACAGATGATAATTCCATATTTACAAAGTATAGACAATGCTGTCGTTTAAAACTACATGCAAACTTCACATCTTCTGATTCATATCCATCCCACAGACACCGGCATCGTCTGTGGACTGAGATTCACAGCTTCTGGGGACGCAATGTTTCTAATTAAATCCACAAAACATTTTCAAGGAACAGAAGACTGGTCACCAAAGCCATTTGCTAAATGTAAATGATCCAAAAATCACTCTAACAAGGCACACCTGACCCTCACAAAGCCACTCTGACTATCCCCAGTCAGACTTTGCTTCTCCAAATGCTTGTAAACCTTGTCTCTAAGAATCCTCTTTAGTCGTTTGCCCACCGCTGAAGAAAGACTCACCTGGTCCATATTCCCAGGGTTATCCTCATGAGCTTTTTGAACAAAGAAATAACATTTTCCACCCTCTAATCTTCTGGTACCATTCCTGTGATCAGTGGGGACATAAAGATAATCGCCAATGGTGCATCAATCCCTTCCAACATTTCCCACAGCAACTTGGGGTATGTCCTGTCCAGCCCCAGAAACTTATCCATCCTAACATTTTTTCAAAAGTTTCAAAACATCCTCTCTCAACATCAACATGCTCCAAAACACTAGTCTGTTCTACACTGATCTCTCATGCTGGTGAAAACTGCAGCAAAGAATTAAGAACCTCCCCTACCTCCTCTGACTCCTCTTCCAATTCCTGATCAGTCCTACCCTCAATCTAGCTATCCTGCTGATCACATAAATGTAAAACAGCTTGGGGTTTTCCTTCATTCAATCCACCAAGGCCTTCTCATATCCCCCAAGAGCTCTCTTAAATTTCCTCCTAAGATTGTTTCTGACTACCTTATAGCTCTCGAATCCTGTCTGATTCTGCTTCTGCTTCTGAAACCTCAAGTAAGCTTCCTTCTTCCTCTTGATTAATGTTCCACCTCTTATGGTTCATTCAACCTACTATCCGTTCCCTGCCTCAATGCGACAAGACATCCAGAACTCCATGCAAGTGCTCCCTAAAAAACCTCCACATTTCCCTGAGAACATCTACTCTCTCCATTTTCCTGCCTAAGAGCATCATAATTAGCCCTCACCCAATTAAATACTTTCCATTGTGCCTACTTGTATGTTTGTCAAAGGCTCACCTACAGTGAGATCTATCACCTGACTAGGTTCATTGCCTAGCACCAGATCCATTATGACCTCTCCTCTCATCAGCCTATCCACATATTATGTCAGGAATCCTTACTGGATACACCCAATAAATTCTACCCCATCTAAGCCTAAGGAGGTGCCAATCAATATTAGGGAAGGTGAACAACAACCCGATTATTTTTGCACTTTTCCAAAATTTGCCTCCCGATCTGTTTTCCAGTATCTCTTTTACTATTGTTCGGTCTATAAGATACTCCCAATAGTGTGTTAGCTCCTTTCTTGTTCTTGTGTTCCACCCACACTGACTCAATAGGTAATCCCTTCACGACATCCTTCCTTTCTACAGCCTGATATTATCCCTAATTAGAAATGCCTCTCCCACACCTCCTTTACCTCCCTCCTTGTTTTTTGTGAAATATCTTAGGGAATACTATGTTGGGAAATGTACAATAATGCATTTGGGTAAAAGGAACAATAGTGCAGACTATTACCTAAATGGGGAGAAGATTCAAACATCAGAGCTGCAGGGGGACTTGGGAGTGACTTGGGAGTCCTTGTGCAGGACTCCCAGAAGGTTAATTTACAGGTTGAATCAGTGGTAAAGAAAACAAAAGTAATGCTGGCATTTATTTCAAGGAGAATAGAATATAAAAGCAAAGAGATGATGCTGAGGCTTTTAAGACACTACTTAGGCCGCACTTGCAGCATTATCAACAGTTTTGTGCCCATATCTCAGAAAGGATGTGTTGTCATTGGAGAGAGTCCAGAGGTGGTTCATGAGGATGATTCCAGGAATGAAAAGGTTAACATACGAGAGCATTTGGCAGCTTTGGACCTGTACTCACTGGAATTTAGAAGAATGTTCGGGAGGGGTGGGGGGGGGAATCTCATTGAAACCTACCGAATTTTGAAAGGCCAAGATAGGGTGGATGTGGAGAGGATGCTTCCTATGGTGGGGATATCCAGAATGAGAGGGAGACAGCCACAAACTTGATGGGCAACCCTTTAGAACAGAAGTAATCTTGTGCATGAATCACAAAAGATTGGTATGCAGGTGCAGCAGGCTATCAAGGCGGCAAATGAAATGTGGGCCTTCATTGCTAGAGGGATTGAATTTAAGAGCAGGGAGGTTATGCTGCAACTGTACAGAGTACTAGTGAGGCTGCACGTGGAGTATTGCATGCAGTTCTGGTCTCCTTACTTGAGGAAGGATATACTGGCTGTGGAGACAGTGCAGAGGAGGTTCACTAGGTTGATTCAAGAGGTGAGGGGGTTTGACTATGAGAAGGGATTGAGTAGCCTGTGACTGTACTAGCTGGAATTCTGTGCTACAAAGTCATGCTGTACATTCCCAAACTAATGAACCAGGAGGTATGGTGTCTGCTAGATCTGTGGCATTCAAGGCTGGCGCCCCAGATCTGTATCAGAAAACCAAGTATGATTGTGGAGGGCTATTTCCAGGGTGAAGAGACAATTTTGAACAAGGAAGGAGGCTACATCCGATATACGACAACTCTGACAGGGTTTGCAAGACATTACTTCCTACAAAGCGAAACCCAATTGCAAGAATGGCAGCAATGTTTCAATACCAGATGAACTCACGCCTTCTGCTTGAAAGGGAGAATATAACTAAAGCTGTGAAGATCGCTGCTGCACCCAATGATCCTGTGATTTGTCTCGGAGGCCGACGTTCGGCTGCCTTTTAAAGAGAGGAAACGCTTGCAAGGTGGAAAGTCCCGACAGAGTACCTGGTAAGGCTCTGAAAACCTGTGCCAACCAACTGGCAGGAGTACTCGAGGACATTTTTAACCTCTCACTGCTACGGGCGGAAGTTCCCACTTGCTTCAAAAAGGCAACAATTATACCAGTGCCTAAGACGAATAATGTGAGCTGCCTTAATGACAATGGCTCAGTAGCACTCACATCAACAGTGATGAAATGCTTTGAGAGGTTGGTCATGACTAGACTGAAATCTTCCCTCAGCAAGGACCTGGACCCATTGCAATTTGTCTATCGCCACAATCGGTCAACAGCAGACCGGTCAATGGCTCTTCATACAGCCTTATACCATCTGGACAATAAAAACACCCATCTTAGGATGCTGTTCATCGACTATAGCTCAGCATTTAACACCATCATTCCCATAATCCTGATTGAGAAGTTACAGTACCTCCCTCTTCAACTGGATCCTCAACTTCGACTTCCCAACCAGAAGACCACAATCTGTGCGGATTGGTGACAATATCTCACCCTCACTGATGATCAACAGTGGAGCACCTCAGGGGTGTGTGCTTAGCCCACTGCTCTACTTTCTCTATACCCATGACTATGTGGCTAGGCATAGATGAAATACCCTCTATAAATTTGTTGATATAACCATTGTTGGTAGCATCATAGATGGAGATGCAGGGGCATACAGGAGTGAGGTATGCCAACTAGTGGAGTGGTGTCGCAGCAAAAACCTTGCACTCAACGTCAGTAAGACAAAAGAACTGATTGTGGACTTCAGGAAGGGTAAGACAAAGGAACACATACTAATCCTCAGAACTGGAAGTGGAGAGTGTGAGCAGTTTCCAGTTCCTGGGTGTCAAGATCTCTGAGGACCTAACCTGGTCCTAATATATCGATGCAGCTATAAAGAAGGCAAGACAACGACTAAAACCTGAAAGCTCAAAAATAAGGAATGTTAGATAAGGCTATTAATGGTGATGGAACACAAATAAACTTGAATTTTTTTTTAAATACATGTATTTGAGGGATCAAACAACCTAATCTTGTTCTGGCATTCTTAACTCCTCCTCAGCACAAGTTCAAATTCTAAGTGTTACTGAAATTTGGAAAGAGAAAAAAAAATGTCTCGGTTAAGTAAAGTACAAACATATCAAATTTGTGCAAAAGATCTTGAGATGCAAGATTTTTTGGAAAATGATGAGAGTCATTTAGCAATTGGATGCTGTAAATGTAAATATTGGGGTTTTAAGATTTGGTTGCACATACAGGGCAGTTCTGAAATGACGTTAATGCAGACATTAATATAAGACATAATACAGAAGTAATACTTAAAACACTGTAAACACTTAATCAAATTATCAGACACAAGAGATTCTGCGGATGCTGGAAATCTTGAGCAACACAGAAAATTCTAAAGGGTCTCAGTAAGTCAGGCAGCATCCATGGTAGCACAGTAGTTAGCTTGGGATGATGCAAAGTTCGGAGTTCAATTCCAGTGCAGTCGTTAAGGAACCTCTGTACGTCCTCCCAGTGGAATTCCAGTGCCATCTGTAAGGAATCTCTGCACGTCCTCCCTATGGAATTCCAGTGCCGTCCGTAAGGAATCTCTATATGTCCTCCCTGTGGAATCAGTGGGTGTCCTCCTGGTGCTCAGGTTTCCTCCCTAAAGATGTACTAGGTAATTTTACTGGTCATTGTAAATTGTGCTGTGATTAGGTTAGAGTTAACCAGGTTTGTCGGGGGTGCTGGGGTGGTGTAACTTGAAGGGCCGGAGGGCATCTTCTGCGCTGTATCACTAAGTAAAATAAATCCATGGAAGGAAATAAACTGCTGACATTGCAGGCTGAGCCCATTCATCATCCAAGACCTGAGACCAGTCCTATCGCTAATACTTATAAACAAACAAATCTTTCAAAATCCATCTTTTAAGTGTAAACTTTTGATTCAAAACGATCATTAAACACGTTGCTTCAGTAAAGGTAGTCACAATAGAGCTTTCTGTTAGCCAAGTTCCAAACAGCTCTCCATTTCCAGTGTTTTCTTTTCTTCACAGCTCTTACTGAAAGGAAGAGGACTGGTTGGAATTGTGTCAGTTTCTAATAATTCCTTCAATCATGCATTGCCATTTACTTGCTGGTAAGTGATTGGAGGCGGCGGGGAGGTGGGGGGGGAATCAAAAAGGAGCAAAAAGTGTTTTGAATGTCTATAAAAACAAATAAGGGCGCACCTGATAAGTATTTCCACCATTTTGTTTTTATTTCAGATTTCCAACATCAACAGACTTATTTTCCATTTCAATTCCTTTTTCCAAGGCAGAATCATTATAGACACTGATCATCAATTAAATTGCACTTATGCAAACCAAATTTATCCATCCAACACGCACAACACGCTGGAGAAACTCTGCAGGTCAGGCAGCATCCATGGAAACGAACAGTCAACGTTTCGGGCTGAGACCCTTCGTCAGGACTGAAAAGGGAGGGGGCAGGGGCCCTATAAAGATGGTGGGGGGAGGATGGGAAGGAGAAGGCTGGTAGGTTCCAGGTGAAAAACCAGTAAGGGGTGGGGGAGGGGAAGTAGGGAGGGGATAGGCAGGATAGGTGAAGAAGGAATAGGGGAAACCACCATGGGTAGGAGGAGGAGGCGGAACCATGAGGGAGGTGATAGGCAGCTAGAGGAGGGAGCAGAGTGAAACTGGGATGGGGGAAGGGAGGGGGAAGGAATTACTGGAAGTTGGAAAATTCTATGTTCATACCAAGGGGCTGGAGACTACCGAGACGGTATATGAGGTGTTGCTCCTCCAACCTGAGTTTGGCCTCATCATGGCAGTAGAGGAGGCCATGTATGGACATATCTGAATAGGAATGTGAAGCAGAGTTGAAGTGTGTGGCAACCAGGAGATCCTGTCTGTTGTGGCGGACGGAATGCAGGTGCTCGACGAAGCGGTCCTTGCCTCACCTGGAAGGACTGTTTGGGGCCCTGAATGGTGGTGAGAGAGAAAGTGTAGGGACAGGTGTAGCACTTATGCTTTCAGGGATAAGGGCCGGGTGGGAGATCCATAGGGAGGGACGTGTGGACCAGGGAGTCGCGGGGGGAACGATCCCTGCGGAAAGTGAAGAGGGGTAGAGAGAGAAAGATGTACTTAGTGGTGGGGTCCTATTGAAGATGGCGGAAGTTGCAGAGGATAATGTGCTGGATCTGGAGGCTGGTGGGGTGGTAGGTGAGGACAAGGGGAACTCTGTCCCTGTTATGGTGAGGGGAGGATGGGGTGAGGGTCGAAGTGCGGGAAATGAAGGAGATGCAGGTGAGGGCATCATTGATGACGACAGGAGGGAAAACAAAATCCTTAAAGAAAGAGGACATTTGACATGTCTTGGAACGGAAAGCCTCATCCTGGGAGCAGATGCAGCGGAGGTGGAGGAACTGAGAATAGGGAATAGCATTTTTGCATGTGGCAAGGTGGGAAGAGGTATAGTCGAGGTAGTTATGAGAGTCAGATTTATCCATCCTACTGCCATCTGGTTGAAAATGGGTAAATCAATCCAAGATTCACTGAATACAATGACCTTGTCATTATTTTCTCATCATGAGGCACAATTTGTCCTAGAGACAGAAACAATTTGATGTCCAAGAGTAATGGAGGAGTGGACAACACTATATTTCTATAAGTCAAGATCATGGTGAAATGTTTTAAGCATCACTCACACAGTCATGAACTTCGAAGTTCTGGCATGAAAAAGTAGTACAGCAAGATTTGGTCAGTGGATTTTACAAAAGGTGAATGATACAAAGAATAACCAGAGAAGTTAAGCATCAAGTTAAAGAGGAAGCAAATGATCTGCATGTTGGACACCAAAGTGAAATTGAAATTCATCTCAGTATTTTCAGCTTGTTGTGATCTAAAGTCAGAGATATCAGTTTTCCAGCTTTTATTTATTTACACTTAACCACTTAGTGACTAGGTTAAAACATGAAATTTAGAATCATCTGTTGCATAATCTTCAAAAAATCTTCCATACAATTACAGTCAAAAGACAAAACCTCTGATGAAAAGCACTACAATGGGGGATGAAAGATCGGTGGACAAATAGATCTTTATCACATGATGGCACCAGGAATTCTGCATTACTGTTAGTAGTATGTTGTTTTTGGTCTGAGATCTAAACAGTATCAGGTATTAATTACCAGTTTTGAAACTATTTTTTGACTATTTGAAAAACTGTTTATGTAATAACGCAAGTCTTCGAGAAATGCTCTATGGTTCCTTTTTTATGAGAAACCTTGCCAAAGATAGCCTGTCAGGTGCAACTTTCTTTGCAGGCATTTCAAAGAAGTTTCTTGATGCACATCAGTTAATGTTATGGATTTTGTTTAGCTATACAAGCAAGCTACCCTGTGCTAATCAACAAAAGCAATTCCAGGGTATATTCTGGAGTATACTGATGGAATACAATTATTTTCAGAGAAGAATAAAACAGTGAATTTTCTCTGAGCCCCATTATGCTTATAAAACTTCTGTCAACTTTTCAGACTCAGATGTTTAAATAACCTGCAACCCACAACAATCAGCAAGTATGGATCACTCTGAACATCTCTACTTTCAGGTCCTGCGGTTTAATTCCTATGTTATCAGCAATTTTTTAATATAGTTTTGCATAATTTTTGATTGTGCTCATGTAAAAAGATCTTCCATTCTTTCGCATGTTTGTGAACATTTAATTTTCTTTTTCCTTCTGCTGATTGAAAGAAAACACTTTCCATAAGTAACTTCAATTCAACAGCTAAAGTGTTACAATTAAGTGCTTCTGTTTGCTTGATATCTCAAACAATAAATTATATCATGTTAACCTTCAATGCTCTCAGCAATCACTGAACCTATTGAAGAGACACAATAGCTCAGGTTAACCCCTTAAGCAACAAAATCATTATGCAAAATGTGTTTTGTAACAAGCTAAAATAGTGTTCTTTAACTGAACCAAATTCAGTTCTTCAGTCCCATTATTTGTTCGTTATACCATTATTATTAAGAAAATAAATGTTTTCAGAACAATCAGGATGTGTATGTATTTATGCCAATAATCACCAGTTCATCACTGACAAATCTAAATTATAAAATAGCAATACCCAAAAGCATCCTTTTAACCAAGAAACTTCAATTGTTCACCATTTCTTTTATTCTTCGATCTTCTATTTAAGCTGTTCTCATTCTTACCACTCAAAAGGTATGCTGGCATGGTTATGGTTTTGAAAGCATAAAGCAGCTAAAACTATTAGGTCCCTTGGCCCAGGCAATCAAATTGTCTGAATTTGGAAAAGTATCTTAGGTTGATTTTGCCTTTCTTAATTATTGAAATCATTCCAAAAATCTTCTCAATCCCTGCAGGACAAACATGGCCTAGAACACAATGACTTTTTTAGGTACCTTCAAGTACGACATCATGTTAACCAGAGTTGTACATATACAGACTTATCAACAGTAGAATTAGAATTTTTCAAGATTCTGAATTTAGCTTACAGTTCAATACCAAGTAAATCAATTTCTCTATTATATAATGCCCTCTCTCATGACAAAAATGAAAACACATTGTATATTAAAGAGAAGTGGGAGAAAGAAGCGGAGTTGGTACTTTCAGAGGACGCTTGGGGGAAAATATGCAGCTTCCAGTGGTCTTCGACTAACTCTTTGATTTAGAGAGAACATTGTTGGAAAAATATTATAAGATACTTCAAGACCCCATAACAGGAAAAATATAATGACACAAACGTGGTGTGTTAGAGAAGGTGTGGCTCCAAGGAGGCAAATCATTTCCATATTTTTTGGGATTGCCCTAAATTAAGTTTACATTGGGAAGGTATTCACAGAACATTAGTACCTCTGAAATTTGAGACTCTCTACTTGGGGCATGTATTGTTTTTGGAACAGAAGAAACATATAAAGCTGATGCAGGCCCTTTTAGCGGCAAGTAGGAAATCAATCACCAGAAAGTGGTTAAATCCAACATCACCTACATTAGAAGATTGGCATGAAATAATTTTGAAAATATTTAAAATGGAAAAGATGACCTATTCTCTGAGAATTCAAAAGGAAAAATTTTATCAAACTTGGAATAAATGGATTGAATTTATAACCCTAGAGCGAGCAGACTTTAGATGACTCTCTTAATGGTTTATACTGTTTGTCTCACCAACGTAGTAATAGTGTTACCGTAAGCACCCTTGGCTCGAATGTTTACTGTTCTTTTTTTTGGAAAATGTGGAATTAACACAAGTAAAGAAAAGATCTGGGGAAATTTTGGACCAGAAAGAAATGGATCAGAAGAGATAAATGGAAATTAGTATTCAACCACTATTATTAATATTTTTATAACAACTATTATCATTTAGTTTAATAGAGTAGAATTACAATTGCACATAAACATCTATTTGAGTGCCTAATTATTTTCTATATTATCTCAATGTGCACTTGTGAATGTACAAATTAATATAGATTTACTCACATAAAAAATGGAAAAGGTTATATATGTTAAAAAAAAGTTTGGGTATTACTTGTGAATACCTTATCCAAATAAAAATAAAATTTAAAAAAAAGAAATCATTCCAAAAATCAATTCAAATACCTTAGTGGGAACAAAGACATTCATATAATTGCCTTAGTACAAATGCTGATTTGAATCAGTTCATCCATCACAGAATAAAAACCTGAAATTATCTAAACTAACTTCGGCGCATTCAAAATTCAAAGAAAATTTATTAACAAAGTATGTATGTTACCATATACTACCTTGAGATTCATTTTTGTACAGAAAAAAAATTAAAGGGAAAATAAATACATTAAAATGTTATGAAAAATTATACATAGACAAACTGTACAAATAAAATAATACTGATAACATAAGTTGCAAAGAGTCCTTGAAAGTGAATCTTCAGATTACTTTCAGAGCAGTGGTGAATGAAGTTATCTATGCCGGTTCAGGGGCCTGATTTATGTAAGTTATAACGGTTTCTGAAGCTACTGTCCCTCCTGCCTGACGGTAATTGCAAGAAGAGGGCATGACCTAGATGATGGATGCTGCCTTCTTTATACAGCGCTCTATATAAATGTACTCAATAGTGGGAAGGGCTTTGCCACAGATAGACTGGGGTGTATCCATCGTTTTCTACAGCCTTTTCTGTTCCTGGGCATCTACAGAAGTGTGTCAAAGTTGATGTGTGATTCCTAATTTTTTGCTATTCTACAATTCTCCTGTAGCAGTATTTTTGCTCCTCTTTGGATTAGCTCATAAAATGAACAGAATCAAAATCTGAGCTCTCTGAAAATGAGAGTGCCTGGCATTTTAAATTAAAAACCTTACAACAGCATCCTCCTGTTTCGTCACAATTTCAATTTAGTGCATTGCTGTACAAGTTCAATCAACATATTCTCAGCACAATGGTTATTTAACTTGCATCCTGAAAAGTCTTTTGAAGTACAAATATACAATTGAGACTTTCTGCAGAATATAGCATGGAGACTACATTTCTTTTTCATTAAAACATTCACTAACTTTCATGAAGGATACATCTCAAAATTAACTTTTCAGTTATTCAAACCAATAGCTGAAACTAAAGTAGCAATTTAATTTCCTCTATGATCAGAATCAGGTTTATTATCACCAACCTGTGTCGTGAAATTTGTTAACTTAGCAGCAGCAGTTCAATGCAATACATAATATAGAAGAGGAGGAAAAAAAATTTTTAAATAGTACTAAGTGAATCAATTACAGTAGACATATCTTGAATAGATTAAAAATTGTGCAAAAAATAGAAATAATATATATTTAAATAGTGAGATAGTGTTCACAGGTTCAATGTCCATTCAGGAATCGGATGGCAGAGGGGAAGAAGCTGTTCCTGATTCATTGAGTGTGTGCCTTCAGGCTTTTGTACCTCCTACCTGATGGTAACAGTGAGAAAAGGGCATGCCCTGGGTGCTGGAAGACCTTAATAATGGATGCTGTCTTTCTGAGACACTGCTCCTTGAAGACGTCCTGGGTACTTTGCAGGCTAGAACCCAAGATGGAGCCAACTAAATTTACAACCATCCGTAGCTTCTTTCGGTGCTGTGCAGTAGCCCTCCCAATCCAGACAGTGATGCAGCCTGTCAGAATGCTCTCCATGGTACAACTATAGAAGTTTTTGAGTGTATTTGTTGACATGCCAAATCTCTTCAAACTTCTCATGAAGTATAGTTGCTGTCTTGCCTTCTTTATAATTACATTGATATGTTGGGACCAGGTTAAATCCTCAGAAATCTTGACACCCAGGAACTTGTAACTGCTCACTCTTTCCACTTCTTATCCCTCTATGAGGATCAATGCTGACCTCACCCGCACCTGTTCCATTTTGCGCACATCTGCCCTCACTCCATCCTCCTGTCGCCCCACCAGGAATAGGGTTCCGCTTGTCCTCAACTACCACCCCAGTCGCCTCCACGTCCAGCACATAATTCTCTAAAATTTCTGCAATTTCCAACGGGATCCCACCATCAAGGACACCTTTCCCTCCCCCCGCCCACTTTCCGCGGGGATTGCTCCCTACGCAACTCCATTGTCCATTCATCTCTCCCCACTGATCTCCCTCCAGGTACTTATCCTTGCAAGCAGAATGTCATACCTGTCCCTACACCTCCTCCTTCACTATCATTCAGGGCCTCAAACTGTCCTTCCAGGTGAGCCAACACTTCACCTGTGAGTCTGCTGGGTCATCTACTACATCCGGTGCTCCCAGCATGGCCTCCTATATATCTGTGAGACCCAACATAGATTAAGAGACTGCTTCACTGTTCTGTCTGCCAGAAAAAGTGGGATCTCCTGGTGGCCATCCACTTCAATTCTACTTCCCAATTCCCATAGTTCACTCCATAGCCTCCTCTACAACAATCAGGTTGGAGGAGCAACACTTTGTATTCCATCTGGGAATACTCCAACCTGATGGAATGAACATCGATTTCTCGAACTTCTGATAATTGCTCTCCTTTTACCATTGCTATTTCCCTCTCTCATCTCCTTACCTGCCCATCACCTCTTTCTGGTGCTCCTCTATCTTCCATGGTTTTCTACCTGCTCCTATCAGATTTCCTCTCTCCAGTCCTTTATCTCTTTCACCTATCAGCTTCCCAGCTCTTTCATCCCTCCCCCTCTCCCAGTTTCACCCATTACCTTCCACCTTGTACTTCTTCCTCCCCTACCCCACCTCTTGCTCTAACTTCTCGTCTTTTTTTCCAGTCCTGGTGAAGGATCTTGGCCCAAAACATTTACTGTTTACTCTTTTCCAAAGATGCTGCTTGACATGTGTTGCTTGGGTTTCCAGCATCTGCAGATTTTCTCATATTTGTAGCAATTTAATTTGGTATGGAATACAATTTACCAAGTCAAAGATATATCTACAAACATCACCAGTTCCTTCAAAGAGTACCGCCTGTAAGAAAACTGTCCAACACAAATGCTGTTATTTACTGTTGGGGTGGGAGCTGCATGACAAATGTCCTTTGAAAATCTCATAATACAATTGCTGGGTGAAGCCAGAAAAATTGCTCTTAGGGGTATAAATTGCAAACATAGCTTTCTTTGTGTTTTAACTTTAAATGAAACAAGTACTTTAAGAATTATATTCTGCCAATTTGCATTGTATAGAAAAGTGAAGCATGGAGGCAAAAGGTTAACAGAATGAAAATACACACGAGACAAGCTAATTTTAACAATATTTCTGATCTTTTTCACAATGAAAAGATTAAAATGATGTTCAGGTAATGGTCAGAGGATAGGAGATTATGTCTTGGAGCACGTATGTGTACCTGAATCAACACTGCATCCTTAGTTACCTATTTCCATTATAAATTGCAATGTCAGTAATAATTCTGGAAACTGCCCATATTGGCTGCTACATTTCTTAAAAATAACCACATGCAGCTGTCACAACCAATGGGGCAGTAAGAATTCCTAATAGAAAAAGATAAGTAAAATATGACTCAGTAAACTGAAATAATAACTTGACTGGTTTATCCACTTAGGCTACGTCCACACTAGACCAGATAATTTTGAAAACACCGGTTTCGTGTAAAAACGATAGGTGTCCACACCAGGCGTTTTTGAAAATACCCCCATCCACATTAAAATGGGTATTTGGGTGAATCTCCTCTTACTGGGCATGCGCAGGACACATCTACAGAAAACAAGCGAAGAGGAAATGGTATACTTGGTGCGCGTTTGTCCAGTTACAGACTAGAAAAACTTAAAAGGAAATTGCCAAATGACAGACAGCTGTTGGCTCTCGCGCTGGAGGCAACCGACAGGGAGTTCATGGACAGTATAACCCGGCTGACGACGAACATTGAAAAACTGACTAACTCTGTTGCAGAGGGGTTTGCAATGAAGAACATGATGGCTCCCCCCTACCCCCCCAGTACTTTTCACCACCACAATATCAGCCTCACAGCCACTACAATAGCTACACATACGGACACAGAGACCCCCGGGTGGCCCCACCAAATTCTTCCCCATTCCCACAGAGGGGTCACCCTGGAAACATTTCCTACAGCCATAGTCTCTTCACCGATGAAAGGGACGACAGCTACAACTAAACGCAATAAGGCTTGTTACTGGGCAAAAGTGAAATTTGCTGTTACCTCATTTGTCTGCCTTTACTTTTGCCATGTCTTTCTGTATTATTTTGCTGTATTTAACATGTACAATAAAATGAGTTACTGGGCAAAAGTTATTTTATTTTTACCTGAGTAAAATTGAAACTTACAATTTTCCTTTTTTGGCCTTAACACTTTCATGTCTATGTCAAACATAAGCTACAACTTAAAAATGACGTTTTGGAAGTAGTGACAATTGCATCGATTGAATGTTTGCATAAGCATTAATTTTCCATACATTGACTGGGACTCCCATACTGTTAGGGGTCTAGATGGTTTAGAGTTTGTAAAATGTGTTCAGGAAAGTTTTCTAAATCAATATATAGAGGGAACAACTAGAGGGGATGCAATATTGAATCTCCTGTTAGGAAACGAGTTAGGACAAGTGACGGAAGTCTGTGTAGGGGAGCACTTTGGTTCCAATGATCATAACACCATTAGTTTCAACTTGATCATGGACAAGGATAGATCTGGTCCTAGGGTTGAGGTTCTGAACTGGAAGAAGGCCAAATTTGAAGAAATGAGAAAGGATCTAAAAAGCGTGGATTGGGACAGGTTGTTCTCTGGCAAAGATGTGATTGGTAGGTGGGAAGCCTTCAAAGGAGAAATATTGAGAGTGCAGAGTTTGTATGTTCCTGTCAGGATTAAAGGCAAATTGAATAGGAATAAGGAACCTTGGTTCTCAAGGGATATTGCAACTCTGATAAAGAAGAAGAGGGAGTTGTATGAAATGTATAGGAAACAGGGAGTAAATCAGGTGCTTGAGGAGTATAAGAAGTGCAAGAAAATACTTAAGTAATCAGGAGGGCTAAAAGAAGACATGAGGTTGCCTTGGCAGTCAAAGTGAAGGATAATCCAAAGAGCTTTTACAGGTATATTAAGAGCAAAAGGATTGTAAGGGATAAAATTGGTCCTCTTGAAGATCAGAGTGGTCGGCTATGTGCAGAACCAAAGGAAATGGGGGAGATCTTAAATAGGTTTTTTGCGTCTGTATTTACTATGGAAACTGGCATGAAGTCTATGGAATTAAGGGAAACAAGTAGTGAGATCATGGAAACTGTACAGATTGAAAAGCAGGAGGTGCTTGCTATCTTGAGGCAAATTAAAGCGGATAAATCCCCAGGACCTGACAGGGTATTCCCTCGGACCTTGAAGGAGACTAATGTTGAAATTGCAGGGTCTCTGGCAGATAAGTTTAAAATGTTGGTGTCTAGAGGTGAGGTGCCGGAGGATTGGAGAATGGCTCATGTTGTTCCGTTGTTTAAAAAAGGATCGAAAAGTAATCTGGGAAATTATAGGCCAGTAAGTTTAACATCGGTAGTAGGTAAGTTATTGGAGGGAGTACTAAGAGACAGAATCTACAAGCATTTGGATAGACAGGGACTTATTAGGGAGAGTCAACGTGGCTTTGTGCGTGGTAGGTCATGTTTGACCAATCTACTGGAGTTTTTCGAGGAGGTTACCAGGAAAGTGGATGAAGGGAAGGCAGTGGATATTGTCCACATGGATTTCAGTAAGGCCTTTAACAAGGTCCCGCATGGGAGGTTAGTTAGGAAAATTCAGTCGCTAGGTATACATGGAGAGGTGGTAAATTGGATTAGACATTGGCTCAATGGAAGAAGCTAAAGAGTGGTGGTAGAGAATTGCTTCTCTGAGTGGAGGCCTGTGATTAGTGGTGTGCCACAGGGATCAGTGCTGGGCCCATTGTTATTTGTCATCTATCTCAATGATCTGGATGATAATGTGGTAAATTGGATCAGCAAATTTGCTGATGATACAAAGATTGTATAGTAGTAGACAGTGAGGAAGGTTTTCAGAGCCTGCAGAGGGACTTGGACCAGCTGGAAAAATGGGCTGAAAAATGGCAGATGGAGTTTAATACAGACAAGTGTGAGGTATTGCACGTTGGAAGGACAAACCAAGGCAGAATATACAGGGTTAATGGTAAGGCACTGAGGAGTGCAGTAGAACAGAGGGATCTGGGAATACAGATACAAAATTCCCTAAAAGTGGCGTCACAAGTAGATAGGGTCGTAAAGAGAGCTTTTGATACATTGGCCTTTATTAATCAAAGTATTGAGTATAAGAGCTGGAATGTTATGATGAGGTTGTATAAGGCACTGGTGAGGCTGAATCTGGAGTATTGTGTTCAGTTTTGGTCACCAAATTACAGGAAGGATATAAATAAGGTTGAAAGAGTGCAGAGAAGGTTTACAAGGATGTTGCCAGGACTTGAGAAACTCAGTTACAGAGAAAGGTTGAATAGGTTAGGACTTTATTCCCTGGAGCGTAGAAGAATGAGGGGAGATTTGATAGAGGTATATAAAATTATGATGGGTATAGATAGAGTGAATGCAAGCAGGCTTTTTCAACTGAGGCAAGGGGAGAAAAAAACCAGAGGACATGGGTTAAGGGTGAGGGGGGAAAAGTTTAAAGGGAACATTAGGTGGGGCTTCTTCACACAGAGAGTGGTGGGAGTATGGAATGAGCTGCCAGACAAGGTGGTAAATGCGGGTTCTTTTTTAACATTTACGAATAAGTTGGACAGATACATGGATGGGAGGTGTATGCAGGGATATGGTCCGTGTGCAGGTCAGTGGGACTAGGCAGAAAATGGTTCGGCACAGCCAAGAAGGGCCAAAAGGCCTGTTTCTGTGCTGTAGTTTCTATGGTTTGTATTAATAAAGCACCTTGTTAAATGTATAAAACATGTCTGCATCAGTGTTATCTTGTATTTCCATACAATGTTACATTAGGCGGTTACACATCTATTGTCAGATATTGTCGTTGTGGTGTTGGAGGTTGCGTTCAAGAAAACAATGAAATGCCGTGCTGCCGTCACCATCTGTTCTGGCACGTCATGACAGCGGTTTTAGAAAGCTCCGGTTTCCCCGTACACACTACAACGCCCAACTGGCACTTTCAGATTTAAACACTCCGGAGAGCATTTTAGAAAAGCTCCATTTTCAGGGGAGGAAAACGCTGTTTCAGTGTGGACGGAGGGTCAAAACAAAGAGGAAAAGTTTCAGTCATGGATTTATCGGCAGGAGGAGAAGATGGCAGCGCGCTGCAGCTCACAGCGGCCACTCCGGTGGTGATGTCTGTTATCTGTCAAGTAGGGTGTCGTGCACAATCCTGATTTGATGGAGACAGACGTGACAGCACAGAGGAACATCTGGTGAAACTTCTGAAATGCCTGCTTTGCTGCTGCTGCTGCTACTGTGTGAACCATAATCTCCGGAGGGGAAGGCCCCCGAGTCCTCGGCCTTGCTTGCTGCTCGGCGGCCGGGGCAGGGTCGTAGCGATCGGCAGAAGATGGTGCTCGGTGTTGGAGGGCTGGTCGGAGGTTCAAAGTTTTTGGACGGACTCAGAGTCCGCTGTGGTTGGGTGCTTCTAATGGTGTGGTATCGGAAAGTTTGAGGCGCTTGGAGGTTCATGGTAGGGAGAGTTTCTCCCTTCTACCATCTGCGTGAGATGAGGCGGCTATCGGAACTTGGAGACTTTTTTTACCATGCCCATAGTCTGCTCTTTATCAAGTTACGGTATTGCTTTGCACTGTTGTAACTATATGTTATAATTATGTGGTTTTGTAGTTTTAGTCTTGGTTTGTCCTGTGTTTCTTGTGATATCATTCTGGAGGAACATTCTAACATTTTTTAATGCATGCATTTCTGAATGACAATAAACAAGGACTGAGTGTCCTCATAATCTATCCGGTCTAGTGCGGACATAGCCTTAGCCTGGCTTCTATTTGCCAAGTACCATTCCAGCACAGATAAGATGAGAGCACCATCTCAAGATGTTCCAAACTGTTCTAATACATCAACTGATTGCCCCATTCACCAATGACCATAGTAAAAGTAGCAATTGAAACTGCTGATATACTGTGTGTATGCACATATAACTGCATGCATGGTCCTAAGGTCATGTGTCACAAAAAACAACCTCCAGCTTTTCAGCTCTACTTATCCAGTGCAGATATGCAATTTCCACCCACCTCCCCCACACTTGCTCAATGGATGTAGGGCAGAGAACTCGAGGACTCCCTAGTGTTTAGATAGCTTATCTAGTTGAGTTCTAGAGCTAGAAAGATTTCAGCTTCATCCTTCTGTCTTTAGTCAACTGTCAGCAACTATAACTTTGGGGCACTAGAAATGGCTTTGGGTTACTGTGCAAAGGGAAACAAATATTAAAATTCTTGGTATTTATTCTGGGCTCTGATGGAAATGCATACTCAGAGGTTAAATGAAGCTCGGATATGCGCTGGCTGTAACCTTTCCTAAGTAAAACAACTTGTTGATACTTGCCCAGAATCATATTTAATGATGGAGCAGTTTCAAGGGTAAAAACACCTACCCCCATTCCTATTTTTCATTTCTATGATTACACATCAGGTGCATTTATCTGGATACAGGTGTTCCCCGCTTTTCGAACGTTCGCTTTACGAAACCTCACTGTTACAAAAGACCTACATTAGTACCCTGTTTTCGCTTTCAGTAGGTGTTTTCACTGTTACGAAGAAAGGCAGCACGCGCCCCGAGCAGCCGCTCTGCCCCAGATTTGGAACGGCATTGCTGAAACACGTTGCATTGAGCAGCCATTAGCAAGATGAGTTCTAACGTGTCGGAAAAGCCTGAAAGAGTAAGGGTGTTACACTTAGCGTAAAACTAGACATAATTAAGTGTTTCGATCGTGGTGAACGAAGCAAGGACAAAGTGAGTTTGGCTTGTGGAAGTTGATGAAGATGTTGAAGAGGTTTTGGCATCCCATGACCAAGAACTGATAGATGAAGAGCTGATGCAATTGGAAGAAGAAAGGATAACAATCGAAACCAAATGCAGAAAGTGAAGCAACTGTGTGAGATTTTCGCTGCAGTGATAAAGTACAACTTTAATTTTGAAAGGGTACGTAAGTTTAGGGGATATTTGCAGGATGGTTTGAGTGCTTACGAACAACTGTATGATAGAAAAATGCGCGAGGCTCAGCAGTCAAGCAAGCCTTCCACATCAGCCAGAGCAGATGACAAACCTTGACCTTTGACATCGAGGCGGGCAGTCATAGGAGAAGATGAGCTGCCTGCCCTGATCGACGTTGAGATGACATCCCCGTGTCCCACACCCCAACACCCGGGCCCCGAACAGATAATGTACCGATTCGCGAAAAACTCAGCGGTAGCCAGGAGGCACACAGCACATCTTTAAGAAAAAAGCTGAAATAAACATGCTAATTAATTAGGTGCCGCCTAGCACGTAATTGTCGGCCCAGATCAGAGGCGATGCAATCGGCAATCGCCTCTGATCTGTGCCGACATTTACGTGCCAGGCAGCACCTAATTAATTAGCATGTTTATTTTGGCTTTTTTCTTAATGATGTGCTGTGTGTCTCTTGGCTACCGCTGCGTTCTTCACGGCAATGTATCGGGTCGGCGGCCCGGAGGGTGGGGGCCACTGCAGCACCCAAACTCCGACAAGTCTAACACACCATCATCAGTGTGCTCGGCGCTGTTTTCCCAATTCCGGTAAGTGATACTACACTGTACATACATTATTTTACTTTATATAGGCTGTGTATTTTTACGTGTTATTTGGTAGATTTGGCAGCTTCATAGTTTAAAGGTTACTGGAGCGCGTGTTTATGCCAACAGCGCTTGCGTGAGATTTTCATTACGGAGATCTGTGCAGGCAATCGTTGTATGGAAGTATTTCTACTTTATATAGGCTGTGCATTTATCATATCATTCCTGCTTTTACTATATGTTACTGTTATTTTAGGTTTTATATGTTATTTCACATGATTTGGTAGGTTATTTTTGGGTCTGCGAATGCTCACAAAATTTTCCCATATAAATAAATGGTAATTGCTTCTTCACTTTACGACATTTTGGCTTACGAACCGATTCATAGGAACGCTCTACCTTCGGATGGTGGGGGAAACCTGTAAGGAGGAAAAGGAAAACTACGGTTGATAAATCCACCTAGCAAATGGATTATACCTTACAAAGAAGTCAAAAAGCATTTTCTTCTATTCTTCAGTCCTGCCCACACACAGAGTTTAAGATTTAAACATGATAATCTAAAAAAAAATTTAAATCAAACTGAGAATATTTGAGACACAGGAAACTATAGACATTGAAATCTGGAGCAACAATCTGCTGGAGGAAATGAACAGACTGAGCAGCACTGGTGGGAGAAGCAAAACTGAGCAGCATTTTGGGTCAAAACTAAGGAGACAAGATGGCCAGGCGAGAGAAGGAGAGTGGCAAGAAAGGATTCTGATGCAATTTGGTGGACTAAGAGGAGGTGTAAAATGATAGGCAGGCAGGGGAGATAAGCAAGGGTGGAGTTGGAAACACTGACAGGTGAATGATAAATGGAGGGAGGGAGGGAGAGAGAGAATAAAGAAAACACAAATGGAGCAAGGTGGGGGAGGGGAGTGTGAAGATGGCAGACAGCTGCAGGAGGGAGATGAGCAGGAACACACACACACACACTACCATATTTGTGTTTAAGCAGTGGATTCAGAATATTGGTTAAAAAGTACAAAGTAATACTCATTACAGTGCTGTGTAATTTCCTACAGACTCCACCCAGCCACTGTTATATCTGAAAATGTGGCCATTCTCCAATAAATAGAAACAGGTTTTTTCCTCATATATTCTGAAAACACCCAAAACCAAATTATAGCAAGTGGGTGGAATCAACTAGTGAACCCTCAATACTGTAAAAAAAAATCCCAACCATGCTATTAGTGTGGGTGCCAATGTTTACATGATATTTTTGTAAATAGTTTAAAGTCATTCAATCTTACTCTGCACATAACTGTCTCCATGTAAAATTTGATAGAAAGCAGCACCACCATGCTGTAACCTGAGAAATAGCAGGCAGCTCTCCTGGTTATTATTTAGTAGGATCCACATTACTGAATAAATGCAATGTACATAATGTTAAATACAACCCTTCCCTGGCAGTTTCAACAAAACATAATGAAGAAGCACCACACGTATACACAATATGGTGTAAAACAGCATCTTGCTTGCGTTCACCAGCAACTTTGACGTGTGGTGCTTGATCTTCAACACTAAATGGGAAAACAATAATTCCTAGCAATTTGATGTCTACTGAATGTGATACATAATAAATAAAACTTGAGCCTTTTTTTAAAAAAGTCAATTTTGATAAGTAGCAATATTGTGCTCTTTATCCCAAAGTAGAAATAAAACATATACTGTATGTATACAAATCATCAGAAGCAAGGACAAAAAAAGTAGAACAAATCAACTTGTATTCACACCTTTGTTTACTTCAGGGGATACAGAAGTGCTTTATGGTCTATCTAGTGATATCTAGTCAGTCACTTTCTGGATAAATAAACCAGAAACCAAAACTGACAATCTAGAATTTTATGTTCAATCTCATTACTCTGAGGGAATTTAAATTCAGTTAATTAAAAAGATCTTCCGTCCTTGGACTCACTTTACACCGCACGCTGTCAGAGCAGTGCTGCCAGGATAATCAAGGACACGACCCACCCAGCCAACACACTTTTCGTCCCTCTTCCCTCCGGGAGAAGGCTCAGGAGTTTGAAGACTCGTATGGCCAGATTTGGGAACAGCTTCTTTCCAACTGTGATAAGACTGCTGAACGGATCCTGACCCGGATCTGAGTCGTACCCTCCAAATATCCGGACCTGCCTCTCGGTTTTTTTTGCACTACCTTACTTTCCATTTTCTATTTTCTATTTATTATTTATAATTTAAATTTTTAATATTTACTATCGATTTGTACTCCAGGGAGCGGGAAGCACAGAATCAAATATCGCTGTGATGATTGTACGTTCTAGTATCAATTATTTGGCGACAATAAAGTATAAAGAATAAAGATCTGGACTAGAAAACAAGGCTAGCGTTAATAATGATGACCACAGAGCTACTCCACTGTACTGTAAAAACAGAAACATGGTCCATTGATAATTAGAGTTATCACCTTTAAGGAAGCAATCTGCATGGTCTGATCCATATGCAAACTAGTTAACCACAATCTGCCCTCTCGTCACCCAGGAGGAAGTCTATCAGTAACACTGCATTGTAATACAATAAGAAACCAGCACATTAAGCTATGCATTGGATCTGGACATTGTGGCTACGTCTACACTACGCCGGATAATTTCAAAAATGCCGGTTTCGAGTAAAAACGATAGGCGTCCACACGTCCACACTAAGCATTTTTCAAAATATCTCCGTCCACATTAGATGGATATTTGGGTGAATCTCCTCCTACTGGGCATGCGCAGGACACACAGAAAACAAGCGAAGAGGAAACTTTATACTTGGTACACGTTTGTCCAGTTACAGAGTAGAAAAACTTAAAAGGAATTGCTCTTGGCTCTCGTGCAGGAGGACCTAAAACTAAAAAAAACAAATACTGGAGTGTATGGAGGCAACCGACACGGAGTTCACAGACAGTATGACCCGGCTGACGACGAACACTGAAAAACTGACTAACTCTGTTGCATTAATAAAGCACCTTGTTAAATGTATAAAACATGTCTGCATCTGTGTTATCTTGTATTTCCATACAATGTTACATTAGGCTATTACACATCTATTGTCAGAGAAGTACTTGCATAAATAGGTAAACCACCTTCACACAAGCAAGGACAGAAAACAGGGCAAAGTGAGTATACTTATTTATTCAGTAAGCTATGGGTCAAAGTATTTGGTGAGTACATTTCTAACTCTTCTGGCTTCAGTCTCGTTGCCGTCTGTTCTGAAATTGTTAGGTTCTGCAAAACGCAGAAACAAATATCGCTGTGATGATTGTACGCTCTTTTTGGCGACTATAAAGTAGTAACAATAATAAGAAGAAGAAAACAATGAAATGCCGAGCTGTCGCCATCTGTTCTGGCACGTCATGACAGCGGTTTTAAAAAGCTCGGTTACCCCGTACACACTGCAACGGATATTAAGTATTTTCAGATTTATTCACTCTGGAGACCGTTTCTGAAAATCTCCGTTTTCGGGGGCTGAAAATGCCATTTCAGTTTGGACAGAAGGTCAAAACGAAGAGAAAAGGCTTTGTTTTCAAAATTATCCGGCATAGTGTGGACGTAGCCCGTAAAGGCCACACGCAGCCCAACCAATCTAGCAAAATCTCAGTAACAATTTGGGGACTGATGACAAAAGTTGGCCAGAGTCAAAAACAGTAAATACAGTAAATATCCAAAGATCAGGCAACATCTGTGCTGACAGCAATAAAATTAATCTTTCAAGTTCATAACATATGCAGCACCTGTAGTATTTTGCTTATGGAATAGCGTGATATGTCACAATCATCCCTTTCTGATATACCAAATTGCACAACCACAGTTCCACTGACAGGAGTATCCTAAAAGAAGTGGTCTCTCAGTGGCACACAGTCATGGACTGGTCCTGAGAATCCCTTGAACTTACTCCAGACTGATCATAACAGTCAAACATGGACTATAAGATCTCCAGGTAACTACCACTTCATATCCACCCTCACCTGATAAACAAGTACTTTTGCATGTACAAACCCCATTTCCAGAAAAGTTGGGATATTTTCCAAAAAGCAATAAAAACAAAAATCTGTGATATGTTAATTCACGTGAACCTTTATTTAACTGACAAAAGTACAAAGAAAAGATTTTCAACAGTTTTACTGACCAACTTAATCGTATTTTGTAAATATACACAAATTTAGAATTTGATGGCTGCAACACACTCAACAAAAGTTGAGACAGAGTTAAAGTAAGATTGAAAAGTGAACAGAATATTCAAGTAACGCCGGTTTGGAAGACTCCACATTAAGCAGGCTAATTGGTAGCAGGTGAGGTATCATGATTGGGTATAAAAGTAGCATCCATCAAAGGCTCAGTCTTTGCAAGCAAGGATGGGTCGTGGCGCACCCCTTTGTGCCAAAATTCGTGAGAGAATTGTTAGTCAGTTCAAAAGGAACATTTCTCAACGCAAGATTTTGGAGAATTTAGGTCTTTCAACATCGACAGTACATAATATTGTGAAGAGATTCAGAGAATTCAGAGACATCTCAGTACGTAAAGGGCAAGGTTGGAAACCACTGTTGAATGCACATGATCTTTGAGGCCTCAGGCGGCACTGCCTAAGAATCCGTCATGCTACTGTGACAATTATAGCCACCTGGGCTTGGGAGTACTTCGGAAAACCATTGTCACTCAGCACAGTCCGTCGCTGCATCCAGAAATGCAACTTGAAACTGTATTACGCAAGGAGGAAGCCATACATCAACTCTATGCAGAAATGCCGGCGAGTTCTCTGGGCCCGAGCTCATCTCAGATGGACCGAAAGACTGTGGAACCGTGTGCTGTGGTCAGATGAGTCCACATTTCAGCTAGTTTTCCGAAAAAACGGGCGTCGAGTTCTCCATGCCAAAGATGAAAACAACCATCCAGATTGTTATCAGCAAAAGGTGCAAAAGCCAACATCTGTGATGGTATGGGGGTGCATCAGTGCCCACGGCATGGGTAAGTTGCATGTATGTGAAGGTACCATTGACTCTGAGGCATATATTAGGATTTTAGAGGGACATGTGTTGCTATCAAGGCGACGTCTCTTCCCGGGACGTCCATGCTTATTTCAGCAGGACAATGCAGACCACATTCTGCACGGGCTACAACAGCGTGGCTTTGTAGACACAGAGTGCGTATGCTTGACTGGCCTGCTGCCAGTCCAGATCGATCTCCTGATGAAAATGTATGGCGCATCATGAAGGGGAGAATCAGACAACGGAGACCACGGACTGTTGCAGCTTAAGTCTTATATCAAGCAAGAATGGACAAAATTTCCAATTGCAAATCTACTACAATTAGTATCCTCAGTTCCAAGACGATTAAAAAGTGTTATCAAAAGGAAAGGGTCGTGCCTCTGTCCCAACTTTTGTTGAGTGTGTTGCAGTCATCAAATTCTAAATTTGTGTATGTTTACAAAATACAATTAAGTTGGTCAGTTAAACTATTGAAAATCTTTTCTTTGTACTTTTGTCAGTTAAATAAAGGTTCACGTGAATTAACATATCACAGATTTTTGTTTTTATTGCATTTTGGAAAATATCCCAACTTTTATGGAAATGGGGTTTGTAGATCATAAAACCATAATAGGAGCAGAATTAGGGCATTTGGTCAATCAAGCTACATGGTTGATTTACTATCCCTCTCAACCCCGTTCTCCTGTCTTTCCCCCAGAACCTTTGATAATTTGACTAATCAAGAACCTAACAATGTCCACTTTAAATATACCAAATGACTTAGCCTTCACAGCCTTCTGTGTCAATGAATTCCACAGATTTGCCATCCCCGGCTAAAAAAATTCCTCCTCATCTTCTTTCTAAATGGATGTCCCTCTATTCTGAGGCTGTGCCCTCGTCTTCAACTCCCACACTGTAGAAAACATCCTCTTCACATCCACTCTATATAGGCCTTTCAATATTTGATAGATTTCAATGAGCTCCCCCGTCATTCATCTAAAATCCAGTGAGTACAAGCCCAGAGGTATCAAATGCTCCTCAAACATTAACCATTTAATTCCTGGAATCATTTTGTGAACCTCCTTGGAACGCTCTCCAATGCTATCACATCTTTTCTTAGATAAGGGGCCCAAAACTGCTCACAATACTCCGAGTGCAATCTGACCAATGCCTTGTAAAGCTTCAGCTTTACATCTTTGCTCTTATATTCTTGTCCTCTTGAAATGAATGCTAACGTTGCATTAGCCTTCCGAATACCTACTCAACCTGCAAGTTAACCTTTCAGGAATCCTACATGAGGACTCCCCAAATCCCTTTGCATCTCTGATTTATGAATTTTCTTCCCACTTAGAAAGCAGTCTCCCTCTTTATTCCTTGTACCAAAATACACGACCATACATTGCCCTACACTGCATTCCATTTGCCACTTAACCCATTCCCCGAAACTGAAAAAAAAATTATTCTGCAGACTCTCTGCTTCCTCAACAGTACCTGCCCCATATCACCTGCAAACTGAGCCACAAAGTTATTAATTCCATCATCCAAATCATTGACATGCAACGTAAAAAGAAGTGGTCCCAACACTAACCCCTGTAGAATACCACTGGATGGTCACTGGCAGGCAACCAGAAAAGGCCCTCTTGGTCCACTCCATGCCTCCTGCTAGTCAGCCAATCTTCTATCCATGCTAGTAGCTTTCCTGTACTACCATGGGGCTGTTATCTTTTTAAACAATCTCATGTGTAACACATTGTCAAAGGCCTT
Source organism: Mobula hypostoma (assembly GCF_963921235.1). Taxonomy (NCBI): domain Eukaryota; kingdom Metazoa; phylum Chordata; class Chondrichthyes; order Myliobatiformes; family Myliobatidae; genus Mobula; species Mobula hypostoma. The sequence continues at coordinate 47,051,105 of NC_086108.1, read as the reverse complement.
CTGAAAATCTGAGTAAACAACATCCATCAACTCTCCTTTGTCTGTCATGTCTGTCATTTAATGAAAAGAAGTCCAACACATTTGTCAGGCAAGATTTCCTATTAATGAAACCATGCTGACTTCAGCTTATTTCATCAGATGTATCATATGCCTTAAAATCACCTTGAAAACTCATCCTTAATAATGGACTCAAACATCTTCCCAACCACTGAAGTCAGCTAACTGTCCTAGAGCAACACATATCAAAGTTGCTGGTGAACACAGCAGGCCAGGCAGCATCTCTAGGAAGAGATACAGTCGACATTTCGGGCCGAGACCCTTCGTCAGGACTAACTGAAGGAAGAGTTAGTAAGAGATTTGAAAGGGGGAGGGGAGGGGGAGATCCAAAATGATAGGAAAAGACAGGAGGGGGAGGGATGGAGCCAAGAGCTGGACAGGTGATTGGCCAAAGGGATAGGAGAGGATCATGGGACAGGAGGTCCGGGAAGAAAGACAAGGAGGCGGGGGGGGGGACCCAGAGAATGGGCAAGGGGTATAGTGAGAGGGACAGAGGGAGAAAAAGGATAGAGAGAGAGAAAGAATGTGTGCATACAAATAAATAACGGATGGGGTAAGAGGGGGAGGTGGGGCATTAGCGGAAGTTAGAGAAGTCAATGTTCGTGCCATCTTTTTCTCCCTCTGTCCCTCTCACTATACCCCTTGCCCATCCTCTGGTTTCCCCCCCCCCACCCTTTTCCTTCTCCCTGGGCCTCCTGTCCCATGATCCTCTCATATCCCTTTTGCCAATCACCTGTCCAGCTCTTGGCTCCATCCCTTCCCCTCCTGTCTTTTCCTATCATTTTGGATCTCCCCCCTCACCCTTTCAAATCTCTTACTAGCTCTTCCTTTAGTTAGTCCTGACGAAGGGTCTCGGCCCAAAACGTCGATTGTACCTCTTCCTAGAGATGCTGCCTGGCCTGCTGCGTTCACCAGCAACTTTGATGTGTCTTGCTTGAATTTCCAGCATCTGCAAAATTCCTCGTATAACTGTCCTAGAATTTCCTTTCTTCTGCCCCGCCCCCTCCTTAAATGGTTTTCCAGTGACCCCAGGACCAAAAAGTGCCGTTAAACCATACATCATTTGGCTGATATCCTCATTGTCAAAAAGCTGACAACACAACCAACAGCATCTGTCCCAGACCAGACACAGTAGCTGGTGAAACTTTACAGCTTAACATCAGTGGTTGGGAAGTTGTTGGAGTCGATTGTCAAGGATGAGGTTACAGAGTACCTGGAGGCATATGACAAGATAGGCAGAACTCAGCATGGATTCCTTAAAGGAAAATCCTGCCTGACAAACCTATTACAATTTTTTGAGGAAATTACCAGTAGGCTAGACAAGGGAGATGCAGTGGATGTTGTATATTTGGATTTTCAGAAGGCCTTTGACAAGGTGCCACACATGAGGCTATTTAACAAGATAAGAGCCCACGGAACTATGGGAAAGTTACATACGTGAATAGAGCATTGGCTGATTGGCAGGAAACAGAAAGTGGGAATAAAGGGATCCTATTCTGGTTGACTGCCGGTTACCAGTGGTGTTCCACAGGGGTCAGTGTTGGGGCCACTTCTTTTTACATTGTACATCAACAATTTGGATTATGGAATAGATGGCTTTGTGGCTAAGTTTGCTGACGATATGAAGATAGGTGGAGGGGCCGGTAGTGCTGAGGAAACGGAGAGTCTGCAGAGAGACGGATAGATTGGAAGAATGGGCAGAGAAGTGGCAAATGAAGTACAATGTTGGAAAGTGTATGGTTATGCACTTTGGCAGAAAAAATAAACGGGCAGACTATTATTTAAATAGGGAAAGAATTCAAAGTTCTGAGATGCAACGGGACTTGGGAGTCCTCGTACAGGATACCCTTAAAGTTAACCTCCAGGTTGAGTCAGTAGTGAAGAAGGTGAATGCAATGTTGGCATTCATTTCTAGAGGAATAGAGTATAGGAGCAGGGATGTGATGTTGAGGCTCTATAAGGTGCTGGTGAGACCTCACTTGGAGTACTGTGGGCAGTTTTGGTCTCCTTATTTAAGAAAGGATGTGCTGACGTTGGAGAGGGTACAGAGAAGATTCACTAGAATGATTCCGGGAATGAGAGGATTAACATATGAGGAACGTTTGTCCTTGGACTGTATTCCTTGGAGTTTAGAAGAATGAGGGGAGACCTCATACAAACATTTCGAATGTTGAAAGGCATGGACAGAGTGGATGTGGCAAAGTTGTTTCCCATGATGGGGGAGTCTAGTACAAGAGGGAATGACTTAAGGATTGAAGGGCACCCATTCAGAACAGAAATACGAAGAAATTTTTTTAGTCAGAGGGTGGTGAATCGATGGAATTTGTTGCCACGGGCAGCAGTGGAGGCCAAGTCATTGGGTGTATTTAAGGCAGAGACTGATAGGTATCTGAGTAGCCAGGGCATCAAAGGTTATGGTGAGAAGGCGGGGAAGTGGGACTAAATAGGAGAATGGATCAGCTCATGATAAAATGGCGGAGCAGACTCGATGGGTGGAATGGCCTACTTCTGCTCCTTTGTCTCAAGGTCTTATGGTCTAACTGGCAGGACTTAGTTTCAACAGGAAAAACTGCCAAAAGATATTTATATTCAAAGAGATACATGATTAGCACAAGAAAAACATTTGAAACACAATGACAGTTACCACAGTCTCGAACTCACTGCCTGTAAGAAGGTGAAAATAGAATCAACCAGGGCTTTCCAGACAATAGGCACAGCACTAAACTGAATTTAATATGTATGACTATAAGGAAAAAAACTAGAAAAAAAAGTAGGGAATGGAACTTTTAAGAGCACCCTACTTAGAGCTGGCAAAGAACTGATAGGCCAGATGGGTTTGTCTTGCATCATTCTATACATGGTGATCTCTACCATCAAGGTCAAATGCAAATAGTTCATGAAATACAACCACCTGCAGATCTCCCTCCAAATTACCCTTAATTGTAAATAAGCACCATTAATTGTAATTTTTTTTTAAATCACAGCTAGACTGAAATTGTGCAGCTCTACTGAACAAAAGAAACTGATTCTGTTAAACTCTAAACTGAAAGACAGTATATACAACAGAATGCAAGCACACCTTTAGTATTCCAATCATGTCTCAGCCTGGATTATGTGCTTAAGTCTCTGCAACAAGACTTGAATCCATGACCTCTTGACAATTGCTATCACTGACTCAAGGATAATAAGCTTGCTCTCCTTCCACAGAAATACATTTATATTATGATAAAATTTCATATTATTTAAGTGTTTTAGTGAAAATGCATTCCAGAAATTGAAATAATCTGTAATGGAAACATACATTGCCAGTATTGCTCATGCAGAAAGTCAAATTTGTGGATGGAGTACCAAACAGTATTTAGTAATCAGGGTACTTCAAAATTTGTTATCCTTCCTCTTTCATACATTGACAACCCATCTTAAGCATTTTCCCACTTTATTGTAAGAGATAATACCAATCAAGTTCCATCTCCTACCATTCAGAGGATAATCTGTTCTTCTAAATGAAATAGCAATTCAACTTGCAACTTTTCCAATTTTCTCCCAAATCACACTGTAATTGGTGTCGACCATATGGTCAACACTACCCTGGAGTACCCAAATGCAATATGGTAATCAGTGTGTAGGGTACCTGTGTTCAGTCTACAGGAGTGACTTGGAACTCACGCTGCCTGCCACTTGAATTACCATCCCATTCCAAATATGGTTTCATGTGCTGTCACAACAATGCCAATGTAGCTTAAGGAAAAGTGCCTCACCATCTGTCTGGGCATACTGCAGGTTTCCAGACTCAGTACCAAATGCAGCAACAATATTTGCTTTCTCTGTCTAATTTGGAACTGATCATTTCTATGTTATCTATATTTGTTCTTAACTCAATTTTTTAATCTCCATTAGTACCACCTATGTATTATCTATATCCTCATCTATAGATTGCCGGCTGGTGGTGTAGTGGCATCAGTGCCAGACTTTGGAGCGAAGGCTCTCGAGTTCGAATCCAGCCGGCTCCATGCTTTCCATCCGTGCTGGGTTGAGTGTTGAGCTAGCAACTCGGCTTTGTAAAAATAAGAAAGCCTGCTAAAAAAAAAACGCTGTCCTGACAGCGTCCCGATGACTCTACTCGGAGTTAAGGGCTTCCTTCTTCTCTTCATCTATAGATAAAAAATATCTGTATTCTTACTCTCTAACTTGGTTCCAATATTTCACCTTCATTAATCAGATGACAATCCTGGCCTCCACCTATCAGAACTATTCACTTTGTTCATTAATTTCACAAAAAGAAAGCAGCACATAATAAGCAAGAATCAAAATTATCCAATGTTATCGGAATCCTGTTGTTACATAAACATTGGTCTTCTGCATTGATCAATTAAAAGAAAGGAAAGCCTAATTTATCAACTGAGGTACCATTTGTCTACTACTAACCTTATCTATCATGAAGCATTCACCATCATATTAAAATGTGTAAGAATAACATTATAGCATAACTTTCTTCAACCTATCCTCAGAAGATTTGGCATTGACTTATAAATAAATAGTACCGCCTCCCGTGCAAAGCAGTCAACATTGACACATTCAAACAGCTACAAACACTTACAGCCAACACAAAAAGTGACTTAGTCAAATATGCAGAAAGGAAATACAGTATTCTTCCTGCTTCTAAATCATTGATAACAGCTCATAATATTGGCAATTGAAAGAGCAAGCACAGACTGGCAATCTTAATGCAGGTTACAACATAACCTTGAACGCAAGTATCTCAAGTTGCATTAAACTTTTGCTCTGTTCTCACAAACATCAGAAGTAGCAAAATATAAAGGGAAACATAATTAGCTCCAGTAATAATTTCTAGCTCTGCAATTATTTAGTGCAATCTGAAGGGTACAACTGGATGGCAGCAGGCAGAATGCCTATTAGGGGCAGTTCGGTTTTCAGTCAGCTTGTAACACACTGACACTACCATAATTAAATTTAAGTTCTTCTGCTGAAAAAGTTTGACTTTCGGAAGGTCTGTGGTGGTTTACTGAAGATATATGTTATGATAAAACTCAACAGATTTTACTTCTTTCAGTAACTCACTAATTTGCCCAATCGAAAAGCTATTACAAAAGCTAGTGCCATAAGATGACAAGACATAGCAGCAGAATTAAGCCATTCAATCATGGCTAAAAACTCTCTCCACTTGCAGCACTTTGCTTATGGAGTAGCCTGATATGTCGTAGTCATCTCTTTCTAATTAATATACCAGATGCCACAACCACGGTATCAGAATATACCGTTCCACTGACAGAATTTGGGTGGTCTCAGTGGCACACAGTCAAGGAGTGGTCCTGAGAATCCCTTGTATTTACTCCAGACCTGTCACAACAGTCAAACATGGGCCAGAAAACCTCCAGGTAACTACAACTTCACATCCACCCTCACCTTCACAAGTACTTCATGTTGATTAGACCACAAGGCCATAATAGGAGCAGAATTAGGCCATTTGGCCCATTGTCTGCTTCACCATTCCTTCCTGGCTGATTTAATATACCTCTCAACCTTATTCTCCTGCGTTCTCCCTGTAACCTTTGGTGCCCTGACTAATCAAAAATCTATCAACATTAGCTTTAAATATACCCAATGAATTGGCCTCCACGGCTGTCTGTAGCAATGAATTCCATAGATTCACTATTCTCTGGAAAAACAAGTTCCTCTTCATCTTCATTCTAAAGGAACATCCTTCTATTCTGAGGCTGTGCCCTCTAGTCCTAGACTCGCTCACGTTCCAACATGCACTTTATCCAGACCTTTCATATTTCAATGAGATCACCCCTCCCTCATCTTTCTCAACTCTACTGATTACAAACATAAAGACCCTCATCCCTGAGGTCATTCTTGTGAACCTCTTCTGAACCCTCTCCAATGCCAGCATATCTTTACTTAGATATGGGCCCAAAACTGCTCACAGTACTTCAAACATGTCTGACTAATGTCTTTTAAAGTCTCAGCATTATACAATATACTTTTTTTTATATAGTCCCAATCCCCTTGAGATGAATGTTAACATTACCTTTACCTACACTGCCACCAACTCAACCTGCAGGTTAACCTTTAGGGAATTCTACCCTTGTACTCCAAGTTCATTAGCATTTCAAATTTCTGAATTACCTCCCCGTTTAGAAAATAACTTTGATTAAATTGGGCTCACTTTGAACATACAATCTAAATTTAGTATACGGTAAATTTAGAACTCTAGAACCATGAAAACGACCAACTATCTATGCTCCTGCACAAATCACCATTCACAGTGCAGGGAGGCCCTGCGAGTCCCACTTCATATCCTCCCCCAAATCACAAACTGCAGATTGGGCAATTGTATCGTCTTCAGCAAGGCCAATCAGCAAGTATGCAGCAGGAGGCTGGTTCTGTTTACCTTCCACTGACTAGTGTGTGTTGTAGTACTTACAAAACATGACATGAAGGCTGCAGATACGGCAGAGGGATCATCTGCCAGAAACAGCTAAACTGCATTGAGGCAAGAACACGTAAAGTCCACAGCTACAACCTCCATTAAATTCGATATTTATCATATTTTGAAAGGAAGTTAAATTCTCTTTTCTTGATGAGTACACATTCTTTATTGCCACACAGAATTTGCATAGATAATAGCATTTTTAAAAATACTGTATTTGCCCAAAAAATATTTAAAAAGCTCATTTTATTTTTACACGTATATTCAATATTGATGCTTTTTCATGTGAGAATAACCATAATTCTTTGACGTCTAAGGTTCAAGGTAAATTTATTATCGATGTATACAGTATACAACTTTGAGATTCCTCTCAAATATATATTATAATCCCGTGAGCATACTTTTAAAAAGTTTAATATATCAGATTACCGATGGCTACTGTGGCAAAGAAAAAATGTCAGCAATATTCCATTTGAGTATCTTCCCCACGGTTTTATTTCATCCCCACAGGATAAAAGGGTACCACTGTGTCTAATTTGTATGACTACTCTTTCAAATGGGCCATGTAAACTGAGGAATGACTTGGAGACAGTGCATAAGGCCAAGACAAGACATGACATTGGATTACTTCAAAAAACTACGTGATAATTTTCCAATCAAGACCGCAGTAAAGTGAATGTTTAGTGGAAAAAGCAGCAAAGATAGACAAACGTTTACTTGTAACCTATTGCAAAAGCTGGCAAGCCACATAATATAGGTGAATCATTGACAGCCTGCAGTTTCTGTTGTAATTTCTACTATTATAAATCAGAGCGCATATGAAACTATTCAAGCTATCCCCTTGAGCAACTCAACAGTATCAAGGCATATTGATGAAATGTCAGATAATGTGGAAAAACAACTAGTAGCACAAGTGCAAGTTAAGAAGTTTGCCCTGCAAATCGATGAAAACATATTACATGATAATGAAGCCCCTCTGACGACATATGTTTGGCTTCTGAATGATGACCAGGCCAGTGAGGAAATGCTTTTTGCCTGAAAGCTTAAGACATTGGGTCATCCACTATCAATATTTGGTTACAAAAAATTGGGAAGACGCTTGCACGACACCCTTTCTGCTGTAATAATGGCTGTCAACTTCAAATCAAATGCATTTCAAGATAACCTTTTTCAACATCTTTGTGTGGAAAATGAAGATTTTGAATGGCAACTAATGCATCCAGAGGTCCGAGGTCCAGATCTGCTGGAAATGCATATTCCAGATTGGCTGGTGGATCCATTTGGGGTGAATGTGAATGATGTTGACACCACATTGCAAGAATGTCTTACTGAGCTGCAGAGTAATATGTCACTGAAGTAAGGATGTTGTGAAAAGAGGTGATCTTCGAGTATTGTTAACCAAGTTGCAGCCAGATATTCAAAAATTCGCTCATTTCATCAGTTGCAAGGATCTCACTAAATACTGAAAGTAACAATATTAAACAGTTTTTTCTTTGCTGGTTAGAAAAATATATATATTATCAAGTATCCTTTCAAGAGTTTTGAAATAGATTTATTTTCACAATACACCTGTAACATTATATTTAACATATAATACTTGTATCCTATTAAAACATAAATATTGATGTATATTTGAATAGCTAGTACAGTTGTCAAAAAAAAGACTTTAGCAACTAATGGAGACTGTGGAGGGTGGGAGACACCGAGGTAAATGAAGGTGGGCCATGAGCAGAAAAAGGCTGAGAACCACTGGTGTAAACTACAGGTTGTTTTGATGGCTGTACACATCCAGATTTTCCCATGTGATTGATAGAATGAATTGCAGAACCTGCAGTCAGTGAATGGTTGGAATGAATAGCTCCAGTGTGATATTAGGATTGTGTTATTGTTTAACTTTATAACTAGCAGTTCTAGGGAAGTCACTCTCACATGTACTCCTAAATCCTATAGACAAACAAGCTTTAAGTCTTCACTTAGAACTGTAGCTGATCACTTACAAAAATCATTCTAGGTTCAATTCTATACCTGAAATAGCACCAACAGCTTTGCGTTGCATTTCTGCACAAAATAACTAATGACACTGCCCAAACCAAATTTTACACTGGACTCAAGAAAAGTCTGCGCGAGGAGTGGCGCCCCACACAGACGTCCAATCTGCGCCTTGTAAGGCATGAAAATGCCCGACCCAGGCCTCTCATGGTCTGAGTCGACGTTCCCTCCTCCCCCTCCCCAAGACAAGTGTCCATAATTTACAAAATCAAGAGAGACTTTGATTTAATGGTTCATCTGTTTTTGTAAGCATGGATGAGACTTGAAGTCCATAGTTAAACTAAACTAACCATGAATATGAGGATAGACTGATGCAGCAGGGTGACACATTTGGTACAGCATGGCAAACAGCAATGAAAACTATAGCACTGCTTTCGAAATCTCATTGCAAGTCTCTCAACATTTCACATAGCATAGCAAACAGACCAAAAGGTTGAAAAGGAATGCCTTAGATTCCATTCTGGATTAAATTGGTTATTTTTACACATTTATCCCGACAGAATAGCAACGAGTGTCAGTAATGCAATCAATAAATCTAATATTCACTAATAAATGAAATTTAAGTAGTCTAAATGAAAGGGGAAGAGAATACTAAGATTATCAAAGCAATTGTGAATCTCAGTATATGACAAGCATATCTATACAACTGTGTTAGTCACCTTCGTTAAGCGTAAAAACAGCTTCATCTAAAGCATTTGAAATGATGCACAAAGAAAGGTTCATGCTGATGAATAAAGAAAACTATTTTCATTAATTATTTACCACCCATCTTTGAAATGAATATCACTGTTCACTTTACTGGGATGACAGCTTTAAGCCAAAAGGGCTTAAGGTCTTTGAGATCAATCATCATACCCAATGACCAAGCAGTTCTATCAAAATGAAAAAATATATTCAAAATGTCCATTCTCTTTCCATTCTGCTTGATACAATGTGAAAGGCAGTGAAAGATGAAAAGAGAATAAACTCTCGGCCATTTGAAAAAGATGAAATGGATTATTTATGTACTGCAAAACACAATTGTTAACATTTACATTAACTCTCCAAAATGTTCTCTCAAGGGGGCTAATAAACAAGATTTTAAAAAGCTGAAGATTCAATCTTGTAGCCTGAAAAGAAATCTAAACAATTTAAATTCTTTTACCACATGGTTTCCCCATGCAAAAAAAAACCTAAAACATAAAAGAAACGATTCACGGTTGAGTTAAAGGAAACAACCACCAACTACGTTGACTTTCACATATATTCACCATTTCTGCCACTAAACCAAATTTGTTTTGCTTCTAATAAATCAAAGTATTCTAGTAAAAGTTCCTAAATGTTACAATGGATCTTCTCCACTTGCCCTGCCTCTTTGAATCAACTTTGCCAAAAGCCTACTGAGACTGCTGGTTTGTGCTTTTATTGTACTTGGAAAGAGATGTGCTCTTTTCAGTAATCCACCAGTTCCACTTCAATAAACAAGACTAACTTTGGCTGCATAAATTAATTCAGCCAGTAGTTATTCCCCAATGTGATCACATCATTTCCCAAAACAAATATTCTCTGGGATATGTCAATGGCTTTAGATTATTTGAAGCTTTGTTGATAGTCATCATCACAACTGTGGAAATTAAAAATGGACTCAACTTCGTTACTGTATGTGGAAAACAACATTTTCCCTGAGTGATGTTGCCATCTTTGGATTATGCATTCTTTTGCCCTTGTTGAGGTGATTTTCATTCCTGCCCAAAATATAACATACAAGTGCACTATAAAAGTCCCTATAGACAAGAGTCAAAAGCAAGGTGCTTAGTCAAAGCCAGCAAGTTCAGTGGAAGATGAGTGATAAGAATGTGAACAATACTAATCACTACACAGATAAAAGTTGCTGGTGAATGCACATGTACTTTTTGCACAAATTATTCAATTAGCAATTGGCGATTGCTGGAGCAGACGTGGTGCCGATTCGAAGCAGCAGATCTGAGGCATGGCAAGTCAAAGCAGTGGGGCCTAAGCCTGAGAGCGAGGAGCAAGCCGATGCTAGGCCAGGTTGGAAAGGTCAGATAGGTGCCAAATTGAGGTACCGGGGCTCAGGCCTGAGAGTATATCAGGGCAGCAGGGCCCGAGTCCAAAGGCAAGGAACACACTGATGTTTGGCCAACTTAAGCACTGGGCCAGATTGAAAAGGTCAGGGTGTCAGGACTGGAGAGGGACAGGCCAGTGTCTGAGGTGAACTGAGGCTGTGGCCTGAAATTAACAGGGTCTGGGACTGCCACAGGCTTTGTGGCTGTGAACTCACTTTCATATGCTTTAGTTCTGAATTTTATTTGCTTACTTTTTATTGTTTGCACAATGTGGCTTTATTTGACCATGGATGCTTGACTGTCTTCTTTTTTAACGGGTTCTTTTGAGTTTGTTTTGTGGCTGCCTGTAAGGAGACGAATCTCAAGGTTGTGTATAGTATACATACGTTACTAATAAAAGTACTTTGAACTTTTACTGCTTATTAATACTCCAAGCAACCTTTTCTGAACATGTGTGTCTTCAGCCAAGATCTGCGGCATTTTCAACCACAGTTTCAATCACCACATTAAGATTCACAACTTCAGTTTCAATCTTCTTGCTAAATCTATTAAGATCATGTAAACCAATGACTCAAAGATGTATTCAATTTAATATGATTCTATTTTCCCCAAGGTAATTTAAATTTTAATTTAAATCTTCCTTTTTCAATGTCTGTTCTTGCCAGGGAATTTCCTCTCTGAAATTCCCTACTTTAACCTACAAACTGAGGTAGGGGTATCTCTAACATGAAGGGAAGCTTTTTTCAGGCACTGGCTTGATTGATACAGCAAACGGTAAACAAAAGAAAAAAAAAGTTTGAGAGAAACCAAAGGTCCCTCTCTCACCTTATTTCCTTGCCTGCCCATCACCTCTTTCTGGTGCTCCTCCCCCTTTTCTTTCTTCCATGGTCTTCTGTCCCCTCCCCTATCAAACTCCCCCTTCTCCAGCTGTATCTCTTTCACCAATCAACTTCCCAGCTCTACTTCATCCCTCCTGGTTTCACCTATCACCTTGTGTTTCTCTCTTCCCTCCCCCCACCTTTTAAATCTACTCATTTTTTTTCCAGCCCTGCCGAAGGGTCTGGGCCCAAAACATCAACTGTACTTTGTCCATAGATGCTGCCTGGCCTGCTGAGTTCCTCCAGCATTTTATGTGCGTTGCACAGTCAAAAGGAGAAGTTTTAGAATTCCTGAAGACTCAAATAAAGCATTTTATAGAGTAGAAGCATTGCAGTTTAATACGCAGATATTGAAGAGGCAATGAAAGTAAAGAATGTGAAAAGTTCAGTTTCAGAGAAATAGAAAATGATTTCAAAGGAGCAAGGCATCAGCCTGGACTATCAGCAGCAAACACTGTGATGAAAAGGAACAAAGCCTAGATGTTCAACCTCTTTAGACTGTGCTTGTCAACACATAAATCAACATCTACGTACTTTGGCTTCTTCATTAACTTCTCCCTCTTCCCTCAGGCTCAGGGATGACTTGTTTCTATTCAGCTCCGAGATTGCTAATGTGATCAGTGTGGCCAAAGGATAAGCCAGAGAGGAGCTGGGTGATGGGCAATTATGGTATTATTCATAAAACCAAAGATGCTCAGTGCCACCCTTTACGTTGATTATTTATTTTAAGTAGTCATAGGCCAAGATTCCCAAAAGTCACTGGAGATGTTAAGCATTTACAAGGTAACTGTGAGAAGCATCCTGGAATCATTTCTGCCCACCTGGTCATGTTTTTCCATGATGGAGCATAAGAAAATGGGCTCACTGGATCTGGGCAAGTGTGATTACACCCTTGATGTTTCAGTGCTTGATGTTAGCATGAAAGAGGATGTTTATCCTCAAGTGACTGTAGAAGATTTTGCAGACAGTACCTCTCCAAGGCTTTGAGATGCTTGTATAAGGTAACCCATGTCTCAAAAGAATACAAGATGGCCAAGATCACTGCTGTCCAGCAGATGATAAACTTCGTGCCAAATCTGGGGTCTTGATATTTAAATGTTCTTCCTTCAATGGTCAAAAACTCTGTTGGCAGTCTGAAGCCAATGGGGAAAATTCACTGACATTTGCTCTTTTTGGAAGATAACACCCATGCTTATGGAACTGTTAGGGCCTCTGCTGTACAGAAGAGAGCAGGTAGGTAAGGGATGTTTGTTCAGTAAACCTTTTGTACATAGTCCTTTTTCATTTTTGTTTCAGTGAATGAATCAATGATTTCTGGAAGCTTAGCCTCCAAATGTGTACATGATCAAATTTGTACTACAGCTAAATAACCAAAGTGGAGTGTCCTTGTTTCTGAATTGCAACTGGTTTATTAGCATCACATGAACTGAGATAAAGTGAAAAACCCATACACATCATATTAAAGTACAAAGTACATTAAGGTAGAACAAAGGGAAAAATCAATTAAATACAGAACATAGTGATATGATTATAGAGAAAGTACAGTGCAGGTAGACAATAATGTGCAAGAGCCATGACAAAGTAGATTGCTCAGTCAAGAATTCAGCTTTATCACAGAAGAAGTCCATTTAGGAGTCTTGTCACAGCAGAACAGAAGCCTGGTGGTGCATGATTTCAAACTTTTGTATCTTCTGCCAGATAGAAGGCGGGGGGGGGGAGAAAGAAGAGGGAATGTCAAGGGTGGGGGGAGAAGAGAGAATGTCAAGGGTGGGAGGAGTCTTTGATACTCTTGCCTGCTTTTCTGAGGCACAGAGAAATGTAGTCAGAAGAGTCCATGGAGGAGAGAACTGCGGCAACAACACCTTGCAATTTCTTGTGGTTTTCAGGAGAGCAGTTGCCATACCCAGCTGTAATGCATCTTCTGTAGTGTAACTATAAAAATAGGTGAAGGTCAATAGGGACCTGCTGAATTTCCTTATCCTCTGAAGGAAGTAAAGGTGCTAGTATGCTCTCTTGGCCATAGCCTCTACATAGCCGGACCAAAACAAGCTGTTGGTGATGGTACACCCATCAATTTGAAGCCTTCAGCCATCTCCACCTCAGCACCTTTGATACACTCAGGGGCACGTGTTCCGTAATTTTTCCTTAAATCAATGAGCAGCTCTTTTGTTTAGTTGATATTGAGGGAAAGACTGCTGCCATGAAGAAGTTTCCCTTTTTGTCCTGTAGTTTAGCACCACTCCAGCAGGAAGCTGGTTAAAGGTGAAGAGTCAAGAGGAAAAAGATTGGAAATAGTTTAGAGCAATGAATTGTGTTGCTCAACACTGGTCTGTGCCGAGATTAGGTTTCTTGTGCACCATAGATTAAGGTCACGGTTTGCTTGTCATCATGTCAAAGATGTAGGATGGTGATGAATTCTTGACTGGCACACTCAGATGTTTTCAAAAGGTCAAAAAATGCCAGATATGATGGGAAATGCTTTATCCCATGTTTTTTTTGGAAGTCATGTCTTGATCATCATTACCACAATCTCTGGATTAAAAGAATTTACAATGATTGTGGAAGCTGCTCTATGACCATTGGGAGAAGGGATTTGAGGTCAGAATCAGATTTAATATCACTGGTTATGCTGTGAAATTTGTTGTTTTATGGCAGCAATATATATTTTTTAAAAAGATATATACATTTCTCAGATAGATACATATAAAAAAATAATTAGTGCAAAAAGAAGAAAAAATAGTGAGGTAGTATTCATGGGTTCATTGTCTATTTAGAAACCTGATGGAGGGGGAGAAGCTGTTCCTGAAACCAAAAATTCTGTAGAAATTTACAAGCATCATTGGTGACGTACCAAGTCTCAAACTCCTAATGAAATATAGCTGCTGTCATGCCTTCTCTGTAATTGCATCAGTATGTTGGGCTCAGGATAGATTTTCAGAGACTTTCACACCCAGGAACTTGAAACTGTTCACCATTTCCATTGCTGATCCCTCAATGAGGACTGGTGTGTGCTCCCTCAACTTCTTTCTGAAACCCACAAGCAATTCCTCAGTCTTACTGATGTTGAATGCAAGCTCGTTTTTACTCAATCAGCTTGATATATTGCGCTCCTTTATGCTTCCTCATCACTATTTGAAATTCTGACAACATTAGTTGCGTCATTGGCAAATTTATAGATGATGTTTGAGCTGTGCCAAGCCACACATCCTGGAGGTGCTTCAGCGTTGCTCATCAGCAAGGAGATGTTTTTTCTGATCCGCAGAGATTGACGTCTCCCAGTAAGAAAGTCAAGGATTGAGTTGCAGAGGGAAGGTACAGAGGCCTAGGTTTTGGAGCTTATTGATTATGCTTTCACCCTTGCAGAAAGCAGGAAGATTCCCTTCTGTATTTCATGACCTTTCAAGAAAATAATCACAATTAGGAAGCCTCTGAGGTGGCCTCATCTACCCTAACATGGAAGCCAAGATTGTGAATGTGTGGCCAAACTATGTCTCCACAAAATTTTGACAGTTCATTTGGGGTTTTGTTAGTTACCAAGACCATTCCAGAGTTGACTTGTTGGTGTGGGGTTGGCAACAAGGAGTAAACTGAAAAGTTTACTTTTAGAGGTGGTGCCAGGCACCTGTGTCAAGAACACAATTGTAGTTCTTCCAACTGCTCCTTTTTGCAGGAACTGACTGGTAATCTTCCCTTGATAATCATTTCTAGCTCTCAGAAGGGTAGGCCTTTGAATGTTTGGCTTTAGATCCAATCTATTCAATGGTAGAATGATGGCATGCCACAAGACAAGCTGCCTGATTATTTTAAAACACAAACAACAGGAATTCTGCAGATGCTGGAAACACACATCAAAGTTGCTGGCCAGGCAGCATCTCTAGGAAGAGGTTCAGTCGACGTTTCAGGCCGAGACCCTTCGTCAGGACTAACTGAAGGAAGAGTTAGTAAGAGATTTGAAAGTGGGAGGGGGAGGGGGAGATCCAAAAATTTGGTCTTGGCCTGAAACGTCGACTGTACCTCTTCCTAGAGATGCTGCCTGGCCAGCAACTTTGATGTGTGCTGCCTGATTATTTGTTATTTTCCTGCAGCTCAGCATTCGACACCCTCAGTACTGAACAATAAGGTTCAAAATCTAAGTCTCCCTACCTCCCTCTGCAAATGAATCTTTAACTTTGTCATTGGGAGACCAGTCAGTGAGGATCAGAAATAACATCTCCTCCTCACTGACAATCAACTTCAGTATACCTCAAGGATGTGTGCTTAGCCCACCGATTTACTCTCCCCACACCCATAACTGTGTGACTAAGCACAGCGCAAGTGGCATCTATAAATTCATCGATGACACAACTGTTGCCGGTAGAATCTCAGATGGTGACGAAAAGACATACAGGAGTAAGAAAGATCAGCTGGTTGAGTGGTGTCCCAACAAGAAGCTTGCACTCAGCATCAATAAGACCAAGGAATTAATTGTGCACTTCAGGAAGAAAACATGCACCAGTCCTTATTGAGGGATCAGAAGTGGAAAGGGTGAGCAGTTTCAACTCCTGGGTGTCAACATTTCTCAAGATTTGTTCTGGGGCCAACATATTGATGCAGTTACAAAGAAGGCACACTATAGCTAGGAGTTTGAGAGTTGGTATGTCACCAAAGACACTAGCAGATGTACTGTGGAGAGCATTCTAACTGGATGCACCACATCCAGTATGGAAGGCCCACAGCGCACGATCGGAAAAAGCTGCAGAGGGTTGTAAACTTAGCCAGCTTCATCGTGGCCACTGGCCTCCCCAGCATCAAAGATATAATCAAAAGGTGATGCCTCAAAAAGGCAGCATCCATCATTAAGGACCCCCACCACCCAGGACATGCCCTCTTCTCATTACTACCATTAGAGAGAGGTACAGGAGCCCAAAGACACACATACTGTTTTAGGAACACCTTTTTCCCCTCCACCATCAAATTTCTGAATGGACAATGAACCCATGAACACCACTATTTTTGCTCCCTTTTTACACTTACATATTTTAAATATATTTATTATAATTAACAGTACATTTTCTGTATTGCACCATACTGCTGTCACAAAACAATAAATTTCACGACTTCCGTCAGTCACAACAAACCTGATTCTGATTCAGTTTCAAACAAACCCCTCTATTCCATGAGCTGTTTGTTTCACAACATTGACTTTTCTTTCTGTAATTTTCTGGATCAACAGGGAAGGTGGGCATCATCTATTGCCAGTATTTTAATTTAATTTTTTCTTTGATTTCACTTTGTTCTTTTTCATCCCAAGGTTAAATACTTTCCTTTTACCTTAAAAATAATCCCCCATAACTCTGTTAATGTTGCTTTTTAACTGTTTTCTTCTTGTTTACTTGAAAGTAATGGTTCCAGGAGATAGATTCCATCTCTTCAATGATTAAAAGGCCAAGTCCACACCATTCATGATTAATTTTATACAATTGATGACTCAGCAGTTTCATAATCAAGCTACTCTCATCCAATCCAATCACAAATTTAAAACCTCTTTACAAGTTGATTACAGATGTATGCCAAAATGTAATAACTCTTGTGCAAAATAATGCTTTAAAACACATGGTAATTCAATCAAACAAATCCCAAATTAGCTATTTGACAAATCAACAGGAGAAAACACTGACATATCTAATCTAGGTTTGAGAAACTAATGTGGAAATTGCAATTTCACTGCAGTGCCTATCACTTGCATATCATTTGAATATAACCTCATTTGATTTTAACAGTAGATTGTTTAAGCTTGATCCTTATTCCACAAACCAAGAGAAAATTTTTAGCTGAACTCTGATACATCTCCAAACAAAAAGGAAAACTGAATAAATTGATGTTAAAATAAAGCAGGGCCAAATAATACCAATATTTCAAATAAATAATATTTTATATTTAAAGACATAGACTCAATGATTCCTGAGTGAATAATTTCAATGCAAAAAATACACACTGTTAATTCTTTCTTCTCATTTTAAATCAGAATAAAAACAGACATTCATCATCAAGGCAAAACAGTCAAAGATCAACAGGTTACAAATAACAAATGAAGGCTTGAAACAAGTTATTTTATTAAATTTAATAAATATCTTCCCAGAACATAAAACCTAATTTCAAGACATCGTACAGAGTTCAATGTTCTCAAGTAAGCAGCATGCTATCAGAAAGAATAACTTAATCATCTATTAAAAACAATCCTCTGAGTCTGAAGTTTTTGCAGTTCTGATCAAAGTGATTGCACAAACCAGAGATACGCATGACATTCATGCAGTAAAACTTAACAACATGAAATTGAAGGAATAATACAGCAATTCCTGGTGAAACAATAACTTCACCTTCATTCAAATTAATCTGGACTTTGCTAAAACATAGGAAAACTTAATAGCTAAGGTTCACTTTTATGCAAACATGAACCAATGCATGTCCAGAAAGTTCTGTGCTACAGTTACTGCTATTGAAACATGCACTTTCTGGTAACCATTGGGACCTGTGTCAAATGACAACTACAAATTCAATTCTGACACAATGCTACATAAAACCAGTGAAGCATCAGTACCATAACCTTTAGCACTGCCATTAAATCATGTCATTATTAGTTCAGGATAAATGTCAGTAAAGCTCCATAAAAGAGAATAATGTTGCTGCAACACCACATAGCATATCATGTCCTAAATCTGATCAATACAAATCGAAATTTACTGGCTTTCATAGCCAGAATATATCAGATTAACTCAGGATGCAAACTAGAATATAACTTAGGCAGTGCAAATCTTCCTCTGTGAGCAGTTTTTAAAACACCATTTATCTTTCTTGAATAGTTGAGCCCACTGTATTTTGTTACCCGGTTATATTCAGTCTTTTGAAATCGTGGCCAATTAGCTCATAGCATTGGATTATGAAAAAACATCATCCTGTTAAAATGTAATGGTTGCACTATTAGTGGATTTAAGATAAGCAGATGCCAGCGTTCATCTATTCTTATTTTAAGGAATTGTAAATATAAATCTTATGCAAAAAACAAACAGCAATAACTGAGACTGAAATTGATGTGCAATCAGAATTGCATAGGAAAGAAACATGCCAACTATCATGCCTATCTAAATAAATCTCACGTGCTTAATGTTAATTCTACATCTCATCCTGATGCCTCCTAAATATTACTATTCCTGCCCCCATGACTTCCTTATCAACTAGACTGTGTGGAAAAATTTACCCCTCGCACCTTTTAAACTCCTCACTCTCATCGTAAACAAATGTATTCTCGTTTTAGACACCTCTACAGTGGGAAACAGATTGACTATCTACTTATTTATGCCTCTCAGAACTTTATATACCTTCAGCATGCCATCTCTCATCCTCTTTTGCATTAGGGAGAACAGAAACAGCCAATCCAATCTCTCCTCATTAACTCAATCCTTCCAATCCAAAACATATTGTGAATCTTTTCTCACCTTCTCTAGATTGATCACATTGTTCTGGCCTCTAAAGTTCAAAGTAAATTTTATTATTGAAGTACATATATATCATGATATACAACCCTAGGATCCATTGGTAGTGTGGGTCCTGAAGCTCTTCTACCTTCTTCCTGATGGCAGTAGTGAGAAGTGAGCACGCCCTGGGTGGTAGGGGTCCCTGATGGACGCTACTTTCCTACAACAGCGTTTCATGTAAATAGGTTCAATGGTTGGGAGGGCTTTACCCATGATGGAGTGAGCCGAGTCCACTACTTTTTGTAGGATTTTCTGTTCAAGGGCATTGGTGTTACCATACCAGGCTGTGATATAGCCTGTCAATATACTCTCCATTGCACATCTGTAGAGGTTTGCAAAGTTTCAGATGTCATGCTGAATTCCGTAAGGTAGAGGCGCTGCCATGTCATGCAGTTTGATTTGTATGCTGTTCGATTTGTACGACTATCACTTCCTCTACCAACCCTAAAACTGTAGATGAACCGTAACATTCATAGTTTACTGACAGTTAGATCTGTGGTACTCAAGACCGGCAATTGAGAAATAAATAAGGCAGCGAAACACACAAAATACTGGAGGAACTCAGGTCTGGCAGCATCTATGGAAAAGAGCAGATTGCCAACATTTCCGGCCAAGACCCTTCGTCAGGACTGAAAAAAAGACGAGAAGTCAGGAGTAAGAGATGGGGGGGAAGTAGTACAAGGTGGCAGATGATAGGTGAAACTGGGAGAGGGGTGAAGTAAGAACTGGGAAGTTGATTGGTGAAAGAGATAAAGGACTGGAGGAGGGGGAATCTGATGGGGAGGGGGGAGAGGGGGGAGACGAGGGGGGAGAGAAACAGGAATGGGGAATGATGGGAGGCAACTACTGTAAGTTCGAGAAATCTACGTTCGTGCCATCAGGTTGGAGGCTACCCAGGTGGAATATAAGGTGTTGCTCTTCTAACCTGGGTGTGGCTTCATTGCGGCAGTAGGGGAGGCCATGGACTGACATGTCAGAATGGGAATGGGAAGTGGAATTGAAATTAGTGGCTACTGGGAAATGCCACTTTTTCTGGCGGGTGGAGCATAGGTGCTCGGCAAAGTGGCCTCCCTATCTAAGTCAGGTCTCACCAATACACAGGAGGCCATACCTGGAGCACTGGATACAGTAGGTGACCCTAACAGACACACAGGTGAAGAGTGGCCTCACCTGGAAGGATTGTTTGGGGCCCTGAATGGTAGTGAGGAAGGAGGTATGGGGCAGCTATGACACTTGTTCCACTTGCAAGGATAAGTGCCGGGAGGGAGATCACTGGGAAGGAACGAGTGGACACGGGAATCACATAGGGAGCAATCCCTGTGGAAAGTGGAGAGGGGTGGTGAGCAAAAGATGTGTTTGTTGGTGGGATCCCATTGGAGATGGTAGAACTTACAGAGAATTGACAGAGAACTATGTGCTGGGCGTTGAAGCTAGTGGGGTGGTAGGTGAGCACAAGAGGAACCCTATCCTTGGTGTGGTGGTAGGAGGATGAGGTGAAGGTAGACATGCGCGAAATGAAAGAGAAACGGGTGAGGGCAGTGTTGATGGTGGAGGAAGGAAAGCCCCTTTCTTTGAAGGAGGACATCTTATTAGCTCTGGAATATACAAGTCCAGGTACAACTGCTTTACTCTCTCTACACTCACGATAGGTTGGGATCGCCATCATTTCTGTTTCTGAACTTGTGCATGACCAGTAAGCAGTCTTTATCTTGCACTTGTTCATCACAAGTACTGTAAAAATTATTACATACCATTATTGATATAATGAAAATATGTGTGCAGCATTACAAAAGCAGCATCGGGAGAATACATGAATAACTGTTGAACACTGAACAACGGCAGGTTTTCACTCTCCACCTATGATGCCATGTTTTGATTAAAAAGTTGCAGTACACTGTAGTACTTTACATTTTTTAGGTTTTATGCAAGATATAAAAACAATCACTGTAGATTTGCTATGCTGTTAGATTTTCAAAGACGATCTTGGCAAACACATTAATCAATTTACTGCTGTTTCGTGAAATATCTTTTAAAATATCTTAAAAATTTTATAAATCTTCAAAATTTCAATGCTGTGCCTTGCTTTTAAATTTCTGCAACCAGCCTGATTATTCACAATTACCTTCAATTTTCAATTTGTCATGATCAATCTTTGCTTGTTTCATGATCAGCATACTATTAACTGGAATATGTTCACTCCGACACTCACAAATCTACTCTTTCAATACATGAGCAAGATCTTCATTTTTGCTATATGCAATGCTTTTCTATTTTTCATTAACTTCTTTTTATTACACAAGTGAGGCCATTTCTCAGAACTACCTGTGGTGTGCAGAGACCTGTGCATCACCTGGGAACCTTCCCAGCACCTTGTGGAATTTCCCATTTTTGACACCATGTCAGCACTCAAAAAATTTCAGATTTCGAAGGTTTTCTGATTTCAGATAAGAGGTACTCAACCTGTATTAGGTTTATCATTTATTGCTCTTAAGCTATTGTTGCTCCACAAGTTAACTCTGATCTGCATGGTCAAGTTATGGAATGTGTATTGGTTAACACTGATCATGAGAATAACCAATCATATTAGTATATTCAGGCATGCTACGATTCTGTATTGCATTTAATACACATTTTACTTAACTTTCTGCAGTTTCACAGGTAAGATCTCATTAAAAACCATGAAGAAATATTACGGCTTGGGTTATTTTTGAGAAGGTATTTAATTCCTTTGTGCAAGGGCAGTAGACAAGAAAGGTATACAATATTCCAAGAGCAGCCTGAACAAGACATCCCATCTCAATGCCTCAGCCTGAGGCAAACACAGCATATGCCTTCTCTACCACCCTACTTACCTTCAGGCTTATATACAATTTATACAATTTTATTCAAGGTCTCTCTTTTTAACATTTCCTAGGCCCCTGCCATTATTATCAAATTTAAATTCCATCTGCTGATTCCTTACCCACTATCCCAATGAATCAATGTCCTCTTGAAACTTCATACAACTTTCTTCACTGTCACTATACCACCAAATTTAGTGTCACCTGCAAACTTAACAATCACATATTATATATATATATATATCTATTATCCTCTTTTTCACCAGAAGGACTGAGATAGTGCTGAAACCTTGAATACATTGGTATCTCACTTGGAACTAACTTGCTGAGTACTGATCAACTATGGTTCTTCAGTCCAAACATTAACAGATGTTTTACTCCTCCGTACTTTTATCAAAATATTCCCCAGGTGTACACCGCCGTGCCAAAAGACCTTAAGTGAATGTTTTCTCTCCTCTCATGTTTCCCAGGCCAAGAAAAAAGAAAAAAAATCACCCACTGATTTGGTGTGGAGAAATCACCTATGTGAACTCATGTTGGTCAGTCAGGTTTAGGGGTACTATCTGTGGCTAACAATATGCACATTCCTTGAACTTTCTGCATTACGCAAACATAAAGTTCACTGAATAATACATAGAAAGATCTGGTAAAAGCTGACAGTTAATCCCTGATCAACCTGAAATATGTGCTAAGTGCTAAATACATACACCAAGCTAAAATGCAGAAAGGTTTGCTGTGAGTACATTAAGAAACATGAAAGCAAATTCTGACATTTAATGGTGTGTTAAAATATTCTTAGCTTGGGAATACATTGATGACTGCTCAAACTGTCTGGAATTTTACATGCTATTCTGAAGAGGAATACAATGAAGAGGATTTAAAGCAAAAATATATATAAAATTATTAAACTTCTTTCCAGGCAAATATTTCAAAACATAATCCAGTACACCATTTCATTTAAAACATTTCCTTCTGAACTCTCATCTCATTTAATGGGCTATACAGAGATTATTCTGTACACTGAATTCAATTTTAATCTTACAATTTACATCAACAGGAAAGAGGCCACATGTCCTTTTTGTCATTAAGGCTAGTGGCATTCCCTTGTATTACTGCAGTGAAATAATTAAACTTCACAGTTGTGGCTAACCAAATACTTTTTCATTCTGCTCATTCTAGTTAGGGCTTTCGATAAGGACAGCAAATTTGGCCAAAAGCAGAAAAGCTAACTAGGATAGCAACAGTTTCCCACTCACAAGTGACAAATACTCCTACCTACAGCACTGTGTAAAAGTCTTCGGCATATAAGACTTTTACACAGTATTTTATTTGTCAAAGTGAGTAGAGAGCAGGTTTGTAAATCTGGTGGGAGCCAAAGATGTTGGGAATGGTGAGGAAGGAGTGCTGCAGGACATTTGGCAGAGGAGGAGTGCCAGGGGCTGGGGGGGGGGGGGGCGGGTGGCGCGGCGCAGGTTCAGACACACCCAGCCTTGAGACACCAGCAAGGTCATTTGATTCCTAACAATTACTTTACTGATCATTACGGAATGTTTCTCTGATGCTTCCCGCTTCCTTCCCTCTCCCTTCCCCTTTTCCCAGCCATGATTCCCCTTTCCATGCTCCCTTCCCATTCTCAGTCCACAATAGAGACCAATATCAGAATCAAGTTGATCATCACTCACGTCATGAATTTTCTTTTTGCGGCAACAGTACAGTGCAATACACAAAATTACTACAGTCCTGTGCAAAAATTTTAGGCACCCTAGCTATATATACGAGGGGTGATTGATAAGTTCGTGGCCTAAAGGAGACAATTTTAGAAAACCTAGCACATTTATTTTTCAACATAGTTCCCGCCTACATTTACACACTTAGTCCGGCGGTCGTGGAGCATACGGATCCCTTATTTGTAGAAGTGGTCCACAGCAGGGGTGATTGATAAGTTTGAGGCCTAAGGTAGAAGGAGATGCGTTGTTAACTTCAAACTTTCTGCATTGTCGCTCAAAGAATTGAACTACACGTGCATGTAATGAGAGCGTCTTGGACCTCCAGGTGGTCCACAGCAGGGGTGATTGATAAGTTCATGGCCTAAGGTAGGAGATGAGTTATACAGCTCTCGTTACATGCGCGTGCAGTTCAACTCTGAGTGAAAATGCAGGAAGTTTGAAGTTAATAACTCATCTCCTTCTACCTTAGGCCACGAACTTATTAATCACCCCTACTGTGGATCACTTCTACAAAGAAGGGATCCGTATGCTCCATGACCGCTGGACTAAGTGTGTAAATGTAGGAAAAATAAATGTGCTAGGTTTTCTAAAAATTGACTCCTTTTATCTTCGGCCACAAACTTATCAATCACCCCTCGTATGTGCACAGTATGATATGCGTTTAGGTGCTCCATACACACAGGTAACCATGCAAAATTAAGGCAGCCATTATAATGGGCTGGCCAGTGGTGAAGCGGTATCAGCACTGGACTTCAAGGCAGATGGTCCTGAGTACAAATCCGACCTGGGCAGAAGCAGGAACTGCGGGAAAGAAAGGCATGACAACCTACTTCCATACATTACCACAAAAACTCCATGGACAACTATCCATAGAGTTTCATGAGTCAACAATAACATAATAGGACATTAAATGATTGCCGACACTCATGCTGTGGCCAAACATAAATGCACTATCCACTGTATATGATGGTGCACTTAAGTTTATCGTCAGTGAAACTGATGTTAAATACAAACAATTACTTCTTAGGCTGAGGCTGTTTTCTTGTACAATGAATTATGGAATGAAACAGCGCACGAGTAGGGCATGGCATTTTCTGGGGTTGTGATGACTCTTTAAGGTGGCTATCTATTTAGTTCCAGTCCCCTAACCTTTCCCCATTGATCTGCAAATTTCTCTGCTTCAACTAACATATCCTATTTATTTTTTAAAGTCCTCCAGGAAAAAAATAAACAATTAAAATTACAGGTGCAATATCTTGTTTCCTGCAAGGAACTCAGTAATCACAGCAAAGATTTTAAGAATTCCCATCGTTTTGCCTCTACAGGCACTGTTCATTTTGTACAAACATCACTTCCTGTCAATAAGCTGTTTCTACATCATCTTCTGCACGGGTTAATTTGGATTCCGACTTACAGCAAGCATGGTAAAGTCAATTAGAGTGTGGACAAGACAGTCATCCACAGAGTGGTGGAGACTCTGAGGGGAGTTGGAGAAGCAGTAACAATATATTGCAGAATACAGATGACATACGGTGCATCAAGCACCGAGGCACTCCAGGAAATTGAGCCAAGAACCTGTTGACACTTCAGAAGACACAGACCCAGATACAGCTGTAAATTCAGGGCCAGCACCTTGGGCTACTGGTTCCAGCATACTGGTAGCACAGCACAGTGGGAAGCCAGCTGAGCATCAAATCGGATGTAGCTACTTTTCCAGACACATATAGACATGTTCTGGAACATCAGAAGTTACCAAAAGCAGAGCCAGAGATTTGTCATGGAGTCAAGAGGACAAAAAGTCTGCTTATCCCTGCCAACTTTCAATGACTGCAACTGTATTCCCAACAACATGGATGAAATACCAACTCCAGATGCTGCACATGATCCCTCTCACTTGACTCTTCTGCTGATATTCTCCTGTTGCTTGGCAGAAACACCATCTGTGCACAGAAGATATGTGAACAGCACAATGCATGTTATGCCCAAAGACTGGACCTGGTTGGGTCACAGTGGTCAACTCACTCATTCGTCATTCTGGGTGAGTACCGTGTCACTGATCTGCTCATCAGGCATAACCACAATCATGTACGTCATCAAGATTGACATTTTCGAAGTGAGATCGTTAAAGACTGCAGTAAGACTTTCGGGACTAATACCTGAGTGTATCTTCTCCTACCAGATCCCTTTTACAGCTCTTTACCTTTTCTAACTATCAACTTCCAGCTTCTCACTTCATCCCCCCATTCCCCACCCACCTTTCCCTCACCTGGTTTCACCCATCACCTGCCAATCTGTACTCCTTCCTCTCCTCCCAACTTCTTATTCTGGCATCCTCCCCCTTCAAAAGGCAAAATATACTACTCTACAGGTTGTTCCAAAGCATACTGAGAAAAAACAGTAATCGGAGTGATCTGGTTATTCCCCTACTGGGTATTCACTTGCAAATAGGTCATTTTGTACTAATCCTAGTGTGCCTTTGAAGCGTATACATTCAACTGCAAAAGGAGGTGCAGAACCCTTGGTTAAGGACATTAATAAAGACATTATTCTGGCCATTTCACACCTTCAACCTACATTCCATCATTCAATAATACCACAATTGATGTGTTATCTCAGTGCCACAGAACACAGAACTGTGCAGCTGAGGAACTAGTGTTGTCTGTGTCGAATGCCATGCCAAATTAAAATGACCCCTTGCCTGCACATGATCCACATTCCACCATTCCCAGCATATTCATGTGCTCATCTAAAAGCCTCTTAAATGCTACTATTGTATCCGCTTCTGCTACCATCCATGGCAGCACTGTATAAAGTAACTTAAAGGGTATGTGTGGGGCAAGTTACCCTTCAAGTTTCCCATTCTCATCTAAAAGCTATAATCTTCAGTATACAACATTTATATCTTGAGAAGAATATTCTGGATAAGGACCCTACTTATACCTTTTCAAATAGTCCAAGTTGAATCATCTGCAGCTCACCATCAGTAAGACAAAAGAGATGGTGGACTTTAGGAAGACTAAGCCTGCATTGCTCCCTGTTTCTATTGATGGTGAGGACATGGATGTGGTGAGGACCTACAAGTACCTGGGGGTGCACCTGGATGACAGACTTGAGTGGAGCACAAATACAGAGGGCAAGTACAAGAAGGGTCAGAGTCACCTCTACTTCCTGATGAGTCTGATGTCCTTTGGAGTATGCAGGCCTCTCCTTCACATGTTCTATCAGACTGTTGTCACCAGTACAATCTTCTATGCAGTGGTGTGCTGGGGCAGTGGCATCAACACAGGTGATGCCAACAGGCTCAATAAACAGATTAGAAAGGCTGGCTCTATTACTGGAGTCAAACTGGACACACTGGAGGCTGTGGTAGAACAAAGGACACTATAGAAAATCCTGGAAATTCTGGACAATATTTCTCCCCCTCCGCATGTCATCTTGGTTGAACAGAGCAGCACTTTTAGTAATAGACTAAGACAACTGTGCTGCTCCAAAGACCACTATACAGTCAACCTTCCATATCCGTGGGTTCCGCATCCGCGGAGTCAACCAACCGCAGATCGAAAATATTTGAAAAAAAATTCCAGGAAGTTTCGACATTTCACAGATCCTCAGTCTCTCTCCAGCACTCGTTGTTTGAGCATTGTTCGCCTCGTGTCGCGCTCATTCACTACTTATGTTGTGTGCAGCCTTTGTTTCTGTGAAAAAATGGCTCCTAAAAAGCAATTAAGTGGTCAAAGCAATTCCTCAAAGGTTAAGAGGGAGCGTAAAGTGCTATCTCTCACCGAGGAAATAAAAATCTTAGATCTTTTGAAAAGTGGCATGTCACTTGCCGAAGTGGGCCATAAGGTCGGTAAGAACAAAAACAGCATACGCACAATAAAGCAGAAAGAAACTGAAATTCATGGAAGTGTTAGTGCTACCCCTACAACGGCAAAAATGGTCTCTCTGCTTCGCAATAAAGTGCTTGCAAAGACTGAGAAAGCATTAAGTGTGTGGCTAGAGGACATGCCACAGAAGCATATCCCTGTTGATGGCAAAATTATGCGTGAAAAAGCACTTAGCCTCTATGAGCACTACCGTGAGGGGGTTGAGGAGAGCAAGAGGAAGGAGCTTAAGGCTAGTAAGGGACGGTTGGCTAGCTAGCTATGTAAAGCACTACAGCCTCAAGAACTTAAAGATCACGAGAGAATCGGCATCAGCTGATGATGCAAAAAAGAAACAGCTTCCTATAACAATGTTTCTAACCAAAGCATCTGCTATTGTGAAGCTTTGACCTTCAATGCTTGAAGATCCTC
Source organism: Mobula hypostoma (assembly GCF_963921235.1). Taxonomy (NCBI): domain Eukaryota; kingdom Metazoa; phylum Chordata; class Chondrichthyes; order Myliobatiformes; family Myliobatidae; genus Mobula; species Mobula hypostoma. The sequence continues at coordinate 47,023,228 of NC_086108.1, read as the reverse complement.
AGCCCTCAACCTCCACAGATTCTGACATTATTGAGCCTCCTCCAAAGCATCATTATTCCCTAAACAATACAGTGTAACAACTATTTACATAACATCTACATTGTATTAGGTATTATAAGTAATCTAGAGATGATTTAAAGTATACAGGAGGATGTGCGTAGGTTATATGCAAATACTACGCCATTTTATATAAGGGACCTGAGCATCCGTGGATTTTGGTATCCGTAGAGGGTCCTGGAACCAATCCCCCGCGAATACCGAGGGACAACTGTATGAGATCATTCTTACCTTTGCCATTAGACACTATAATGAATCGGCCAATAGCTGGGGAAGCGATGACACCCTCCTGTTACACTGTGGTAACTTATTTTTTTATTCTTTCTACTTCTCTTCTAATATTTATATCTGTGCACTACTATGACATTGTAATTTCCTTTGGGATCAATAATGTATCTATCATCAAAAAGTTGGCACAACATCATGGACCAAAGGACCTGAACTGCCCTATGTTGTTCTGTATTGTATGTTCCGATTCTTTATTTTGTTTCTAGAATCTACGTTGCTCAGGGTTATCACATCATTCACTTTCTTAATTGCTTATTGTATCTACTTGCACAATCATGGTTATATGCAGCAAAAATAAACACCCATTCATATCACAACTTTTAATAAAAATATAATTTTTCCTACTTTTGCAACCAAATTTATAGCTTGACATTTTTTCATTTCCCTCTCCATAATAATAACCTGGGACACAGGAGCAGAATTAGGCCAATCAACCCACTGAGCCGGCTCCACCATTTCGTCATGGCTGATTTAGAATCAGAATCAGGTTTATTATCACCGGCATGCGTCATGAAATTTGGTAACTTATTATCCCTTGCAACCCCATTCTCTTGCCTTTTACCCACAACCCTTCACACGCTTACTAATCAACAGCCTATCAACTGCTGCTTTAAATATACCCAATCAGGTCAGGCTAACTAGCGAATAATTTCCTGTAATTTACCTTGCTCTCTTTTTAAGAGAATGGAGTGACATTTGCAATTTTCCAATGCTCTGGAACCATTCCAGAACCCAGTGATTTGTATAAGATCACTATTAATGCCTCCAATCTCTTCGACTACCTCTTTCAGAATCCCAGGGTATAGTCCATCTGATCCAGGTGACTTATCTACCTTCAAACCTTTCAGCTTCCCAAGCACCTTCAATAATAGCAACTGTACTCTCTTCTGCCCCGATATACTCTCCAATTTCTGGCATACTGCTGGTGTTTCCCCACAGCGAAGACTGATTAAAAATACTTATTCAGTTTGTCCACCATTTCTCTGTCACCCATTACTACCTCTCCAGTATCATTTTCAAGCAGTCACCTTTCTTTTACTCCTTATATATCTCAATATGCTTTTGGTATCCTCTCTTAAATTATTGGCTAGATTAACTTCATAATTCATCTTTTCTCTGCTTGTTGCTTTTTAGTTGTTTTCTATTGGATTTTCAAAGCTTCTCATCCTCTAGCTTTCCACTATATTGTATGCGCTGTTGTTTCAGTTTACGTTGTCATTGACTTCCTTTGTCACCCACAGGTGCCTCACCCTCCCTTTAGAAGACGACTTCTTCTTTGAAATGAATTTATCTTGTGCCTTCCAAATTGATCCCAGAAACTCCGGCCCCATTGCAATTCTTTCATCCCTGTTATTGTTCCCTTCCAATAAACTTTGGCCAGCTCCTCTCTCGTGACTCTGTAGTTTTCTTTACTCCATTATAATACCAATTATTTTCTGATTTTAGTTTCTCCTCTCAAATTGCAAGGTGAGTTTTATGATATTAGGATCACTACCTCCTAAAGTTCCTTTACCTGAGGTTCTCTAATCAAATCTGGTTCATTACACAACACCCAATTCAAAATTGCCTTTTCCCTAGTAGGCTCAACCACAAGCTGCTCTAAAAAGCCATCTCATAGACATTCTACAAACTCCTTCTCTTGGGATCCAGCACCAACATGATTTTCCCAATCCATCTGTGTATTGAAATCCCCACAACTTTCATAACATTGCCCTTTTTACATGCTGTTTCTGTCTCCTGTTAAAGAAAGACACCCCTGGCTACTGTTCAGAGGCCTAAATATAATTCCCATCAGAGAATTTTTTATCCTTGCAGTTTCTTTACTCTACCCGAAAGGATACTACATCTTCCAATCCTACGTTACCTCTATCCAAGGATTTGATTTCATTGCTTGTGAACAGAACCAATCCACCCTTTGTCTACCTACCTTTTCTTTCGACATAAATTTCAATATAATTTGTATCCTTGGATGACATACTCCTAAAGACGAACTTTCAGCTAAGTCTCAGTGATGGCCACATCATATCTGCCAATCTCTAACTGTGCTAACTGGCAGAGGCAGCAATCCAGAGATCACTACCATTGACAACACTCACAACACGCTGGAGGAACTCAGCAGGTCAGGCAGCATCCATGGAAACAATCCCTCTTCAGTCCTGACGAAGGGTTCTGGCCCGAAACATTGACTGATCATTTCCACAGATGCTGCCCGACCTGCTGAGTTCCTCCAGCGTGGTGTGAGTGTTGCGTTGACCCCAGCATCTGCAGATTACTTTGTGTTTACGATTCACTACCATTGAGGTCTGCTGTACAGCCTTCTACCTAACTCCCTAAACTTTCTCTTTAGAGCCATATCCTTTTTCCTGCCTTTACCATTTGTACCAATATGCACTATGATTTCTGGATGTTCACCCTCCCCTTTGGTGCGGATCCAGTCCAAGACAACCATGACACTGGCACCTTTGAGGCAACATACTATCCGGGTGTCTTTTTCATGACCACAGAATGTCCTGTACGCTCATTTAACTATGGAATCCCCTACTACTATTACACACATCGCCCCTTCCCTTTCGAGCCACAGAGCCAGAGACTTGGTCGCTGCTGCTTTCCTCTGATCAGATATCAACACCACCCACCCACCACCCAACCCAGCAGTATTCAAAGCAGTAAACTTTTTATTGAGGCCACAGGGGTACGCTGAAATGTCAGCCTATTCCCATTCCCTTTCCCTTTCCTGACAGTCACACAGCTACCTGCCCCCTGCAACTTAGGAATGACAACCTCCCTGTAGTTCCTGTCTTTCTTCTCATTTTCCCCTATGACCCAAAGGTCATCCAGCTGCAGCTCCATTTCCCTAATACAGTTTATGAAGAGCTGCAGCTGGATGTACTTCTCCACCATTTTATAGTCTTGCTCTTATCTGCAAACTTCACTTTCTGAAAACACCTCTCTTTATATTGAGTTTACCAGGCAGACTGAAGATAAGATTAAAGGAGTCCTTAAAGCCTCCTTGAAAAGTGTGCAGTTTCATCACTGACTCCTAGAAATTCTTGAGCATGATTGCTTTGAGTGGAGGATGATGATTTAGGAATATACTGAAAACCTAGAGTCTGTGCTTCAGGGGCACACAGACACCCAGTATAAACAACAGAAGAAGCACGAGCTAGCTATCCAGCCAGCTGTCAGTCACCTCCTGGCAATATACGGAATCAGAATCAGGTCTATCATCACCGGCGTGTGATGTGAAATTTGTTAACTTAGCAGCAGCAGTAGTTCAATGCAACACATAATCTAACAGTGAGAGAAAAAAAAAATAATAAATAAAATAAAACAAAACAAACAAATAAATCAATTACGTATATTAGATAGTTTTTTAATGTGCAAAAACAGAAATACTATATATTTTTAAAAGTGAGGTAGCGTCCAAAGCTTCAATGTCCATTTAGATATCAGATGGCAGAGGGGAAGAAGCTGTTCCTGAATCGCTGAGTGTGTGCCTTCAGGCTTCTGTACCTCCTACCCAATGGTAACAGTGAGAAGAGGGCATGCCCTGGGTGCTGGAAGTCCTTAATAATGGACGCTGCCTTCCTGAGACACCGCTCCCTAAAGATGTCCTGGGTACTTTGTAGGCAAGTACCCAAGATGGAGCTGACTAGATTTACAACCTTCTGCAGCTTCTTTCGGTCCTGTGCAGTAGCCCCTCCATACCAGACAGAATGCTCTCCACGATACAACTACAGAAGTTTTTGAGTGTATTTGTTGACGTGCCAAATCTCTTCAAGCTCCGAATCAAGTATAGCCACCGTCTTGCCTTCTTTATGACTACATCAATATGTTGGGACCAGGTTAGATCCTCAGAGATCTTGACACCCAGGAACTTGAAGCTGCTCACTCTCTCCATTTCTGATCCCTTTATGAAGATTGGTATGTGTTCCTTCGTCTAACCCTTCCTGAAGTCCACAATCAGCTCTTTCGTCTTACTGACATTGAGTGCCAGGTTGTTGCTGCAGCACCATTCCACTAGCTGGCATATCTCACTCCTGTACGCCCTCTCGTCACCACCTGAGATTCTACCAACAATGGTTGTATCGTCAGCAAGTTTGTAGATGGTATCTGAGCTACGCTGAGCCACACAGTCACGTGTATACACAGAGTACAGCAGTGGGCTAAGCACACACCCGAGGTGCGCCAGTGTTGATCGTCAGCAAGGAGGATATGTTATCACCAATCCGCATAGACTGTAGCCTCCGGTTAGGAAGTGGAGGATCCAATTGCAAAGGGAGGCACAGAGGCCCAGGTTCTGCAACTTCTTAATCAAGATAGTGGGAATGATGGTATTAAATGCAGAGCTATAGTCAAAGAACAGCATCCTGACATAGGTGTTTGTGTTGTCCAGTGGTCTGAAGCCATGTGAAGAGCCATCGAGATTGCATCTGCCATTGACCTATTGTGGCGATAGGCAAACTGCAATGGATCCAGGTCCTTGCTGAGGCAGGAGTTTGGTCTAGTCATAACCAACCTCTCAAAGCATTTCATCACTGTCAATGGGTTTATAGCTCCCACAATGGCCTCACTGGTCACATCAGTATCCAAAACTAGAGTGCAAACACGAGGAAATCTGCAGATGCTGGGAATTCAAGCAACACACACAAAAAATGCTGGTGAACGCAGCAGGCCAGGCAGCATCTACAGGAAGAGGTACAGTCGACGTTTTGGGCCGAGACCCTTCATTAGGACTAACTGAAAGAAGAGCTAGTAAGAGATTTGAAAGGGGGAGATCCGAAATGCATGGGACGGGAAGCCTAAGGAGAAAGAAAGAGGGAGGGGAGCCCAGAGGACGGAGAGCAGGCAAGGAGTTATAGTGAGAGGAGCAGAGGAAGAAAAAAAAGAGAAAAAAAGAGAAAAAAAGGGAAAAAAAATAATAATAGATAAATAAATAAGGGATGGGGTATGAAGGGGAGGAGGGGCATTAACGGAAGTTAGAGAAGTCAATGTTCTCTAGTCAATGTTGGAGGCTACACAGAAGGAATATAAGGTGTTGTTCCTCCAACCTGAGTGTGGCTTCATCTTGACAGTAGAGGAGGTCGTGGACAGACATATCAGAATGGGAATGGGACTTGGAATCAAAGTGTGGCCACTGGGAGATCCTGCTTTCTCTGGCAGACAGAGTGTAGGTGTTCAGCGAAACGATCTCCCAGTCTGCATCAGGTCTCGCCTATACATAGAAGGTCACACCGGGAGCACTGGACACAGTATATCACCCCAGCCGACTCACAGGTAAAGTGTCGCCTCACCTGGAAGGACTGTCTGGGGCCCTGAATGGTAGTGAGGGAGGAAGTGTAAGGGCATATGTAGCACTTGTTCCACTTATAAGGATAAGTGCCAGGAGGGAGATTGGTAGGAAGGGATGAGGGAGACGAATGGACAAGGGAGTCGCGTAGGGAGCGATCCCTGCGGAAAACAGAAAGTGGGGGGAGGGAAAGATGTGCTCCTTCTCGAGCCTTCTATCCCTTTTGCCAATCAACTTTCCAGCTCTTAGCTCCATCCCTCCTCCTCCTGTCTTCTCCTATCATTTCAGATCTCCCCCTCCCCCTCTCAAATCCCTTATTATCTCTTCCTTCAGTTAGTCCTGACGAAGGGTCTTAGCCCAAAACATCGACTGTACCTCTTCCTATAGATGCTGCCTGGCCTGCTGCATTCACCAGCACTTTTTGTGTGTGTTGCTCCAAAACTAGAGTGGTGGGTGATGTGTCATCCTCAGTCCAAAACATCAACTGTACTCTTTCCCATTGATGCTGCCTGACCTGGTGAATTCCTCCAGCATTTTGTGCATGTTGGTTGGATTTCCAGCATCTGCAGATTTTCTCTTGTTTGTGAATTAACCAAAGCAGTAGATTTTCAGAGCTCACTTCTGCATGAGTTTTATAGCGTGATTACACTTTGCTCAGTCTTTTTACCCTAGTCCCCAATGTAGTTCTAAATAGTTGAGACCCAAGCACTGCTGCTTGCAATGATCAACTAGTTACAGCCTGCAGTTTTCTGGCTACTAACCAATCTTAATTCCTGTGTATTGCATTTATTTCTTGAAACCTGTTTTGTTTCAACGTGTTGAAATGGCAACTTATTGAATGTTCTTTGGAAAGTGAGAAGGACTATTATGACTTTTTCTCTTTTATCTACATTGCAATTTACAATTCCAAAAACAGGTTTGTCCTTTCAAACATTTAAGTTGATTCTGCACTGTCACAGAAGGGCATTCTACCAGTCATATACTACAACAGAAACTAATTTTTGAACACTGAGAATACAATAAAAATCTGTTAAATCAACACATCCTGAACTTTGGTGGTGTCAGACTAGCAGATTTTCTGAACTACTGAATATTATTCTAATTATACTCAAGAATATTGAGAGAGGCAATAGCTAAGATTGCTGGGGCTTTGACCAATATTTTTGTGTCCTCTCTATCCACAGGCAAGGTCCCCGAGGACTGGCAAGTAGTTAATCTTGTTCCATTGTTCAAGAAGGAAAAAAAGGGTCAATTCTGGAATTTATAGACCAGTGAGTCTCTTGTCAGTGGTAGGGAAGCTAATGGAGGGAATTCTCACGAATACAATTTGTAAATATTTGGAAAAGCATGACCTAAATAGGGACAGTCAGCATGGCTTTGTTCAAGATTTTTGAGGAGGTGAAGATGGTGGCGGGGTGGCGTAATGACTCTACCAAAGGTGGTGTAAGGTGCTCCTTCCCTCTGCTAACCTGCGGGTCAGCCTTGGGCAGCGTGTAACACCTGCTCGGCCCCTCCCCCCAATCAGGGTCACATGAAGCCATGGAAGCAGGTGTTGGATGGTTATGTGAGTATCGGGTGCATATCATAAATCTGACACCAGGCAGGCAATCTCTGAAAAGTATTGATAATAGCTGACATCACCAATCTTGCAAAGACATTGCTCAGAAGGCAGCAATAGCAAACTTCTTCTATAGAAAAATTTGCCAAGAACAATTATGGTCATGGAAAGACCCTAATCACCCACATCATAGGACAGAGCACATAAACGAACAAATGAAGAAGGTGATTGTTTAAGGCAAAGCTACGGATGCTGTCTACATGGATTTCAATTACTGGTTTGACAGGATCCTTTGTGGTAGACTCATTCAGAAGACTAAGCTGCATGTGATCCAGTGACCTGGCTGTTTGGATTCAGAATTGGCTTGCCCAAACAAGACAATGGTCAGCAGTTGATGGAACTCATTCTGGCTAAGTCCATAATTAATAGTGTGTCACAGGAATCCATACTGGGACCTCTGCTATCTGTGATATAGATCAATATTGGATGAAAATATAAAATGGTTAGATTGGGAAATTCACAGAAAATACAAAGATTGATGGTATTGTAAATAACATAGTTGATTGCCAAAGGATACAATGAGATAGAGATCAGCTACAGGTATGGGCATAGAAATGGCAGATGGAGCTTAATTGAGCCAAGTGTTGTGTGTTGCATATTGAGCGATCAAATGTAAATGAGCAATACACTGTTAATGGTAAGGTCTTTAACAGTGTTGATGTACAGAGGGACCTTAGGCTTCAAGTCCATAGCTCCCTGAAGTGGCTGTATAGGTTGACAGAGTGATAAAGAAAACATACGGCATGCTTGCATTTATTAGCTGAGGCACTGACCTCGAGGGTCAGGAAGTTATGTTGCAGCTTTATAACATTCCAGTGAAGCCACTTCTGGAGCACTGCATTTAATTTTAGTTGCCCAATTATTGGAAGGATGTGAATTTTAGTTGCCCAATTATTGGAAGGATATGAAGGATTTGAAGATGCTGTAGAAGGGATGCTACCTGGATATTGGGCATGTACTATAAAGGAGAGATTCAACAAACTTGGAATAGTCCAGGTAGGTGTGAGAGTCCATAGGCTTATAGTAGACTACCTGGACTATTCCTCTTGCCACCCTGTCTCTTGCAAAAATGCCATCCCCTTCTCGCAATTCCTCTGACTCCGCCGCATCTGCTCTCAGGATGAGGCTTTTTATTCCAGGACGAAGGAGATGTCTTCCTTTTTTAAAGAAAGAGGCTTCCCTTCCTCCACCATCAACTCTGCTCTCAAACACATCTCTCCCATTTCATGCACATCTGCTCTCACTCCATCCTCCCGTCACCCCACTAGGAATAGGATTCCCCTTGTCCTCACCTACCATCCCACCAGCCTCCAGGTCCAACATATAATTCTCTGTAACTTCCGCCACCTCCAACGGGATCCCACCACCAAGCGCATCTTTCCCTCCCCCTTCTGCTTTCCTCAGGGATCACTCCCTACGCGACTCCCTTGTCCATTCGTCCCCCCCATCCCTTCCCACCGTTCTCCCTCCCGGCAATTATCCTTGTAAGCGGAACAAGTGCTACACGTACCCTTCCATTTCCTCCCTCGCCACTATTCAGGGCCCCAGACAATCCTTCCAGGTGAGGCGACGCTTCACCTGTGAGTCGACTGGGGCGATATACTGCGTCCGGTGCTCCCGGTGCGGCCTTCTATATATTGGCGAGACCCAACGCAAGCTGGGAGACCGTTTCGCTGAACACCTATGCTCTGTCCGCCAGAGAAAGCAAGATCTCTCAGTGGCCAAACATTTTAATTCCACGTCCCATTCCCATTCTGACATGTCTATCCACGGCCTCCTCTACTGTCAAGATGAAGCCACACTCGGGTTGGAGGAACAACACGTTATATTCCATCTGGGTAGCCTCCAACCTGATGGCATGAACATTGACTTCTCTAACTTCCATAAATGCCCCTCCTCCCCTTCACACCCCACCCCTTATTTATTTATTTAATATTTTTTTATTTTCCCCCCTTTTTTCTCCTCTCTCTGTTTTCTCCCTCAGTCCCTCTCACTATAACTCCTTGCCTACTCTCCACCCTCCAGGCTCCCCTCCCCGCTTCTCTCTCTCTCCCCAGGGCTTGCCGTCCCATGATCCTCTCCCTTCTCCAGTCTGGTATACCTTTTGCCAATCAACTTTCCAGCTCTTAGATCCACCCCTCCCCTCCTGTCTTCTCCTATCATTTTGGATCTCCCCCTCCCCCTCCCACTTTCAAATCTCTTACTATCTCTTCTTTCAGTTAGTCCTGATGAAGGGTCCTGGCCTGAAACGTCGACTGTACCTCTTCCTAGAGATGCTGCCTGGCCTGCTGCATTTACCAGCATTTTTTGTGTGTGTTGTTTAGAGTATTCTTAGCAGTTTTGGGCCCCATGTCTTAAAATAAAGGATGCGCTTGCATTGTAGAGGGTCCAGAGAGGAGATTTACGAGAATGATCCCAGGAATGAAAGGGTTAACATGAGGATGCTTGAATGCCCTGAACCTGTACTTGTTGGAGTTTAGAAGGATTGGGGGGAGGAGAGAGAGAGAGAGAAGGAACCTTATTGAAACCTATTTGACCAGAGAGTGGTGAATCGGTAGAATCTGTTTCCACAGAAGGCTGTGGAGGTCAAGTGACTGAGCATATTTAAAGCACACATTGATAGGTTCTTGATTAGTAAGGTATTAAACATTATGGAAAGACCACAGAAAAATGTGGTCAAGAGGGAAAATAAATCAGCCATGATCAAACAGCAGAGCAGACTTGATGGGCCAAATGGCCTAATTCTGCTCCCATGTCTTATGGTGTTAATTAGTTCAGCGCAACATTGTGGCCAAAAACCTGTTCCAGTGCTGTACTGTTTTATGTGCTACATTCCAAGATCTATGTAATTAATACCACAATACTTTTAATTTTGTTTTAAAGCTGTGACATAGTCAAATAATAAATCTTCCAGTGAAGCTATTAAACATAAAGGGAGTGGAGGGAAAGGAAAAAAACAGAGTTTACAGGGAGTCTGTGGGCTATGGGAATTGGGGCCACAGTGAGTGGATAGAAAACATGACAAACATCACCTGATAAACCAGATGCAAACCACTGGGATTTCCACACAGAAGATTCTCAAAATTTGCCTGTGTTGTGGGAAGAGGTTCAAAAAGATCAATCATGATACTGGCAGAGCAAGCTCAGAGCCAAATGGACCACTCCTACTTATGCTCTAAAATTTCTAGCATTTCATGATCTCTGCTTAACATGAATGAACGCAACAGAAGAGCTCATATTACTTGAAATATCAAAACAAATATCATATCAACAGCTAACAAAGAGGAACAGTGAAAGTAGAACTCAGTAATAAGTAAGTTAATACTTGGAACAAGAATGAGTGAAATTGGAATAATTACTTTGATTTTTACAGATATCTAGTTAAAAAGGTGATGCAGAATGCAACATACATCAAGTGTATTGAATGCTCCAATGACCAACTCAAACCAAACTCAGACAGAAAAAGTGGCATCTGTTTTTTCACAGCATTTAAAGTTTGATAAAATTTAATAAGTATTCTGATGGTCCATTGATCTGACTGGATAGCTAAAAAACTTAGTCTCGTAGATTACATTGCTGCTAACTCAAAATCAAGTCATGCCAGACAATTATTGCTCTAGGTGGGTGAAAATGGCAATTTCTCTTTCCTCATTATATGTGAATCACATACAAAATTACAACTGAAACAATTACATATGATGTTTTAAATAATATTTTCTTCCTGCTCCCTTGCAGGATGTGGCCATTACTTGTTAGAACAGCATTTCATCCAGACCTATTAATTTAAATTACTGACAGTCATGTAGTTCTGCCAAATTGTTTCCAAGATTCTGACCCAGCAATATATTTTTCAATTCAGAACAGGATGTAACATGAAAACTTGTCAATGGTCTACAGCCATAAAATATCTGTTCTTGATCTTCTAAATGATAGAAGTTATATTTTGTTAACTGATTTAAAAAGCAACCTGGTGCTTATGTTATGATGCACTGGCATTGGTGGGAATGTGTGTAGATAATGGTGAGTGGGGTGTGATTCAACAATCTTTGGATAGAAAACCAGAAAAGTGTTGGAGCAAAAGACATCCAGACCACTGTGCAGCATTCTGTCTTATACCTGGCATGTGGCTTTTAGAAAAAGTCTATGTTTTAATATCACAAATCAGTACATGGCATGGTAGCATAGCAGTTAGTACAATGCTTTACAGCACCAGTGATCACCAATTGAGGTTCAATTCTGTCTGCAAGGAGTTTGGACATTCTCCCTGTGACTGTGTTCCTCATACATTCCAAAGGCATATAGTTGAGGAGAAGGTTAGTGAGTTGTGGGCATGCTAAGTTGCTGCCAGAAGTGTGGAGACAATTGCAGGTTGTCCCCAGCACAGATTGTACTCATCATTGATGCAAATGATGCATTTCACTGTATGTTTTGATTTTAACGCACATGTGACAAATACAGCTAATCTCTTTAACATTGCAAAATGGAGGCAGAAACTGCATTACACTCAGCAACAAACATCCCTATGTCTGACATTGCGATTGAGGGAAGATCATTGACTAAATATTGTAAACTTATGGTCTTGAACATCAAGAAAGGCAAGGGGAATACCACTACCTGGTCATCACACCCCCACATACTACCTTTAGCTGGAAACACATCATTAATTCTTCTTTGTATCTAAGTCTAAATGCCATAATTTCCTACCCAACAGAATTGTCAGAGTACCTTCGGAGAGATTACAGATGTTCAAAGTGGTAGCTCCTCACTACCTTCTCAAGAAAGTAGGGCTGAGCAATCATTGGTGGCCTTGTTGGTGACCTGACCCTGAACGAATTAAGATGCAACTGTGAACACAAACACAAGAAAATCTACAGATGCTGGAAATCCAAGCAACACACACAAAATGCTGGAGGAACTCAGTAAGCCAGGCAGCATCTATGGAAAAGAGTAAACAGTCGGCCTTTCGGGCCAAAACCCTAAATCAGGAAGGGTGACGAAAATCAGGAACAGCTGTGAACAGATTGATGTCCAAGGAACTTTGACACTATTGGAATCCAACCATAAACTACTTCCCTTCTTGCTTGTTATAATAGCCAGCCGGTCATTCAAGCTTTTGTGAAATGCTATATCAATGCCAGACAAAGCTTTAGAGATTGGCATCGACTTATGAGGCCTGATTTGTCCTGCTTTAATGAGCAGAATATAGTTAGTCAACTTTCTGCTGTTTTAGTTATTTATCAGGATGCAGATGCATGAAACTATCTTGGCTAGTAACACAGCCAAAATAGGAGCACCGGTTTTCAGCACAGCAACTGGAATACTGAAGAATTGCATTAATTTTGTTCTATGCAATGTGCTCAGCCATCACTTGATATCCAGTGAAATTAATATTTGAAATCCATCACCTGAGTTCCTAGGATATTTGGGGATGGACTGGTGTTGCTAAAATGAATCAGTCACTCAGTACTTCTGGCTATAAAAGTGTTTTCACTCACCATCCGGGCTTTGTCTTTATTTGAGAACAAAAGGAGCTCACTGAACCACCTTCTCTTGTAATTGTTTGATTAGCCATGAGCTTGCGTGGATGCAGAAAGACCGTAATCTACTCCACTGGTCATGAATTTGCTTAGCTATCTACAATACGCTCACAACAGGAATACTGCAGATGCTGGAAATTCAAGCAACACACATCAAAGTTGCTGGTGAACGCAGCAGGCCAGGCAGCATCTCTAGGAAGAGGTACAGTCGACATTTCAGGCCGAGACCCTTCGTCAGGGTCTCGGCCTGAAAAGTCGACTGTACCTCTTCCTAGAGATGCTGCCTGGCCTGCTGCGTTCACCAGCAACTTTGATGTGTGTTACAATACGCTCACTTCTGTTTAAGGCTACGTCCACACTACGCCGGATAATTTTGAAAACAAAGCTTTTTCTCTTTATTTTGACCCTCTGTCCACACTAAAACAGTGTTTTCATCCTCTGAAAATGGAGATTTTCAGAAATGGTCTCCAGAGTGAATAAATCTGAAAACGCCTAATATCCGTTGCAGTGTATACGGGGTAACCGGAGCTTTTTAAAACCGCTGTCATGACGTGCCAGAACAGATGGCTGCAGTGCGGCATTTCATTGTTTTCTTCTTATTATTATTACTTTATTGTCACCAAACAATTGATACTAGAGCGTACAATCACAGCGATATTTGATTCTGCGCTTCGCAGAACCTAACAATTTCAGAACAGACAGCAACGAGACTGAAGCCAGAAGAGTTAGAAATGTACTCACCAAATACTTTGACCCATAGCTTACTGAATAAATAAGTATACTCACTTTGCCCTGTTTTCTGTCCTTGCTTGTATGAAGGTAAGGACAGAAAACACCCTCCGCCACCTCCAGTTTAAATTCCATGCGGAATATTTTGGAGGATCAAGAACCAAGGTGGTTTACCTATTTATGCAAGTACTTCTCTGACAATAGATGTGTAACAGCCTAATGTAACATTGTATGGAAATACAAGATAACACAGATGCAGACATGTTTTATACATTTAACAAGGTGCTTTATTAATGCAACAGAGTTAGTCAGTTTTTTAATGTTCGTCGTCAGCCGAGTCATACTGTCCGTGAACTCCCTGTCGGTTGCCTCCATACGCTCCAGTATTTTTTTTTAGTTTTAAGTCCTCCTGCGCAAGAGCCAAGAGCAATTCCTTTTAAGTTTTTCTACTCTGTAACTGGACAAACGCGCACCAAGTATACAGTTTCCTCTTCGCTCGTTTTCTGTGTGTCCTGCGCATGCCCAGTAGGAGGAGGTTCGCCCAAATATCCGTCTGATGTGGACAGAGATATTTTGAAAAACGCTTAGTGTGGATGCCTGTTGTTTTTACTCAAAACCGGCGTTTTCAAAATTATCCGGCGTAGTGTGAACGTAGCCTTAAACCCCTGTGCTGTTTCAACCTTGCACTGTCACCAGGGAGGTAAATGGCTTGCCATTATCACATATGCAAACTAAAGCTTTTTTCAGACATTCAGGTAATACAAAAGGAAAAAAAAAGAACAGAATACAGAATTACAGACAGAAAGTGCAGTGCAGCTAGACAACAAGTGCAAAGGCCATGAAAAAGTAAAGTTCATCTTCATCGTAAAGAGATCTGTTCGAGAGCCTTGTAATCCTGGGGCAGGAACAGTCCTTAAGCCTTAAAGCACACATTTTCTACTTCAGCCTAATAAGCGATACATTGTACCAGCGATATTGTTTGAGTTTGTAGACTTCATAGCATGCAAGTCTCATGTGGGACTCTCCTTTGTTTTGGTCTTGCCTCTTGGCATGCTTGATAGCTTTACAAAGATTGTACCTGGATTTCCTGATTAGATCATGGAAGTTCAATTTTAAGCACATCTAATGGTGCTGCTGTAATGCTGCAACACATCTCTATAAACCAAGGTTGGTCTCCCGGCTCTACCATGTTGATAGACAGGGACAGGCACAGACATGAGATTACAGATTACGGTCAAATCTAATTTCTTGCTGGTGAAGACCCATGCCATATAATAAATGCTCAGATGCAAGCTGCTAAATCAGTTCTAAAATTACTATTTTGCATAGGATAAGATCTCAGCAGAAAGGTGAGATTGTTTTGACAGGGATTATTCAGACTACTACTACTACGTCAACTCAGGCCTAGGGGACCGGCGTCGGGCACGATGACGGACTCTCCACTTCTCCCTCATCGGTGTGTTCAGTTCATCTGCATTAGCCGCGCCGCTATCTTCTAGGAGCGTGTTGACCATAGTCTTGGGAGGGGCCCAGGGTTCATCCTCCCATGCTTGGACTCCCATATGATGACTAGGCTGGCAGATAGCTCAGGGTGGCGTAGACAGTGCCCCACTAGTTGCAGTCTTCTCGCCTTGATTTTAGTGGTGAGCATCGGTAGGTCATCATAGAGCTCAACGTTTGTCATGTGCTGTTGCCAACTCACATCAAGAGCCAACCGGAGCATTCGTGTATAGCAACCATCTAGAGACTTTCACATAGTCTTGGTGAGGGTCCACGTCTCGCATCCGTACGTGAGAATGGACTCTATGACTGCTATGAAGATCCTCTTTTTAAGCCCTCTGGTCAGGTTCGACTTCCAGATTTCCTTCATGTCATTCATATTCAGAGGTCACTATTAGCAATAGTCATGGAGAGATGCATGTGTGACAGGTAAAGGTACTAGCAAATGGCAATGAGGTCAACAACATCATTTCCCTATTATTGGCTTCCTCAGTACCGACTGTCTTGGCCAACACCCATGTCTCAGTCTGAGCCAGCTCTATCAGTTGTACTAATGTGATACCTGCTCATCAATGCAAGTTCCAGTTTTGATTTTGTTCAAGGACGGCACGGTGTAGTGTAGTGGCTAGCACAAGCAACCAGTGTTCAATTCTCGCTGCTGTCTGCTAGAAGTTTGTATGTTCTCCCCATAACAGTGCGAATTTCCATCAGACACTCCAGTTACCACCCACATTCCAAAGACGTACAGGTTGGTAGGTTAATTCGTCACATGGGAGTAATTGAGCATCACAAGCTCATTGGGCCAGAATGGTCTGGTACTGTGCTGTATCACTACAGGAAAAATTGAAATACTCGTTGCCTCCAGTTTATTTTCCACCAAAGGGTGCTTAACATAGGGTATTATTTCATCAGTCTAAGGAGAATGGTAGTCAACAAGAGCAGTCCTTGCCATGTTTGACCTGTTGCCCTAAATCTTTAAAAGGGAGCTTCCTGCCAGACTACTTCTTTGCATCACCATTTATGGTGGGTTTGGTCTACTGATGAGTCATGGCAACTGTGTTGGAAGAGGCTAGGATATATAAACTAAATTACAGTTCTGGGAATTTGACCATTCAGTATATTGCTGCACATCCCTTGAGCAATACTTCAATTTAGGTATGTCTCCACATTTGCAAGGAGAATTTTGCAGAGCTAATAAAGACAAATGTGCATTTTTCCATAAACACCAGCTATTATATGCTCTTAACATCGTATGACAAAGCAAAAATGTTTTCTAACATGTAAATATTTACCACATTAACTTCTGTGTCAGAAATATTGAACAAAATATTGAGGTTAAGACAGTTAGCTTTGTAAAGTTCCTGGTAATAAAATGAAAGACTGTTTAGTTTATAGTGATCAGATCAGTGATCAATACTTCCAGAAGCAACCTAACAAAATAATCCAGAATAATGTAACCCCACTTCACCATTCCAAATCATGAAGCTCAAAATTGAGAATTCATTATAAGGTGAAACCAGCTGCAGGATGCACGTGATAATTAAAAATGTTCGTTCCCTATTCCAGCGACTTATATCATTTGAATTCTTCAGTGATTGTAGTTGCCATGACAACGTTTAGGATAAAGTAATCAATTTATCCATGTATGAATTACACTGTAGGGCATAGTTAATAATGTTTCACACAGGAAGTTACAGATCAAAGTTAGAGCTCAGAACTGGGGACAATACAGCTGCAGATTGAGCATTGCTTAACAAATGGAAAACAGTAGGAATAAACAGTAATAGATAGGTAGACAGAGAATGCTGAGGTATCAAGATCAGATCCCAACAATTCAAATATAAAACACATTAAATGTGAATGTGAGCAATGATGAGGATGTAAAGAGGTTTAAAGCTGAGATGTAAAGAGGTCTAAAGCTGAGAGGGCAACAACATGGCAGATGGAGCATATTGTGGAAAAAATGAAAAATATTTTGGTTAACAAAAACAGAAATGTTGGGAGTTTTTTTTAAAACATGAGAGATTGGGAATTGTTGATGTTCAAAGGAACATGTGCATCATAATGCAGTAAAGAAAGCACAACGTGTGTTGGCCTTTATCACGAGAGGATCTGAGAACAAGAATAAGCATGTTGTATCACAATTACATGTAGTCTTTCTGAATAACAACGGGAGCACCATGTACAATGTTGGTCTCCTCATCTTAAACAATCCACTTTCTACAGTGGGAGTGCTGATTGAACACACAAGTTCCTGTAATGTTCAGCTTAGCATAGGAGTTATTAACTAAACTAGACCTTCATTCTTTCCAGTTTTGAAAAGGGGTGACCTCACTAACACAAAAACAATTCTTTGGTTCCACATGACACACATGGGACAGCCATTTAAGATTGAAATGAACAGGAACTTCTTCAGAGCTCAGTGAACTTGTTGAATTCTTGAGCCTAGAGGCAAGGGAGGATCAGTCATTTATTTAATTCAAAGCCAAGATCAAAATATTTTTAAATATTTGAGTAATTAATTGATATAGATAGGAAATAACGTTGAAGGAAAATGGAAGCCACAATCTCGTGGGCTCGAGGGACCAAATTGCTTACTCCTGCTCCTTGCTGCGTTTATGTTATCATTCCCCAGTAAACTCCAAGCTGGTCAGTTCGCACACTGAGAACATCCTAGGATTTCTTCATTCCCCCCCCTCCCCACCAGAAACACTAAGGAAATAGTCTCCAAATGGAACTTCATTCAGTTTTTCAATCCTAGTTCATATCAATACTCTAACAATCAAGATCAGCCATAATTAGTTGTCTAATTCCTACCCTTGCACTCTATTGCATAACTGTACAACAAGCCATGGATTGATTAGTAATGACTAATAAATGGTATCAACAGAGTCAATGCTCACATAAATAATAAACATATCATCTGGAGAATGAGGGTTTACCCTTGCTATCCATAATGGACATGGCTAATGGTGATGAGATACAATAGTAAATTCTAAAAAGCTAGAAAGGTACAACGCAGCGACAAGCACTTAAATTAATTGTATCACAGTACACTTGTCCAAATCTAGTTTGTGGATTTGAGCCATTTTCAACATAAGCATATCCTATACTGCTGCAACGAAGGGGCGGCAGGGAAGGGGAATCATGGCTGGGAAAAGGGGAAGGAAGAGGGTAGGGAACCGGAAGCACGGGAGATGCATTCTGTAATGATCAACAAACCAATTCTTTGGAATCAAAATGACCTTGCCTGGTGTCTCAGGGCTGGATATGTCTGCACCTGCACCAACCGCCCACCCCAGTCACTCCTTCTCTGCCACCAGTCCCACACCCCTCCACCCTCGCCACTCCCAACATCTTTTGATCCCACCAGATTTACCAACTCACTCTCCACTCCACATTGACACATATCACACTCTGCAAACATCTTGGAAACTATGTAGACTTTTGCACAGTACTGTAAATGTAGAATGCACTAAAACAAGCTAACTACAGAAACATCACAGAGATAACCCACCTCATACCGTCCTTACTGACTCATCCTGTCCTCCAACTTGTGGATAATTGTGTGCAATCAATCAGGAGCTCATGTCTTTAGAACTTAAAAGGAAATTAGAATGTAACAGATGATAAACTATAGTGTTCTCTGACTCTACAATGCTTTCCAGTGAAGTGACTACTCTTGTAAATACCACTAAATGACCCATTTGCTGCATCAACAATCCTCTTACTTTTTTAATGGCTCCATCTGTCTAAGTAGACAATGGATACGCCCCTCGGGGCACAGACCTGGGCGATGAGTATGGAGATCCTGGGCTGCCCAGACATCAAGATCCCCCTCTCGGCCTCGTGGATGTGGTCCAAAGGAATGCGAAGCAGTACATTTGGCATCAGCTTGGCTGCAGGAGCTGCTGGGAGGTGATGTGATAAGACATCCAACCGCCTCAGGGGCTCCACTCCGGATTTGTGTAGGGTTTACTCCTTAGCTTTCTCCTCTCCCGAAGATACCCACAAGGCAGTGGGATCCGTAATCCTGGATAGGGGCCCATACCGGGTACTGTCAGCCAGAGCCAGCTGAGCCCGGGACCCAGGACCCAGGACCCAGGACTCCCTACTACAATCTACAAAAGTTGGAAGATCAATTTTACACCAGGTGCAAGTTTAAAACTTAACATTTATTATTATTAATAAGCATCTCCTGCTTTAATTACTATCACTAAACAAAACTAATTCTTTAGTTGGATAACAGAGGACTCCAAAGCATTAAGATGCAAATTCAGATAATCACTGGATTTGTTCTGAACTTCCAAATTTATAAAATGGGTAATTTAACATTTAATTCAGAAACATCCCTGCCCTATTTGCTTGAGTACGTCTTCAAATGGTAATTTTAACATCACATGACAGGAAAAATGATAAGTAATGTGAAGAAAACAGTCACAGAACATCCCATGAGAGGAAGGCTTGGATTGCAAGGAAATGCAGCAAAACTCAGTTCAAAAGCCAAACTTAAAACTGCAAACCTTCAAGCCACTATTTAATCTCAATTTGAATTCCAGTGAACCATTTAAGTTAGACAAACCATGTCTGAGTGTTGCACAGTCAGCCTACCATTTTTGACCACACAAATTCATATTAATGAGACTAAATTATTTTTACTTGGTTTTAATGTTTTGAAGAGCCATATTTCAAATGAATTTGGGAGCTAGCAAAACAAAATTGTTTCTAATTTATTAAAAGTCAATACAAAACTCTGTTTCCTTCCCACAGATTGAAAAGTGTGGGAATGGGAATGGTGTACTCTTCCACAATTTAATGAATGATGATAGGGCAACCAAATGAAAGATTAATTTACAAGACTGCAGTGCTTCGGTGCATAACACCAACAACAGAAACAAAATAAATATAAAACAACATACTTACCAACAGGAAAATCGGTTAGAATTAAGAAAAAAATAACATAATTACTCTTTTGGAAGTAAATTGACCAGCAAATTTCAAGAAGATGATTTGCAGATACGAGACAGATTGAAGAGAAAATTGTAGAACAACAGGACTATAATAATGAATTTAATTACTTTAAGATACATGGATATTCAAGCCATTTTTATACTTTTTATTTTTTTTAATTCGTAAAGGTAAGTATAGCTGCAGTTCCAGGAATAAAGTTGACCAACAGTAAAGTGAGTGCTGTTTGAATATGAAAAAAACAGTGCAAAGAAAGGGGAGTTATCAAAGGAAAAATAAAATCATGACAAAACATTCAACCAAAGTACAAGCACACAAAACTTGAGGGAAAAAAAGAACAGCAAACAAATCTTCACTCAAATGTAGTTAAAAGAAAACTCAAGGTGGCGATGGCTAAGAATATAATTAAACACACAATACTGATCATACTTCCAAACTATTTCACTGATTGAAATGGACCAAATTCTTCTTCATGCTTTTTTGTTATCTTTACTGAGCATAGAAATAAACACTTTAAAATAACAACAAAGTTCAGTAAAACAAAAAAAAACATGATGATGCATAGAGGAAAAAAAAAGATCAAGGTGGAAACAAATCATTAAGAGACACTGAGGGAAATGTTTTTTATGATACACTCAATGGCCACTTTATTAGGTACATCTGCTTGGTAATCCAAATGTCTAATCAATCCTATGGCAGCAACTCAATGCATAAAAGCATGCAGACATGGTCAATAGGTTCAGTTGTTACAGTTTCTTATATGTCTACACAGATGGTTCCAAATATCTACTGAAAGGTTTTTCAGGTGTTTCTGTTTATGTTCCATATTTTCAGATGACTACTACGAGAAGGTTATCCAAGTATCAGTATTCACGTCTGAAATAGGTACTATCATTTTAGCCTTGGAATGGATCGAAGAAGTACGCCCTGATGATGTACTTCTGTGCTCTGATTTGTTCTTGGTTTCAACATTTATTAAAATAGGCAATTCAAATTGTAGTCCAGGTATTCTTCTTGAGATTGGATAACATCCATTGAGGTTGCAGGGTCTAGTTTTATGAAAACATTTCTTATGGGTCCCTACTCACGTTGGGGTAGAATGTCTAGCCAAGCAATCACTTAAAATTAAGGATATACAGTAAATGTAGCGGAGCTTTTGTCAAGAGAGGATAATTAAAAAGGATATTCAATCACTCAACAAAGTTGGGATAAGGAAGTGAAAGGACAGTATTTATATAAAATTCAGAGGATGGTGGGAAGGTATAAAAGGAGGGAAGAAGTTATACTTACTCGTTTATGCTAGATTGAATAATTCCTGGTTCCGAATGAATAGGCATGATACGGGCATTCGTAGGAAGTGCACTTATCAAAATGTGCTACAGCATACAGTATATCGTTTGAATGCAGTTCCTATGAGGTAATACCTAATTGCTAAATTGAGATTTTAAGAGATAGATACTGTTTAACATAGGAAGTTTGCTAGGATATCACTGCCATCATAATATATATAATTACATATTTTAACATTTTTAAAGCATTAAATTTACATTTGTGTATTTTTTTTGGGGGGGGAGAAATTTAGTGGATATAATTTCCCATCTTTGCTCCAAACTCCAACTCAGTTGTTGGCAGAAATGCACCTTATGTTGGTCTGCCAACCACTGTTAAACTTTACAAGAACATGAAGAAGAGGTTCAGTTGTTGTTCAGCCCAAACATCTGAATGGGGAAGAAATATGATCCAGGTGACTTGACTGTGGAATGATTGTTGGTGTCTAAGAAGGGATGGTTTGAATATCTCAGAACTGCACATCTCCTGGAATTTTAACGCACAACAGTCTCTAGTTTACAGAGAAAGGTGCAATAAACAAAACAAAAATCCAGTGAGCGGGAATTCTGTGGGGGAAAATGCCTCATTAATAAGAGAGGTCAGAGGATGGCCAGACTGGTCCAAGCTGACAAGGCAGCATCAGTAAGTCAAACAGCCACACAGTAGTGCGCAGAGGAGCATCACTGAATGCACAACACATCAAACCTTGAAGTGGATGGACCACTGCAGCAGACCAGACCAGGTTCCACTCCTGTACCTAATAAAATGGCCCGAGTGTAAGTGAATAATTGTTCTATAATTATAAAAAGAAACATGACATTTTAGTTCATAATTCAGTCACTCATCTTCCTAACTTGCTTCCCTTAGTTTTTACATAAATATTGGACGGCACAGTAGTGGAGCATTTAGTGCAACACTATCACAGCTCGGGGCGTTCCGAAATTCGAAGTTCAATTCCAGCACCATTCTATAAGAAGTCTATGCATGTCCACCCCGTGGAATGCATGGGTTTTCCCCAAGTGCTCTAGTTTCCTCCCACAGTCTAAAAATGTTGCATGTTTGTAAACTGGTCATTGTAAATTGTCCTGCGATTAGTTAGGGTTTATTGGGGTTGTGGGGTAGCTGGGGTGGTGTGGCTCGAAGGACCAGAAGGGCCTACTCTGCGCTGTATCGGAAAATAAATAAATGTCAGAGTGGGAGTTATTAAAATTTTATAGCAGCTAAAGGAATTAAAAGTTGATTCATAGTATTTTATTTTCTTAGCCACAGGCTACTCAGTTACTCATGAAATCCCACTTGATTGCAAAACAAAATTACCCCTTCCTGCAGCTTTTGATGCTTTAGATCACATCATTCCTCAAAGCATCTCCACCATCATCCTACTGGCCAGGTCTACTCTTCTTAGGTTAAATTATTTTCTACCACATCATGGAATTACCAAAAATAAGTTAGCATCCAGTACCTCCAAAATTGTTCCCAGTAGCCTTGCACTTACTCATAACTCCCTCCCGTTTCTCAATGAGATGCTGTCTCCACACACCATTATAGTAGCTAAACTTTATTCTTGAACCAATTGATTTCACCTAAAAGGCAAACCACATCTGACAGGTTTATTAAAAATGCCTTGAAAAAATAACAAGGTATATTGATTATAAAAATAAAGTATGTTTTTATGCCATCCAGTGAAACAATTTCATTACAATAGAACACTGAGGTGCATCAAGTGAAATTAATAACAGAATGCATAATGAAGTGTTACAATCACAGAGAAAGTGCAGTACAGGCAAACAAAGTACAAGGCCAAAATGAGGTTGATTGTGAGGTCAAGAGTCCATTTTAGTGTCAGAGGGGCCCGTTCAATGGTCTCATAAGAGCACAATAGAGGTACCTCAAGCAAGAGCACCTTTGAGGTAAAGCTTTAGCTGATATCTAAATTATGAAAGGCTCAGTATAAAAGCCAGTTGATGTTTTGAGTTCTCTTCAATCCCTCTCAAGTGTCTCAATATTATACCTCCCCTTGGTAAGAAACTAAGACAACTCTCAAAACAAACAAGTAAGCAATACAACTTTCCCAATCCATGGCCAAAATCTTTCAAGAAGAGAAACAGGAATAATCTTGGAAACTACTGTCTAATGAGTCTCATGTCGGCAATAAGAACATTACTAGAGAGGATTCTTAGAGATATAATTTATCAACATTTGAAATAGCACGGGCTAGTTAGGGACAGTCAGTATGGCTTTGTGAAGGGTAAGTTGTATCTTATTAACTTGACAGAGTTTAACAAGGAGGTAATGAAGACAATTAATGAAAATAGAGCTGCGGATGTTGTCTACATGGATTTTAGTATGGCTTTTTACAAGGTCCATCATGGGAAGCTCATCCAGAAAACAAAGATACACAGGATCCATGGCGAATTGACTAATTAGATTCAGAATTAGCTTGCCTATACAAAATAGAAGGTAGTGGTCAACAGGACTTATTCTAGCTGGAGGTTTGTCATCAATGATGTTCTGCAGACTATATGAAAATTCCTGGTGCTGTGGATAGCTTAGAAGACTAGCAAAGGATACAGCAGGATATAAATCAGTTGCAGATATGGACAGAGGAATAGCAGGGGTATTTTAATCCAGCCAAATGTTAACTGCTGCACTTTGGGAGATCAAATATAAAGAGACAGGACACTGTTCATGACAACACCCTTAACAGTGTTGATGTGCAGAATGATCTTGGTGGCCCCAGCCCATACCTCCATGGAGGTTGACAGGGTAGCATAGGTGGCATGTGACATACTTTGCCTTTATTGGTTAAGTAATTGAGTTCAAAAGTCAGGAAGTTATGTTGCAGCTTTATAAAACTCTAGTTCAAGACTGCTTATCATCATTCTTTAGTGCAAGAGTGTAAAGGGAAACAAAATAATTATTACTCCAGATCTGATACAGCATAAAAAAGCATGATAAGCTTAAGTAACACAGTAAATACAAATATAAAAACAATCCTATAAAATACAAAGTATAAAGTACATATAGACAGATTGTATGTATATAGTGACACTAGATGATGCGTCTGGAGTGGTGATGGGGTGGATTCGTGGTTGGAGGTGTTGATCAGCCTGATGGATTGGGGGAAGTAACTGTTTCTGAGTCTAGTGGTGCTGGTGTTGATGCTGCATAGCCTCTTCCTTGATGGTAGTGGGACAAACAGTCCATAAACAGTGGGTGGGATATTGTTGGCCTTTTCATAGTCATAGTCATACTTTATTGATCCCGGGGGAAATCCCAGCACCTTTCTGTATACATGTCCTTGATGATGGGTAGACTGGTGCCAGTGATGTGTTGGACAGTTTTAACCACCCATTGTAGAGTCAAGTATGTCCATTACAGTTAGGCCACATCTGGAATACTTCATTCAGTTTTGGTCACCCCATTATAAGGATATGGAGGCCTTGGAGAGGGTGCAGAAGAGGTTTACCAGATGCTGTCTGGATTAGAGGGCAAGTGCTATAAGGAAAGACTGAACAAACTTAGTTTGTCTTCTCTGGAGATCTCCTAGAGGTTTATAAAATTATGAGAACTTTAGATAGATAGCCAGTATCTTTCCCCCCAGAGTTGAAGTGTCTAGTACAAGAGGATATGCATTTAAGGTGATGGGGTAAGTTCACAGGAAATGTGCACTGAATGCACTGTATGGTTGATGGTGAAGGCAAATAAAATAGATGAGTTCAAGAGGGTTTTAAATTTGTAGATGACTGTCCAGAAAAGGAAGGATATGGACATTGTGTGGGCAGAAAGGATTAGTAATCAAATGTCCAACTAAATCAATATAATTAGTGTGGCACAACGTTATGGGCTGATAGGCCTGTTACGGTCCTGTACTGTTTTACATTCAATGTTTAAACTTAGCAGCCCTGTACACATATAAATATATGTATTTCATCTTGCAACATTAGTGGTCTGCTTCAAAACTAACATATTATAAATAGTTCACAATTTAATCTACTTCAGCTACAGCTGAAGAAGCCATTAGACTGATTTTGCTCACCATAAGGCAGCACAACAAAGATTCAATAACACACCTTGCGTCAAGGATGACTAAAGCAGAAAACAGACCAATTTGAGAGGATGCATAATAAAATAGCAGACGCATTCTGCTGACACACAATTCAATGTGGATTTAGCTGTTCTTACGAGGTTCAACATAAGCAAATGCAGCCATGGTCAAACTCCACAATTGGTTGGAAAAACTGTGCAAATATTGATAACAAATTATAATTTTCAAAGTGTTACTGTGTTGAGAATGTAGATCTGGGCAATTACAACGTTGTCACAACACTTGTTGCTTGACCCCAGCCCTCAATTTTCAATTTCCCACCCACAATCACTCCTATCCTCACCTAATGTAGGAAGCTCAAATAATTTTCTCCTTCCAAAATCAGAATGGCCCAGCTCTGTTCTGCTTATTAACAAGTCGGCACCTGTGGGACAACTTCCTGATCTTAGGCAATCCCCTTGGTAAAAGCTAAAGAAAGAAAACAATCATACAAAATAAATCTGTAATATTTACACATGTATAAAGACTGGTTCACTCTCTCACAACTTTTATAGTATTGCAGCTCTAAATTATTGTGAAATCACTGGACAGATGCAGATTATGAGATGTAACAAAATACATTGTGACAGACACTAATTGTTTATTCCCCATTAACAAAACTGAGTAAAATTTAGCCCAAAGCAGCAATGAAGTTCCAATCTGTTTTATTAATTTATCCAGCTGGTTACATTTTTGTAGAGGTGTTCCATATATCTACATGTTTCAATACTGAGTGTTAAAAAAAACAAAGAAAAATATTTAATGGTTTCTGCAAACAAAAACAAAAAAAAAATCACCTTTGAATCACATTGATCAAAAATCAGGCCCATGCTTGCCACAACAAACTAACTCAATTCCATCAGCCAAACAAGGGAAGATCTAATCTGATGACAGTTTAAACTTGTCAGGCCAACCAATGTCCTTCCCGTCAACTTGTATGACGCACACCATGTAAAAGCAAAAGTCAATCCTTCTGAGGAAACTTCGCTTATGATACCCATTCCTACCACCCTCTAATCCGATCTTTACCTGATTTTTCTTCAAACCTGTAAATGAAAATGGGTCCAATTATTACCTATCTTGCATTGTGTAGAGTGTTCAAGAGTCTCCCAAAAATCTTATTTCATGGCTCTTAAAATTTTTGTCATCCACCCTTACAACTATGGGTAAATACCTCTGGAGAGGTAATTGTCTTAAAAATAATTACAATATTAACTTCACTTGGCATTGATACCCCAAATTACTCCTTTCTTCTCAAATCAGGACTACCGAAGTTACCTAAAGCTTTTGTCATTGAATCAGATTAATATCATTATGGCATGATATTAATCGCCAAGACCAACCTTCCCAAGTCATAATACAAGGTTTAAACACAGTTAATACAAACTCTCAGTGGTATTCCAAATAAAACTGAAATGGTTTTGTTCATTATTGACTTGTCTCATCACCTCTTACCTCATCCATCTGTGCCACAATAAAGAGAATCAGGTTGAAGCTGCCAATCTGCAACCAAGGTTGCCATTTGCAGTGTGAAACTGTTTCGATGCTTCCTAGTGAACCCAATCATCCTCTGCTTCTCACGTTCTCTTAGATATTAACTTTGAATCTATGCTTGCAAACCTCGGCCTTTTTCCCTTCATTCTTCTAGACCACACAATGACAGCAGTAGATCCACAACAGATTGCATTTTGCAATATTCAGTTAATCCACTGCCCGAACAACCATCTACTATTCTCTCTCCCATGGAAGCTTAAAACTAATTAACACTGTTTTCCCAATGTGATTAAGCAGGAGTCTGCATGAACAATTTGCCAGTGCCCTACCATCACTAAGCCCTACAGATGCAGTACAGAGAAATATGGCAAAATAATAAAACAGTCTTGCGCCTTCCACTGTTAAATATCACCGAGTTGTATCGGAAATTGTTAATTGTTTATAATCAGTGACATTTGCTCACATCCAATTTTATGACAGTACAAAATTTGAAAATAAGATTGCATGAATCTCACTAAGTGCAAGGTTGGGAGACGCACAGAGACAGAAACTGTTTAAGAGTCATTTCCTGAATAAATAAGAAAATCATCACATTGAAAGACAAGCAGGATACCACACTGAAGAAAATAAATTTCTGGATCACCATAGTTCATGGGAGTTAATTACAACTTTGAGAAACAATAGATATCTTGGAAACTTTGTGAAAATTATTGGAACTTGAGGGAAATGTTTCTGAAAATCACCAAAGGCCACTGCACTGACTGAACAAAACAACCATCACGCAACTTATAAGAACATCTGTTTTTCCTTTGTCACTGCGCCCAAACTTTATTCAGGTTACCAAAGACACTGAAGACTGCGACAATTGGCACACTCAAGCTTTATTTCTCTTGCCAAACTTCAGACGACCAAATCAACCCATAAAAGAGTTATTCTACAAAATGAAGTTCACAAGCTTTACTCCATATAAGCAATGTCCTGTAAATCAATAATAGCATCTAGAATGTTTTCCCATTAGCTCAAGTAATTTAAAAAGATGATAAAGGGACAATCAGCACCACAATTTGACACACTCCCCATCTTTAAATATTCATTAATACACATGACAACTGCGATCAGCAACCCACAAATATCTATGACAAACCCAAGTGAAAACAGTGGTTGTCCAAAGGTGGAGTACAAAGGCCATGGAATGTATTAAAATATCTTCTTGCAGTTGAATTGAATTTCATACATTTTACTACATTGACTTACTAAGGAGAATATTCATGTGGGATATTATTGTTTAACACATAACAGGCAACTGAAGGAGGAAATAACAACAAAGGGGGATGCATTGGTCTGTGTAAGTACAGTAATTAAAGACAGTTGGATAGGTTTCTGCCTCAGAGACACGTTTCCCAGGATATGAACAACTGCACGCTTACCATGGTGAGTGAAGATGTTGCAGGCAGCCTCATTGCCCCTGGCTATTGCTTCTCTTCTCCTACCCCCATGTCCGGGCCTCGCCGTGCCAACCCTACCCCTGCCTGGCTGGGCTGTCTCTCCACTAGCACCAGCGAGAGCAGTGCCGCCGACGCGGCCCTGCTGCTGCCCCATCCCCGGCCTCTCCAAGAGCGTCTGCCCCGAATCCTCCTCTTTCAGAACCGTTTCCTTTACATCCTCCCTCGGTGTATTCTTTTGCTTCTCGGCCGGGTTATTGTGTCGCTGCCGGCCCGGCCCGGCCCCCTCTCCCTACGGGGCTTTACAGGTAGCGTGGCGACCGGGTGCCGGACCGCTACCCTCGGCGGACGGGGGAGACGGTAGCGGCTTGTTGTCCCTTCAGCGCCGACACGAAGCAGCAGTCGCGGGAAGCGCTCCGGAGGGAGCCCAGTCACCCACCATACGAGCTTCCACACAACAGCCGGCTCCAACTCCGCATCCGCCCCCGTCCTGCAGTCCCACTGCAACCGCCTTGCCCTGAGCCACAACGAGGCGCTCTCTTCACGGTCCTCCGAGCTGGTCCTCCAAGCTGCACGTCGTCCTTGGTCGTCCGAGATTCTCCGAGACGGCTCTCCAAACAGTTCAGCAGCTGGTAGTTCCAACCGATCGTTCAGTGACAGGGATTTGCGCAGGAGTCAAAACCGAAAGCAAGATATTGCAGATGCAGATAATACTCGCAGGGACAGACAGCGTCCGTAAAGAGAAAACAGCGAGTGATGATTTAAACGGAATATTATTGGAGCTGATACTTAAATCTGTTTTTATTTATTTCACATATGCTAGCTGATATACTATTTCCAGCATTTTTTCTTTATTTCAAGGATATTTATCATTTTACCTAACAATATAATTGTAGTTCTGACTTTGAAAGTACAGAATACGTTTCAGAGATTATGCTGCCCTGTCCAGAATCAGTGACCTGGATTATTTTGCACTTTTTAATTTAAATATCGGGAAGTATTTAGACTCCCAAAATGTAATCTCTGCTCAGCTATTTCTGTTCTCATTTCCATACAATATTTCAATCACAATATTTTACAACAAAAAATGAGCACCTAAAATTATATACAGTATTACCAATGTAACAATTCAATGCGCGTTCATTAAAAACCTGAATTAATAATACCTTAACACCTCCAATAAATATTTAAAAGTGCCTTGCTCGAAATTGTTTTGGAAGTACAAAACATGGTGACCACCTTCTGATGAAGAGCCTTTGATCTGAAATGTCCAAAATATTAACTAAATTTCTTTCAATGGATTTAAAAACACAAACACGAGGAAATCTGCAGATGCTGGAAATTCAAGCAACACACATCAAAGTTGCTGGTGAATGCAGCAGGCAGGCAGCATCTCTAGGAAGATTCTTTCAATGGATGCTGCCCAACCTGCTGATAGGTTTCAGCATTTTCTGTTTTGTTCCTTGCAGATGTTTGATCAATGGTACTTTCTGGGATGTTGAATGTATGGGATTTGGAAACAGTAAAACCACTGAGTTTAAGGAGATATGGTTAGGCTCCTTTGTTGGTCTGGTATTCGGGTAGTGTGAATGTAACAATGTAGATTTCAACAGCCTCTTGGACAACCAGGAGGCAATACGGAAAGCCTTATAATAATTTATCAGGAGCTTCATGAGATATTTCTATTGACATGGAACTTGAATGGCTCAAAATCAAGCTATTTGGTATTGGAAGGTTTCAGATCAATGCAAGAGATTGAAATGTATTTCAGGGAAAAGCTTAAAGGGGTATATTTGCTGTCTTTAAAATGATGGAAGTAATCTGAAATGTAGCCTGAAAGAATGGTGGAAACGATTCATTGAGAACATTCAAAAAATTGCTCAGATATTTATGATGAAAGAACTGTTGAGGAAACAGCAGGGAAATGGCAATAATTGGTTAATTATTTCCAAGAACCATCATAGATATAATGGATTAAATGGTTTCCTTCTTGGCTTTTTTGATAGTTTTTTTTTCAACAGGATGCTGACCTACACATCATAATCTACTCAGGCTTCATTTTTATGATGTGGCCAGTTCCAGTCCCGTGAGATTCAGATACATTCTAACAATCAGAACAGTGCAATGAAAAACAAGTAGTACCATTATTATTTCTAGGATAAAGTATTGTTTCAACTGGGAAGAAAGTCCCTGAAACTTGGTCGTATTTATTAAATAATATAAATCAGTAAAGAGAAGGTAAAAAGTAAATCTGCAATATAAGTTTCAGTTGGATTTGTGATTAAGTAGTGACTGATATCAACTGAGATATAACAATATTGTTCTACATTTCCCAATGGGACAAAACAGGCAGATAGGAAGATTGGGTGGGAGGTTTATTGGGATGGATAAGGATTGATGAATGAGGGAGCGGTCGTGCCCTTGAGATCTTTCTGGTCGGACAACTTTGTGCCATTATGGGCTTCCACAACAATCATTTTGAAATGTAAATTTTAATCTCAGAAGGACTGTTGATATTATTCACAATTGTTTTGCTGGAATTCAAGTAAACTAAGCATGTCAGATTATCTTTAATGCAAATGTAAAACTCATTTGGAAGGCAAGTACTTGATTTGTCTATACATGCTTTGAGAAATGGTTGAACTGTGAAAGACAACCAAGTGAAAATAATCCATATTTTCTCCTTCCCTTGTGTTCAGTTGTCTTGTCCTTTCACTTTATAAGTATTTTCTTTTGCAGATTTAAAGTTAATGCTTTGTCAGCATCAATAGTTTTCCTGATTCCCTTCATGTCAAAGTGTGCATTTTATAGCTTTCATGTACTACGAAAGCTGTGACTGCCCTATATTTTTGAATCTCTTGGTTTATCTAAATCCAAATGGATCAAAATAGACATGATAGATTATTATCTCCCAGATGAGCTTCTGGACCTATAACAAGTGATAGTTTATGATGATACCTAAACTTCCAAGAATTATGTATATAAATTCATATACATTTCTGCCAATTCTTCAAACTTTGAGGCTTCTATCCAACAGAATCAACCAAGGATGTTGTGTCCTAGCTGTCTAGATACGCAAGCCAGGACAACACAACATGGAGAACAAGCTGTTGCCCATGTAGCAAGCTCCCCCTCACCATGCATCTGATGAATCCAAAGGAACTACAGACACCGTTACAGTTTGGCACCAACAGCATCGCAGGAGTTCCCAGATGGCATTGAACTCAACATAACATTGCCTTAGGGACTCCAGCTCTGGATTTTTCCCTCCTTTACTCCTGAAGCCTTCCTCATGAATGGGTATAGCTGCAAGTCAGTAGAGGTTTGAGATCAGAGTTTTCCTTCTCCAAAATGAGCTGCCAACCATGACTGACAAGCCCCATCTGCCTGATGAAGGGTCTTGGCCTGAAACGTCAACTGTGCTTCTTCCTATGGATGCTGCCTGGTCTGCTCTGTTCCACCAGCATTTTGTGTGTGTTATCTGCCTGAAGTGACTGGTTTTAAGGTGCCAGTAGCCCACCTTTGCCCCTTCTCCTGTCAATAGAAACAGTTCCACTGGGCTTAGTAACTAATCCACACATGAAGGCCAGGAGCTGGACTTGGTTCCCAGAGGCTATTTGAGTTGCATGCGATTGGGAGCACTTAATAGGTAGTGAGAGCTTGTCCCTACTACCACTCCTGGCCATAACAACCTTAAGGAACCAAACTTCAAAGTAATGCGCATTGAATTAACTTTATAATAAACGTACAATTGGTCAACAAAATTACAGTGTTGTCAGTGTTAAATGGGAGTAATAATATAAAATAATACCCAATTTTATTTTTGCCATGAGCTGTATCCATGTTCCAGGCTTACCATTCAAAGGAATGAGCATGAATTTAATACGACTTTTACACCTGATAAGAGGGCTTCTTATCAGGATTATGTTTCCTTGGTTTAGCAAAGGCACAAAAATTACCCTTGTTTTAATGAGAAACAAGACAAAACTAAGGATGTAAATCAGACAAAGGCAATGACTTTAAAGATTGGAAACAGCTCTGAAAACTAAATGTGGACAGAATGTGATTCAATCAGATTTCCATTTTCCTGGATTGAATAAATTATTAAATTAGATATAAATTGCCCGTGAAGTGGGTGTGTTGGTGCCAGTTTGATTCTCAAAGAACAGTGAATGAGGGTGTTATCCATTATGACCAAACTGTACAGATCTAGAAGGTCTAAGGTTCAGATCTTGCTATAGGCTGTTAAAAGCAGTTAGTGCTTCATATTGGTTTTCAAATTGTGGAGAATAGATTGAAGCAACAACAACTTAGATATCAACACGAGGAACAGATCTACTTAATATTCAGGTTGAAGCAATTATCTGCCTGCACTTTATCTTGATGGTTTTATGGCAGTAGGCATTTTTAGAAATCGGCAGAAATCACTGTTTCAGCAAGTGGTAACTGGGCCAGTAAAGGCTCTTAAGTAAAGTACTAACTTGGAATAGAGCCCCGATTTCCTCATGATTGAATAAGCAGAAGTGAAACCTGTGTGTCCCTGACTGTGGTACTGTATTCACTCTCCAGTATCTGCAACAACCATTTCTATTGCTTTACCTTAACCAACATCAGAGGACAGGTGAACAAAAACACAGCTAAAATTCTTTTAAAAAGGCCCATCTTAAAAATTCAAGCAAAGATTGCAAAAAATTTAGTCTGAGCCCAGAATCAGCTCCAAACATCATTATTAACTCCAGATGTGCATCATTTGACATCTTGCTGCAGACTTCTAAATGAATCTATTTTGTCCAGCAGCTTGGTGGAACTGTGAACAGAGGGGACAGAAGGATTTCTGCAATTTGCATGATGGTACCAACTGATTATATTCTTAACCAATACTTTACTTTATACTTTATTGTCGCCAAACAATCAGTACTAGAACGTACAATCATCACAGCGATATTTGAATCTGCGCTTTACACTCAATAGGACCTGATTGAGAAAGAAACACAAAAATGACAGAGGGTCAATTGGAGTCAAATGTTGGAATAGGAAGATTAGTCGAATGAAAAAAGAAAAAAAGTATACTTTTAAATCTCTGAGGATTTTCTTCATGCAAAATTTAAATTGATCCTTTCTGAGCAGTATAGTTGGTAGACATTGTATCAACAATTATCACATTTTTGTAAGAGACTTTATTCTACAAATATGAACCTTAACTATCCACGGCAAATTTAGAGAATGGATGCTCAAAACAGTTCTTAAAAATAAATGAGAATTAAGCTATCATTTGTGCAAGGTTAATCAATCAACCAACAGGCCATGGGCAAGCTCAAGCCGTGATTAAACTGAATATGAAATATTGTCTGCAGGTCTAAATCCCTACACAAGGATATACTTGCCATTGAGAAAGTGAAATTAATGCTTACCAGATTTATACCTGGGAATGGGAGAGTTTGTCCAAAGTGGAGAGAGTAAACAAATTAGACCTTTCCTCAAGGGCTGAAAAGAATAAGTCAAGGCAAATTTTTTTATAAAACACATTTAAAAACAACCCATGTTGACCAAAGTGTTGTACAAACCATAACAGGTAACTAAAATCACAAATACAAGAAACACAGATATAAACAACAAGGCACACAGCTTATAGGCACAAAATAAACAACACATAAGCATAGGCACAAGCCAAAAATTAGCCACATCAGGAAGATTCAAATGCTAGTGAATAAAGGTAAGTTTTGAGCCTGGACTTAAAAGAGTCAATGGAGAGGGCAGATCAATATAAAATCCCTTGATCAAAGTTCAAAGTAAATTTATTACCAAAGTATGTATATGTTACTATATACTACCCAGAGATTCATTTTCTTGCAGATATTCACAGTAGAACAAAGAAAAACAACAAAATCAATGAAAACCTACAGACAAAGAGTGACAAATAATTAATGTGCAAAAGAAGACAAACTCCGCAAATACAAAATTAAATACATAAATACTATCAAGAACATGAGTTGTAGAATCCTTGAAAAATAGTCCACAGGTTCAAAGTTCAAAGTACATAAACGTCACCATATATAACCTTGAGATTCATTTTCTTGCGGGCATACACAGTAAATCCAAGAAACAATAGAATCAATGAAAGACTGCACCTAACGGGATGGACAAACAATCAATGTGCAAAAGACAATAAACTGTGCAAATACGAACGAAGTAGAAGAAGAAGAAAGAAAGAAAGAAAGAACCAATAAATATCGAGAACATGAGATGAAGAGTCCATGAAAGTGAGTTTATGGGTTGTGGGAAGAGTTCAGTGAAGTTATCCACTCTGGCTCAAAAGCCTGATGGTTGAGGGGTAAGAACTGTTCTTGAACCAGGTGGTGTGGGTCCTGAGGCTCCTGTACCATCTTACTAATGGCATCAGCAAGAAGAGAACATGGCTTGGCTGGTGGGAGACCTTGATGATGGATGCTACTTTCTTGTGGCTTGATGGGGTAAAAACAGGCATGATACTTCGCCTGGCTGCTCTGTCCAGAAGCGGGAGCTCAACATTAGGGGATTGTCCATTCAGAAGTGAAGTAAAAAGGAACATCGTTACCCAGAAGATAATGAAACTTTGGAATTGTCTACCCAGGGGATGCTGTGGATGGTCAATTGATGAGTAAACACAAGAACAGAGATCGACAGGCTTTTAAATATTAAAGGAATCAAGGGTTTTAGGATCAGATAAGGAAAATAGCATTGAGGTAGAATATCAGCCATCATCTTTTGAATGGCAGGGTTGAGTGGCACTGTCATGTTCTCATGAAATTCACTGTGCATGCCATAGCTCTTATTTTGATTATTTGATCGTCATTCTATTTACAATCCATGTTAATCACTTAGATGAGGGTATTGATTGTTATTAATCCAGGTCTCCTGATGTTATAAAGCTGGGTGGTATTTGTGTGTAAGTACAGGAAGACTGCAGAGAGATTTGATTGGCTACGATTGATAAAGAAACTAGGTGGTACTTACATGTGACGAACTGTGCTTCCCATGGTTCCTTATCTCTCATCATCTAATTACTTACCTGCCCAACATTCTCCATCTGCCATTCGGGACTGAGAATATGGAGAGATTTATTCTTCGTTGAGAGGGCAGCAAACCTGTGGAATTCTCTACGTGGAGGGTCTGTGGAGGCTCAGCCACTGACTTCAGTCAAAGCAGGCATCAATAGATTTCAGAGCTTTGAAGAAATTAAAGGGATATGGTGACAGTGTTGGAAAATGGTGCTGAGGTAGATTAACTGTGATGTTGGTCAATGGCAGAATAGAATTGAAGGGGCAGATGGCTGAGTCCTGCTCCTTTTCTTTACATTGCAGCGATCAGTCATGATTTTAGACCCACTTTTGTAGTGTGTTGGGTACGGGGCCAAGTGGTTAAGGCATTCTTCTAGTTACCTCAAGGTTGCTAGTTCGAGCCTCAGCTGTGGCAGCGTGTTTGTGTCCTTGAGCAAGGCACTTAACCACACATTGCTCTAGCCTGTGCGAGGAGTGGTGCCCCACACAGACTTCCAATCTGCCCTTGTAAGGCATGAAAATGCCCGACGCAGGCCTCTCATGGTCTGAGTCGACGTTCCCCCCACCCTTGTAGTTTAAATAGTATAACTCGGTTCTGGCAATATTTCAGCCAAAACATTTTATGTGATGTTGCTACCCATAATTTAACCGAAAGAGAAATATATCAAATTCTTTTGCTCATTCGGTTGTTTGCCTGTGTGGAGGCAAACGTTTATTTAATGGAAGAGCACCTATTCTAAAATATAACTAGTGTACGACATAGAACATAGATATAGAACCATAGAACACAGGGTCAGGACCTTCAGCTCACCAGGTCTGCACCAGCATGATGCCAATGTAACAAGTTCCACTTGCATGCCTCTGTTCATGTATCTTTCAAAATGACTCCTAAGCATAGCTATCATGGTTGTTTTTACCACCTCCCCTGGCAATTGCTGTGAGTACCCACCACTGTCTCTGTATCGCCTTACATATCTCCTTTCAATTTTCTCCCTTTCACCATTTACCTAGGTGCTGTGGTATTTGACATTTTCACCCTGGAAAAAATGACTCTGACCCTACCTATGCTTGTGATAATTTTATCTACTTCTACCAGGTTTGCCCCTCAGCTTCTGATGCTTCAGGGAAATCAATCAAAGTTTATCAAAACTCTCCTTGTGACTAATACTCTATGTTCCTGGCAACGTCCGACCGATCCTCGTCTATACCCTCTCCACTATCGTCTCTTCTTTGACCAAGCCAATTTTGCATCTAAATTACCGACTCACCATGGATCTCTCCTGAACCAGCCTACCAGGAGGGATCTTGTCAAATGCTTCAGCAAAGTCCATGGAGACAACATCCAACCTGCTCCCCTCAACAATCATTTTCATCACCTCTTCAATAAGCTTATTCAAATTTGTGAGGCAAGCCCTCCCCCACATAAAGCCACACTGACGATCGCTAATGAGTATCTTCTGGAGAAAATGTACATTTAGACGAAGGCAACTGAAGGCATGGGTGTCAGTGGTAGAGTCATTAAATTCAGGGATCTGCAAAGTCCAGGACAGGAAGAGTGAACACATCTTAAAGCTATAGGGCTAGAGGAGATTACAGAGAAGGACAAAAGTGAGAGCATAGAGTGGCTTGAAGCCAACAGAGAAAATCTGAAAATCAATATGTTTCTTGACCAGTGTAGATGAACAAGTACAGAGCTGAACAGGAATTGGTACAGATCTATGGCAGAGAAAGCAAACGTTTGAATGATCTGATTTACAGAGCATGGAATCACAGAACCTGGAAACAGTCCTTTCAGCCCAACTAGACCATGCTGACCAAGATGCCCATTTAACCCAGTCCCATATACTAGCATGTGGCCCATAACCTCCTAATCTGCATACTTGTCCAACTGGGTTTTAAAATTTGTTATTGCACCTGCCTCATCTACTTCCTCTAGCAGTTCATTCCACATATATACCGACTTCTCTGTGGGGAAAAAATGCTCTTCGAGTTCCCATTAAATTAAACCTTTCCCCCTGCGCTCTAGCTTCTGATTCCTCAACCCTGGGAAGAAGACTGAGTGCATTCAGCTATGCCCCTCAGAGCAGATTGAGGAAGACTCAGCGAAGTGTGTTGGAAGCATTAAGTCAGAAAATGACAGAGGTGTTTATGACAATTTCACCAGCATGAAAGATGAGACAAGGCCAGAGCTGGATAGTGTTATGGAGATGAACTTCACAGCATGAAAGCCAAAACTTGTGATCAGATATGACATCAAAGTTTCCAAATGTCTGAATCACTTTCAGACCATTTTGAAGGCATGGAATGCAGTCAATAACTTGGAATTAGACTTTGTGACAGAGCCTGAAGACAATGGCTTTGGTCTTCCCAATATTGAATGAAATATATATGTAGTGAATAATTCTTTTGTATAATCCTTCCTCAAACATGAAAGAAGTCATAAGCATGATGCACCAAATGGCTGCAGGCACCTGCTCAATTATGAATCAATACCTTCAATAGAGGAAAAGGTAAACAGGGAGGAAAAAGCTGAAATCAATAGCACAGGTGCGTGCTTCACAAAGCTGTTTCTTTGTGGAGTGGTTACTGTTCATGTAAGTGGCGGTTCAGCAGGCTAGTCAACCACAAGGAAATCATAGCCCACACCCAATGTCACACTGCACGTAATGGGTGGTGTTAACTGATTAATTTTTATTCCCTC
Organism: Mobula hypostoma; assembly: GCF_963921235.1. Lineage (NCBI taxonomy): Eukaryota > Metazoa > Chordata > Chondrichthyes > Myliobatiformes > Myliobatidae > Mobula > Mobula hypostoma. The sequence continues at coordinate 46,985,151 of NC_086108.1, read as the reverse complement.
CCTAGCCTACAGGCATAATCTCGTTAACTCATTGCTGCCAGAAAATGAACCTTGAACTTTTCAATTTTTCTATGGATCAGCTGCAATCATCTGACAGATAAATAATTTGAAAGTAACCTTTGTTTCCTTAGCAACTGCCAAATACTCAAGGTTGAATGGTGTGATTTTTTTTAATGTGAGTTTTCCCTAGAGTTGTCCTTTAATAAATAATCAGCACAATTATGTAGGTTATCATTGATGTTTATACAGCAGTTGCATTCATAATGGGCATCATTGCGAAAACAAAGTAGCTGCTTTCCAAACGATTACTTATCATTAACATTAATGAGTTTGGGGAAAATTTGTGCGGTTCCCTTTTGTCATTTTAAGTGTTTAGTGACTTCATGACTACCATAACCTCAGTTCCACTTAGGTGGTCACAGCAGAAGTTATTAAAAGTTAATCAAGAAGATGGTGCAAAAGAAAGGCTGCTCCAGAAGACAGGCCATAGTGACTCAAAGCTGAAAAGGTTAACATTACTTGACAAAATATCACCTCAACAGTTAAAAAAGCAATCATGCTATATGTTGGACTGTTCACTGAGAGTCATAAAAATAGGGTTTTTAACAGAATGCATGTATTATTCAAACATTCAAAGTTTTGAAACAGAGAATATTTTGGAAAGGCAGAAAGTTCGTTAAAATCTATAAAATCTATAGAGTGAATAGACAAGTTAATTAGCATTTGGAGCACAAACCCATTGTAAAATACTAAGACTTCAAAATCATTCACATGATTGAGTAACAAAAATGCATATCCCAAAACACTGACATGTGTCTTCAGTGAGTCATGGTGACTCGTAGCTTTAAATCAAAGCAACATTTTACCTACTTTATATTGCTGTATTTTTGTTTAGGTGGACATAAAACTATAAATTGCCTTTTTTGTTCATTTTCACTTCTATTTATCATCCATTTTCTCTTCCTCTTAAGGCTCAACTTCCCCTTCTCCCAAACCAATCCCAAGTAGACGGTTGCTGAGCATGAGTTCCTCTTTGTTTATATGATCAAGTTTTAAAAGGTCACTTGCCAGTCAAGACGATGCCTGTTCAGCAAGTTTGGCAATCACAAGAATATCATTGCTGTAGCAGCCCCTGACTCATTCAGTGCTACAGTGTAATCTGTACAGATGAACAGCAGAAATCTTGGCACTCCCACAGCTGAGGTCAGTTCACTCAATAATGCATGAGGGAGCATGAATTTTACTGTTTTGTTTGCAACAATTATTTCACCGAGGTAGATTCCTGGTGGATATAGGTCTGCTGCTATAATACTGGGGTAGAGTAAGGGTGTGTACATGCCCAAAACTAATTAACTTTTAGGTTGAGTATGAGTGAGTAGAGTTTGTTGCTATAATACTGAGATCTAGTAATGGCAAACATAGTCAATAATAATAAGACCATAAAGCATAGGAGCAGACTTAGGCCATTCAGCCCATTGAGTCTGTCCCACCATTTGAACATGGCTGACTTATTTTGCCTCTCAACCTCTTTCTCCTCCTTTTGCCATATAACCTTTGACCCTCTTACTAATCAAAAACCTATCAATCTCTGCTTTAAACATAACCAATGAGTTGGCCTCCACAGCCGTATGACTTCCACAGATTCACCATCCTCTGGCTAAAGAAATCTTCCTCATATCTGTCCTAAAGGATGTCCTTCTATTCTGAGGCAGTGCCCCCTTGTCTTAGACTCTCTCACCATTTGAAACATCCTCTATCCATTCTACTTAGGCCTTTCAATATTTGCTAGATTTCAATGAGACCAAGTTCAAGTTTAATTATCATTCAACCATACATGAATACCCATGAATGCAGCCAAACAAAACAGCATTCCTACAGGACCAAGGTGAAAGACACAGCACTAACAGTCATGCACTGCCAGTCGGTGGTGTAGTGGCATCATCACCAGACTTTGAGGTAAAAGGTCCCAAGTTCAAGCCTGGCTGGTTCCTTCCATCTGTGCCGGGTTGAGCATCGAGCTAGCAACTCAGCCTCATAAAAACACAAATACTATGGAAATAGCAAAAGTGCCACCTGATGCACCACAAGGTGTGAAAAGGAACAAAAACAACAGTCATACACAGCACAAGGCACATAAGATAGCAAATAAACATACAGCCACACAAAAAGCATGTACAGTGCCGATAAGAAGTATTCATCTCCCCTGGAAGTTTTTGGTTTATTTACAACATTGAATCATGGTGGATTTAATTTGGCTTTTTTTGACACTGATCAACTGAAAAAAAACTTTTCGTGTCAAAGTGAAAACAGATCTCTACAAAGTGATCTATATTAATTACAAATATAAAACACAAAATAATTGATTGCTTAAGTATTCACCCCCTTTAATATGATACACCAAATCATCACTGGTGCAACCAATTGGTTTTAAAAGTCACATAATTGGTTCAATAGAGATCATCTGTGTGCAGTCAAGGTGTTTCAGTTGATTGTAGTAAAAATACGCCTGTATTTGGAAGGTTAAACCGCTGGTGAGTCAGTATCCTGGCAAAAACTACACCATGAAGATAAAAGCACACACCTAGCATCTCTGCAAAAAGGTTCTTGAATAGCACAAGTCAGGAGATGGATACAAGAACATTTCCAAGTCACTGAATATCCCTTGGAGTACAGTCAAGTCAACATCAAGAAATGGAAAGAATATGGCAGAGCTGTAAATCTGCCTGGAGCAGGTTGTCCTCAAAAACTGAGTGACTATGCAAGAGGGGGACTGCTGAGGGAGGCCATCAGGAGACCGATGACAACTCTGAAGGAATTTCAAGTTTCAGTGGCTGAGATGGGAGAGACTGCGCATACAACTGTTGCCCAAGTGCTTCGCCAGTTGCAGTTTATGGGAGAATGGCAAAGAGAAAGCTACTGTTGAAAAAAAGTCACATAAGATCTCAACTAGTTTGCCGGAGGGCATGTGGGGGATTGAAGTCACCTGGAAGAAGGTTCTATGGTCTGATAAAAACCAAATTGAGCTTTTTGGCCATCAGATTAAACACAATGTTTGACATACATCAAGCACTGCACATCACCAAAAACACAACATCCCTACTGTGAAGTGTAGTGGTTGCTGCATCATGCTGTGGGAATGTTTCACTGCAGCAGGACCTGGAAGGAAACCATACCGACTTTGGCTTATTTTATCATCTGCCTCTAAGCATCTCTAAACCTCATGCATAATAATAGACTCTAACAGCTTCCTAGATATCAGGGTAACTAGCTTATAATTTCATGTCTTTTGCCTCCCTCCCTTCTTAAAGAGTGAAGAGTCATTTACAAATTTTCTGTCTTCCAGAACCACTCTAGAATATAGCGATGCTTGAAAGATTACTATTAATCTTTCCAGCTACTTCTTTCAAAACCCAGGGGTGCAGTCCATCTAGTCCAGGTGATAGCTACCTTCAGACCTTCTCTTTAGTAATAGTGACTACACTCACTTCAGTCCCCGACACTCTCATATTTCTGGCACACTGCTGGTGTTTTTCACAATGAAGACAGATGCAAAATACTTACTACTTTGTCCTCTATCTCTTTGTTCTTCATTATTACATCTTCAACATCTTTTACCAGCAGTCTGATGTCCATTATTTCCTCTCTTTCATTCTTTATACATCTGAAAAAAATCGGTATCCTCTTTTATAATATTGGCTACCTTACCTTCATAATTCATCTTTTTTTTCCTTATTACTTTTTTAGTTGCCTTCTGTTGGTTTTTAAAAACTTCCCAATCCATTAGCTAACTGGTAATTTTTCTATATAGCATGTTCTCTCTTTTGCTTTAATGCTGTCTTGTTTGACTTCCCTTGTCAGCCACAGTTGCTTCATTTCTCCCTTTAGAATGGTTCCTCTTCTTGGGGACAAACCAAACCTGTGTCTTCTGAATTATTCTCAGAAACTCCAGTTCCTCTCTTGTGCCTCTGTAGTTACTCTTACTTAACTAATACCGATACATCTGATTTTAGATTCTCCCTCTCAAACTGCAGGATGAATTCTACTATGATCACTGCCTCCTAATGGCTCCTTTACCTTAAGCTCCTGAATCAAATCTGGTTCGTTACACAACACCCAATACAAAATTGTGTTTTCCCTAGTGGGCTTGACCACAGGTTGCTCTAAAAAGCCTTCTTGTAGATTTTCTACGACTTACCTCTGGGGCACATAATATGTAAGCACTGTTTTGTCTTTGTATGACACTAGGATGCAATCTGTCACTATAATGGTGGGATGCCAAAGGGATGGGCATAAGCGAACCACTGCAAAACACTAGGGTACAGGTGGTTCGAGGTTGTCACTATAATGTTGGTGTAGAGTGCTGGTGGGCACATATCTGACACTGCATAGCCCTTGGGTACAGAGGCAGACATACAGTAGGTATGTCACTACTGTATATAACAGGGATAGGTAACCTATGGCCCATAGGCCAGATCCGGCCCGCGAGCAAATATTGGGATACTACGCTTATCCGGCCTGTGAGCGATTTTTCCTTATTCTGAGTGTTTCACGTGACCACACTGATGGACATGCATGGCGTCTTGTTACACTGGCCCCAGGTTCCGTTTTGTTCCAAACCGAACACTGGTAAATACGAATGACGGGAAGGCAGACTACCTTATTAGTATGTATTAGATTCTCTCCGTGCATGCGCAGGTTTTCAGATGGGATCGTTCAAATTTGTAAACAGAAACAGCGTCACTGTGTCTTAACAAGAAATCCACGCTAAATATCCAGATATTTACATGTGCTATGATACTTGTTGAATAACTCGCGTTTCAAAACAAAATCAAAGAAAAAATTCCAATGGTAATGAATGCAAAACGCAGGAAGGTAGAGACTGAGTGCTGAAATTTCCAAGACACTTAGACACTATATTACTTCTTCATCGAGCATTTGCCTAGAAAATGTTGCTGTGAAGAAGGTGGCAAATATCAGGCGACATTACGAGACCCGCCACAGTGGAAAGAAAGCTGCAATTGTGGGAGTACCAGCTTCAAAAAGGAAATCGTGCACATTTTCCCACTTTTCAAAAAAGTAAAGCACAAGATCCAGGCATTTTTGTGAATATGGTCCAAGAATTGAGAAAAGAGTTTTCATCTCGTTTTGCTGATTTTCGCTTGCATGCAGATGAGTTCAAGCTGTTTGCTACTCCATTTGATGTGGAAGTGAACACTGCATCAGAAATTTTTCAAATGGAATTGTTTGAGATGCAGTGTGATGACATATTGAGATCGAAATTTCATTCTGAAGATGTGTCGGTGCTTGACTTCTATAGAAAACATATTCGTCCAAGTGGGAAGCATCTTAACTTAGTGGACCATGTGAAAAAGATGGCATAATTGTTTGGCAGCACTTACCTGTGTGAGCAATTATTTTCAGAAATGAAGCACATCAAGAACCATTTGAGAACGAGATTGACTGATACCCATTTGGATAATGTCTTGCTCTTGGCATCAACAAGTCTGACACCCAATATTGAGAAGCTTTCAAGCAACAAACAGTGCCAAGTTTCACAGTGATTATCAACTGTTTGCATTAAAATTTTCATTTTTATTATACTTAATTTACCACCATTCAATGCATCGTGTTCATAAGTTTTACGCTTAAAGATTCTTTGTGTCCTTTTAATAGATTCAAAAGATGCCTTGATTGAAATAAATTGCAACTAAACTGAGTTATTTGATTACCAATTGGCATCCTTGGTTAAGCACAAATGATTTTCTAGCATGTGTTATTCATTAATTTGAGGCAAAACATAACTAGATGTATTTAAATGGATAATTCCCATATTTCAAGTTTTTTATGGCATTTATCTGGTCCACCGTCCACTCGTTAATATGCGATCCGGCACACAGAGGCAAAAAGGTTGCCGACCCCTGGTATATAACAATGGACTATAGTCTTGATTGTGCAGGTCCACTACTATAATACAAGGATGTAGCTTTAGTGGATACTAGCCTGGCATTATGTAACACCAGGCAACAGTTTTGGTGGGAACAAGGCTAACCTTGCATTAGACTGGGGTACAATACAGGTGGGTACAGGTTGATCACTAAAATGAAGTGTACTACCTTTATAGTGGGTTAATGTTGTCACCAACACTGAACACAGTACTGCAAATAGATCTATCACAGCATAAGAGTGGGCCACAGGACTGATAAAAACAGCTCTAACATCATTACATGTGGTATGATACCTATGGACACAGGTCTGTTTCAGGACTACTGTTATTATAATAATTAGGTTCTAGTGGGCACAAGGCTGTAACCATATAACACTGGGGTACATTATTGGAGTGCAAAGATTTGACATGATGTAATATTGGGTTAATGTAATGCCGGGTAAAGGTCAGTCACTGTATAATGAGTGCTACTATACAAATGTATGGTAAGATGGCGGCCCACTTGAATACAGTGACTTCCATGGGGCCAACCACAGGTGCTACTGTCTTCTGTAACCGCATTTTTACAATTGCAAGACCCTGCTGGACATTAAGAACTTAAAGTACTGCACGTCTACCCCATCAGTGAGTTGCTCATTGGCAGAGAAACAGGAGCTGAACTTGGTGCGGATCGTGTTGCTACCTGCATCAGGGAGGCATCAGAGGAGTTGGTGCGTGGAGGTGTGCAGTCAAACAGCGAGTGATCATCTTAGACGCTTTTCTTGTGATCGCAAGACCCTGTTAGACATTGCTAATGCGAAATGCTGCAAATCTGATTCACTGATTTATTGGCAGATGGCAGAGCCAGATGGTGGGGGAGCTGTGTGACCTCAGTCATAGCGAGGACTAGCCGCAAGCCACAGTGTCACCTGTTTACTGCTGCCTAGGAGAGAGGCATTGGAGACAGTGCTCTCCACCGCTGTGCTGGGAGCAGTGTGGTACAGGTGGTGCTGCCCCCCAGTGTTCACTCAGCAGAAGACAAGCCGGCTAAACCAGGTGAGGGCAGCCGACGGGTCTCAAACCCTCGGTGAGATAGGGAGTTAGCTATCCCAGCATGTGAAGACAGACTCCGGCGGATTGAGCGGACAAGACCAATGGAAGGTCCAACGGTCAAGAAGGCGATCTCTGCAAGCGTCGTGGAACGTGTAGAGCAGGACAAGACACAGAAGACGTCCTGGTCATCCACTGCACCTAGTCCCATCTCCAGCTGTCTAGACTCTGTCTTGCCACTGGATCCAGATGGGAATTGGGAAGAGAGAGTGAGGCTGACGTTGCGCAACTCCCTCACTTAAATCCAAATCACGCGCTAGTCTCAACACCATCATAATGGTGTCGAGGTCCTCATCGACGTCAACGATGGACGAACACCTCCCAATCCACATCCTTTTGTAATCTCTAATCGATCATCCCCACTTTTAATTGTGTCACTTTTCACATTGTGCCAAGGGTCTTGGCTTTGAAATCCACTCCACAAATCCGTATGACTCCTGCCATCTTCTCCTTGATTGTCAACTTTGATTATGTTTTTGCTCATCTTCCTCAACAATCTCTCCAGTTTTGCTTACTCTTCCAAAGGTGGTTTGCAATATTGAAGTTGCTAAGAACAGTTTATTATTATGACAAGAGCCATTAAACTGAATTTCAGTCGAGGAAAAATTGTGCAACATAAAGTGCAAGACAAAAGATGCAGAAGGCAATTGCAAACTATTACATCAAAGCAAGTTAGACCCGTTGGACCAGCATTAGTGGATTTAAATTAAAATTTAAATGGTAAGAATTTCTTAACATCTTGACAAATATTTATGGAAAATCATAATTTTTAATAATCAGCTTCTAGGCATGATAGTAGAACTAAATGCATATTAAAAATGCAGTCAGATAATGCTTGTCTTGCACAACATCACCACCAGGTGCTATTTTACCACACTAACTTATTGTTTCTTTTCAGCAATGCATGTAAAGCAATTAGCTACACTTCACTTTTCAAATGAACGCGGTTGTTGTTTCTATATTAGCACTCTCCAGTATAAGGGCATGATTCAGACCCTTTCTTCTGTGAGTCACTGCTCTGTTGGTTGACTTACTAGTGACTCCAGTGATGAAGCAGGTAGATTCAGGGATAGCTCATCTTTGGAACTGCTAAATATCAGTCAGTACAAATTTGTCCTTCACCATAGTTGAGTCACATGGACCCCCAAAAATTTGATATTTCTACATATGTAAGATAGAGAGGATACACTATTGCTCTTTGGGCACAATCTACTGACCTAAGCCAAAATAGGTTAAGGGGCAGGTTAGCAGAGCTGAGGGACCATCAGTTGTAAGTTTGGCGACCACTTGATATCAGCTGTGTAAGAGCAGGACTTTTCCACTGCTCGTTTAAAATACTTTCTCTAGACAAAGTGGTGTAATCTTTCTATGAAGTGAGTCCAACGGTACTGTTTGTGAGGGAGTTACAAGATTTAGATCCAATGAGAATGAAGCCAGTAATACATACTCAAGGAGGAGGCGAAGATGGTGGCGTGACGCAGCGCGCAGCAGCCACTCCGGTGAATGATATCTGTTATCGGTCAAGTAGGGTACCGTGCACAATCCTGATCTGGTGGAGACAGACGTGAGAGCACGGAGGAACATCTGGAGAAACTTCTGAATGCCTTCTTTGCTGCCGCTGCTACTATGTGATCCAGAATCTCCGGAGGGGAGGGTCCCGAGTACTCGGCTTTGCTTGTTGCTTGGCGGCCGTGGAGAGGTCGAAGCACTCGGCAGAGGATGGTGCTCGGGAGGCTGTATCGGAGAGGCTGGTCGGAGGCTCGAAGTTTTTGGATGGACTCAGAGTTGGCCGTGGTCGGGTGCTTCCAATGCATCGGCAGTTGTTGGCGCCTGGAGGTTTATGGCAGGGAGAGTTTCTCCCTTCTGCCGCCTGCTATCAGGACTATCGGGAGTCAATCGGAACTTTGGGACTTTTTTTTTACAGTGCCCATGGTCTGCTCTTTATCAAATTATGGTATTGCTTTGCACTGCTGTAACTATATGTTCTAATTATGTGGCCTTGTCAGTGTTAGTAACACACATCAAAGTTGCTGGTGAACGCAGCAGGCCAAGCAGCATCTGTAGGAAGAGGTGCAGTCGACGGTTCAGGCCGAGACCCTTCATCCTGACAAAGGGTCTCGGCCTGAAACGTCAACTGCACCTCTTCCTAGAGATGCTGCTTGGCCTGCTGCGTTCACCAGCAACTTTGATGTGTGTTGCTTGAATTTCCAGCATCTGCAGAATTCCTGTTGTTTTTGTCAGTGTTAGTCTTTGGTTTGTCCTGTTTTTTTTGTGTGATATCACTCTGGAGGAACATTGTATCATTTCTTAATGCATGCATTTCTAAATGACAATAAACGGGGACTGGGTGTTCTCATAATCTGAAAAAATCAGGAATTGTGTGTGACCTGGAGGGTACCTGCAAATGATAGTGTTCCCAAGATGCTGAAGAGGCCTGGGTGGATAAGTCGACATTGCACAGTGTGGACCCTGCACACTGGTAATGGAAAGAATGTACATCTTGGGTGGTGGGTGGGGTAGCAATCAAGTAGATTGCTTGTCCTGGTGAGGTTGAACTTCTAGGGAGTTGCAGTCCTTCAAATTAAAGGTATCTCGACTAACATTTGATTTATTGCTTGGTAGCATGTAGCAAGGTTCAAGTGTGTCAAAAGGTGATTCACTCTTTGTGGGATACCCAGCACCTGATCCGTTCTTGTAGTCACAGTACCGACTGAGCAGTCGATGTCTGCTGCAAGATCTGAAAGATGAAGGGGTCAGGCATGAATCACCTCAAGCAATTGAGAGCACTTTGCTGCTGAGTGTTTTCTGAGGAGACCATAGGTCGGTGAATACCAGTGCCAAAGGTTTGAATAGTATGGAGTAGACTCCCACTTATTTGAGGATCCTCTTCTGACACTTTCATGGTACACAAGTCTTTTTCAGGTCTTTTTACCTCAGACACTGACCGCGTCTTTTGCCGAGGAGTTGCAAATGGATTCATACACAGAGTAAAAACATCTAAGCCCGTGACTTTAAATCAATTCTAATTTTCATGCACCAAATGTTGGCAATTCATATTGCTACAAAGTGTATCATTTGGTGGAAGTTGCTGAAGCCGGAATTAATTGGTTGCGTCACTCTCAAATAGACGATACCACTGATAGGGTTAATAGTAACAATGCAGGATCCGGAAATCCTGCTGGGTGTGGCTAGCAGGCAAACTGACAGCATGCTTTTCATTAATTATTAGCCGCTTCTTTAAAAGTAGGATTTTTTTTGAAATAAAAAGTTAAAAATCTTTGCAATTATTGATATGCTGATAAAGTCTCAGGTATATCACATGGCTATCATAGACTGAAAGGCCTGCTCCTGTGCTGTACTGTTCTATGCTCCCTGTATATTTAATAACCAGGGATTCAATCCACTTAGCAGTTGTTTATTACAGAGATTAATACAAATTCTGTAATTTTCATTGAGGAGCATCAACAACCCAATGTTCTTTGGAGAACTTGAAGTCTCTCTTTCCCAAAGTTATGCTTTTCTACTAGTTCATTGGAATTCACCTTGTTAGACATTATTTGTGATAAATGAGGATTGAAAAGACATCTGTTTTACAACTCGGAAAGTGCCAAACTATTTGCACAGCTGCAAGAGAGAAGTGTGAATTTCCTTCACCTTTGCTTCACTCCAAATTTTCTTACTTCCTCTCCTAAAGTCCCATACCAACAGGTTTAAGAACAGCTAGTTCCCTTCAACCATTCACTTTATGAACCAGCTGGATACTACATGTTCACTACATTCACTACATTCTAACAACACAATAACCACGTTGATCACTTTGCACTAAAATTATTTTTTTGTTCTGATCGTGTTTTTTTTGTAAAAAAAATGTTTTTTTGAGAATGCTGCTTATATGATGTTGTGTCAGTGATGCCGCTACAAGTAAATTTTGCATTGCACCTGTGTATACATGCTTACGACAATAAACTTGACTTTAACTTTGAAGCTGCAAGTTTAGTTGGCTTTTCGCTTCATAAGTGCAGACATCCCTTTGGGTAATGATAACTCCTAAAATGGAAGACCTTGAATGCGAGAATGAAATCAATGGATTTCTGAAGGTTAACACATACACAATGTTGGAGGAGCTCAGCAGGTCAGGCAGCATCTACGGATGGGAATAAACAATCAATGCTTCTGGCTGAGACCCTTCATCAAGCCTGGAAAAGAAGGGGAAAGAAACAAGAACAAGAAGGTAGGGGGAGGGGGAGGAGTACAATATATAAGATGATAGGTGAAGCCAGGTGGGTGTGTGGGTGGGAGGGGGCTGTGGGGGGGGGGGGAGATGAACCTGAAGCCGGGAGGTGATAGGTGGAAAAGGTAAAGGGCTGAAGAAGAAGGAGCAAAGATACAGTATGAAGGGTCTCGGCCCAAAACGCCAACTATTTATTCCCTTTCATAGATGCTGCCTGACCCGCTGAATTCAGAATCAGAATCAGGCTTAATATCACTGACAAATGTCATGAAATTTGTTGTTGTGCGGCAGCAGTATATTGCAATACATAATAACAAAACTGTAAATTACAGTAATAAATGTGTATATATATTTTTAAATATATATATGTATTTTAAAAGTTAAGTAAGTAGTGCAAAAAGAGAAAAAGGAGTAGTGAGGTAGTTCAAGTCCATTTAGAAGTTGGATGGCGGAGCAGAAGAAGCTGTTCCTGAATTGGTGAATGTGTGCCTTCAGGCTCCAGCACCTCCTCCCAAATGGTGGCAATGAGAAGCTGACATGTCCTGGTTGACGGGAGTCCTTAATGGTGGATGCCATATTTTTGTGGCATCGCTCCTTGAAGATGTCTTGGATGCTGAAGAGGTTAGTGCCCATGATGGAGCTGACTAATTTTACAACTTTCTGCAACTTCTTTCAATTCAGTGCAGTGGCCACCCTCCCCATACCAGGTGGTGGTGCAGTCAGTTCGAGTACTCTCTGTAGATATTTGTGAGTGCATTCTGCATGTGTTACACCGGATTTCCAGCTTCTGCAGAATCGCTTCCATTTATTAGTTCTAAAGGATAGGGATCGGATGAATATGTTTAAATTTTTTGAAGTGACTTTTTAAACATTTTTTTTAATATTCCAGATCACATTCAGAAAAGTTCCTTTGTTAACTGAAGTTATGGAATTGAACCTAAATCACAGATTGACAGAGCAGATGTTCAAATTGGTAGCGGGTAAATACTCCTGCAAGGATCTTCATTGCGGTTGCAAGTATTCACAGTATTTAAAAAGAGCCTAAAGAATCTTGTGTAGGAAGCCAAATGTCAAAGATAGATAACTTTGTATACAGTGCACATGTGGCATTAAAATTACAAAGATAACATTGACCAGGTATTGCGGCCAGCCACTGTGCTGACCAATGGCCAATGGAATTGTCTGTACTCATCTTGCACGGATCTCCTGTACTTTGTGTGAGGCACTGAAGCAGAGCTTCAGATGTAAATCCTATCATGTGGAAAGGACAAAAGCTCTGACCATCCCGCAAAACAAATACTTTGACTGCCAACAAACTACCAGAGGAAGTGGTAAACAAGGGTATTATTACAGTATTTAGAGACATTTGGACAGGTACATGGACAGGAAATATTCAAGATGGAACTGGAAACACACAGCGGTGTTTCGCGGGCAGCTCACAAAACTTCTAGATATTCTATGAGATATACTTCTTCTGAACTATGATTGCTGCAATCCGCAGCCTGTAATTTCCCTTTAACCATATAACCATATAATAATTACAGCATGGAAACAGGCCATCTCAGCCCTTCTAGTCCATGCCGAACTCTTACCCTATCCTAGTCCCACCGACCTGCACTCAGGCCATAACCCTCCATTCCTTTCCTGTCCATATATCTATCCAATTTAACTTTAAACGATAACATCGAACCTGCCTCAACCACTTCTGCTGGAAGCTCATTCCACATAGCGACCACTCTCTGAGTAAAGAAGTTCCCCCTCAAGTTACCCCTAAACTTTTGTCCTCTAATTCTCAACCCATGTCCTCTTGTTTGAATCTTCCCCACTCTCAATGGAAAAAGTCTAACCACGTCAACTCTATCAATCCCCCTCATAATTTTAAACACCTCTATCAAGTCCCCCCTCAAGCTTCTGCGCTCCAAAGAATAAAGACCTAACTTGTTCAACCTTTCTCTGTAACTTAGGAGATGAAACCCAGGCAACATTTTAGTAAACCTCCTCTGTACTCTCTCAATTTTATTGACATCTTTCCTAGAATTTGGTGACCAGAACTGTACAGAATACTCCAGATTTGGCCTTACCAATGCCTTATACAAATTCAACATTACATCCCAACTCCTATACTCAATGCTCTGATTAATAAAGGCCAGCAAACCAAAAGCTTTCTTCACCACCCTATCCACATGAGATTCCATCTTCAGGGAACTATGCACCATTATTCGTAGATCCCTCTGTTCTACTGCATTCTTCAATGCCCTACCATTTACCATGTATGTCCTATTTTGATTAGTTCTACCAAAATGTAGCACCTCACATTTTTTGGCATTAAACTCCATCTGCCATCTTTCAGCCCACTCTTCTAACTGTCCTAAATCTCTCTGCAAGTTTTGAAAACCTACCTCATCATCCACAACACCAGCTATCTTAGTATCATCTGCATGCTTACTAATCTAATTTACCACCCCATCACCCAGATCACTAATATATATTACAAACTCCTAACAAACCGCGTTAGGGAACTGGAGCAGGAGCGGGATGACCTGCGGATCATTCGGGAGAATGAGGAGATTATAGATAGTAGCTACAGGGAGGTAGTTACGCCAAAGGAGCAGAGGACAGGAAATTGGGTCACTGTCAGGCGAGGGAAGAGGAAGGGGCAGGCAGAGCAGGGTTCCTCTGTGGCCATTCCCCTCAAAAACAAGTATACCGCATTGGATACTGTTGCGGGGGATGACTTACCTGGGACAAGCTGCAGTAGCCGGATCTCTGGCACTGAGTCTGGCTCTGCAGTGCAGAAGGGAGGGGGGAAAAGAGGAGAGCGGTAGTGATAGGGGACTCGATAGTTAGAGGTGCAGATAGGAGGTTCTGTGGTCGTGACAGAGAATCCAGGATGGTTTGTTGCCTCCCGGGTGCCAGGGTCAAGGATGTTTCTGATCGCTTGCATGACATTCTGAAGTGGAAGGGTGATCAGCCAGATCTCATGGTGCACATCGGTACCAATGACATAGCAAGGAAGAGTGAGGAGGTCCTGGAGAGTGAGTATAGAGAGCTTGGTAGGAAGTTGAAAAGCAGGTCCTCGAGGGTGGTAATCTCAGGATTGCTACCTGTGTTAGGTGCCAGTGAGGGTAGGAATAGGATGCTCTGGAGGATGAACAAGTGGCTGAGGAACTGGTGTAGGGGGCAGGGTTTCAGATTTCAGGATCATTGGGACCTCTTCTGGGGCAGGTGGGACCTGTACAAGAGAGACGGGTTACACTTGAACTACAGGGGGACCAATATCCTTTCAGGGAGGTTTGTTAATGCTATTGGGGAGGCTTTAAACTAGATTTGCAGGGGATGGGAACCAGGGTGCCAGAGCTGACAGTGTGGCTGGGGTGAAAAAAAATGATGTTAAAAGTTCAAGCAAATCCGCTAATAGAAAGGTTGTGAGTGGTGGTAAAAATCTTCTGAGGTGTATATATTTCAATGCTAGGAGTATTGCGGGGAAGGCGGATGAGTTGAGGGCGTGGCTTGACACGTGGAATTATGATGTTATAGCAATTAGTGAAACTTGGCTACAGGAGGGGCAGGACTGGCAGCTTAATATTCCAGGGTTCCGCTGTTTCAGATGTGATAGAGCAGAGGAATGAAAGGTGGGGGAGTAGCATTGCTTGTTAGGGAAAATACTACAGCAGTGCTCAGGCAGGACAGATTAGAGGGTTTGTCTACTGAGTCCTTGTGGGTGGAGCTGAGAAACAGGAAAGGTATGGCCACATTAGTGGGATTGTATTACAGACCACCCAATAGTCAACGAGAATTGGAAGAGCAAATCTGCAGAGAGATAGCAGGCAACTGCAGGAAACATAAAGTTGTGGTGGTAGGGGATTTTAATTTTCCATATATTGATTGGGTCTCCCATACTGTTAGGGGTCTAGATGGTTTAGAGTTTGTAAAATGTATTCAGGAAAGTTTTCTAAATCAATATATAGAGGGACCAACTAGAGGGGATGCAACATTGGATCTCCTATTAGGAAACAAGTTAGGACAAGTGACAGAAGTCTGTGTAGGGGAGCACTTTGGTTCCAGTGATCATAACACCATTAGTTTCAACTTGATCATGGACAAGGGTAGATCTGGTCCTAGGGTTGAGGTTCTTAACTGGAAGAAGGCCAAATTTGAAGAAATGAGAAAGGATCTAAAAAGCGTGGATTGGGACAGGTTGTCCTCTGGCAAGGATGTGATCAGTAGGTGGGAAGCCTTCAAAGGAGAAATTTTGAGAGTGCAGAATTTGTATGTTCCTGTCAGGATTAAAGGCAAAGTGAATAGGAACCTTGGTTCTCAAGGGATATTGCAACTCTGATAAAGAAGAAGAGGGAGTTGTATGACATGTATAGGAAGCAGGGAGTAAATAAGGTGCTTGAGGAGTATAAGAAGTGCAAGAAAATACTTAAAAAAGAAATCAGGAGGGCTAAAAGAAGACATGAGGTTGCCTTGGCAGTCAAAGTGAAGGATAATCCAAAGAGCTTTTACACATATATTAAGAGCAAAAGGATTGTAAGGGATAAAATTGGTCCTCTTGCAGATCAGAGTGGTTGGCTATGTGAGGAACCACAGGAAATGAGGGAGATCTTAAATAGGTTTTTTGCATCTGTGTTTACTAAGGAAACTGGCATGAAGTCTGTGGAATTAAGGGAAACAAGTAGTGAGATCATGGAAACTGTACAGATCGAAAAGGAGGAGGTCCTTGCTGTCTTGAGGAAAATTAAAGTGGATAAATCCCCGGGACCTGACAGGGTGTTCCCTTGGACCTTGAAGGAGACTAGTGTTGAAATTGCAGGTGCCCTGGCAGAAATATTTAAAATGTCGCTGTCTACAGGTGAGGTGCCGGAGGATTGGAGAGTGGCTCATGTTGTTCAGTTGTTTAAAAAAGGATCGAAAAGTGATCTGGGAAATTATAGGCCAGTAAGTTTAACATCGGTAGTAGGTAAGTTATTGGAAGGAGTACTAAGAGACAGAATCTACAAGCATTTGGATAGACAGGGACTTATTATGGAGAGTCAACATGGCTTTGTGCGTGGTAGGTCATGTTTGACCAATCTATTGGAGTTTTTCGAGGAGGTAACCGGGAAAGTGGATGAAGGGAAGGCAGTGGATATTGTCTACCATGGACTTGAGTAAGGCCTTTGACAAGGTCCCGCATGGGAGGTTAGTTAGGAAAATTCAGTCGCTAGGTATACATGGAGAGGTGGTAAATTGGATTAGACATCGGCTCAATGGAAGAAACCAAAGAGTGGTAGTAGAGAATTGCTTCTCGGAGTGGAGGCCTGTGACTAGTGCTGTGCCACAGGGATCAGTGCTGGGTCCATTGTTATTTGTCATCTATATCAATGATCTGGATGATAATGTGGTAAATTGTATCAGCAAATTTGCTGATGATACAAAGATTGGAGGTGTAGTAGACAGTGAGGAAGGTTTTCAGAGCCTGCAGAGGGACTTGGACCCGCTGGAAAAATGGGCTGAAAAATGGCAGATGGAGTTTAATGCAGACAAGTGTGAGGTATTGCATGTTGGAAGGACAAACCAAGGTAGAACATACAGGGTTAATGGTAAGGCACTGAGGAGTGCAGTGGAACAGAGGGATCTGGGAATACAGATACAAGATTCCCTAAAAGTGGCATCACAGGTAGATAGGGTCATAAAGAGAGCTTTTGGTACATTGGCCTTTATTAATCAAAGTATTGAGTATAAGAGCTGGAATGTTATGATGAGGTTGTATAAGGCATTGGTGAGGCCGAATCTGGAGTATTGTGTTCAGTTTTGGTCACCAAATTACAGGAAGGATATAAATAAGGTTGAAAGAGTGCAGAGAAGGTTTACAAGGATGTTGCTGGGACTTGAGAAACTCAGTTACAGAGAAAGGTTGGATAGGTTAGGACTTTATTCCCTGGAGCGTAGAAGAATGAGGGGAGATTTGATAGAGGTATATAAAATTATGATGGGTATAGATAGAGTGAATGCAAGCAGGCTTTTTCAACTGAGGCAAGGGGAGAAAAAAACCAGAGGACATGGGTTAAGGGTGAGGGGGGAAAAGTTTAAAGGGAACATTAAGGGGGGCTTCTTCACACAGAGAGTGGTGGGAGTATGGAATGAGCTGCCAGACGAAGTGGTAAATGTGGGTTCTTTTTAACATTTAAGAATAAATTGGACAGATACATGGATGGGAGGTGTATGGAGGGATATGGTCTGTGTGCAGGTCAGTGGGACAAGGCAGAAAATGGTTCGGCATAGCCAAGAAGGGCCAAAAAGGCCTGTTTCTGTGCTGTAGTTTCTATGGTTCTATGGTTCTAAACAACATTGGACCCAGTACAGATCCCTGAGGCACACCGCTACACACCGTCCTCCAATCTGACACACAGTTATCCACCACTACTCTCTGGCATCTCCCATCTAGCCACTGCTGAATCCATTTTACTACTTCCATATTAATGCCTAACGATTGAACCTTCCTAACTAATCTTCCGTGTGGAAACTTGTCAAAGGCCTTACTGAAGTCCATATAGACAACATCCACCGTTTTACCCTCGTCAACTTTCTTAGTAACCTCTTCAAAAAATTCAATAAGATTTATCAAACATGACCTTCCATGCACAAATCCATGTTGACTGTTCCTAATCAGACCCTGTCTATCCAGAAAATTATATATACCATCTCTAAGAATACTTTCCATCAATTTACCCGCTATTGACGTCAAACTCACAGGCCAATAATTGCCAGGTTTACTCTTAGAACCCTTTTTAAACAATGGACCACATGAGCAATACGCCAATCCTCCGGCACCATTCCCGTTTCTAATGACATTTGAAATATTTCTGTCAGAGCCCCTGCTATTTCTACACTAACTTCCCTCAAAGTCCTAGGGAATATCTTGTCCGGACCTGGAGACTTATCCATTTTTATATTCCTTAAAAGTGCCAGTATTTCCTCTTCTTTAATTGTCATATTTTCCATAACTACCCTACTTGTTTCCTTTACCTTACATAATTCAATATCCTTCTCCTTAGTGAATACCGAAGAAAAGAAATTGTTCAAAATTTCCCCCATCTCTTTTAGCTCTGCACATAGCCGTCCACTCTGATTCTCTAAGAGACCAATTTTATCCCTCACTGTCCTTTTGCTATTAATATAACTGTAGAAACCCTTTGGATTTATTTTCACCTTACTTGCCAAAGCAGCCTCATATCTTCTTTTAGCTTTTCTAATTTCTTTCTTAAGATTCTTTTTACATTCTTTATGTTCCTCGAGTACCTCATTAACTCTGTGCTGCCTATATTTATTGAAGACCCCTCTCTTTTTCTGAACCGAGTTTCTAATATCTCTTGAAAACCATGGCTCTCTCAAACTTTTAACCTTTCCCTTCAACCTAACAGGAACATAAAGATTCTGAACCCTCAAAATTTCACCTTTAAATGACCTCCATTTCTCTGTTACATCCTTCCCATAAAACAAATTTTCCCAATCCACTCCTTCTAAATCCTTTCGCACCTCCTCAAAGTTAGCCTTTCTCCAATCAAAAATCTCAACCCTGGGTCCAGTCCTATCCTCCATAATTATATTGAAACTAGTGGTATTGTGATCACTGGACCCGAATTGCTCCTCAACAAATACCTCCGTCACCTGCCCTGTCTCATTCCCTGACAGAAGATCCAACACTGCCCCTTCTCTAGTTGGTACCTCTATGTATTGCTTCAAAAAACTATCCTGCACACATTTTACAAACTCCAAACCATCCATCCTTTACGAAATATACTTTAGAACTGTCTAAACAAACAAGTGATTTTACATTCTCCTGAAATAAAGGCAAGCTTGACCCTCAAGAAAGCAAGTACGGCTCGCCTTGCTGCCAGAGATGGGAAAACAAATCCATGCTCAGTTCCACTCTTCTCTGCTGATTAAAGTGTGGAAGAAATTTAAAACACAATGGAAAGCAAACCAGTGCTCTTCTCTGTGCCAGCCAAGATCCCCCACCTGAGCCCATCACATCCGTCTGCATTTGGCCCATCTCCCTCTCTTATTGCTACTACTGTAGTAACTTCTGCTTTGAAAAAGGCACATTCGACAACTTCATGCCAAAGAAACAACTTTATCTCGAACTTCAAAACCGTTACGTATATACAGAGGCTTTCACGTACGGCATGGCAGGCACACTATATACAAAGGCACACTGGAAGTAAAAACCCCCATTATCCTAATTAGTATTAACTTACTTTTAATAATGCTCACGTTACAACTCTTCTCCCCCTTTAAAATCCAACATCCCCAAATGTAAAAAACTACTAAATAAAAACAGTGGTGTTATTAACTTGCGTACCCCTATAAGCTTATACTAGTATCTCAGCAACAGTTTATCAATACAAAACATCTGGAAAACATAACAGATTCAACATTCAATCTAACAACAACAAAAAAAGAACTGTCCCGTCAAAGATACAGTCTGTCAGGAGGTTTATGAGTGCTCTGTGATCTGCGCACTACCACCAGTGACCCAGCAGGAACTGCTGGTGAGGATGTTTTGGGTGGATCTGGTTTTGGGGGCATGAGAGGGGTCTGAGTGTCTGCGTGAGAATGTCCATCCTCCTCAGGGGACCTCGACCCCTCTGCCAGCGTCTCGCCTTCTGGCAAAGTCACTGGTGGACATACTTCCACCATAGTCTGTCTCACAAATGGAAACTCCATGGAACTGTCTGCCTCTGAGCCGGTATCATGATGCAGACGCACATGGTCCTGATGTCTGCGGAAAACACGCCCATCAGTCAGCTTAACAACATAGGAGATGGGACCACTCTGCTTAAGAATAACCCCAGGCAGCCATTGCTGATTGTTTCTCACATAGACATTGTCATCCGGTTTTAACTGCCTCTCTCGCGCATGTTGATCATGTCCCTCCTTCTGCTTTTCCTGCTTTCTCTCCACTTTCGCCTTCATGTCCGGGCGCAGCAGGTCCAATCTTGACTTGGGCCTACGCCCCATCAGCATCTCTGCTGGAGTGCAGGCAGTCGTAGTCTGTGGTGTGAGGTGGTATTTAAACAGGAAACGTGAAAGCCGAATGCTAAGAGAGTCCCCTGGCATCCGCTTCAGGCCTTCCTTCACTGTCTGAACAGCCCGCTCAGCCAAACCATCAGAGGCTGGGTGGAAAGGGGCCGTCCGAATGTGACGAATGCCATTCTGCCGCATGAACTCACTGAAGAGTTCACTAGTGAACGTCGGGCCATTTTCTGTGACCAGAGTGTCAGGCAGCCCATGGACTGCAAACACTTGCCTGAGTTTGTCTATGGTTGAGGGGGCTGTGACGTTGCTCATGATGTGAGCTTCGATCCATTTAGAATGTGCATCCACCGTTACAAGAAACATCTGCCGCATAAAAGGGCCAGCAAAGTCCAAATGTAGCCTAGACCAGGGGTGGTCTGGCCACTCCCATGGATGCAAAGGAGCTGGTGGTGGCATTTTCTGATTAGCCTGACACTGCATGCATGATTTTACCTTGTTCTCCAGATCCTGATCCATTCCTGGCCACCAAACGTAGGATCTTGCAAGGCTTTTCATTCGAGACACTCCTGGGTGAGCCTCATGAATTTCCTCCATAATCTGTGAACGGCCAGGGGGAGGCACGATGACCCTTGCCCCCCAGAAAATGCAGCCATCCTGCAGACTGAGCTCTGTCTTGCGTTTGGCATAAGGTCTCAGTTCCTCTCTTTCCACGACTCTGGGCCAACCTTGTAAAAGAAAAGTCTTGACGTGGGACAGGACTGGGTCCCTCTCTGTCCACTGCTTGATCTGGGTCGCCTTTACAGGTGTCTCTGTGTGACTCTTCCTGACCTTTCAAGGGTTCTGACCGCACTCTATAAGCTGCTTCACAATGACACTAAGTGGCAATGGGGTGAAGAGCAGGAGAAAGCTTTTAAGGAAGTGAAAGAACCTCTCCAATGTAAACACAGTCTCTGGAGGCACATGTGTGGTAACAGGTGTCTCAGGTAAAGGTAGTCGACTCAGTGCATCAGCACTTGCATTATTCCCACCCGCTCTGTACACTATAGTGTACTAGTAGGCTGACAAAGTAAGAGCCCAATGCTGTATCCTGGCTGAGGCTAGCGGTGGGATGCCTCTAGTCTCACTGAACAGGCTCATCAGTGGGTTATGGTCTGTATAAATTGTAAATACACTTCCATAAAGGTACTGATGAAAGCGTTTGACCGCAAAAACAATGGCCAGACCTTCTTTGTCTAGCTGTGAATATCTCCTCTCTGCAACTGTCAGGGTACGTGAAGCAAAACCAATAGGCTTCTCTGAACGGTCCTCCATTACATGTGAGAGAACTGCCCCGACTCCATAGGGCGAGGCATCGCATGGCAGGGTGATCTCCTTGTCTGGGTCATAGTGAACAAGCAGCTTCACTGAGTGGAGGAGTTCTTTCACTTCCTTGAAAGCTTTCTCCTGCTCTTCACCCCATTGCCACTTAGTGTCATTGTGAAGCAGCTTATAGAGTGCGGTCAGAACCCTTGAAAGGTCAGGAAGAGACTTGCCATAATAATTCACTATGCCCAAAAATGATCTGAGTTCCGTGACGGTCTTGGGGCTTGGGGCTTCCTTAATAGCTCTCACTTTGTCCTCCACGGGGCAAAGCCCCTCAGCTGTGATCTTGTGTCCCAGGTAAGTCACACTCGATGCCAGGAACACAGATTTTCCATGTTTGAACCGTAGCCCTGCGTCTGAGAGCCTCTTCAGCACCCGTTCTAAGTTAGCCAGATGCTCCGCATTTGTAGCCCCCATGATCAAACTATCATCAAGGTACACTGCTACGTGCAGAATCCCCTGCAGCAAAGTGTCCATTGTCCTTTGGAAAATGGCAGGGCTGGATGCCACTCCAAACACCAGGCGATTGTACTTGAATAATCCCTTGTGTGTATTAATTGTGACGTACTCCTTTGAATCCTCATCGAGCAGCAGCTGTTGGTAGGTGTGGCTCATGTCCAGCTTTGTGAACAGCTTACCCCCGACAGGGTCGCAAACAGGTCATCCACCCGAGGCAATGGGTACTCCTCCGGCCTAGAGGCCTGATTCACCGTAAGCTTATAATTCCCACATATCCTCACCGTTTTGTCTGCCTTCAAAACTGAAACAATGGGAGCCGCCCACCTTGAAAACTGGACGGGCTCAATAATGCCCAGCCTCTGTAAACGTTCCAGCTCCTCCTTGACTTTGCCTTTCATGGCATAGGGCACCGACTTGGGCTTAAAAACACATGGTGTAGCCTCAGGGTTGACATGAAGTTTCACTGTCACGCCCTTCAGTGTTCCTAGCTCGTCCCTGAAAACGTCACTATACCGCTGCAGAATGACCTCTGTCGTGCGTACATACTTAATTTCATGCCAGTTTAGCCGGATTTTGCAAAGCCAATCACGACCCAAAAGACTGGGCCCCCTGCCCTGAGCTATCACTAGCCTGGCTTCAGCCTTCTGACGCCTGGCTGAAATGTCCACATATAACGCCCCTAAATGAAGTACGGGCTGCCCCGTATAGGTCCTAAGTTTGAGCTTTGACGGTCTAATGGGAGGCAGGTTGGACCCCTATGTCCTCCTGTAGGTCTCCTCACTAATGACTGATGCAGTAGCCCCTGAATCAATCTCAAATTTAACGTCCTTTCCCCTGACAGTGACTGTGGCATAATATGGTTCAGGTGGTTCCTCATCCGTTTCCACTGCAAACATGTTGTAGGCACAGGCTGCCTCTTCATCTGCATCTTCTAGATGGTGTGTGGCTGCCTGAGCCTGTTGGGCTTTCCCCTGCCCAGGCTTAACTTTACCCTTTGAACTTCTGCATTTTCTAGCTAAATGTCCCTTTTTGCTACAAGCATGGCAGACAGAGTCTTTAAATTTGCAATCATTTGCATGGTACAAATCGGAAACATTTCACCCGCTTTGCCTGTTTACCAGTCTCCCTCCTGACTTGGTGCACTGCCGCTGACTGCGACCCGATATCCTTAATATTATTAGCAGCCATCTCCATGCCTTGGGCAATCTCTAAGGCTTTCTTGAAAGTCAGCAGTGGGGTTTCCCCTAACAGGCGGCGTTGTATGTCGGCATTATTAATGCCGCATACCAATTGATCACAGAGCATGTCTTCCAACACCTCTCCGAAATCTCAATGCTCCGACAGTTGCCGAAGCTCGGCCACAAAATTAGCCACAGACTGACCTGGCTTCCTGAAACTGCTGTGAAACTTACACCCTTGGACTATCACAGAAGGTTTCGGATTGTAGTGGTTCCTCACGAGCTTGACCAGTTCGTCATATGGAACTTCCCCCGGTTTCTGCGGTGTGGCTAAATTCCTTATTAGCTTGTAAGTCTTTGCCCCACACACACTCAGGAGAATAGAGTGCTTCTTAGCCTCCTCCGTAATTCCATTAGCACAGAAAAAGTGTCCCAACCTTTCCTCATACTCCAGCCAGTCCTCCGTTAACTCCACAAATTCAACAATAGTCCCAAACGTAGCCATCTGAACGTGAGGCCCCTTACTGGCACTGCTGCTCCTGTTCGAAACATGCCAACACGTCCACAAAACCAGTTCACCTCGTCGCCAAAAATATATGGTAAATTCTACTTTGAAAAAGGAACACTCAACAACTTCATGCCAAATAAACAACATTATCTCGAGCTTCAAAACCGTTAGGTATATAAAGAGGCTTTCACAACCCGTAGGGCATGGCAGGCACACCATATACAAAGCACACCGGAAGTAAAAAAGGATGGAAGTAAAACCCCCCATTATCCTAATTAGTATTAACTTACTTTTAATAATGCTCACATTACAACACTCGGGGACTCCACGGCCCGTGGTCTCACTCTCGGGGACTCCGCGGCCCGCGGGCTCGCTCTCGGGGACTCCGCGGCCCGCGGGCTCGCTCTCGGGGATTCCGCGGCCTATGGTCTCATTCTCGAGGACTCCGCGGCCCGCGGGCTCACTCTCGGGGACTCCGCGGCCTATGGTCTCATTCTTGGGGACTCCACGGCCCGCGGACTCGCTCTCGGGGACTCCGCAGGCTACCTGTTCACTCTTGGGGGCTCCATGGCTCATGTTCTGTTTTATTTGGTTACTTTTTTTACTATTTGGGTATTTGGTCTTTTCTGGAACCTTGGATGCTTGCCAGACTTTGTTGTGTTTCTCATTGATTCTATTCTTCATAGAACTTCAGTACTATGCTGACCAGAACAACGCAAAGAAGTTTTCTCATGGTCCCGAGGCAGTGTACGGTCCTTCGTCCAACATCACAACACCAGTCTGCTCCTTGGATGGTGTGCTCATCACTGACAAAGGTGACATTGTCCAACACCAGGCAGACCAATTCAACCAGCTGCTGAACAGGCCATCCCAGACAGACAACCAGGCCATAGAAGACATGCCCCAACACCCAGTCTTGGAGGCCCTTGATGATCCTCCCACATTAGTAGAAGCTTGGAAGGCAGTCAACCAGATGCAGCTAGGTAAGACCCCTGGCCTGTATGAGATCCCACCAGAAGTCTTCAAGGATAGTGGTAAAACCCTTCTTCAGAGGCTGACAGAGCTCATGCAGCAGTGTTGGGAGAAAGCCTGTGTACCACAGGACTTCAGGGATGCAAACATCATCCAGCTGTACAAGAACAAGGGAGACGGGGCATTCTGTGACAACCACAGAGGTATATCTCTCCTGAGCATAGCTGGGAAGATCAGGGCCCATATCACACCGAACAGGATTACTTCCCACCTCCGTGATGACGTTGCCTCAGAGAGCCAACGTGGTTTCAGATCTAACAGAGGAACAGTGACATGATCTTTGCTGTCAGACAGATCCAGGAGAAGTGTCAGGAACAGAACCAGAATCTCTGCACCCTCTTTGTGAACCTGACAAAGGCATTTGATACCATCAGTCGCACGGGCCTTTGGCTCATCCTTACCAAGTCAGGCTGTTGCCCAAGGCTGATCAGCATTTCAGGTCATTCCATAACAGCATGATGGCCAGGGGCATCAAAAACAGCTGCACCTCTGACCCCTTCCTCGTAACTAACGGCGTCAAGCAGGGCTGTGTCAGACATCCCACCCTGCAAAAACTCATTTCAGGGAGGTAGCACCATCAATTTGCGGGAGACTCCCGGAACTTCTGGGAGAGGTGTGATGTCTGCAATAGAGTAGCTCCTTAGCAGTTAGCCAGCTAGTTTAAATAACGTTAGCTATGCTACTGAACAAATGACACCTGTTAAACTCACCTCAGCATGTCTTTTACAGTCTTAACCCACCATGGGCAATAGAAAAGTCACTGTTGAAAACAGTGCAGCGAGCAGCATTGTCATTATTTTTGACTGCTATTGGGCAGGGGTACACTTTAGTGTAGCCTGGGGTGACGTACGTTTTATATTTTTTTTGGAACTCTGCCATGGTGCTCTCTCTCTCTCTCTCTCTCTCTCCCTCTCTCCCTCTCTCTCTCTCTCTCTCTCTCTCTCTCTCTCTCTCTCTCTCCCCCCCCCTCTCTCTGTCTCTCTCTCTCTCGCGCTCGAGCTCTCTCTCAAAAAAAATGATTTCCCGGACATTTTATATAATTTGCGGGCATCAGGGAGCCACTATTAATATGCGGGAGACTTCCGGAACTTCCGGGAGAGTTGGGATGTCTGGTGTGTCCTCGTGCCCACTCTGTTCAGCCTGTTCTTTGTCAGGATGCTGTTCTCGCAGACTGATGCCAGAATAACAATTCACTACAAGACTGATCTGCGATATTTCTTTGATCTGCAACACCACAAGGCCAAGACCAAAGTGCTGGAAGCAATAGTACGAGACTTCCTCTTTGTAGATGACTGCACTCTTGCAACACACAGGGAAAGGGACCTGCAGGGGCTCACTGACTGTCTCTCTGTGGCAGCAAGAAAATTCAGCCTAACCATCAGCCTGCAGAAGACTGAAGTTCTACTTCAGCCTGCACCCCATACCAACCCTGCAGAACCATGAATTGAGAGTGAAGGCACACAACTCAACAATGTTGATGCCGTCACCTACCTGGGACGCTGCCTCACCTCCTCCTGCAGCCTAGATCGAGAGGTCTCAAACAGACTTGCCAAAGCTGGGGCATCCTCTGGCAGGCCATGGACACGTATGTGGGGAGAACGGAGCATCTGACTGAAGACCAAGATGGCAGTCTACAGAGCAGTAGTTCTGACTTCTCTGCTGTATGGCTGTGAAACATGGACCCCACACCACAGGTGCATCAAGATGTTTGACCGATTCCACCTGTGATGCCTTTGCAAGATCATGGGATCTTGAGTCCATCACAGAAGTGTTACGCAGGGCCGAGAGCTCTAGCACAGAGACACTGATCATGAAGGCTCAACTTCGATAGGTTGAACATGTGGTCTGGACAGAAGACAACCACCTTCCAAAGATGGTATTCTTTTCTGAGCCGGCACATGACACCAGAAAGCAAGGAGGCCTCACAAAGTGCTATAAAGACTGCGTGGAAGCGTCCTGTGACTGGTTGCCAAAGACCACAGTGCCTGCCGCCTGGCAGTCTGCAAAGGCACCAGCACACTCGAAGAGCAGCGGCTGAAGGACCTTGATCAAAAGTGCCAGGACCACAAGGACCGACGACCCAACCTTTCAATGGCCGTAATGTGCCTGACCTGCGGGCCCATCTGTGCTTCCCAGTCTGGGCCTCGCTCTCATCAGAGGTATCACTGACATCATCGTCATTCCCAACAGACTTCCAAGAAGAAAGTTGTGTTTCTTTGTTTTGTGCGTGCCTGCAAGAAGATAGATCTCAAGGTTGTATATAGTGTACATACTTTGATAATAAGTTTGAACTTTAAACTTTGAGTGACATGGACCAAATGCAGAGGAATGGAACTTGCTCAAAATGACAACTTAGTTAAGCTGGGCTGAAGGGCTGTATAACTTTTATGTCTCTGGCTTACTCAAAATCAAAACTGACAAAACACAGTGTATGTTTTAAAATGATTCTGACATTCAAACACAAGCATGATTTTTTTAAGATTAACATTGAAAAATTATAAAATTACCTGTAGATCTGCTAAGTCTTCCTGACAAAAAGAGTTAAGTTCTTGAGCTTAAGAGTGGGAAATGGAGCTCAATATCGTCATCAATTTTACTATCCATCTTTGATCTAAAAATAATGGAACAAAGGACTTTAAAAATGGTAATAAGATGTTTAGGAGTTGGGTTTCATGGCCAGATAAAGAAAATAATCTGGAACATTAGCCTCAATAAATGTAAGCTAGAAATTTGCTGCAACACCTGGGGCACATGAGCAGTTCCAAATACCAAACCTTCAGAAGGTTAAATTGGACACCGAGGAAATGCAATGTTGATTAACTAGAATGGATTCTATAGATTAAATTTTAAGGGAGATTACTCATTATAAATTTGCAGTCTCAGTATTTGAAAAGTAAGAGATTACGAGTTTTTTTAAAATTAGAAAGAGGAACTAATAGAGTTGATAGGAACAACTTCTGCAATTCGGGGTATACAAGATGAGAAGAGCATAGATAGAGTGGATAGCCAGAGACATTTTCCCAAGGCAGAAATGGCTAAAATGAAAGGGCAGAATTTTAAGGGTGATTGGAGGAAGGTATAGGAAGGATATTAGAGGTAATCTCTTTACAGGGAGTACTGGGTGCATGGAATGCCTTGCCAGGGATGGTGGTAGAGTTAGATACATTAAGGGCACTTAATAAACTTGTAGATAGGCAATTGGATGACAGAAAAATGGAGAGTTTTCCAGGAGGGAAGGGTTGGACTGATCTTACAGTAGGTTAAAAGGTTGGCACAACTTTGTGGGCTGAAGGGCCTGTATTGTGCTGTAGTGTTCTATGAAGTGCAGCTCCCCAGAATATGAGGGCCTGCCCTCCCTTCCCTCAAGTCATCATATTTCATGTGTGTGAGCATTTTCAGACCATTTGAGGAGAGTGAGGAGATGGGATGGTTATGATAGGCCGCCCTTCAGCTATTCTCCAAACATTTTAACTTTAGTGCCTGTAAATGATCAGGATTAGGAATCTCGTTTGAGTTTTTTTCTTGTTGTTGCTCAATTCAAGCAGATTCTGCAGGTTTATGGTACCACATGGGCTGTGATTAGTTGATCAAACACCAAACAAAATTCATCTTTGCTAACCCATTGAGCAGTAATGTATTTTGGGAAGTTAAATTTTGAAAACCAATATAGAATAAATGACAGGGACATTAGCAGAACTATTACACAGGGAGACTTTGGGGTGCAGGTCCATTGCCTGATGACAATGGGTAGTAAGGAAGGCTTTTGGTATGCTTGCCTTCATACATTGAGGCAGTGTGTACATGTTACAGCTGCATAAAACATCGGTTAGACTGTATATGGAGTACAGACCAACCCCTTGTAAGGAACAGATTCCATTTTTACAGATCCTTAAATTGGAAAATATATTTAAAAAAATCACTTGAAACGGTAACAGTACCTTCATGGTATTGTAATCCAAAAGTACATGAGACGGACAAGAGAGGACAATGATAAAAAGTGGAGAAAGGGAGGAAGCTAGTTCTGCCATTTTTAGAAACAGATGTACAGGTATGGACACACATTGACCTTTAGAATTCAATATTATGGAAGCTTGCTCACAGGTACGTTTGTCCATAACTTGGGTGTTCTTAACCCGGTGATGGCCATAATTCTGTACAGTTCTGCTCACCACACCACACCACAGGAAGGACGTTTTAGCAATAGAAAAAGTACAAAGAGATTCACCAGGATGTTGCCAGGAATAGTGGACTGTAGTTATAAGGAGAGTTTGGATAGGCTGGGTTTATTCTCATTGGAATGCATAGGAGGCTAAGTGATGACCTTATATAAGTTCATAAAAATTACAAGGGGCATAGATAGGATAAAAAGAATCTTTCTCTCGAGGCAACTCCTCTAGAGTTAGAGGACACAGATTTAAGCTGAGAGGAGAGAAACTTAAAAAGAGATTGGGGGGTAGGTTTTACCACAAAGGGTGGGGGGGGGGTGGATGTATTTATTTGTAATGAACTGCTACAGAAGGTGTTAAAGGCACATACAATAACATTGTTTAAAAGGTATTTGGACAAGCACTTAGTAAGGCAATACAACCAGGTAGAATTAACACGGTATGGATCAAGATGGTTCAATTTTATAATTGATTTACATTCAAGACTGCAGAACTGTGCTCTTACACATACAATGGCTATTTCAATTATTGAAACAATAACTTCTCAACACCTTTCTTTAATCTGTGTGAAACCGACAGCTCACTTGACGTTGGTTTCAATTGCACTGCTCCGTGTGTACTTTCCTATGCCACAGGATACCATTTACAAGTCATTCACAATAGGATACTAGCTGTAGAATTTGTAAACCCTCTTCAGTTAATCAATCTCTGTTGCTAGAAATTGTACCTGTTGTGAAAATACTTGTTCCTGTTTGCATACATTTCTGTCTGCTCTCCTGAATCAGGGATTATAACATCCCCACCCACCATCCACCTGACTTTCATACATCACCAAGAAGTTGATCCAGAGTTTCACTGATAAAGAAGTTGTGATTAGTTGTCTTTTTTTCTGCTCCTATTTACCCTGACAAACCAAAATCTTCCTCCCTGCACACTCTGTGAATTGACTACTGAGGTGTTCTTGGCCTATGGCTCCCAAGGGATCCGTCAACTTCCAGCAAGAGGTGCTAAAATCCACAGACTGACAGATCTGAGAGAGGGTGCAAAGAGAAAAGATTCTAATTTGGATTCTAATTTCAACTCCCATCATAATCCTTCCCATGAGGTACCTGTACTTTACAGCCCTCTCTGCTGGAGGGCAGGTCAAAGCAATGGTGTGCCAGCAGGTCAGAGCTAAAGCCATCAGGTTTAAGAAATCATGAATCTCACATCAAGAGTTTGCATGGCTGTGGTCCAAATCCCTAAGATTGACTTTCCACAGAAATGGTCACGTTTTTCATGGAAGATGGTATCATTGCACCAGACTACAACATCAACCTTGTGCTTGAGCTGATTCTGTCTGCAATCAAGGATGGTATTGGTGACATGCACGCAAGATATTTCTATGACATGCGCCAAGGTGCAGTGCATAACTTGCCATACAGAATTCATTCATTACAACAGTGCACTGAGGAAGTACGAGGTAAAACAAACAGCGCAGAATAAATTGTTACAATTACAGAGTAAGTGCAGTGCAGGTAGACAATAAGCTGCAAGGTCATAACGAGATCAATTGTGATGTTAAGAGTACATTATATCATACCAGGGAATAGGCTTCTCACTGTGGAATAGAAACTGTCCATGAGCCAATTGGCAGGTTTTTGTATCTTCTGCCCTTGGGAGCGGAGGGAAGAGAGAATTTCCAGGGTGGGTGGGATCTTTGAATTTGTTGGCTGCTTTTATTTATCTATCTATCTACTTATTTATTTACCTATTTATTTGTTTATTTATTTATATATCTCTCTAATCTATACATCTATATTTTTATTTACAGTTCCTATAAAAAGTATTTACCCCCTTGGAAGTTTTCATACTTTGTTGTTTTACAGCATTGAATCACAATGGATTTAATTTGACTTTTTTTTTGACACTGATCAATAGAAAAAGACTCTTTTCGTATCAAAGTGAAAACAGATCCCTACAAAGTGATCTAAATTAATTACAAATATAAAACACAAAATAATTGATTGCATAAGTATTCACCCCCTTTAATATAACACACCAAATCATCACTGGTGCCACAAATTGGTTTTACAAATCACATAATTAGTTAGATGGAGATCACCTGTGTGTAGTCAAGGTGTTTCAATTGATCGCAGTGAAAATACACCTGTATCTGAAATGTCCAACTGCAGGTGAGTCAGTATCCTGGCAAAAACTACACCATGAAGACAAAGAACACTCCAAGCAACGCCATGTAAAGGCTATTGAAAAACACAAGGGGCTGGATACAAGAAAATTTCCAAGTCACTGACTATCCCTTGGAGTACACTTCAACCAATCATCAAGAAATGGAAAGAGTATGGCAGAGCTGTAAATCTGCCTAAAGCAGACAGTCCTCAAAAACTGAGTGACAAACAAGAAGGGGACTAGCGAGGGAGGCCATCAAGACACCTATGACAACTCTGAGGGAGTTACAAGCTTCAGTAGCTGAAACAGGAGAGATTGCACATACAACTGCTGCCTGAATGCTTCCCCAGTCACAGTTTTATGAGAGAGTGGCAAAGAGACTCCCCACTGTTGAAAAGACTCATGAAATCTCAGCCAGAAGGCATGTGGGAGGCTCTGAAGTCAGCAGGAAGAAGGTTCTATGGTTTGATGAAACCAAAATTGAGCTTTTGGCCATCAGACAAAATGTTATGTTTGGCATAAGCCAAACACTGCACACCATCCCTATTGTGAAGCATGGTAGTGACTGCATCATGCTGTGGAGATGTTTCAATGCAGCAGGCCCTGGAAGGCTTGTGAAGGTAGAGGGTAAAATAAATGCAGCAAAACCCAGGGAAATTCTGATGCAGTCTGCAAGAGAACTGCGCCTTGGGAGATTTGTTTTCCAGCAAGATAATGACCCCAAGCATAAAACCAAAGCTACACAGAAATGGCTTTAAAACAGCAAAGTTAATGTCCTGGAGTGGCCAAGTGAGAATCCAGACATCAATCCAGTTGAGAATTTGTGGCTGGACTTGAAAAGGGCTGTTCATTCATGACCCCCATGCAATCTGACAGAGCTTGAGCAGTTTTGTAAAGAAGAATGGGGAAGAATTGCAGTGTCCAGATGTGTAAAGCTGATAGAGACCTACCCACATAGACTCAAGGCTGTAATTGCTGCCAAAGGTGCCTCTACCAAATACTGACTTGAAGGGTTGAATACTTATGCAATTAGTTATTTTGTGTTTTACATTTGTAATTAATCTAAATCACTTTGTAGGGATTTGTTTTCTCTTTGACATGAAAGTGCCTTTTTCTGTTGATCAGCGTCAAAAAAGTCAAATTAAATCCACTGTGATTCACTGTTGTAAAACATGAAAACTTTTAAGGGGAGGGGCAAATTTTATAGACACTATTTATTTGTTTGTTTGTTTGTTTGTTTATTATTCGCTTGCGTGGAACAGCCCCTTCTGGCCCAGCCAAGTTGTGTCTCCCAGCAACCCACCTCCTTAACACAGCCTAATCACAGGACAATTTACAATGACCAGTTAACCTACTAACTGGTATGTCTTGGACTGTGGGAGGAAACTGGAGCACCCACAGGAAACCCATATGATCAGGGGGAGAATGTACAAACTCCTTATAGACCAATGCAGCAGAAAGTGCCTTGGAGAGTCCATGGAGGGGAGGCTGGTTTCCCTCATATGCTGAGCTGTGTCCACAACTCCTTGCAGTTTCTTGCAGTCACAGGCACAGCAGTTGCCAGTGAAGCGTCTGGATAGGATGTTTTCTACGGTGCATTGATAAAAATTGATAAGGGTCAAAGGGAATGTGTCAAATTTCTTTAGCCACCCGAGGAAGTAGAGGTCATGGTCTGCAAAAGATATTTCTTTGCAGTCTTGTTGTAAAGTACGAAGTTCATCACATCACACGCACCGAAGCTTTTACGTATCTCAGTGCTGGGAGGCTAATGTTAGTTCAATGAAAACTCTAGCTGAGCAGATCAGGAGCAGCAACATGTGGATTAAGAATGTGTTGTTAATACAGTGAAGCGAAACGAGGACCAACTGGATGATCAATAGTCAAAGCACTGATCAACATATGGAGCAAATTGATCAGTCTGCAGCCTTGCCATATTCAGTCATGAACAGCAGTAGAGATTCCAACAACCTATGAGGTGGGAACTCCATTGACATCTCTCCCTCCACAATGATGGCAGATTCTAACACCATCACACAGATAACAAGTGTGAAGTACTTCCAAACTACTTCCAGCACAATCCATCTCATTCTTCTTCTAAGGTGCCCACTTCACAGTTATTCACTCCACATGCTATAAAGAAATGTTAAATTTACTCGTCACAGCCCTGTCAAAATCTTATTTTGTACTAACAATGCATCCCAGAGAAGCCAGACCTTGAGCTCAGTCGTTCCAATTCCGTTGCAACATTGACATCCATCTGACAACGTAGAAAATTGGTCAGATATGTCCTGGTGAACCAACAGGTCCCCTCCAGACTAACACCTGCAGTATTCAGGCCCTTGTTATATTTGTTGGCCACGTTAGATAAATAATTTTCTCACCAGATACACAAGTGATTCTGCAGATGCTGAAATTCTTGAGCAACGCAAGCAAAATGTTGGATTACTTCGCAGGTCAGGCAGCATCAGTGGAGGGAAATAAAACCGTTGATGTTTCAGGTGTGACCAAGTGTCCTGACCCTAAGCATAGACTATTTATTTTCCTCCATGGATACTGCCTGACCTGCTGAGTACCCCCAGTATTTTGTGTGTGTTGCACATAGTTTGGTCACCTGGAACCTGACTCACAAATCAGGCACTCTGTACCGAGCTCTCTCAGTGGGAAGAGATCTCTAGGCAGGCAGAGATGAGATTTAAGAATGTGGTCAGAGCTTCCTTGAAGGAAAGCAACATCCCCACCATTTTTAAAAAAAATATCCCATGACCGCTCATATGAAGAAAGAGCATTTAGGATAGCATTGAGAGCCGTGAGGCCATATACTAGGAGCACATAAAAACCCTGCTTAATTGAAGGGAGGAGAAGAGCAACTCTCAGAATACCTACCTTCCTCTCGGGTAACTCCTGCTCCACCTGTGGAAGAGGCTGCAGAAGTAGTACACATCTTGCCTATAAAAAACAAGACCTGTAACCTGCCAGATGTCATTCTATCCATCTCCTGAAATTTCAAGGCTTCTCAGAATCTTGTATAAGGAGGTTATTTTCCTTTGTGAGGGAATCCACAACATGAGAATATAATTTCAGAAAACATGGTCACCCATTTGGCTTGAAGAGGGAGGCACGTTTATTTCAGGTGGTTGTGAATCTTTGGAATTCACTAACAATGCTGGAAGCTGAATTATTTAATATGCTCCAAGTTGAAACAGAGATTTTTGGTTGAGAAATCCGGGCAACAGACTGGAATGTGGAGCTCCTGTTTCTATTTCTGATGCTCTTAGTATGTTTTTTTCCCCAATTGCCAGCAAATTCATGGAAGCTGCCATCAACAGTGCTATGAACTGCTATTTATTGCACTGGTCAGCTCACTGATGTTTTATTAGGGTTCAACCATAAAGACTTGGCTTCTCACTTTACTATCACCTGCTCC
Source organism: Mobula hypostoma (assembly GCF_963921235.1). NCBI lineage: Eukaryota > Metazoa > Chordata > Chondrichthyes > Myliobatiformes > Myliobatidae > Mobula > Mobula hypostoma. The sequence continues at coordinate 46,950,565 of NC_086108.1, read as the reverse complement.
AAACAGTGAGAAGTGACAAGTTCCAGTGGTGAGGCAAAAGTTACTGCCGCTAATCTCAAAGCAGCACTTAATTGAGTGTAGTGTCAAGGAACCCAAGCAAAACTAATCATCAGGGATAAGGGAAGGAATGCTCAACTGGCTGGTGTTACATATACCATTGGGGGGGAAATGGTTGTTATTTTAGTCTAATTATTTCAAGCACAAGTTCCAGAGTGCATTCTCCTTTGACCCAAATATCCTTAACCCTTTCCTTACATCATATCAAAAATAGAGAATAGTTGCTAATGAGGTATGGTGTTTAATCTATTTCCAGTTCTGCACAAATAACAACACAATCTTTGCTTGCATGCGACAAGACTAGGAAAGTATTCACACTTGGGTGATTAGTGCTATATCACATACTATTCTATTCTAATGTTTAGTGGCATCAACATAGTCACTGCCATGTGCATCCTGGCCAATTACCTTTGCTTTGAAATTTAAGTGAAACATCCACCCAAGTATTACGCCATTAAGAAAAGATCAGAAGGTGGACATTCTGCAGCAAGCCAGTCACCTCACTGTGCAAAGCCTCTCCACTATCTATAGGTCATACGAATCTGAAGGAAAACTTTCTGCTTGACTGATTGAGTCCATCTTAGATATTCTAGAAACTTTATGCTATTTGGGATTAGGGAGCCCATTTAATTGCTACCTCAGTCCGCACTGTAATATCACTGCAATCAATTTATACCAGATACAATGTGCACTGCAGGTCAAAAATCTTCGATGGCAGCAAATTACGTGGTTGAGAAGGGACGTGGGATACGGCTCTTCCTTAACTCTGGATACAAGAGACTACAGATGCTGGAACATGAAGAAACAATCAACCTGCTGGAAGAATTTAGCAAGTTGATATCTGTTGAGGAAGGAATTGTCTACATTTTGGATCAAAACCCTGCATCAGGACTTTTTATTGCTTCATTAATTAGGGCATTGAATATAAGGGCAGGGAAACTATTCCAACTTTTTAAAACATTGGTCAGAGCCTAGCTGGCATATTGCGTGCCACACAATAGGAAGGATGCCATAGTGCTGGATATACACCACAATGTTACCTGAGATAGAGCACTTCAGTTATGAATTGAATTGACTTTATTTCTTACATCATTCACATGCATGAGGAGTATGTCTCCGTCTGAATGAGCAAATTATTGTAATTTGTAATATTAGCAAGTACAGTAAGATATACAACAGAACAGTCAATATAGTTTAGAAATACGGTTGTGTCAGCATGAGTTAATCAGTCTGATGGCCTGGTGGAAGAAGCTGTCCTGGAGCCTGTTGGTCCTGGCTTTAATGCCGCAGTACAGTTGCCCAGATGGTAGCAGCTGGAATAGTTTATGGTTGGGGTGACTCGGGCCCCCAGTGATCTGTCGGGCCCTTTTTATACACCTGTCACTGTAAATGTCCTGAATGGTGGTAAATTCACATCTACAGATGCACTGGGCTGTCTGCACCACTCTCTGCAGAGTCCTGTGATTGAAGGAAGTACAGTTCCCATACCAGGCAGTGATGCAGCCAGTCAGGATGCTCTCAATTTTGCCCCTGCAGAAAGCCCTTAGGATTTGGGGATCATGTCGAACTTCTTCGGCCGTCTGAGGTGAAAGAGGCACTGTTGTGCTTTTTTCAGCACACAGCTGGTATGTACAGACCAAGTGAGGTCCTCAGTGATGTGTATACTGAGGAACTTAAAGCTGTTCACCCTGTCAACCCTAGATCCATTGATGCCATTAGTGGTTAGCCTGTCTCTATTCCTTCTGTAATCCACAACCAGCTCCTTTGTTTTTTGCGACATTGAGGGAGAGGTTGTTTTCTTGAAACCACTGTGTCAGGGTGATGACTTCTTCTCTGTAGGCTGTCTCATTATTATTTGAGATAAGGAGAGATTGGAGAGGCCAAGAGGGGACACGATTGCAATAAATAAAATCATAAAGGATATATGGTATAGACTGAGGAGAACTCTCCCCTTATCAGATTACACTGCCTGAGAGCACAGGAAGCAGAGACACTGGTAGTGTTGAAGAGGGGATGAAACAAAGCACTTGAATTACCTGACATTAAAAAGCTGCAAGCCAAGAGCTGGAAAGTTGTGCTAATACTATGGTTGGCATGATTGTGATGGATCAAATGGCCTGTTTTTGTGCTGTGAGGCTCCATGACTCCCACTTACCTTGCTATCTTCAAATGCACTTCCCAAACCCCCTAATATTCTCCTTCTAAGAGAGCTAGAGGAGGCAAGAAAAAGCCTTGGTGAGTAGGATTAGAAAAAAAAACCCAAGGCATTTACACACACGTGAAGAACAGAAGATTGATGAGAATGAAGGTAGGACTGCTCAGGGGAAAGGGAGGAAATGTGTGCCTGTAGTCTGAGGAGATAGAGGAGATCCTTAACAAATATATTCTGCCTGTTGATCCATAACTATTGGTCTTCCACAGGGAACTGTTTTGGGACCCTTGCTCTTTGCAATTTTTATAAATAACTTAGCTGTGGAAGTTTGCAGATGACACAAGGTTGGCGGTGTTGTGGGTAGTGTGGAAGGTTACGGCAGGACACAGCAGGATGCTGAGCTGGTCTGACAAGCAGCAGATGGAATTCCATCTGGAAAGGTGTGAAGAGGTGCACTTTGGAAGGTCAAGCTTAAAAGGTTCATCAAAGGTTCATTTTTATTGTCAAAAGTATGCATGTACAATACAACTCTGCTATTTGTCTTCTCCAGATAGCCACGGAATACATAAAGGCCATAGAGTGGATGAAAGAAAAGACAATTCCCCCCCCGCCGCATGAAAAAGAAACAAAACTCGCAGACTCTAACCCCCCACAGAAAAACAGTGACAATAACATCAAATCCCCCTCCCCTGCAACAATGACAATCCCAACCCTCTCACTCACAGAAAATAAACAGTGACAATAACAATCTCCAACCCCCTCACTCGCAGAAAATAAACAGCAACAGTAACAATCTCCAACTCCCTCACTCGCAGAGAAAAAAAACAGCAATAACAATCCACGATACAGCCCGACTTGAAAAAAAGCAACAATAACAGTTCCCCAACCCGACTCGCAGAAAAGAACGACGACGATAGCATCAACCCACCACTCCACCCCTGCCAATCGGCCAGAAGAAAGAAAACATCAGCAAAACTTAAGGAAACAAATATAAAGTACAAATTGATGTCAGAATACAAAGTTAATGGAAAGAGATAAATTTTGGGGTTCAAGTCCATAGGCCCCTCAATGCTGTCGTGGAAGTTGATAGGATGGCTAAGAAGGTGTATGTTGTGTTGACCTTTGCTAGTCATGGGTTTGAGTTGAAGAACAGAGAGGTAATGTTACAGCTCCATAAAATTCTGGTTGCACCAAGCTTGCAATATTGTGTTTGTTTCTGGTCACCTCATTCTAGGAGGAAAGATTTAGACAGAGTGCAGAGGAGTTTTACTAGGATCAAGCCCGGATTAGAGAACGTCCAATAAGGAAAGGTTGAAAAAACTAGGGCTTTTCTGTTTTGAGTGAAGGAGGATGAGAGGAGACTTGATAGAGCTGTAGATGGTGTGGGGAGCCAGCACCGTTTACCCAGGGTGGTAAAAGGAAAGAACATAATTTTAAGTGATTGAAGAAAAGGGGGAGTGTGTCAGAAGTAGAATTTTTTTTTACACCGTGTTTTAAGTGAATGGAACGCACTGCAGTGGGTAATTATTGGTCTTGGCAGCGATAGCCACATACTGTGAATCTCTGAGGTAAAACCGGGTAATGCGGTCTATATCCCACCAAAAATTATGAAAGAACTGAGGGGGCGCTATGGTAGCGTTGCGCCGGCCGCTGCGCTATTACAGCTCGGGGCATCGGGAGTTCAATTCCAGCGCCCTCTCTAAGAGATTTATATGTGTGGGGCTTCTCCGGGTGCTCCAGTTTCCTCCCAAAGACTTACCGGGTAGATTAATGAGTCGTTGTAAATTGTCCCACGATTAAGCTAGGTTTAAATCGGGGTTGCCGGGGAATGCTGGGGTGAAAAGGCCTACTCCGCGCTGTATCACTAAATAAAATAAAAACCCAACAAGTCTAGTTGTTTATAGACAAACAACAACAAAAATGGAGTAAACTTTCAGGGGTCAAGGCAAAATTCAATTTAGTGAATGATTTAATGGCATTTTTTCATACGAGAGCCTGTCAGCTCTTAAACATATAAAATTATTTAGAAATAAATATAATTATGCCAATAGGATACTTTGCATTAATACCAGTTTTTAAATTATTCTTTTGTATCCTTCTCCGCGCTGTTCCCACCCGACAGACAATGAGGGACGCGATTAAACAAAGGTGCTCATTTGCTGGGACGGGGTTACTAGCGGACACAGGAAAAAAACAGATTTCTCTCCACCCCGCGCAATCTCGTTTCAGCAGCTCCTCGCCGTACGTCCCTGCGTCGGCACACAAACGCCGCGAGTCACGTCCTTTGGAGCGCCGAGACCGGGAACAGTTACACCGGTGTCGGCGGTGAACAGCACGAGTGACCTCGCGGCGTGACGAGGCCGGCCGCTCCTTTGCTGGTGGGGGAAGCAGGCGACGTGTCGGCTGTCGTTCGGCGAAGCGGGCTCTGTGCGTCGCCGGTGTTCGTACCCAGACGTTTCATATCGGACCAAACGAGGAGCCGGGCAATTGTTGCCGGTTTCAGGTATCTCCTTCTTGTTCCTCAAGTTCTCTTCCTTCCAACCTAATGCCAAATGTACGCTGGCTCCAGATCACGTGCTGTATCTCAGGAGTCCGTGGACCAGATCCTCGTAGGTAGGGAAAATGGCCTGACGACGGAAACCTGGCCCAGTAGCTGCTCATAAGTCGCATTTCTCCCCTCTTTACCAATCTCCGTCTCAAATAATGCCCTATTGAGTCGTCTGACTTACCGAACTTCTTTTAAAACCTGACCCTTGACCAGTTTAAATTTTCGAAATCTTAGTATTTAATGTCGTGTTACTTGTTTTGGATTAGACATAATGTTCTAGGGAACATCCTTAACTAACTTGTCTGACGGTGAAAACAAAAAGTTTTGATTTGAAGTGGCTCGGTGTAGGCTTATTTCAGCTGCAGTGTTGACCTCAGTTGTCTGGCCTCCAATTCATTGCTCTCGGTTATTCTACGTGTTTTTTATTCCCACTTTCGACAGGAAGCTGGTGGCGAGTGGGGCAACAATGACGCTGCGAGGCCGCCGTGTGTCTGCTAAGTCTTTGGATGAGGATGAGATGAGATCTTCAGAGGTACCTGGGCCGGAGTGCGCCCGATCGGTCAGTAATGGTGAGTTCATCCTCCCTCGTGTTCGGCTGTATTCATTCCGTTTAATGTCAGAAGGAAACGATGAAGGTCGCGTTGTTCGATTCTATAATTTAAAAAAAAGGCTGGAGATTGCTCCTTTGGTCAAGTAGTATGGAAACTCTACCATTCATTTTCCTCTACAAATGTTGCCTGATCTTATCTTCTCCCCCAACCCCGCTCGCCGGCCGGCCGCCCGCCCACGAGTTACTCCAACAGTTTTTTAATTTTTGCTTTAGCCGGGTAGCTTGAAGGGCGAGAGCGGTGGAACTAAATCGATGACTTTTGATCAGACACTGAATCTATTGTCACCAAGTTTACAAGGTTCCAGCAGTTTTATATTTATCTGGAAAAGCTGCCAAGACCTAAGTTAATGTATGTAGTCCAGTATGTGTCGTTAATGGCCATTCATAACGATTGTTTTATCCCATTGCGGTAAGAGTGATTGGTTAAAACAAAACAATACTCTGGACTGGTGTTCACTAGAAAATGCTGAGGTGACTGTTTCAATATGTATCGGCGTTGGTGGAGAGTCGTCAGGCAAAATATGATCTGTGAATTCTGGTGTGTCATTGGGCATCTGTTTGTCAGGAGGTCCTAATGACTATCCTTCCATGTGGCTGTTGAGCTTTTAATATACTGATGATATTGGATGACTGAGGTTGATGACCGCCTCTAACAGTACATCTTGAATTTTGGTGAAACTTCAGTTCGTTGAGGGGAGGGTAGCGTGTAGACTTTGTTTTAGCCACTTGACTGATTCCAAATCATTTGAAAGTTACATTAATTTTTTAATAGTTATGTGTGAGGTGGTTCATTTTGGTAGGTCAAATATGATGACAGAATATAGTATTAATGGTAAGACTCTTGGCAATCTGGAGGATCAGAGGGATCTTGGGGTCCGAGTCCATAGAACACTCAAAGCTGCTGTGCAGGTTGACTCTGTGGTTAAGAAGGCATATGGTGCATTGGCCTTCAACTGTTACAGCTGTATAGGACCCTGGTCAGACCCTACTTGGAGTACTGTGCTCATTTCTGGTCACCTCACTACAGGAAGGATGTGGAAACTATAGAAAGGGTGCAGAGGAGATTTACAAAGATGTTGCCTGGATTAGGGACCATGTCATATGAAAATAGATTGAATGAACTTAGTCTTTTCTCCTTGGCGAGACGGTGGATGAGAGGTGACCTGACAGAGGTGTATAAGATGATGACAGGCATTGATCGTGTGGATAGTCAGAGGCTTTTTCCCAGGGCTGAAATGGCTAACACTAGAGGGCACAGTTTTAAGGTGCTTGGAAGTAGATACAGAGGAGATGTCAGGGGTCAGTTTTTTACGGTGAGAGTGGTGAGTGCATGGATAGGTACATGAAGCTTAGAAAATAGAGGGCTATGGGTAACCCTAGGTAATTTCTAATGTAAGTATATGTTCGGCACAGCATTGTGGGCCGAAGGGCCTGTATTGTGCTGTAGGTTTTCTATCTTTCTATTTTTAGCTCTATTTTCCTTCCAGCAGAGATTCAACAGTTGTAGAAGATATACCTTCACAATGAAGCAGGAAGACTGTAGGAGTTAATGAAAGCTTCTGGAGGAAACTGTTTTAAGCTAATTGCTATTTCTGCTTCATAAGTAAAGCATGAGACCCAGCAGATGAGCAGTTATAAAATTGCAAGAGTGAGGAGAGTGTAAAGGAAGTTAACATGCACATTTTCCTGTATTGCACAAGTCTTGGATCGTTGATATCTCATGTGAGCCCAGAGTGTTCTGAGACATAGTGGTGATGCTGTTTTTCATGAATCAGGGAGGAGGAACTGCCCAGTCAGTCACTTCATTAAATGAGGAAGTACTTTCATGTGTTGCAGAAGCAGTTGAGAGGTAATTATCAGTCTGTTTCCATTGCTTTCTTAAGTAAATGCCCAAATCCTACCCCTGGATTTGTTTATACCAATGCTTTGTGAGGACAAAATTAAACGCTGTGTACAGCCTCCAACCTGATGGCATGAACATTGACTTCTCAAACTTCCGCTAATACCCCACCTCCCCCTCATACCCCATCCGTTATTTATTTATATACACACATTCTTTTTCTTTCTCTCCTTTTTCTCCCTCTGACCCTCTCACTATACCCCTTGCCCATCCTCTGGGTTTTTTCCCCCCTCCCCCTTTTCTTTCTCCCTGGGCCTCCTGTCCCATGATCCTTTGATATCCTCCTTGCCAATCAACTGTCCAGCTCTTGGCTCCATCCCTCGTCCTCCTGTCTTCTCCTATCATTTCGGATCTCCCCCTCCCCCTTTCAAATCTCTTACTAGCTCTTCTTTCAGTTAGCCCTGACGAAGTGTCTCGGCCCGAAATGTCGACTGTACCTCTTCCTAGAGATGCTGCCTGGCCTGCTGCGTTCACCAGCAACTTCTATGTGTGTTGCTTGTTTAAGCAGCTGGTTGTAAGAGACTACTAACTAAGAAGAGATTCTAGAAGTTTGAAAGAATGTGCAGAGAAGATTTACCTGAATGAGGAAATTGAGCAGATCAGCAAAAAATGTTTTCTCTCTGCTTATGGTAAAAAGATTGAGTGACAATTTGATGTCCAATGGGTGGTTGATTGAATCTCTTCCTTTGATCAAGATTATGCTTAGACTGTGCAATTAGCATAAAACTTTACCCACTAGCATACATCTCAGGAGGTAAAGGATGTGGGGGAAAGTCTCTTCAAGTGAAAAGCAGTAGGATTTTGAACCTGCCACTTACATGGGTGGAGGAGTTTGGGGTTTAGATACGCATGACAGAGAGGAACTTGCCAGGTTTAAGTCGGACTATGAGAAATGGATGAGGTAGATGGGTATTTGAATGAGTTGGGTATGGAGGGATATGCAACTGGGCAGAGTGCTTAGAGTGGACATGTTGGGCTGAAGGACTCTGCTGTATGGTATGAGTTAATAATTATCCAGCCTCTCGATAACCTGAAACCTTCAGTGCAGGCAACATGCTTGTGAATCTTTTCTGTACCTGCTGGTTTTTACAAAAGAAAAAGCAACGGCAGAAATAGTTGTGTAGGAAGAAAGAACATATAATCTGAAGTTAGATAAATGGGTAATAGTTGCAAGATGACTTGTTGTTCATTACAATGCAGGAGGCCAGAGGCAAAACAAAATGGGGGATGGGTATCAGGTAGTGAATGAAAATGGCAGGCAGCTGGAAACCCAGGTCATTCCTGTGAGCTGAGCACAGCTGCTCCTCAGTCCAGTCACACAACCAATGTTTAGTTCCTCTGATGTAGAGGAGACATATTACAAGCACCAATTTGCAATATACTCAGTACAGCTAGTAGACCCATTCCCCCCTCTGCCTGAGACGTAGGTTAAACGCTGACCTTGGATGGCTGTCTGCATGCAGTTAGCAAGTTCTCCCTGTAGGTTTCCCCTGCATGTTCTGGTTTCCATCCACATCATGAAGATTTGTGAGTTGTTGGGTTAATTTGCCTCTAAATTGTCCCGAGTAAAAATGGGATTCATAGAAGATTAGTATAAATGAATAGTTGATGGTTTGTATGGATGTGGTGGGTTGAAGGATGGAATTGCTGGTACATCCTTGATGGGCTGAATGACCCCCTGTATAATGGTATTTTAATTCTGTGATATTCAATAGCTGTCTTGTACTTATTTAGTGTTCACTAACTTTTCTGCCAGATCTATTTGTAAACTTATTGAACTAGATGCAGAAAGCACAGTTTCGTAAATTGGCAAGACTGGGGCATCTTGGATGGGGGGGTGGGGGGAAGAGAGATTTGTACAATATTTCAGCCAAACAACTTTTGGAAGTTCAGTGTGATTTGGAAACTCTGTGATTAGAGAGTTGAGCATCTCCAAGCATTGGGCATTTTGTCCTGTGTGGTTTTTCTTAAATAGCAGCTACTATGTGACTTGTTCATGCTCATGGTTTGCGCAGTTATTCCATAGAGTCAGTGCTGGAATATTTTATCCCCTGAGCCAAACCCTTGAACAGGACTGACTGCCTTATGATATTAAAGTTGATTTTTTTTTCCTGGTCCCTTTGGGCAGCTTCAGCTGATCAATTATTTTATTTTGTAGTTCTGGGCTGTATCCACCATCTTTTGTAGGCTTTTCCGTTCAAGGGCATTGGTTTCTATAACAGACTGTGATGCAGCCACTCAATGTACTCTCCACCACACACCTATAGAAGCTTGTCAAAGTTTTAGGTGATGTGCCGAATCTTCTCAAACTTCCAAGAAAGTAAAGTGTTGATGTGGCCTTTGGTCCCTTAATGAAGACTGGCTCATAGACCTCCTAGATTCCTCCTCCTATAGTCAATAATCAGCTCTTTTGTTCTTGTGTAGTAACCACCTTTGATTTGACCAACAACAGAGATGTTGTCAGTAAACTTAAAAATGGGTTTGGAGCTGTTCCTAGCCTCTTTCTCGTAAGTGAGTAAAACAGAGCTAAGCACACAGCCTTGTGGTGCTCCTGTGCTGGTGCTGGTATGTCTGCAGCATTCTGGTGCAGTGCAGCCCAGCCCAGCCCAGGGTTGTTTGTGTTTGATATTTAAATTGATAAATTTAACAGCATCCTCAAATAATAAGCCAGAATCATTAGTGGTCTGCTTTTTCACTGCTGCATTTTTATTTTAACGAGACTGACATTTTTGCCCCTTTTTTATTAAACAGTTTTTGTACAATGTGTTTTGGTCTTTCACCACTCTTTTCTCCACAAGGTGTTGCCTCATATATAGAAACATAGAAACATAGAAAATAGGTGCAGGAGTAGGCCATTCGGCCCTTCGAGCCTGCACCGCCATTTATTATGATCATGGCTGATCATCCAACTCAGAACCCCGCCCCAGCCTTCCCTCCATACCCCCTGACCCCCGTAGCCACAAGGGCCATATCTAACTCCCTCTTAAATATAGCCAATGAACTGGCCTCAACAGTTTCCTGTGGCAGAGAATTCCACAGATTCACCACTCTCTGTGTGAAGAAATTTTTCCTAATCTCGGTCCTAAAAGGCTTCCCCTCTATCCTCAAATTGTGGCCCCTCGTTCTGGACCTCCCCAACATTGGGAACAATCTTCCTGCATCTAGCCTGTCTAATCCCTTTAGGATCTTATACGTTTCAATCAGATCCCCCCTCAATCTTCTAAATTCCAATGAGTACAAGCCCAGTTCATCCAGTCTTTCTTCATATGAAAGTCCTGCCATCCCAGGAATCAATCTGGTGAACCTTTTTTGTACTCCCTCTATGGCAAAGATGTCTTTCCTCAGATTAGGGGACCAAAACTGCACACAATACTCCAGGTGTGGTCTCACCAAGGCCTTGTACAACTGCAGTAGTACCTCCCTGCTCCTGTACTCGAATCCTCTTGCTATAAATGCCAGCATACCATTCGCCTTTTTCACCGCCTGCTGTACCTGCATGCCCACTTTCAATGACTGGTGTATAATGACACCCAGGTCTCGTTGCACCTCCCCTTTTCCTAATCGGCCACCATTCAGATAATAATCTGTTTTCCTATTTTTGCCACCAAAGTGGATAACTTCACATTTATCCACATTAAATTGCATCTGCCATGAATTTGCCCACTCACCCAACCTATCCAAGTCACCCTGCATCCTCATAGCATCCTCCTCACTGCTAACACTGCCACCCAGCTTCGTGTCATCCGCAAACTTGGAGATGCTGCATTTAATTCCCTCATCCAAGTCATTAATATATATTGTAAACAACTGGGGTCCCAGCACTGAGTCTTGCGGTACCCCACTAGTCACTGCCTGCCATTCTGAAAAGGTCCCGTTTATTCCCACTCTTTGCTTCCTGTCTGCTAACCAATTCTCCACCCACACCAATACCTTACCCCCAATACCGTGTGCTTTAAGTTTGCACACTAATCTCCTGTGTGGGACCTTGTCAAAAGCCTTTTGAAAATCCAAATATACCACATCCACTGGTTCTCCCCTATCCACTCTACTTGTTACATCCTCAAAAAATTCTATGAGATTCGTCAGACATGATTTTCCTTTCACAAATCCTTGCTGACTTTGTCCGATCATTTCACCGCTTTCCAAATGTGCTGTTATCACATCCTTGATAACTGACTCCAGCAGTTTCCCCACCACTGCCGTTAGGCTAACCGGTCTATAATTCCCCGGTTTCTCTCTCCCTCCTTTTTTAAAAAGTGGGGTTACATTAGCCACCCTCCAATCCTCAGGAACTAGTCCAGAATCTAACGAGTTTTGAAAAATTATCACTAATGCATCCACTATTTCTTGGGCTACTTCCTTAAGCACTCTAGGATGCAGACCATCTGGCCCTGGGGATTTATCTGCCTTCAATCCCTTCAATTTACCTAACACCACTTCCCTACTAACATATATTTCGCTCAGTTCCTCCATCTCACTGGACCCTCTGTCCCTTACTATTTCTGGAAGATTATTTATGTCCTCCTTAGTGAAGACAGAACCAAAGTAATTATTTGAAACAAGTATGTTATGAACTGTATTTTTCTTTGGACTAATTATGTTTTATTCTCTCCATTCTCTGAGTTACACTTGTTGGGGGTAGTGGACTTTACTCATGTGTTTATATTCTTTTATGTTAAGGTTTTTTAAAAAAAAACTGATGACATTGTGAGTTTTCTTCAGTCCTTTTAATATCTAATGACAGATGTCCTTTGTGTAATCCAGAGCAAATCACTGATTTAACAGGGCTGAATCAATTGCTATTCTGTTCGCATCAAGCAATTTTTAAAACTATTTGCTCAAGAATTGGAATTTAAATTGGTTTAAATTGTCACATGTGCTGAGGTATAGTGGGAAAAGTTGTCTTGCATACCATTCATACATGTCACACAAGGAATAATAGTGGAGAATGAAGAATTGCAGCTTAAGAGAAAGTGCAGTTAAATAATAAAGTGCAAAGGCATAACGAAGTAGGTTGTGAGGTCAAGAATCCATCTTGCTGTTCCATGGAACTGTTCAGTATTCTCAACAGTGGGATCGAAGCTGTTCTTGAGCCTGATGGTATATGCTTTCAGCCTTTTGTATTTTATGTCCGATGGGAGGGGGAGGGAGAAACAAGAATGTCCATGAGGCTGGGGTCTTTGTTTATGTTTCTTGCTGCCTCAGTAAAGCAACCAGCATAATCAGAGTCCATGGAGGGGAGGCTGGTTTCCATGATGTATTGAGTTTGTCCACAACTCTACGGTTTCTTGCAGTTGCAGGCACCGCTGTTGTTATGTCATGTTGTGATACATCTACGTAGCGTGTTTTCTGTAGTGCATTGATCAAAATTTGGTGAAGGTCAAAGGGAACTTGACAAATTTCTTTAGCCTTTTGAGGAAGCCCTGGTGGGCCTTCTCGGACATAGCACCCACATGCCTGGTCAGGACAGGCCAATGTTGATATTGCATAGGGCAGTGGTCCCCAACCACCAGGCCGTGGACCGGTACCAGGCCGCAAAGCATGTGCTACCTGGCCGTGAGGAAACGATATGAGTCAGCTGCACCTTTCCTCATTCCCTGTCACGCACTGTTGAACTTGAACGTAGGGTTGCCAACTGTCCCGTATTTGCTGGGACATCCCGTATATTGGGCTAAATTGGTTTGTCCCATATTTCCTGCGCTAAGGTAGAGCGTTCCTATGAAACCTTTCATGCCGAAATGGTGTGAAACGAAGAAGCAATTACCATTAATTTATATGGGAAAAATTTTTGAGCGTTCCCAGACCCAAAAAATACCTAACAAATCATACCAAATAACACACAAAACCAAAAATAAATAAGACTAGCATATAGTAAAAGCAGGAATGATATGATAGATACACAGCCCATATAAAATAGAAATTATGTACATTATAGTCGGGAAGATGAAGGCAAAACCGATTTGTGGGGGAAAAAAAATCGGCACATACGCGCATGCGCGCACAGGTTCCCGCGCAAGGCTTCATGGTCATGGTAGTCTTTTCTGGGGTAGTGTCCTGGGATTCTTGGCCTCAGTACCATTGAGGTAAACGCATACTATCACTCATCCTGAAGTCAGTGACTTGATTTTGTTTTGCTGACACTGAGGGAAAGGTTATTGTCATAACACCATGTCACTAGGCACCCATCTCTTTCCTGGACTCTGATTCATCACTTTTCGATGTATGGCCCACTATGGTGGTATCATCTTCAAACTTGTAGATGGAGTTTGAACAGCATCTCTTTACACAGTTTTGAGTCTATAGTGAGTAGAGCAAGCCCGTCTACTGGTTGCCTTCCCATTAAGACTGCTCTGGAATGGATCGACCATTTCTGACCTTTCTTCAGGTTAGCTGATCCCAAGGAGATTAGTGAGAGAGTCTTTGGATTCATTACTGGTAAACCCTGCCTGTCTGACAGCTCATTCATCTGTGCAAATTGGTTGTCATGGACCCCAAACATCTGTCAGTATCACTGGTGTATATAAGCAAAAGTTACAAAAAAATATACTGTTAAATGTTTTAAAGTAACTGAAATCTTATAAAACATTGAACTACAAAAAAATAAGTGAATCAAATAATGATATGTAACTTTACAATTGAATTGTCACCTTTGCAACCTGGGCCTGGTTAGATAACGTGATTCATTGATGCAGATGATTGTATGTTTCTACATGGGTATTTGAATGCAGGAGCACAACTGGGAAATCTACATCTGCCACAGAAGTTTACAATTTAGCAATGTTATATCTTAAGCAAAAAAATGTATATTCTATACTGATGGCATTCTTGTCTTAGTATATTATCACATCTTTTTGTTAGTGCTTTTTAATCACAAATCTTTATCTTAATTTGAGGTTTAAAGAACTTGAAGAGCAAGTTACAAGATGGTAGTTCCTTACATAGAAACGTATCAACAGGCCAAACAGTCCTTTGAGCATGCTCTGACATTTCTGGTAAATTCTGTCTCAATACAATATTTTTCCACAAACCCTTGATGCATTTAATATTTATCTCCTGAAATACATCCAGCTGCACCCCTCTACAACCACAAGCTCCACAGTTCACTGTTCTAAACTATTCCTCCACCTTCTCAGCCTAATATCTGCCCTTGTGACACCCTAATCCCATCCTGGGTTTGGCAGCCAGAGCAATGATCCCCCCTCCATCCAGTCTGTTTAACCGTAAGAGAATTTAAGTTTCAATGAGCTATCTTGTTCTTATCAACTTCATTGGATGCAAATCTAGTTCATTGAATCTCTCATACTGAAGTCCCAACATGCCAGGAATCAGAATCAGATTTAATTCATCTGTTGTTTTGCAGCAGCAGTACAGTGTAATACATAAGAAAAACAGCTATATTATATTGAGTATATTTTAAAAAAATAAGCAAATTAAATAATAAATATTTAAAAACAGAGCCAAAATAGGTCATGTTCATTGCCCATTCAAAAATCTGATGACAGAGGGGAAGAAGCTATTCCTGAAACATTAACGTGTTTGTCTTCAGGCTCCTGTACCACGTCCTTGATGGTAGCAATGAGAAGAGGGCATGTCCTGGGTGAAGGGAGTCCTTAATGGTGGATGGTGCCTTTCTGAGGCAGTGCCTTTTGAAAATGGAGGTCAGTGTCCATGGTGCAACTGGCTGAATTAACAACCTTCTGAGCTTTTTCTGCTCCTGTGCCCCTCCATATCAGATGGTGATGCAACCAGCTGGAATACTGTCCATGGTACATCTTCGGTGACATGCCAAATCTCCTCAAACTCCTAATGAAATATAGCTGCATTCCTGCCTTCTTTGTAATTGCGTCACTAAATAGATCCTCAGATGTTGACACCCAGGAACTTGAAACTGCTCACTCTTCCCACTGCTGATTCCTCAACGAGGAGTGGTGTGTGTTCCCTTGACTTCTTCCTGAAGTCCACAATAAATTCCTTAGTCTTGCTGACGTTGAGTGCCAGGCTGTTGTTTCGACGGCGTTTGGAGCTTGTTAATCAGAACTGAGGGTATGATTGTGTTGAATGCTGAACTGTTATCAAGCAGCGTCCTGATAATGCTATTGTCCAGGTGATTGAAGTGAGACGTTGAAGGGGTTGGGGGGTGGTTTCTGGACCCTTGTGAGGAGGGGTTGCTTGGACTTCTGTCTGGGTGGTCTGCCTGTGTTGCTTTTTTTAATTTTGCAGAAGTTAAGTTTTGTGAATTGAGTTCCGCTTTTCTGTCTTTGTCTCGTAAGCTAGTTCTATAAATACTCTTAAGTTGGACAAAGGTTCAATATGACCTTGCGATCCTTGTTTCACTTGCAGGACATAATGTAGTAATTTAATTATTCTGTCTAAAAAATGTGAAAACTACGGTTGAAAATTGAGGAACTACCTCATCGTGTGCATTGTCTGAGTTTGATGGCTTTTGCCTTTTAAGGTAACCAAAGGGTCTTTGTCTTTAAAATACCACTGTTGCTGGGCATGTGACCATGGGGGTAGCTAAAAACTTGTTTCCTGCTACATGACAAAAATGATATAAAAACTTTGTGACTCTGTGCTTTGGGGGAGAGACCACTGATACGTGTGTGCCTAAGTGCTCTCTCTCCAGTAGCGAGCTACTAAATAAAAAAGCTGTTGCTTTATCTCCCGTAGTACTGTGTGTTCTTGCATCGGGTAACGGGTGATAATTATAACCATATAACAATTACAGCACAGAAACAGGCCATCTCGGCCCTTCTAGTCCATGCCGAACGCTTACTCTCACCTAGTCCCACCGACCTGCACTCAACCCATAACCCTCCATTCCTTTCCTGTCCATATAGCTATCCAATTTTACTTTAAATGACAATATCGAACCTGCCTCTACCACTTCTGCAGGAAGCTCGTTCCACACAGCAACCACTCTCATGTTACCCCTAAACTTTTGCCCTTTAACTCTCAACTCACGTCCTCTTGTTTGAATCTCCCCCACTCTCAATGGAAAAAGCCTATCCACGTTAACTCTATCTATCCCCCTCATAATTTTAAATACCTCTATCAAGTCCCCCCTCAACCTTCTACGTTCCAGAGAATAAAGACCCAACTTGCTCAACCTTTCTCTGTGACTTAGGTGATGAAATCCAGGTAACATTCCTGTAAATCTTCTCTGTACTCTCTCTATTTTGTTGACATCTTTCCTGTAATTTGGTGACCAGAACTGTACACAATACTCCAAGTTTGGCCTTACCAATGCCTTGTGCAATTTTAACATTACATCCCAACTCCTATACTCAATGCTCTGATTTATAAAGGCCAGCATACCAAAAGCTTTCTTCACCACCCTATCCACATGAGATTCCACCTTCAGGGAACTATGCACCATTATTCCTAGATCCCTCTGTTCTACTGCATTCTTCAATGCCCTACCATTTACAATGTATGTCCTATTTTGATTAGCCCTACCAAAATGTAGCACCTCGCATTTATCAGCATTAAACTCCCATCTGCCATCTTTCAGCCCACTCTTCCAACTGGCCCAAATCTCTCTGCAAGCTTTGAAAACCTACTTCATTATCCACAACGCCACCTATCTTAGTATCATCTCCATACTTACTAATCCAATTTACCACCCTATCACCCAGATCATTAACATATATGACAAACAACATTGGACCCAGTACACACATCAACGTTGCTGGTGAATGCAGCAGGCCAGGCAGCATCTCTAGGAAGAAGTACAGTCGACGTTTCAGGCCGAGACCCTTCGTCAGGACTAACTGAAAGAAGAGCTAGTAAAAGATTTGAGAGGGGGAGGGGGAGATCCAAAATTATAGGCGAAGACAGGAGGGGGAGGGATGGACCCTAGAGCGAAACAGTTGATTGGCAAAAGGGATATGAGAGGATCATGGGACAGGAGGCCTAGGGAGAAAGAGAAGGGGGAGAGGTGGAAAAAACCCAGAGGATGGGCAAGGGGTGTAGTGAGAGGGACAGAGGGAGAAAAAGGAGAGAGAGAAAAAGAATGTGTGTATATAAATAAATAACGGATGGGGTACGAGGGGGAGGTGGGGCATTAGCGGAAGTTTGAGAAGTCAATGTTCTTGCCATCAGGTTGGAGGTTACCCAGATGGAATATAAGGTGTTGTTCCTCCAAACTGAGTGTGGCTTCATCTTTACAGTAGAGAAGGCCGTGGATAGACATATCAGAATAGAAACAGGACGTGGAATTAAAATGTGTGGCCAGTGGGAGATCCTGCTTTCTCTGGCAGACAGAACGTAGGTGTTCAGCGAAACGATCTCCCAGTTTGCGTCGGGTCTCGCCAATATATAGAAGGCCACATCTGGGGTACCGGACGCAGTATATCACCCCCGCCGACTCACAGGTGATGTGTTGCCTCACCTGGAAGGACTGTCTGGGGCCCTGAATGGTGGTAAGGGAGGAAGTGTGTACAGATCCCTGAGGCAAACCACTAGTCACCAGCTTCCAATCTGACACACAGTTATCCACCTCTACTCTCTGGCATCTCCCATCCAGCCACTGCTGAATCCATTTTGCTACTTCCATATTAATGCCTAATGATTGAACCTTCCTAACTAATCTTCCATGTGGAACCTTGTCAAAGGCCTTACTGAAGTCCATATAGACAACAGCCACCGCTTTACCCTCGTCAACTTTTCTAGTAACCTCTTCAAAAAATTCAATATGATTTGTCAAACATGACCTTCCACGCACAAATCCATTTTGACTGTTCCTAATCAGACCCTATCTATCCAGATGATTATATATACCATCTCTAAGAATATTTTCCATCAATTTACCCACCACTGACATCAAACTCACAGGCTGATAATTGCTAGGTTTACTCTTAGAACCCTTTTTAAAAAATGGAACAACATGACCAATACACCAATCCTCCGGCACCATCCCCGTTTCTAATGACATTTGAAATATTTCTGTCAGAGCCCCTGCTATTTCCACACTAACTTCCCTAAAGGTCCTAGGGAATATCCTGTCAGGACCTGGAGACTTATCCACTTTTATATTCCTTAAAAGCGCCTGTACTTCCTCCTCTTTAATCATCATAGTTTCCGTAACTTCCCTACTTGTTTCCCTTACCTTACACAATTCAATATCTTTCTCCTTAGTGAATACCGAAGAAAAGAAATTGTTCAAAATCTCCCCCCATCTCTTTCAGTTCCACACATAGCTATCCACTCTGATTCTCTAAGGGACCAATTTTATCCCTCACTATCCTTTTGCTATTAATATAACTGTAGAAACCCTTGGGATTTATTTTCACCTCACTTGCCAAAGCAACCTCGTATCTTTTAGCTTTTCTAATTTCTTTCTTAAGATGCTTTTTGCATTTTTTATATTCCTCGAGCACCTCATTTACTCCATGCTGCCTATATTTATTGTAGATATCTCTCTTTTTCTGAACCAAGTTTCCAATATCCCTTGAAAATCATGGCTCTCTCAAACTTTTAACCTTTCCTTTCAACCTAACAGGAACATAAAGATTCTGTACTCTCAAAATTTCACCTGTAAGTGACCTCTATTTCTCTATTACATTCTTCCCATAAGACAAGTTGTCCCAATTCACTCGTTCTAAATCCTTTCGTATTTCCTCAAAGTTAGCCTTTCTCCAATCAAAAATCTGAACCCTGTGTCCATACCTATCCTTCTCCATAATTATATTGAAACTAATGGCATTGTGATCACTGGACCCAAAGTGCTCCCCAACACATACCTCCGTCACCTGACCTATCTCACTCCCTAACAGGAGATCCAACACTGCCCCTTCTCTAGTTGGTACCTCTATGTATTGCTGCAAAAAACTATCCTGCTCACATTTTACAAACTCTAAGCCATCCAGCCCTTTTACAGTACGGGCTTCCCAGTCTATGTGTGGAAAATTGAAATCTCCCACAATCACAACCTTGTGCGTACTACAAATATCTGCTATCTCCTTACAAATTTGCTCCTCCACTTCTCGCTCCCCATTAGGTGGTCTATAATACACCCCTATAAGTGTCACGACACCTTTCCCATTCCTCAATTCCGCCCAAATCGCCTCCCTAGACGAGCCCTCTAATCTATCCTGCCAGAGCACAGCTGTAATATTTTCTCTGACAAGCAATGCAACACCTCCCCCTCTTGTCCCTCCGATTCTATCACACCTGAAACAATTAAATCCAGGAATATTTAGTTGCCAATCACACCCCTCCTGCAACCATGTTTCACTAATAGCTACAACATCATACTTCCAGATATCAATCCATGTTCTAAGCTCCTCCACCTTTCTTATAATGCTCCTCGCATTAAAATAGATGTATTTAAGAAATTTTCCACCTCTTACTCTCTGTTTATCACTAACGGTGCAAACAACTTTACTATTTTCTTTTTCTTCCTTCTCCCCTACTTCTGTTCCTACACTCTGGTTCCCCTCCCTCCTTGTATCTAGTTTAAATCCACTGGAGCCTCTCTGGCAAACCTACCTGCAATAATATTTGTCCCCCTCCAGTTCAGGTGTAAACCGTCCTGCCAGAACAGGTCCCACCTTCCCTGGAAAACTGCCCAATTATCTATAAATCTGAAGCCTCCCTCCTGCACCATGTCTTCAGCCACGTGTTGATCTGCACTACCTTACTATTTCTAAACCCTCCTGTACGTGGCACTGGTAGCAATCCTGAGATTGCTGTCCTGGAGGTCCTGTCCTTTAACTTGGCGCCCAACTCTCTAAACTCACCTTTCAGGACCTCCTCACTCTTCCTACCCACGTCACTGGTCCCTACATGGACCACGACATCCGGCTGCTCACCCTCCCTCTTGAGGATACTGAGAACTCGATCCGAGATATCGCCGACCCTGGCACCAGGGAGGCAACAGACCATCCAGGATTCTCGATCTCTTCCACAGAACCTCTTATCTCTCCCCCTTACTATCGAAACCCCTATCACTACTGCTCTCCTCTTTTCCCTCCTTCCCTTCTGAGTTGAGGGTCCCGTCTCAGTGCCAGAGATGCAATCACTGCAACTTGTCCCTGGTAGGTCGTCCCCACCAACAGTATCCAAAATAGTATACTTATTATTGATGGGAACGGCCACAGGGGTGCTCTGCTCTTCCTGTCTATTCCCCCTCCCTCTCCTGACAGTCACTCAGCTACCTGACTCCTGACTCTTAGGGGTGACTATCTCCCTGTAACTCCTGTTTATTTCTGCCTCTGCTTCCCCAATGATCTGAAGTTCATCCAGCTCCAGCTCCAGTTCCCTAATGCGGTTTGTCAGGAGCTTCAGATGGATGCACCTTTTACAGATGTAGTCATCAGGGACGATTGTGCTCGTCCGGACTTCCCACATACTGCAAACGGAGCACTCAACTGTCCTATCTGCTGCCTCCATTCCCTACTCTTAAGGTAATTAGATTTATTAAAGGAACTTACCCGGCCATACCTCACTTGGAGTGAAGCTCTTCCTCAGCCTCTGCTCACCAAAGCCTCTCGAGCAAAGCCTTCCTACTCTGTCTCCCTCTACTCCGTCGTCCGCTCAGTTAATCTTCTCTCTTTTAAACACTCCCGCTGCCTCATGGTCCGACTTACAAGCGCTTGCGCAGTCGTGCCCCATTCAACTGCCGAAGAAATTAGTAGGGTTTAGAAATTAGTAGTAATTAGAAGTAAGGTTTAACAGAAGGGTAAAGTGGGAGCCAATGAGATTGCATCTGCTGCAGTCCTATCGTGGTGATAGGCAAATTGCAGCAGGTCCAGGTCCTTGTTTAGGTAGGAGTTGCTTCTGGTCATGACCACCCTCTCAAAGTACTTTGTTGTGGTAGATGTGAGTGCAATTGGGCAAGTCATTGAGGCAGGTCCGCCTGCTATCAGGCACTGCTATGATTGTCGCTCTTTTGAAGCAGTTGGAAGCCTCCGATTGCAGCAGTGAGAGACTGAAGATGTCCTTGAATACTCCCACCAGTTGGTTGGCACAGGTTTTCAGTGCCCATTGGGGCCTGATGCCTTGTGAGGGTTCACCTTCTTCAGAATTAGAATCACTTTATTGCTAGTATGTGAAACATACCACAATTGGTGATTCCGTAAAACACAGGAGAATACCATAACAAATAATACAATACCAACAACAATTTACAAGACAATAGTGCAAATAGCCATCAGCAATCAACAATTAGCAGTACGATCACATGTGCAAAATATCAATAATGAAATAAATAAGTATATGAACAGATTAAATAATTATCGACAGAGTACAGAGAGCAGGAAAGACCATTACATGGATGTGGTGTAGGGATAGTTAGGGTATTACACCTGAGTGAGTTTTTCAGTAGCTGGATAGCTACAGGAAAGAAGCTTTGGAGATGATGTGTCGTCCTAATGGTAATTTGGTGAATAGGTGACTGCTAGGGTTGGTGGAGTCAGCAGAAAGTTTTTCAGCTATTCACTCTGGTGATGCCCTTCTAATGTTGGTTACTGACAGCCAGTGATCTCTGTTGAGTAGGGGCAGAGAGAGAGAGAGAGAAAACACTCCGGGAAATCAAAAAGTGATGCTTTCAATGATGGCTGAGTAAAATTCATCAGGATATGCCCAGAGATTTTAAGTTGAAAGACGTTCTGACATCATCCTCTAGGACAGATCATAGGGTCACTAGATACTGCCGGGATTCGCACAGGTGTACTTTTCTCTCTTTCAGAGCATGCATTGAAGGCGTTGAGCTCATCCGGGAGTGAAGCATTACAGCCATTCATGGTGTTAAGTTTCACTTTGTCCGTATGCCTGGAAACCCTGCCAGAGCTGACGTGCATCCAATTCTGTCTCTAACTTCAATTGGGATTGTTTATTCACTCTTAAAGTGGCCTTCCGCAGTCCGTGGCTGGAGTTTTTAGCATGGATCACTGGCCTTGAATACCACAGATCTTGCCCTCAGCAAAATTAGACTGGTGAAAATTTTTTTGCATTCTCTCTATACGTAGAATATCCTGAAGGTAAGGAAATGAAAACTGCACACAATAGTCCAAGTGTGTACTCATCAATGCCTGTTTTTTTAAAAAAAACTGTTACTGTACTGGCATCATATGGCAGTGATAGACAATGCACCACACTGAAACCAAACAAGTCTTTCTTTTTGTATCTTTCCAAAATGCCAGTTTTTCCAAATCTGTATTCTGCTTAATTGGAGCAGCCACTTAATTGGGATATCCCTTGAAGAAGAAAATCTAATTGAGAAAATAGCTGGGATTCCCTTCATTTATTTGAGACAGTATGTTCCCTTTGACTGTAAAATCAAAGTCAGTGCAGACATCTAGTGTCCATTATCCGCACAAGGTGTCTGCACTGATTTTGTTCATTTACAGTCATCAAAAGAGCCCGACAGTATACAGGTACACTGGATGAATTCCTCTGTTGCTATTGTCATGGTATCAATAGTGTCGTAATTTCTTCTGTGTTTCATTTAAAAACATATTTTGCTACTCCGTTAAATGGTAGTTTGCCTTTTTTATATACTTAAACTACTTCCATGAAATATCAGCTAATCGGGGCAGCTGCTTGAATTGGGCCAAAATGTACTGGTCCCAATGTGTCCCAATTAACCAGAATGCCTTGTCTTTCCATCCAAAGTGCATAACTTCAGAGTTGTCCATTATACTGAAATTTCTTTTGCTCATTCATTCAATTTATGTAAGTCGCCTTGAGTCCTCTTTGTATCTGATCATTGTTTAATATCTCACACAGGTTAGTGTCCCATATCCTAGTTATTGATCTTATTGATAGCTGAGGCCCAAACACAGTCTGCAGTTATAGTTATTGGACTAAAACTACTCAGTGCAATTTGTGATGGATATTTACTGTTGGATTGCTGCTTCTCCTGAGGAATGGTTGGAACGTGTATTTGAGCTGTTCCTCACAAGTAATCAACAGAGCTAACCTAAGCTAAAGTTGCAGGCTGTGTTAGCAGCTAGGCAGGAGTTGTTTCTTTTCAATTCTTGAATATTGTGATGGTTTCATCAAAACTCAAGCACAAAAATGTATCCAAATGCTAAACAGGAAATTTCTTGTGGTTTCTTTTTATGTTGTACAGCAGTGTAAGCAAGAGTGGTGGTAACTCCATTAGTTAGGATAATCATGTAGAAATCTAATTTGGGCAAAGTTGCAAGTTATTATTCTTATTGCTCATAGGTGTTGGAGGATAGTAGCACTGATGTGCTCTTGATTTCTATGGACTTCAACCTCAAGTTCAATGGTCAAGTTAGAATTTACAGCAAGTAGTGATTTTCCTTACTCTATATGTTGTAATTTGAAGTAGAAGTCACAAGTCAGGTATGTAGAAGAATAAATACATTGCCTTGTATCTGGAATAGTTTGC
Organism: Mobula hypostoma; assembly: GCF_963921235.1. Classification (NCBI taxonomy): domain Eukaryota; kingdom Metazoa; phylum Chordata; class Chondrichthyes; order Myliobatiformes; family Myliobatidae; genus Mobula; species Mobula hypostoma. Next base: position 46,926,935 of record NC_086108.1, on the reverse strand, counting down.
TTGACTGGCATCTTGCCCTTCCTGTCCTCCAGATTACATATCCACCTATTTCGTGAAACACAGACTGCAAAGTTTAGTCCACAGAACCTACTGTGACAGTTTGCAATTGTTCTTTAAATTTAGTCTTCTAAGCTTGTGACTTCTTTCACTTGGGGGAAAAATAAGAGTGAACAGTTCTATCTAAATTGCACATACCACTCAAGTTGTTGTTTACCTGCAACCTCTATTAGATGGGCTGAAAGGCTACCCTGGTGCTGGAAGATCTCTGATTGTGTGAACTTGGATCTAGGTCCTGCAGCTCTGAATTCCCTATCCAGCAATACTTTACGTAGCCTGTGATAAAACAGCACAAAATTAGTGGAAGAAGGTGTTGCCTTTTATGAGAGCAATTAATAGGGATAGCGAGCTTGGTCTTGTTAGATATTCCCAAATTTGACAAATTAAAAATGTGGATAAAATTCATAACCTGGTGATTGAACTTGCAGCCTCCCTTTAAGTACATACGTCAGCTGTTTGAGCTTTGCAGTTCTTTAGAGAGATAGTTCAAGGCCATGTAGTTCTGTTATATACTCCAATTAAAATGCTGCTTAATACAGGAATCCTGTGGGAGAGGAGCCAATATTTTTACAGCACTACCTTAAAGGGATCAATTAAAAGTTTGTCTTGATCTATATCTCTAAAGAAACTTAGTTTGGAACAATAGGAAAATCTATTGTTTGTCTTGATGCTGAATTTATCCATTCACCTCTCTGGTCATGGTACTGTGATAACAAATTATCCCTTGGTCAGCACAATTAAGATGGATTTTGTCATCCTGAAATTTTCAAGACAATTGAGAAAGAATCCAGTTCTTGCTCTTTTTCACAACAATTATTTATAAGGTTAGATAGGATTGCTTGAAACTGCAGTCTCCTTTCTTTTTGATTTGAGGCATCAAAGCTGAGAGTCCATTTGTGCTTTTCTCAAGAATTTTACCGGTAGAAATTTTCCTAATATTGGTGTCGTATCCTCACCATTAATATCATATCTTGTCAGATTCTGTGAAAGCTGACAGGTTTTTTTTTGGAGATCTTACAGGATTGTATATATCTGTCTTTTTGAGGGATGAGTGAAGTCTTTGTTTCAGTTCCAATCAAGCTTATTCCTCCAATCTTTTACTGTATATAGTGCAACTTCCAGAATTTTGTGCAGGACTTGTACTTCAGCACTCGTGCCTCAGCTTCACCTGGTCCATTATTGATTCTTCCCTTTCATTTCTGAAATCTAGTTCCATCTTCTGAGGATAGCTAAACCTCCAACAAACTCGTAGACTCTCAGAGCTATCTTGATGATGCTCCTCCCCCCCCCCCCACCTCCAGAAAGGACTCCATTCCATTCTATCAATTTGCTCCAAAAGTGAAACTTTCTATGCAGGTGCCTCTAAAACTTCTTTCTTTCATAATAGTGGTTTCTCCTCTACCATAATATACAATGCCCTTGAGCACATCTCATCTATTTCCACACCTCTGTTTTCACCCCATCTTCCTCAGAACAGAACCAAGACAACTTTGTCCTTGCCTTCCACCTACCAGCCTAAGCATTCAACAGTTACTGTTACTGTCTAATCATGTACTACAATTTCACCTGGGAGGTGGGAAAGGAAGCAATGAAAAGCCCTATAGTGCTCCTACGTCTAGCTGTAGGAGCAATATAGGGCTTTTCATTGCTTCCTTTCCCACCTCCCAGGTGAAATTGTAGTACATGATTAGAAATACAGACCTTTGCCTGCATTTAGTTGAATTAAATAGGTAGTGCAAAAATAGAAATAAAATAATGAAGTAGTGTTCATGGGTTCAATGTCCATTCAGAATCAGATGGCAGATGAAAAGAAGCTGTTCCTGAATTGTTCAGTGTGTGCCTTCACGCTTCTGTACCTCCTTCCTGATGGTAACAATGAGAACAAGGCATGACCTGGGTGATGGGGGTACTTAATGATAGATGCTGCCTTTGAGACATTGCTCAAAACTTCCTGAATTTTTAGCAGGGTGCTCTTTCTCACGTGATTTTGAAAAGGATCCCTTGGCTTTTTTAAAAAATCTGATTTAAGAACTTTAATCTGATATAGCCTCCAACCTCATTTAAAATTGTCTCTTCACCTTTGAAATAGCCCTCTGCAAATCATACCTGGTTTTCTGGTACGGGCCTGGGTTGCCAGACTTGAATGCTACAGATCTAGCCTTCAGCAGAGGATGTGCCTCTTGGTTCATCCACAGCTTTTGGTTTGGGAATGTACAGTAAGTCTTTGTGGGCACATTCCTCCACACAGGTTTTAATGAAGTCAGTAGCAACTGCAGCATACTCATCCAGGTTCAAAGATGAATCCCTGAATACAGTCCAGTCCATCGATTCAAAGCAGTTTTGTAGGTGCTCCTGTGCTTCCCTTGTCCAAACCTTCTTGGTCCTCACTGCTGGTGCTGCAGTCTTCAATCTCTGCCTATACTCAGGGAGTAGAAGTACAGCTAAGTGATCAGACTTTCCGAAGTGAGGGTGTGGAATAGCACAGGTAGGCATTCTTGATGGTGGTGTAGCAATGGTCCGGTGTGTTGTTTCCTGTGGTATTGCAAGTGATGTGTTGATGCTGGTTGCTTTTTTTTCAGACTGGCCTGGTTAAATTCTCCCAAAATGATGGTGAAGGCGTTAGGGTGTGCTGTTTTGTGCATGTTGATCTCATTACTCAGATCATCTAAAGCCTGCTTGATATTGGCCTGAGGTGGAATGTAGACTGCTGCCAGAATGGCCCCAGAGAACTCCCATGGTAGATAAAAAGGATAACACTTTACTGCTAGATATTCCGGGTCTGGTGAGCAGAATTGGGATAGCACTGATATATTTGTGCACCAAGAAGAGTTGATCATGACGCATAGTCCTCCACCTCTGCTTTTGAGAGACTCTATAGATCTGTCCTGACAGTGTCCTGATAGTAAACCTGTTGATCTGAATTGCTGCATCTGGTACTGAAGGAGTTTAACCAGGAGTGAGATATGTCAACTAGTGGAATGGTGCTGCAGCAACAACCTGGCACTCAACATCAGTAAGACGAAAGAGCTGATTGTGGACTTCAGGAAGGGTAAGACGGAGGAACACACACCAATCGTCAAGAGGGATCAGAAGTGGAGAGATTGAGCAGTTTCAAGTTCCTGGGTGTCAAGATCTCTGAGGATCTAACCTGGTCCCAACATATTGATGTAGTCATAAAGAAGGCAAGACGGTGGCTGTACTTGATTAGGAGTTTGAGGAGATTTGACCTGTCAACAAATACACTCAAAAACCTCTATAGTTGTACCGTGGAGAGCATTCTGACAGGATGCATCACTGTCTGGTATGGAGGGGCTACTGTACAGGACCAAAAGAAGCTGCAGAAGGTTGTAAATCTCGTCAGCTCCATCTTGGGCATTAGCCTACAAAGTACCCAGGACATCTTTAGGGAGTGGTGTCTCAGAAAGGCAGCGAACATTATTAAGGACCTCCAGCACCCAGGGCATGCCCTTTTCTCACTGTTACCATCAGGTAGGAGTACAGAAGCCTGAAGGCACACACTCAGCGATTCAGGAACAGCTTCTTCCCCTCTGCCATCCGATTCCTGAATGGACATTGAAGCTTTGGACACTACCTCACTTTTTTAAAATATACAGTATTTCTGTTTTTGCACGTTTTTAAAATCTATTCACTATACGTAATTGATTTACTTATTATTATGTTTTATGTTTTATTCTACCCTCCCCCTCTGTGTTGCATTGAATTGCTGCAGTTAAGTTAACAAATTTTACGTCATGCTGGTAATAATAAACTGGATTCTGACATCATGCGGTTTTCCTTGTGTTCGGTCCAAATGCTGGCTGTTTTGTGTAGTAGTGTAATGATTACAATAATCATCTGTGGGTTTTGTAGATTTGAGAGTTGGCAGTAGTGGTTTCATGGTCAGTGAGGGCCTCCGTCGGTCAGAGTTGATATGGATATTGCATCGCGGGCCTGGACAGTACGATGTGGAGAGCAAGCTGTTGCCCATGTCGCAAGCTCAACCTCTCCACACATCTGAACCCAAAGGAATAGCAGAGGCTGATACAGTTTGGTACCAGCAGCGTCACAGGAGTTGCCAGTCAACATAAACTCAATGTAGGACTGCCTTAGGGACTCCCGCTCTGGATTTTTCCATTGGGGTTTACTCCTGAAGCCTTCCCCTATGAGTGGGTATTGCCGCAAGGTAGCGGAGGTTTGAGATCAGAGTTTTCCTTCTAGATGAGCTGCCAACCACGGCTGACATGCCCCTACTGCTTGAAGTGACTAATTTTAAGGCACTAGTAGTCCATCTTTGCCCCTTCTCCTGTCATTAGAAGCAGTTCTGCTAAGCCACACGTGAAGGCCAGAAGTGTTGTCGGAGACTATTTGAGGCGCAAGCCATTGGGAACATTTAATGTGTAGTGGGAGCTTGTCCCCATTACCACCCCATGAACCTTAAGGAATCATGGTAAAGCACTAGCAAAAAGTTTTGCAACCATGGTGACTGGTTTAAAGTGAATTAACTTTTGAAGTTCTTCTGGGAGTAGAGATTTTGGATTACTGGAAATGTCGTATGTGTCCTGCATTTCTCAATTCTGATTGTATTGTTTCACCAAACTTCCATTTTGGTTTTAAACATGTTTTTCTTTATTGCCAGATTTGGTTGTGCTTGGTTGATTTTTTTTTTGATTCCTCTCCCAAATGGCATTTTGCTCATCTAAGAGTTTAGAAGATAAAATTTATAGGTTGGAGGCAAATTACAAGACATTGGACATTGGAACAGAATCTGGCCATTTGGCCCATTGACTGCTCCCGCCATTCATTCCATCTGGCTAATTTATTATTTCTCTTAGCCCCATTGTTCTGACTTTTCTCTGTAACCTTGTAAAAACCTTAGACTTTTCTAGTCAAGAACCTAGCAATCTCTGCTTTAAGTATACCCAAAACTTGGCCTCCACAGCTGCCTGTGGCAATGAATTCCACAGATCCACCACCCTCTGGCTAAAGAAATTCCTTCTCATCTGTTCTAAATAGATGAGCCTATCTTCTGAGGCTGTGCCCTCTGGTCCTAGACTTGCCCACTATAGTAAAAATCCTCTCCACATCCCCTCATTCTAGCCCTTTCAGTATTTGATAGGTTTCAATGCGATTCCCCCTCCCCTGCCTTCATTCTTCTATACTCCAGTGAGTGCAGGCCCAGACCCACTGAATGCTCCTCATACATTAACTCTTTATTCCTGGAATCTTTCTCATGAACCACCTCTGGATCCTCTCTGTTGCCAGCACATGTTTTCTTGAATAACGAGCCCAAAACTGTTTACAGTGATCTAAGTTTGTGGGCTGACCAATGCTTTATAGAGCCTCAGCATTATGTCCTTGTGTTTATATTCTAGTCCTCTCAAAATGGATGCTAACCTTGCATTTGCCTTCCTTGCCAGTGACTCAACTTGTATGAGAATAATTCACTCTGAACCTCTGTTTTCTGAATTTGTTCCCCATTTTTCGACTATTGCCTATTGATCTGAGGGCAAAGTTCTGATGGGGTAGGGTAGCACCTGGGAACATGGAGATACAAAGGGCATTACTGTAATGTTCACAGGGCTGTTCTCCATGCAGATGCCCAAAGATGTGTTTCCAGTTTTTTCTACATTCCCTAACACCACGATACCAGGTTTTAACTGTAACCTTGACTAAAATGAGTTTGTGTTTTAGTGGAATATGAGATTTTTTTTGGACTCTGGAATTGCAAATAAGTATTTTAAATCTGGGAATAACACCTATAGTACAACAGAAATATAGCTGGAGCAATTGTGATTGAATTTAACCTTTCAGCAGCTAATGTAGATGTTTTCAACCTCTTAGTAAGAATAATCTTGCTTGGTGTTTGTTTAACATTCTGCTTGTGAAACTGACCTGATCTGGTACTGCTCACTCTGGGATTGCATGAGTCAATGAAAAAGAATCTGAGGCCAAGAGAAGGAAAGGCAGTCACTTTGCTTATTACTCAGATTCTTTTCTTCAGCATTTCTTTCTGTCTGCTTCAAAGCCCCCAAGAAATTTCCTTTAGTACCGAACTATCACAGTTTGCTTTGCAAGAATGTTTAGGTCCTAATGCCAGGCACTATCTGCTATTTGGACAATTTAATTGCCACTCCAGATAGACTGAAAAGGCAGGGTGTTGAGAGTTGGGCGAGGATTGCTCTGAGCACCGAGCCGATTTGACGAGGTTGAGGACGGCGTCTTCGGCGGCAAAATGTAAGCCCGGAGCAGAGCCCGGGTCCTAATGCAAGGTATGACCTGCTGTTCAGACAATCTACACGCCAGCCCAGATGGACTGGGGGCTCCTTGCTCTGCAGCGCTGCATCTTTGAGACTCCCAGCTGCTGCGCCTCGTGTCTGCGAACTTTGCGGCGACTTGCCCCGCTAGTTTAATGAGCTGAATACTGAGGTCTGCTCCGAGTTGCTCTAGGGATTTAGATCTAAGGATTCAATTTGGTTCGGAACGCTGTTGTTGTTGCTCCCTTTCTATTTACATGATCTGTGATTTTTTTTTTGGATGCAGAGGGGATTGGGGGAGGGTTGGTATTCTGGGTTCTTTTGGGTTTCTTGCTGTGTGGCTGCTGTAAACAAACAAATCTCAAGGCTATATAATTTTTACATTCTTTGATAATAAATTCATTTTGAATCTTTGAATCTTCTTGAAACTTGAGTCTGGTGCTAGGGAAGACATTGGATGTGAGTTGAGGCAAGTAGCAATGATGCAAGTAAAAGGAAGTGAGGGAAATGTATGAGGGAGGAATGGATAGAAGATGATTCAATAAGATCATGACTGATTTGCCCCATGGCTCAATTCATAATGTAGAAATGTGGAGCCAGGGAAAGCGGAAAAAATTAGTGAGGTGGGTAGAGGGTGCGAGGAAGTTTAATTGTTTCATGTCTTTGTGGGTTAGAATAGTCTGCTGGTGCTGTGAACCTATAAATACCAAACATAATTTGAAAGCTGAGTTATAAACTGAAAAATGTGGTTGGAAATTTGAAGTTTTGTCCAACGGAAGTAGGAGTTAGGGCACATATTTTTAAAGAACGTTCATATTTAAATTAAAAATGTCAAATTAATACAGATTGTAGCATTCTAAACAAACATTAAATAGTGGAGCGGCAAATGTTTTGCTGGAGGAATTTCTGTCGAGCAGTATCTGTGTGAGATTGAGGGGGATGGAACTGGTGACTTTTCATAGGAGAGAAAAAGGGGAATGGTGAGATGGGTCAGGAATGATGTGTGGACTGGGAGGGGAAGGGGGAGCAGTTCTATGCAAAGGATGATGGGCAGATTGGCCCATTTGGGGACATGGAGTTTGAAGGTGGGCAGATGAATGATAGATGGAGAGGAGGGTGGAGGTGGAGATGGAGATGGCTGGGAGCATGAACATGGTCTGGAATCTGGTGAGTAAGGTTGGTGATAACAAGAACCATTAGGAGAGAAGTGAAAGGCAGATGGAACCAGATGGGGAAGAGATTGAAAGGGGGCAAGGAGAGTTGATGGGCGAAGTGTATGCGTAATAGTTTGAAACCATGTGGGGTATAAACTGGGTGATGGTGAGTGGCAGAGAGTGGCATTGGAAAGTAAAAATGGGAGGAGCGGAGGACGACTGGAAGGAGAGAGAAGGGACGGGGGAGGGAGAAACACCAGAAGTGAGGGTACGTGAAATTGGGGAAAAACTCATACATACTGTTGAGTTTAGATTACATAGGTGGAATTTTGCATTAGACTTCAATATGGTATTGGAAGTACACAACAGACAAATCATTATGGGAAGAGGAACTGGATCAGTGATCAGCTGGGAGCTTGGGATGGCCTTTGCAGATAAAGTATAGGTGCTCTGTGAATCAATTGCCTAGTTTGTTCTTGGTCTTATGTGGAGGAAACCACAACATGAGCATCAAATGCAGGAGATGAGATTGAGAAATGTACACTTGAATCTTTGTCTCCTGTGGAAGGGCTGTTCTGGGCCATGGTTGGTGTTGAGGGAGGAGTTTTGAGAGCAAGTATACACTTGCTGTAATTTACAGGGAAAGTGCTAGGGGTCAGAGGTGGATAGGAATGGTTGAATGGATTTTGGAGGGAGTAGTGCTGTGGAAGGCGGACGGAGTGGGGAGGAGCTGCTATGGCTGGTAGTGGGATCTCGTTGCACCTGGTGGAAATGACAAAGGATGCTGTGCTCTGTGGAGGGTGGTAGGTGAAAACCAGATGAGGGGGAATTCGATCTCTAGTCTGTCTGGAGGAAAATGGGGTGAGTGCAGGTCTGATAAATAGAGGAAATGAGTGACATCAGCCATAGGTCCCTACTATATGAATACTTTTTAAAATAGGAATTGCTCTTAAATCTTTTTGATTTCTGTGCACTTTGTAAGGGCATTGCCTTTAAGGCACTATCTTTTGTATTGCTGCAGTGCAGAAAATGGTGACTTTTTGTCACACGTCCATGTGTAGTGACCTTCTATGTAGTAAGTTTCTCTTACTCCCTTTTCAACTGTAAAATGACATGCTGTTCATTAATGTTCACTCCATGATAAAAACACAAAACAATGCATAACCAGTGCGCATGCGCCGGTCGTGCATGCAGCCTGTTACAGCCGTTCCGATCAGTATTCTTACTTTTTTCTTCTTACTTTTTAACTTACGTTATTTTTTGTATGTTTTTTTCACGGTAACACGTTGAAGCTGCCCCCTCTCTAACATGCTGGTAGAGAGAGTTTTATTTCGGTTTTTTGCATTGGAAATAGTTACATTCCGACACGTCTCATTAGCGGGACAGAAGCATGGTCGCATTGTTTATTCCAGGGACCAGCTGATTGAGCTTATGCCGGCCGGTTTAGCGAGCAGAGCGGCGGACACCCCTGCTGAAATCTGGAGGAAAACACACAGAGGATGCAGAGGGGGATCACAAAGACGAGGAAAGAGGATTGGATCGAGACAGCAGAGATTTATGGAGAAGAAGAATTCGGTGGATAATAAAATGGACGAGTTCACGGCACTAGCCAGGCGTCAGAGAACATTTCGGGAGTGCAGTGTGATGTGTTTCACTGGAACGGGGCTGCACGAGGACATACCCGATCAAAACTTTTCCATGGACGGCTTCCAGACCATTCGGGCTGACCGGAAGTGCTCTGAGAGCGGTAAGCGTAAAGGAGTTGGGTGCTTACTGTTCTGGTTAACAACAGATGGTGCAATCCGGGTCATATTACGATCGAGGAATGTGTTTGTAGACCGGATATTGAACTTTGGCCATATTCCACCGAGATACAACACTGGGCGGCACGGGAGGTCGTTCGTGTCTGTGGCCATCGAACTTGCAGCTCCTCCCATGGAGGGTCAGACACCCTGAGCCAATAGACTGGTCTAGACTTATTTTTCATCTGGCATAGTTTGCATTTTGTTGTTTGATTGTTTATGGTTTTTGTATTGCTATATTTATGCTCTATTCTTGGTTGGTGTGGCTGTAACGAAACCCAATTTCCCTCGGGATCAATAAAGTATATCTATCTATCTATAAGGTGAGCATTGGTGGGTGAGGAAAAATAATCTTTGTCAAGGTTGGATCATAATCAGCATTTGAAATTTGTATATCAAATTCAGATGTTGGTGATAATCTGAATTCCCAGACATTAATGAGTCTCATGAAATTCCGTTCCATTCATTTGTATGCTCTGGCCCACTCTCTTTGCCAGCCATCCTGTGTCCATTGATACCCGTCCTTTATTCCAGCACTTGGTCTATAGCTTGCTATACCATTGCATTTCCAATACTCAACTAAATATCTGAATCTGCCATCTCTTCGAACAATAAGTTCAAGATATCAGCTGTCCTTTGGGTGAAAAATTCTTCTAATTCTCTCGGCTCTTAGCTAAAACCAATGCACTCTAGTGTTAGATGCCTCAACTCTGAGAGGGGAAGGGGAACTTCCCAGCTGTCTACACTCACTGTTGGATCCAACTTTAGTCCTCTCTGCCCCAAGGAAGACAAACCAGCCTATCAGCCTCTGCTTATTAATGCTCTATCCCAGGCAATTTCCTAGTGAATCTTATCCTGCTGTCCACTACCATCTTCCTTTAGTATGTTAACCAGGACTGCACACAGTAATCTAGCTGTAGTCCAGCTAATGTTTTGTACTATTATGCATTCTACTTCAACATTTGTGTACCAGCAGAAGAAATCTCTATTTTCCAGTAGGCTTACTAAAACTGCAAGAATCCCTTTAATTAATTCATTTGTTGCCCTTCATTAAGATCATACTGGCCTAATAAATATGTAGTCTTGCCATTACAGCAACTAGTAATCACGAAGAATTCTTGTTCATTCAAATGTTGTAATTGGGGGTTATTTCTCCTAAGTTTTTAAAACCAAAGTGACTGGACTGAGGTTTGACCTGCTTCATAATTTAAAATGGCAGCTACCCGCAAGCTAATTTCATATCTCTTTTTCTGTTGCATCACATAACACCAAATATTAGCAAATAAAGATTAATGTAGCTTTTGCAATTTTAATATTAAGAATTCCGAAAAAAATCTTGCTTCAAATTATTTGTTAATTGATTTGAGTTCCTTTGTGGACTGTGGGTTTCTAAGATGCTTTAATTTACTGATGACCCATTGTGTCATACTTGGATATTATATAGCATGGGGGCAATTCAGCCCTTGTGTAATCCTGTCAGATTTCTAATGCCAAAAGGACCCTACGGTCTGAATATTAATTAAATTAATTAGTGGCCAGTTTCTTTGAGCCTTTAAAGAAAGTTTTAATTTCATTGTATAACAGCATGGAATTGGCCTTTTTGACCCACTGAGCCTGCACTGGGTTGAGACCCCGTTATGCATTCTCTCCACATTTCCATCATTTCACTCCAGATTCTACCTATCTCTGACATACCAGGGTAGGAGCGTGTGTGCCTGAATTGGCAACCATTTGCTTAAAAAAAAATTCTCTCACATTCCATGGTAATTTTGAGCATAATTATGGAGTTTTTTTTAAAGGAAAAAGCATGAGTCCTGTTGCTTATTTACATGTATTCATTATTTTATTAATAAAAGTATAACAGACAAATTGAAACAAATGAAGTATTTTAGAAAACCTGTTACACTAGTCATCTTTTAAAAAGACAATGGAAAATATTTCCACATAGAATTGTTATTGTGCCTCATATAGAAATATGAGTGTAAAAATTGTAAGCTTTGATGTATATTCATAAAAGATCAAGGAAAGGAAAATAAACACACTTTACTCTCCAGTGGTGACTTTTGTTTATTCAGTGACAAATGTTTAAGAATTACAAATATTTATATCTGGCTTGTATTTGGTTGTTTTGAGAGTTGTGCACGTGTCATTAGTTTCATCAGTAAATATACTACTATAATTAGACCTGGCCATGTTCATTACTGAAAACAATAACTCACATGAATATTCATGGATGCTGAACTACATACAGTATGGACCACTATTATCACTGAATATCCAGTGCTCACTCTCGTACAACAACTAAAACAAAAGCAGAGTGAAGCTAATGGTAACTGGCCCAGCTGTTTACTATCCAATGCAGATCTGTATGTCAGGGTCTGTGAGGATTTCACAAGTAGCATCCAATGTCGGCTAATCTGAACCACCTAGCTGACGCCAAGCCGGCGTGAGAATATTTTTTTGAATTTGAACAGTGGCACTGCATGCCATCTGCAAAGAAAGTTTTTATGCATGCCATAGTTTCGCCGTCCCTGTACTAGAGAGTTTAGAGTGGCCTATGAACTTGCTATCTTGCCAAGAAACATTTTCACTCATAATTAAGAAATTGTAGGATTTTAACTGAAGTAGCTATTTTGTGGACGTTTTTCTTTTTTGTCTCCTTGCCCCCCCACCCCACCAAATAGTTTACCCTAATTGCTTCAAGTGCACCTCATTCTGTTTGAGTTTACATGAATCTTTGTTTTCTTTCAGGAAAAGTAGATGCTGACTATGCAATCAATAAAAAGATACAACTGAAGCTGAAGGCTGAGGTAAAGTTTTGAATAACTCAGGCATTGTTTGATTTATAAATTTTTTCTGCCCAGGCTTTATATTCTGATGCTCCTGTGCCTGTTCACCTAGAGTGGGATTGGGGTAGGTTGTCACTTGCAAGGCAACATTTCTTGTCTTTGAAATAGTGTTGAACCATAACAGTCACGTAGTGAAGGTACTTGCATTGTCCCATGGAATCATTTTTTTTAAAGATTGGCTTTAATTGTCATGCATTGAAATGTTGCTTTTGTCAATGACCAATACAGTCAGAGGATGTGCCAGGTGCAGACTGCAAGTGTTGCCATGATTCTGGTGCCAACATAGCACGGCCTCAACTAACTAACCCTAACCCATACATCTCTCAAGTGTGGGAAGAAGCCCATGAGGTCACGGGGAGAACTTCTCCAGTGTCTTACAAACAGCAGCAGGAATTCAGTCCCAATCGTCTTATCACTGATGCTGTGAAGCATTCTGTTAAACTGCGACACTATCTTTCTGCCCTACCTTGGATTTTGTTCCAATAATGATGGAGAAATGTTGACGTACCAAGTCCACATAGACCTACAGGTGCATTGTCCAACGACAGTGTATGTATTTTAAAGTACCTAATTGGCTGTAAAATGCTTCAGGGTAGGAACACTTCTAATGTAAGTCTTTATCAGTTTAAAAACCTCATTTAATGAATTGTGTTTTAGCTTTTCCAGTGATTTGTAAACTGTTCAAGATCACCCTTAACCTGGTAAACCAAGTTTGACATGTTATTAGATTTTTTAAAAAAATTCAGGTCTCTAGCCTCCTATTCCTACAGTCAAATCAACAAAAGAATTGCAAAAGAAACGTGTAATGCAAAGTTCAAAGTAAATTTGTTATCAAAATGCATATGTCACTATGTAAACCACTGAGATCATTTTTTCTTGCAGGCATTCACAGTAAACATTAAAACACAATAGAAACAATGAAAGACACACACCACATGGACAAACAACCATTGTGCAAAAGACAATAAACTACAAATAAAAAGAAAGATAATAAATAAGTAAAAAATATTGAGAACATCAGATAAAGTGTCTTGAAAGTAAGTCCGTAGGTTGTGTTGAGGTGAGTGAAGTTGAATGAAGTTATCCCCTCTTGTTGGGGATATTTGTTCCTGAACCTGGTGGTGTGGGTCCTGGGGCTCCTCTACCACCTTCCTGATGGCAACAGTGAGAAGAGACCATGGCCTGGATGATGATGGATGCTGCTTTCCTGTAACAGCGCTCCATGTGGATGTGCTCATCGCTGGGGAGGGCTTTACCTGTGATGGACTGGACTGTATCCACTGCTTTTGTATTGATTTTCCATTCAAGGGTATTGGTGATGTAACCAGTCAATATACTCTCCACCACACATCTACAGAAGTTTGTCACACTTTTAGATGTCTTGCCAAATCTATGCAAACTTCTAAGAAAATAAAGGTGCTGCTGTGCTTTCTTGATAATACAACGTACCTGTAGGATCCAGGATGGAACCTATGAGGTGATAACACTAGGGAATTTAAAGTTGCTGATCCTCTTCGCCTCTGTTTCCCCAAAAGGAGACTGGCTCATGGACCTCTGGTTTCCTCCTGAAGTAAATATCCAGCTCCTTGGTCTTGCTGGCATTGAGTGAGAGTTTAGTGTTGTGGCACCAGTCAACCAGATTTTCAATCTCCCATCTATATACTGAATCAGCACCTCATTTGATTTGGCCACTGACAGTGGTATTGTCAGCAAACTTTAATATAGCATTGGATCTGTACTTAACCTCACAGCCATAGGTATAAAGTGAGAAGAGTAGGGGGCGAAGCACACAGCCTTGTGGTGTACCTTTGCTGATGAAATTTATGGAGGAGATGTTGTTGCCAATCGGAACTGACTGGGGTCTGCAAATGAGGCAATCTGGGGGATGATAGTATTGAATGCTGAGCTGTGGTCAATATGAGTCTTCACTGTCCAGATGTTCCAGAGCTGAAGAAATGCATCTGATTTTAACCTGTTGTGACAGTAAGCAAATTGGAATGAATCCAAGTCGCTTCTGAAGCAGGAGTTGATGTGTTTCATCACCGACCCCTCAAAGCACTTCATCACAGTTGAGTTGATGTAAGTGCTACTGGACACGAGTCATTGAGGCAGGTCACCTCCCCCTTTCTTCCTTTGATGGCCGTCGGTCCTCTCCCCTTCTCCAACCCTGTATCTCTTTCACCAATCAACTTCCCAGCTCTTTACTTCACCCCTCCCCCCTCCCAGTTACACCTATCACCTTGTGTTTCTCCCTCTTCCACCCCCCCCACCTTTTAAATCTACTCATCTTTTTTTCTCTCTCCAGTCCCGCTGAAGGGTCTCTGCCTGAAATGTTGACTGTACTCTTGTTTTCCGTAGATGCTACCTGGCCTGCTGAGTTCCTCCAACATTTTGTGTGTGTTGTTTGGATTTCCAGCATCTGCAGATTTTCTCTTGTTTGTGATTAAATTACACTCATCCCTCCACCCAATTCTCTGCTTAATCAGTGTCCCATTGTATATTTGGATAATCTTCACCATTTGCAGTTTAACCAATAATCTGGTTAAATGATTGTGTTGTAGTTACTTGATACCATCCAGGTTTGCTCTTCATTTCCTTTGACTTGAACCCGGAACAGGAGGTTGATAGAAAGCAGCAATAATCTATCTTGGCTTCTTGGTGTTCAGGAAAGTGTACAAGTGTCTGCATCTTTTCAACTAAGGAATGAAGTGACATTGGATCTTTGTGAACATGTACTGTGTGTTTAATGTGGAGGACAGTTATCTCCTCTGTATCAAACACAAGTACATGTTGAAAATTGATTTGAAGGAAATCTGGAAGATGTATAAATAGAAGTGGTAACTAGATGTTTCTACTATGGAAGAGCACACAGCAGTAATTTTTGAAAAGTGACAAAAGCAGTCTTGAATCTGTGGGTCATTGATTTGAGTCAAAGTTGAGGACTCTACAAAGTTGCTAGTCATCATGGATGACTAATTGCAAATGAACTTAAGTCTTGGAATTTGATTTTTGTATCCTTTTCCCTTACCTTCTTACTTATTTTCCCCTAATTCTTTCATTAAGGATAGTGTTGCTAAGTGCTTTGGTCATTATTACATCCATGACGAAAGGGTTGTCAGAAGTGGAGAGAATTCTTAACAAGCATTGGCTCCAAATCTTGTTTAGTTTTATGTGGAATGAGCAGTACAGGTCTTTGTAAATTTTGCATATTTAGAATGATTAAAATCAGATTTCAAAGTATTTGTTTATTCCACTGATTGTCTTAGGATGCTTTTAAAATTTTTCTGCATAGTCAACTGAAAGCTTCGACTATAGAGGTCAGTTGGCCATTCACAAGAGGATAAAGTTCATGTTATAGAGTGGGAGCTAGAGGTATATGAAAGGAAAAAGGTGCTGAATATGTTGTCATTCAACATTAAGAAGTTGCTCTTCTGTTGTGCAGCCTCTGTAACCTTTTATGTTCCTTTGTTCTGTTGGATTAGTTGCTGTGTTGCTGGTGGAATTTAGGATTAGTTAGAAAGTCTTTGAACTCCAGGGATTTGGGAATAGGCCAGATAAGTGGAGAATTACAAAATGACATAAAGTGCTGTTCAAAAGTTAGTGCAGGAATAAACTTGCTAACTTGACAAATTAATGGTGTGAAAAATCACTGGAGACTATTTTCAAGGACCAAATTTAATTCTCAGTTGCTGGATGAAGAATAACTCTTGGATTGTCCATATTTGATAATCTATTGAATTCTTTGATCAAGTAACAAGAGGGTTAATCAGGATACTTTGGCAAGAGATTGACTTACAATGTTTTTATAGCTCCTAAACACTAATCATTCTTAAAGACTTCAGACAACTTGAGTCCTTGAGTGAAATTTAGCCCTGTTATAATTACTTTTTCAATTCCATCAAAGCTCCACACCATTAGCACCAAATCTGAACTGGAGCAACTTTGATAGGTCAGTTTTTTATTCATGTGACCTAATGTTGCAATCACATGCTACAGTTGAAGAGGAAGTACGCAGATAATTTCGATTTTACTGTGCCAGTTCCCTCTTGCAAATTAGGTTTACAGCCTGAAGCAGAAATAAATGGAGAGAGGATAAGAACATTAAATGAAGAAAGCTCTTCTAGGCAAGGCCTTGTTTTGTTCCATTAATTCTCCACTTTGGGTTGTTTGAGAACTATATTAAATGTAACGTAGAAATGCTCGAAGTACTTGTGTTGGATAACTTTGATGTACTTGATATTTTAGGTCAGTGATTTTGTATCAAGTATTTCTAACATATGCCCCTCCTTTAGTCTAAAAACTGTAGGGTTATATAGCTCCCTTAGCTTCCTCAAACCTTAATTTAAAAATGGCCAGGGGAGTGATACAAACCACAGCTGTTGACCATTTTGCTTCATTGAATAGAAACAGCTCTTACCTCAAGCTTTGTGGTTCAATGTAGAGACACGAGTATTGATGTCATCACATGATGCTCTGAAATGATTTCCTTTGTATGCATTTCTGTTCTGAACTCTATGCTTTTTATCACATTGAGCTCCAATTTTCCAGTTATCTAAATTAACTGGGTATTAATTTTTCTTTGATTTCAACTCCTAGACTCCTGTGAACATCCTTGCCAATATTGGTTTTAAATTCCTCAAATCATCAAATCCTCTAATCCTCTAACCCTGGGAATAAGTGAATCCACTTATCTTTTATGCCTTTTTCTATAACTTTCATGTGTAAAACTTCTCATTTCTTTATGTCGGCTAGATTCATGGAAAAACCATGTTAGCAATGCAGAATCTGACATATTTGCCTTTTCGTAATATTGCAGCCATCCAAGAGGGCATACACAGCAGCTCAACTGAAGGACTGTCTTCACTCATTGAGCTCTTAAAACTGTACTGAGGGTATCATTGAGGGTTTGAGTTTAAGTCTTGAGAATTGGCTATAATCTCTAATCTTTTGATTCTGACTTTGGTAGTGTTGACTGTCATTGTCAATTCATTGGAAACTAGTTGATATTTTGTTATGAATTGTTAAAAGGAAAGAAGAATGGAGCTTTTAAAATCTAACCCCTGAATCCCCATCACATTACCAAACTTGCCCTTTGTAGGGATAGTGGCATAGTGGTTTTCATGCTGCATATTTATTCCAGATGTTATTTTGCAATGATCACTCTATTAACCTCAGAAAAATTTAAGACAGGGCTGGCAAGAATAAATTTAACCGGTGTATTTACTAGGACACTATTGCAGACAGTCTGTGAACCACAGCAAATAGAACTTGTGGCCGACTACAGAAATATTTTCTCCAGAGTGATATCTCCAGTCAAATGTGCAAGCGAAGGGTAGGTTTAGAACTGTGCTTTAAAACCTATCTCTTATTATAGCAGTGTTCTTCATCGGTGGGTGTGATAGGTGAATTATCCCATTGTCTCCATTTTTTCGATAGCAGTAGGTTCACTAAATCCACCTAACTGCAAATTGTGTTCAAAAGGCAGTGTTTCAACAAATTTGAGAGCCTTTTCTGTCATTAACTTTATTTGTTGTTTGCTATAGCAAATGAAGACTGATTTATTGAAACAGTTTGATTCTCATTTTAACCATTTTGTGGACGATTTGATTGAATCTACTACCTTGGACCCCTCTGTTACTCCTTTCTTGTCTGCATCTATGACTAAAGATCATGCAGTTATGGCTAACAGGTAAGAAGTGATAAAATGTATCTTGATCTGTGCTAACACTGAGCTTCCTATTCCAGAATTGTCTTAGTCCTTTGTACCTCCTGGGTGCTGATTTCAGAAAACAACCTGTAACCTCAATATGTATTTCTGGACAGCCCACACAAAATGCCGGAGGAACTCAACAGGCCCAGCCCAAAATGTCGACTGTTCTTCTTTCCATAGATGCTGCCTGGCCTGCTGAGCTCCTCCAGCATTTTGTGTTTTACTTAGATTTCCAGCACCTGCAGATTTTCTCTTGTTTGTCTTATTTCTGGAGCCTTGAGAGAAGGTGGTGAAGAATAGTAAAGTTACTTGTGATGAAATAAAGTGTGAATTCTATTTTGTTTACTGCTCGTCCACTCATTGCATTAGTTTTTATTTTTCTCTACTTTTTAGACATTGTTCATATTCGCCGGATAACTATGTTGTGCCACTGGGCTCTAATTACAGTAAATGTATCTGTTCACAGACAGACAAGGGCACCCCCAGAAAAGGGAAAGCACTTCATGTCTCGTCGATCTCTGCTTGAGTAAGTATTGTTTTAGAATGAGATGCAATTTCAGCTGTCAAGATTAGGAAAACTGATAAAAGCAGCTATGACTTTTTTTTGATAAAGTTGTATTATAAAATTATGGCAATGTGGATCTGGACATATTTTTGAGCTCACTGCGCAATTGTGTTTATAATACACCTCCATATTAAGCCCTATTTCTCTTTTCCTTAGTGAACTCTTCCAAGTGAATCACATCCGAACCATTTATCATATGTTCATCGCTTTACTGATTCTGTTTATAGTCAGTACCCTGGTGATGGACTTCATCGATGAAGGAAGGTAAGAATTTGGGAGAAAAAGTGCCAAAAAGACAAGTCTGTATTTTAATAATGTTTGCTTTTTTTCTAAGTGTCTACTGAAATTAAAATGCTGAAGGACACTTAAGTCCAATAATGTGGAATATTCTAAAGGTTTAGAGCAAAGCTATGTTTTGACGACTGGATTAGAAGCCTTGATTTAAAAATAGGAGATTGGATTGAGAAAATAACACTTTAAATAAAGTGTGACTTCAAGCATGCATTTTTTTTTCTGCCTGACTTTCAACTGTACACGCAGCTGTTGTTTTATCAAATTGAAATGAACTCTTTCAGTTTGAGGAGACAGAAAATGTTGTGCCTGTTAAAGGCTTACTGAGGTTCCTGTTGAGTGTAATCAGCATTGGATATAGCCCCTAATAGTAATATAGGAATGCTACAACAGCTCACAGTTGAGTCAACTTCTGTAGTTTTTCATTCTTGAGGTATAGTTACAACTAGCAAAGCTAATGCCAAGCAACACTCATCAGATGCTCAAGGAACTCAGCAGGTCAGGCAACATCAATGGCAATGAATAAAGCTAACTCTAGTTGACTTTGAAGGTAGTGGTAAGCTGCATGAACAACTTTATTAGGAAGCTTTCTAAACCTGATTGTATATGGATTTTGATGTACTATTCTTTTTTTTTGTGCAGGCTGGTCCTTGACTTCGATCTATTGGTTTATGCCTTTGGGAGATTCCCAATTGTCATTTCCACTTGGATTTGTATGTTCCTGTCTACACTTCTCATTCCATATGGTTTATTTCTGTTGTGGGCATCAGGATACCAGGCAGCAAAACACAAGGTTCTGCGGACAATGTTCTATGGTGTCTTGTTCTTGTCATTTCAGACACTGGGACTGTGGGCTGCCCCAGTCTATACTGTCATCCATTTTCAGCTACCTCCTGCTTCCCGCTTCATCGTTATCTTGGAACAGGTGGGTAATTTTTGAAGTCTTAAATGATGCTTTATTACCACAGATTTTTTTTCATGTCAAATGAAGGGAGATGTCTCCTTGAACCTGTACCATTTCTAAAATCATGGTCATTTGGTCAGTGAGCTTTTTGATCCAGTAGCTTTGGTACCAATACAAGAGTTGTTGTTGGGGAGTCATACTGGAGGAAGATAAACTTTGATGTTGCAAAATATATGAATTAATCTTAAAACAAATCTTTTATTGGGAGATGGTGAATTACTTTTGGTGGTTATCTAGAGAGATTGTGACTTTTGGTGTATGGATAGCTATTTCATGTACACTTATTTGAGAGTTATTGTAGACATGCTTCATTTCATTTCATATTAAGTACACCACACAGTGTCAGTGATACTTGTCATTTGAAACTCACAAGTTCACTTGTCCTCATTGGTGAACTGTTGAATAGCCATATTTGTAATAATGTAATTTACACTGTATGCAGCATTTTATGTTTGATTGGAAGCTAACAGCAGGAAAAATCTTGAAATGAGAAGGTCCAAATTCTGAATCAAAAGAAGTTACTTTTCATCATCATTCCCAGCTAAGTAGTAACGCAGCACAATTTTGGATTGAATTTGAATTCAACTTGCTTGGGAATGAAAACTTGACAACATTTCTCAGTTTTGGATTGGAGTTGTAACTTAATTCCTTACTGCTGTAACTGCCTCTGGAGTGTCCATTTCAAAAAGTACATAGATCATCATAAATAGTTTTAAGATGCTACTTTCAATGCAAGAAGAAACCTAATTTGAAGGTGAATTACTGGAGGGATGGTTTTCAGAAGTGATTATTTGTTGAATTGTGACGGCATGCAATTCTGGTGGACATCCCATAAAGGTGAATGAATCTGGAGAAGAGGAAAATATTACAAAGATCATGGCACCTTTCTGTAAAAGACATAAAACCTCAACATTATGGAGATCCCTTTATATAAAAAGGGGAAAAAAAATTTTTGGTGTACATGTTAGTGAGCGATTTCAATTGCAGGGAAGTGCAACACTAGAGGCACCCAGTAAGATGGTGGGCAGACATCAGATGGAGAACTTCAGAAGAAACTGCATTTGTCATATTGCATAATGAGGAATTTGATACTGCAAGATGTGACTGAAGGGAATGATACACCTTTAATATCTCTCTGAAGCAGTCCACTGTCTCTGCAGGCGTCAAGACCGCCACTGTTCCAAGAGAGCAATGGTCTAAACTGTTACTGGCCAGTGGCACTGATTTCAACAATCATTAAGTGCTTTGAGCAGTTGGTAATGGATCATTATAAAATTCCACCTTCCAGCTACACTGAACACTTTACAGTTTCAGCTATGGCTCATACCAATCAGCTGCTGATGCCATAGCTTTGTCCCTTTACTCTGTCCTAGAAAGCAATGCCTCATATATCACTGTGTTGTTCATTGACTAGCTCAACATTTAAAAGTCATTCCTCAGGCTGGTGGGTAAACCATCCTTGTTGGGACTTGACACTCCTCTCTCTAACTGGATCTTGGTAGTCCTGGTGGAAAGCCCCCAATCAGTCTAAGTTGCCTGCAACACCTCAAGCTCAAACATGCTGAGCACTCCTGCAAAGGAGTGCCTCCTGGGCTGCCTGCTCAGCCTGCTACTGACTCTCAGTTGCACTGCCAGATTTAGCTCAAATCGTGTATCAATTTCACTGATGGTACTACACTGGTTGGCCTCATCAGCAACGATGATGAGTCGGCATACAGAAAGGAGGTAGAGAGGCTTGTTTAATGGTGCAAGAGTAACAACCTGAGTCATAACGTGGATAAGACAAAAGAAATGACTGTGGACTTCGGGAAGGCACAGGTTGACCACTCTCCATTGTACATCATTGTACATCATGGAGAGGGTGAAGAGCACAGGGTTCCTTGGTGTGCACATAATAGATGATCTAACTTGGACTTAAAGCACCTCCCCACTAGTTAAGAAGGCACAGCAGTGTCTACACTTCCTGAGAAGACTGAGGCTACTTCTGCACCCCCCCCCCGCCCCATTCTTAACAACTTCTACAGGAACATCATCAAAAGTGTATTGTCTGGCCACGTCATTGTGTGGTACGGATGCTGCAAGAATGAGACTGCAAGAAAACAGTAAAAACCACCTAGAGGATTATCAGGGTCTCCCTCTTCTCTCCCCCTGCCCCAGGTGATATTTACCTGGAGTGTTGCAGATGAGGGGCCTAAAACATTGTTGAGGATTCCTACCACTCATCCCACAATAATTTGACCAACCACTGGCAGGAGGGGAGGTACGGGGGCATCAGGACTAGGTCTGCCAGACTCTGTAACAGCTTCTTCTCTCAGTCTGACTGACTGATGATGACCCTGCCACCACTGAGGTCTTGACTGTTTGCCCATGCTGCATACTACATGTGTTTTGAATTATTTATTTCACTTTAATTATGGTAATATTTTTCATGTGCTGTGCACTGTATGTTGTGTGGGTGCACCGTGGTCCAGAGGAATGTTGTTTTGTTTGGTTGTATATTTGTACAGTCAGATAGCAGTGAACATGAATGGGAACTTGGGATACATTTTACGGGATAGTTTGATCAAAATGAAAAATTAAAGACTAGAAGGCTTATGCTGATATATTCATTGAGAAAGGGTAGATGGAGGCATGTGATTGAACTTGGAGCTCTGTACAGAAATGGTCCGTGGTTGTTTCATGTCTATGTAGGTCTGCATTTTGATTAGTTACTGAAGTTTGCACATATGTATAAATTAACACTTGAACATTGAATAGAATGCTGTAGAATAGACCCTTTTCATCTGTCCATGGCAGACTGCAAGTACTTATTTTGCAGCAAAGCAAGTATCCTCTATTTTAACATAAATAACAAGTTGCAATTGTAATTCACTGGCACTTAGTATTGTACAGTATTCCGCAGCAAGTACAAGGATCAGTACACTAGCTAAAAGAGTGTGTAGTTCTAAGGCTTTTTTTTTAATGAAGCTTTTTGATGACTGGAATGCAACAAAATTTAGACATAAAACATTTTTTCTGTTCTGTGACCCCTGAATTTCTGCCTCCCCTGGAGCAGTTCATTG
The DNA here is from genome assembly GCF_963921235.1 of Mobula hypostoma. Lineage (NCBI taxonomy): Eukaryota > Metazoa > Chordata > Chondrichthyes > Myliobatiformes > Myliobatidae > Mobula > Mobula hypostoma. Next base: position 46,904,227 of record NC_086108.1, on the reverse strand, counting down.
TACTAACAACTGTTTACTTGCTGCAAATGTTCTCAAATGCTTGCATTTCCAGAAACTCTTGGCACCATTTATATTGTTGATTTGCAGTGATTGTGGCATTCTTACATTCGCTGCTGCCTCTCCACCTTCACAAAGATACAGGGACAGTCATGCCACAGGGTAGTATATTTGGATGGTATTGTTCGCTTAGCAGTCATTGTCCTGTATGCAGGGAATCTCCTATGTGAAGGTTGTGTGGATGGTTGAAAGGGATTGCATGTCAGTCATTTCAGATTCTTGCTTTTGTCCTTTGCATACCACATGATGGTGTCAGTCAACTTCACACATTCTGCGTCCTTTTTGTTTGGTAAAATGAATACTTACTGGCCGATCTTGGATTTAGGAAAAGACTAAATCAGCAGTTGGCTGTTCAGTAGGTTAGACCAGGCAAGGCTGGCATATATTCTTCCCTGAGCAATATATGAATTAAGTCTTTTTATCTTCATACTGTCATCATTTAATTCCTTGAATTTAAATTCCCTGTCTTAATTTGAGCCCATGTTATTGGATAACTCTTTTTGCTGATCCACCTGATGCTCCAGTAACTTAACCACACACTCCTGCATCATGCCTTCATCGTCCTCGCCCCCATTTAGATGGGGAAATGAACTACACCTGTCGTCTTGGTCATGAATTAAATTTACTCCTCGTAAATGGAGGTTGACATCAGAGTACACGTATTTGGGAAGACAAATACAAAATGTTTGAGATCTCTCGCAGTACTGTTACATGATCTAAGTGAAACTCTTGGGGTTTGACCTTTGGTTTTGATTGCTTTAGGTCCGCCTGATGATGAAAGCACATTCCTTTGTACGGGAGAACTATAGTAGAGTGGCAGTGAGCAGAGAGAGAAATGGTGAGTATGAATGTGTCGTGTTTTGATATCTGCTGGCTTGGGCTAATAACTTGGAATTGCACAAACAACAGTTATTTGAAGTCAGGGAAGTGATTTTTTTCATATTTAAAAATGTCCTTTAATGTTTTCTGCTGAGACTTGTGTTAATTAACTGACTGCTCTATGATAGGATGTAAATAGCTGATAACCAATCTTGTCTTAATGCTCCCACAAATTTAGTTCCCACTGGGTTTGTCTTTGACTTTTTGATCCTACCTCCCTCAAACTATAAGGTTAGTTGCTCATTGTGCATCAGGTCCAACCTATAAGACATTATTGATTATGCTAGTGCAGCTACAAGCTTTAGAAGATCTAATTCTTGGTCTGTTTAATCAATACATCACTGTTTAAGATTGTCTAAGTACTTCATTGTATGATGCTGACCTGTTGTACTTCAAATCTTTGTGTGAAACGGCTGTAGGAAACAAGTGATTGAAAATGACAAATTGTGAAAAATATGTTAAATATGTCTTGCACACTTATAGGAAGTGATGGTCAATATTGTACAAAATATTAACATGCTAGATGCATTAATTATGTCATGAGAAATCTGATGACTCAAGAATTCCTACCAGCTTATTTAATTCTATCCTATCATAATTCTGTTCAGATGATCTGAGATACTAATCCTCATTTCAGGTGGAATTCAGCAGGTTCCGCAATTCTCCCACTACCTCTACTTCCTTTTTGCTCCTACTCTCATCTATCGGGACAACTACCCCAGGTAAGCACTGGTTTTTGACAGCTGCTCCAGTAAAGACAGCTAACGTTCTTTACCTAATGGAGACAAATAGGATACAATCTCCGGAAGTACTGTTCTACTTTATGTTGGATTATCACAATTCATTTGCTCAAACCTGTTCTCCCATTTAGTAAGATATAGAATAAATTGTAGGTCAATTCCATTGATAGTCCTTGATTATTCTTACCCGCAAACTTTTGATACAGGTTTGATGGCAACTTCAATTCATCCAGCAGGTGCAGCCTTTGGGAGAATGAGTTCCAGTTTCATTCAAAGCTATCCTTCTCTGTTTTGGTAAAAGCAACTCTGGAAGTGTATCACTTGTTGTAACTGGGATACCAAATTCAAAAACAATGGCTCAGAGGATTTTGGTACAAGACTATCAGTCAATATTGCGGGTTATATTGTACTTGTAATCTCAAGCCCAGCATTAGCTTAATCTGATCTGTACTGTTTTACCTCACGGTACAAAAGTTTCAGTTGCAGTTGGCATGAAGTAGCTGAGACCAATATCAATATTGCTATGTTACATTCATAAGTTTCTTGATTTCATAAAGTCTAGAATTTTTAAAAAATCTATTTGCACTTTAGATTGAATAGAAATATCGAAGCAAAAACTTTATATTTTGTATTTATTGCCTTCTAATATTGAATTTTCTTTGGTACAGGAATCCTACAATTAGATGGAGCTATGTTGCTACAAAATTTGCACAGGTAAAACTTGGCATGTTATTTCTGACAAACTCCAGTGTTTCTGTGGCTTGGGCAAAGTTCTTATCAATAATGAAGCTGTAAGCACTGAGCAACAGGCAGCCTGGGAGTACCTAGACTGGCTGAAAACCATTGTGTGTTGTAGATATCCTCCTAGTTTCATTTACAAATTATTTGGGGAAAGTTGCTCTGTTGTGCGCATTTATCTGTCACGAAGAAAAGTGTCAACTGGATTTCAGGCTGCCAGGAATGTCTAAAGCACCTGCTTTGGTGGTTAGTACTTCAGGAGACATTATGCTGAAACCTATACTCATCAACAGAGAAAACCTGAGTGAAGGGATCTGCCTTCGAGTATGAACCTGTAATTTGGAAAACAAAATAGGGGCTTGGATAACAAATGCCACATTACATTACTGGGTCACTTTTTTTTTTGCTTAGTGGGTATGGGAAAATAACATTGTCAAGCACTTTGTGTTCAGTTCCCCAAGCCAAGCAGAGTGCCCCTTGGCCTTTCCCTCCCTGCTTACCTTCCTGTGGAGGTGGTGTGCCTGAGCTTAATAAAGTCTTGACATGGACCAATGAGGTAATGAGCTTATTTTAAGAGAATAAGATTGGGAATGCAGCTGTTGATGAAAAATGTGCTGCTCAATGCTCTCTTGGTATAAATATTGTATGAAATAAAGACGAGCAAAACGTTAACCTTGGATCTTCTTTTTAAGGAGGGATGAGTTACATCCTGGTCCATCTTCCCATTAGGGTGAGCTATAGCCTGGCGCATTCAGCAGCTGCTCCTCTTTCACTTTCTCTAGCTTGTACTATTGCAGTTGGCAATTTAGTGTCAGTATGCTTTGTATTAAGTTTCTTTGTATTTTTTACTTTTTAATAAATATTTTGCTAGTACCCTATTCTTATCCCCAATGCATCCTTATTTATTGTATGAAGATAGAAAAATAATGCTTTTGATAATATATCTCCATATATTTAAGTCTAAACCTTTTTTTTTGGGGAGCCGATTCAATTAGCATTCTTGCTTCTAGGAATGCCCTTAGTGCTAACTGAGGTCCTGGAGTAGAATGAGGGCCCTTGGATTTGTTTGTGGAGTACTTAAGATCTCTGGCCACTTATGTAAATTAGCGCAAATTGCTGCTTCATTTTTTGTACTGTTAATTTAAGCAGATGAAAGCAGTTTTGTTTTCACTTGCAATGAAGCAGAGAACAAGCGTTTTATATAAAACCAGATTCTAACAAAAATAAAGATTGGGAGGCGGGTGGTGTTTCCAACATAATGTTGTGACCATTGACCATCCAGCAAAAGGTAGCTGGGCATGTTGTTTTGTTTTTATAATGCTGAGTTTTTGCATTTAATACTGTATTACTCAATCATTGTATTCTAACTAGATGGCATTTCACTCATTAATACTTTGTCCAGAATTGGGTAACATAAGTATTTATTGTCCAACACATCTACAAATGTCACTTCTGCCTTTGGCACAATATTTCTTTCACATTTAGTTTCAATAAATGTAGTATTGGGCTTGCTTAGCAGGTGGCAGTGCTGTCATTGGTTAAATAGCATAAAAGAAGGATTTCTTTTAATAGCATCAGCTGATTTTTATAACTTTTCAAATTTCTTTCCAGGTGTTGGGCTGCCTATTTTATGCTTACTATATTTTTGTGCGACTTTGCATTCCATTGTTCCGAAACATTAGCCAAGAGCCATTCAGCTTGAAAGTCCTGGTTCTTTGCATTTTCAACTCCATTTTACCAGGTAGGGATCGTTCTTGCACACATCCTGAAAGTACCACCTGTAAATATCAATTGTAATCGGTGCTTATTGTGAATAATACTGCGCCCATAATACTTAATCCAAAACAAAAGGGATCAAGAAGCTGAAGCAGTCACATATTTGGTCCAATCTTCAAGATGACCAGTGTCAACTGTGCTGCTAACTCAACCTCTTAATTGAAGCAGGAAGCTGCTTATCTCACTCACTTATTGCAAGTGAAAGCAGTATCTGGTTTAGATTATTTAAAATGTCCCTTGTAATGTTGAGTGAATTGTGGTTGGGGATTAAAGTCAAGGATTTTGCAAATGTACTGAGACCCCGCCAGTTGTGGCAAATATCACAGGTTGTGTACGGCTTTGTTTTTCAGGTGTGCTCGTGCTGTTCCTGGCTTTCTTTGCATTTCTCCACTGTTGGCTCAATGCCTTTGCTGAAATGCTGCAGTTTGCTGACAGGATGTTTTATAAGGTAACCTTTGGTCGTTTTAAATTCTTGGATGCACATAATGTTCTGTGGTTACTTTAATCCTATCTGATGTCTTTGGGTTGATAACAGTATATACATTTCATCAGAAGTGCTTGCAATCACATGTATAAATCTCTCAGTTCCTGTACTTTCATTTTAGCCTTTTTTTTTTGCTACAAAGCTTACACATCATCAAAAAAAGTAGGCTCCATAAGTATAGGGCAAGTGTTTTCTAAAATACTGGCTGAAATTTGCTGACTGCAGTTTGTATGCTTCCTGCAAATTGGTTGAGATGGGGGAAATGCTGTTGTATGCAGTTCAAAGTGAAATGGTGGCTTCTGGCTCATGCACCCACATCCATTTGCATTCATTCCCCTTAATATTTTTGGATATCAGTAATATTGTGGGGAACAAAGCAATGGCAGAAGTAACTAGTAAACAGTGAGAGTGGGCTTTACTTAAGTACTACTTTGAACCAAATGTAAAGAATCATAAATTATGCCTTGGGCAAATCAAAGTATTGAATAAAGTGCAAACATGAGGAAATCTGCAGATGCTGGAAGTTCAAGCAACACACACAAAAAAAATGCTGGTGAACGCAGCAGGCCAGGCAGCATCTATAGGAAGAGGTACAGTCGACGTTACGGGCTGAAACCCTCCGTCAGGACTGACTAAAGAAGTGGTAGCAAGAGATTTGAAAGTGGGAGGGGGAGATCGGAAATGATAGAAGAAGACAGAAGTGGGAGGGATGGAGCTAAGAGCTGGAAAATTGATTGGCAAAAGGGATACGAGGCTGGAGAAGGGAGAGGATCGTGGGAGAATGAAAGGGGGCGGGGAGCCCAGAGGATGAGTAAGAGGGACAGAGAGATAATTTAAAAAAAGCAATTAAGATGTTGAAGATGAAAGTTGATCCAGATAACTCTGGGCATCCGATGGAGAATCAAAAAAAACGAAGGGCTCCATCTGACATGCGAATCCTTAGACGTGCAGGGTACAGCAGCGCTGGTCTTAAATCCATCTTATAGAATTCCGACATCACGGATCTGTAACGAACCCGTTGGTCCCAGATTGGTTTACTGAAATCTTCCACGAATCGGAACTTAAGATCCGAAAAATCAATGAAACCTTTAGATCGAGCGAATCGAAACAGTCTCTCCTTGTCTTGAAAGTAATGAAAACGTAAGATAACATGCCTAGGTCTATCTGACCTAGACGAGTATGATGGGATTCTGTGAACACGATCCAGAAGCGGTGGTTGGTCAGGAAATACAGTAGGGAATGCATCTTTTAAAAGTTGAGAAAAATACTTCATGGGGTTGTTAGATTCCACAGCTTCCCTCACCCCGATCATTCGTAAATTCTGCCGTCGCATTCTAGATTCCAAGTCAGAATTTTTAAAAGTCAAAAAGTCAAGTTTCTTCTTCATTACATTAATTGTTTCTTCGATTTTCCCCATCTTAAGCTCACTTTGTTGCGCGAATTTTTGAAGATCAGATATAGCCGACTGATGTTCCGCAATAAATGTTTGCATCTTATCAATTGAATCGGCAATTTTCTGGAGATTAGTTGAGATTTCCGTATGAATCAGGTCTTTAACAGGGCCTGCAATTTCCGTACGAATCATCTCCCTAACAGAGGTTGAAATTTCCCTCTGAATTAACTCCGATATAGCTTTCAAAGTCACCGGTGATTCAGTCGGGGGGAGATCCGTAGCTTTCGGTTTAACCGGAGGTTTACCATCCTTGCCGTTTTTCCCGTTCTTAGACATAGCAGATCTAAGTATCATCCAGTTGTCGGAGAATTCAGTTTAATTCAAAGTATTATAAGAATTGATGCCTTAATGGTTAATTAAAGTATAGCTGACCATAGAGAAAAAAAACTCAGAGGTAATGGAGCGAGTCAAGAACGCGACTTCACTCCATGAGCGCTACCGGAAGTCTCAAGAGGGACAGAGAGAGGGAAAAAAAAAAATAATTAATAAGGGATGGGGTACGAAGGGGAGGTGGGGCATTAACGGAAGTTAGAGAAGTCAGTGTTCATGCCATCAGGTTGGAGGCTACCCAGACGGAATATAAGGTGTTGTTCCTCCAACCTGAGTGTGGCTTCATCTTTACAGTAGAGGAGGCTGTGGATAGACATATCAGAATGGGAATGGGACGTGGAATTAAAATGTATGGCCACTGGGAGATCCTGCTTTCTCTGGCGGACAGAGCGTAGGTGTTCAACGAAACCGTCTCCCAGCCTGCGTCGGGTCTCGCCAATATATAGAAGGCTACACCGGGAGCACCAGACGCAGTATATCACCCCACCTGACTCACAGCTGAAGTGTCACCTCACCTGGAAGGACTGTCTGGGGCCCTGAATGGTGGTGAGGGAGGCACGTGTAGCACTTGTTCCGCTTAGAAGGATAAGTGCCAGGAGGGAGATCGGTGGGGAGGGATGGGGGGGGGGCGAATGGATAGGGGAGTTCCATAGGGAGCGATCCCTGAGGAAAGCAGAAGGGGGGGGAGGGAAAGATGTGCTTAGTGGTGGTATCCCATTGGAGGTGGCGGAAGTTACGGAGAATAATATGTTGGACCTGGAGGCTGGTGGGGTGGTAGGCGAGGACCAGGGGAACCCTATTCCTAGTGGGGTGACGGGAGGATGGGGTGAGAGCAGATGTGTGTGAAATGGGAGAGATGCATTTGAGAGCAGAGTTGATGGTGGAGGAAGGGAAGCCCCTTTCTTTAAAAAAAGGAGGACATCTCCTTTGTCCTGGAATGAAAAGCCTCATCCTGAGAGCAGATGCGGCAGAAACAGAGGAATTGCGAGAAGGGGATGGCATTTTTGCAAGAGACAGGGTGGGAAGAGGAATAGTCCAGGTAGCTGTGAGAGTCTGTAGGCTTATAGTAGACATCATTTTTGGATTTTGAGCCTTATTTTGTCTTTTCCATTTCCATTCAGGACTGGTGGAATTCCACATCCTTTGCCAACTATTACCGGACCTGGAACGTAGTGGTCCATGACTGGCTGTACTATTATGCTTACAGAGACTTTCTCTGGGTAAGGAACATTTCGACCTGCTTGGCTTGTATGAGGAGCTGGGGTGCAATTGATTCACCTGCTCTAAAATAATTGACCATTTGTGCTGCATTGTAATTCCCCCTCTGAATTCTTAACTGAAAGTCAGATTTAGTGAGTGCACTCTTGTGGTTCTAGAACGTGGAAGGAGCCTGAAGGACTTGTGATCTAGTAGCATACATTGAACACGTCAGTTAATGTGAAAATAGAAACCACCTTTTTTGCCTAATCCTGTTTCAGAATAGGATTTGTGTTTTGGCATTTGGAGGTTAAAGAACCAATGCTTTTGGTAGAAATCTGGAGCTTCATACACCGTTTTCAATGTAGATTAGAGTTTTGACATTTAGATTGCTTGTGTTTACAGCTATAGCTGGAGCAGCCAGAGGTCGTGGTCCATAGAGGTATTATTGACTTGGGTAGGATGATGTCCTGCAAATTCATTTCAGGGAGTTGGATGCAAAGTTAAAGGGCAGGACCTCCAGTGTTGTGTTTTCAGGATTGCTACCTGTGCCACATGCTAATGAGGTCAGAAATGAGAAGATCATACAGTTTAACACATGGCTCAGGAGCTGGTGTAGGAGGGAGAGCTTCAGATTTTTGGATCATTGGGCTCCCAAATAAGATAGGGCTTGAATTGAAGGGACAATTCCCTGAACTGGAAGGGGATTAATATGCTAGCAGGAAGGCTTGCTGGTGTTAAATGGTGGGGGGTAGGGGGTGTTAAACTAGAGATGCAGGGGGATGGGAACCAGAATGCCTAAACAGATGGTGGAGTGGTTTTGGAGAAAGATGTTGTTAAGCCTACTCAAGTTTGAACATGGTAGGGCTAATGTTCCAAGTTGCTTCTGATCAGGGCAGTAACCCCAAACACATGGCCAAGTTCATAAAGAACTATCTTCAGTGAAAGAAGAACAAGGAGTTCTTCAAAAGATGGAATGGCCTCCACAGGGTCCTGATCTCAATATCATCAAAGCTGTCTGAGATTACCTGGAGAGACAGAAGCAAGCAAGACAGCCAAACTCTGCAAGAGAACTGTGGCAAGTTCTCCAAGGTTCTTGGAACAACCTACCAGCCAATTTTCTTTATAAAACTATACGACAGTGTACCTAAGATAATTGATGCAGTTTTAAAGGCAAAGGATGGTCACACCAAATACTGATTTGATTTAGTTTTTTTTTACTGTTTGCTGCTGTAATTTTTGATATTTAAGAATTTTTTCATTTCATTATCTTTGAAAGCATCCTCGCTTCACATCATTTTCTTTCATGTGTCAAAGTCTTCTGCAAAGTACTGTGCTTGGACTTCAGCAAGGCCTTTGACAAGGTGTCACATGGACGGTTGGTCAAGAAGGTTAATTCACTTGGCATTCAAGATGAGGTGGTAAATTGGGTTAGACATTGGCCTCGCAGAAGCCAGAGTGATAGTAAATGGTTACCTTTTTGATTGGAAGCCTGTGAATAGATATCTACAATCTGAATGATGACGTAGTAAACAATCAGCAAATTTGTTGATGACACCAAGGTTGGGGTTGTATTAGACAGCAAGGAAGGCTATCAAAGCTTGCAGTAGGATCTGAACCAGCTGGAAAAATGGTAGGTGGAATTTAATGCAGAACAATGTGAGGTGTTGCCCTTTGGGACAGCCAACCAGGATAGGTCTTGCACTGTGATCAGCAGGGCACTGAGGAGTGCAGTTGAACTGAAGGACCTGGGACTAGAGATCCACAATTCCTTGAAAGTGGCGTCGCAAGTAGCTATCATCATGAAGAAAGTGCTTTTGCCACATTGGTCTTCATAAATCAATGTACTGAGTACAAGAATTAGGATGTTATATTGAAGTTGTATGAGATGTTGCTGAGGCCCAATTTGAAATATTGTCTGCGGTTTTGGTCACCTACATAGAGGAAAGATGTAAGTAAGATTGGAAGAGTGCAGAGATAATTTACAAGGATGTCGCCAGGACTTGAGCACCTGAGGTACAGGGAAAGGTTGAAGAGGTTAGGATTTTATTCCATGGAACATAGAAGATTGAAGAGAGATTTGATAGGGATATACAAAATTGAGGGATATAGAAAGGGTAAATCCAAGCAGGCTTTTTCCACTGGGGTTGGGTGAGACTATAACATGGGTATGGGTTAAGGGTAAAAGGTGTAATGTTTAATGGGAACATGAGGGGGAGACTTCACTCGTGGTGAGTGTGTGGAATGAGCTGTCACTGTAAGTGGTGGATGCAGGTTCAATTTCAGCAAGTAGAGGAAGTTTGGATAAGTACACAGTCGAGAAGGGTGTGGAGGGCTATGGTCCAAGTGCAGGTCAATGTGACTAGGTAGGTTAATGGTTGGGACATACTAGATGGGCCAAAAGGCCTGTTTCTGTGCTGTAGTCTTCTATGACTGACTAATATCCATGTGGTCTGACAGATATGTTGTATAGTTGCGACATAACTTCCCTAATCTTCAATTTATCACCCTTACCAATCAAGGCAGGCATGTCATATGCCTTTTCTTTTAAACCACTTATTGATTTGCATAGCCACTGTCAGTGATCTCTGGACCCCACAAGCCCACTTGCTCAATGCTGTTAAGGGACTTCTCATTAACTGTAGGCTTTCTCCTTCCGTTTGACCTCCCAAAGTGCAACATCTCATACTTCCTGGATTAAACTTCATCTGCCACTTCTCTGCACATATCGGTAACCAATCTATATCCTCCCTTATTCTTTAATAGTCCTTTACACTGTCCACTGCTGCATAAATGGCTGTTTGTCATCAACAAGCTTGTTAATTCACCCATCTGCATTTGTATCTCAAACATAAGTCCTGGGATTGACCTTTGCAGAATACCACTGGTCATAGACCTCCAACCTCCATAACAGCCTTTACCCCTACTGCCTTCTGTGGGCAAGCTAGTTCTGAATCAAAACTTTGTAATTTATCCTGAATCCCATGCATCTTTATCTTCTGAGTAACCTACCATGAGGAACTTATCACATGCTGTACTAAAGTCCAAGTAGGTAATGTCTACTGCCTTTATAAACACCTTTATCACCTCCTTCACGAAAAAATTCATTGTCCTACAATGCACAAAGCTATGCTGGCTATCCGTAAGCAGGCCATGCCTTTCCAAATGAGCATAATTCCTATTTCTCAATATCCTCTCCATTAGCTTCCCTACCACTAATGTGAGGATAGCTGGTCTATAATTTATCTGGATTGTCCCACATTTCCCTTCTTGAACAAAGACACAATATTTGCTATTCTCCAGTCCTCAGTCCTCAGACCTCCACTGTTGCTAGTGAGGACGTAAAGATCCTTGTGAAATCCGCATCTCCTCACCTGCTGCTTTGAATATTCTGTTATATTCAGTGAAAAAGGATCTTTACTAGGAGGTTATAAATACTGTTTACTCTTTAACTTGCATGCTGTAGCACAGTAATTAAGTATATTCAAGATTCAGTGGGTTTTGTGGATTTGAAGAGCACTGGAAATATGGGTTGGAGGTAGAGGATCAGCATAAAGGTAGTGAAAGCAGGGGTTGTCTGTCTTAGCCCTGTTGCTACTTTTCCTTTATTTGAAACTATGAATTTCTAAATTTAAAGTTGTATCTAATGGGTGATTTAATGACAATGTACTGTATATGGCACCTTACACTCATGACAAACTTTGATTAATTTTCCATTCCTCACATGTGCACACAATGAAATTAAACCATTTAAACTGCCAGCTTATGCTAAAATCTATGCAATAAAATGCACGTCAGTTAGTTGAAGTTTTATAAAATGCATCTTAAAATTGTTTTCCAAACCAGTGTTGTTTCGCAAATATTTATTTGCCCTTAGAATTTAAAAGCCATGTTACATCAAGAAAAGGCTAATGTCATTAGGACTGGGCAAGAATTAAGACATTTTAACATTCCTGTGTTGTATATCATAGTGAGTGATAAAGGAAATGGCAAGAATTGTGGTGATCAATGAAAGCAGACACAAAGATTTAGTACTCAATTTGAGTTCAATGTGTAGTTTTAGAACTGAATTATTATAAACAGTTTGCTTTATTATTAGTCTAGTCTGAAGGGTTAATGATTTTGTTTTAAGCATTTGGTATGACCGTAATTTTTGTTTAAAAGGCATCCTTCAATGGGTTTGAGTGTCAACAAGGAATTACAGAATCACAAGATTGTCTTGAGATTAACACCATTAGTACCCTTTATTTCTCATCCACTGCGGTTCACACTTACTGCTTGAAAATTAACATTCTTCCTCTTACATTTGAGTGAAGGACTTAAAATACAAACAAAACAACAAGTCCAGTTTTGATAATGTAGACGATGTAGTGTCTTAGTTCCAGCATAGAAATAGGTCTTGTGGCCCAATGAGTTTACACTGATCATCAACCACTTATTTACAGTAATGCCACATTATTCCATTTTATCGCCACACAACCTTATCAACTCTCCCCAGATTCTACCAGTCACTTATACTCTTTGTGGGGGGGGGGGGGAGAGGGTGTGAGGATGGTCAATGTACAAGTGACCAATTAACCTATCAACCTGCACGTCATTGGGATGTGAGAGAAAATCAAGTATCACAAGAAGCATATGTGATCCATACAGATAGGATCTGAGCTCAGGGTTGAACCCAGTTGTCTGACGATGAGACCACAGCTCCACTGCTGTGTCACTGCTTCACCAAGGAGCATGATGTATCTTAGACATGTTATGTCTGTGTAGGTTTCAGTAGAAGACAAGAAAATCTGGTTCTAGCATGTTTGCCTGTTGTGAAATGGCAACCTGGAACTCTGGCATTTTTTTTTTACCTGCAGTAATACCCAAGATCAGGTTTCTTTCAAACACACATGCATTCTGACACACCTGCCCATCAGCAATTCTGAGGACAAGAATGTTTTCTCTGTAGTTGTCCATACTGTATTACGGTATGGAAATAAGCATGCAACACCTATTCCATTTTCCTTTTTTTTGTATTTTTCAGTACACTTTTCATAGTATGCAAGCCTCTTTTCACCAAACCTCTTAAAGCATGTGAGAAGGATTTTAATTAGGTCCGTGTATTCATGTTTGATGTTATTCCTGCTAAGCAATGCTGTAAATTCAGCACCAATGAAATTGCTCCCATTGGTCACAAGCAGGCTATGTGTATTGAAGATTATTCTGAACTTTGAGGTTGTTGTTTGAGTTTTAGACATCCCAGTTTGTATTTGTACAAAATATTCACGTACTGAGATCATGATATTCCCCACATATTCCAGGCGATTCTGTGGAAGCAGGAAAGAAACACGGATGGTAGTTTGCATCCCAGGTGCCAGGGTCCGGGATGTTTCTGATCGTGTCCACGATATCTTGAAGTAGGAAGGAGAACAGCCAGAGGTCATGGTACATACTGGTACCAACAATGTAGGTAGGAAAAGGGAGGAGGTACGTGAAAACAGACTATAGGGAGTGAGGAAGGAAGTTGAGAAGCAGGACCTCAAAAGGTAGTAATCTTAGGATTGCTGTCGGTGTCATATGACAGTGAGTATAGGATTAGAATGAGGTGGAGGATAAATGCGTGGCTGAGGGATTGGAGCAGGAGGCAGGGATTCAGATTTCTGGATCATTGGGGCCTCTTTTGGGGCAGATGTGACCTGTACAAAAAGGATGGGTTACACTTGAATCCCAGGGGGACCAATACCCTGGTGGGAAGGTTTGCTAAGGCTATAGAGGAAAGTTTAAACTGGAATTGCTGGAGGGTGGGAACCGAACTGATGTGACGGAGGAAAGGGAGGTTGTCTCACAAATAGAGAAAGCTTGGAAACAGTGCAAAAGGGAGGATAGGCAGGTGACAGAGAAGGGACGCGCTCAGACGGATGGTTTGAGATGTGTCTATTTTAATGCGAGGAGTATTATGAATAAAGCGGATGAGCTTAGAGCATGGATCAGCACTTGGAGCTATGATGTTGTGGCCATCACAGAGACTTGGATGGTGCAGGGGCAGGAATGGCTACTTCAAGTGCCAGGCTTTAGATGTTTCATAAAGGACAGGGAGGGAGGCAAAAGAGGTGGGGGCATGGCACTGTTGATCAGGGGTAGTGTCACAGCTGCAGAAAAGGAGAAAATCATGGAGGGGTTTTCTACAGAGTCTCTGTGGATGGAAGTTAGGAATAGGAAGGGGTCAATAACTCAACTAGGTGTTTTTTTATATAGACCAATAGTAACAGGGACATCGAGGAGTGGATAGGGAGACAGATTCTGCAAAGGTGTAATAATAACAAGGTTGTTGTGGTTGGAGATTTTAATTTCCCAAATATTGATTGGCATCTCCCTAGAGTGAGGGGTTTAGATGGGGTGGAGCTTGTTAGGTGTGTTCAGGAAGGTTTCTTGACAGAATCAGTAGGTAAGCCTACAAGAGGAGAGGCTGTACTTGATCTGGTATAGGGAAATAAACCTGGGCAGGTGTCAGATCTCTCAGTGGGAGAGCATTTTGGAGACAGTGATCACAATTCTATCTCCTTTACCATAGCATTGGAGAGGGATAGGAACAGACAAGTTAGGAAAACGTTTAATTGGAGTAAGGGGAACTATGAGGCTATCAGGCAGGAACTTGGAACCATGAAATAGATGTTCTCACGGAAATGTACGGAAGAAATGTGGCAAATGGTCAGGGAATATTTGCGTAGGGTCTGCATAGGTACGCTCCAATGAAACGGAAAAGATGGTAGGGTACAGGAATCATGGTGTATAAAGGCTGTTGTAAATCTAGTGAAGAGGAAAAGAAGAGCTTACGAAAGGTTCAAAAAACTAGGTAATGATAGAAATCTGGAAGATTATAAGGCTAGCAGGATGGAGCTTAAGAATGAAATTAGGTGAGCCAGAAGAGGCCATGAGAAGGCCTTGGCGGACAGGATTAAGAAAAACCCCAAGGCATTCTATAGGACTGTGAAGAGCAAGAGGATAAGACATGAGAGAATAGGACCAATCAAGTGTGTGGAAAAGTGTGTATGGAACCAGAGGAGATAGCAGAGGTAGTTAAGAAATACCTTGCATTAGTATTCCCTCCGGGAAAGGATCTTGGCGATTGTAGGGATGACTGGCAGCGGACTGAAAAGCTTGAGCATGTAGATATTAAGGAGGAGGATGTGCTGGAGCTTTTAGAAACCAAGTTGGTTAAGTTACCGGGACCAGATGGGATGTACCCCAGGCTACTGTGGGAAGCGAGGGAGGAGATTGCTGAGCCTCTGGCAATGATCTTTGCATCATCAGTGGAGACGGGAGAGGTTCTGGAGGATTGGAGGGTTGCAGATGTTGTTCCCTTATTCAAGAAAGGGAATAGAGATAGCCCAGGAAATTATAGCCCAGTGAGTCTTACTTCAGTGGTTGGTAAGTTGATGGAGAAGATCCTGAGAGGCGGGATTTATGAACATTTGGAGAGGTATAATATGATTAGGAATAGTCAACTTGGCTTTGTCAAAGGCAGTTCGTGCCTTACGAGCCTGATCAAATTTTTTGAGGATGTAATTAAGCCCATTGATGCAGGTAGAGCCATAGATGTAGTCTAGATAGAAACATAGAAAATAGGTGCAGGAGTAGGCCACTTGGCCCTTCAGGTCTGCCCCGCCATTCAGTACGATCATGGCTGATCATCCAACTCAGAACCCGATACCTGCCTTCTCTCCATACCCCCGATCCCTTTAGCCACAAGGGCCATATCTAACTCCCTCTTAAATATAGCCAATGAACTGGCCTCAACTGTTTCCTGTGGCACAGAATTCCACAGATTCACCACTCCCTGTGTGAAGTAGTTTTTCCTCATCTCGGTCCTAAAAGGCTTCCCCTTTATCCTCAAACTGTGACCCCTCGTTCTGGACTTCCCCAACATCGGGAGCAATCTTCCTGCATCTAGCCTGTCCAATCCCTTTAGAATTTTATACATTTCAGTCAGATCCCCCCTCAATCTTCTAAATTCCAGAGAGTATAAGCCTAGTCGATCCAGTCTTTCATCATATGAAAGTCCTGCCATCCCAGAAATCAATCTGGTGAACCTTCTTTGTACCCCGTCTATGGCAAGAATGTCTTTCCTCAGATTAGGGACCAAAACTGCACACAATACTCTAGATGTGATCTCACCAAGGCCTTGTACAACTGCAGTGGTACTTCCCTGCTCCCTGTACTTGAATCCTCTTGCTCTGAATTGCCAGCATACCATTCGCCTTTTTCACCACCTGCTGTACCTGCATGCCCACTTTCAATGACTGGTGTACAATGGCACCCAGGTCTCGTTGCACCTCCCCTTGTCCTAATCGGCCACCATTCAGATAATAATCTGTTTTCCTGTTCTTGCCACTAAAGTGGATAACCTCATATTTATCCACATTAAATCGCATCTACCATGAATTTGCCCACTCACCTAACCTATCCAAGTCACCCTGCATCCTTTTAGCATCCTCCTCACAGCTAACACTGCCGCCCAGCTTCGTGTCATCCGCATACTTGGAGATGCTGCATTTAATTCCCTCATCCAAGTCATTAATATATATTGTAAACAACTGGGGTCCCAGCACTGAGCCTTGCGGTACCCCACTAGTCACCGCCTGCCATTCTGAAAAGGTCCCGTTTATTACCACTCTTTGCTTCTTGTCTGCCAACCAGTTCTCTATCCACATCAATACCATACAC
This sequence comes from Mobula hypostoma, assembly GCF_963921235.1. Taxonomy (NCBI): domain Eukaryota; kingdom Metazoa; phylum Chordata; class Chondrichthyes; order Myliobatiformes; family Myliobatidae; genus Mobula; species Mobula hypostoma. The sequence continues at coordinate 46,887,867 of NC_086108.1, read as the reverse complement.
ACTTATGTCCTGTGTGGGACCTTGTCAAAAGCCTTTTGAAAATCCAAATATACCACATCCACTGGTTCTTCCCTATCCACTCTACTAGTTACATCCTCAAAAAATTCTGTGAGATTCGTCAGACATGATTTTCCTTTCACAGATCCATGCTGACTTTGTCCGATCATTTCACCGCTTTCCAAATGTGCTGTTATCACATCTTTGATAACTGACTTGAGCATTTTCCCCACTACCGATGTCAGACTAACCGGTCTATAATTCCCCGGTTTCTCTCTCCCTCCTTTTTTAAAAAGCGGGGTTACATTAGCCACCCTCCAATCCTCAGGAACTAATCCAGAATCTAAAGAGTTTTGAAAAATTATCACTAATTCGTCCACTATTTCTTGGACTACTTCCTTAAGCACTCTGGGATGCAGACCATCAGACCAGATGGATTTTAGCAAGGCATTTGATAAGGTACCCCATGCGGGGCTTATTGTGAAAGTAAGGAGGCATGGGATCCAAGAGGACATTGCTTTGTGGATCCAGAACTGGTTTGCTCATAGAAGGCAAAGAGTGGTTATAGATGTGTCATATTTTGCATGGAGGTCGGTGACCAGTGGTGTGCCTCAGGGATTTGTTCTGGGACCCCTACTCTTTGTGATTTTTATAAATGACCTTGATGAGGAAGTGCAGGGATGGGTTAGTAAATTTGCTGATGACACAAAGGTTGGGGGTTTTGTGGATAGTGTGGAGGGCTGTCAGATGTTACAGGGGGACATTGATAGGATGCAAAACTGGGCTGAGAAGTGGCAGATGGAGTTCAACCCAGATAAATGTGAAGTGGTTCATTTTGGTAGGTCAAATATGATGGCAGAATATAGCATTAATGGTAAGACTGGTAATGTGGAGGATCAGAGGGATCTTGGGGTCCGAGTCCATAAGATGTTCAAAGCTGGTCTGCAGGTTGCCTCTGTGGTTAAAACGCATTGGCCCTCATCACCATGGGATTGAGTTTAAGAGCCGAGAGGTAATGTTGCAGCTATATAGGACCCTGTCAGACCCCACTTGGAGTACTGTGCTCAATTCTGGTTGCCTTACTACAGGAACAACGTGGAAACCATAGAAAGGGTGCAGAGGAGATTTACAAGGATGTTGCCTGGATTGAGGAGCATGCCTTATGAGAATAGGTTGAGTGAACTCAGCCTTTTCTCCTTGGAGTGACGGAGGATGAGGGGTGACCTAATAGAGGTGTACAAGATAATGAAAGGCATTGATCATGTGGATAGTTAAAGGCTTTTTCCCAGGGCTGAAATAGCACGAGGGCATAGTTCTAAGATGCTTGGAAGTAGGTACAGAGGAGATGTTGGGGGTAAGTTTTTTACACAGAGTCGTGAGTGCGTGGAATGGGCTGCTGGCGGCGGTGGAGGCAGAAATGATAGGGTCTGGATAGGTACATGGAGGTTAGAAAAATCGAGGGCTATGCGTAAGCCTAGGTAGTTCTAGGGTAAGGACATGTTCGGCACAGCTTTGTGGGCTGAAGGGCCTGTATTGTGCTGTAGGTTTTCTATGTTTCTGTGAATGTTCATGTACTTGGTGATGTAATCTCATCAGATATTTGTAATTCGATGGAGGTGCATTATTTGTCATTTAACTTGGAATGTTTGTGTTTTAAATTCTTACTCTTGTCTCTTTGTAATCATGTGGAGATAGTTTTAATGTTTGACTGAGATACCTGCTTGGATTTGTCGACAAAGTGTACTGCAGAGGCTTGTGATCCTTGGGAGTCATCAAGTTTTGGCCATACCGGTACTGGGGAATCAGTCAACTTCATGGACAGTTGCAACTCATGTCTGTAAATAACAGTACTCTTTAAATTCTGGTCTCTTCTTGAATAGCTTGAATGCACACACGTGGGATTCCACAAACTGCAATCCCAGAATATCTCCTCCAATTTTCAATAGTTCACCTTGAATCTGCAATAAATTCCATAACAGTTTCATCTGAATGTTGCTTCCAGGTGCCAAAGCTGTGCTGTCTGAAGGGTGGGGAAGCATTGCTCTTGAGCCAGTTTACTCAGTCCATTGGTTTGAGCCAGCAAGGTTTTATCAGCTTGTACATCCTGCTGAGAGCAAAATAAATAATTCCCATAATAATGTACTTGTAATGAAATAGTATACCTTTTTTTTTAACTACATAGCTAGATTATGGCTTGACAGAATCATGAAGAAATCCAAGTTACTAACTGTGGTCATTTTGACTGATGCAAGCTTAAAGGCTTTCTCAGTGGGATTCATCTTGGTCTGATTAAAACATGCTGAACCACAGGTCGAGAAAAAGAATTCTACATCTCAACAAGAGTAACTTTTCCTCCTAAAGAAGATCCTGGATTGTTCTTGTAGTTAATTATCATAATGGCATCCTTCACTTGATCCAAATGTTGATTAGAAATGGCTTGGATGGAGCCATGATTGTGCAAACAATAACCTTAGTCAGCTATGGGGAGCAGCTTTCAAGAGTATGGATGTGAAGAATTTTTACACAGGTTTTATTGATCTTGGTGCTTGAAGGTCACTTGACCAAATTTGTAATACTCACCTTTTTTAATGCCTGATTTAACAGAGTTCAATCTTTTGTCTGTTTACAGTTGTTCACCCACCGGTTTCGAGCTGCAGCTATGCTGTCAGTCTTCACCGTGTCTGCTGTGGTTCATGAGTATGTGTTGGCTGTTTGCTTTGGCTTCTTCTATCCGGTGCTCTTCTGCTTGTTCATGTGCTTTGGAAGTAAGTACATTTTAATTTTTGGCTTTCGCTTCAGTAAGTGTTCACCTATGTCATTAAGTATGGCAATTGCACCACGTCATTGTGAGAACTTGCATTTCTTACAAGTTCCCCCTTCCTCTGTTCCCCAGTGCCTCCCCCACCACCCACCACCATAATCACTTCCCAAGGTTTGGAATTATCATCAAAAAAATTATCTGCAACACACATAAAAGTTGCTGGTGAACGCAGCAGGCCAGGCAGCATCTCCAGGAAGAGAAACAGTTGACGTTTGGGGCCGAGACCTTTCGTCAGGACTAACTGAAAGAAGAGCTAGTAAGAGATTTGAGAGGGGGAGGGGGAGAAAAAGAGAGAGAGAGAGAGAGAAAAAGAATGTGTGTATATAAATAAATAACAGAGGGGGTACGAGGGGGAGGTGGGGCATTAGTGGAAGTTTGAGAAATCAATGTTCATGCCATCAGGTTGGAGGCTACCCAGACGGAATATAAAGTGTTGTTCCTCCAGCCTGAGTGTGGCTTCATCTTTACAGTAGAGGAGGCTGTGGATAGGCATGTCAGAGTGGGAATGGGATGTGGAATTAAAATGTGTGGCCACTGGGAGATCCTGCTTTCTCTGGCGGACAGAGCGTAGGTGTTCAGCGAAACGATCTCCCAGTCTGCACCGGGTCTCGCCAATATATAAAAGGCCACATCGGGAGCACCGGACGCAGTATATCACCCCAGCCGACTCACAGGTGAAGTGTCGCCTCACCTGGAAGGACGTCTGGGGCCCTGAATGGTGTTAAGGGAGGAAGTATGAGGGCATGTGTAGCACTTGTTCCGCTTACAAGGATAATTGCCAGGAGGGAGATCAGTGGGGAGGGAAGGGGGGTGGGGGGGGCGAATGGACAAGGGAGTCGTGTGGGGAGCGATCCCTGCGGAAAGCAGAGAGGGAGGTGAGGGAAAGATGTGTTTAGTGGTGGGATCCTGTTGGAGGTGGCAGAAGTTACGGAGAATAACATGTTGGACCCGGAGGCTGGTTAGGGTGGTGGGTGAGGACAAGGGGAACCCTATTCCTAGTGGGGTGGTGGGAGGATGGAGTGATTTTTTTCTCTCTCTCTCCTTTTTCTCCCTCTGTCCCTGTCACTATACCCCTTGCCCATCCTCTGGGTTTCTCTCCCCCCTCCCCCTTTTCTTTCTCCCTAGGCCTCCTGTCCCATGATCCTCTCATATCCCTTTTGCCAATCACCTGTCCAGCTCTTGGCTCTATCCCTTCCCCTCCTGTCTTCTCCTGTCATTTTGGATCTCCCCCTCCCCCTCCCACTTTCAAATCTCTTACTGGCTCTTCCTTCAGTTAGTCCTGACGAAGGGTCTCGGCCCGAAACGTCGACTGTACCTCTTCCTAGAGATGCTGCCTGGCCTGCTGCGTTCACCAGCAACTTTTATGTGTGTTGCTTGAATTTCCAGCATCTGCAGATTTCCTCGTGTTTGCGTTTTTTAAAAAAATTATCTGTTGGTTTATCCATAAGTAATTTTTGCACCTTTACCAGAGCTACTTTAAGGTCAGATACTTCTACTCAAATGACCAGCAAAAGTTTCATAGCAGAGTTCCATGCTGGAATGTGCATTAATTCCATTGACTCACTCAGCTATAAAAAGAAACTTTGCTTTCTTAATTCGCAGAACATGGACATTTAGAACAAAGGAATCTACTCAGACTGTGCCAGCTGACCTTTGAATGTATTATCTGTGCATTTCGCTTGCCTATTTATCTATGTACTAGCTTCACAGTAGGTTAAAGAGGATTGTGAGTAGCACATAGTGCTGGAGGAACTCAGCAGGCCAGGCAGCATTTATGGAGGGAAACAGTCAATACTTTTGGCCAAGATCCTTCAGGACTGGAAAGGAAGGGGAATGGAAGGCAGAGTACGAGCTGGAAGTTGATGGATAAGACTAGGTGAGGAGGAAGGTGGTTGAGGAGGGGAACGATGTGAGAACCTGGGATGTGATGGGTGGAAGAGGTAAACAGCTGAAGATGGAATCTGGTAGGCGAGGATAGTGGACCATGGAATAAAGGGAAAGAAGTGGGGAAGCAGAGGGAGGTGATGGACAAGTCGTGAGGGTGGGAAGGAGGAAAGGGATGAGAGCCGCTAGAATGGGAAAGGGGAGGGATAAAGGTAAAGTGAATATTATAGGTTAGAGAGATCTATATTCATGTTGTCAGGTTGGAGACTATCCAGATGGAATAAGGTCTTGCTCCTCCAATCTGATGATTTTGAAGTTGCCTGTCATTTTAAATGTTTTGTTGCTAATGATATTGAATTATTTTTGAACCTGTACCCCCTCAATTTAAAAATTACTTCACTCTGCTCATTCATTTTCTTGTGATGTGCTCTTCAATCTTTCAGTAAGAAGTAAAAATACACATGGATTGGCCAGCATTCACATTAGGCTTTTTTAAACAGATGTTTTATTTGCTATTCAGGTAGCCAATAGCTTGTTTGGTAAAATCAGTAACTCATTGTTTCAATTAACTCTAAATGATTGACTTGTAAACATTTGTTTTGTAGTGGCTTTCAATTTCGTCTTGCATGACCGTCGGAAAGGACCTGTTTGGAACGTGGTGATGTGGACTTCGCTGTTCCTGGGGCAGGGCATGTTGGTATGTCTGTATTCTCAGGAGTGGTATGCCCAGCAGCACTGTCCCCTTACAAATGTAAGTCCATATGTGGAAATGAACGTTGAGTTTATTCTGAAAGTTAGGCATTATTCTGAGAATAATCATGATTTTGAGTTGAGCGGTGGATTCCAGTAAGCTGCCTTTCATTTGACTGGATTTTTGTCTGTAGGGGAAATTATAATATAAATCTCACAATCAAATTTTGCCAATGGAATGCTTATACTTAATTAGAAATACCGTCACAGTCTTGGTGACTTTTACTTGTGTCTCATTTGCTGAGATTTTGTTAATAACGTGAGATCATTTGAAAATATTTTCTCCCCCCCCCCCAGCCATCCTTCTTGGATTTGTTGAAACCCCGGTCTTGGACTTGCCGCTTAAACTCGTAATGGAAAGAAGCTAATGTCCTTGAATCTACAGAAAACTGGGAACATTTCTTCAGATTGTGGCAGCACTTTTCATAAACCAAATGAATGTTTTTCTTTCACCGGATAGTGCCTGCTTCTTGTTCTGTCTTGGGTTTTGGTCATAAAGTTGGATATTTTTCTAAAACATTAATCACAGGACGAATACCAATTTAGTGCTACATACACTGTATTAAGTATCCGACTTCTCTGTTTGGAGGTGGGAGGAATGCCAAAAAGAAAACACTGAAGAGGGACGTAAAGGTTTTTAAAATTACTTCTCCTTCCCCTCATATTGTCCCCACCAGCCGTACAAAACGAAGATAAAGTTGAACTTGAAGGTTTACATGTTATGAGCAAATATACATGCACAAATAAGTGTAGAGGTGTGTATCATTTTACAGTTCAATGCAACAGTGCAACTTGAAGATTAAATGTTGTTTAGCACTGTAATTCATTTTGTGCCACAAAGATGACAGTCAGATTTGAGGCCAGCATTCCTATTGATATGTTTCTACTTTGATTAGCAGCTCACATGGAGAGAAGCTGCTAACATTTTGAGCCAGTGACTTTGCTGAGTATTTCCAGCAAATTCTATTTTTGTTTAAAACTATTCTGCTCAGACCTCCTGAACAAATGTTTCTCCACCCTACCCTTTGTGTCATATCCAATTAAACTGTTCTCAATGACATTCCAGTCCAGGAAACTGGGAATGAAAGTGGGACCTTTCTCATCTCGGTTATACACATTTGCTTACTGTGCTAGATTCACTTTGATAGATTTCAAATACAAATGGATGGGAAACAGGATGTACTGAAGGTGTGGGTTAATAATTTCACTGTTGACTAAGCAAAATATTTTAAAATGAGATTGATCGTAAATAAACTTTGAGTATTCTTCTCATGATGACCCTAGCAGCAATTGGCTGTATGCTCTGTTTCTGCACTCGTGGGTTTTCACCCTGGGATGGTAATTATTGAACTTATTAATATGAAGGAAAACTATTGTCAACAGCAAAATTAATTTTGAAAAAATGTATTCTGTCTTAAATCTGTGTATTTAAAGTTCCAAAATCCTGTCTGTTTGTTCAGTTGATAGAACAAAAGTATCCTGAATCTAGTGTAGCAAGTTGCAGTATTGTTTAAATCACTGTGCGGTTGGATGAAGTTAAGATCTTAGTACATTGTGCATTAAGTTTTGGTTATGAATCCAGAAATTGAACCGAAAACCCTGCCATTAAGTTGGATCAAGAAAGTACTTCATTTGAGTTGAGAGCTAAGAGATAATGGTGGCTGTTTATTATAAGAAACATTTTTGTATGCATTTTATTGTACTTCTGTACTTTGTTCTGTTAATTGAATTATTGGATTGGAAGCATAATAAATTGAACTCCCTAATCTTTTCACTCTTCTGTAAAGAGTGTTTCATAAGCCAACATTACCATTACTTAGCACAAGACAATATAGCCCAGAAAAAGGTTTGAATTTTGAGGTCTTTCCTCTTAACATTTTACTAACTTATCCAGGTGATTGCTAATGTAAATGGAATTCCCTCATCCTATCTTGGGAAATAACCTTTGAACACTGCCTTATGTTAGTAAAATGTTATATATTTTTTCCAAGATGTGGAACTAAATGGGATGTAGTTGCACTGCAGGATTTTGTATTACCTTGTTCAATTAGATGCCAGACCAAGCTGTCCTTACCAGTATTATGGAAAAATCCTTGACTAAGATTCAAAATTACTGAAGGTACCTGTCAGTCTAAAGATTTCCACAGGGGTGGGGGTAGGAATGCAAGCAACTATTTAAATAAAATCCTTTTATTTGTAAGGTTGGCTAGGAGTCTAATTTATATCTAAACTTTTTTTGCTTATTCTGTTGGCTGAGTATGGAATAGACTTCCCATTGCAGATTAAGGTACAGGCAATGCTGATTAATTTTGTTTAATTCCAAAGTACTCCCTAGTTCACTTTGTTTACTGGTGGATTTGCACAAGCATTCTGCACTGGAAAATAATCCTGTGCCAAAATGTTTTTCTTCCTGTGTATCCTTGAATTGATCTTGAATTTGACCTTGATCTTAAATTTGTTTTTACAGGCCTGTACTATAATCCCTCATACCGCCCCTAGGTCAGGTGATCTTTGTTTAGTGCCGCCAGATTTATAACTTATTCTTTCAGAGTGCTCAGATTTTTAATTGTCATTGGGATACTGAATGGCTTCGGGACTGGTACCTGGAACTAATACTGCTTCAAGTGATGTATTCATTCTGAAAACATGGAATTTGATATTCAGGTTGAAGCCAATGTAGTGTCCAAAATTATGATTGTGCACCATGTTTTAAACACTTACTGAGAATTTAATATGAGGACATATTAATTTGATATCCCTGGCCAAGGAAACTATTTGTAGCAAGGCCAGATTTGGACATAGCAGCAAGCAAAATTTTTCAAACTGATATTTGTTTAAATCCAGGATCCAATTCTTGCCCCCCAAAATTAATCCGTTTCAAAAGCACTTTCAAAATCTTTTTCAAAATACTTGTTTCAAAATCTTGCAATTAACGTATCATCATACAACTTTAGTGAAAACTGTTTTAAAGTGCAGTAATCTCGATGGGGACAATATTTAGAAAAGCAGTATGTGCTCCCAGAGATTCAAAAGTGCAGATTAGAAATCTATCATATTCCATCACTGTGTTTATCCAGATGTCTATTTAAAATGGGTGCAGAGTATTTTTGGAGTGTCCATTAAGTGAATTGGAAATGTCAGAGTAAAGCCCCTTTTGAAGTATTTGATTAAAATGTAAATAAAACTCATAGACATGAACCACCAAATTTAATTTCAGTTACCTTGATGGTTTGCATCTGCAAACTATCACCTTTTTGTTGAAGAGAATTTTGACATAATGCTGCCTGCTGGAGGATGGCACAATTCTGGTGGAGAATGGGTTTTGTGCATTGTGACTACAATATTCTAATCTGATAACTATTTCAAATGTAGTGAGTATTTTTTCTTTACTGATATAGTATAATAAACAGTTAAAATAGGCCACTGTTTTCTGTGTTGCACCATGGATTATGTAATTGGTGCAGACTGCTTTGAAGGGTCTTCACTCTGATATTTTGCCAAGTTTATTGTGTGTGTATATATTTAATGTACACATGTATGATTCCAAATACCACATTGCAAAAAAAGATTCGTATTCAGCAATAGCATTGTTTAATTATTGAACATGTTTAGTGACTTTGTCTTTTGGTCTTGGGTTTCACCATTGGGATGGATTCCATTGTTCTCTTAACAATTGAAATTTTGATACATTGGATGTGGATTCTGCTTCATTGGGACACATTGGGACTAGTATAGTTCGCCCCAATTAAGTGGTTGCCTCAATGACACGGTCTTATGAAAATAGTCAAAAAGGTGTATTAAAGAAAAACACAAGTTGCTATTTAACTGGGTAACAGATTGTGTATTTAATTGAAATACAAAATTGGAACACTAACAATTCTACAGTGCTATTAAAATATATTCCTCAAAGCTATCAACAGAGGAATTCACCTGCGCTCTTTTGACTATAAATGAACAAAAATCAGCGGAGACACTTCGTAGATAATACTGCTTTCATTACAATGCTATCGATGATTGCATCCTCATTTCTTTAATTGTAACCTTCAAGATGATTGGCAATACCTTCTAATTCTTTGTAGTTCCTAACTTTTTGAAGTAGTGAAGTCACAAGATTTTCACTCATGGCCATTTCTGTCATCTCAAAGCATGAATGCTTAAAACCAGTAAGAAAAACAGTTCCAAGTTGCCTTGCTGCTTATTTCTTGCGAACTTTCGATGACAACTTTTTAAATACAAGCACACTCAACAAGCATTATTTAAAAACACTTTGCTCTAAGCACAGTGTAGTCTTCCATCCACAAGGGAGCACATGTCTGACGTTAGAATGGTACAGCACATTACAGGCCCTTTGGCCCACAATGTTGTGCCGACCCTCAAACCTTGCCTCCCATATAACCCCCCACCTTAAATTCCTCTATATACCTGTCTAGTAGTCTCTTAAACTTCACTAGTGTATCTGCCTCCACCACTGACTCAGGCAGTGCATTCCACGCACCAACCACTCTGAGTAAAAAAACTTTCCTCTAATATCCCCCTTGAACTTCCCACCCCTTAGCTTAAAGCCATGTCCTCTTGTATTGAGCAGTGGTGCCCTGGGGAAGAGGCGCTGGCTATCCACTCTATCTATTCCTCTTATTATCTTGTACAACTCTATCATGTCTCCTCTCATCCTCCTCCTCTCCAAAGAGTGAAGCCCTAGGTCCCTTAATCTCTGATCATAATGCTACTGTCTAAACCAGGCAGCATCCTGGTAAATCTCCTCTGTACCCTTTCCAATGCTTCCACATCCTTCATATAGTAAGGTGACCAGAACTGGACACAGTACTCCAAGTGTGGCCTAACCAGAGTTTTATAGAGCTGCATCATTACATCGTGACTCTTAAACTCTATCCCTCGACTTACGAAAGCCAACATCCCATAACTTTTCTTAACTACCCTGTCTACCTCTGAGGCAACATTCAGGGATCTGTGGACATGTACCCCCAGATCCGTCTGCTCCTCCACACTACCAAGTATCCTGCCATTTACTTTGTACTCTGCCTTGGAGCTTGTCCTTCCAAAGTGTACCACCTCACACTTCTCTGGGTTGAACTCCATCTGCCACTTCTCAGCCCACTTCTGCATCCTATCAATGTCTCTCTGCAATCTTTGACAATCCTCTACACTATCTACAACACCACCAACCTTTGTGTCATCTGCAAACTTGCCAACCCACCCTTCTACCCCCACATCCAGGTTGTCAATAAAAATCACAAAAAGAGGTCCCAGAACAGATCCTTGTGGGACACCACTAGTCAGAACCCTCCAATCTGAATGTACTCCCTCCACCACGACCCTCTGCCTTCTGCAGGCAAGCCAATTCTCAATCCACCCGGCCAAACTTCCCTGGATCCCATGCCTTCTGACTTTCTGAATAAGCCTATCGTGTGGAACCTTGTCAAATGCCTTACTAAAATCCATGTAGATCACATCCACTGCACTACCCTCCTCTATATGCCTGGTCACCTCCTCAAAGAACTCTTAGCAGTCTTGTTAGACACGATGTGCCCTTCACAAAGCCATGCTGACTGTCCCTGATCAGACCATGATTCTCCAAATGCCCATGGATCCTATCTCTAAGAATCTTTTCCAACAGCTTTCCCACCACAGACGTAAGGCTCACTGGTCTATAATTACCCGGACTATCCCTACTATCTTTTTTGAACAAGGGGACAACATTTGCCTCCCTCCAATCCTCCAGTACCATTCCCGTGGACAACGAGGACATAAAGATCCTAACCAGAGGCTCAGCAATCTCTTCCCTCACCTTGTGGAGCAGCCTGGAGAATATTCCATCAGGCCCCGGGGTCTTATCCATCCAAATGTATTTTAACAACTCCAACACCTCCTCTGCCTTAATATCAACATGCTCCAGAACATCAACTTCACTCATATTGTCCTCACTGTCATCAAGTTCCCTCTCATTGGTGAATACTGAAGAGAAGTATTCATTGAGGACCTCACTCACTTCCACAGCCTCCAGGCACATCTCGCCAAGGCCTTCTCATGCCTCCTTCTTGCTCTCCTCAGCCTCTTCTTAAGCTCCTTTCTTGCTTCCCTATATTCCTTAATAGACCCATCTGATCCTTGCTTCCTAAACCTCATGTATGCTGCCTTCTTCCACCTGACTAGATTCTCCACCTTACTTGTCACCCATGGTTCCTTCACCCTACCATTCTTTATCTTCCTCACCGGAACAAATTTATCCCTAACATCCTGCAAGAGATCCCTAAACATGACCACATGTCCATAGTACATTTCCCTGCAAAAACGTCATCCAAATTCACATCTGCAGGTTCTAGCCTTATAGCCTCATAATTTGCCATTCCCCAATTAAAAATTTTCCTGTCCTCTCTGATTCTATCCTTTTCCATGATAATACTAAAGACCAGGGAGCGATGGTCACTGTCCCCCAGATGCTCACCCACAGAGAGATCTGAGACCTGATGACCCGGTTCGTTACCTAGTACTAGATCTAGTATGGCATTCTCCCTGGTCGGCCTGTCAACATACTGTGACAGGAATCCATCCTGGACACACTTAGCAAACTCTGCCCCATCTAAACCCTTGGAACTAATCAGGTGCCAATCAATATTAGGGATGTTAAAGTCACCCATGATAACAACCCTGTTATTTTTGCACCTTTCCAAAATCTGCCTCCCAATCTGCTCCTCGGTATCTCTGCTGCTACCAGGGGGCCTATAGAATACCCCCAATAGAGTAACTGCTCCCTTCCTGTTCCTGACTTCCACCCATATTGACTCAAAAGAGGATCCTGCTACATTACCCATCCTTTCTGGAGCTGTAATAGTATCCCTGACCAGTAATGCCACCCCTCCTCCCCTTTTTCCGCCCTCTCTATCCCTTTTAAAGCACTGAAATCCAGGAATATTGAGAATCCATTCCTGCCCTGGTGCCAGCCAAGTCTCTGTAATGGCCACTACATCATAATTCCATGTATGTATCCAAACTCTCAGTTCATCACCTTTGTTTCTGATGCTTCTTGCATTGAGGTACACACATTTCAGCTCTTCTACCTTACTGTCTTTACACCCTTTATTCTACTTCTCTTTCCTCAAGCCCTCTCTATATGTCAGATCTGGCTTTACTCCATGCACTTCTTCCACAGCTCTATCGCTCTGGGTCCCGTCCCCCTCGTAAATTAGGTTAAACCCTCCTGAATCATGCTAGCAAAACTACCTGCAAGGATATTGCTCCCCCTCGAGTTCAGGTGCAACCCATCCAATCTGTACAGGTCCCACCTTCCCCAGAAGAGATCCCAATGATCCAAAGATCTAAAACCCTGCTCCCTGCACCAACTCCTCAGCCACACATTCAACTGCCATCTCCTCCAATTCTTACCATCACTGTCACATAGCACTGGCAGCAATCCTGAGAACGCCAGCCTTGAGGTCCTGTTCTTCAGCCTTCTGCCTAGTTCCCGAAACTCACACTTCAGGACCTCATCCTAACTAACGTTTCTAGTGTTAGTTAGAAACTGTTCGGCAATGGTTTTCTGCCCCAATTAAGTGGCATAGTGACCCAAAATAAGCAAAGGGAATTTGAGCTATTTCCAATTAGTTCTTTAAGAGTTGTCCCAAATAAGCAGCTATCCTGATTTAATCTGGCCCTATTAGCCAAAATGCACTGTATATCCAGTATGTATAAATCTATAAAGGTAGTTCCCTCTCTGTTTTTTATATTTAAAGATATATATACATATCTTTATTAAAAAGTTCAGCTATCCCAGAGTGCTTTTAACTAGCAATTCTACATATTGGGGAGACCCAATGTAGGCTGGGAGAAAGTTTCGCTGAACACCTGCACTCTGTCCGCCAGAGAAAGCAGGATCTCCCAGTGGCCACACATTTTAATTCCACATCCCATTCCCATTCTGATACGTCTGTCCATGGCCTCCTCCACTGTCAAGATGAGGCCACACTCAGGTTGGAGGAACAACACCTTATATTCTGTCTGGGTAGCCTCCAACCTGATAGCATATACCCCATCATTCATTCATCCATCCATCCATCCATCCATCCTCCTCCCTCTGTCCTTCTCACTATAACTCCTTGCCCGTTCTCTGGGCTCCCCTCCCCCTTTCTCTCTCCCTAGACCTCCCATCCCATGACCCTCTCCCTTCTCCAGCCTTGTATCCCTTTTGCCAATCAACTGTCCAGCTTTTAGCTTCATCCCTCCCCCTCCTGTCTTCTCCTATCATTTTGGATCTCCCCCCTCCCCCTCCCACTTTCAAATCTCTTACTATCTCTTCCTTCAGTTTGTCCTGATGAAGGGTCTCGGCCCGAAACGTCGACTACCTCTTCCTATAGATGCTGCCTGGCCTGCCGTGTTCACCAGCATTTTTTGTGTGTGTTATTTGAATGATCATATTTGATACTGTAGCTCTAGGTATGTTTTGTTTTCTTTGCATTGTTTCCTCTTATCAAACAGTGGTATTTATCTGTGGAACAGTTACACAATTCTATTTTGTGTCATTGTGAAGCAGTTCTTCATTTTTTTGTGGCTGTCATTGCAAATCCAGCCAGATTTCATTTCTGGGAGAAGCCAAAATGAAGTGCAGTGGGACTTTGAACCCATTTAGTGTACTGTCCAGTTTATAGTTCAAGTTCAGTATTGTGATATCAGAATCAATGTCAATACCCAATCTGAATTGTGTATACTGTTTATGGCACTGTTCATCACCAAGGCTTCAATAATATGACAAGTCTGTTCACAAGCAGATGCAATCATTCTTACTTAAACTTAGAAAAAAATACTAATTACCATCTTTTTACAAGCAGATTCTATTTCTGATACTGCAGGGGGCAGTGCATGATTTTTTTAATTAAGATTAGGACCTTGCTGTACTCTGCCTAAATTATTCTTGATTGTCCCTTTTTTTGGTTAGGGAGCAAATTATTAAGGTACTTTTCTGTAGCAATTTTCAACAGCTTGGGATATCTGAATGTTAAAGTAGAATCACTGCTGTATTACAAGGAAGCAGCAGTCATTTGTGCAATTTGCAAGCTTTGTCCGAAGGGAAATGAGTATTTTGTTACTTGAGAAATCCTGGCTAGGGCACTGGTACGTTTACGCTTATAATTTATGGGGCCAGTGTTTATTGCCCATTCCCCATGTGCTCCAGAGAAAGTGGCAGTGAACTGTATCATCGAATTGCTGCAGTGCCCCTGTAAATCTACTGATGGTTGTACAGGGAGTCCCAGGATTTAGACCTAGGTATAAAGGAATACCTCTCATCTTTCAGTTGGATGCTGCTACTTAAAGGAGAATCTAGAAAGGGTACCATTCCTTTCTTCCGGCCACATTCAAGCTTCTAAGTAGTCGATATAACCCATTGGTGTTCGTCTCTCATAGCTCCTGCCTTTCACGTGTAGTGTAGCTACTAAGCCTGGTGGAACTGTTTCTAGTGACTGGAGAAGGGGTAATGGCGGGTTACTGGCACCTTAAAAGTAGTTGCTTCGGGTAGATGGGACTCATCAGCCATGGTTAGCAGCTCATCTAGGAGAAAGAAAACTGGTCTCAAACCTCCAATTCCTTGTATCTACAGCGACTCATGGGGAATGCTTCGGGAGTACATCACAGAGGAAAAAAATCCAGAGCTCGAGTCCTTTAGGCAGTTCTACGTTGAGTTCAATGCTGAACTGGCAACTCCTGCTGATGCCAAACTATCAGATTCTGTCATTCCTTTGACTTCATCAGCTGCGTGGAGAGGGGTTAGTTTGCTTCATAGGCAACAGCTTGCTTGCTTTCCATACTGCCCTGCCTTGCAAATCATGTTGACAGCAAGGATGGAATGTCCGTGGCAGGCTGTAGGTTGATGAAAATGAGGGGCAAATTAAAATGGAAGAGGATAATTGTGTTCTCAATAGTCAATGAAGATTCAGTGGTCCAAAGGAGATGCTTCTGTGCTGCGTGACTCTGTGACAATTGGAGAATAGGAATCACCTCTGGACATTCAAGTATTGAAGTATGGATATTTACTTGAACTTATGCTGGAGAAACGTACCAGCTACCTGGCGCTCATGACTACATTAAAAGCTTCAGCATTGTCACATTGAAAAACCTAAGACTGAATATGGCCACACGCTGTGTTGTGTATAATGACTTGGGCTATTTGTTGCTATTTGCAAAGGTTGTTAAAAGAAAATTAATTTAATCCACTTCTCTTGGAAACCATACACTAATCTTAATGTAAAGGAAAAAAATTGTTTTGCATGAGGTAAAGAGTCTAACAATACATTAATTTTTTGTAATGTTTAAACTTTTCCAGTGTCACAACATGTAGACTGGCATATGCAAAATAATGGAATTTTTATCTTTAGTATTTTGGCTGGTATCTTAATTTTATATTGAAATATTTATCCTGTGAAATATTTAAAATTTAGAATTCCTAGATTGCTGATTTAATTCAATGTATGTGTGTGTGTTAGCATCAATGCTGGTTATTAGGGATGTCTGTAAGAGATGCTACTGCACAACTGATTGACGGATCAAAACCATACCAGAGATCTTTGGATTTGGCAAAGCACTTTCTGTTGTGTCAGTAATGTATGCTTTTACAATGCTTATAAAAAGTATTCACACCCCCCTTGGAAGTTTTCATGTTTTTTAGTTTTACAACATTGAATCACAGTTGATTTAATTTGACTTTTTTGACATTGATCAACAGAAACAGTCTATTCCGTGTCAAAGCGAAAACAGATCTCGACGAAATGATCTAAATTAAATTCAAATATAGATTAAATCTAAATGAAATAAAAATATAAAACACAAAATAGTTGATTGCATAAGTATTCACCCCCTTCACATTGGTATTTAGAGTTGTCATAGGTATCTTGGTCCCCTTCTTGCATGATCACTCAGTTTTTGAGGATGGCCTGCTCTCGGCAGATTTACAGCTGTGCCGTATTCTTTCCATTTGTTGATGATTGACATAACTGTATTGCGAGGGAAGTTCAGTGATTTGAAAATTTTCTTAAATCCATCTCCTGACTTGCGCTTTTCAAGAACTTTTTTGCTGAATTGCTTGGAGTGTTCTTTTGTCTTCATGGTGTAATTTTTGCCAGGATACTTACTCATCAGCAGTTGGAACTTCCAAATACAGGAGTATTTTTACTACAATCAATTAAAACACCTTGACTGCACACAGGTCTTAAAAACAGATCTCCATTTAACTAATTATGTGAATTCTAAAGCCAATTGGTTGCTCCAATGATGATTTGGTGTCATATTAATGGGTGGGGGGTGGTGAATACTTATGCAATCAATTATTTTGTGTTTTATATTTGTAATTAATTTAGATCACTTTGTAGAGATCTGTTTTCACTTTGACACGAGAGTCTTTTTATGTTGATCACTGTCAAAAAAGCCAAGTTAAACCGATTGTGATTCAACGTTGTAAGACAATAAAACATAAAAACTTCCAAGGGTTTGAATACTTTTTATAGGCACTGTATTTACAACTGAGCCACAGTTACTGATTATTTTTCCCTTCAAGTTCATTAGAAAAGTATCACTTGATGCCTTGGCACATTTCCAACAATTTGCAGTGCACCAGTGTTGTCTGACAATAGACTCTCTCAAATTGCATTCTTTTATAGTTTCCTCTACAATTTAATCACACAAAAGTAAAATTGGAAACTATTGACACTGTTTGTGGAAATATTCTGAATAAATGTTAGTCTTGAAATGTGATGATTTGCAATGCACCTTTATTCCACCCACATGAACCCAACACAAAATTAATATTTTCTTGCTCCTAACAGCTCTAAAGGAACTTTAGTAAGCTGTTTTGCCATGGTTTACTCATCTATGTATTGAAAGGAAATCATACAAAGTGGAAAAACTTGATGAAATTTTGAAATTTTTGAAAAGATCTGTTGCAGTAACTATACATTTTGAAATGAACTTTGCAAGCAATAAAATTTTGAAGATCAAAAAATATGTAGATGGTTATAATTGCTCCTGGATAGTAATTGCTATTTAATCATGAAGATATTAAATCAGAAATGAGATTAAATCACTTATGCGTATTTTGTTTTACTTCTTGGATACATGTTATAGCATAAACCAATAAGGTATAGGAGCAGAATAAGGCCCATTGAGTCAGCTCTGCTATTTCATCATGGCTGATCCATTTCCCTCTCATCCCCAATATCTTGCCCTTCATGCTCTGACTAATCAAGAATCTATCAACCTCTTTCTTAAATATAAAGTTCAAAGTAAAATGTACTATCAGAGGACATATAATCCTGAGATTCTTTTTCTGCAGGCGTACTTAGCAAATCTATAGAATGATAACTATAAACTGTAAACAACTGTGCAAATGCAGACATAAATAGTAATAAATAACAATATAACATGTCCTTAAATGAGCGTAGCTATCCCCTTTTGTTCAAGAGTCTGGTTGAGGGGAAGTAACTGTTCTTGATGAACCTGGTGGTGCAAGTCCTGAGACACCTATGCCACCTTCTTCTGACTTTTAAGATGGCTGTTCAATTTAAAGGTGCACTACCACCACCAACTGGACTGGACTGTGGTGTAGAGAGTTGGGAAATAAAACCCCTACTAGTCCTCTATCTTCCTGCTAATTTTTGCGCTGTTCTATGTCCTCTCTTTGGCTTTTATATAGGCTTTGACTTCTCTTGCATCATCCTGCCTTTAGAATACTACTTCTTCTTTGGGATATGTCTATCCCATGCCTTCCAAATTGCTTCCAGAAACTCCAGCCAATGCTGCTCTGCCATCATCCTTGCTAGTGTTCCCTTCCAATTAATTTTGGCCAGTTCCTCACTCATTTCTCTATAATTCCTTTTACTCCACTGTAATGCTGATACATTTAACTTTGTGTCTCTGCTGTGCATCTAACTTTGTGTTTGTAGTTGTTTCATTAAATCATTTGAGCTCTAGGCTCTTCATGAGGAACAAATTTGGGGGAAGCGGATGATGTTTGGTTTGCAGAGTCAGTTCTTTGCTGAAGCCATATGCCAAAATAACAGGGTGATGCACCTGAAACTCAGTGGGGGGGGGGGGGGAATACATGGCCTATTGAAATTAATAGGTTAGATTGTAGGTTTGAATTGGTGTGTTCATCTTCCTGATGGAGCTTTGTATTACAAATTTTGTTTGAAAACAATTTTACATAACTTGCACAGGATTGATCCTGCTGCCTATACAGGGCTGCCATACTGTTGAAGTCACCTTCAGAAGGGGTATTAAATGGAGTACTTGTCTGATCTCAATAGGCATAAAAGAACACACAGCACTATGTTCATGAAAACCAGGTTCATCCATGTGAGGAGTGAATATTGGCTAGACTTCAACATTTTTGAATGTAACATGTAAATTGACTGAGCTAGTTTTGAATCTCACTGATAACATTATTAACAATTGATACGTACAGTTGTACAATTTAACTTTATGGTATTTAAAATAAAATTTGTTAGAAGCAACTGGGCATGTGTAGGTATCTTCCATGTGCTCTGGTTTCCCCTCACATTCTAAAGCTGTGTGGGTTAATTGGAACTGAACTGTGGTAGAATTGATGGGAATGCCAAGTTGGGAATGTTAATTTACCACCATAGACTTGATATGCCAACTGGCTTATTCCTGTCATAAGAAAATATTATTTCTGAGGGATATTCGACTGGAATGCAATCCAGGCACAGCCTTTTATAAATACTTTAAAGTGAATGGTTGTTCCATTGTCCTTTATGGTTACAATTTGTATTTTTAAATTAAGAACTAAGTCGCAATATTTGTTTAAAAGTTTCATTGGCAATTCTTACTCTGAGTTGATCTGGGTTTTGACTATGTTTTTTTTATTTTGTCAGTTACCCCGAGAATGAAAAATAGATCTAAACATCAAAATAACTACTATTGCACGCTGCAGCTCAACCTCATGAAATTAACTCCGATTTTGAAGTTCGTAAATACCAAGTCTTCAAGTTGCATTTAAGGAAGTAACGGACTCCAAAGTCTTTTCAGATCCCTGTATTCCAGTAGTTTGTCAGTACTAATTGAGGAAATAATGGTCATTTATGAAATATTTTTCTTGGTCAACATGAGCAGGCTTAAAGGCTGAGTATGACTCCTTCTTTTATTTACAATTTTTCCTTCCCATTGTATGAGGCATAGATAGAAGAAGAGATGTGCTTTTCAATTTCACACCCCTACCAACCCCGTATAATAAAACTCCTATAATCCCTTTGCCGACTAATTAGAAATCCTGGTTGATTCCCGCACTCTTAACGGTCAGGCGTTCACTCCATCTTGCAGAATGGGACCCCGATTCTTGCATACCCTTTCAAAATTCGAGCCTTGGCACCTGAACTTGAGACTCACTTGGTTTGTTCTCCGTGAAATGTATTGGGGCCTATGCTCCCTTAAAATTTAGCAAGTTCAATGGAAACAATTACTCCACTGTGTCCTGGGGCTCCCTGGTTAACAAGAGTTTGCTGCATTTGAAGACCACTGTAGGAGTGTGAGGTGGGGTGATCTCTAACACAACTCCTGTTCAGGTACTGTGACCTCCGCAGACGACTGCAGAATGCCGGACCCTCTTCCTTTCCCTCCCAGTTCTCTTTTGCATATTTGACCTTCCCTTTCAATGGCACCAGAACGTTTGCATTCCTGTCACTGGATCTCTTCGTATTTCTCTCATTCGGAGTTTAGCATTCAAGTCACTGTAGAAAGTTATCGTATATACTTTGTGTTATTAGCTTTTATGTTCCGCTACGCCCGTAACATTTTCTGGTTGTCGAAAGGAATGATCAGTCAAGTGGTATTCCTGAGGTGGCGTGATACGGCCGCTTCGCTGTAGCCACGGCGACCGCACACTGGTCAGCTTCGGGCCGTTTCCTTCACACGGCGGATTTGCTCGCAATCTTCTCCCGGCATCAGAGGGCAAAGCAACGGCGCCTGAGGTAAGGGTTTTGTGCTCCCGTGGCCCAAGCTGACTCGCTGTATTTAAAAGTGTCTGTTCACACTTTTAAATTAGTAAAATGTAATCAAATTTTAGCTTTGATGTTGTGTTGTCTTGGCAACGGGGCAGAAAGCCTACGCGGCTGGGCGGGCTGTCGCCCCTGACAACGGACGCTTCACTTGGGATTGGGCGGCCTGTCGCCCTTAGCAACACGCAGAGACCAGCCTGGTTTGAGTGAGTCTGGGAAGTTGCGGAAGTCTCGGTCACTGTGAGTATAAATTGGACAGTATTGTTAGCAAATGGGGTACTTCCCATTCGTTATAATGTACCTTCGGATGTATTTTCTAAAAAAAAACTCCTGACGAAGGGTCTCGGCCCGTAACGTCGACTGTACCTCTTCCGAGAGATGCTGCCTGGCCTGCTGCATTCACCAGCAACTTTGTGTGTTGCTTGAATTTCCAGCATCTGCAGAATTCCTAGTGTTTACGAAATATGATAGTTACTTTAAAACCGCAAACACGAGGAAATCTGCAGATGCTGGAATTTCAAGCAACACACATGAAAGTTGCTGGTGAACGCAGCAGGCCAGGCAGCATCTCTAGGAAGAGGTACAGTCGACGTTTCGGGCCGAGACCCTTTGTCAGGACTAACTGAAGGAAGAGCTAGTAAAAGATTTGGAAGTGGGAGGGGGAGAGGGAAATCCGAGATGATAGGAGAAGACAGGAGGGGGGAGGGATGGAGCCAGGAGCTGGACAGTTCACGCTCTGAAACTTTTCGATGATTTTAAGTTCCCTGGCCCCCACCGCTTTATTTTCACCATGGATGTCCCGTCCCTATATACTTCCGTCCCCCATCAGGAAGGTCTCAAAGCTCTACGCTTCTTTTTGGATTCCAGACCTAACCGGTTCCCCTCTGCCACCACTCTGCTCCGTCTAGCGGAATTAGTCCTTACTCTTAATGATTTCTCCTTTGGCTCCTCCCACTTCCTCCAAACTAAAGGAGTAGCTATGGGCATCCGTATGGGTCCTAGCTATGCCTGCCTTTTTGTTGGCTTTGTGGAACAATCTATGTTCCAAACCTATTCTGGTATCTGTCCCCCACGTTTCCTTCGCTACATCGGCGACTGATTTGGCGCTGCTTCCTGAACGCATGCTGGGCCCGTTGACTTCATTATCTTTGCCTCCAACTTTCACCCTGCCCTCAAGTTTACCTGGTCCATTTCCGACACCTCCCTTCCCTTTCTAGATCTTTCTGTCTCTGTCTCTGGAGACAGCTTATCTACTGGTGTCTACTATAAGCCTACTGACTCTCACAGCTATCTGGACTATTCCTCTTCCCACCCTGTCTCTTGCAAAAATGCCATCCCCTTCTCGCAATTCCTCAGTCTCCGCCGCAACTGCTGTCAGGATGAGGCTTTTCATTCCAGGACGAAGGAGATGTCCTCCTTTTTTAAAGAAAGGGGCTTCCCTTCCTCCACCATCAACTCTGCTCTCAAACGCATCTCTCCCATTTCACGCACATCTGCTCTCACTCCATCTTCCCGTCACCCCACTAGGAATAGGGTTCCCCGGTCCTCACCTACCACCCCACCAGCCTCCAGGTCCAACATATTATTCTCTGTAACTACCGCCACCTCCAATGGGATCCCACCACTAAGCACTTCTCCCCCCCCCCCCCGCTTTCCGCAGGGATCGCTCCCTACGCGACTCCCTTGTCCATTCGTTCCCCGCATCGATCTCCCTCCTGGCACTTATCCTTGTAAGCGGAACAAGTGCTACACATGCCCTTACGCTTCCTCCATCACATCATTCAGGGCCCCAGACAGTCCTTCCAGGTGAGGCGACACTTCACCTGTGAGTCGGCTGGGGTGATATAATGCGTACGGTGCTCCCGATGCGGCCTTCTATAGATTGGCGAGACCCGACGCAGACTGGGAGATCATTTCGCTGAACACCTACGCTCTGTCCGCCAGAGAAAGCAGGATCTCCCAGTGGCCACACATTTCAATTCCACGTCCCATTCCCATTCTGATATATCTATCCACGGCCTCCTCTACTGTAAAGATGAAGCCACACTCAGGTTGGAGGAACAACACCTTATATTCCATCTGGGTAGCCTCCAACCTGATGGCATGAACATTGACTTCTCAAACTTCCGCTAATGCCCCACCTCCCCCTCGTACCCCATCCGTTATTTATTTATATACACACATCCTTTTTCTCTCTCTCTCCTTTTTCTCCCTCTGTCCCTCTCACTATACCCCTTGCCCATTCTCTAGACTTCCCCCTCCACCTTTTCTTTCTCCCTGGGCCTCCTGTCCCATGATCCTCTCATATCCCTTTTGCCAATCACCTGTCCAGCTCTTGGCTCCATCCCTCCCCCTCCTGTCTTCTCCTATCATTTTGGATCTCCCCCTCCCCCTCCCCCTCCCACTTTCAAATCTCTTGCTAACTCTTCTTATATTAGTCCTGACGAAGGGTCTCGGCCCGAAACATCGACTGTACCTCTTCCTAGAGATGCTGCCTGGCCTGCTGCATTCACCAGCAAGTTTTATGTGTGTTATTCACTCTCCAAGATCATCCTCACCGCAGCTTTTTGCTTTATGTTTCTACAGTGCACAAGTGAAAGAAAATACCGTAAAGACTGGAAATTAATGGTGCAAATGCAGAGTGCCCTGAATGACACTCATCAGATGTTCTACAAAATATATTGTCAGGAAACTTTTGGGAATTCCAGCTAACCAGGGAAAGCTTGGCCCAAATATGGGATTCTGGATACTTTAAGACAGAGTTAATGGATGTGATTCTGGCAGGATTATTCTGGGTGTTACACTTAAGAGTAACACTTGCTGTCGTGAAAGCTGTTATCAGTGGGGTAAAGGGATGAGGAGTGCTTAAGAAACACGAGTCGGAAGAATGGTACGTTCGGGTAAATATGAGAAAATTAAGGAATATGGTGGGGTTGGGGGAAATGAATCGTGGAAGCAAATCCTGGAAGGAACTTAAGAACATAAGACATAGATTTTGACCTTTAAGTGTTAGGGAGCTGAAAGTAATTTCGATCAGAAAGCATGAATGCAATTTAAGAAAGGATGGAGAGAATAGGGTTGCAGGCTTTAGACTGGTTGGAGTTTACAGATGATCAGTGCAAGCTCTGTAAGGAGTGTATTCATTAGGGCTGGAAGAGAGAACATGTTGTATTGGGTTCCAGGAAGAAAGAGATGAATATGTTTTTGTATGACAGGGATTGAACTCTGATCATTGATTAATTCAATTATTTTTCATCAATCATTTGAAGGACTCAGTGAAATGTTAATTTTAAACAATGCACGATTACCGAGCTCCATAACCCTGCAATTACACGGTTCAGAAAAAATATGGCACATCTTCATAATTTATTTCGGTATTGTGTCTACTCAATGAATAGAAAAATTGTCATTGATTTACTTAGAAGCATTATTTTATTTATAGCTTCTAGAAATACGAGGAAGTTCTTGGAAATGTGTGATGAAGGTTTAGAAGATGTATCCCTGGTTAATCCTGCTGATCAAATGTTTGCCAACAGCAGACCCACTGAGAAAGTGTGTAAACAAATAGAAGAGCAAACAGGTACACAAAAAAAGAGTTGATTTTACAATATACGTCTTAAGTCAGAATGTACCACTCCCTGTGTGAAATATCTTAAGCTTGAGGGTGACTACCGGCTGAAATGAGCAATTCATGATGCGCTCAGGCTCTTCAATAGAGCCGAGATCTGATATCCTCCAGATAAAAACACTTCCTGTATGCACAGTTGTCCAGGACATGAAATATGTCATGCAAGTCCATATATTCTAGGTATCTGAGGTTCCTGTATTGCCTCTATTTATTTAGGATACCATTTGAACTCTATTTGCAATATATAGTACATAATAAACTGTTACTATTAAATTATTCCTGTTTTACTTAACTTGAGCTACTTTCTTTAAACTAATGTTTGCTTAATCTCTTTGAAGTTCTGTTTCTCAAGAATGCTTCTCCTGTACAAGACTCTGGATCCCATATTCCACTCACCAGGGTTGTGCCTCCTGCTTTCCTTTCACTCACTGGGACGCTGCCACCTCTCCACACCTCCTTGCATGGTTACCAAAGCTCTGCTTCCAAGCTTGCTTTAAATTCACAAGGGCTTTATCTCCCACTTTCCTTTATTTGAGATGCAGACACTCTTTGAAGTTTGTCTGCTGAGGGTCACAGTATCCTGTCCCAACACCCACATAACACATCACTTACCCATAGTTTAATTAGAACATAGAATATAAAACAGTACAGCTCAATGTGGGCCCTTTGGCCAACAGTGTTGTGCTGACCATTTAGCCTCCTCCATGATCAATCTAATCATTCCTTCTTACATGGCCCATAATTCTCCACTTTTTCTTTCAGCCATGTCCCTAAGTTTCTTAAATGTCCCTAAGTTTCTTAAATGTCACCCGCTACCATCACACTCAGCAGTGCATTCCAGGTACCAACCCCTTGTGGCTCTTGAACTCAATCCTTCTACTAATGCAGGCCAACATACCATATGCCTTCTTAATTTATATGGCAACTTTGAGGGATCTATGGACCTGGACCCGGAGTTCTCTCTGTTCTTCCACACTGCCAAGAATCCTGCCATTAACCTCGTAATCTGCCTTTGTTCAACCTTCCAGCTTTTCTGGATTGAACTCCACCTGCCACTTCTCAGCCCAGCTCAACATCCAGTCTGTGTCCCTTTGTGACCTATAACAACATTATCTACACATCGCCAACCTTCATGCCACCTGCAAATACACCAGTCCACCCCTCCACCTACTCATCCATGACATTTATAACAATCACAAAGAGCCGGTGTCCCAAAACAGTTTCATATGGAATACCGCTAGTCAAGGACCTCCAGGCAAAGTACGCTCCATCTACTATCATCCTCTGCCTTCTGTGCCAGCTCTGAATGTTTGCAGCCGTGTTTCCATGAACTCCATGTCTCATGACTTTTTGGGTGAACTTTCCTTGAGGAACCTTGTCAAACGGTTTACTAAAATCCATATACACCACAAACACTGCTCTCCTTCTTCAATTTGTGTCGTTACTTCCTTGAAAAAGTCAGTAAGGCTTGTGTGGCATAGCCTGCTCCCCTCAAAGCAACGCTGACTATCCCCAATAAGACTGTGCTTCTCCAAATGCTCATAAATCCAGTCCGTAAGAATCCCCTCCATTAGTTTGCTCACGACTGATGTAAGGCTCACTAGTCTATAATTCCCAGGATTATCCCTATTACTTTTCTTGAACAAAGGAACATCATTTCGTACTCCAATCATCTAGTACTATTCCTGTGGCCAGTGAGGATACAAAGATCATCAATCTCTTCTCTTGTTTTCCTTAGTAACTTGGGGTATATCCTGTCCAGCCCCAGGGACTTATCTATCATAATGTTTTTCAGAAGCTCCAACACTGCCGGTTTCTTTAGATAAGATTAGCTTTATTTGTCACATGTACATTGAAACATAAAGTGAAATATGTCAATCGTGCTGGAGGCAATCCACAGATGTCGACACACTTCTGACACCAACACATCATGCTCACAACTTACTAACCCAAATCATACATCTTTTGAATGTGTGAGGAAAGCAGTGCACCAGGACCAACCAGTGCAATCATGGAGAAAACATACAACTCTTTACAGCCAGCAGTGGGAATCTAACCCTGATCAGCAATTGCTGGGACTGTAAAGCAATGCACTAATGGCTATGGCACTGTGTCACTCCTTGACACACTCCAGTACATTAGCCTGTGCTTGCTGACCTCACATTTTTCAAAGCCCCTCTCCCTGTTAAACACTGAAGCAAAGTATCCATTAAGAACCTCTTCCTCTTCTGACTGCAGGTGCATGTTTCCTCCTTTATTCCTGAGGGGTCCAACCCTCACTCTTCATCCTCCTATTCTTCACGCACCTATAGAATGCCTTAAGGTTTTCTCTAATTCTATTTGCCATGGCCTTCTCATGTCCCCTTCCAGCTCTTCAAAATCCTATCCTAATATACTTTCTGCTTGGCTTATAACTCTCAAGAGCCCCGTCTGATTTTTTGCTTCCTAAGTCTTAAGATAACTTCCAAACATTAAGTATCCACCATAAACCTTAAGCATCTTCTTGACTAAATGTTCCATCTCTTTTGTATACCATGGTTCCTTCACCCTATAATCCTTTGTCTGTTTCAGTGGGCAACCCTATCCAGAATTCATGCAAGTGCTCCCAAAGCAATCTCCATATTTCTGCTGTGCATTTTCATGACAACATCTGCTCTGAATTTATGCTCCCAAGTTCCTGCCTAATACCACTATAATTATCCCTTCCCAGTTAAATACTCTCCAATACCATCTGCTCCTGTTCCTATCCAGGCTACGGTAAAGGTCAGGGGGTTGTGGTCACTGTCTCCAATATGGTCCCCAACTATGAGATGTCACTACTAGATTCATGGCTAGCACCAGATCCAGCATGGCTTCTCCTCTAGTTGGCTTGTCCTCATACTGTGTCAAGAATCCTTCCTGGACACACCTAACAAATTATATCCCATCTAAACCTTTTGCACAGAGTAGGTGCCAATCAATATTTGGGAAGTTGAATGACAAACACCATGTTATTTTTGAACCTTTCCAAAATCTACCTGCTTATCTGCTGTTCTGTGACCCTGAATTGGATATAGAAATAAAGCAATTTTTTTCCATTCAGTTAACTTATTGTAGATCTGGAAATGAACTGCATTTACTTGCATTCCATATCTTTGGCAAAATCCTTCAGGAAGACTGGTGAAAAATTATCAGCTTAGAAAGCAGTTAATCATCAGACTGCATTACATAAATAATTTATTATTTAAATTTCCTTGATATGATGCAGTAACAGATAGAGTGGTTCATAAGTGGTACAATATTAAACAGAACACTAATCACAAAATAATTTAATGCTTTGGGCCAACATAAGTATATTATAGCAAAAGATTACGAGCTAAGTGGATTTCAAAATGGATTTTATATTAATGCAGATGAAGAACCTACTTTGCACATAAAGAACTTAAGCAACTTGAAAGCAAATGAAAACCACAGTTATGCTTTTCTTTCCTTAGAGTCCAATCAAACCTCTGAACAGATATTGGATATATGCGACTGTTTTGGTAGAGAGCCAGAATTTGAGGGAAGTGAGAAGTCTGTCACCAAAGTCTGCACACAAGGTATGAAGTGCCAATATTGAAACTCAGTAGGAACCAGGATCAGAGCTTAAACGAGGAAAGTGACAATCATGATCTCTTTAAAACTAAATTGTTTAAAACTCCTTTAAACTGGTAAACTTGGAAATTCATTGGTGCAAGATGAGCAGATTGCTCTTTTGACCGTTGCTCCAATTAATAATCCAGCATGCTTCAAATTCATTATTTTGTGTGTTGCTACACAGTGAAATAAGTAATTTTCCAAGTGAATCTGGTAAATTTAAAGGGAGTTCAGGAAATCCAGGGATGGTCAGCAAGTGTATGAGCTGAAACACTCAGGTTTCCTCGGCTGCCTAAGTCTAGGGAAAAAAATCTCTAGCCCCATCAAACATGTCAGATTGAGGTGCAAGCCCACTGACACTCCGTTTGTGTGGATGCTGCGTG
Source organism: Mobula hypostoma (assembly GCF_963921235.1). Lineage (NCBI taxonomy): Eukaryota > Metazoa > Chordata > Chondrichthyes > Myliobatiformes > Myliobatidae > Mobula > Mobula hypostoma. Next base: position 46,859,778 of record NC_086108.1, on the reverse strand, counting down.
ATTCGTTACCCTGTTACAAACAAGTACAAAATAACAGACAGTACACCGCATACAATTAAACGATTTAGCTTTATAATTCTTAATTTGACTAAAAAATTAGTAAAGAAAAAGCAAAAAAAAGGCCCATTTTAATGAAACATTCTAATGTGCACAAGTTGGAGCTCATGGTTTCCCCTTCATCGATCCTCCTTCGATTTCCCCGGGCTTCATCAAATCATGGCCCTGCTCCAGGTCGAGTCCTACGACCTCTTCTCTCTTCATCTCCCGCTGAACAAAAGACCCAGCTCACACCGGTGTCAGGCACACAACACAAAAACACACTCTCTTCATTGGACGGCTCACATTCCAAAGCACCCCTTAGAACTAACCATAACTCAAACACTGCTTCTGCAGAAAGAACATTATATTAGCAGTGAAACCTTTCCCAGGGTGTTACATAACCTTTACGGTACATGTATTTGCTTCACAGCCTTTTCTTATCTTAATGGTCTTGTAGGTAATGATATTGCCTAGTTACAATTACCGAAATGGTTAACTGTTGTATGTTGAACATACCAATTTTGGAAAGGTATGAATTATTACATAACCATTCATCCAGCAGCTGAGCTAGATTGGAAATAGTGTAACACATGCAAAGTTCTGGAGGAGCTCAGCAGATCAGGCCGCATGTATGGAAATGAATAAAGAGCTGATGTTTCAGGGCGAAATCCTTCATCAGGACTGGAAAGGAAGAGGTTGGGGAAGATGCCAGAATGAGAAGGTGAGGGGCAGGGAAGGAGGATGAAGTAACAAGTTAGGAGGTGATAAGTAGAAAAGGCAATGGGCTGGAGAAGAAGGAATCTCATAGGCGAGGAGAGTGGATTATGGGAGAAAGGAAAGGAGGGGTCACTGGGGGAGATGATTGGTTCTGTTGTTGATCTTTAATGGAGGGTGAACATGGGATTGGTTGTGATTTCTCAGAATGGTGGAGTTGAGGATGTCTCATATCTGATGAATATTGTCTCATTTACCCTTGATATTATGTTCTATTTCTCAACCTGAGAAAATATGGGAAATTCACAGTATATTATTTTAAATGTGGAATTTACATCATTAAAAACTAATGATCCACTGCAATTTACTGACTCACAATACAAGAACAAATGAAATAGACAGGTAAGTTATATAGCCTGTTAATGTTGCTGTACTCTTCTGATGTTTTATTTTAATTCAACTTTACTGTTTTAAACCCACCTAACCTTGAGTACCCTAAAGTACAAAATTTATTGGATTCACTGCCTTCATGATTGAGAATCCACAGATTCTTGGATCTCTGAATGAAGAATTTCCTTGTATTCTTAATCCAATATATTCCACTACATATGATGAAACCATGCTTCAGGTTTTAGCCTGGAGAAGCAACACCTTAGCAATCATTTTCACGCTCCTTATTATCTGATGTTATAGCAAAGTCACCTCACATTTCTCTCAAAGAGTTATTGAACACTAGTGCACAGAAACAGACCCTGTGCCGAACCATTAATCTACCTTGTTCTATCGACCTGCAGCTGGATCATAAGCCGTACATACCTCTCCCATCCATGTATCTATCCAAATTTATCTTAAATTTTGAAATCAAACCCAGATCCACCACTTGCCCTGGCAGTTCATTCTACACTCACTATCCTCTGAGTGAAGAAAACCTCTCTCATTTTTCCCTTAAAAATTTCACTTTTCACCCTTAACTCATGACCTCTAGTTGTAGTCTCACTCAGTGGAAAAAGCTGTACTCCTTATAATTTTGCATACCTCCATCAAATCTCCCCTCAATCCTCAACATTCTAGGGAATAAAATACTAACCTATTCAACTTTTCCCAAGAACTTAGGTCTTCAAGTCTTGGCAACATACTTGTAAATTTTCTCTGCACTCTATCTTATTTACATCTTTCTTGTTGGTAGGTGACCAAAATTTCACACAATAATCTAAATTAGGCTTCACCAATGTCTTGTACAACTTCAACACAACATCTCAACTCCTGCACTCAATACATTGATTTATGAAGACCATTGTGCCAAATGCTTTCTTTATGAACCTATCTACCTATGATGTAACTTTCAAGGAATTGTGGATCTGTATTCCCAGATCCCCCTGTTCTGCTGCAGTCCTCAGTGCCCTACTGTTCACCATGTTAAACCTACCTCGTTTGCCCTCCCAAAGTGCAAACCTTACACTTGTTTGCATTAAATTACATCAGCCATTTTTCCAGCTGTTCCAGATCCCACTGCAAGTTTTAAGTCTTCTTTGCCATCCACTACAACCCCAATCTTGGTGTCATCTGTAAATTTGCTGATCCAGTTTACCACAAACAATAATAGATCCCTGCAGGACACCACTAGTCACAGGCCTCCAGTCAGAATGGCCACCATCTACTACCACTCTCTAGCTTCTCCCATGATGCTAATGTGTTAATCCAATCTACTACCTCATTTTGCGTGCCAAGAAATGTGTGACCTAATCAAAGCCCTTGCTGAAGTCCATGTAGACAACATCCATTGCCTTGCCATCATCAACTTTCCTGCTAAACTCCTCTAAAAACTCTACATGATTGGTTAAACATGACCTACCACTCACATAGCAATGTTGACTATCCCTAATCAGTCTGTCTATCTAAATACTTATATATCTGGTCCCTGAGAATACCTTTCAATAACTTTTCCACTACTGCTGTCAAGCTCATTGGCCTGTAGCTTCCTGGTTTATTCTTAGAGCCTTTCTTAAACAACAGAACAACATTAGCTATTCTCTAAACTTCTGGTATCCTCCAAACCATGGTTAAGGATGTTTTAAATATTGCTGCTGGGGCTCCTGCAATTTCTGAATTAACTTCCCATGGGGTCTGAGGGAATACCTTGTCAGGCCCTAGGAATTTATCCACCCTAATTTGCCTCAAGATAGCACCTCCTCCACTGTAATCTGTATCGGGTCTATGACCTTGCTGCTGCTTTGCCTCACTTCCATAGACCATTTACTCCTGAGTAAATACTTGAAACACCCTTTTACTGGGTGTTTACTCTGGAAATGCAGCTCATTAGCCCCACACCAACAGCCACTGGATTCTGCAGTGAGAAACCCACCTTTCTCAGGCTTCGTACGTCTAGGGTGTATCCAACTTTGGTCCTGTAAAGTCTATAAGGTTGGGATGTCTTGCCCACCCAAATCCCAGTTTGTGTGAACGCTATGTGATTTACTGCCACTGGCAAATAATTGCCTATTGGCAAGAAATAACAGGTCGTCATTGCATACAATTAATCATAAGTGTATTTAAGAATGTCAACTTAAGCAGTTATTAAAGGCAAGAAAGAAAAAAAACAAAAAGGGCTGATTATACTTCACATGTTCATATTATAGTCACGTGTACGATGGCTCTCAAATCTTGAACTTGTCTGTAAATTACGCACTGAACCCTCAGTCTACATGAAAGCACACACCACCTTCTGACGGTCGCTTGAAATCCACCTTGAACCAATGGGCTGTCCCACAGGGGTGGTAGTCCTTCCTCCTCAAAGCCATTCGTCTGCACAAAGCGGCTTGTGCAAGAGGGACAGCATCCTCCACCATCTTCCCTCCAGTCTTCTCATCAAAGCATCAACCTGCCCCCTCCCCCCCCCAACGTTTCAGCAAAAACCCTCAGCGTCCACCGCCCATCAAGCAATAGTAAAACACCCAAAGAGAGACTGTAGTGTTTTTGTGCAGTGTGTTGGAACTCTGACTAAACCGGAGCCAATGAAGACAGAGTCCTAGTAAGGTTAACCATTTACTGTGCACTCTTCCACATTAACAATGTATGGTGAAAACTGTTGATATTTGTAGAGACCACACTCGCTCTTTTCTTCCAGCGAGTGTCTGGGGGTCGCGCCCACCCCGCATTTGAAACTGAAAAGCCGCCACGCGCGCCGCTTCCTCTAACAGAATCCGCGTTAATCTTTTTACTTCAAATACTGTCATATGAACTGACGGCGTTGCTTCTATAATGTTTCTCTGTGGGTAGAGACGGAGCTCTTCACGTTCATGCTGCACGCACCTTTTCACCTTCTCCGAACCAGAGTTACCCCCAAAGCGCGGCGAAACCGGAGGGTACGTCGCCACATATACCACAGACGATGAATTTTATCTTTAACTTCAACTAGAAAATAGTGACAAACAAATTATTTAAAGTGGAAACCCAGCAAAGCTAAACAAATGCCTCAAGGGCAACACAGAGACTATGACCTGCCGTCAACAGAAACTATTGTTTACCCGACAGTTCGACATGCCACAGGCTCTCTCTCTTTAACGAGGGACAGAGAGATATCACCCGTTTTTCACAGCGAAGGGGGAGACTGACAGTCGCTGTTCTAGTCTGCCGCGCCGCTTTTTACTCAGGGATTCCCGAGCCGACAATCAGTGGCAAACTCTACCTCCATCAGGGGAAACAGAGAGAGAGTGCGGCCGCACCTCCGTCCCTAATCCGCTGCAGCGAAACCCTGATGTTTCTTCTCCCGCTTGCCTCAGTCAGCAACACCAGCCTGGCATCGGCCGCGCCCCGGAGGCACCATCTTCCGAGCCGTACCTGGAGAATGTCAGAAAATGGTCGGCCGACGAGCTCCAGGCACGGGAACACATTTGCTGTATTAAAAAAAAACGCAGTTTAAGTGCCATTCTAGATCAAGGCGTTGATAGAATCCCAACCGCCTTGAAAAGGAAAAAAAAGACGTTAAAGAGAAGAATTTCAGCCGTTTTCACAGATGAGCTCGAAGTCACAGCCACTTGGCGCCATCTTAACTCCCCCCATCCATTTGTGGGATTGCTTCGTCAAGCACCTCCCTTCCATCCGCCAAGAGCAGAACTTCCCAATGGCCAAACATTTTCATTCCCATTCCTATTTCTCTTCCCATTCTGATCTGTTGGTCCATGGCCTCCTCTTGTGCCACGTTGAGGCCACCCTCAGGGTGGAGGAGCAACGCCTTATATTCCGTCTGGGAAGCATCCAACTTGATGGCATGAATATCAATTTCTCCTTTCGGTTAAAAACAAATCCCTCCCTCTCCTTTCTTCTTCTATTCCCAACTCTGGCCTCTTACCTCTTCTCACCTGCCTGTTGCCTCCCTCTGGGTCCATTCCTCTTTTCCTTTCTCTTGTGGTCCACTCTCCTCTCCCATCAGATTTCTTCCTCTCCAGCCCTTTACCTTTCTTACCTTCCTTCATTCGCCTATCACCTTCCAGCTAACCTCCTTCACCCCACCCTTTTATTCTGGCATCTTCCTTCCTTTCCAGTCCAGAAGAAAGGTCTTAGCCCATAATGTCGACTGTTCATTCATTTCCACAGATGGTAGGTACTTGGCCTGCTGAGTTCCTTCAGCATTTTGTGTGTGTTGTATTGAACAGCCTTTTGCCATGTGTATGGCTGAACTAAAATTTTTGAAAATCTGACTTGCTGTAAAGGAGCAGTGATGAAGGGGATGTGCAGATATTATATCAGGCAATGGTCAAAACTGTGGCGAGAGAAAGCAGCAGAATTGCTGGAGGGGAGAAAATCTAGGCAGGCAGTAATTAGAATGATGATTCTGGGGCTTGATAAGGGGTGTTTGAAGTGGTGGATATAGAAGGGACACCGCAGGTAATGATGATGAATAAGGCAGGGCAGCACAGAGATTGTGGGAGGGTTGGGGAAATTGGAGCGAAGGCTTTAGTTGGGCAATGTTGGAAAAAAAATTAAAGGATTATTGAGTATGATGAGAAGTCAGAGAAGAGGATTGTGGCAGATGATTGCCAAGAGATCACATCGTTGGCTGTAAGAGGAAATGGTGGTGTCATGTAAAAATCTCAGGAAAATCTTGTTTCACTGGATTCCAATAGAAGTTTAATTGCTGAACCCAAGGCTGAAAGGACTGTCCAGTTTTTAAATATTTGTTTTGAGGATGCGGACATTCAAAGTAGGATATGGATCAGAACATTATTTCTAGCAGTGACGAGACAGCCAACAGAGGAGAGGTTAACACCCTGATACAGTGGTGCCAAGATAACAACCTCTTCCTCAGTGTCCAAAAACCAAAAGAGGTGATTGTGGATTCCAGGAGGAATGGAGACAGACAGGCTCAGCCTGATCAACAGCAATGGGACTGCAGTGAGAGGGTGAGTAGTTCCAAATTCCTCGGTATACATATCACCAGAGATTTCACTTGGACTGCACACACTGGCTGTGTGGCAAAAAAAGCACAACAGCGTGTCTTCCACCTCAGGCGACTGAAGAAGTTCAACATGAACTCCCAAATCTTCAAGACTTTCTACAGGGGCACCATTGAGAGCGTACTGACTGGCCGTCTCACTGCCTGGTACAGGAATTGTACCAACCTTGATCGCTGGCCCCTGCAGAGAGTGGTACCGATAGCACAGCACATCTGTGGATGTGAACATCGCTCCATTGAGGATATTTACAGCAGCAGGTGTGTGAAGAAGGCCTGGAAGATCATCGGTGACACCAATCACCCCAACCATAAAGTGGTTCAGCTGCTTCCGCCTGGCAAACGGTACTGCAGTGTTAAAGTCAGGACTAGCAGGCTACAGAACAGCTTCTTTCTATATGGCATTAAACTTATAAATTCACGTGTCTGTACATTGCAGTCTCCCTCACATTGTTGGACAGATGTAAGATTTAAATAAGTTCAAAAGAATGGGTGGGTTTTAAAGATTGCTTGTGACAAAGGTTTCACTGTTATGGATATGACAGAAGGTTGCCAAAGGATACAAAAGGATATAGATTACTTGTAGATATGAGCAAAGAAATGACAGATTGGGTTTAATTCGGGCAAGTGAGGTATTAGGATGTACATGTAAATGGAAAGTACACAGTTAATGGCTGGGCCCTTAACAGTGTTAATGTACTGAGGGACCTTGAGATCTAAGTCTGCTGTTCCTTCAAAGTGACTACACAAATTGATAGGGTGGTAAAGTCATTGTATAATGTGCTTGCCTTTTTTAGTTGAGGCAGTGGTTTCACAAGTCAAGATGTTATGTTGCTGCTTTTTAAAGTCTGGCTAGTGAACATGTGGAGTGCTGCATAGAATTTTGGTCACCGTGATAAAGGAAGGACGTGGAAGCCATGGTGGGTCTCAGAAGAGGTTTGTCAGGATGCTGCCTGAATTTAATGGTGTACGGTATACTACAAGTAGGCATTGGACAGCTCGGATTGTTTTCTCTGGAGTGGCAGAGGCTAAATCGGGAGGAGAAGATGGTGGCGCGCCTGCGTGTGTGCAGCCCTCCGGTGAAAAATGATATTGTATCTGTTAAATAGGGGCCGTGGACAATTCTGATTTGATGGAGAATGGACGTGAAAGCACAGAGGAACATCTGGAGAAATTTCTGAAACGCCCATTCACTGTTGTCGTTACTGTGTGATTGGGAATCTTTCGGAGGGTAGGCCTCAAAATCCCCGGCCTTGCCTGCTTTTGGCGACCGAGAAGGAGGTCGAATCGTTGGACAGAGATGGTGCTCAGTACTCGGTGTCGGAGAGCTGATCAGAGCTGGAAGTTTTGGATGACTCAGAGTCGAATTGTGGTCGGCATGGCAGGGAGAGTTTTTCTTCCTTCTCCCGTCTGAGTGAGATGTGGGACATTTGAGAAACTTTGAACTTTACTGTGCTCTTGGACTTCTTCATCAAGTTATGGTATTGTTACACTGTTTGTAACTATATGTTATAATTATGTGGTTTTGCCAGTTTTTTTCAGTCTTGGTTTGTCCTCTGTTTTGTGATATCACACCAGAGGAAATAATGTGTCATTTCTTAATGCATGCATTACTAAATGACAATAAAAGAGGACTACGTGTCTTCATAATCATAATCACAAATGGAAACCTGATGGAAATGATCAAAAGTGTACATAGTAGATAGCTAGTAGTTCTTTTCTCCAAAGGTTTAAATGTCTTATATGAGAGGGTATGCATTTAAGGTGGGGGAAAAGGGGAAGTTGAAAGGAAATGTGCAAGTCTTTTTTTACACAGAGAGTGGTGGGTGCCTGAAATGTATTGCCATGGTTGGTAGTGGAGGCAAATACAATGGAGGCATTTATGAGGCACCTAGGTAGGCACTCGAATATGCAGAGAATGGAAGGATACAGATCATGTGCAGGCAGAAGGGATGCAGAGTTATTAGAACATAGAAAACCTACAGCACAATAGAAATTACTACCTTAGAAATTACTAGGGTTACCCATAGCCTTCTATTTTTCTAAGCTCCATGTACCTATCCAAAAGTCTCTTAAAAGACCCTATCGTGTCCACCACCACCGTTGCCGGCAGTCCATTCCACGCACTCACCACTCTGCGTAAAAAACACTTACCCCTGGCATCTTCAATGTACCTCCTCCTCAGCACCTTAAACCTGTGCCCTCCTGTGACAGGCATTTCAGCCCTGGGAAAAAAACCTCTGACTATCCATACGATCAATGCCTCTCATCATCTTATACACCTCTATTAGGTCACCTCTCATCCTCTGTCGCTCCAAGGAGAACAAGTCGAGTTCACTCAACCTGTTTTCATAAGGCATGCTCCCCAATCCAGGCAACATCCTTGTAAATTTCCTCTGCACCCTTTCTATAGTTTCTATGGTATTAGCTTAAACATTTCATGACAACACCATGGGCTGAGGGCCTGTACCTGTAGTGTATTCTTCTATGTACTGGAACAACATTATGGTTTTGACCGTAGGTCCATTCAGTTCTGGATAGTCTGTATTGAATTAGAATAGAAAGTAGGTAATATTGGGTTTTGGAATAAGGATCTTTGGCCTCTCATCATTTCACAACTCAATCAACTTGTCCTGTAAGGTTAAAAACTGCAAGGTCTCAGTGTCAATAGGAAAGGATTACCAATTTTGTGCTTCCTTTTCAATGGAGTGGAGTCAGTGGGAATTTTTGTCAAATTGATTTTAGATGGAATGATTGCTTTGGAGAGTGAGAATGACATCTTTGCTGCCAGAAGATAGGACCATGTCAAAACAATTGCACCCTTTCCTTTTCAGACCTTAACATTTTTAAAAACTGATCTTGTTTTGTTTTCCAAACACACTGGAAGCATTCCCTACATAAGCCGATTTGGATGATTGAAGTGATCAAGATGCAAGTTTGGTGAACCATAACAAATCCCAAAAGTTTTCTATTAAAGGAAAGTTATTTAGCAACAAAAGCTTCAAATTCACTTTACAGTTCATACACACAGTTTTGTACTTCATCAGTGACAAATGTTGCACAAGCCAGGAGAAGTAGATGATGGTAAACAGCCCCTATTTATTCGCACACCACAGCAAAGAATTAAAAATTTCTCAAAATTCACTATTTTAATGACTATAATAGGATATTGTTAAGCTGGACAACTTATTGGTTGCCAATAGCTTTCTGTGAAAGAAGCAATGTGTTGTTTGAGCATGGGAAGCAACATGCCTTCCCCTGGCCTGCCTGTTGTTGCAGCAGCTCTGTCAATGCAAATACAGTGTCACAGTTCTTCTGGAGTCAGTGCCTTGTAAAATACTTGTGCAGAATGCGGAACATTTTGCCAATGGTTATATCTTGTGGCAATTACACAGAACAAAGTAGAGCTTCCTGAAAATCCTCTTCATTGGCATAGCACAGACTACTCTTCTTTCCTTTTTATCTGTGTCACCCAACCTGGAATTTTAAGCATCCGTCATTGAAGGCATCTGTAAAATAGTTTGTACATCTTCCCGTGTGCACATGTATTTCCTCCGTGTCCCCTGGTTCCCTCCCACAGTCCAAAGACTTATTGGTTAGTAGGATAATTGGTCATTTTAAATTGTCCTGTGATTGTGAGGCTCTGTTCGTTGGGCTTGACCATAAATGTTGCATCCCAGCTCTCTATGTGATACGTAAGACAGAATGCAAGCCAGGGTAGTGTGATATGGAGAGCAAGCTGTTACCCATGTAGCAGGCTCCCTCTCTCCATGCGGCTGATGAACCCAAAGGAAAGCTGAGACCGATACAGTTTGGCACCACATGATCACAGATTTTGCCAGTCAGCATTGAACTCAATGTAGGATGGCCTTAGGGACTCCAGCTTTGGATTTTCCCCTCTGGGTTTACTCCCAAAGCCTTCCCCGTGAGTGAGTATAGCCACAAGGTAATGGAAGTTTGAGATCAGAGTTTTTCTTCTCCTAAATGAGCTACCAACCATGGCCCCATGCGCCCGAAACAACTGGTTTTAAGGTGCCAGTAACCCACCTTTGTCCTTTCTCTTGTCAGTAGAAATGGCTCCACGGGGTTAGCTAAGCCACACATGAAGGCCAGGAGCTGGACTTGGTTGTCAGAGGCTATTTGAGACACACGCCATTAGGAGCATTTAATAGGTAGTGAGAGCTTAACCCCCCATTACCAACCCCCAGTTATAATTATCTTGAGGACTTTCCTTTATTTTTTTCCTTTCAGGGTTCTTTTGAAGACCCTGACCTGGAGTTACTCATTGACTTTGGTTCTTTGTGGAAATGGGACCCGTTCTTGGGGTTTCAGGACTGGCCGTTGTTCAGCACACCAAGGGTTTGGCCTGACGGTCCGTCTTGATTTGGAAGCCTAAGATCTCGGGGCTCTGGAGACAGGCGGATCGAGGGTCGGTGTCATGGTAGATGGCCTGTGTGTCGTCGGGGGAGTTGGAAAATCTACTGCTGTGTGCCCGAAGCCCCGAGATCTTTGTGATCTTCAGGCACAGAGCTCGAAAAAAACGACGTAACGGACTTTTAACATCTTAAACCAGTGAGTTGCTTGTTATGTCTCCCCACTTGTTGGGAAAATGGAGACACCCCCTTCTCCCTTATTAGGGAGAGAGAGAACCTGTGGAATGTTGAATGCCGGGTGAAACGTGAAGTCTTTGGGGGTAACTGGAAGTCTGTGTCTTTGCTATTGCTTTGCTGACGCTTGAGTGCTCGGTGGCGGTGCCGGTGTTTTCTCTTTGCCGATGGGGGAGGTGGATTGTTGCTTGCTGCTGCTTAAGCACAGGAGGGAGGAGCTGGGGGGGTCTTTGGGGTTCTTATATTTAACTGTCGTTCATTATTTGTGGCACTTTTCTGTTTTTGTGTATGTTTGTGAAGATAAAGCATTTCAGGATGTATATTGTATACATTTCTCCAACATTAACTTGGACCTTTGAATCTTTGAACCTTTGATTAGGCTCGGGATTAAATTGGTGGTTGCTGGGCAGTGTAGCTCAGTGGTCCCACAGGGCCTGTTCTGTGCTGTATCTCTAAATAAGATCAAAATAAAAATATTTGCATATATGTAGTAGTTTATGTCCAAATGCTACTTCAGCTTACTTCTCTGTAAAAACTTCTGTTGTGCTTTCTTTTAAACTTGGTATCAATGTGATTTATGGTGATATCTGCAGGCTGAAAATAAATGGGGAAGATATAAAACAAGTACAGAACTTTTGCTACTTAGGAAGCTGGGTGACATCAGATGGCAGGTGCGACATGGACATCAAAAGAAGAATAGGGATGGCAAAAGACACCTTTACGAGAATGAAGAGTATAATGACCAACACTAAACGAGGCACGACAACCCGCCTCAGAGTACTGAAATGTTACGTTTATCCAGTTACGTTATATGGATCAGAATGTTAAACAATATCTAGTAACATGAGGAAACGAATTGAAGCAGCAGAGATGTGGATTTTGAGGAGGATGCAAAGAATATCATGGATGAAATGAATATCTAACGAGGATGTCATGAACAGAGTAAGCACAAAAAGAGAAATAATGTATGAGATCATGAAAAGGCAACGTAACTTCATTGGACATGTGATTAGGAAAGAGGAGTTTGAATGCATGGTAATTATGGGAAAGATTGAAGGGAAGAAAGCAAGAGGAAGACCAAGACAAATGATGATGGAGACTGCAGCCAGAGAACTTGAAATGAATACCAATGAATTGATCCACTTAACCCGAAACAGGAGTGTGTGGACCATGGCAGTCAAAGCTCAATCTGGTCATGGCACCTGATGATGATGATCATGATGATGATCAATGTGATTAATGCTTTTGGAAGGTGTCAGAGCTTCATCATTCAGAATCTCACTGAAGATTTGGAGCATTACTCTTCCCTGCTTGGAATAAGCCTATACTTCACTTGTGTAGCGAAATATTTTTAATTTTAAATTGAAGGGGTAGGAGCTTATCTTTGCCAGTTTAATGTGCCAGCTCTGTTATGTTTCTCTGTTCTTTTACTATTCCAAAAGAAAGATCCAACTCCATCTACTTTGATACACTATAATGGCAAATTAAAGACCTTGTTTATCTCACTGGTTTATCCTCCTGATGACTTCGGCTGAAAGCCCCACGCAAACCTAACTTTAAATATAAGTGGAATTTTTGGTGAATGGGGAGCATAAACCTGCAGTGAGTTTTTCGTTTGGGATTTTTTAAAGTTCCTCACAGCTCAGAAATCAGTTTTTTTAAAAAAATTTTATTTTCTTTATCTAAGTGTATACAGACCCATGAAGAGTCAGCGACTGAGCAGCACTGGTCCTTGGGTCTGGATTTGGTACTGAGGGAATTTGCTATTGTATCGTTCCAAAGCTGGTTTCAGAGACTGCAGTGCAACCTCATGCAACGCACACAAGATGCTGAAGGAACTCAGTAGGTCAGACAGCATCTATGGAGAGGAATATATAGTTGAAATTTCGGGTCAAGACTCTTCATCAGGACCTCTCCATCCAGCATTTTGTGTGTATTGCTCTGGATCTCCTGCAGCTGCAGAATCTCGTGTTTATGATTTGTTAGCGCCACCTCGTGGGCAGCAGGTTGTGCCTTGGCCTTATCACATCCCTGCGCTTAATTCAACTGTTTGCAGAAGCCTGGTGAAAAGGATACATATCTTCAACATGAGATTCTCTAGTTTTATCATAGTTCACCATGGGGTCAAAAATCTCAAATGTAGATCATTGAGGTAGAATCACTGTTATTGGAAGATGAAATTGTTGCATAAAAATTGGTTCTCAGGCTGTCTTAATTCCCGCCCTTGTTGGTAGGGAGCTGGTACATTCTCCTCATGACCACTTGGGTTTCCTCTGGGTGCTCCAGTTTCCTCCCACAGTGCAAGATGTATCAGTTGATAGGTTAAACGGTCATTTTAAATTGCTCCATGATTAGGCTAAAGTTAAACTGGGGGTTGCTGGGTGGTGTGGCTTAAAAGACAGGAAAGGCCTCTCTGAACTAAACCTTAATAAGTAAATAAGCATAAAGTTAAATCTCAACTGATGAGGGTTTGAGTAAGTAAGTGGAGAATATATTTATAATATGGTATACCTACTTAATAAAATGTTGTTTATTTCCCTAAGTAATATAGACACCATGGTAACGTAGCAGTTAGTGTGATGCTATTACTGCTCGGGGTAACAGAGTTTGGAGCTCAATCTGGCATCCTTTGCAAGGAGAAATCTGTATGTCCGCTCAGTGTAATGCACGAGATTTTCCCGGTGCTTCCCTGCAGTCCAATGACATACTGGGTATGTTAATTGGTCATAGTAAATTGTCCCATGATTGGATTCGGGTTAAATCGGGGTTGTTGGGGGTTGCGGTGTGGTGGCTCGAGGGGCTGGAAGGGCCCACTCCTCACTGTAACTTTAAATAAAATAAACACTGATGTTGAATTTTATATTGAGTTCAGTCATTTTACAATTTTCAAAAATTTTGCTTTTACTTTTACTGTATTTTTAAATTTAGAGATACAGCATGGAGCAGGCTGTTCCATCCCTACACGCAATGCTGCCCAGCAATTCCCCGATTTAATCATAGCCTAATCACAGGACAATTTGCAATGACCAATTAACCTAGCAGTCTGTATGTCTTTGGACTGTGGGAGGAAATCAGAGCACCCGGAGGAATCCCATGCTGTCACGGGGAGAACGTACAAATTCCTTACAGTCAGTGGCGTGAATTGAACCAAGGTCATCTGTACTGTAAAGTGTTGTGCTAAACACAACAGCACCCCATATCTGCACGCGCTCATAGGGTTAATAAGTTAATGCTTATTTCCTATCCCTGGAGAATTTCTGATGTGCTTTCTTGAACAGCTGCTGTGCTTATCAGGAACTACTCAATACTGTTTCCATATTGGGATAGTGTGTGCTTGGCCAATTTGCTGGTTACATTTTTGCGTTGTGCTTCCCAAATAGCAAAGTTCATAGACCAGAAGAACATATGACAAAGGAGCAGAATTAGGACATTTGGCCTACAAAGTGTGCTCCACTATTGAATCCTGGCTGATTTATTTTACCTCTCAACCCTGTTCTCTTGCCTTCTCCCCATAACCTTTGATACCCTTACTAATCAAGAACTTATCAATCTCTGCTTTAAATATTTCCAATGACTCGGCCCCCACAGCCATTTTTTGGCAATGAATTCCACAGATTTAGCACTCTCTGGCTAAAGAAGTTCTTCCACTTCTGTTCTAAAGAGACGTCCTCGTATTCTGTGTCCTCTGGTCCTAGACTCTCTCACTATTGGAGACATCCTCTCCACGTCCACTCTGCTTAGGCCTTTCAATTTCAGTCAGCTTCAGTGAGTAAGTACAGACCCAGAGCCATCAAATACTCCTGATGTGTGAACTCTTTCAGCCCTGGGATCATTCTTGTGAACATCCTCTGGACCCTCTCTAACACCAGCACATCCTTTCTTAGAAATGGAGCCCAAAGCTAATCACGATACTCCAAGTGCAGTCTGACAAATGCCTTATAAAGTTTCAGCATTAATTTGTAATTTGGTATCTTTTTAGTTAACTGCGAGATAAAATAACCTTACTTGTTCTTATCTGGTACTCACCTGTGCATCCTGGCTGAAGCTTCTTGAGCTAAAGCCTCAGATCTTAGACTCCTCCACTGATCTACTCACACCATGGCTGCTCCTACAATGTCCTCTCTCCTTAAATCTCATTCTTATTGCCCATAGAGAAACTCACATGCAATGAAACTTGCGGTTTTTGATGTTTCCCACTCTCATAGATCTTGTTCTCACTATTCCAAAGTGAAACTTAAGTGCAAGTTTTGGAATTACTTTCAAAGACACCTTGGCCTGTTGCTGCAGTATATTTTGCAGCCACAATATCTCCCACTACTTTGCTTGCACCTCCTTCTTGTAACAAACTGTAAACTCCATTCCCTTCTCTCAATTCTTCGCTCTGTCATATATTGTATGTTCTTATGATGCCACTTTCCACAATCCTGCCTTTGACGCACGTTTCTTATTCCTTAATCGCAATTTCCTCCACCATAGTTAATGAGGCCCTATTTTGCTCTCTTTCCCCCTCTTTACATCACATTTCCTCCAGCTATACCTTTATCTATTTCAGTTCACCGTGTATCACTCAGTCTGTGCTGGAGTTCAAACGCTTTCCATTTTATGCACTCTGCATCTTCTCCCTTTTCCACATATTAGCACTCATTTCATTTTTAACCCTTCCCAGATCTGATGGAAGGTAAATAACATGAAACATTAATTCTGTCTCACCCTTCACAATCATTGTGAGTATATGCAGTATTGTCACTGCAGGTTTAGGTCTCTGAGATGAACTAGGGCCTTTACCTTCAAGTTTGAAATTAATATTTGCAATCTCCTTGGAAGCAATCACACAATCCCCGACTTTGCTATTTCATATTCCATCATAGGTAATTATCAATATTTAAGTTCTGATTAATTTAGTAATAAGCCATTATACTCATGATGGTATTTTCTTTACCTGTACCTTTGCAGAATTACCGCAAACAAAGGGAATGCCAGAAACTATTGACCAAAATAAACTACTGCCACCTTTTCAGAATGACTTCATCCCAGAAGAAATTCTGTTGTCGTTGACCACTGTGCCAAATTCATCCTGTCGAGATGAGTCCCCGAAAGATCTTAAGGTAGGGACCTAAAATCACTTCAGATCCCCAAGTGTTTACAACCAATTTGTAAGTAATTTATGCTGTCCCTATCCAGTTAAAAGAGGAAGCAAAGCAAGCTTCATATTGAACAAAGCTATGGACTTGCAGCACCCTTCAAATGTTGGGCTGTCTCAAGATGTTATACAACTAAGGCAGGATTTTGCGAATGCAATGACACTTGTGGTTAAAGAAACAGCAGCCAGTTTGCACAAAGCAGAATGTAACAAACAGCAGTGCAATAATGATAAAATATTCTGTTTTGGATGATGTTGGTTTGAATAAACATTGGTGTAGGAAAAACATGTCATCTCTTCAAAATAAGTAACTGGATCTTGAGAGAGACAGCGAATTGCTTCAATGCCTTATCTGAAAGACAGCCTCTTAAATAGATGAGTACTGTAAGGGTATTTCAGAATGTATATTGTATACATTACTCTGACAGTAAATGTACCTATTGGACCTATTGACAGTATAACACTGAAGTATCAGTATGAATTATGTATTCATATAACTGTATGTTGTGCAATACCTGTCCTTTCACTTCTCTTCCCACAATCCAGGGACCAAAACAATTTTTCCAAGAGAAGCAGTGAGTCACTTGTTCTTCATCTAGTCTAGGGTACGATACTTTTGTTCAGAATGTTGCCTTCTCTACAGTGAAGAAACTTAAATTTATGTATCATTTGCACTCAGTTTAAAAGTGTGACACTAAGCTTCTGATTGCTTGCTCCTTTAATTCACCGTCACACTCATACTCTGACTTTTCTGTCCGTGGTCATGTGCGCTGTTTCAATGAGGCCCAATGTAAGCTGGCAAATCAATACTTCATCTAACATCCGGGCAAATTACAGTATGCAAGACTCAATGTTCAATTCCCCAACTTTGGATAACATGCTGGTAAATTCCTGCCTGCCATTCAGGTTTTTTATTTGTTTAATCCAAGACTAACTTGATTCTCTCTCAGTTCTGGACTTGCACATTATCTGTTCCCCTTTCTCTAGGCGTTGTCTGGGTTTTTCCAGAATTTTATGTTTTTATTTCAGATTTTCATCACATGTAGTTGTTTTGATTTACACACAAATTAGGGAAATACTTGACAGGTATGCATCATTGCAGAGCGAACCAAGGTCACTCATTGATGATGTGCTTATCTGCCTAAGTAGCAATTAGCAATGGGCATTTTGGCTGACGGATTAAAGTCCTGCTGATCTAAGATTTTAGATCTGTTGGGTCTGAGATTCATAACATCAAAGCATGGAAGCAAGCCTTTCAGCCCAACTCATCTGTTCTGACTAAGATGCTTAGCTAAACTAATCCCATTGGCTCATATCTCTCTACACCTGTGCTATCTAATTTTTCAAAATGTTGTAACTGCACCTGCCTCAACAACTTACTCTGGAAGCTCCTCCTGCTCTCTGTGTGGAAAAACCTACCTCACAGATCTCCTTTAAATCTTAAACATAAGAGATTCTGCAGATGCTGGATATCCAGAGTAACAGATACAAAATGCTGGAGGAATTCAGCAGGTCAGGCAGCATCTTTGGAAAGGAATAAACAGTTGACATTTCAGCCCAAGACCCTTCATCAGGTCCCAGTTCATTGGATCTCTCTAGTTTTAGACTTCCCTACCATAGGCAAAAGACTGTGACCAGCTGCTGTATTTATCTAGATAAAGCCATCTCACAATCTCCTTTACTCCAGGGAAAACTGTCCCAACCTATCAAATCTCTATGAATAAACTCCTGTGGGGCTTCTCGCCAGGTATAGATATCAATTATAACCAATGTTTCGATGACAAACTCTGCCATCTCCATCAAGGACGAAGATGGCGGAGTTTGCCATTGAAATGTCGATTATAATCGATACCTGTATCTGTCTGGAAGCCCAAGAAGAGTTAATTTGTCATATATACTGGGAAAGCACTAGATCCTTCATCAAATCTCTCTTTATAACTGAAGCTCTCCAGTCCAGGCAATATATGAATCTTTTTTGCATCCTCTCTGGTACTATCCCATTCTTCCTGTAGTGTAGCAATCACATTCAGCTCTCCAATGACCAATGTTTTGTACGATGGTAATGTGACATCCCAACTCTTATACTCAATGCCATGGATGTTGAAGACAATTATGCCCCATGCCTTCTTCACCATCCTGTCTAACTGTGTTGACACTTTCAGGGGACAATATACAGTACATGTACCCTGAGGTCTGGAAGTTCAACAGCATCCCTCAGGGCTCTTCCATTCATTGTTTGTGTGACCTGCCCCGATTCAACTACCAAAAGGTATCACTTCACATTTGTCTGAGTTAAATTTCGTCTGCCATTTCTTTAATCATTTTCCAATTGATCAAAATCCCTTTGCAACCTTAGGTAACCTTCACAGTCCTCTATACCTCCAGCTTTGGGGTCACCTGTAAACCTAGTAATCATACCATCTGCATTTTTATCCATATAATTAATCAGTATGACAAACAACAGGGGGCCTAGCACTGATCCCGGCAGCATACTATTGGTCACAGGTCTCCAATATGAAAAACAACCATTCACTACTACAACACACAAAAGTTTGTGTGCTCTCTAGAATTCCAGCATCTTCAGGTCTTGTGTCTACTTCACTACCACTTTCTGTTTCCTAGACAAGGACACCATGATGAGTCTCATCATGAGTCTCACGTGTTGCAACTTTCCAGACTAGCCGACTACATGTGACCTTGTCAAAGGCCTTGCCCTTGTGAATGCTTTTCATTGCCACTTCAAAATACTTGGTTGAATTTGTGAGGTACGATTTCCCCTGCGCAAAGTCATCCTATCTCTAATCATTCTTTGCCTTCTCAGAATAAAAAGCAAGGAATACAGGGTTAGGGAATCCTGTTTTTGAGAGATATTGAGGCTGAGAAAAAGAAGTGCAGGGCAGGTATAGCCAGGAAAGAGCAAATGAGATACTTGAGGAGTGTAAGAAATGAAAGAGAACACTTAAGAAAGAAATGAGGAGGGCTTAAAGAATGGATGTGGTTGCCCTAGCAGACGAAATGAAAGAGAATTACAAGGTTTTCTACAGATATATTAAGAACAATTGGATAGAAAGGGACAAAATTAGTCTTCTGGAAGATCAGATTGGTTACTCATGCATAGAGACAAAAGAGATGGGGAAGATTTTAATATGGATTTTTTGCATCCATATTTACTCAGGAGATGGACACAGAGTCTATAGAAGTGAGGCAAAACAGCAGTGAGTCATGGTCTGTATTCTGATTACAGAGGAGGAATTGTTTGACGTCTTGAGGAACATTAGGGTGGATAAATCCCCAGGGCCTGAGAAGGTGTTCCCTTGGACCTTGTGGCAGGCCAGTTCAGAAATTGCAGTCATGGGTGAGATGCCAGAAGATTGGAGGATAGCTAATGTTGTTTCCGTTATTTAAGAAAGGTTCTAAAAATAAACCAGGAATTTATAGGCCAGTGAGCCTGACATCAGAAATGGGTATGTTATTGGAAGGCATTCTACGCAACTGGATATATAAGTACGGTGGATTTTGGTCAATTGGGCCATTGGTTAATCAGGGGCAGCTGCTTATTTGGGACACAATGCTGCTTAATTGGGACAAGAGGCTATTCCCTAACAGTTTCTAACTAGCATCAATTGCGTGCACTTGTGTGGCCGTTAAACACTATAATGTGCTTAGAGCACACGGTTTCTAAATAGTGTCAGTTGGGTATATTTATTTTCAAAAATCAGTGATAATTGGTGAGAAATAAGCAATAAAACAATTCAGAACTGTTTTTCTCACTGCGGTTTCAAGCATTCAGTCTTGGAGATGCCAGAAATGGCTGGAAGTGAAAACGAAATGATATCATTACTTCAACAAATTCGGAACTATGAAGAATTTGAAGGTATCGACAATCATCTTGAATGTTACAATGAACTGAAGATTTGAGGATGCAATTATCAAAAGCATTGTATGGTCAATTATCTGCACTAAATGCCTGCATTGATTTTGTTTATTTACAGTCAATCAAAAGAACATGGCAGCGTACACGGGATGAATTCCTCTATCAATAACTATTAAGAACTAATACATATTATACTACTGTAGTAATGTTACATTAGTAATGTTCTAGTTTGTTCTTTATCATTTAAATACATAAATTGTTGCTCAGTAAAATAGTAGTTTGTCTTTCTTTATACCTTTTAACTTTTTTTCATGAAACTTTGGCTTTTTGGGCCAAAATGTACTGGTTCCAATTTGTCCCAATTAAATGGAATCCCCAGCATTTGGATAGTCAGGGACTGATTTGGGATAGTCAACATAGCTTTGTGTGAGGTAGATCACGTCTAGCCAATCTAGTAGATGGTTGCTTCTCTGATTGGAAGCCTTTGACTGTTGGTGTGGAGTATTGTGTGCAATTTTGATCATCTACGTACAGGAAAGATGTAAATAAAGATTGAAAGAGAAAGTTTACAAGGATATTCCTAGAGATGCTGCCTGGCCTGCTGCGTTCACCAGCAACTTTGATGTGTGTTACAAGGATATTGCTAGGATTTGAGGACCTGAGTTAAAGGGAAAGGTTGAATAGGTTAGGACTTTATTGCCTAGAACATAGAAGAATGAGGGGAGATTTGATAGAGTTATACAAAATTATGAAGTGTATAAATTGGGTAAATGCAATCAGGCTTTTTCCAGTGAGGTTGGGTGAGACTAGAACTAGAGGTCATGGGTTAAGGGTGAAAGTTGAAATGTTTAAGGGGAATATGAGAGGGAATCTCTTCACTCAGAGTGTGGAATGAGCTGCCAGTGGAAATGGTGGATGGGGGTTCAGTTTCAGCCTTTAAGAGAAAGTTGGATAGGTACGTGGATGGGAAGCGTATGGAGGGCTATGGTCTGGGTACAGATCGATGGGTCTAGGCAGATAAATAGTTCAGCATGGACTTGATGGGCTGGAGGGCCTGCTTCTGTGCTGTAGTGTTCTATGACTCTATGATTCTATAACCCTAGGGAAAAAGAATGAAAGTATTCACCCATCTATGCCCCTTATGATTTTATACATCTCTATCGATCACCTTTGAGTCTTGTTTCTTCACAGCCGTTCAGGAACCTATTCCCTTAGTGCTTGAGTGTTCTAAAAAAATCAATAAGTGTTTTATTTTGCACTAAGTTTAAAGAACATTTTTCACTGTACAGCTTGACTGAGGGACAATTACACTACATTCAAAGCATTATTTTTGCCCATGAATAGATATGTTTTCCCCCAAAAGTACAACTATACGTGTTTAATTTAAAGAACAGCAAGGAATGAAATCCACATTATGATTTTATTTTGGCACATTATTTCATTATGGTAACAATGATCAACTTCCATGCAACTATCCAGATTTTCTGTTTCCACAGTCAAGTGTCCGACTGACTGATCGCGTATGGCATCATTCAAGTCGGAGATCAAAATTCAAATACTTGATCAATCAGCCCACCTCACTGGCTCGAGCAGGAAGGTACATTTAGTCATTTATTTGAGGTGGAGATGTTTAAATGGAATATGTTACCATAGAATGGGAAAACCCAGCTGCTTTGTATACAGTTTCGATTGACCTTATGGAGTTCTTTTTCCCATACAACTTGCATGGAGCTTTATTGTGCAAAAACTGAACCAACACATTTTTATTTGACAGGTAGGAGTACAGCAGCTACACACAATATAGTGAGTGAAGAAAGCAGATGATAGAGGGAAAAGTAGGACATGCACGTTATTCAGCTTGTTTCACAGAGCAGCTTAGATGTCGCCCACTATTTGTCTGACAAATGCTTAAAGAAATTAGCATTCTCCTTTGTCTGTTCAATCATCTGAATCCAAAAGTGTGAACCAATGAGTTGCCATGTATGGTGAAGTTACTCCTAATATGCCGATAGGTAGAATGTTTTAATATTTCAAATTCAGGGGATAATATCAGAATGATGGTTATAAATCTACAGTGCTCTGCAGACTGCAACACACACAGCCTTTGACCTTTTTGAATAGCCTCTGTACAGCATTTCTGATGATAATTGGCTAGCACTATGCTCTTGTTACACACAGAGGGTTGATGGGATATTAATTTAGCTAAGTTGTATTTATCTTTTTTTTTGTGGCTAGGGTAAACTGCAGCAGCTTTCTACATTATTGTGTATATGTTGGTGTCGTAACTGAAGCATCAGCAGTGTAGAAAGACCTAGACACAGGGCTTCACCTGAGGTGGGATGATGTCAGAGTCATAGTGTGGCAAATCCATGTTCCTGCTTAGACGTAGTGGGGAAGATAGTAAGAACTCTTTACATGAGGTAATCACATTGGTATTGAGACTGTCAGGTTTAGGCCAAATCAAATAAAGCCAACAAGTTTGCTTCTTTGAAATACATTGACCTTTCGGTCTTTGTAATAATCTGCGAGATTTATATTTTTCTTGAGGAAGTTATTTGCTGGAGTACTGCTGCAAGAGTGCTTTTCTTGGCACTTGTGCATGTAACAATAAAATCCACATTGAGCTTAGATATATTTATTTTTCCGAAGTTAACGCAGACCTTGTAACTCTCATGGTGAGATTTGATTGTAGTCCAATACTCAGATATTGAAGAGAACAGTTGTATCAGGCCTAAAAATGTTGCCACTTTGTTATCCATATTCCGCTGTTTGCCTCACTCCTGGAATTCTCCTTTTTGAGATTACCTCTAATCTCCTAATTCCTTCTGGAATTTTTAATTTTCTCTCCCTGATGTTTTCTCAGCTCATTTACTAAGTACTTTTTTTTTGTGTCCAGGATTCTCTTCCCGTCTGCTGTATTTGCCTTTGCATACAGTTATTACTCCCTCCTCTCTTACTTTATCACTCATTAAAGAAAAATATATGTTATTTCTTTGGACAAGGACTTTTAGAGCCTGTTTATTGCTACTTTTTTGTTGGTTACTTTCTTTTATTTTAATCTTTCCACATCTTAATGCAGGGATATCTCCTTCCTATATGATGCCGTATGTACCAAATGTTCCATTAATGTGATGCCAGTTGCATTGGCAGCCATGGACAAGAGTGCTGTTCGAGCTCAGTCTGGAAAACAGTCTACCACAGTGAGTAATGAAGAGATCAAAATGCTGAGTGATTTGCAAGCAATATTTATCATGTTTTGTTTCCAGCCATTATAATCGCTGGGTTCAGAATAAGCCTGTTTCAACTTTATTTCAATTTTAGGTTTTCATTTTAAATTTCTGAAATGAGAAGGAAAAATTACAATTTAGACCTTTATTTATATCACAACAAAGAAAATGACTGTTACAACACTGTTAGTCAAAACAGGGCATATTCCAATCGTGACTACTTTGAAAGAGAGATCAACCTTAATGACTGCTAGTCCGTGAGCCAGTAGGGTTGGTCGGTATCATCTGAGGGGAATAATGCTCAGTGATTTTTGGCAAGGTATACATCTCTAGAGTTAGAAAATATGTGATAGCATTGCACCAGTGGTAGCTTTATTACTCCAAATAAGTAATCACTTTTTGTATATATTCCATATTAACATCAGTACAGCAGAAAACGTTACCCCACCCCCCAAAAGGTAAAAAAGCCTCATTTGGAGAGATTTCTGGAGTTTTATCAATGTCATGATATTTTCCATATTGTTGTATCAAATCAAAATAATCTTAAGCTTTTGTCTTAGCATATAGAATTACAGTACAATAATTCAAACGTGAGGTTCCGCACAGCCATAACCTAGGCCCCATTTGGTTGTAAAATGAATATATTTAATCAAAGACTACTTTCCATACTTTGTTTTCCATACTTTCATAACCTATTAATAATCAATAATAATTTTCCAAGTCTTCCACGGTCTTCCACATCTTCATCTAAACTTTCCACACTCGCTGAGGTGGATGCCTGGTTCGTACAGTCTGCCAGTCTACACATATCAGTACACCTGAGGCCATTTGCAACATTCCTACATCTTGGGAGTGAACATTTTTTTGGACAGTTACAGGCCAGTAGATCCAGGACGGCATCGGGTGCTGACTAGCCTTCCATCCAGTGCACCACCAACTGTTCAGCTTCCTCTTCTCTCTCCATCTTTCATCCTCTGCCAACAGGGCTTGGCACTTGTGGGTCCTTCTCCAAACATCTTCTCCATATACCAGCCTGGTAGTTGGCTCGCTGTGCATGTTTTGTTAAGCAGTCCTTGTATGGTGGGAGTTGATGACTTTTGATTTCACCTTTTTTGGCACAGAAAAGGTGATACCTGAGCTCGTTGACCTTGGTGGTTGATGCTTTTGGGGCATACAGGGGACATGTAAATACTTCCAGTTTGTCCATCAGTTCTGGGGAGATGTCCTGTTCCTGATCCAACTCTCAGAATGTGTCCTGAGTTTCTCTGTTGCTGGTCAGAAGTTTTAGGGCACTTGTGTTCCCTTTGCCTGCAAAAGCGCTTACAGTGTCACATCCTGTATATGGGTGCAACCTGATGAGAGCCCTATGAACCTCTATGCCAACAGTGGCAGCAACCTTCCTGATGTCTACAAGCCTTGTACGGGTTCTAGTGCCACACTTCTGGACCAATGGGGCCTCAATCTTGTCACAAATGCTAAAGACATGATAAAGACATCTGTGTCTTCTGAGCAGATCACTACAGATTGGTATCCCTCTCTTGTGGCACGGGCAGCATGGAGAAGTAGGCGGCCATCTGCTTCTTCTTGTTGACACTGAAGAGCTGACACCTCCTCACTGTCTTGAGATGGCATGGGCAGCATGGAGAAGTAGACAGCTATCTGCTTCTTTTTGTTGACACTGAAGAGCTGACACCTCCTCACTGTCTTGAGATGTGATTCTGTAACGTTCGTCATTCACAGTTGCATACAGAATCTCCTCCTGTAGCTTTGCTCTGTACTCCGCCTTCCTCCATTCATGGACTATGAAGCAAATGAGACAATTTTTGTTACTGACTTTGGGGGCTTTGGTCAGGAAGCTCCTCCACTGCATCACCATCTGTGTGCCTGTGATACCTAGCAACTCATGACCAGTCTCTTCACCCCATAGAGATCTTTCACTATTCTTGATAGAGTTCTCCTTGTATGTGTCGAACACAACATCTGTTCTGCTACTCTAACTGCCTTCCGTCAGAGCCATACCCAGAATTGTTGTGGCAACATCTCTGGAAGTAACTTGATCACCTTTCACTCTTTGGACCAAGTTCATTCCATCAACCACTGTAGCAGAGTTTCCTGGGAGTTGCTCTTCTACTGCTACATTTTCCTGCAAGGTTGTGGCTAAAGTAGCTTTATTTGTCTTTCTCAGCAATCCCTCTGGTGTGGACAGGGCCCAGGGCAATGGTCCAAGGGGATGAGAAAGGATATCCTCCATATGTAGACTGCGCCCTTGTGCCATCACTATGTTTCACTTCTCTCTTCTTATACATATCACTGAATGTTTTCAGCTTGTTGGTTTTCATTGGGCCATGGAATTTCTTTGCTGGTGGGTCTTCCTCTAGTCTCTTATCCTTGAAGGTTGCACAGCATTGCTCACCAATCTCATATGCCTTCATCAGGTCAGAGGCAATGTCCTTGGGGGCTGCCTTTGTTGTAGAGATGCTAATGAGGTCCTGCTTCTCAGCAAATGGGTTGATCAATTCACGTAAGAGGCTAACCTCTGCTGAAACTGCTTCCTCATCCTTCTGGATTCTTGGCCGCTGTAGCTCTGCATGACAAAGCTCTGATTTGTTGTCTTGCACCATCTCCCTTAACTGTCCCAGGAATACACTGTGGTGCTCAGCTGTTATGTAGTAACGCTTGATAGCTCCAGCATTCAGGCTGAACCAAGATGTGCTTCCAGGAGTCTGTGTGTCTTTGTTTACTGTGGATTCAATAGCCTGGTCCACAGGGATCTGCCCAAAGGGGTTGTTACTTGACAGCTGCACTGAGAATTGGCCTGTCTTGAAGGCCTCATACACAGAAGGATTCTTCTCTGGGAGGTTCATCATCTGAGCAAAGTAAAGGGACAGGTACCTGGCATAATTCATCTTATCATAGGAAAAGCACCATGGGATCATGGTTCTTATAGCATGGAGGTGCAACTCCCGGCCCCCTCACGAGAAGCCCGAGTACTATGTTCTCTATCATGTCAATGTATGATATCCAGAATGCGGATAGCTCTCCATTGTTGTGACGGAGGTGTTCCAGAAAGTCTATCCACAGGGTTATCAGCTCAGCTAAGAGTGGACTTTGTAGCAGATTGTTCAACTTCATTTGGTTCAAGTCATTGGCCATGTTGTTCACATGGTCTAAGAATGATTTGATCATCCCACTCCTTTCTGGAACGTTGTCCTCAACCACGGAGTGAACTCTGCCCATGCGAGTCTCATCAGTGCTTCATAGATGTACTTGTGGACCCTGACAGCACGACTGTAGTGTTTACCATCAAGGACTTCATTGATGGACCCCTCTGTGACAATTCCAGCCTCTATGCATACGTCCTTTAGACCAGCATCCTGAAATCACTTTCCTAGGATGGCTAAGGCATTACATATGGTATGGAATGTCCCCATCCTGAGAAGAATGTTGGAGAAGCGCTCTTTGTGCTTTCAGGCAATTTCAGTGGCTTTTGCATAGAGTGCTTGATCCATGACTGCCACAATTGTTTCTAGATGAAGTTCCCTCCTGATTAGCTCTGATTGGTTCAGGATTTCAGACACTGTGGTCAACTCTGTGGCTGGTGAATTGATGGTTGGCAGATACCCAACAATATCTTGTGGGGTTGGTTCTTGGTCCCTGGTGTTGATATTAAAACCAGTTCAGCTTGGGATTGTCTAATTCTCTGGATCTGTTTGCCTTGCAAGTGTCCACACCAGGTTCTTCTTGCAGGCAAGAAAGCTACCACCGCTGCAATGCTATCACAATTTTTCTAGCACTAGGGGTGTATACCTTGCCAAAAATCACTATAAGAATTATTCCCCCCAGATGGTACCGGTGGCCCAAATTTGGGGTCCTGGCTCACAGACTATGCTTTAAGGAAAGGTTTACTGAACTGTTTACAGCATTTTGGAATCATGAGAACCACATCATCCTATTTTGATTTTAAATGAGATGTGCTTTGATACTGGATAATATTTCATATAGAATGTAGAACATAAAATATTACAGCACTAGACAGACCATTTGTCCAACAATGTTGTGCTACTCTTGATATCAATTTATCCTAAATGTCCTCTTTTAGAGTATCATCAATTTCCTTCCATCCCTTTATATTCTTGTATCTATCAAAAAGCCCTTAAACTTCACCAAAATGGCTGCTTCACATCTGCCCCTGGTAAACTATTAGAGGCACCTATTACATCACTGCACAAATAAATCTTGTCCTTTACATTGCCTTTAAACATACCCCATCTAACCTTAAAAACATGTCTTCTGGTGTTTGAAATTTCTGCCATGGGGAAAAGATTCTGACCATCTACCTGACCTATGCCACTCATAATTTAAAAAAAACTTTATCAGGTCTCTCCTCAGTCTTCAATGCTCTAGGGAGAATGGCCTAAGTTTGCCTAGCCGTTCCTTATAGCTCATACCCTCTAATCCAGGCAGCATCCCAAGTCCAGTTCTCAACTCCAATTCCCAAGTCTCCATGTCTTTCTCCGCAGTAAAAACAGGAGAAATATTCATTGAGTAACTTGCCTGTCTCCTGTAGCTCCACACATGAATGTCCACTTTGGTCACTGAGGGGCCCTACTCACTCGCTTCTCTCTCTTTCTTTCTCTCTCTCTATTTCTCTCTCGCTCTATTTCTCATTCTATTTCTTTCTCTCTCTCTCTCTTTCTCTCTTTCTCTCTTTCTCTCTCTCCATTTCTTTTCCCTCCAATATTGCATAAAATCTCATTGGATTTTCCCTCATCTTCTCTGTGTGAGCTATCACGTCCTCTTTTTGCCCTCCAGATACTTTATCTTCATTGCTAAGACTTTGTGCCGTAATCTTTAATATGGCATCTTATCACACGCCTTTTAGAAATCCAGCTGTACCATTTCTGCTGATCCCCTTCATCAACTGTTAGTTATGTCTTAAAAGAATTGAATAAATTTGTCATATGATTCCCTTTCATGTTGACTTTGCTTGATTTTGTACAAAGAGTTTTCGAATGTTCTGCTGCTGGTTTCTTAATGCTGGATTCCGACATTTTCTCAGTAGTGATTTCTCAGGCTAATTGGCTCATAGTTTCCAGCTTTTATCTCCCCCCCGCCCCCCTGGCGCTTTTCAATAGTAGCATTACATTTGCTGTTTTCCAATCTGCTGAAAACTTGTGGTTTCAGCATTTCCTAGAGTAATGTTATGCATTAAAGATGCAGTGAGAGACTTGAGGTGTACCCAACGTCAAAAGTCAAAGGTGAGCTTATTGTCACATGTATGAACACAAGCACATAGCAAGTAATAAGCAGCATTCACAGGGAAAACACAAATGGAGCATAAATTACATACTTTTGTTGGAAGAAGAAACACAGTAAGTACAAGAAAGACAAAGTGCACTTTAGTGCAAACTGATCTGGTGTATGGTGAAGAATTCAGCTGAGAGAGGCCAATTCACTGAAATCATTCAGAGATCACTCACCCATGGTTCACCCAACGCCAAATAATTACTTGAGATTAATGTTGAGTCTTTTCAAGCCTGTTCTCCTTGAGGTACCTGCTTGTGATGTTTATATTTAGGGACTGAACTGATTTTTTTTTGACACTGAGTACTTTTTCCCCCTCTGCAGAAACAGGGGGATCTACCTGAGAGTTTGATACCAGATGAGTACCATATTGTGAAGAACAAGGGTGTTCTGGGATTGGAGTATTATGAGGAGTGAGTAATCCTCTAAATTATAAAATCTTTGACTAAAGTTGCTTTTTTTTCTCCAAAGTGAAAGCTTTCTCCTTTGTGTTTTGTGATATGTTAGACAGCTTGTCACTGCATATGAAACTATGCTAACAAGTCTCTTTCCTGATTTCCCAATAAATCCACTACGTGGTCCTTCAAAATTACAGAGTTATGTTTGATAGGGCTTTTTGCATAACTTCATAGTGCAGCGCATTGAAGTTTTAATTTCAAGCTCAAGTTTAATTCTCATTCAACCATACAGGAATACCCATGAATGCAGCCAAATGAAACAGTGTTACTCTGGGGTAAAGGAGCAAAACACAGCACAAGGCATATATAGCACATGTAAGATATCAGTAAAATACAGTCTCACACAAAACAATATAGTCTGAGTCAGTGAATGTTGCTGCATTTGCAGTCGAATACAATACAGCTTGTCTTCTGTTGAGTGAACACTAGGGGGCAGCATCAACTCCAGCATGGACGCTAAACCACAGCGCCTCTGGTGGAGCGCTTGAATCTGATGCCTCCCCCCCCAGGCAGCCTCAACCAGGTGACAACACAGCATGAGGGCTAGTCTTCATTACACCCGAGGCCACGTAGCTCCCCAACTGTCCACCCCTGCCGTTCACCAATAATCCAACGAACTGGACTTGCAGCATTCCACACCACCAATGTCTGACAGAGTCTTGTGATCACAAGAAAAATGACTAAGATGATCACTCGCTGTTAGTCTGCACACCTCCTTCGTGCACTGACTCTGACTCTTCGACGCAGACAGCAGCATGATCCTCATCATGTCCAGCTCCTTCAGTTTCTCCGCCAATTATGCGGTAGATCTGCAGTACTTTAAGTTCTTACTATCCAGCAGGGTCTTGTGATCATAAAAGATGGCTTTAAAAAAGACAATAACACCTTTGGTTGACCATGTAGAAGCCACCATCTTACTGGAATTTATTATGTAATTAGGTTGGTATGAACTAAAGCTGAACAGAAGTTTTTGGGGAGTCTGACCCAATCCACAAAACAGTAGTTCTGATTCTCTAACCTATTTTCCATTTTCCTTACTTCAAGGAATGGGAAATCATTTATTCACTTTTATTTTGCATAATTTTAACTCCAAAGGATCCACCAGAATATTTACTGATTTGTAGTTAATCTTTCTTGTAGTAAATATACCACTCTACTGGAAGACGACGAGAAGAAACTGAGAGTATTTCCCTCCATGTAAGTAGTTGTACTCACTAACTCCTTGATTAAATCAGTTTATTTAATGATGCCTTTTTAGGTCTTTTTATGTTTTGTAACTCCAAAGCATTAAACTATTGCAAGAAAAAGACAGGAGCCCAGGAGGACATGTCTTAGTTCAGTTTTCCTTTCAGAGAGGGGAGCACGTATGACGTGGTAGCGTGATGATGTATACAATTCCCTTATTTTTACATATAGCCATAATGAATTATTGAAATGAACAAGAATGCTTAATTAAACAATATATTTACAACATTATTCGAATACTAATGAAATATTAAATGCACAGCACTCCTCCCTGCTTAGCTATAAACTCTAACTCAATATAAAATACATCTCAACTATAATGACAGTACATTATATAATACAACTACTATACAAACATCCACAGCATATAAATTTTGAATTGTCCCATTCAGGCCTAAGGATTTAATCGCTGTGGAGGACTTGTGGGGAAATGCCTTTCCTGGCAAGAGGGATCACTCTACTTGGCAGGTGAGACATGGCTATGAAACAGTCTTAGGTTCTGGGGCTGCCTCTTTGGTAGTTGTAGGAGTTGACTCTGGGACTGCAGAAAATGGTTCTGATAGCTTCAGCCATGTTTCTTATCTTAAAATTGACCCTGCTGTCTTCAAATAATCGATGTGTCACTTCCAGATGATATTAAATGCAATCTCCACTCTGTAGAAGAGTGGTCTAGTTTTGTCCTTAATCTTTCCAAGTACCCTGTTTTGATCACCTTTGTAATATCTCGCGTGTCCAGGAGTGAAACATTGAACCTCCTTGTTTGAGCAGCCTTCAATTTGTTTCAGCTGTTTGTCCTGCATATTACTCCTGGGTTTGCGGAGATGCAAGCGTGGATGCAAGGGACAGCATAGTTAGTGATTTGTTGTTTGTGGTGTGTGCTGCATTGTGATATGCAAGGAGGGATTTGGTTCTGCTGACATAGCTTGCAGTGCATTCTTAACACTCTGGACAAACCTTTCTGCCAAGCTAATTGTAGCTGGGTGGTGCAGTGCAGATGAAATATGTCTTATTCCATTCATTTTCAGGAATGATTGAAACTGTTCTGCCGCAAACTGTGATCCATTGTCACTGACTATGTGTTCTGGAACACCAATCCTTGAGAAGCTGCTTCTCAATGTATCAACAGTGTGCGAGGCTATAGTGGAGGTGAGAGGGAACACTTCTGGCCATTTTGTAGCTGCGTCCACTACTACTAAGAAAAATTGCATCCACTGCCGGATGTAGAGTCCATATGAATCATCTACCAGGGCAATGCAGGTCACTCCCAGGATGGAGGGGCACTACTATTGGCATCCCAAACAACGCATGGCCAGCTGCTTGATCTGCTGATCTATTACAGGCCACCAAAAAACCTTCAGCCAACGCTTTCATTTTGATCATGCCTAGATGACTGGAAAGTAGCTGCTCCATCACTTTAGCTCTCAGATTAGATGGTACAACAACTTTGAATCCCCACATAAGGCAACTTCTGTCAAGGGCAAGTTCATCCTGGTGCTGGTAAAAATGAGGGAGCTGGGATTTCGGCTGCACATTCCAGCCATTTTGAGTGGCCACATAGACCTGAGACAGTGTGGAGGCTTTTCTGGTTTCCCTTTGGATCATCTCTGCGTAATAGGAAGACTTTCAATTTGCATTGGGGACAATGTGTGGAGAGGAGTGCCCTCTTTTGTTACATTTTCTGCAACTTTCTCCTTTAAACCTTTGATGTGTGTTGCTTGAATTTCCAGCATCTGCAGAATTCCTGTTGTCTGGATTTGAGTGAGAGGTTATTGTTGTGGCACCATTTTCAATCTCCTTGGTACATGCTGATTCATCACCACCCTTGATTTGGCCAACAACAGTGGTGTTAGCAAACTTAAATTTGGCACTGAGCTGTGCTTAGCCACACAGTCATAATTATAAAGCAAACAGAGCAGGGAGCTGAGCACACAGCTTTGTGATGCAGTTGTGATGATGGTGATTGTCGAGGAGGTGTAGTTGCCAATCCATATTGACTGTCTTCCATCCACTACATAATGTACTGGTTGGGCACAGGAGTACATTCAGCCAGAGACTCATTCCACCGAGATGCAGCACTGAGCGTCATAGGAAGTCATTCCTGCCTGTGGCCATCAAACTTTACAACTCCTCCCTTGGAGGGTCAGACATCCTGAGCCAATAGGCTGGTCCTGGACTTATTTCTTAATTTACTGGCACAATTTACATATATTACTATTTAACTATTTGTGGTTCTATTACTATTTATTATTTATGGAGCAACTGTAACGAAAACCAATTTCCCTCGGGATTAATGAAGTATGACTATGGAACCTGCAAGTGAGTAAACCGAGAATCCAGTTGCACAAGGAGGTATTGAGGCCTTGGTATTGGAGTTTATTGATTAGTTTCGAGGGGATGATAGAATTGAATACTGAGATGTAGTTAATGATGAGCATCTTGTTGTATGCATCTTCACTGTCCAGATGTTCCAGAGCTGAGCGAAGAGCCAGTGAGATGGAATCCATTGTCTACCTGTTGTGATAGTAGGCGAACTAGAGCAGATCCAAGTCAGCCCTCAGGCAAAAGTTGATATGCTTCATAACCAACCTCCCAAACACTTCATTACAGTGGATGTAAGTGCTACTGGGTGATAATCATTGAGGCAGGTTACCCCATCTTCCTCTTGGGCACTGGAATGATTGAAGTTTGAAGCAGGTGGGTACCTCAGACTGCCGAAGCAAGAGTTTAAAGATAACAGTAAATAGTCCACCCAACTGATTAACACAGATCTTCAGTACTCGGCCAAGTACATTGTCTGGGCCAGATGCTTTCCATGGGCTCACCCTCCTGAAGGATGCTCTCACATCAGCCTCAGAGACTGAAATCAAGGGTAGTGTTGGACTGTGGGAGTTCGTGAAGGTGCTTCCATGTTCTGTCGGTCAAAGTGAGAATAAAAGGCATTGAGCTCATCTGGGAGTGAAACCTTGCTGTCACATATGTTGCTTGGCTTTGCTTTGTGGGAGGTAGTAATGTAGGATTTTGTGAATAAAACATGCAAGAGTTGTTTGATGGTCTTAACAAAAGTTTCAGCCCTTTACTTTCGTACGAACAAACCAAAAACAGTCACACTACACTGACGTCATTATTTCAGACACCCTCTCTTGAAGAGAACACAAGAACTCAATGACAGTGTTTGTGAATTATGTAGAACAGTTTCTATGATGAACAATATGTGTTATCTGTCACCCATTACATTACCCTACACAGCAACCCCCTCCCCCCCACCAAATTTATCAAAAGTGGCATTGTGAGTCTGTCTGCAGCTCATACAAGCCACTCGGCTCAGGTCCTATGTGCCTTGGTTGGAGTAACAGCAGGTGCCTCTGCTTTGTCCAGGGGTGTTCTGACACACAGATGGTCATGCCCTAATGCAAGGGTAAGGTAGTGGAACATCCAGGTCTTGGTAGGCCGGTTTAAAGCAATTTATAGAAATATAAGCAACACACATCAAAGTTGCTGGTGAACGCAGCAGGCCAAGCAGCATCTATAGGAAGAGGCGCAGTCGACGTTTCAGGCCGAGACCCTTCGTCAGGACTAACTGAAGGGATCGCTCCCTACACAACTCCCTTGTCCATTCGTCCCCCCCATCCCTCCCCACTGATCTCCCTCCTGGCACTTATCCGTGTAAGCGGAACAAGTGCTACACATGCCCTTACACTTCCTCCCTTACCACCATTCAGGGCCCCAAACAGTCCTTCCAGGTGAGGCATCACTTCACCTGTGAGTCGACTGGGGTGATATACTGCGTCCGGTGCTCCCGATGTGGCCTTTTATATATTGGTGAGACCCGACGCAGACTGGGAGACCGCTTTGCTGAACATCTACGCTCTGTCCGCCAGAGAAAGCAGGATCTCCCAGTGGCCACACATTTTAATTCCACATCCCATTCCCATTCTGACATGTCTATCCACGGCCTCCTCTACTGTAAAGATGAAGCCACACTCAGGTTGGAGGAACAACACCTTATATTCCGTCTGGGTAGCCTCCAACCTGATGGCATGAACATTGACTTCTCTAACTTCCGCTAGGCCCCACCTCCCCCTCGTACCCCATCTGTTACTCATTTTTATGCACACATTCTTTCTCTCACTCTCCTTTTTCTCCCTCTGTCCCTCTGAATATACCTCTTGCCCATCCTCTGGGTCACCCCCCCCCCGGCTTTCTTCCCGGACCTCCTGTCCCATGATCCTCTCGTATCCCCTTTTGCCTATCACCTGTCCAGCTCTCGGCTCTATCCCTCCCCCTCCTGTCTTCTCCTATCATTTTGCATCTCCCCCTCCCCCTCCAGCTTTCAAATCCCTTACTCACTCTTCCTTCAGTTAGTCCTGACGAAGGGTCTCGGCCTGAAACGTCGACTGCGCCTCTTCCTATAGATGCTGCTTGGCCTGCTGCGTTCACCAGCAACTTTGATGTGTGTTGCTTGAATTTCCAGCATCTGCAGAATTCCTGTTGTTATAGAAATATATCCAGCTTTACACATCCTAAACTGGAACAGGCCATCCATTGTAAGGGGGCTTAAGGGGGTGTTGATGTGCATCATGGTGGACAAAAAATGAATGAGGTAGTATGTCGGTCAACGGGAACCCAAAAGTGCTGTTTGCCATGACGGGAGGTAGGAATAGGTGTAAAAGAATTGAGTTTACTGAGGAGGGCAGAATGCTGATGAGACGCCAACCAGGTGTTTGTGGTATCAGGAATAAAATCACCCGGCACCCATAGGAGCTGCCCACACACCAACTCAGCTGCAGAGGATTGCCAGTCCTCTCTGTGAGCTTTTCTGAACCTCACAGGACCCACAGGAGATGATTGTGTCAACACTTGTCTGTGAGGGAGGTGCTCAGAGCAGCTTTGAAACTGCTCATGCAGGCCGTTGGACTGTAAGTGATATGCCTTGGTGTGATGTAACCTAATGCCAAAGTTGTGGGTCATTGTTGCCCAGAGGTCTGACATGAATAGGGGGCTGTGATCGGAAGAAATATCAGAGAGGGTGCTGAACTGAGGGACCCAGGTTTTGATGAATGCCCGAGCCATGTCTGCAGCCGTCATCTGTCGTCAATGCTGGAGTGACAACCTCTGGCCGCCTGGTGGTACGATCCACCGCGGTAAGATGTGTGAAACCATGGACCTACCAGGTTCATAATGACATGGTCAAACCATCGCTCAGGGACCGTCAAAGAGGCCAATGGTGCTCAAACGTGACAGTTAATTTTCACCCGCTGACACATAATACAGGCTGCACTCTGGTCTCAGGCGTCCTTCCTAAGGCAACCAGTTTCTGTGAAGTCTTCCTGCTCATATGCAAGAGCCCATGAATGGAGTTAAAAACAGTGCACCTCCAGTTTGCAGGCACGATGGGGCGAGGGTGATAGGTTGAGACATCGCACAGGAGAGAAACTCCTGTGTCCCTGAAGTTGATGTCAACCAACCGCAGGCTGGTGACAGCTGTCCTGTGAGCCTGGACCTCTGGGTGGGAGCTTGGTCAGCTGCCATGCCGGCATAGTCAACCCCAATGTGTGTTGCATCGCTGGTGGGCCACGAGAGGCAATCAGCCAGAGCATTGTATTTCCCTTCGATGTGCTGTTTGTCAGACGTGAATTCTGAAATGTAGGCCAGGTGGCATTGCTGCCGTGCAGAGGGATTTGTGGTCAACAAACACCGTGAAACGCTGACATCCAGTAGAAAACAAAAGCAGCAGATGGCCAAATAGAAACTGAGAAACTGGCGGTCAAATGTGCTGTACTTCCTCTTGGGTGGGGGAGAAGTGGGCGGAGCTGCCGGCTGAAGAAGGTGAGTGGCCAACTGTTTGTGCATGGGACCCACAGCCTCTACTGAGGCGACGGTAGTGATGACTGTAGGTGCATGGGGAGCATGTGCACCACCAGGGTTGCATTCTAAAGGGCTCATTTGGTGTCGGCAAATGCTCTATTCAATCGCAGACCACTTAAGCATGTGATTAAGGGCACTGCCTTTTAAGGGCTTGAGTCAAGGGGAGCATAAAGTCAGCAGCTCTTGGAACAAAATAATGATAGAAATTCACCATACCTAAAAACCCTTGCAGTGCTTTGGTAGTGTGGGACAATGCAAAGTCCATAATAGTGACGACTTTTGATGGCAGGGGTGTTGCACCTTCTGTGGAGTTGCAGTGGCTGAGAGAGTCAGTAGTAGACAATGTGAACTGGTACTTAGTGGGGTTAATAATTAGCCATGTTGGCTCAAGTGCTTGAAAAGTGTGCCGAACTATGAGAAGTGTTTGGTTTCCAATGTTTTTGGAGCTGGCAATAAGTGTTCGTCTAGGTAAACAAAAAGAAAATCTAACTTTTAACACACTTTCCATTCTGTCTGTCTAGGTACCATACCCGATGTGGACTTTGGTGAACATGGCTTTCCATGTAGATCTATCCTTCGTTTTTTGGATGACTTCCATTTCCTCGATGTGTAGCCACCTGGCTATGCTTTTGATGTACATAAGCCAAGGTCTTCCTCTAGGTTTACTCCCCTCAATCTTTCCAGAGAGTATGAGTTTTTCTAGTTCATCTTTCTGCATGATGTGTCCTAGGAATCTGAGTTGTCTTTCTCTTATTGTTGGTATGGGTGATCGAACTGCTTGGGCTCTTCTGAGAACTTCTTCATTTGATGTGTGTGTAGTCCATGATATTTTTAACATTCTCCTATAGAACCATAATTCAGCTGCTTCTAGTCTCTTTTCCATTGCTGGAGAAATGGTCCTGCATTCACTTCTGTAAGTCAGGATAGAATAAATGTAGCACTGCAGTATTCTGTTTATAGTGTACGTGCTCATCTTTCTGTCTGTTAATATGGTCTTCAGTTTTTGGAAAGCTTCTTTTGCCATTGCTATTCTATATTTAATATCTGTGTTGCACCTGCCATTACTTGTTATTAGGCTGCCAAGATATCTGAATTTGTTGACTTGTTTGATGTTTGTATTTCCGATCCTGATCACACATTGTGGGATGTTTGTCTTTCTGGAGATGACCATGCTTTCTGTCTTCTTGGTGTTGATTGAGAGGCCTCTGCGATTACTTTCTGCTGCTACTATAGTGAGTAGTTCTTGAAGTTTTGTTTCTGAGTCAGCTATTAGTATGATGTCATCAGCATATCTGATGTTACTTATAATTGTGAATCCTTTGAAGTCTTTCGTGCAAGGCCTTGGTGAGACCACACCTGGAGTATTGTGTGCAGTTTTGGTCCCCTAATCTGAGGAAAGACATCCTTGCCATAGAGGGAGTACAAAGAAGGTTCACCAGATTGATTCCTGGGATGGCAGGACTTTCATATGATGAAAGACTGGATGAACTAGGCTTATACTCGTTGGAATTTAGAAGATTGAGGGGGGATCTGATTGAAACGTATAAAATCCTAAAGGGACTGGACAGGCTAGATGCAGGAAGATTGTTCCCGATATTGGGGAAGTCCAGAACGAGGGGTCACAGTTTGAGGATAAAGGGGAAGCCTTTTAGGACCGAGATTAGGAAAAACTTCTTCACACAGAGAGTGGTGAATCTGTAGAATTCTCTGCCACAGGAAACAGTTGAGGCCAGTTCATTGGCTATATTTAAGAGGGAGTTAGATATGGCCGTTGTGGCTAAAGGGATCAGGGGGTATGGAGGGAAGGCTGGTACAGGGTTCTGAGTTGGATGATCAGCCATGATCATACTGAATGGCGGTGCAGGCTCGAAGGGCCGAATGGCCTACTCCTGCACCTATTTTCTATGCTTCTATGTTTCTTTTATACTTCTCAAGATATCTTCACTATACAGGTTGAATAAGTCTGGCGAAAAGACACAACGTTGCCTGACTCCTCTCATGATATTCACATACTCACTCACTTCTCCTTCTATTCTGATGGATGCTGTCTGGTCCCTAGACACAACACTAGAAGAATGCAAATCACAAGAAGCCATCGTTGTCATGGGCGACTTCAATGCAAAAGTTGGTGAGGGAAGAGAAGACCATATTGTTGGAGACCAGGGATTGAGAGAAAGAAATGAAAGAGGAGAAAAGCTTATATCATGGTGTAAAACAAACAATCAGATAATCACCAACACTTGGTTTAAACAACATCTGAGAAGGAAATGGACATGGAGAAGCCCAGATGGGAACAACAAAAATCAAATCGACTACATAACAATCAATAACAGATTCAAAAACTCGATAACTCAATCAAAGAGCTATCCTGGAGCAGACTGTGGAAGCAGCCATATACCAGTTATTTGCAAAATGAAAATAAAGATGAGAAAACTAAAGAAACTTTCCATTAGTTGTTAGAAAGTCTGTGCTGCATTTTTCAGCCCACACAGCATGCACAGAAACTCAAATAGGGCAAACAGGGTTAAAACATCAGTTTTGGAAAAATCTTTTGTGCACACAGCCATCAGATGGTAGCCCCTGGCTAATTCCACTTGAGAAAAAATTATTTCCTGGCCAAAAAGTCTTGAATATGTGGGACTGGGTAATGATCGGGTGTGGTGACCTATTTAAGGAGGTGGTGATAGCCACATGGATGACAACCATCATCAGGCTTAGGGACCTTGTAGAGGGGTGAAGCCAAAAGGCTGTTTGACCTGTGTACAACCCCAAGCATTTCCATGTTAGTAATCTCAGCCTTTGCACTGTCCAGCTTTTCTGAGTCCCGTTTACACGCACACGGGCATGGGCTGGCGAGCCATTCGTGGAAATGTAATGCTGGACCTTCTTGCTTTGTAACTGTAGTGGAAAATGTGTGCTTTGTGTTGTTTGGGATTTTGCCCAGCAGGCGAGTCAGTTCACATGTGGTGGAGCATATGCCAGACAGAGTTGTTGTGGGGAATTTACTGAGTGTACAGGTTAAAGACCCAAAGCTATGCATCCACAAGCTGGCAGTTCTTAAGATCTACTAACAGTCCTTTGCCACACAGGAAATCTGCATCGAGCAGAGGTCCAGCAACTTTAGCCAAGACAAAGTCCCATGTGTTGTGTCCCATAAGTCCAGATCCTGCTGCCATTGGCGGCCTTGATTGAGGGTCTGTTGCTCGCTGCCTCATAATCAATGGGCGATTCTGCCAGCACACACTTTTGAGTGCCTGTGTCACATAGGAAGTGTTGCCCTGAAAGGGTGTCTATAATGAAAAATAGATGACCCTGACAGCTGGAACCCACCATGTTCACAGACCTCTGATGTCCCAATGCGCTGCCATTGTTGAAGCTGATTGGCGGTCGTCACTTCTTAGCATTTGTGCTGAAGCGTCTGTGGTAAAAACAAAGGCTCGGTTTTGTCTGGTTCAGAGCTGAGGGCGTTAGTGTGCTGGAGGCTCTGCTGACAGGGCTTATTGAGACAGAGAAAGGAGGAGGAAAGATGCACCTCTGCTTGGCTGAGTGTAGACAATCAGCTATTTTAGCAACGCAAACATGAGTAAATCTGCAGACGCTGGAATTTCAAGCAACACACATAAAAGTGGCAGCATCTCTAGGAAGAGGTACGGTCGACATTTCGGGCCGAGACCCTTCGTCAGGAGTCACCCAGGCCGGGCAAGGAGAGCAACTGTTTGGCACACTCAAACTCAGTCAGTCCAAACGTCTGTAGTAGATGAGTTTTCAGAGTGACATATTTATCACGTGCAGGTGGGTGAGTCTAGTAGACTCAGCACTCTGGCTACAGTGGAACTACTTCACAGTGCTACGACATAGTAAAATTTGGTATTGTCCACAGTAATTTCTTGCAGTGCAAACTTGGCTTCTCCCTGTGCAACCCACACAGCAGTGTGCTGCTCCCAAACTCCAGCAGCTTCAAAGCGACTATGTTGATCGACATGCCGTTGAGTAACTCTGACATTGTCTGCAAGCGTCGGGGTCACCAATGTAGGATTTTGTAAATAAATCATTTGAGAGTCATTTTATTTGCTTAACACAAGCCACAATCCTTTACTTCATATACAAGCAAACCAAAAGCAGTTGCCTCATGCTGACAACATTACATCATACGCCATCTCTTAAAGTGAACACAACTCAATGATGGTGTTTGTGAATTATGTAGAACAGTTTCTATTATGAACTACATGTGTCGTCTTTCACCCATTACGTTACCCTCCAATGGCATTCAAACTTTGCCACAGCTGTTGAGCATCCTTCTGTGATTCAAGTTTGGTCTGGAATTGCCACTTCATATCTGAGAAGGCTTTCCATACCTGGGCCTTGTGCACTTTCCTGCATCGGCAGTGCTGAACAGCACCAATCTAACCTTCAGTAGAATGCGGATCTCTTGATCTATCCAGGGATTCTGATTGGGAAAGACTATGAATAATTTTGTAATACCATCCTGGCTTTTATTTCTTTACATTGTAAACAGATGTGATCCTGATAAAACCCTCAAGTGATTTTAATCGTTTGGTTCTTGTAAACGGTTCATTACCCAGTCAGTTAACATGTCAGAAAAATTATGTGAACCAAGTTCCCAGGCATCAGAAGATGCCTACAGTTTCACAGCAGCCAGCAAATCTATCCTGCCCATCTCCAAACGTTTCTTTGCATGTCCTTTTCTCCATTTTATTGGTAAAACTAATTTGAAGTTCACAAAATCAAAGAGAGCAATTACAGTGCTTTTTTTTGCAGAAACAGGGTTACTTTATTGTCTTTTGCCATGTCTCCAGGTTAATTAATAACCCAACAGTAAGCTATATTCAAGAAAGAGAAGCGTTGTGGTGAGCATTTGGTCCATAATGACAGGAAGTTTGTTAACTCAACAGCTGTTTTATTGTGATAAACACAAAACAGACT
This sequence comes from Mobula hypostoma, assembly GCF_963921235.1. NCBI lineage: Eukaryota > Metazoa > Chordata > Chondrichthyes > Myliobatiformes > Myliobatidae > Mobula > Mobula hypostoma. Next base: position 46,818,912 of record NC_086108.1, on the reverse strand, counting down.
GGGCACCATGACCCGGAGAGTGAACCCCCCCCCAGCCTCATACAGACCATCACACACCCCGGTTAAAATTAGGGTGACCCACAAAATACACAAGCAAAACCCATGTATAACCCAAGCTAAAATGTAACATTAAGTGAACTGGAACTTCCCATCATAATCACACAAAAGCATTTTAACACAGAAACAATAAACAGTACTGGTCATTAGAAATGCAGGGGCGGACTGTCAACCACGCTCCCCCTTCCCAGAGCGTCACAATATTATATAAAAGATAGTACTATAGAATTTCACATTGATATCATGAAACTGGAGTTCTAAACTTTTAAGTAGTTATGCGGGATCTGTTGGCTGAGGTTAGCTGGCCGGTGATGTAGTGATATTAGCAGTGGACTTCGAGCGAATTGTGTTGGGTTCGAGTCCGGCCAGCCCTTCGCACACTTTCCATTTGTGCTGGCTTGTGCGTTGAGCTAGCAACTTGGCCTCATAAGTGGAAGCGGCAAAAATCCCACCTGATATACCAAATGGCATGATAAGGAACAATGTCTTTGGCTGAGGCAAATTGGGAAATGTGATTAAATAGTACGACAGTGAATAAACAAAGCAGACTTATGGGAAAAACTTTGCATATTTTTGCCTGGAACTTGATTCACGTAATTTTTCTGACATGTTAACTGACTGGATAACTAATAGCTTAAGGAACAAAACCCATATCTGGGAGGAAGTGTAACCCATTATAAATCTTCATTTGTTACACTAGTAAACATGTGTTAAACCATTTTATGCTCCATCGCTGGTTTCCTTCATCCTATTGAACAAATGGTTACCATTGCTCAGAGGAAATCTGAACTGCTGTTCAAGCATTTCTTTAATTAGACCATTGTTTTCTTCCCAGGAAACCCAGTGGAAGAGCTGAGGCCATTCAGCTGTCACAAGTGATGGATGATATGTTAGAGAAAGTTGGGTTTAATGAAGATGATAAACAGGAATTAAAAGACGAAACTCAGGTATTGTGAGAATGGCAGAAACTGTAGTTCAGACTGAAAAAACATTATAAGAAGATAATTTTAGGAAATAAATTAGTTATTATCAATTTTATCCAACTAAGTTGGGCCTAAAAACCTTTTTCCATGCTGTATGATGCTTATGATTCTAGCATCTTACATTTTACACAATAATGTGAGCTTCTTGCAGTTAAATACCCCAAGGAACTTCACAGGACTATTATTGAACAAAAATTTGACACAGTCACATAGCAAGATATTTACAAAGATATTGAGTTTTATAGTAATATAATAAGAATGTTTGTTTTCAATCTAACTTTAGTAGTTTTTCTTATGCACTGTCATGATTGACATGAAATTCAGCAACAAGCTAAAGTAGAAATGTCTTGCTGAAGTTTTGGAAGGTTGATGTGTTAAAGGTTTAAGAGGCAAGTAATTTAAGTTGTGTAGGATTGATTTAATTTATCAGTGATATTTTAAAAATTTGAGCAGGTTTTCTTAATCCCAGCCAACTCTTTCTCCAGTATAAACATAGAACATAGAATAGTACAGCACAGTACAGGCCCTTCAGCCCACAATGTTGTGCCGACCCTCAAACCCTGCCTCCCATATAAGCCCCCACCTTAGATTCCTCCATATACCTGTCTAGTAGTCTCTTAAATTTCACTAGTGTATCTGCCTCCACCACTGACTCAGGCAGTGCATTCCACGCACCAACCACTCTCTGAGTAAAAAACCTTCCTCTAATATCCCCCTTGAACTTCCCACCCCTTACCTTAAAGCCATGTCCTCTTGTATTGAGCAGTGGTGCCCTGGGGAAGAGGCGCTGGCTATCCACTCTATCTATTCCTCTTTTTATCTTGTACACAAAACTTTGGTTGAAGAAGTAAGTAGGGTTCTGAAATAGGGTTTATGAAACACTTTGGTAAAAATTGGCAAGGATTAAGAAGATTTCAGCAGTTCATTGCTGAGGTAGCCAAAGATAAAGCTGGAAGTGATGAGCAATTAAAACAGGGATGCGCAAAATAAACCCATAAATCAGCAACTGTGCTGTTCTCTGTATATTAATAGATAGATTTTTAATGGGCCATTCCTCGGAGATTTCAGATTCCTATCGTCCTGGAAATTTCCTAATGTTCTCTGTTATGTTTTGTAACTCCATGCTATTCACATACTTTTACATATAACTCATAATGAATTATTTAAATGAACAAGAATACTTAAGCAAACAATATGTTTGCAATATTACTTAAATATTACTGAAATATTAAATACACAACAGATCATTTGATATGCCTGCACCTATATCATAAAGTGAGGCATCGCAGGAAAAACTCACTGGACAATGTGGATCATAATGTGTGAGTACAGTGTCTGAAGTCACCATTTCCTTCACCTTTTGGAAAGCCATCTCAATAGCTTTGTCCATTGCTATTTCTTCCCGGTCTGAAGTAATGAGTTTAAGGGGTGGAGCTCAGTAGCCAGGTTAGGCAGGAACCTGTTATAGTAATTGACAAATCCTATAAAGGACCAGAACTGTGACAGGTCCTTTGGCCTTGGAACATCCACCACTGCTTGAATATTCTCAGCACACTTGTGTAATGCTTATGCGTCAATGGACCATAGTAAGTGAAGCTTGGTTTAAAGAGTTCACACTTCTTGCATCATGCTCTGAGTCCATAATGTTCTAATCTTTTTTAACAAAATCCTGAGATTTTGGAGATTTTCATTGTCATCCTCACTGTTAACAATGATGTCATCTAGGTAGCACTGACTGCCTGGCAGACTCGCAGCACCTGGTCCATAACTTTATGCTGGAGTGCAGGTGCAGATGCTACTCCAAAAATATGCCTATTATAGTGATAAAGCCCTTTGTGAGTGTTTATGGTGATAAGCACTTTGGACTCTTCTTCCATCTCCATCTGTAGTTAGGCCTCAGTTATGCCCATTTTACTGAATTGTTTTCCTCTTGAAAGGTTTGCAAAGATGTCCTCTCTCTGGGCAGAGGATATTGATCTACTTTCATTATTGGGTTGATGGATGATCTTAAGTTTGTCACAGGTCCTGAAAGACCTATTCATCTTGATTACTGGGACCACTGGCATTGTCCATAGACTCTACTCAACCTTGGCAAGAATTCCTTCACTATGCATGTGACCTAGCTCACTGGCTGCTTTATCATGGGTGATATAAGGAACCATACGGCATTTGTAAAACTTGGATGTGGCTTTTTCAATTAACACTCTTTTACCCTTGATACGTATGTTTTTCAATGCCACTCTTCAACACTGCTGTGGCATCACCCAGTACATTAATTCACTTTCAGTACACACTATAACAGGGGATGTGGCATGCAACTGGTGGATGGATCTCCACTCAAGTTGTAGTTGTCTCAGCCAATCATGTCCCCATAATACTGGCCCTCTTGTTTTTACCACATTTAAGCCCAATGTGGCTTGTTGGTTATTGTATTTCACTGTTACGAATGTCTTTCCCACAGGAGTTAACTTTCCTTCAGTATAAGTTTTTAGTTCGATATCTGCAGGTTTCAGTTTGTGGAATAACTTACTTTATGAAATAACTAAAAGAGCTGAGCCGGTGTCCAATTCCATTTTAATAAATTTGCTCTTCACTTCTGGTGTAAGCGACATTGCTTGTCTCTTGTTAATGTTCACATTGTAAATCCCAAGGCTTCCCAGTCCTGTGTCACCCTCATCGTTATCAGATTTTTCGTCAACGGCATGCAGATTAGTGCTCTTTTTGAAACTGCAACTTCACTTTTTCATTTATTTTTGTATGCTCGACATGCTCTTTGTATATGTCCTACTTCGTTATATTTTCTGCAAGTTTTGCCTTTAAACCTGTGAACCTTCGCACTTGTCATGAGCCTCTGTCACAATGGTACCCCAGTTTATCTAGCCTGGGAGACCTGTCTTTAAACATTGCAATTCTGTGCACGCTCACTTTCATTCCTTACTGAAACTTAATTGAGTCTATGCCTGCAGTTTCTATTGATACACTGATTTCAACTGTTCTTTTAAATGTGAGTACTTCAGTTAGTAGTTGTTTCTGAATACTTTCTTGTAAGATTCCAATGCATCGTCAAGCCCTTCACTGAATTGAGAATGCTCAGACAATCTCTTCAATTCAGCCATGTATTCTGAAGTCAACTCCCCCTCCTTTTAATTTTGCTTATGAAAACTAAAGCATTCTGCAATCAATTATTTAACTAAACAAGAATGTTTAATCAAACAATTTACAATATCACTGAAATATTAAATACACATCATTCTTCATATAAAGATGAAGTTTTATTCATGTTATCACTAAGGATCATCAAATAGACGAAATTTAGAGAATAACAATATTTTAATTACGTTAATATGAAAAACAATGCAAATATAGAAGGAGCAATTTGAAATGCCTTGACTGCTTACAATCGATATGTATGTGGGGTAGAAATTCATCCTCAGGTGCTGGTGCTAAATGTAAAATATATTGGCAGTAGACTTGAATGTTAGGGCACTAAGAAGTGTAATGGAGCAGAGGGACTTAGGAGTACAAGTACATGCAGTAGTTTGTTGAAAGGACTTGGTCACTCCTGTTATCAGAAAGATGTAGTTAAGCTGGAAAGAGTGCAGAAAAAATTTATGAAGATGTTGCTAGGACCAGAGAACCTGAATTATAGGAAGAGGTTGGCCAGGTCGGATCTTTATTTCTTGGAACTTAGGAGAATGAGGGGTGACCTTGTGCAAAAGTTTAAAGTTATGAGAGTTATGGATGCGATGGGTGGTAACAATCATTTCCACAGGAATCTTAAATAAGGGGCATATTTTTCGGGAAAGAGGAGAAAGATATAAAAGGGATCTGAGGGGCAACATTTCCACATAGAGGGTGGTGAATATGTGGAACAAACTGCTAGAAGAAGTGATTGGGGCAGATACAGTGATATCGTTTAAGAAACACTTGCCGGGATATGGGCCGAGCACAGGAAATTGGGATGAGCTGGGTGGGCACTGTGATCAGCATGGACGTGTTGGGCAGAAAGATCCATATCCATGCTGTACTGTTCAATGGCTCCAGAATCCTCTCCGATTCTGACTGTGGGTTCCATTGACTTTGGCGTGAAGTAAAAAGGAAATCTACTACACCTTTGTGATTGTTGAAATAAAATATTAATTAAGATTATAAGATTATTAAAGGCTCTTGCAGCAGTTAACAAATTGAATAGTATCATCATACTTACCATCTGTTTATCTCTATTTCAATTGTGCTCTTTATTTGCATAGATCCATCATTTGCTGGACCTGGTGAAAAAGGAGCAAAACATTTATAATCTTGTGTTCCATGAGCTTATTCGTCAGATTAGTGTGGATTGTGGGGAACGAGGAGAGCTTCTTGCCAAAATCAGGTCTGTTTTGCAACCTAGAAATAATTTGCCATGTGGTATATAAAGTTAGCAGATGATGTTATTTCTGGGCTGGAGGTGCAAACAAAGAGAAAGCAGGATCTCCTAGTTTGCCAGAGAATGCAGGATCTCCCAGTGGCCACACATTTTAATTCCACGTCCCATTCCCATTCTGATATGTCTATCCACAACCTCCTCTACTGTCAAGATGAAGCCACTCTCAGGTTGGAGGAACAACACCTTATATTCCGTCTGGGTAGCCTCCAACCTGATGGCATGAACATTGACTTCTCTAACTTCCGTTAATTCCCCCACCTCCCCTTCGTACCCCATCCCTTATTTATTTATCTATCTCTCTCTCTTTTTTCTTCCTCTGTCCCTCTCACTATAATCCTTGCCCATCCTCTGGGCTTCCCTCCCCTTTATTTCTCCCTAGGCCTCCCGTCGCATGATCCTCTCCCTTCTCTAGCCTCGTATCCCTTTTGCCAATCAACTTTCCAACTCTTAGCTCCATTCCGCCCCCACCCCCCGTCTTCTCCTATCATTTCGGATCTCCCCCTCCCCCTCCCACTTTCTAATCTCTTCTTTCAGTTAGTCCTGACAAAGGGTCTCAGACCAAAACGTCGACTGTACCTCTTCCTGTAGATGCTGCCTGGCCTGCTGTGTTCACAAGCATTTAGTGTGTGTTGCTTGAATTTCCAGCATCTGCAGATTTCCTCGTGTTTGCAATTTTGTTTTTTGTAGCATTGGAACATTATTGGTAATACATGAACAAGCATTCAAATTTCAGATGTAGTGATGCATTGTAATGTATAAATTATACTTATCATTTTCCTTTGAAGCATTAGCAGCAAATATAATATAGGTAAAAGTATGCCATTGCTCAGATGGGATTTCTCCTTATAATGAAAAAATAAGTGAAATAGCATTGAATAATTTTGATGGAATAGCATTGTTTTAATACTGGACAAAACCAGCCGGGTAGTATAAATGCAGAGTCCTACACACAGTCTTGTTATTCTGAGTTTGGGCCCAACTGCAATGATAACTGTGCACTTTGTGGAAAAACCATGTACTTTTCCTAAACACAGAGATTCTGCAGATGCTGGATATCCAGAGCAACACAGACAAAATGCTAGAGGAACTCAGCAGGTCAGGCAGTATCTGTGGAAATGGACAAACAGTCGATGTTTCAGGCTGAGTCCCTTCTTCAGGATTGGAAAGGAAAGGGGGATGATGCCAGAATAAGAGGTGGGGGGAAGGGATGGAGGACAAGCTGAAAGGTAACAGATGAAGTTGGGAGGATGGGGGTGAGGGATGTAGTAAGAAGTTGGGAGATGGAAGGTGGAAAAGGCAAGGGCTAGAGAAGAAAGAATCTGATAGGAGAGTGCCGGGGGAGGTGAAATGCAGATGAGGAGAAGTGGTAAGAGTTCTTAGTGGGGAGAAGTGGGAAGGGGGAGGGGAAAATTACTAGAAGTTGGAGAAATCGATGTTCATGGCATCATGTTGGAGGCTGCCTCGACAGGATATGAGGTATTGCTCGTCCAACCTGAGGGTGACTTCTTTGTGGCAGAAGAGGAGACCATGGACTGACATGTCAGAACAGGAATGGGGATAGGAATTAAGATAGTTGGCCACCAGGAAATTCCACTTTGGAAGTGGAGGTGTTCGACAAAGTTGACCCCAATCTATCGATAATAGTAGATAACCCTGCCAGATTCGCAGGTGAAGTGTTGCTTCTGCTGGAAGGACTGTTTGTGGCCCTGAATTGAGGTGAGGGAGGAGGTCTATGAGCAGGTACAGCACTTCAGCCATTTGCAGGGAGAAAGGCCAGGAGGAAGGTTTGTGGGGAGGATTGAATGGACAAGGGAATCATGGAGTGAGCGATCTCTGTACAAAGCAGAATTTGGGGGGAGGTAAAAACGTGTATGGTGGTAGGGCCCCAATGAAGATGGTGTAAGTTGTGGAGAATGATGTGTTGGATGCAGAGGCTCATGGGGAGGTAGGTAAGGGCAAGAGGAACTCTATCCCTGTTCTTTCTTTTTAAATCTTTTTATTGAATAAGTATACAAAAAAGGTAAGCCATATAAACATTAATACAATGTTAAAGTATAATAAAATTCCAAAAGGTATCAATACCAAAAAAAATACTACAAACAATGTAATTTAAACATAAGAAACCAAGATAACATAATAGTATACTAAATTTTATATATATCAATGGAAAAAAAAAGAAAAAAAACCCCCAAAAAAAAAAACCCACCATGCAACTAACTAAAAGCAAAGCAAAGCAATGGGCTAACTTGAAACCAAACAGAGTTAAACTTAAAATCACGTCCTCAATCCCGACCTCCATTAAAAACAGTGAAAAAAAACAAGAAGGGTAAATATTACATTAAATGAAAATATCAAATAAAAGGTCCCCAAATCTGTTCAAATTTAAATGAAGAATCATAAAGGTTACTTCTAATTTTCTCCAAATTCAAACATAAAATCGTCTGAGAAAACCAAAAAAAGGTAGTTGGAGCATTAAGCTCTTTCCAATGTTGGAAAATACATCTTTTCGCCATTAAAGTAAGAAATGCAATCATTCTACGGGCTGAAGGGGAAAGATTACTAGAAATTTTAGGTAGTCCAAAGATAGCAGTAATAGGGTGAGGAGAGATATCTATATTTAATACCTTAGAAATAATATTAAAAATATCTCTCCAAAAAATTTCCAAAGTAGGGCAAGACCAAAACATATGAGTTAAAGAGGCTATCTGCCCCGAACATCTATCACAAAAAGGATTAATATGCGAGTAAAAACGCGCTAACTTATCTTTGGACATATGTGCTCTATGAACCACTTTAAATTGAATTAGGGAATGTTTAGCACAAATAGAGGAAGTATTAACTAATTGTAAAATCTGCCCCCAATCATCCACAGAAATGGTAAGCCCCAATTCCTGTTCCCAATCTACCCTAATCTTATCAAATGGAGCTTTCCTAAGTTTCATAATAATATTATAAATCATAGCCGATGCACCTTTCTGACATGGATTGAGGTTAATTATCGAATCTAAAATATATGTAGGAGGAAGCATTGGAAAGGAAGAAAGTGTAGTACTTAGGAAATTTCTAACTTGTAAATATCTAAAAAAATGTATTCTTGATAAGTTATATTTATTAGATAATTGTTCAAAAGACATAAGGGAACCATCTAAAAATAAATCCAAAAACCGTAAAATACCCTTAGTCTTCCAAGTTTGAAAAGCGCGATCCGTAAAAGAGGGAGGAAAAAATATGTTACCTAAAATAGGAATCGCTAACCCGAATTGATTAAGATCAAAAAATTTTCTGAATTGAAACCAAATGCGCAAAGCATATTTAACTATCGGGTTAGACACCTGCTTAAGGTGTTTCGAATCAAAAGGGAGAGAGGAGCCTAAAATAGAGCCAAGTGTATAACCCTGAACAGATTGTAGTTCCAATGCTACCCATTTAGGAATAGATAGTATGTCCTGATCAAGTAACCAAAATTTCATATGTCGAATATTAATAGCCCAATAATAGAATCTAAAGTTAGGTAATGCTAAACCTCCATCTCTCTTAGCTTTCTGTAAATGTATTTTACCCAGTCTCGGATTCTTATTCTGCCAAATAAATGAAGAAATTTTAGAGTCAACTTTATCAAAGAAAGATTTTGGAACAAAAATTGGTAATGCCTGAAACACACATAAAAATTTTGGCAAAAAAAACATCTTAACTGCATTAATACGACCAATCAAAGTTAAATATAAGGGAAACCATTTAGATGAAAGTTGAGTAATATGGTCTATTAATGGTAAAAAGTTAGTCTTAAATAAATCTTTGTATTTACAAGTAATTTTAATCCCAAGATATGAAAAATAATTATTAATCAATTTAAATGGAAATTTATAATATAAGGGAAGATGTTTATTAATCGGAAAAAGTTCACTCTTACTAAGATTTAATTTATAACCTGAAAAAAAACCAAATTGTGCTAATAACTCTAAAACAGCAGGAATAGATTTCTCAGGATTAGAAATATATAAAAGTAAATCATCAGCATAGAGTGATAATTTATGGGACTTTAATCCCCGAGTTATCCCAGTAATATTTGAAGATTCTCGAATGGCAATTGCAAGAGGTTCTAATGCAATATCAAATAATAGGGGACTAAGAGGACAGCCTTGTCGAGTACCTCGAAAAAGAGGAAAAAAAGGTGAGTTTAAAGAGTTAGTACGAACCGAGGCTACAGGGGAATGATATAACAGTTTAATCCAGGATATAAATTTCAAGCTAAAATTAAACATTTCAAGCACCTTAAGTAAATAAGGCCATTCTACTCTATCAAAAGCTTTCTCGGCATCTAAAGAAATAACACACTCAGGAACATTTTGTGAGGGAGTATAAACGATATTTAACAATGTACGAATATTATAAAAAGAGTAACGACCTTTAATAAAACCCGTTTGGTCTTCCGAAATAATAGAAGGAAGTACTTTTTCTAGTCTATTTGCTAATAACTTAGAAAAAACTTTAGAATCAACATTTAATAAAGATATTGGTCTATAAGATGCACATTGAGCAGGGTCTTTATCCTTCTTTAGTATTAAAGAAATTGATGCTCTATTAAAAGATTCAGGAAGTTTACCAAGTTTCAGAGAAGCCTCAAAAACCCTACAGAGCCAAGGGATCAATAAAGAAGCAAAACATTTATAAAATTCAACGGTAAACCCATCCGGGCCAGGAGCTTTCCCCAGATTCATAGAAAAAATAACATTCTTAATCTCATCCATAGTAATGGAAGTATCTAATAAAGAAGACATATCCTGTGAAATCTGAGGGAAGTCTAACTTATCTAAAAAATCATTCATATATTTAGAATCTCGAGGAGACTCTGATTGATATAAAGAAGAATAAAAATCACAAAAGGTTTGATTAATCCCCACATGATCCAGTATCAATCGATCATTTTGGTTATAAATCTGATTGATTTGAGATTTAACATAATTAGATTTCAATTGATTAGCCAGCAGCTTGCCAATTTTGTCACTGTGAACATAAAAGTCACTTCTTGTTTTCTTTAATTGGTTTACAATCGAGGACGAGAGTAGTAAACTATGTTCCATTTGAAGTTCAGTTCTTTGTTTGTATAACTCCTCAGAAGGAGCCATAACATATTTCTTATCAATTTCTTTAATCTTGTCCACAATTACCATCTCCTCCTGCTTCTGCTTCTTCCTCAAAGCAGCAGAATACGAGATAATCTGACCATGAATATAGGCTTTAAAAGTGTCCCAAAGAGTGTTAACCGAAATATCCTCTGTATGATTAATTGTAAAAAAAAGCTCAATCTGTTCATTCATAAAGTTAACAAAGTCCGAGTCCTGAAGCAACAGCGAATTAAAACGCCATTGTCTATTATTTGGTATATTGGCCATAATTTTAATAGAAAGCTTAAGTGGAGCATGATCCGAAATGGTTATAGAATCATAATCACATTTAATCACTAAAGGAATAAGACGAGAATCAATAAAAAAATAATCAATTCTTGAATAGGAATGATGAACATGTGAAAAGAAGGAAAAATCTTTTTCCTGAGGATGCAGAAAACGCCAAATGTCCGTCGACCCAGAATCAGAAAGGAAAAAGTTAATCAAATTTGCAGATTTATTAGGTAAGGTCCGTAAAGGAGCCGAACGGTCCAAAGCTGGAGACAAACAGGTATTAAGATCTCCGCCCCAGATCAATGAAAACTCGTTCAAATTCGGAAACTGATTAAACAATGATTTATAAAATTCCGGACAATCCATATTAGGAGCATAAACATTAACCAAAACTACTTTTTTATTAAATAGTAAACCACTAACCAATAAAAATCTACCATTCGGATCAGAAATAATATCCTGTTGTATAAAAGTAACTGAGGAATCTATAAAAATAGAGACGCCTCGAATCTTAGCATTGGAGTTCGAATGAAATTGTTGTTCCTTCCAGAATTTAAAAAAACGTAGTCTGTCCCCCCTCCGTACATGGGTCTCTTGTAAAAATAAAATTTGTGATTTAAGTCTCCGGAACACTTTAAAAACTTTTTTCCTTTTAATAGGATGATTAAGACCGTTAGTATTCCAGGAGACAAAATTAATAATAGACTCCATAAATCCACCCACAACGAGGAGGATTGACGATAGGCTCGACCCACGAACCCGGAGAGGAAACAGAACATACAAAAGATACCGGGAAAAAGGACGCAACCAGTACTTCAATAATGTATATAGCCCAAAGAGAAAAAAACTAAAACGTGAAGCCCCTCCCGCCACCCCCCACCCCAAGGCAAAATCTAAAGCAGACCCGCCCGAAAGAAGCAAGCGCTAAAACTACCCCCATGACTTCCGGTATACGCTCCCTAAAAAAAAGGTATAAATATGAAAAAGATCAGCTAATTGTAAAACAGTAAAAAAGTAAAAAAAAAGGTAACTCAATTAAAATACACAGACAACAGAACAAAAGCCAGAAAATATATATTAAAAAAAAAACCACAATAAACCCCAAACCCATGAATAAACACAACAAGAACAAGAAAAAATAAGATTATTGACATAAACTAGTTATAAAAAGCAAAACAAAATAAAATTTGAAAAAAACTACAAAATTTAAGGCCACACAGGAAATACGTAAGATAACAAAAAGGAAGTAACCACCCAGAATCCCCTGGGAAAAGAAAGAAATGACGCAGTTGAAAAGAAAGTTTAGCAACCATATTAAGAAATCAAAAATAAACTTTTCTGCCCAAATAGGGCACGAAAAAGTTAAAACCAACCAATTCACAGCCTCTGATCAACGGAGATAATTAAAAAAAAATAGCAATTAAGATGTTGAAGATGAAAATTGATCCAGATAACTCTGGGCATCCGATGGAGAATCAAAAAAACGAAGGGCTCCATCTGACATGCGAATCCTTAGACGTGCAGGGTACAGCAGCGCTGGTCTTAAATCCATCTTATAGAATTCCGACATCACAGATCTGTAGCGAACCCGTTGGTCCCAGATTGGTTTACTGAAATCTTCCACGAATCGGAACTTAAGATCCGAAAAATCAATGAAACCTTTAGATCGAGCGAATCGAAACAGTCTCTCCTTGTCTTGAAAGTAATGAAAACGTAAGATAACATGCCTAGGTCTATCTGACCTAGACGAGTATGATGGGATTCTGTGAACACGATCCAGTAGCGGTGGTTGGTCAGGAAATACAGTAGGGAATGCATCTTTTAAAAGTTGAGAAAAAAACTTCATGGGGTTGTTAGATTCAACAGCTTCACGCACCCCAATCATTCGTAAATTCTGCCGTCGCATTCTAGATTCCAAGTCAGTGTTTTTAAAAGTCAGAAAGTCAAGTTTCTTCTTCATTACATTAATTGTTTCTTCGATTTTCCCCATCTTAAGCTCACTTTGTTGCGCGGATTTTTGAAGATCAGATATAGCCGACTGATGTTCCGCAATAGATGTTTGCATCTTATCAATTGAATCGGCAATTTTCTGGAGATTAATTGAGATTTCCGTATGAATCAGGTCTTTAACAGAGTCTGCAATTTCCGTACGAATCATCTCCCTAACAGAGGTTGAAATTTCCCTCTGAATTAACTCCGATATAGCTTTCAAAGTCACCGGTGATTCAGTCGGAGGGAAATCCATACCTTTCGGTTTAACCGGAGGTTTACCATCCTGCCGTTTTTCCCGTTCTTAGACATAGCAGATCTAAGTATCATCCAGTTGTCGGAGAATTCAATTTAATTCAAAGTATTGTAAGAGTTGATGCCTTAATAGTTAATTAAAGTATAGCTGACCATAGAGAAAAAAACTCAGAGGTAATGGAGCGAGTCAAGAACGCGACTTCACTCCATGAGCGCTACCGGAAGTCCCCCTCTATCCCTGTTAAGACGGTGGGAAGATGGAGTGAGGGTGGATGTCCAGGAAATGGAGGAGATGTGGGTGAGTGCAGCATCAATGGTGGTGAAAGGGAAGCCCCGTTCTTTGAAGAAGGATGTCTTGTGTGCTGCAATGGAAAGCTTCATCCTGAGAGCAGATGAAGCTGAGATGAAAGATGCATATCCGTTGTCTACTTGGACTGCAGCTTCTCTATTAATGCAATGCTACATTTGTCATTCAGTTTTCTTTTTTTACCACTTTATTGCAATTATATATGGCATGATCTATTTAGATATCCAACAAAATAAAAAGCTTTTCTCTGTATCTCAGTATACGTGATAATAGTAAACCAAGGTTTCTTCTCAAGCTTGCAAATATTGCCACTATTTCAACTTGGAATCTTAACTCTTGGTTAGCATTCACTAATGACTTGAAATATTACAAAGATACAGACTGATTACCCAGGAGGAAAGTATGAATGACTTTAGGATGCAATGGTCAGAGAACTGACAACATAACATTCACCCAAGACTTGTGATTTGAAATATCAAGAGAGATTGCAAAGAAGGAGGGAAAATAAATTAAAAGTAAATGATGGGGAAAACTTTTTTAGAAATTGTATGATTTTGATTTATTTTTAGTAATGATTTTTTTTAAGTATGATTTTGAAAATAACGTTTTGCCTACCTCTTCACAGAGAGAGGTATGTGAGCTTATTGGACCACATTCCTCGCCATCTAATTAGTATGCACAATGAAATCATGATGCAACGGTTATTGGACAAGCAACTTGTTTTGGAGCTGTTTCTTTTCCAAAATGCTGTTGAGAAACTTAACAGGTAATTATTTTAATCAATGAATCTATCCAAAAATTTTGCTTTTATTGAGATGACAGGAGTAAGGGCTTTTCAAATGAACTACTAATTTCTAAATTGTAAAGAACTGATGGGTAGTTTTGACAAAACAACTAGATGCAGTACATTTGATGGCTCAAAATATTAGGTGTTTTTATTATTTAAACTCCTTGCACAGAATCACAGAGAAATCCCAAGCTTGACCTTTAGTTTCTCTGAACCAGGGTTATTTGGACTCTTGGATTGTAAAGTGGTGAAGTTAGCCAGAGATTGAACTCCAGGCCTGTAGATGTTGTGTACATACATCTACTGATGCTTCAGGACACATCTTCAGTGATGTTCCTGGAATCATGGGTGTTTCGGGTCTTTCAACATCATACATCCTCCTCCAGGTAACCCAGCCGGGGCTGATCAGACCCCAGCTTGTGTCCAGATGGCGAGCTATTTATGACTCCATGGCTCCCCTCTTTTGAGCCACAGCCATCTTGAGGCCCTCTCTGCCGCATCGGTGGTACTGCGAATGGCTCTCCTCTTCCTCTCTCCCTCGATGCCCAAAATGCTGAAGGCCCTAACTAAAGAACGGGCTATGAATCCCCTACAACCACCTCCACTGGGAGACACCTCGCTCTCCATCCAGCCTGCTGACAGTTGCTGACCAGCCCTGCGTACTTGGAGAGCTTCCTTTCAAAGGCCTCCTCCAAGCTATCTTCCCATGGGACTGTCAGCTCCAGCAGCACCACTTGCTTAATAGACTCAGACACTAGGACAATGTCTGGTCGCAGGGTGGTGGCTACGATATGGTTGGGGAACTTCAGCTGCCCTTCAAGGTCCACCAGCAGCTGCCAATCCCTTGCAGAGGTCAGAATGCCTGCAGATGTTCTTTTGGCAGGTATTGGCTGCTCCCCAGCTCTGACAAAGGCAATGGTCTGCTTGGAGGGTCGGGACCACTTCGCCCACTCAACTCCTGCGCTGACGGCTTCAGCGATGGTCTTCAGGACCTGATCATGCCTCCACCTGTACCGTCCCTCACCAAGCGCCCTTGCACAACCACTGAGGGTGTGCTCCAGAGTTCCTCGCTTGGAGCATAGTGGGCACGCAGATGACTCTGCCTTGCCCCATGTGTGCAGGTTTGATGGGCTTGGAAGCACATTGTACACTGCCTGGATGAGAAATTGGATGCGGTGTGGTTCGGCTTTCCAAAGATCAGCCCAGGTCACTTTCCTCTCAACCGCATTCTCCCATCTTGTCCAAGCTCCCTGTTGCTTCATTCCCACTGCCTTGCACGCTCTCATCTCCTCCACTACTGCTCTCACCTCCTCCTGAACTAGACGACGCCTTTCCTTCCCTCTGGTGTACATTTGGGGAGTTGGAAAGGATCCTAGCCCAGCTCGGCCTTGTGTGACCACTCCCACCAGCCTCCTGTGACGCAGCCTCGCCTCTGCCTCCTGAACAGCTTCCTTTGCCCTCCACTTCCTGCCAGTACTTACTTGGATCCCTGCTCTAGCCACCTTCGGGTCACTTGAGTCCCTATACTGTAGCACTTCTCTGGCTCTTGTTACCTTGAATTCTTCCTCCAAGGATTTGAAGGGCAGTTGCAGTTTGTTGTGGTGTCCATAGAGTGCGATGCTGCTCAGGCTCTTCGGCAGCCCCAGCCATCTCCTGAGGTGGTTGCTAACCCTCCTCGCTAAGGTTTCGACTGTCGAGATCGGAACTGCATAGACGAGGAGGGACTACAGGATTCTGGGAAGAATGTCATGCTGATACACCCAGGCTTTAAACTTCCCAGGTAGGCCAGACTTGTCCACAGATTTCAGCCAGCCATCCAACTCGGTGCAGGTTTCCTGAATGGATGTTGTGTCCCTTAAACAGCTGTCAAAAACTTTGCCTAAGCTCTTTACTGGCTTTTCTGTGATGGTTGGGATGGCTGTGCCTGCGATGCTGAACTGGAACTTGTTCTCCACCTTCCCTTTCCTCAGCACCATCGATCTTGATTTGGCAGGTTTGAAACGCATCCGGGCCCACTCCACCAGCTTTTCGAGCCCTGGCATGGCATTCTTCCCAGAATCCTGTGGCCCCTCCTCGTCTATGCAGTTCCGATCTCGACAGTCGAAACTGCAGAATCCTCCAGCAGCCTGGGACTGATTCTGTGGTGACTGAGATCATCCATGAATGCCCTGATAGGTGGTTGTCGTTGAGCGGAATTCATTCTGGGCCCTGTGCACTCTGGTTCAGCAGACTTAGTGAGCATGTTCATGGCTAGGGAGAACAGTGTCACTGAGATAGTGCACCCTGTGATGATGCCGATCTCCACCTTGTGCCAGGTTGATGTAATTGCTCCTGAAGAGACCCTCATCCTGAAGTTGCTGTAATACTCAGTGATAAGGTCTCTGATTCTGCTGGGGACGTGATATTTGGTCAGTGTGAGCTGCACCAGCTTGTGCGGAATGGAGTCATATGCATTTGCCAGGTCGAGCCACAACACTGACAGGTTGCCCTTGTTCTCTCTGGCCTCCCTGATGAGCTGTGTCACCACACCGATGTGCTCCAGACAGCCCGGCATCCCTGAAATGCCACCCTTCTGGACTGATGTATCAATATAGGTGTTCTTTGCTAGGTAGGTGCACAACTGGTTGAAAACTGCACTGAAGAAGATCTTCACCTCGACACACAGCAGGGAGATAATGCGAAACTGATCTATCTGGGTGGCATTTTCCTCCTTCGGGATCCACACCCCTTCAGCCACTCTCCACTGTTCTGGGATCTTCCTCCTTCTCCAGAAGATTCTCAGGATCTTCCACAGACGCAGCAGGAGTTTGGGGCAGTTCTTGTACACTTTGTACGAGGTGTTGCTCGGTCCTGGAGCCGAGCTTGCCCTTGCTTTGTGGACGACCTCTCTGACTTCCTTTAGTTGCAGCTCTGACATGTCGAACTGCACATCCGGTTCAGGTGGGTCTATTAGGATGTTGCACTCTCCCAACTCCTGCTCTCTTTCAGGATCATTATATATCTTCTTCAGATGTTGGTCTCTGTCTTCCTGAGAACAGGCCAGTTACCCACTGCGCTTCTCCCCCAGCAACTCCTTGGTGAACTTGAAGGGGTTGGTGATAAAGGCAGCAAGTTTTTGAGCCCTTTCACGACACCGCCTCCGATGCCACTCTGCTCGGCGGAGGACCCCGATCTTCTTTCGTAGTATGCACATCAGCTGGGCCAAGCCAATGCGCTCCTCTTCTCCTGCCTCCTTGTATTGGGACTTCAGCAAAGAGAGGGCGAAAATTGGACTCCATTGTGATTTGCCTGCATTGTATTTGAAGAACATTTTCATTTACATACATTATAACATGTACAGTATAAGCATCATGAGTGTGATCCACTAGAGAGCAATAGCCAAAAGGAATCTGTGCCTGCAGGGTGTGAAAAAAGGGGAAAAGGCTGGTGGATAAGCATTAAGAAAGATTAAGAAACACTCAGTTTCTATAGCTAAGATGCAGTCATATTACTGTGGGAAAAGAGCTTTCTTCAGAAGAGGTACTAAGTACTGATCAATTGTAGATTATCATAAATCCGGACATTGTGTTACCATTGAGAGTCCTTTGCTGTTGATGGTCCAACAATGCCCAATGAATTTTGTTATTACAGAGAAGTCTGTGGATGATAATGTCCTTTTAAGAACTGATTACAAAGACTGCATATTGTTGGCTACATGTTGGAGCCATGAGAATGTAATAACAGCATTTTAAGATAATTATGTAATTTCTCACTCTCTATCTCTTATTCCTAGTGAACTTGGTGAACTTCGAGAACGTGACCGCAAGGCAACAAAGATGATAGCGAAAACACAGGAGGAACTAAGTAATGCATTGATTGAAGCCCATAAAAATGCCAAGTGAGTCTTTAGTGATCTGACAGAAATACTCATATATTTGGTAGAAATGCAGCAAGAACCATGATTTGCTGCAAACTGGAAAATGGGATTTTAGTAAGGAAAATTGAGTCTCGATGAGACAAAATATGCCTCCAGGTTTCAGAAGCATTAAGGTAGAAGTAAACGCTATTGTGGAAATTTGAGTAAGGAGCCTTACTGATGGAAGGAAGACAGAGTTGGAAACAGCCCTAGTTCTATGGATCCCAACAACAGTGTGCCTCAATTTGGAGATAAGCTATTGGCGGCAAGGACGTGGAATTTATCGCAGGTATTAAGAATAGAGAATGTGTAATGTTTTGTCACTTCAAAACACCAAACTAATTAAAAGGAAATGTGAGTCTAGCTTATGTTTACTTTAACTGAGGTGCCCACGCATCACATGGTTATGTGATGACGTATGCAATTCACTTATTTTTACATATAACCATAATGAATTATATAAACAAAGAATGTTAATCAAAAATCAAACAATACATTTACAAGATTGCTCAAATATTGCTGGAATATTAAATATATAACACTCCTCCGTGCTTTGCTATACACTCCAACTCAATATAGATTACATCTCAACTATACACAGAATACTATATAATACAACTACTATACAGACATCTACAGCATAGTAAATTTTAAATTGTCCCATTCAGGCCTAAAGATTTAAGGGGAGGCTTTTTCACTCTTATGGGATAACACCTTTCTTGACAAGGGGGATCCCTCTGCTTGTCAGGTGAGACTTCTAGCTGTGAAAGAATCTCACATTCTGGGACCTCCTCTATGGTAGTTGTGGGAGCTGACTCTGGGGCTACAGGAAGTGGTTCTGACAGCTCTGGACACCTTTCTTGGCTAACATTTGAATCTGCTCTCCACAACTGATCAATGTGTTATTTCTAGATGACATCAGATGCAATCTCCACTGTGTAGGAGATTGGTCCAGTCCTGTCCTTAATCTTTCCAAGTACTCACTTTTGCTCATCTCTCTAGTCCCTTGCAGGACTGCTCATCCAGGAGTAAAACAACGAATCTCCTTGTTTGAGGAGCCCTCAATTTGTCCCAGCTGTTTGTCCTGCATACTCCTTCTGAGATTGGGTTTGAGGAGATCCAAGCGTGAGTGCAAGGGTTGACCCAGGAACAACAAAGCTGGTGAGCTGTTGGTTGTGGAGTGTGCTGCATTGTGATATGAAAGGAGGAGGTTGGCAGACTTCTGATTCAGTGTGTTTTGCTGACATTGCTCGCAGTGCATTCTTCACACTCTGGACAAAACTTTTCGCCAAGTATTTGTAGCTGGGTGATGTGGCACAGATGTAATTTGTCTTATTCCATTCAATTTCAGGAACGACTGAAACTGTTCTGCCACAAACTGTAATCCATTGTTACTGACTATATGTTCTGGAGCACCAGTCCTTGAGAAGATGCTTCTCAACACATCAACAGTGTGCGAGGTTGTAGTGAAGGCTATTGGGTGGTTGCATCCACTACTACCTAGAAATTTGTGCCCATGAATGGTCTGGTAAAATCTACATGAATTCTCCTCCAGGGTAATGCAGGCCATTCCAGGGATGGAGAGACACTGCTCTTGGTATCTTCTGGAAGTGTTAGCATTCCGAATGGTGCATGGCAAACCGTTTGATCTACTGATTTATCCTAGGCCATCAGATAAAGCTTCGAGCCAATGCTTTCATTTTAACCATGCCTAGATGACCAGTATGTAGCTCCTCCAACACTGTAGCTTCAGCTTGGATGTTACAATAACTCAATCCCGACATAAGACAACCCCTGTCAAGGGCAAGTTCTTCCTTGAGCTGGTACCAATAAGGGAACTATTACTTATGCCACACATTCCAACCATTTTCGGTTACCGTGTAGACTTAATACAGTGTGGGGTCTTTTCTGGTTTCCCTTTGGATCAACTCTGCCACAATAGGCAGACTTTCATTTTGCATTAGGGAGAATACATGGAGAGGAATGTCCTCTTTTGTAAATTTTTCCAGTATTTCCTTTTTCAACAGTAAACAGGACAATCCATCAGCTTTTTCATGATTAGTTGTCCTCTTGAATTTGATCCTATAATTGTTCCCTTAAAGAAACAAAGCCCACCTCTGCATTCATGCTGCTACTGTTAGTGAAGCACTCTTCTGTGGATTGAAAATGGACACGTTTTTGATGATCAATAATGAGGGTAAGCTCGCTACCATGGAGGTACCGATTGAAATGTTTTACACCCCAAACCAGACTCAAGGCCTGTCTGTCAATTTGTCTGTAACTTTTCTCTGCAGCAGTAAGGGAATGTGATGCAAAGGCTTTGGGGCATTCACTTCTATCATTTTTAACATGTGATATGACTGCACCTATACCATAAGGCGAGGCATCACAGGCAAGCTTCATTGGACAATATGGATCATAATGTGTGAATGCAGTGTCTGAAGTCACCATTTTCTTTACCTTTTGGAAAGCCACTTCACACTTCTTTGTCCATTGCCATTTGTTCCTGATCCGTTGCATTGAGTCAAGGGGTTGAATTCAAGCTGTTATAGTAATTGACAAATCTTAAAAAGGACTGCAACTGTGACATGTTCTTTGGCCTTCAGACATTCACCACTACTTGAGTTTCCTTAGCACACATATGTAATGCTTATGCATCAATGGTGTGACCACAGTAAGTGATGCTTAGTTCAAAGAATTCACACTTGTTGCATAATGCTCTAAGCCCATAACCTTCTAATCTTCTTAACACTGTCTTGAGATTTTTTAGATGTTCTTTGTCATCCTGACCAGTAACAGTGATGTCATCCAGGTAACACTGAGTATTGCAGAACCTGGTCCATAGCTTTCTGCCAGAGTGCAGGTGCAGATGCTATTCCAAAAATAAGCCTATTATAGCAATAAAGAGCTTTGTAATATTTATAGTGAGAACCACTTTGGACTCTTCTTCCATCTCCATCTGTAGGTAGGCCTCAGCTGAGTCCACTTTGCTGAAGTGTTTTCCTCCAGAAAGGTTTACAAAGATATCCTCTATCCTGTGTAGAAGGCCTTGATTTACTTTCAGTACTGGATTGATGGTGACCTTAAAATCACAACAGATCCTAATAGACCTATCCTTCTTTGCTTCTTGGATAACTGCTATGCCCATGGGTTCCACCCAACTTTAGAAAGAATTCCGTTAGCCTGCATGCCAACTAGCTCACTGGCTACTTTATCACAGGTGGTATAAGGAACCGGAAGGGCTTTGTAAACTTAGGTGTGGCATTTTCATTTTAACAATACTCTTGATATGTTTGAGTTTTCCAGTGCCATACTTGAATACTGCTGTGACATCATCCAGTACTTTTTAAAATTCGCTTTCAGTTGATTCTATTGCAAGGGATATGGCATGCAAATAATGGATGGGTCTCCAATCAATTTGTAATTGTCTTAGCCAATCATATCCCCACAATGCTGGCCCTCCTGTTTTTAACCACATACAAGCCCAATGTGGCCTGTTAGTCATTCCAACAGGAGTTATCTTCCCTCCAGTATAAATTCCTAATTGGATGTCTGCAGGCTTCAGTTTGGTATAAAGGTTTCCCCTGCCAACCGAAGGTAGAGCGTTCCTATGAAACGGTTCGTAAGCCAGAATGTTGTAAAGCGAAGAAGCAACTACCATTTATTTATATGGAAAAAATTTGTGAGTGTTCGCAGACCCAAAAATAACCTACCAAATCATGCCAAATAACACATAAAACCTAAAATAACAGTAACATATAGTAAAAGCAGGAATAATATGATAAATACACAGCCTATATAAGTTAGAAATACTTCTCTACAACAATTGCCAGCACTGTTTTCCGTAGCAGAAATCTCATGCAAGCGCTCTTGGCAAAACATGGCGCAAGCGCTCTCGGCAGAAAATCTCACGCAAGCGCTCTTGGCAAAACACTCTCCAGTAACCTTTAAGCTATGAAGCTGCCAAATCATACCAAATAACACATAAAATACACAGCCTATATAAAGTAGAAATAATATATGTACAATGTAGTATCACTTACTGGAATTAGGAAGTCAGCGCCGAGCACACTGATGATGGTGTGTTAGGCTGAGTCATCGGAGGTTGGGGTGGTGCAGTGACCCCCACCCTCCAGGCAGCGAACTGATACCGATCCGCGAAGCATGCAGGGGTACAGTGGTAGCCGGGAAGCACCCAGCACATCTTTAAGAAAAAAGCCAAAATAAACAAGCTAATTAATTAGGTGCAGCCGGGCACGTAAATGTCGGCCCAGATCAGAGGCAATTGCCGATTACATAGACCAAGTGAAATTGGCGGTCGCTTCTGATCTGGGCTGACATTTACATGCTGGGCGGCACCTAATTAATTAGCTTGTTTATTTCGGCCTTTTTCTTAAAGACGTGCTGGGTGCCTCCTGGCTACTGCTGCATTCTCTGCGAATCAGTATCTGTCCGTGGCCGGGGGGGGGGGTGGGGTTGGGACCACTGGGGTGTCATCTCATCATCGATCAGGGCAGGCAGGTCATCTTCTTCTATGTCTGCCTGCCTCGATGTCGAAGTTTGAGGTTCGTCGTCTGCTGTGGCTGATAAAGTCGTACTTTATCATTGCAGCGAAAATCTCATGCAGTCGCCTCACGTTCAGTTCCTGGACGACTTCACTTTTGGTCCATTCGCTACTGCATTCGGTTTTGATTGTTATCCTTTCTTCTTCCAATTGCTTCAGCTCTTCATCTATCAGTTCTTGGTCATGGGATGCCAATACCTCTTCAACATCATCTTCATCAACTTCCACAAGCCAAACTCACTTCGTCCTTGCTTCGTTCACCACGATCGAAATGCTTAATTATGTCTAGTTTTACGCTAAGTGCAACACCCTTATGAGTTCTTTTAGGCTTTTCTGATACCTTAGGACTCATCTTGCAAACGGCTGCTCACAGGCTCGTGTTTAAGCAATGCCGTCGAGAATACCGTTCCAAATCCGGAGGAGAGCAGCTGTTCGGGACACGCGCTGCCTTTTTTTTCACGCGCTGCTTTTTTCGTAACAGTAAAAACACCTTCTGTTAGCAAAAACAGGGAACTAATGTAGGTCTTTCGTAACAGCGAGGTTTCATAAAGCGAACGTTCGAAAAGCGGGTGACACCTGTACTTGAAATGCTGTTCAAACTCACTTTTTGGAGTGATTGAAACAGGAGCATCATCATCCAATTCCATTTTAATTGATTTGCCATTCACTTCTGATGTAAGCTATATGGTTTGTCTATTGTTAGTTTTCACAATGTAAATCTCAAGGCTACTCAGTCCTGTATCACTCACATTATTATCAGATTTTTCATTAACATAATACAGGTAAGTGCTCTTTTTGAAACTGCAATTTGACTTTTTATCTTTTTCTCTTCTCTGTGCAGTCCATTTATTTGTATCTGCCTGACAAGCTCTATTTCTATATCCTCCTTAGTTGCATTTTCTGCAAGTTTCACCTTCAAACCTGCATTGATCTGGTGTATGTGATTCCTACCCCAACGGTTTCACACTTTGTTCAGCCAGGCATGTTTTTGTTTAGACATTGCAGTTCTGTTCATGCTCACTTTCAATCCTGACTACAAGTCATTTGCATCTCTGGTTGCTGTTTCCATTGATACACCGACGAAAGATGTGCTGCATGTCAACAGTTAAGTGGTCACCTCGGGTTTATTTCAACACTTCCTTGCAATGTTTTGCAACTCCAGAAACTAACTGAAAGAAAAGCACTGGATCTGGAGAAAAAGCTCTACTTTTCTTTACTACGGCACCCACATATGCTGTGATGGCATGATGGTGTATGCTATTCATGTACTTTTTACATATAACCTGTAATGAATTAAGTAAATAACAAAGAATGCTTTATCAAACAATATATTTACAACATTACTCAGATATTAAATGCACTACATTTACCACTCCCACAAGTGACTTCTCATCCTCACCTACCTAGTTCCTACATGATGGCTTCCTGAATTTGGGCCCTCATTCTCTATTGCATTCACGCTATCCTTAATTTACTGATCCACTGCTCCACCTGTTTCCAACATTCTGTCCTTCCTTAATGCCATTTACTCCTCAATATTCAGGCCCAAATTTACATTATCCTGCAACCATATCTGTGATAGCCCTGGGCAGTCCCAAACCTGGCTGTGAAACGAGGAGGGTTGGGCAATTGGCTAGCAATCCTATTCTTTAAAAACCCAGAGCCACAGAAACACCAACAGAAGCTCCAAAGGCCTCATCCCTGGGAGAGGAAGGATACACCAAGAAGATGGGCTACACCTGGGGACAACTTGAAAGGCTGGCCCAGGACGGAGGACTTTGGTGAGCTGCTGTCAGTGGCTATGCCCCTTCAGGGGTGATAGGCTTGACAAATTAACTAATATCTCTGCAATAGCCATTTAACCATATCCTTACTTATTTGTAAGCATGATGGTCACTGGTGTGTATATATGACAATTAGCCATGTATATATGGTTGATTAAAAGAGGTTTTCTTTACTGCATCGTCTTCAGAATACTTCAGAATGTGAGTAAAAGGAGAAGAGGTCATACATTGGTCAGAGTTCAAAGTTCAAAGTACATTTCTTATCTATACTATATAGAACCTCGTCATTCATCCTCTTTCAGGCAGCCACAAAACAAAGAAACACAATAGATGCAAGAAGTGCATCCAGCTGCAGCTTCTAACAAACCACGTTAAGGAGTTGGAGCTGGAACTGGATGAACTCGGGATCATTCAGGAGGCTGAGGGGGTGATAGATAGGACATGTAGAGAGGTAGTTACACCCAAGGCGCAGGACACAGGAGACTGTGTGTCAGTAAGGGGAAAGTGGCTGAGGAGCCTGTGTAGAGTACCACTGTGGCCATCCCTCTCAACAACAGGTATATCATTTTGGATACTGTTGTTGGGGGGAAATGACTGAACAGAGGAAAGTCACAGTGGTCAGTCTGCCTCCATGACTCGGAAGGGAAGGGGGAAGAAGAGGCATGTTCTGGTGATAGGGGATTTGTTAGTTAGAGGAACGGACAGGAGGTTCTGTGGGTGAGAACAAGATTCCCAGATAGTATGTTGCCTGCCGGGTGCCAGGGTCTGGGATATTTGAGACTGAGGCCTCAGCATTCTTAAGCGGGAGGGTGAACAGCCACAAGTTGTAGTCCATGTAGGTACCAGTGACATGGGTAGGACAAGTGATGAGATTTTGCATAGCGAGCTCGGGGAGTTAGGTGCTAACTTAGGACCTCCAGGGCTGTGATCTCAGGATTGCTACCCATGCCACGTGCTAGTGAGGCCAGAACTAGGAAGATTATACAGTTTAATACATGGCTAAGGAGTTGGTGTAGGAAGGAAGGTGTAAGATTTTTGGATCACTGGGCTGGGCTCTCTTCCAGAGTAGGTGGGACTTGTATAGAAGGGATGTTTTGCACCTGAACTGGAGGGAGACTAATATCCCAGCAGGAAGGTTTGTTAATACTGCACAGTGGGGTTTAAACTAGAGTTGCAGGGGGATGGGAACCAAAGTGCCAGGACAGTTAGTGGAGAGTTTGTGAAGGCAGATGTTGGTAAGACCTCAGACAAAGTTAGGAATCAAAAGGGTAAGCATGGTGTAACTAGTATCCCGAGCTGCATATATTTCAATGCAAGAAGTATCGTAGGAAAGGCAGATAATTTCTGCTGAGTTTGAGGTAACTGGTTTACAGACAGAGGCAATGTGTAGTGAGGAGAGGCTGTTGATTGGTCAAAATTGCAGTCAACAGGATGAGTTACAACATAAAAGACGGACAAAATTGAAAAGGGTGAATACAGGATTGAAGTTGTATTTGAATGTGCGGTATGCAGAATAAGGTAGATGAACTTGCAGCACAGTTTCAGATCAGCGGGCATGATGTTGTAGGCATCACTGAATCATGGCTGAAAAAAGATTATAGCTGGGAGCTTAATATCCAAGGATACACATTGTATTGAAAGGACTGGCAGGAAGGCAGAGGGCGTGGCATTGCTCTGTTGTTAAAAAATGAAATCAAATCATTAGAAAGAGGTGAGATAGGGTTGGAAGGAGTTGAATCACACTGATAGAGCTAAGGAACTGCAAGAGTAAAAATACCCTGATGGGAGTTGTATACAGACCCCTAAATAGTAGTAAGGATGTGGCCTACAAATTATAATGGTAGATAGAAAATGCATGCCAAAAGGGCAATGTTACAGTAGTAATGGGGGACTTCAATATGCACGTAAATTGGGAAAATCAAGTTGGTTCTGCATTCCCAGAGGGGGTATTTCTAGAGTGTCTATGAGATAGCTTTTCAGAGCAGCTTGTGGTTGAGCCCACTAAAAGATCAGCTATTCTGGATTGGGTGTAGTGCAATGAACCAGAATTGATTAGAGAGCTTGAGGTAAAAGAACCGTAAGGGCAAAGCAATCATAATATGATCAAATTCACCCTGAAATTTGAGAAGGAGAAGCTAAAAGGAGAATCAGTATTACAGTGGAGTAAAGGGAGTTACAGAGGCATGAGAAGGAGTTGGCCAGAATGGAAAAGAACACTGGCAGGGATGATGACAGAGCAGACGCCGGGCTGGAAGCAATTTGGAAGGCACAAGATATATACAGTGCCTATAAAAAGTATTCACCCCCCCCCCTGAAAGTTTTCATGTTTTATAGTTTTACAACATTGAATCACAGTGGGTTTAATTTGGGTTTTTTAACACTGATCAACAGAAAAAGACCCTTTCGTGTCAAAATGAAAACAGATCTATACAAAGTGATCTAAATTAATTACAAATATAAAATGCAAAATAGTAGTTTGCTTAAGTATTCACCCCCTTCAAGTCCGTATTTAGTAGATGCACCTTTGGTAGCAATTATAGCCTTGGGTCTGTATGGATAGGTCTCTACCAGTTTTGCACATCTGGACACTGCAATTTTTCCCCATTCTTCTTCACAAAACTGCTTAAGGTCTGTCAAGTTGCATGGGGATTGTGAGTGAACAGCCCTTTTCAAGTCCAGCCACAAATTCTCAATTGGATTGAGGTCTGGACTCTGACTCCAGAACATTAACTTTGCTGTTTTTAAGCTTTGGCTTTATGCTTGGGGTCATTGTCTCACTGGAAAACAAGTCATCTCCCAAGTCACAGTTCTCTTTCAGACTGTATCAGGCAGTCAAGCATCTCCACAGCATGATGCAGCCACCATTATGCTTCACGGTAGGGATGGTGTGTGTTTGATGGTATGCGGTGTTTGGCTTACACCAAATAGCATTTAGTCTAATGGCCAAAAAGCTCAAATTTGGTTTCCTCAAACTATAGAATCTTCTTCCAGCTGACTTCAGTCTCCCACATACCTTCTGGCAAACTCTAGCTGAGATTTCATGTGAGTTTTTTTCAACAGTGGCTTTCTCTTTGCCACTCTCCCTTAAAGCTATGACTGGTGAAGCCCCTGGGCAACAATTGTTGTATGTGCAGTCTTTCCCATCTCAGGCGCTGAAGCTTGTAACCCCTCCAGAGTTGCCATAGGTCTCTTGGTGGCCTCCAGCATTAGTCCCATTCTTGCATGGTCCTTTGATTTTTGAGGATGGCCTCCTCTAGGCAGATTTACTAGCTGTGCTGTATTCTTTCCATTTCTTGATGATTGACTTAACTGTACTCCAAGGGATATTCAGTGACTTGGAAATTTTCTTGTATCCATCTCCTGACTTGTACTTTTCAAGAACCTTTTCGCAGAATTGCTTGGAGAGTTCTTCATCTTCATGGTGTAGTTTTTTCCAGGATACTGACTCACCAGCAGTTGGATCTTCCAGATACAGGT
Organism: Mobula hypostoma; assembly: GCF_963921235.1. Classification (NCBI taxonomy): domain Eukaryota; kingdom Metazoa; phylum Chordata; class Chondrichthyes; order Myliobatiformes; family Myliobatidae; genus Mobula; species Mobula hypostoma. Next base: position 46,790,989 of record NC_086108.1, on the reverse strand, counting down.
GTATTTTTACCACAACCAATTGAAACGCCTTGACTATACATGGAGATTTTTCATTTAACTGATTATGTGATTTCTAAAACCAATTGACTGCACCAGTGATGATTTGGTGTGTCATATTAAAGGTAGTAAATACTTATGAAATCAATTATTTTGTGTTTTACATTTGTAATTAATTTAGATCGCTTTGTAGAGATCTGTTTTCACTTTGACACAAAAGGATCTTTTTTCTGTTGATCAGAGCCAAAAAAAGGCCAAATTAAATCCACAGTGATTCAGTGTTGTAAAACAATAAAACATGAAAACTTCGAAAGGGGGTGAATACTTTTTATAGGCATTATACATCCCAAAGAGGAAGAAGTATCCTAAAGGAAAGATGACACAACCATGGCTAACAAGAGAAGTCAAAGCCAATATATAAGCCAAAGAGAGGGCATATAATAGAGCAAAAATTAATGGGAAGTTAGAGGATTGGGAAACTTTTTTAAACCAACAGAAGGCAACTGAAAAAGTCATTAAGTCACAATGGAATTGATGGTTTTATCGCAAAATTTTCAGATGATATGAAGATAGTTGGAAGGGCAGGTGATTTTGAGGATGTAGAGAGGCTATAGAAGGACTTGAATTAGGAGAATATGCAAAGAAATAGCAGATGGAATACAGTTTTGGGAAGAAGCAATGAAAGGACTGAAATTTTTCTTAAAGAGGGAAAAAAAAATAACTGAGGTGCATAGGGACTAGGGAGTCCTTTTGCAGAATTCTCTAAAGGTTAATTTGCAGGTTGAGTTTGTGTCGTGTTAGCATTCATTTCAAGAGGACTAGAATATAAAAGCAAATACGTAATGTTGAGAATTCATAAAGCACTGGTGAGGCCTCACTTGGAGTATTGTGAGCAGTTTTAGGCACCTTATCTTCAAAAGGATATGCTGAAACTGGAGAGGGTTCAAAGGAGTTCTTGAATATGATTCAGGATCAAATAGCTTGTCATGAAAAGCTCTGGGCCTGTATTCATTGGAATTCAGAAGATTGAGGGGTGACCTCATTAAAGCCTATTGAATGGGGAAAGACCTTGATAGACCTTGAAAGACCTTGAATGTTGAGAGGTTGTTTCCTCTGGTGGGAGAGTCTAAGACCAGAGGACACAGCCTCAGAATAAAGGGGCATTCTTTTAGAATGCAGTTGAGGAGGTATTTCTTTAGTGAGAGTAGTGAATGTGTGGAATACTTTGCTACAGGCAGCTGTGGAGGCCAAGTCTTTATGTATATTTAAGGCAGAGGTTGATAGATTCTTGATTGGTCAGGGCATGAAGGAATTTGGGAAAAGGCAGAAGATTGGAGCTGTGGAAAATTGGATCAGGCATGATGAAATGGTGGAGCAGACATGATGGGTCGAATGGCCTAGTTCTGCTCCTATATCTTATGGTCTTATAACCCATTTAAAAAACCCACATGGCAAAGATTGTCATATATCCACTGTGCAGAAAAAAAACAATTCGTGCAAACAGTAAAAAGTAAACAATTAGCACAGAACATGAATCACAGAGTCCCAGAAAGTGAGTCCACAGCCAAGAGTTGTGAAAGACTTGAACTGCACGTGTATGTAATGAGAGCAGTATAACTCATCTCCTTCTATCTTAGGCCGTGAACTTATTAATCTCCCCTGCTGTGGATCACTTCTACAAAGAAGGGATCCGTATGCTCCACGACCGCTGGACTAAGTGTGTAGTAAGCACAAAATACTCTGCAGATGCTGGGGTCAAAGCAACACTCACAACATGCTGGAGGAACTCAGCAGGTCGGGCAGCATCCGTGGAAAAGATCGGTCGACGTTTCGGGCCGGAACCCTTCGTCAGGACTGTAGAGGGAAGGGGCAGAGGCCCTGTAAAGAAGGTGGGGGAAGGGTGGGAAGGAGAAGGCTGGTCAGTTCCAGGTGAAAAACCAGTAAGGGGAAAGATAAAGGGGTGGGGGAGGGGAAGCAGGGAGGTGATAGGCAGGAAAGGTGAAGAAGGAATAGGGGAAAACACAATGGGTAGTAGAAGGAGGCGGAACCAAGAGGGAGGTGGTAGGCAGCTGGGGGAGGGGGCAGAGTGACATAGGGATAAAGGAAGGGAGGGGGAGGGAATTACCGGAAGTTGGAGAATTCTATGTTCATACCAAGGGGCTGGAGGCTATCTAGACGGTATGTGAGGTGTTGCTCCTCCAACCTGAGCTTAGCCTCATCATGGCAGTAGAGGAGGCCATGTATGGACATATCTGAATGGGAGTGGAAAGCAGAGTTGAAGTGGGTGGTTACTGGGAGATCCTGTCTGTTTTGGCGGACGGAGCTGAGGTGCTCAACGAAGCGGTCCCCCATGGACTAAGTGTGTACATGCATGAGGGGACTATGCTGAAAAATAAATGTGCTTGGTGTTCTAAAATTGACTCCTTCTACCTTAGGCCATAAACTTATCAATTACCCCTTGTAAAACTTGTTGCTTCTGAACCAATTTATTAAGTGTACTAAGAACAAAACGGGAGATGAAGGAAAGAGTGAAAGACAAAGAGTCTAGTGGCAAGGAGGGAAGAACAAATGGGAGAGATAGACCCAATATGATCTGGTCCCCTTATACCAATTTGCTTACCCCTTAGACCAGATCACATTCTATTCCAATTCCATTGCTTAATTAGTAAGATAGCCTGTATTCAAATGATGTGATACCCACAACTGCTGTCACATTCTGAACAATTAAAAATATTGTGCATGGGGAAAATTGTTAGAAACAAGATGACAGCAAATAATATTGGAATAAGCATCATAATATCCAATAGTTATCGACTCTGCTTGCAGCCTTCTGGCTGGTTCAGATTGGTCACCGTAGCCCAGCAATATAGGTACTGAGTCAGAGGTTGTTAGCATATTAACCACAGTCCTTGTCAGGTACCACTTTTAGCTCACTAGCAGTGGCTAATGTGTATCCACTTACTTTTCCCTTCTACTTTTACTGCTGAGTTAGTAACCAACAGCACTTGATAAGGACCTTCCCGTTGAGACCCCAGTGGTTCATATGCGGTTTCTTGATCAGGACCCACTCGCCAGGAACCAATTGCATCTTCCTTCTGTTGGGTTACTCCCAGCGGCAGAAACCTGTTGAGAAGCAGATGCAATACATAATTTCACAGAGTAGTTAACTAAACTGTATGCCATTTTATGTACAGTATATCAGCCTTTCTGACCTCAAGGTCTTCTGAAAGTAACGTAGGACATCTTGTTACTACCTCGAGTAGAATTAGTTCAGTTTTCTTCTTTGCTCTGATGCTACACAAGACCATAGGAAAAGCTGTAGGCCATGGTACGCCTTCTTCATTCTACTTAGTCATTGTTTGATGGTTCTATTCATTTGTTCGAATTGTCCTGATGACTATGGGTGAATGTGGACAATGGAAAGACCATTCAATATTTAACAGTAGACATAATTCCTGACAAACATTCCCAATGAAATTGTTAGAATCAATGTGACACAGGTGGGGCAGGGGCCCTTAAATCTGATAGCTTCTCTGCTGCTTCAGAATTCGCTTTCTGGCATTTCATGCATTTTTCAAACATTTGTTGAGCTTGTGGTCTGAACTTTGGACTTCACCACCAGTGGAAGAATTTGTTGATCTTTTCCACTCACTGCATCCAAGGGAGTGTGTCTGCTGTGCCAGATAAGGAAGTAATGTAATTTGGAGCTACTAGTCTATTGCGAGAGACATATCTCCATTTTCCAGAGCCACATTTTCTGTGGAGAGCATTGAGCTAACTCCTGTGATACAGAGATAAACCTCATTTCCATAATTTCAGTTGCTGAGTTCACTGCTTATGTTCTCGGTACTTCTTTGACTTTTTAAAATTTCTTTTACTCATTCCCTTGCAGCCTCTTTTGCAATTACATCTGAGAATGGCTTTCCGTTGTAGTCATTTTGGAGTGGCTTTTGCATTTTAATACAGTAACTTCTGATGGAAGAAAGGAAAGGCAGAAAGGATACTGTCAGAACGAGCTATTCAAGTGCAAAAAGACTTGTTTGTTTGTTTTATTGACTAAACAAAAGCATTTGATAAAGTGAAGCACAATAAGTTATTTGAAATATTACAGGAAACTTTCTAGATTCGAAAGACCTCCGCCTGATCAGAAATCTGTACTGGGAACAAACTGCCGCTGTAAGAATAGATGGAAAAGTGAGTCAGTTTACGGAAATCAAGAGAGGCGTTAGACAAGGGTGTGTTTTCTTCCCTGATTTACTTAATGTGTACAGTGAAACAATATTACAAAAAATAAGAGACATCTTGGGAATCAAAGTTGGCAGTGAAAACGTCAATAATTTCAGATATGCGGATGACACTGTGTTAATTGTGTGTAGAAGAACTACAAAACTTAATTGATATAGTTGTTGAAGAAAGTGCAAAAATGGGTCTATCTATCAACTGCAAAAAGACAGAATGTATGGTGATATCCAAAAAGAAGGAGAATCCTAGCTGCAGGCTGAGAATAAACGGGGAAGACATAAAACAAATACAGAACTTTTGCTACTTAGGAAGCTGGGTGATATCAGATGGCAGGTGCTACATGAACATCAAAAGAAGAATAGGGATGGCAAAAGACACCTTTACGAGAATGAAGAGTATGCTGACCAATACTAAACTAGGCATGACAACCCGCCTCAGAGTACTGAAATGTTATGTTTATTCGGTTATGTTATATGGCTCAGAAAGTTGGACAATATCTAGAAATATGAAGAAATGAATTGAAGCAGCAGAGATGTGGCTTTGGAGAAGGATGCAAAGAATATCATGGATGAAACTAATATCTAACAGGGATGTTATGAACAGAGCGAACACAAAAAGAGAAATAATGTATGAGATCATTAAAAGGCAACGTAACTTCATTGGACATGTGATTAGGAAAGAGGAGTTTGAATGCATGGTAATTATGGGAAAGATTGGAGGAAAGAAAGCAAGAGGAAGACCAAGACAAATGATGGTGGAGACTGCAGCCAGAGAATTGGAAATGAATACCAATGAATTGATCCACTTAACCCGAAACAGGGGTGTGTGGACCATGGCAGTCAAAGCTCAAACTGGTCACGGCACCTGAAGATGATGATGAACTTCTGATGGCAACTGTATAATGTTCATGAATTCCTGTGCTAGCTGGCCATTCTTGATTGGGGCTCCTACAGCTGTAAGAAATCTCCTTTTCATTCATAAGTTTCCAAAATTACAAACAACCCCAAATGAATCAGTTAAGATATTATTTGATTTTCCTTCTGCTGTTGTAGAGTCTTTCAAATCTGCCTGTTGTGCAAAGTACCAGGAGCCATGCTTCCTGATGTCAGCACTTCAGTTTCAGCCCATGCAATCTTTGAATTCCTCCCTCAATTGTTGATGAGCAATCGGTGTACTGAACAGATCTGGATTCAATAAAGGTGTTTCCTTAGAATAATTTACATCTTAATGGCATGTTATTATCCTTGCATAGTCATGATCATCATAGTCTTAACAAAAATTCAGCACATTTATTCCCAATTAGTATGTTAACATATAAGCTGCTTGAATTTTCCTCTAGCAAGCAAGACAGCAAGAATGGGCTTAGTTATTTTTTTAAATTCAACAATACTTCCATTACATCTGAAATTGCTTGTTGAAACCATGTCATCAGATCAGGATCTCCCAACATTTGTGAGGTAGAGGATTGAACTTGTTGTTGAGCTTGTTTCTATTGTCCATCTTGTTTCTTCTGCCAGTCACTTCCAGCCCAATGCCCTCTTTTACACGACAAATGAGATTTTCTTTAGGGGGTTGGCCTTAGGGGTGCGACTTAGACTGGTATTGCTGTGTGCACACGGTGCATTCTAGTCCTGCTTTTTTTTTGTTGGTTAATGGGTGCTGGCTGCTGACTCACCTGCAATGTGACCCATGGTCAATAGGTATTGATCAACAGGTAATTGACCCACCTCTACTGATCTTATTTGGAATTTGATATCTCATTCTACTGCTTGGCTGCTTGCACTAGCTCACTATATGGATCACCAACTTCACTCCAATTCATTTTTGTGGGCTTCATCACTTTGGCAATATTTGGTTTCAAGCTATTCATCAATGTTGATTTCAAGGGACCATACATAGAGTCCTCTATGCTACCTTCATTTATTCTTGGAACCCCTAAGTAATTCAGCCACGCTGTCCTGTGGCGTTCCTTATATTCAGAAACATCCTCAGAAACCTTTTGCTTGCAGTCGACTACTTTCCTCCAATCAGTCTGTATTGGGGCCTGTTCTTCCAACCACCTCTTAAAAGCATCCCAGCCACCTAGTATCTTTTGTTTATTATCTCCCACGTTGTCATCAACTCTACGAGTCAAGTGTCTGATCTGCTGAGAAGACAACGCAGTGAGATTTGGATCCCATCATATGGGTGCAATTTATGTTTGTTCTTAATACATTGAAGCTCAGTCCAGGTGTTTAGGAGGTGGAATTTCTTTGGACCATTTGTCAGTCTTTTCTGATTCAGGTAGTTGGTGATAAACTATCTACCTCCATTCATAGGTTCCATCTTCAGACCGCATGTTTTCACTTCCTTGGTCTTTATTGGACATGGCTGCCAACTCTTTTGTTTCATCATTGACATCCTCACTTGAGTCGCCAGTGGTCACTGTAGAATCCATGTCATATTCATGTCACAATTCCCCGGAGTTTAGATGATGGTGCTGCCTTGGAGGACTGTCCATTGCAGGAGGTGTTTCCCAAGGAGAAGCGTCATTGGATGGACCATCGTCTTGAGGTCCCCACTGGGTTTTCTGATATTGCTTCAGTTTAGTTCAAAGTTCTATAGAATGCACTTTGATTTGATTACGCTTATTATGTTTTTTTCTCTTGTTGAGTTAATGTGACCTGGCTGGTGGCGTAGTGGCATCAGCGTCGGATCTGGGGATGAAAGGTCCCAGGTTCGAATCCAGCTTGCCGGCTCCCCTGCACTCTTTCCATCTGTGCAGGGTTACGAGCCGGTGATCTCTTTGGAAACTCACCCGGCAGAAGGCAATGGCAAACCACTGCTGTAACTTGCCTCATACGCAATTCCCCACTATGTCAGAGAGGCATGGAGGGAAATTGTCTGCTAACTGGAGAAACTCTGGATGCGATGTACCTTTCCTTTCCTTTTGAGTTAATGTATAGATTTTCTCTTTTGAACTTTTACTGTCTCTATCATGTTACCTTTGCAATTTATCACAGTTTTTCTCTTTCTATTTCCACTTGTTCGGACTGGCAACACCACCTTCCCCACAAGCTCTATCAGCAATTTGTTTACCAATAATTTTAAAAAAAAAATATTACTGTGAATGAGCAAAATTACACAAGATAGAAAATGCTGAAATGAAAAATTTCCTTCCATAACCGCCGTAGGCAGAAGGTAGTGATTAATTGACGAAGGGAATATTACAATGTAGCTCATAGTAAGTAGAGATAAGGCACCCGGCTTTTTGGTGCCTTAGTCTCTTTTTTTGTTATGGGTAAGTGTTCCTACCAGTAAAGGATGCTGATGCACTTGCCTGAACTAACCAACAGGATGAACACTAATGTGTTTCCTGATCTTTTATCATCTCTTTTTGTATAATGGTTTCTGTTTAACTTGAAGCTGCAAATATTAGTTTTGAAATTCCAGGAATTCCATTGCGCACTTAGATTCTACGTCATAATTCTTTCTGAAGGCATTATGACTAGTGGATAAGACAAAAACATATTCTTTTTTGTTTGCTAGCTCATGCTTTTATTTCTTAATCCTCTTTGCCAACATTCTTGCTCTAAACAAAGAAACTGACTGAAAAAATATAAAGGTTTTGGCAAAATGACCAAGTATTTTGCAAGATATTTTGTTGGCTGTAGGTCCCTTTCTCTGTCAGGAACCAGAAATTATATCACATTTGGAGCTGCTTCTTTAAAATTACTTCTATTTGAAATTCACAGCTAAAGGCTTTTATGATTAAGAGTTTAAGAAATGACTGATTTTTTCATGCCCTCAGTTTGCTGGATGAATATCACCAGTTATACGAACTACAGAGAAAAAGACTAATTGCCCAGATAGATACTTTAACCCAGGAGAAGGAGTGGTGGAGTGAAGCAAGCTATAGCCTCGCATTGAAGGTAATTTGTCATACTGCACTTTTGCATATTGTACTTTATTTGTAATAACCAGGTTGCTTCTCCTGCTCTTTCCTCAAAATACCTATATTTATATTTTGGCCCATAAGTCTATTTGCCTCTGTAGCTGGATGGACTGTAGCTTTGCATGTTCTCAATAATATATTTCATCAACGAATCAAACTACTGTATGAATGAATTCCGTTCCATTTCACATCTCACATTCCATTATGTTCATTGGTAATTCTATGTAATGTTACACATGAAATAATAGAAATGAGCCTCTTGAGCCTTTTCTGCTTGGTAGATTTGATTATTGCTGATTTGTGACCTAACTCCATATATCGACCTTTCCCCTCCATTCCCCTTTCTCTGATAAAAGTCTGCCTAGACCCCAGAAATGGCTCTAATATTTATTTGAAAAGGTCCTGCAAACATTATTAACTAGTTAGACAAAGCATTCCACAGTTCCACTTTATAAGCCTTGTGTTTTTCTCCCTCATTTTCCCGTTTAGGCACTAATTCCAGCTTCAATTCAAGCTGAAGATTCTAAAGCTTGCATTAGTTCTAAAAAAATATATAAAGGAATGGGCAGAGGTTTCTTGATGCTCAAGCCTATTTTACTATTTAATGAAATCATAGTTTCTTTGATCTAACTCCATTTCTTCAGCATACGCAACATAAATTTAATGTCCTTCTTAGTGTGGTGTGCTCACAGAGTTGTATAACTAACATACAATTGCTTACTTACTATTGTAATGTTTTAATTTTAAATAAAACTGCATTATTAGCAAGTCATAGTTTTGTACAGCATGGAAATATGTCAACAACAGGAATTCTGCAGATGCTGGAAATTCAAGCAACTTTGATGGAAATATGTCCTTTGGTTCACCACATCCGTGCCAACCTTCTCCCCATCTGCACTAATCCACCCCTGGTTGCATTAGGGCTATATTCTTTGCTACCTTGCATATTCAAATGCCTGAATAAATATCTCTTAAACAGAGTGATTTTTAAAAAAAATCTGACTCCACCACCTCTTCTGGCATTCAGGCATCAACTAATCGCTGCAGGGGATAAAAAGAAACTTTCCCTCAGTTTCCTCTTTATACTCCCCTTAAATTTCTATTCTCTTTTCTTTTGATCCCCTTACCAGGGGAAAAAGGATTCTGTCTACCCTTTCTTTAATAATTTAATCTTTAGGATTACCTTTAATTTTTGTATGCTTCTTATTATTTTATAAACTTCTACCAGATCAATCCTCAGCCTTCTTCATTCCAGGAAAAACAAACCTAAGCTATCCAGTTTATCCTCGTAATGAAAGTCCTCCAGTCGAGGCAATATTCAGGTGAATCTCCTCTGCAGTCTCCTCAGTACAACTACATCCTTCCTATAGATTGGTGACCAGAAAGGCACACAATGCTCTAAGTCTGATGTATCTTTTGTTAGTCAAGTTGTAACATAACATTCTGGCCCTGACCCATGTAGATAAGCTATCCATATGCTTTCTGCACCCTTTTCAAGACTTATGGACTAGAACCTAAAGGTCCTTCTCTTCAGCAATGTTCTTTAGTGTCCTACCATTTCACTATATATATCCTACCCCAATTTGACATCTTAAAAAGAAACACCCTCACATTTGCCTGGATCAAATCCATCTGACAATGTTCCACTCCACTTTCTATCTGATCTACATCCTGGTGTAGCCGCAGACAACTTTCCCTCAACTATCCACACCGCCAAAAACTTCTGTGTCATCCACAAGCTTACTAATCAAGAAGGCAAGATTCATCATCATCTGGGACATGCCTTCTCATTACCACTACTAGGGAAGAAGCACAGGAATCTGAAGACCCCCTTTCAATGTTTATTGTAGCATAGTAATTTTTATATCTTGCACTGTACTTCTGCCACAAAACAAAAAAAAATCATGATATATGCCATTGATAATGAACCTGACTTTGATTCTGATTTTGACAAAAGGCTAGAGGGATTCAGCAAGTCAGGAAGCAACTACGGAAGGGAATAACTAGATGACTTTGGAGTGAGACCCTTCATCAGGAATGGAAAGGGTGCAGAAGCCAGAATAAGGAGGTGGGGAGAGACAGGCTATAGGCTACAGGTGAGGGGATGGATGGATGGGTGGTGTAGGGTGGAAGAAGTAAGAAGGTGGAAGAGGTAAAGGACTGAAGAAGTAATTTAATAGTATAGAACAGTGGACCATGGAAGAAAGGGAAGGAGAAGTGGAACCAGAGGGAGGTGAGGAGAAAAGAAGGGGTAAGAGAGGGTACCTAGAATGAGGAATGGAAAAATAGAGGAGGAAAGGTGGAGAAGTTACTAGACATTAGAGAAATTGATGTTCATGCTATTAGATTGGAGGTTCCCCAGATGGAATTTGAAGTGTTGTTCCTCCATTCTGAGTTTGGCCTCACCATGGCAGTAGAGGCCATGGGCATTCATGTCACAATGGGGATGGGAAGTTGAATTGAAATGGGTAGCCACAGGAGACCCCACTTTTGCAGCAGGTAGAGTGAGGATGCTCACAAAGTGGCCCTCTAATCTGTATTGGGTCTCAGTGATGTAGAGGAGGCCACACTGGCAGCATCAGATTCAACAGAAGACCCTGACAGACTCAGACGTGAAATGTTGCTTTGCCTGTTTAGGGCCCTGAATTGTGGTGAGGGAGGAGGTGTATGGGTAGGTGTAGCATTTGTCCCACTTGCAGGGATATGTTCCAGGAGGGAGATCAGTGGGGATGGCCGAGTGGACAAGAGTGGATGCAGAGAGCAATGACTGCAGAAAGTGGAGGGTTGGGGGTGTGGATGAGGGAAATATGAATTTAGTGGTAGGATCCTGTGGAGGTGGTGGAAGTTAGAAACATAGAAACATAGAAAATCTACAGCACAATACAGGCCCTTCGGCCCACAAAGTTGTGACAAACATGTCCCTACCTTAGAAATTACTAGGTTTACCTATAGCCCTCTATTTTTCTAAGCTCCATGTACCTATCCAAAAGTCTCTTAAAAGACCACATCATATCCACCTCTACCACCGTTGCTGGCAGCCCATTTCATGCACTCACCACTCTCTGAGTAAACAACTTACCCCTGACATCTCCCCTGTACCTTCTTCCCAGCACCTTAAACCTGTGTCCTCTTGTGGCAACCATTTCAGCCCTGGGAAAAAGCCTCTGACATGATCAATGCCTGTCATCGTCTTATACACCTCTGTCAGGTCACCTCTCATCCTTCATCGCTTCAAGGAGAAAAGGCCAAGTTCACTCAACCTATTCTCATAAGGCATGCTCCCCAATTCAGGCAATATCCTTGTAAATGTCCTCTGCACCCTTTCTATGGCTTCCACATACTTTCTGTAGTGAGGTGACCAGAACTGAGCACAGTACTCCAAGTGGGGTCTGACCAGGGTCCTATGTAGCTGCAACATTACCTCTCAGCTCCTAAATTCAATTCCATGATTGATGAAGGCCAATACACCTTCTTAACCACAGGATCACCCTGCGCAGCTGCTTTGAGCGTCCTATGGACTCGGACCCCAAGATCCCTCTGATCCTCCACACTGCCAAGAGTCTTACCATTAATACTATATTCTGCCATTATATTTGACCTACCCAAATGAACCACTTCACACATATTTGGGTTGAACTCCACCTGCCATTTCTCAGCCCAGTTTTGCATCCTATCAATGTCCTGCTGTAACCTCTGACAGCCCTCCACTCTATCCACAACACATTCAACCTTTGTGTCATCAGCAAACTGACTAACCCATCCCTCCACTTCCTCATCCAAGTCATTTATAAAAATCGCGAAGAGTAAGGGTCCCAGAACAGATCCCTGAGGCACTCCACTGGTGACTGACCTCCAAGCAGAATATGACCTGTCTACAACCACTCTTTGCCTACTGTGGGCAAGCCAATTTTGGATCCACAAAGCGATGTCCCCTTGGATCTCATGCCTGCTTATTTTCTTAATAAGTCCTGCATGGGGTACCTTATCAAATGCCTTGCTGAAATCCATATACACTACATCTACTGCTCTTCCTTCATCAGTGTGTTCAGTCACATCCTCAAATAATTCAATCAGGCTCGTAAGGCACGACCTGCCCTTGACAAAGCCATGCTGACTATTCCTAATCATATTAAACCTCTCGAAATGTTCATAAATTCTGCCTCTCAGGATGTTCTCCGTCAACTTACCAACTACTGAGGTAAGACTCACTGGTCTATAATTTCCTGGGCTATCTCTACTCCCTTTCTTGAATAAAGGAACAACATCCACAACCTTCCAATCCTCTGGAACCTCTTCCGTCCCCATTGATGATGCAGACATCATTGCCAGAGGCTCAGCAATCTCCTCCCTCACCTCCCACAGTAGCCTGGGGTACATCTCATCTGGGCCTTGTGACTTATCCAACTTGATGCTTTCCAAAAGCTCCAGTACATCCTCTTTCTTAATATCTATATGCTCAAGCTTTTCAGTCTGCTGCAAGTCATCACTACAATCACCAGGATCCTTTTCCACAGTGAATACTGAAGTAAAGTATTCATTAAGTACCTCTGCTATTTCCTCTGGTTCCATACACACTTTCCCACTGTCACACATGATAGGTCCTATTCTTTCACGTCTTATCCTCTTGCTCTTCACATACTTGTAGAATGCCTTGAGGTTTTCTTTAATCCTACCCGCCAAGGACTTCTCATGGCCCCTTCTAGCTCTCCTAATTTCCTTCTTAAGCTCTTTCCTATTAGCCTTATAATCTTCTAGATCTCTAACATTACCCAGCTCTTTGAACCTTTTGTAAGCTTTTCTTTCCTTCTTGTCTAGATTTATTACAGCCTTTGTACACCACGGTTCCTGTACCCTACCATCCTTTCCCCATCTCATTGGAACGTACCTATGCAGAACTCCACACAAATATCCCCTGAACATTTGCCACATTTCTTCCATACTTTTACCTGAGAACATCTGTTTCCAATTTATGCTTCCAAGTTCCTGCCTGATAGCCTCATAATTCCCCTTACTCCAACTAAATGCTTTTATAATTTGTCTGTTCCTATCTGTCTCCAATGCTATTGTAAAGGAGATAGAATTATGATCACTATCTCCAAAATGCTCTCCCACTGAGAGATCTGACACCCAACCAGGTTCATTTCCCAATACTAGATCAAGTACCGCCTTTCCTCTTATAGGCTTATCTACATATTGTGTCAAAAAACCGTCCTGAACACACCTAACAAACTCTACCCCATCTAAACCCCTTGCTCTCGGGAGATGCCAATCGGTATTTGGGAAGTTAAAATCTCCCATCACGACAACTCTTATTATTACACCTTTCCAGGATCCGTTTCCCTAACTGCTGCTTGATATCCCTGTTACTATTGGGTGGCCTATAAAAAACACCCAGTAAAGTTATTGACCTCTTCCTGTTCCTAACCTCCACCCACAGAGACTCCATAGACAATCCCTCCATGGCGTCCATCTTTTCTGCAGCCATGACACTATCTCTGATCAACAGTGCCACTCCCCCACCTCATTTGCCTCCCTCCCTATCCTTTCTGAAACATCTAAAACCCGGCACTTGAAGTAACCATTCCTGTCCTTGAGCCGTCCAAGTCTCTGTAATGGCTACCACATCATATCTCCAAGTACTGATCCATGCTCTAAGCTCATCTGCTTTGTTCACAACACTCCTTGCGTTAAGATAGACACATCTCAAACCTTCGATCTGTGCGCATCCCTTTTCTATCACCTGCCTGTCCTCTGTCTCGCACTGTCTACAAGCTTTCTCTATTTGTGAGCCAACCTCCTCTTCCCCAGTCTCTTCAGTTCAGTTTCCACCCCTCAACAATTCTTGTTTAAAAGCTTCCCAGTAGCCTTAGCAAACCTCCTGGCCAGGATATTGGTCCCCGTGGGATTCAAGTGCAACCTGTCCTCTTTGTACAGGTCACACCTGCCCCAAAAGAGGTCCCAATGATCCAGAAATCTGAATCCCTGCCCCCTGCTCCAATCCCTCAGCCACGCATTTATCTGCCACCTCATTCTATTCCTATTCTCACTGTCGCGTGGCACAGGCAGTAATCCCGAGATTACTACCTTTGCGGTCCTGCTTCTCAACTTCTTTCCTAACTCCCTGTAGACTTTTTTTTCAGGACCTCTTCCCTTTTCCTACCTATGTCATTGGTACCAATATGTACCACGACCTCTGGCTGTTCTCCCTCCCACTGCAGGATATCTTGGACACGATCTGAAACACCCCGGATCCTGGCACCTGGGAGGTCAACGACCATCCGAGTTTCTTTCCTGCATCCACAGAATCGCCTGTCTGACCCCCTAACTATAGAGCCCCCTATAACTACTGCCTTCCTCTTCCTTTCCCTATCCTTCTGAGCCACAGGGCCAGACTGTGTGCCAGAGGCACGGCCACTGTCACTTCCCCCATGTAGGTTGTTCCCGCCCCCCCAAAAGTACTCAAACAGGAGTACTTATTGTCAAGGGGTACAGCCACCAGGGTACTCTCTAGTCCCTGACTCTTCCCCTTCCCCCTCCTGTCTGTGACCCACTTGTCTGTCTCCTGTGGCCCCGCTGTGACCACCTGCCTATAACTCCTTTCTATCACCTCCTCACTCTCCCTGACCAGGCGTAGGTCATTGAGCTGCATCTCTAGTTCCCTAACTCGGTCCCTTAGGAGCTGCAGCTTGACACACCTGGTGCAGATATGGCTGTCCGAGAGGCTGGGAGACTCCAGGACCTCCTACATCTAACACCGAGCACAGAAAACTGGTATCATACAAGTACTTCCTCCTTTCCGCAAATAACACAGGTAAACCTACCTTGCCTCATCCCGTTACCGCCTAGGCCCATTGAGCCAAAGCCCGATCACTCTGCTGCCTCTCACTCCACTGCCCGCTCCGAACACTGCCGGCTGGATATGGCGGTCTTCTTTTTAAACCTTTCGCACTCTACTGGCTTACGTTATGCGCCTGCGCAGTCTCGCCTCTCTTTTACCCCAAGTAGTAAAAAACTGCCTGTGCTCTGGAAAACAGCCATTCACTCGTAGCCTTCTTGCTCCAAATCAAAAACCGTTGAAGATTCCTTGCCTTATTAAACCTTTCGTGCTCTACTGGCTGACGTCATGCACCTGCACAGTCTCACCTCTCTTTTACCCTGAGTAGTAAAAAACTGCCTTCGCTCCAGAAAACAGCTGTTCACTCGCAGCTTTCTTGCTCCGAGTCCAGGTAAGGTCAAGGGGAAGATTATCCCTGTTATGGTGGTGGAAGGATGGGTTGTGGGCAGATGTGTGGGAAACAGAGGAGATATGGGTGAGGACAATATCCATAGTGGTGAAAGGAAACTGTGGTTTTTGGAAAACAAGGTTATCTCAGGTATTCTAGAGTGGAAAGCCTCACCCTGAGAATTATTGCTTGGTTTAATTTACTTAAATAACAGTCCGTAACCTGTGGATTAGTTCTTTAAAGATGGATTTCCAAGATTCTTCACACTGAACTGTTCATGGATTCAATCCATTTAGAAAGTATATTATTTCACCCTTTTAAGCTGGTACTATTAACCTCAGACTTGTCCATGTGGTCCATAGAGGGCTATGGATAACCAAGGGAATTTCTCAAGTAAGTACATGTTCAGCACAGCATTGTGAGCCAGAGGGCTTGTATTGTGCTGTAGGTTTTCTATGTTTCTAAGAAATCCATTTCCCCCAAAAGTTTAGGTAGCTTTGCCTACCTGAAATTGTGGTGGAATTTAGTGAATCTGCTTGCAGTGCAGTCCATATAAAGACAAAAGTGATCATGTGGCTTTCTATGCCATCATTTAAGTCACTTATCAATATGGTAAATGGTTAAAAATCCATGTTTGGATCTTTGTGGGTCATTCTGTCAAGTTTATTTTCCCTTTTCTCTTTGTCTCCCCTTTGAAAATGTTTCCTCAACAGATGACAATCTCAGTTTCAATACCATGAACTGCAACTACAATGAAGAATCACATAAAGTCTGCATTGGATGCCTGTTGAAAATCCATAGAAACTAGGTTTATCAGACATGATCTATCCTTATACATCCATGCTCACTTTCTCTGATCGCCTGAAATTTTTCCAAGTACTCCATCAGTCTGCTTTTAATTATAAACTCCGTGGACAAGAAATGCATTTGTATAACGGACATACCCTGCCACTTCCCTACTGTGATATTGATCCATGGATATATACAGTAGAGCACAGTTAGAAATCAGATGGTAACATGTAGTTAAGTCCTGCACCCACTTACATATTTTGGGTTTGGGCTAGAGAAGAGCTCACTACACTGAGTTAACGTGAAATGTTGGACCCAGTCTGGGTGAATGGGTTTGAATACAGAACATTACAGGCCCTTTGACAACCTTTTAATCCACTCTAAAGTAAATCTAAACCTCCCCTCCTCATAATCATTCATTTTTCTATCAATCATGTGCTTATCTACGAGTCTCTTAAATGTCACTAATGTGTTTGCCTCAGGCAATGCTTTCCACACCGTCACCATTCTGTGTAAACAACTTACCTCTGACATCCCCCTGTACTTTCCTCCAATCACTTAAAATGATGCCTCCTCTTATCGGCCATTTCCTCCCTGGTTTTTCTTACACTGTGTATGTAGACCTAGACAATGGACCCACTGGGCCACCAGCATGGTCACACCAAGGCGCAGGTGGACAGGGCCTCAGTGTAAGCATAAGTTGCAAGAGAGGGGCTCTGAAGGAAGACTTGGGAGACTTGTTCTGAAAATGTCCACATACCCTCTCCAATTGTCTGAAGAGCTTTGTATCTAGAGACTAAGTTTTCTAATTATTGGTGACTGAGATCTGTGATGTCTGCAGGCAGAATTGCAGCTGTGTACTTGTATTCCAGCTGCTATTTCTGCAGGGTGAAAGCTTCACTAGTCCACAATCAGGTCAAGTGGCAGTGGAGGTGGCAGATCAGTGCTACATTTCCCAGTCTTCTCTCTGCTCCACGAAAGGGGAAATCATGTACTCTTTGGGTTGAGAGAAGCAGATTGTATTCTTCCTAAAGGCCCAGATTGAAATAGACTGGATTCATTCAGTGTTTCAGCCGGCGTATGTAAATTCAGAGCTTCTCGTGAAATGTGCACATAATGACTCACTGAACATATAGATAGTGTGTTACTGCCGTTGTCATGGTCAATGCAGTGCTTCTGGAAAGGTCATAGAACTTGTGAGTGCTGGAAACGCCTGTAAGAAAGTTGATCCCCAAGAGACCATTGATTGTTTGAACAGGGCTATAGAGATTTACACAGATATGGGTCGGTTTACACTGAGATAGCGCCTCATTTAAATTGTTTTATTGGATGAAGTAGAAAGGGACAACATCCATCTTCTGTTTTCTTTTGCTCCAATTTGAGCTTCAGAGTAATACAGAAAGCGTAATTATATAGAAAGATCTTCCCTAACTAAAAGAACTTTGTTCCTGTATAACTTGAGTGCAGAATGTGTGGTAGCACTTGCGGCTGTTCCCAGCACTTTTGTAGTTTGTATGGTCATTAACGTAAATGAAGCATTTCACTATATGTTTTGATATATATTTGGTTAAAAAAAAAGAATGTGACTCTGAATTGGAGTATCCCCAATGTTCTCACCAACTTTGTTTAAAATCATAAGACTTGAAACCATGTGGGCCTGTCGATTTACCATTCTTTAATGTCATTATTCCTCTTCTTTTAATGTAACTTCCATTAACTTCGGCAGTCTCCATTCCACGTTCAGTGTTAGTTTCCTTGGGATTTCTGGTATGTGATAGTCTTCTTGTAAATACTGAGGCAATTTTCAATGTACATGCTCATTTCAGTATTTAACCTTACAATATCATCATCAGTTTCCATAATTACTTAAGAAAATAAAGAGGAGAGCAGAAAAAGTAGATTTAGTCTTTTAGCCTGTTCTGCCATTCATCAAGATCGCGGCTGCTCTACCATCTCAGGTGTATTTTCCTCTATTATTCATAAATCCCTTGATGTCATTAATATTTAGAAGTATATCAATATTTTGAATAAACTCCTTGACCAAGCTCTGCAGCCCTACAGCAAATTCCATTGTTTCATCACCATACCAGTAAAATAATTTTTTCTTCATCTCGATCCACAGTGGATTATCTCTTTTGTGAAACTGTGTGCCTTGTTCTGGACTCCTCAGCCAGGGTAAACATGCTTTCTCTATCCAGTTGGTTAAACCCTGTGAGAACCTTAACAAGTTTCTCTGAGTCTCTCGTTATTTTAAACACAAGAGAATACAGACTGAGTCTACTTTCTGTTATATAGCAATCCTGTCACCTCTGGAAACAGGCCAGTCAAGCATTTCTACACTTTCTGTAAGGCAGTTATATCTTGCATTAAGGTGTGGAGATTAAAATGGTACAGAATTTTCCAGGTATGATCTCAAGGCTCATCAAAACATCTTTGCTTTGTACTCAAATTCTCTCTTAACATTGGCCAACATATTGTTTGATTTTCTACTTGCTTGCTACATCTGTATCTGCATGTACAAGGACATCTAGGTCATAATCTGGTCTCTCACCAGTGCGAGAAAAAAGCTCTACTTTTCTGTTTTGCGCAGCAAAGTGGATAACTTCACATATGATTCCATCTGCTTTGTTCCCATCTATTCATACAGCTGGGCTAGATTACTTGAAGGCCCATTCTCCTCCCACCTTGAAATCGCTCCTGGTTTGTACCATCAGAAGACCTGCAAATATGACTTTTTATCCCTTCACCCAGTATAATCTTTCAACCAAACTGCAAAAAATGTTATATTCACGTCCAAGTTAACACATAAGTTGCACTTTACGTTACACTTGGGACTCAAATGGTTAGAGGTGCTTTTGTAAATCATAATTTATAGGAATATTGAGGCAAAGTTTGATGACATCTGGCAATTTAGGCAATTGAAATATTTTGCACAAGAGTATTTTCAAATTGTATAAAGGTAGTAAAAAACTGATTAATTTTATTATATTTTACCATAACAAAGAAGTGAATGGTGTAGCAAAATATAACTCAAATAACATTCCATTCCTGGTTTAAGCATTGATATTTGGCACTGAGTGGCATGGAATAAGTTTCACAGATAAACTCTACATGTAGAGTGAAGAAAGTGGGCTAATTGCCCTGGCACCATAAACTGATCTTTTAAAATTTGTATTTTATTGAGATAGGTCCTTCTGGCCCTTCAAAACGCAGTAGCCAGCAACTCCCAGTTTAACCCTAGACTAATCACAAGACAATTTACAATGACCAATTAACCTACTAACTGATATGTCTTTGGACTGTGGGAGGAAACTGCGGCACCTGGGGGAAATCCACATGGTCACAGAGAGAAAGTAGAAACTCCTTACGTGCAGTGGCGGGAATTAAACCCTGGTCACTGGTACTGTAAAGCACTGCCCCATATTGTAAAATATAAAATTCTAATCTGTTAATTCTCTTTTAGATTACAGTTCCTTTGGAGTTGGTATATACAGTAAAGTCTTGGTCAAATCTTTACCCATTTCTTTCTTTGCAGGTAACTGAAGAGCACAATCTTAAACTGGTTCATGATCTTGAAGTCAGTGAAAAACTCTGGACTAAAATTGCACAACATTTTGTTGTAATGCTTGGCACGAAGGTAGATTTTTGATTTCATGAATTACTTATATGGATTCACAAATTTCTCATCTGTATTTTAAAATCTAAAAGAATGAAGAAATGGTACTTATTTTCATTCGGCGTGAAGAGGGCAGAATTGTACTGAACTGTACAACTGATCCCTGTGATTTTGATAATTATCGTGAGTTCTTAGTCGGCTATAACCACTTTGTATTGTTTACAAGACTTTGCTTGTACTGCAACAATGAAAATTTGAAAAATACTATGCAATCTTAGAATGGTTTAGGTAATACATTAAGATTTTCACAGAGTACTGCAGATTTGTCCTAGATTTCTTTAAAATTTCAAGCAGGAGATTATGAACTAATGTCAGCTAACTTGGAAAATAACATAGCATGATTAATATTGCCTTGGAGCACTGCAAATGTTGTGGAGTCATGGAGCTATCTGCAAATCCATTGAATATTTCATAAAATCAATAAAATAGTGGCTTTGGCTAGAAACTGTAGACTTTAAAGATTACAATATTCTTTAATTACTATTATCAAAGAATTTTTTGCAGTTAATGGCTCCAAGTTGTCTGAATATATAAACAAGGGATTCTGCTAATGCTGGAAATCTTGAACAACAAACACAAATTGCTGAAGGAACTCTGCAGGTCAGGCAGCATCTATGGAGGGGAATAAGCAGTCGACATTTCAGGCTGAGGCCCTTCATCAGCCCTGGGATTCATCATGTCTGAACATATGATTACTTGGTCTAGCCTTTAAAAATGTACAGAACATTCTGACCACCTTGCACTGAAGTGGGGGAAAAGTGTAAAGGATAATTAATATATTAAATAACTGGGGACCAATGAAGAATAATTATCAGAGAAATTATTAATTGGTCTCAAGGGACAATTCTCCAAGAGGACTACAACCTTGTCGTAGTGTTTGGAGGCTTGCGTAGTATGTTGGCTGGAGCCAGGGCCTTGTGCTTTAGCTCTTTGTAGAGTCACCCATGCCAAACAGGTCAGGGTAGAGGCCAGACTTAGAGCATTCCACTGGTCTTCCAGGTTTGGGAGTTAAGTTCAGGGATAACAAACCTGACTGGTCAAAAAACGATTGTTAGAGAAACAACAATGAAGAGTCCTTCTGTAGAGAGATGGAGGACATTCACTGCTGCCCTAGTGCCAGCAGCATAATGGACAGCAAGTAAGTCGAGACAATGGTGAATGCCATATGGCATTTTAAAGTCAGTTGCTTTTGTGGAAAAATTAGCTTACTTAATGACATAATCCGATTGACTATTCAGATAGTCAGAATCTTCAAAATTTGGTTCTGTGTTATGAAGTTTTTGTATTGTGGAAAGTGGATTGTATCTTGAAAAGGTCTATCAATGTATGATAATCTTTATATACAACTTGAAACTTTTGCGGTTTTATCTTGATACTGTAAGGATGCAGAAGATCAGGCTAAATTACAGCAAGTTACCGCAGACTGGAGAGACAAAATGAAGAAGTTCACTAAAAATCTGCAAGATGCGGAGAATTCAAGTTTGGAAAAAAGAAAATTGATTCTGTCTGGTTTGCAAAAATGGCACGAATATTTATTAGAAAATAAATTGTAAGTATTGTTGACTACCTGGATCACTTTAGATGAGATAGTGACACTGAGTCATGTGACACCCAAAATATAAAAAAAACTTTTAAAATATCCACCTATTCAATTTTTTTTATCTATTATTTTCTCCCAATTCAATACTATACTTGAGTGCAGGCCAAGTAGCTCCAAACCTGTTGTAGCAAATAAAGGAGAAACTGGTTATTTTCTGAACACTTTCCACTCATTTACCATCATTTTACCTTTTTAAAAAAACTTGTCCAGTTTACTATGGTGAATTTCTGCCCCTATTTATCACATCACATTTATCCAAATGTGAATCTTAGTAACTGCTTTGCATTTCTCTGTACCAAATATTAGATGCAATGTTGAATCCTATGTAAATTTTCATGCATCACTTGACTTGAATTGAAATTGGTGCAGGGATACAAACATTATGGAAGTGAACCAATGGTTAAAGAGACTGGAAGTAACTGGTGTGCCGGGGACTAAAGGACTTAAAAACAGTAAAAAGTGGAGTCAAGATAGTTTTAATAGCTCTCAACAAATAGAAGATAAAAGAGATCGGTTTTAATAGAAAGAGTAATAGGCTATGAACAGTGTATTAGCAAGCGCTGGTAAAGGGGCAAGTGAAGACAGAGTAATTAAACCAGGTAAATTACATGAATAAATTATGAGAGTAGTAAGACAATAGGATAAAGAGAAACAGCTTGCACAAACTGAATTTCCCCATATTTGTCCAAGAAGAATCTCAGAGTAACTGAATATCAATGATATTTTGATATTCAGTGGCTACTGAGGTATAGCATCAACATACTGCTAATCAGAGCTTGGAGAGTTCTCTCATGCAGACCTCTCAGTGGTATTCTTGTCTCCACCATCTGCTTCTCTTCATGCAAAGTATGACATGCCATATACAATCTCCTGCATTGGAATGTCTCCAATTTTCACTCAAACCTAGTGATTCTCATGGTGAAGTTGTTCGATATAAAGGGTTTGCTCAGAGCAATTTGCTGTTAATAGACTCTGTTATGCTGTACTTCACACATTACATGCTCCATCATTAAATAATCTGTATTTTCCTGTTTACTTTTGAGTTTGTTGTCAAAGCAATTTTTAAATGTGACACGTTAACTTGCATTAAGCATTAAACACTTACATTTATACAGAGACACATATACCCAATAAGTCTGCAGCCATCAGTTTGTTTAAATTATTGGTTGCTGAATTTCCTTTTTTTTAGATATTCACATGTATTTGATCCTGGTCACAATTTTCTTTAAAACCTGCAATTTTTCAAATTTGATGAGATCAAAGAAATGATTATCTAGTGGTTTCCCTAGGAAAACGGACACCCAAATTATAAGATTGTTCTCAGATTAGATGCCATTGGTACTATGTTCTTTGATTTGAGAAGTTCAAATACTATAATCATATATTTTTTGTTATTGCTACTGTGTATATGTTGTGCTCATTGCTTGGGAGCTGCAATCAAAGTCAAAAATATTCTGTCTTCATTCAAAAGCAAAAAAGAATATGTATTGCCATGTAATATAAACAACCAATAAAGTTATTTGACTGACATAAGAGCCTAAGAATTAGGATTTAGAGTGTGCTAGATACTTGTCCCACCATTCAATAAGGTGGTGGTTTCAGCTACACATTTTTGTCTGTTCTGTTTTCCATAATTCTTGGCTGGCCAATTGATTCCTTGTTACACTGTAAAACTACGTGTCTATCTGTGCAGATAAAATTGTTTTCTGTAACAAAGTGTGTTGTTGCTACAGAAGGGCACACTAATGACTCTCTAGGAAATTATTGGCAAATGGAATGTACTTTTCAGTCCTGTGAAAAAACTGAGAAGACCTTTAATAAAAACATATTTTGTTATTATGCCTGAGAAAAGATTCAAAGTACATTTGATATCAAAGTATATGTAAATTATACAACTTTGAGAATCGTCTGCTTACAGGTAGCCACAAAGCAAGAAACCTGAGAGAACCCAATTAAAAAAAAACACATACTGTACCTTGCAAACAATAGAAGCAAGCAACAGCATTCCGAATCAAATTGAGTCCATAGACACGAATCCCTGGAACAGCCAGAGTAGGCCCAAAGCCTTGGAATCAGTTCATCACGTAATGGAGCAAGCTGCTGTGAAGCTTGCAGACATGAAGCTTGTAGCAGAGGGAGCAGACTCACAGCCTCAATGCCGCAGAGACAGGAGTGAACATCGTGCGGGAGTGAACAAAGACTGTAGATGTCTGGACTGTGCTGCCAGGGGTATTAGTGGATGCAGATATGATAGTGGCATTTATGAGACTGTCAGGTGGGCACATTATAATGGAGGGATATGGATCATACGCAGGGAGGAGAGATTAATTTAATTTGGCATCATGTTTGGCACAGCCATCATGGGCAGAAAGGTCTATTTGTATGCTTTACTATATAAACGTTATTTAGAAATATACCAATATTTCTGACAATTTATATTGTTTTAGGAGACATCAAGGAATGAAAAGTATTCCTAAAGACGTGTTGCATGCGCTTTTAAATGATCTAAAAGACTGGGACAAGGTGAGCAGGTCACTTGAATAATTTTTTGTTTTGTAGTATTTTCTTTGTAATTGGAACTTATAGATATGATTGTTTCATAAAATAATAATGCATTGAATGAATTCAACTAATAGCCAAAATTACAATAGGTTTTGTCAAAATAGGTCATTGATAATGTGACCAGATTTTCAGATGAGTCATGTCTAAAATCTCTTCATAGGTTCTAATCTAAAACTAAGTACCAGAGATCCTGGAAATCAGAAAGCAACAGAAAATGTTGGCACTGTTCATCAAGTATTCACAGGCTTTATTTCCCTGACCACAGAAATCACTTCATGCGCAGAGAACTAGCATATTCTATTTTTTATTTCTCTTTCATAGTAGTTATACTTACATAGAAACATAGAAAATAGGTGCAGGAGTAGGCCATTCGGCCCTTCGAGCCTGCACCGCCATTTATTATGATCATGGCTGATCATCCAACTCAGAACCTCGCCCCAGCCTTCCCTCCATACCCACTGATCCCCGTAGCCACAAGGGCCATATCTAACTCCCTCTTAAATATAGCCAATGAACTGGCCTCAACTGTTTCCTGTGGCAGAGAATTCCACAGATTCACCCCTCTCTGTGTGAAGAAGTTTTTCCTAATTTCAGTCCTAAAAGGCTTCCCCTTTATCCTCAAACTGTGACCCCTTGTTCTGGACTTCCCCAACATCGGCCTGCATCTAGCCTGTCCAATCTCTTTAGGATTTTATACGTTTCAATCAGATCCCCCCTCAATCTTCTAAATTCCAACGAGTACAAGCCCAGTTCATCCAGTCTTTCTTCATATGAAAGTCCTGCCATCCCAGGAATCAATCTGGTGAACCTTCTTTGTACTCCCTCTATGGCAAGGATGTCTTTCCTCAGATTAGGGGACCAAAACTGCACACAATACTCCAGGTGTGGTCTCACCAAGGCCTTGTACAACTGCAGTAGTACCTCCCTGCTCCTGTACTCGAATCCTCTCGCTATAAATGCCAGCATACCATTCGCCTTTTTCACCGCCTGCTGTACCTGCATGTCCACTTTCAATGACTGGTGTATAATGACACCCAGGTCTCATTGCACCTCCCCTTTTCCTAATCGGCCACCATTCAGATAATAATCTGTTTTCCCATTTTTGCCACCAAAGTGGATAACTTCACATTTATCCACATTAAATTGCATCTGCCATGAATTTGCCCACTCACCCAACCTATCCAAGTCACTCTGCATCCTCTTAGCATCCTCCTCACAGCTAACACTGCCGCCCAACTTCGTGTCATCCGCAAACTTGGAGATGCTGCATTTAATTCCCTCATCCAAGTCACTAATATATATTGTAAACAACTGGGGTCCCAGCACTGAGCCTTGCGGTACCCCACTAGTCACCGCCTGCCATTCTGAAAAGGTCCCGTTTATTCCCACTCTTTGCTTCCTGTCTGCTAACCAATGCTCCATCCACATCAATACCTTACCCCCAATACCGTGTGCTTTAAGTTTGCACACTAATCTCCTGTGTGGGACCTTGTCAAAAGCCTTTTGAAAATCCAAATATACCACATCCACTGGTTCTCCCCTATCCACTCTACTGGTTACATCCTCAAAAAATTCTATGAGATTCGTCAGACATGATTTTCCTTTCACAAATCCATGCTGACTTTGTCCGATGATTTCACCGCTTTCCAAATGTGCTGTTATCACATCTTTGATAACTGACTCCAGCAGTTTCCCCACCACCGACGTTAGGCTAACCGGTCTATAATTCCTCGGTTTCTCTCTCCCTCCTTTTTTAAAAAGTGGGGTTACATTAGCCACCCTCCAATCCTCAGGAACTAGTCCAGAATCTAACGAGTTTTGAAAAATTATCACTAATGCATCCACTATTTCTTGGGCTACTTCCTTAAGCACTCTAGGATGCAGACCATCTGGCCCTGGGGATTTATCTGCCTTCAATCCCTTCAATTTACCTAACACCACTTCCCTAGTAACAAGTATTTCGCTCAGTTCCTCCATCTCACTGGACCCTCTGTCCCCTACTATTTCTGGAAGATTATTTACGTCCTCCTTAGTGAAGACAGAACCAAAATAATTATTCAATTGGTCTGCCATGTCCTTGCTCCCCATAATCAATTCACCTGTTTCTGTCTGTAGGGGACCTACATTTGTCTTTACCAGTCTTTTCCTTTTTACATATCTATAAAAGCTTTTACAGTCAGTTTTTATGTTCCCTGCCAGTTTTCTCTCATAATCTTTTTTCCCCTTCCTAATTAAGCCCTTTGTCCTCCTCTGCTGAACTCTGAATTTCTCCCAGTCCTCAGGTGAGCCACTTTCTCTGGCTAATTTGTATGCTTCTTCTTTGGAATTGATACTATCCCTAATTTCTCTTGTCAGCCACGGGTGCACTACCTTCCTTGATTTATTCTTTTGCCAAACTGGGATGAACAATTGTTGTAGTTCATCCATGCAGCCTTTAAATGCTTGCCATTGCATATCCACCGTCAATCCTTTAAATGTGATTTGCCAGTCTATCTTAGCTAATTCACGTCTCATACCTTCAAAGTTACCCCTCTTTAAGTTCAGAACCTTTGTTTCTGAATTAACTATGTCACTCTCCATCTTAATGAAGAATTCCACCATATTATGGTCACTCTTACCCAAGGGGCCTCTCACGACAAGATTGCTAATTAACCCTTCCTCATTGCTCAAAACCCAGTCCAGAATAGCCTGCTCTCTAGTTGGTTCCTCGACATGTTGGTTCAAAAAACCATCCCGCATACATTCCAAGAAATCCTCTTCCTCAGCACCTTTACCAATTTGGTTCACCCAATCTACATGTAGATTGAAGTCACCCATTATAACTGCCGTTCCTTTATTGCACACATTTCTAATTTCCTGTTTAATACCATCTCCGACCTCACTACTGCTCTTAGGTGGCCTGTACACAACTCCCACCAGCGTCTTCTGCCCCTTAGTGTTACGCAGCTCCGCAGCTCTACCCATATCGATTCCACATCTTCCCGGCTTATGTCCTTCCTTTCTATTGCGTTAATCTCTTCTTTAACCAGCAACGCCACCCCACCTCCCCTTCCTTCATGTCTATCCCTCCTGAATATTGAATATCCCTGAACGTTGAGCTCCCATCCTTGGTCACCCTGGAGCCATGTCTCTGTGATCCCAACTATATCATAATCATTAATAACAATCTGCACTTTCAATTCATCCACCTTATTACGAATGCTCCTTGCATTGACACACAAAGCCTTCAGGCGCTCTTTTACAACTCTCTTAGCCCTTATACAATTATGTTGAAAAGTGGCCCTTTTTAATGCTTGCCCTGGATTTGTCGGCCTGCCACTTTTACTCTTCTCCTTAGTACTTTTTGCTTCTACCCTCACTTTACACCCCTCTGTCTCTCTGCACTGGTTCCCATCCCCCTGTTGTGAACTAACCTCCTCACGCCTAGCCTCTTTAATTTGATTCCCACCCCTTCCTTTTTATATGTTTTTAAGCTTTCCTCATTTCAGATAATCTTCTCCCTTTCTGAGAAAGGTCACCTTTTTTTCAGTCCACCAACAGAACATATCAAGATACAAAGAATTGCTAAAACATTAAAAGCTTGAATGGTGTACTGATGGCAGCTTTGCTTTGTGACATCTCTGGAACCAAATTTGATCTGAAGTGACTTTTGGACTCTGCTTGATGCCTTTTAATTTTCTCAAAATGGTATTAAATTGCTTCAGCCCAAACCCCGAGATGCCCGATGAGCAGTGCCAACATTTTCTGTTTCTCTTTCAGATTTCCAGTATCTGCAGAGCTTGTTTTTGATAAATGTAAATGCAGAGACTTTAGACAGGATTCTTCTGAAAAGCCAGTCACTTGTTTAATGACATTCATTTAGTAGTGCAAACCTGCCGATAATTTGAATGGGACATATTATCGTTGAGAACAAAAATATACATTATTAGTACTGGCTATAATTTAGTCAGCATTTTGACGTATTTTTTTACAACTTTAATCAGTGACTTATATTTGCAAACTTACATGTGCCAGAATATTCATATGTCGGAAGATACTGTATGATTTTTATTTAAGCACAGTCTCAACAAATCTGCTATCTCTAAATTAGGTTTTCTTTTCTTCAGATGATTTCTCAAGACTATGAACGGTTTGAAGGGTCATTGCTCCTAGCTAATCAAGAAGCGCTGTCAGAGATAATGCAGCTGCAAAGTGACTGGACCGATCTCAGCCTGGTACTCTTTAGTCGTCACCAGTGGGCCTTTGATGAAAAATTGCCTGAGCAGATAACAATGGAAAAGTTAAACAACAGCGTTGATGCACTCTCTCAGCGGTGTGAGATCATGCTGTCAGGGGAAAATGGTATTTCTGAAGTTCTTTTACTCATTTTTTTTCCAATTAAAGACTTCTGTTATACAACATCTACAGTTGATGGCCTGTCACTAACTGGTTCATACAAAAAATTTACTTGTCTGTAAATTTTGCGAAAGTTCTAGCAAAGGGTTTAAAGCAAGAAATGAATAATCGCAGGTCTCAGTCCAAAACATCAACTGTTTATTCATTTCCTTAGAATCTGGCTGACCTGCTAAGTTCCACGAGCATTTCATGTATGCATGTTGCTCTGGATTTCCAGCATCAAGCAGCATTTCTTGTGTTTACAACAGGTTTCTGCTACAGCTTTCCTCTACCAAAAGTCATATTGAAGAATTCAGTGAATCTGAGGAACATACTTACCTTTATTAACTACGTGGTCATGAGAAACCAATACAATGTTCAGATTTCATATTTATATCTCACTCTGTCACCAGAGAACTGCTTTGTGAACACAAGAAGATAAGAATATTGGGGCAGGAATAGGCCTCAATCTTTCAAATGTTTATCTATCTCCACCTTAAATATAACTAATCGTTGGCCTCCCCCAGCCTCAAGGATTGACAACCCTCTGAGAGAACAAATTTTCTCATACCTCAGTTTTAGATGAATGGTCCCTTATCTTGTATCTGTCCCCTTGCTTGTGAGTCTCTCACTTGTGGTAACATCTCGGTAGTTACTTATCAACCTCTCTTTGGATCTTACGTGTTTGAAAAAGGTCACACCTCATTCTTCTAAGCTCCACAGAATATAAACCCATTTGGCTGGCCTCTCTTGATAGGACAACTTTTTCAGTAATTAGCCTGATGAATCTCCTTTGGACCACCTCCGATGCTACTAGATCCATTTTTAGGTAAGTGGGCTGAAACCGTGTAAAGTATTCTAGATGGCGTCTCACCAACTCCTGGTAAAACTGTTACAAAAGCTCCCTATTCTTAATCTCCAACCCACTTGCAACAAAGTCCAATGTGCCCAAGAAAGTTTGCCATTGTGAATCTGTTACCGCTGTTGGAGGTTGCTGAAGGGAAACCGAAGGTGCATTAGGAAGGTCTGCTGTGCAATGGAATTCAGAATTTTAAAGTTTATAATGGAGCCCATTTGTTTAATCTGCTTATGAACCATCACAAATGCATCACAGAATATTTTAGAAATAAAGGAAGGAAGACTTATCTTTAAGTAGTGTCTTTTGTGCCTCTTTTATAATATCTCAAAGTGATCTCCAGTCTATGAAGTTCCTCTCACATGTAATTATTGATGTAAAGTAAGAAACTTTAGCAAGCTTCCACACTTTAAAAAAATGATATTGATTGAGGAATAGATGTTGTCTGGCACTGCTCCTCACTTTTCTTCAAAATAGTGCCATGAAGTACCATATATGCAAGTTATTTTTAAGTTTTCTTTCATCCATGAGATAAAGCTCTTACTTCTTGATATTGCATTGAAGTGTCATCATGGAATCTAATCCCAGATTGTTTTAGTTCAAAGACATAAGGGATTTATTGCTGTGTTAATCCTGGAATGGTGAAATAGAATTGGCTTTAGTATTTAGCAGAACTTCATTTGGAAAGCCATAGATATCCTGAGGTTGTAAACATGAGTTACAAAGAAAGCAAAAAACTATAAATTGTTTATGTTTTTGCTCACTCTATAACTGTACTCTAAATGGAAAGATCTACAATTCTACAACTCATCTATGGTTTCAGCACATCCCAAACCTCGTTATAACCTGTGATATAAAACTACTGAAGTTGTGGAGTGCAGGAATGGTAGTAATTAATTTATATGTAACATGGTCCCTCAAGCATCAATGTTTTAAGAAAATCACAAACAAGAGAAAATCTGTAGATGCTGAAAATCCAAGGAACACGCACAAACTGCTGTTTAAGGATGTCATTTAAGGGATAGATATGAGTGTGAACAGCCTTTCTTTTAATTATGTCTTAGTTTCTTTTACATCCACTAGATAAGACAAAGGATGCTTCTTGTAATTTCCCCTGTGAAAGTCAGTACTTCCCTACAACTGAACTGAAGTGGATGTCTCTGACCTGGGGTTTCATTTCATAACTTAGTGAGGGTGCTATAACTGAGACAAAGTTGTAACTTGTATTTTGATCTACTGTAAGGTTTTGATTGATTAAAATTTAACATGTTGAATACGCCAGGGCAGAACAAAGTGTCTGGTGATGCAGTGAATTAGAATACTGTTCTTAATCAATGAGATTGAGAGTTTTCCTTTTCCCTAATCCTATAAACACAATGAGCTCACACTCTTTCAATCCAGATCACAATAGACCAAGAATTATTATGGATTGCTGAAACAATTTTATCTGTGGTTATTTTAACAGGCACTGCTTGGCATTTAATGAAGTTCCAGGACACATTTGAATCCTGTCAAACTAAATTTGACTTTGTCAATCTAGAAGATAAAAGATTGATAGAACATAATTTGCTGAAGCTTTCTGACTTCTTCCCTACATTGATTAGTCAATTGGAAGAGACAGTGAAACTAACAGCAACACAGAATGAAGGGGAGAAAGAAAGCAATCTCCCAGATATCAGGTATTACTAATTGTACAGTTTCATTACTTGTTTCTCTCTCCACAGGTGCCATCTGATTTGCTCAGTATTTTAAGGATTTTCTGTTTTAATTTCAAATTTGCATGTTTATGTTTAATTATTTTCTTATTTCAAGAATGAAGTTAGAAAGCATGTTCACAAATCTCTGGTAAAATATTTAAATCCCAACAAAACCAAATTTTAACAATTATAAGCAAATAAAAATTATTTTTAAATAGTTATAATCACAGAATATAACATATAAAATGCTTTTAGTCATAGTCATACTTTATCAATCCCGGGGGGAAATTGGTTTTCGTTACAGTTGCTCCATAACTAATAAATAGTAATAGAACCATAAATAGTTAAATGGTAATATGTAAATTATGCCAGTAAATTATGAATAAGTCCAGGACCAGCCTATTGGCTCAGGGTGTCTGACCCTCCAAGGGAGGAGTTGTAAAGTTTGATGGCCACAGGCAGGAATGACTTCCTGTGACGCTCTGTGCTGCATCTTGGTGGAATGAGTCTCTGGCTGAATGTACTCCTGTGCCCACCCAGTACATTATGTAGTGGATGGGAGACATTGACCAAGATGGCATGCAACTTAGACAGCATCCTCTTTTCAGACACCACAGTGAGAGAGTCCAGTTCCATCCCTACAACATCATTGGCCTTACGAATGAGTTTGTTGATTCTCTTGGTGTCTGCCACCCTCAGCCTGCTGCCCCAGCACACAACATTTTATATTCCAGAATAACATGATGCTGAAATGAATTAAGTTTATATTTGACTCTAACTCTCTCTTTCTCTCTTTCCTGTGGGTGAACAGTTGGATTCCTCACACATCAGAGGTATGCAAAGAGAAAATAAATTAAGAGTTGAAACCACAACTGATATCATAGATTTAAAGATAACAGAGGAATGTCTGGCTAACTAAACATCTCTGACAATGAGTTATTTATAAGTTATTCATATAAATTGGAGATTTCTGCATCAAATACAGACATAGTATAACAAATCATTGACAACGACTAAATCTATGATTAACAGTGAAAATGTGGATTTTTGCCAGGAGATTCAAAACAACCAGAACTTCATGTTTTGAAGTCTCTGTTTTAACACCCCCTTTCTAAACTGTGTATTCAAACCTTCATATATTATGTGTTTCTGCACAATAATCTGATTGTTTAGCATGTCCTGACAGGCACAGATTGTGCTTATTGTAGATACTTAGTCCTTCCGCTAAAGGCTTAGGTGCGCATAGAAACATCTTTCCATTGTGTTTGGTGACTATTACTTTCCTTAACATCTACGTAATAAAATAAAACAATCCTTTCTAATGGATAAATTTTAATTTAACTAATTGACTCACTTTAACCAGAAAGAACTGAAATGTAAGAATATTCCAAATTATAATTTACTTAGAAAAACAACAGGTGTCTATTTTCGTTGTTTTATGTAGGTGGTTGATATTTTGAAATGTCTGTGTTCCCTGGGTTAGCTTTTTGGAAAATTATTTTTGTGATTTTTTTTCAGTGAGTTTCAGTTAGTTGGCTAATTGTCTTGTGTGGCTGATGACCTTCCACTCAAGATGCTTTCTGGCAATTCATATTGTCTGTTGTATCAGTATAGCCTACCTTACTGAATTTCATAAATTTCTTCTCCACTGCCCCAACTCCAGACTGAAGTGTGCATTCCTGAACTCAACTGTTTTGACACCTTCCTATTCAGATTGCTTCTGTGATATTTCAGGCAACTTCTCTTCCGCACATCGCACCTGGGAATGGGTTTTCATCTCGTAGAATAAAAAACACACATTTCTACTTCAGATTGTGACACTATCTCCTCATTGAGGTTAACACCGCCATTATGAAGTCTTAGGGAGAGTATTAGGTAAGCGATACTAATGGGATCCAATGATGGGACCTTGGCTGACCCTGGACTGGACGTAATCCATGGTCATAGAGCAGTAGTTCCAGTAGCAGAAGGATATAGGAATACACTTTGAAATTAGGCAGAGCATCTTGCTGGAATGAAGGTAGCCTTTGAAGAAAGGGATCAGGTCAACTGGGTGGCTGAATTAAAAACAACAAATAACTTTTTAAAATTTTAATAGATCCTTCCCGATTGACTTCGTGATATGCTTTGGTTGTCACGTAGCTTTGCCTCATTTAATTCTGTAAGTTTCAAAGTAATTACCTTATTCCAGAGAAGAACTTGGAGAAGTGAATAAGATGATACAAGACTGGCTGTCGTCACTGTTTAAGATGATAAATCATGAGGATACCAAGCTGACGCAGCATGTGGGACCTTGTGGGACATATTGCTATGTTATAGGTGAAAAGTTGTTGCTGAAGATTTAAGTGCTATATTAGTTTTCCTTTAAATGCACCTGCCTTTGTCATAGCAACCAGTTCCGACTGAGGCAAACCCACATTATAGTCACTCAGTCAGGAGGTTTCTTCTTAACATCTCACTGAAGTAAATAACAGTCTTTTTTGATTTATGGTCTTGGAATGTTTTCCCTGCAAACAGCATTCTCAGAATACAATTACAGTTGCTAGGAAATGTGCTAATGGTAAAACAAGGAGGATGCACACCAGGTCAGAGACACAAGGTTGGAAAAATAACCTTCAGCGGGTCAAGCAGCATTTGTGGATGCAAAGTGTGATGGCCAATCTTGCAGGTCAAGACCCTTCATCAGGACTATTTGACATACTGAGTTCATTCAATGTTTTTTTTAAGCTCCACATACGAGGTGTGATCGATAAGTTTGTGCCCTAAGGTAGAAGGAGATAAGTTATACAGCTCTCGTTACGTGCACATGCAGTTCAACTCTTTGTTGAAAGTTTGAAGTTAATAACTCATCTCCTTCTACCTTAGGCCACGAACTTATCAATCACCCCTGATGAGTTATTAACTTCAAACTTTCTGCACAATCACTCAAAGAGTTGAATTGCATGTGCATGTAACGAGATCTGTATAACTCATCTCCTTCTACCGAGGCCACAAACTTATCAATCACCCCTGCTGTGGACTCTTTCTGGAGGTCCAAGATCCGTATGCTCCACGACCGCTGGACTAACTGTGTAAATGTAGGAGGGGACTATGTTGAAAAATAAATGTGCTAGGTTTTCTGAAATTGACTCCTTCTACCTTAGGCCACGAAGTTATCAATCTCCCCTCGTAAAGTCTGATTTATACTTCTGCGTCAAATCGACGTCATAAGTACGGTGTAGCCGCGAACCCTTCGCAGAGCCTACATGGATCCCTACGCCATAGCCTGACGTGCACCTCTCCTAAAATGTAACTATGCGTTGTGGCAGCGCAGACCGCATCAACTGTGATTGGTCAACTTGGTAGCATCGCATTTCCTCCTACACCGCAATAGCTTCCCATTGGGTGACTGAAGGACAGAGAAGGAACTCTGGCTGCAATGCTTTCCATAAAGCTTTACAGATCTCCGAAACTATGGAGGACACATTTCGCTTTTACGAAAAAAGATGCTCGCTTTAAACTTGTTTACCCCGGCAAAGACTACCATGACCATGAAGCCTTGCATGGGCAGGTGTGTGCGCATGCGCGACATGCCTGAATTACAGAGCGACGCAGACACACCAACGCACAAGTATAAATGCTCACAACGCATGTAGGCCACTTGCGTAGGTGACGGCGTCCATTTGACGCAGAAGTATAAATCAGCGTTAAGTTTATTTCAGTGCTGTTCTCATGATTTTTCTGTGTGTAACCCAGGGAAGAATTCAAGGGCTTTCCCAACTTTAAGCAGCTTCAATCATCAACTTGTCCATATTGACACTCAGTAATTGCAGGCAATATTAGGAGTCCAGAGCTCCATCTAACTAGAGCTAGTTCATTTCATGCCCACATCCTTAAAGAAGAGATGGTCACTGATTCCAACCTTTGCTGGAACAAATTGCTCAAAGACAAAAATATGGGCAAGGCATATTCATCCCATTTTATCTATGCATATTTGTGTTCTTGGGAGCACAGAAAGCTACAAATATCTGAAATGAAGCACTTGTGGAATGAAGTGTCCAGTGGGGGGATCTTGAGAAATATACTTGAGACCAGGTCCCAGTGCAGAAAAAACATTGAATGTCCTCGTAAGTTTGGTCAATGAGTGCATCGACAAAGACCTCTTGCCAACTACTGTGCAACTTATCACTACTTCAACAACATACACATGCAAAATTATGCACACATTTCTACCTGTGCAGATCTAGCAGACCCCTCATACAGACACATTGCAGTACACATTTGCCTTGAATTTGCAGAAGGGAAGATACAATCACTGCTTGCTTGGATGGGAGGATTGGGAAAGGTGGGGGTGAGGCCAGGAGGCACAGTGGGAGGAGAGTACTGTATATCCTGGTGGTATGGTGTGGTGGAAGACTTTTTTTTAATGTATGGAAAATAGAGATTCAACCTAATATGCACAAAAAGGCCAGAATGCTTGTGATCAATACCTGAAGTGTTGTTTGAACTGTCATTAAAGCTGAAGAAGTTTGGCGATATAACAAGGTAGAAATTCATTCACAAACAAGAGAAAATCTGCAGATGCTGGAAATCCAAGCAACACATAAAACTCTGGAGGAACTCAGCAGTCCAGGCAGCATCTATGAAAAAAAAGTACCGTTGATATTTTAGGCTGAGACCCTTTGGCAGGTCATTCTAGGTCTTGAGCATTAAATGAATAATGTACTGAGGTAAAATGATACAAAATTTTGAAACTGTTTAGTGCAGGGGTCCCCAACCTTTTTTGCACTGCGGACCGGCTTAAGCGTTTTCAGTGTTTTTGTGGCTATTTCAGGATATTCAGCCTTGACTTTGATCCGGAATGCCGGCAGAGATGTTATGTCAAACATACTTTTCAGCCCACCGTAATTTGCAAGCTCGAGGAATTGAATCTCCTTCCCGCGCTGACATGGATGACGCGCGGGTAATGACCTCGCGTGCGTAATGAGCTCAACAGTGGGCGTGACAGGGAATGAGGAAAGGTGCAGCTGACTCCTATCGTCAAATCATATCGTTTCGCTGCGGCCCGGTAGCGCATGCTTTGCGGCCCAGTACCGGTCCGCGGCCTGGTGGTTGGGGACTGCTGGTTTAGTGCATACAAAGGAGGATAAAATTCTATCCTGTCAAGTCTTATAATCTGGAGATTTGGGGAGAGGAAGGTAAATCTGAACAGGAAGTATATAGTAGGATAAAAGGCAAAAGAAATAAAAAAATGAGATAAACTTTCTTCATAATTTATATAACCAAAGTGCATTCCTGCTGTCCTGTTAAATTACCAGGTGCCCCTCTACAGTGTTGAATTGGCTGCCAACAGATCTTTACTGAATGCTAGTATTCCAAATTTCTGTTTGATGGAATTAAAATGGGTGGCCACTGGGAGATCCCGTTTTTTCTGGGGGATGGAACGTAGGTGTTTGAATGCTCTGTCCACCAGAAAAATCGGGATCTCCCAGTGGCCACCCATTTTAATTCCACTTCCCATTCCCATTCCAATATGTCCATCCATAGTCTTTTAAGATGAGGCCACATTTAGGTTGGAGGAACAGCACTTTATATTCCATTTGGGTAGCCTCCAGCCTGATGGCATGAACATCGGTTTCAAAACTTTTGATAATGCCCCACAAACCACCCCCCTCACCATTTTCCATCCTCTTTTCCCCCTCTCACCTTATCTCCTTACCTGCCCATGGCCTCCCTCTGATGCTCCCCCCACCTTTCTTTCTTCCATGGTCTTCTGTCTCTTTCACCAATCAACTTCTCAGCTCTTTAATTCATCCCTCCCCCTTCAGGTTTCACCTATCACCTTGTGTTTCTCTCCCCCCCGAGGAGATCTCCTGCTGGTTGTTGATGGAGTAACAGCCTTTTACAGTCGCTCCTACTTTACTTACTTTACTGTCTCCGAGATGTTTTGAAACCTTACTTTTA
Source organism: Mobula hypostoma (assembly GCF_963921235.1). Taxonomy (NCBI): domain Eukaryota; kingdom Metazoa; phylum Chordata; class Chondrichthyes; order Myliobatiformes; family Myliobatidae; genus Mobula; species Mobula hypostoma. Next base: position 46,754,096 of record NC_086108.1, on the reverse strand, counting down.
AAAATCATTTTGTTTTACTATGAGTACTGTGAGTACAAGGGGTGCCAAAGGTACTAAAGAAGAAGAACCTCCTGCATCTTTGGAAGGTATAATGGATTTGCTTCGCTTTACTTCTTTGTACTGTTGGTTGAGAGGAGTGGAGTCGTTGACACTAAGGTTTTCTTCTCTTCCATTTTTACGTTGTTAGAATTACCCAAGTCTTTTTAGTTTAGTTGACTAATTCTGTTTAGTTTAGTCTTTTTTTGGGGTGGGGTTTGTTTTTTTTTCTATTTTTTTCTTTTTCATGATTTTTCTCCAGTTTTTTTTTGTTTGTTTTTTTGTCCTTTTTTTGTCCTGTATTATTCATTATTATCCTACGTGATTGGGAATTCTGTCAATTTATACTATTTGGTTTTATAATTACTCATTTTAAGTATAACAATGTATTTCCAATAATTTTGTATTATTGCTATGTTATGTTTTTATTTTATGAAACTAATAAAAAGATTGAAAAAGAAAGAAGATTTGCTTTGAAAACACAGAAAATAATCCTCCGACAAGTTTCAGCAGTAGTTCCAACAACTCATAGTCATATTTTATTGATCCCGAGGGAAATTGGTTTTCGTTGCAGTTGCACCATAAATAATTAGATAGTAATGAAACCATAAATAATTAAATAGTAATATTTAAATTATGCCAGAAAATAAGTCCAGGACCAGCCTATTGGCTCAGGGTGTCTGACCCTCCAAGGGAGGAGTTGTAAAGTTTGTTGGCCACAGGCAGGAATGACTTCCTGTGACACTCAGTGTTGCATCTCGGGGGAATGAGTCTCTGGCTGAATGTACTCCTGTGCCCAACCAGTCCATTATGTAGTGGATGGGAGACATTGTCCAAGATGGCATGCAACTTGGACAGCATCCTCTTTTCAGACACCACCGTCAGAGAGTCCAGTTCCGTCCCCACGACATCACTGGCCTTACGAATGAGTTTGTCGATTCTGTTGGTGTCTGCTACCCTCAGCCTGCTGCCCCAGCACACAACAGCAAACATGATAGCACTGAAATTAAACAAATAGATGCAGAATTGGATTGTATTCAAAAAACCTTAACTGAACATGATAAACGAATAGAAGAGAATGAAGAAGCTCTGATGATTTTGGATGTGAAAATGGATGACCTACATAAGCTTTGTGAAAAACAATCTAAGTCTAATAAAAAATTAAGACAGAAGATTATCAATTTAGAAAACAGAAGCAGAAGAAATAATCTATGAATTCTGGGTCTTGAAGAGTTAATGGAAGGTGAACAGCCTACTGAATCCCTTGCAAGCTTTTCAGCAAAATTATTTCCTAAAATCTTAATGTCTTTACCTATGATTGATCGAGCTCATAGATTGTTTGTGTCTGGACCACCTGAGCAAGACCAGATCAGTGATAACCTGTTTTCATGAATTTCAAACAAAGGATCGTTTAATTCGTGAATCCCGTCGAAGAGGAATGATTGATTATAATGGTCAGAAGATCAGGATCGTCAAGGATTTTTCACCCATGGGCACGAAATGGCGTACTAGGTTCAAAAAGGTTATGTCAGAACTTTTTAACAAAGTTTTTAAACCTTCTTTTCGTTATCATGCTTGGCTCAGAACTATACTGAAGGATGGCTCTAAGGAATGGTTCCATTCGAGTGAAGAAGCTCAGAAATTCTTAAAATCAGAAGATTGTCTTGTGTTTCTGTGATATCATTCTGGAGGAACATTGTATCGTTTCTTAATGCATGCATTACTAAATGACAATAAAAGAGGACTGCGTGTCCTCATAATCTAATCTAATCTAATTAACTGTTCAGTACCTTTCTACATGAATAATTGCTTCTTTTACTTTTGGTAAACCTGTGTAGTTAACTCTCCTTTTGAAACTTTAAATGCTTTAGAGAACAAGATTTTAATGACTTAATATCTTGTGTGTTCGTATGGTTTGAATTTTGATAGGTTTTTTATTATTTTGTATTATACTTATTTTTCTTGAGGATTCTTCCTGTCAATAAGGCTTAGTTTGCGTATTTTTCATTTTATCATTTTAAAACTAATAATTAATCTACATGTGTTCTTGTTATGAGGGTTAAGTCTTTTTTCTTTGTCTACTGTTTTGTCTAGATTGGAATGCAGTTAACCTTGAAACTAATTAGGAGCTCGACCAGTAGGTTTTTTGGGAGGGTGACATCATTAGATTTAGCTGTCGGCTTTCTTTTGGCTGGCTTTCTGACTTTGGGAGGAGGGTGGGGGGGGATAAGTTTTTTTTTCTGGAAGCTGTTTTGGATTTTTAGCGAGATCTTTTGCTTGGTTACCACATTTCAAGGTTTATTGTTTGGTTTTAATATACATTCCAGTGGTTATTACTTTAACCTTTCTATTAAATAGTATTAAAAATGGATCAAACGATTAACTTACTTAGTCTTAACGTGAAAGTATTAAATCGTCCTGTGAAATGGAATAAGATTTTTGCATATATTGAAAAACTTACAGTTCCAATTATTTTTCTACAAGAAACTGATGTACAAACGTATGTAATTGTGACAATTTACGCCTTTTCAGTAAATGGAGAGGACTCCATTTTCATTCCTCTTCAGGCTAAGTCTAGGGGAGTTTTGATCTTTACAGATAATACAGTTCCCTTTGTCCAACATAATGTAGTGTCTGATATTAGTGGGCATTTTGTCATAGTGTCAGGAAAAGTAGATGATAAGTTAATGGTATTTGCTAATCTGTATGCTCCGAATACAGATAACCCAGGATTCTTTAAGCATTTTTTTTTTTCGTTTTTGCCAGATTCGAGCCTTTACTCATTGGTGATGGGAAGAGACTTTAATTGCTGGTTAGATCCATCTTTAGATCTGTCATCTTTTACACCAGCGACACTTAATAAATCAGCTTTGCTTATTCAATCATTTCTAATGAAATGTGGTATTGTTGATGTATGGCATTTCTTATATCCACTAGACAGGGAGTATTCATTTTTTTCTCATGTCCACCATACGTATTCCAGGATTGACTATTTTTTTATTGATAGCCACATGATCCCATTAGTTCGATCTTGTGAATATAAAGAGGTTGCTGTCTCAGATCATGCCCCTGTGCTTTTATCTTTAAATCTCCCTGGTTTTCCTCAAATAAACAGATATTGGCGCTTTAATCTAACTTTGCTATCTGATAAGGATTGTTTAAAGTTTCTGGAGAGCCAAATTATTCTTTTTTTTTTGAGGAGAATACACCGGAAGAGATTTCTAGTCTTATTATATGGGATGCTTTTAAGGCCTATATTAGAGGACAAATTATTTAATATACTGCAAGTGTCAAGAAAAAAGCTAATGAAGGGAGAATTGAGTTAGCTAATCAGTTGAAAGAATTAGACCAAAAATATGCCTTGGCTCCAGAACCTGCTTTATATAAAAGGCGTGTTGAAATTCAAACCAAATATGATCTTCTTTTAACTTATCCAATTGAAAGTCAACTCATAAAAGATAAAAGTCAATTTTATATTCATGGAGACAAAACAGGTAAATTACAGGCTAACCAATTAAAAACCTTTATAGCTAAGAGGTGAATTAAAGAAATTTGTAAAGCTAATGGTGATAGGACAACTGACCATTCAGAAATAAATGATATCTTTAGAGAATTCTATTCTAAACTTTATAGTTCTGACCCTCTGATAATACTAATATGAATAATTTTTTAGACCAATTAAACATTCCTACATTTACAGTTGGATCAACCTATTTCTTATGAGGAAATTGCCGAGGCTGTATGTTCATTGCACTCGGGGAAGGCTCCAGGTCCTGATGAATTTTCTGCAGAATTTTATAAGGCGTTTTCCTTACTGCTTATACCTCATTTATGTTCAGTTTTTTTGGATTCCTTTAAGTTGGGTAAGTTGCTACAGTCTTTCTATGAAGCTTCTATTTCACTTATCCTTAAAAAGAATAAGAACCCAAATGAATGCTCTTCATACAGACCAATTTCCTTACTTAAGGTTGATACTAAAATTCTATCCAAAGTTTTGGCCCGTAGAATTGAAAATATTTTACCATCTATCATGTCTGATGATCAGACTGGATTTATTAAAAATCGATATTCCCGCGTTAATATTCGTCATTTATTAAATGTTATTTATTCTCCTTCTAAGGAGATATCAGACTGTGTGATATCTTTAGATGCTGAGAAAGCTTTTGATCGGGTTGAATGGAATTATTTATTTAAAACCTTAGAAAAGTTTAATTTTGGGCCCGATTTTATTCAATGGATTAAATTACTTTATTTATCTCCCTCTGCTCGGGTTCTTACTAATTTTCAGAATTCCAACCTTTTTAAACTTCAACGTGGAACCAGACAAGGTTGTCCCTTGAGTCCTTTGCTCTTTGATTTGGCCTTAGAACCCTTAGCCATTGCTTTTCGAGAATCTAATGATATTATTGGTATTTTAAGGAGAGGTACTATCCATAAAGTTTCGCTTTATGCTGATGACCTATTACTTTTTATTTCTAACGTCAAGACTTAGTTACCTCCTGTGCTTTCTTTACTCTCTTGCTTTAGCCAGTTTTCAGGATATAAACTGAATTTACATAAAAATGAACTTTTTCCTTTGAATAATTTGGTATCAATTAATACTAACCTTCCTTTTAAAATTGTAAGAAATCAATTTACTTATTTGGGTGTAACAATTACTCAGAATTATAAACAGCTACTTAAAGAAAATTTTTTTACCCTTCTGAATTATGTAAAAAGGGCACTATCAAACTGGTCGCCCCTCTCATTATTGTTGATTGGCCGAATTAACTCTATTAAAATGAATATTTTACGTAAATTTATCTACCATTTTCAAGCCTTACCCATTTTTATTCCTAAATCCTTTTTTGACTCTCTTATTATATCTTTTTATATATGGAAAAATAAACATTCTTGACTAAACAAAGTTCATCTTCAAAAAGCTAAAAAGAATGGAGGTTTAGCTTTACCAAATTTTAGGTTTTACTACTGGGCAGTCAATATACGAAATTTTACGTTTTGGTCATATTATGTTAACCGTGAGGACTGTCCGATATGGGTTTCTTTAGAAGCTAACACTGTTAATAAATTTTCTATCATTTCTCTCCTTGGATCCCCCCTTCCTTTATCCTTAAGTAAATTAACTGATAATTTGGTAGTTAAACATACTTTGAGGATCTGGGTACAATTTAGAAAATATTTTGGTTTAATGGGATTTTCTCTTTCAAGTCCCATTTTTTCTAATTATTTTTTTAAACCCTTTATGACCAATCCAGATTTTAAAGAATGGGATAGATTGGGTATTAAGTGCTTCCAGGATTTGTTTGTTTGAGGAAATCTCCTTTTGTTTGAGTAGTTGTCAGCTAAATATAGCTCACCAAAAACCCACTTTTTCCAATATCTGCAAATTAGAGACTTTCTGCATTCTCATTTATATTCATTTCCTAATTCCAGAGAACAGCTTGGAGAAGTGAATAAGACGATACAAGAATGGCTGTTGTCACTGTTTAAGATGATAAATCACAAGGATACCAAGCTGACGCAACAGGTACTGATGGTACACTTCAAGAACAGCTGCAGACATGGTTCAACACTAGAAGTGCTACCATTAACCTTCCAGCCACAGTCCTCCATGTTCAGATTGAAAATCTGGCTCCAGAAGTATCAAAGAAAGAGAGACGATAGAACCTGGCCAGGTGTTGAGAGTTTGACTTCAGAGACAAGTTTAAATATATAGTACTTACCATACAGAAACAGAATAGTAGGCACAATGCTTTCATCTCACTGCTTATGCTTCATGTGAGCTTACAATTGCCCTTTATCATCAAGCTGTTTTTCTCCTTGTGGGACATATTGCTGTGTTATAGGTGAAAAGTTGTTGCTGAAGATTTAAGTGCTATATTAGTTTTCCTTTAAATGCACCTGCCTTTGTCATAGCAACCAGCTCTGACTGCGGCAAACCCACATTATAATCACTCATTCAGAAGGTTTCTTTTTAACATCCCACTGAAGTAAATAACAGTCTTTTTTGATTTATGGTCTTGGTCTGTTTTCCCTGCAAACAGCATTCTCAGAATACAAATACAGTTGCTAGGAAATGTGCTAATGGTAAAACAAGGAGGATGCACACCAGGTCAGAGACACAAGGTTGGAAAAATAACCTTCAGCGGGTCAAGCAGCATTTGTGGATGCAAAGTGATGGCCAATCTTGCAGGTCAAGACCCTCCATCAGCACTATTTGACATACTGAGTTCATTCAGTGTTTGTTTTAAGCTCCACATACGAGTTGCGATTGATAAGTTTGTGGCCAAAGGTAGAAGGAGATAAGTTATACAGCTCTCGTTACATGCACATGCAGTTCAACTCTTTGTTGAAAGTTTGAAGTTAATAACTCATCTCCTTCTACCTTAGGCCACGAACTTATCAATCACCCCTGATGAGTTATTAACTTCAAACTTTCTGCATAATCACTCAAAGAGTTGAACTGCATGTGCATGTAACGAGAGCTGTACAAGTCATCTCCTTCTACTGTAGGCCACAAACTTATCAATCACCCCTGCTGTGGACACTTTCTGGAGGTCCAAGATCCGTATGCTCCACGACTGCTGGACTAACTGTGTAAATGTAGGAGGGGACTATGTTGAAAAATAAATGTGCTAGGTTTTCTAAAATTGACTTCTTCTACCTTAGGCCACGAACTTATCAATCACCCCCCGTAAGTTTATTTCAGTGCTGTTCTCATGATTTTTCTGTGTGTAACCTGGGGAAGAATTCTAGGGCTTTCCCAACTTTAAACAGCTTCAATCATTAACTTGTCCATATTCACACCAGTAACTGCAGGCAATATTAGGGGTCCACAGCTCCATCTAACTAGAGCTAGTTCATTTCATGCCCACATCCTTAAAGAAGAGATGGTCACTGATTCCAGCCTTTGCTGGAACAAATTGCTCAAAGACAAAAATATGGGCAAGGCATATTCATCCCTTTTCATCTATGCGTATTTGTGTTCTTGGGAGCACAGAAAGCTACAAATGTCTGAAATGAAGCACTTGTGGAATGAAGTGTCCAGTGGGGGGATCTTGAGAAATATACTTGAGACCAGGTCCCAGTGCAGAAAAAACATTGAATGTCCTCATAAGTTTGGTCAATGAGTGCATCGACAAAGACCTCTTGCCAACTACCGTGCAGCCTAACACTACTTCAACAACATACACATGTAAAACTCTGCACACATTTCTACCTGTGCAGATCTAGCAGACCCCTCACTCAGACACATTGTAGTACACATTTGCCTTGAATTTGCGGAAGGGAAGATACAATCACTGCTTGCTTGGATGGGAGGATTGGGAAAGGTGGAGGTGAGGCCGGGAGGCACGGTGGGAGGAGAGTACTGTATATCCTGGTGGTGTGATGTGGTGGAAGCCAGTTTTTTTAATGTATGGAAAATAGAGATTCAACCCAATATGCACAAAAAGGCCAGAATGCTTGTGATCAATACTTGAAGTGTTGTTTGAACTGTCATTATAGCTGAAGAAGTTTGGCGATATAACAAGGTAGAAATTCATTCACAAACAGGAGAAAATCTGCAGATGCTGGAAATCCAAGCAACACATAAAACTCTGGAGGAACTCAGCAGTCCAGGCAGCATCTATGAAAAAAAAAGTACCGTTGATATTTTAGGCTGAGACCCTTTGGCAGGTCATTCTGGGTTTTGAGCATTAAATGAATAATGTACTGAGGTAAAATGATACAAAATTTTGAAACTGTTTAGTGCATACAAAGGAGGATAAAATTCTATCCTGTCAAGTCTTATAATCTAGAGAATTGGGGGAGAGGAAGATAAAACTGAACAGGAAGTATATAGTAGGATAAAAGGCAAAAGAAATAAAAAAAGAGATTAAACTTTCTTCATAATTTATATAACCAAAGTGCATTTCTGCTGTCCTGTTAAATTACCAGGTGCCCCTCTACAGTGTTGAATTGGCTGCCAACAGATCTTTACTGAATGCTAGTATTCCAAATTTCTGTTTGATGGAATTAAAATGGGTGGCCACTGGGAGATCCCGTTTTTTCTGGGGGATGGAACGTAGGTGTTTGAATGCTCTGTCCACCAGAAAAAGCGGGATCTCCCAGTGGCCACCCATTTTACTTCCACTTCCCATTCCCATTCCAATATGTCCATCCGTAGTCTTTTAAGATGAGGCCACATTTAGGTTGGAGGAACAGCACTTTATATTCCATTTGGGTAGCCTCCAGCCTGATGGCATGAACATCGGTTTCAAAACTTTTGATAATGCCCCACTAACCACCCCCCTCACCATTTTCCATCCTCTTTTCCCCCTCTCACCTTATCTCCTTACCTGCCCATCGCCTCCCTCTGGTGCTCCCCCCACCTTTCTTTCTTCCATGGTCTTCTGTCTCTTTCACCAATCAACTTCTCAGCTCTTTAATTCATCCCTCCCCCTTCAGGTTTCACCTATCACCTTGTGTTTCTCTCTCCCCTCCCCATCTTTTAAATCTACTCCTCAGCCTTTTTTCTCCAGTCCTGCTGAAGTGTTTCGGCCCGAAACGTTGACTGTGCTTTATTCCATAGATTCTGCCTGGCCTGCTGAGTTCCTCCAGTATCTTGTGTGTGTCACTTGGATTTCCAGCATCTGCAGATTTTCTCTTGTTTCAGTCAGTTAATTTGACTGTATTCTCAGGCAAATAAATTGCCTGTATTGTTTGCTTGCTATATTTTTTGTTTGATCTCTCATTATCTTCATTTAAATTTTCTGTAATTGGAAGAAATCATCAAAATGCAGTATCATCTGCGACTTGAAATTAGTTTTACTTCAATTTTAATGTAATTTTCTCTAATTATTTCCAATCAATCTGCTAAAGTACGCTAATTACATTCTTCATGGAGGAACTAAATCCTTTTCCTATCCAGCTGTGAATTATGTCAAATATGCAGAATCATGGAATTATAGCATTAATTGGTGGTTTCTGCTGCATTTGTGATTTGGTGACTTAATATGGCCCTTTGCTATGCCATATGCATCAGGATTCATTCATGTCATGCCAAATCATTGTCAATTCCCGTGATTTTAATTCATGCCTGAAGGCCATATCAGCCGCATTTTTGAGTTAGTGAGGATTTTGGTAACAGCACCGGTGATGTACTGTATAATGCACAATATATTTTCAAAGCCAAAGATTTCTGAGTATATATGTCTGATTTTGATATTTTTGTACATTACAATGGATATTCTTTTGCTTGGAAAATTTAATTTCAAGAGTCTGCCTATTGCTTAAAAACTCTGAATGGATTGTCTGCACTAGTGTTCAGTCTTGCACATCTTCTGCTTTTTAAATTTTATTTGTTTTGGGAATATTTGAAATAAATACAGTATAACAAAACTGTTAAATATATGATGGAGAAGTATAATAACAAGAAACTGGGAAAAAATTAAATATATTTTTTATTTTTTATTTCCTGATCTTCCAGGTTGCCATCATTCAGAGTGCAATGAGCCATTTGCTAGTAGACATTTTGCTTCATGTTGTACATGATACAGAAGAGAAAACCAAGAAAGTATACTTCAGATACCTGCCTGGACCAAATACAATTGACATGCTGGAGGAGAAAGCACTGATAGTGGCTACTCAGCTGAATATATTATCAACACAAATGTATCGGTAATAACAAAGTTGGCTGAATTACTAGAATAATGGTGTTCAGAAATAGTGAGGCATTACTAACATCTATCCACTTTTAGTTTTATAGAAAAATACTTATTAATATATAATGGAATGTAATGGAAAAAGATGGCATACTCTTTATATGCAGCCAGCTGGAGCTCCGTTTTTCTAAGTACCTATAGTCCACAACGTATATTTGAAGCTAACATACTGTGGTGTTGTTGAAAACACTGCAGCCAAGTTGTACACAGTCAAGTCTGAGAAACAGCAAAGACATAAGTAATAAGATTATTTAACTTACCTTGTGGTGAGGAATAAATTTTGATGAGGACACAGGGAAAACACTTCAGCACTTTAAGTAGCACCTTGGAATCTTTTATAGGCAATTGGGAGGATAATGTCGAGTTACTGTAGTTTTTACCATCGTACCTGAAAGCTGGGATAATACACGATGAAGAACTTTCTTAATACTGCAAAGCAGTGAGTTTCAGGCTTATGCTAAAGAATTATGGAGTGGGTACCATCAAATTTAAATGTACTGTTAATTAATTTAATATGTATAAATCTGCATTGATACTGAAAGCGTGTGGGCATGTGGCCAAGTGGTTAGGGCATTGGACTAGCGACCTGAAGGTCGTGAGTTTGAGCCCCAGCTGAGGGAACGTGTTGTGTCCTTGAGCAAGGCACTTAATCACACATTGCTCTGCAACGACACTGGTGCCAAACTGTATGGGTCCTAATGCCCTTCCCTTGGACAACATTGGTGTCGTGGAGAGGGGAGACTTGCAGCATGGGCAACTGCTGGTCTTCCATACAACCTTGGCCAAGCCTGCGCCCTGGAGAGTGAAGACTTTCCAGGCGCAGATCCATGGTCTCGCAAGACTAACGGATGCTTTTAGTCTACTTACTGAAAGTCCTGTGTCCTAATTTCTCTTTCTCCTTTTCTCTTATTTTTTCTTTCTTTCTTCTGTTACTTTCTCTTTCCATTTCTCACTTTCTTTCACCTTTCCTTTTTTCACTTTCTCTCATTCTCTCTTTCACTCTTTTTCTCTCTTCCTTTTTCTCATGAACTGAATAATCCAGAGCAGAAGTAGATTACATGGTCCCTGGACTCTACAGTCTAATACTCATGGCACTTAACCTCCCTACAGACTTGCCTAATCTCAGTTTTGAATACATTTATTGAGTCATTCAAAGACTCTCAACCCTCTGAGCAAAGGAATTCCCCCTCTTTTCCATTGTAAATTTTATTCTTTTATTTGAAATTTGAGACAATGAGATAAATTGCAGGAACAGTTTTTCTGACAGAGAATAAACATTGAAATTGGAATTTTTAGACTTTTGTTGCTGTGTTTCACTTGTGCATCAGTTCTTAATGCTTTTTACCTATTCTGTACCTGCTGTGTTTATTCTTACAGCTGGTGCAAGGATATAGTGGAGGCAATGGTGAAGCAGCAGAAAGCAGCCCATGCCCATAATCCTGATGATGAACTCAAGGAGCTTGAAAAACTGAAGGTAATGCTTGCAATTGTAGACATAGGTGACAACAGTTAGTCAAGTTAATGGTAGCATACCTAATAGGAGACCAGTTATAGAAATGTAGAAAACCTACAGCACAATACAGACCCTTTGGCCCACAATGCTGTGCCGAACATGTACTTACTTTAGAAATTACCAAGGGTTACCCATAGCCCTCTATCTTTCGAAGCTCCGTGTACCTATCCAAGAGTCTCTTAAAAGACCCTATTGTATCCTCCTCCACCACTGCGCCAGCATCCCATTCTACACACTCACCACTCTCTGTGTAAAAAAACTGACCCCTGACATTTCCTCTGTACCTACTTAGTCATACTTTATTGATCCCGGGGGAAACTAGTTTTCGTTACAGTTGCACCATAAATAATTAAATAGTAATAAAACCATAAGTAGTTAAATAGTAATACTTCCAAGTACCTTAAAACTGTGCCCTCTCGTGTTAGCTATTTCAGCCCTGGGAAAAAGCCTCTGACTATCCACAAGATCAATGTCACTCATCATTTTATACACTGCTATCAGGTCACCTCTTAACCTCCGTCGCTCCAAGGAGAAAAGGCCAAGTTTACTCAACCTATTCTCATAAGGCATGCTCCCCAATCCAGGCAACATCCTTGTAAATCTCCTCTGCACCTTTTCTATAGTTTCCACATTCTTTCTGTAGTGAGGTGACCAGAACTGAGCACAGTACTCCAAGTGGGGTCTGTCAAGGGTCCTATATAGCTGTAATATTACCTCTCTGCTCTTGAACTCAAATCTGATGATATTTGATTTTTTTTGTCATTTTAAGGATCTTGTGAATATTACTGTGTAATTTTCCTCTCTGTAATTAACTCATATGAGGGTCAATTCACAAAATTGAACAGTTTTGCTACATGATCATTTTGAATTCCTTATTTTTCCAAGTCCGAGTCTTCTGAGTGGATAGACGTTTGTGAGACTCTGCTTTCAGGAATTCAAGCACATCCAGTCCACTTGTTGTCATCCAGAAGTGAAGAGGTACAATCACACATCAATATGACTCGTGGTCTATGCACTGCATGCTTACAGGTAGGATTGGCTGTTGTAGATAAGTATGCTTTCTTGGCCTCTGGTGCATATGCTGACCCGATGGCTACAGTCACCTACTCTGACATCTCTCATTGCTAAATAATGGTGATTGATCCTGTGCCGGTTGTGAAAGCCCGACTTACAGACACTTGTACAGAAGATCAAGTGTCTGGGAGTTCAGCAAGATAGAGATGGATTTGACAGTCATTGCAGTGTTGCAGGCTACTCCTGCTGGGTGGGAACAGGGCATTTTCACAAGTCCACTCAAACTTTGTTATGAAAACTATTTATTCTTGTGCTCCTCCATTTCAATATTTGTCTAGCTTTCAGTGAATTGCAGAAATGGTAAAGTATGTTTCACTGGTATCATGCATTTTCTTCAGACTTTTCTCCCTTAAAGGTAGACAGGATTTTGCTTGTTGAATATAATCGTTACCTTTCTTTCTAAAAATTATGAATGCCTTTCTTTCTTTCGTTATGAATTTATATACAGGAAAGTTTTTTACCTCTGACCCTCCCTAAACAATAGTTTTTTGAGGTACCAGTGGTGCTATAACCTGGGCCTAGCGGCATTCTTATATTCAAGTAAGGAAGAAAGCTGTGCTGTGGTTCTTGCCAGAATGCAAACTAACAGTCCAGAGAGCAAGTTATTGGTGGCTTGATTTTGCTTGATGCTTTCTTCTCGTACTTTCTGCTGATTGGTGGATGTTTGTAGTAATGATTGTCTGGATTAGATTTGTCCTGCTGCTTCAAGAGCCGGGCCACTTCCGGAATATTTGTGTTCCATAGCTGTATTGAATGGGGTGGAGTGGGAGAGGGCACAAGGCAAGAGGAAGGAATAGAAATGAATGTGGGGTGAAGGGAAGGCAAGAGTTTTGTTGTGTGGAGTCCTTTGTTTGCAGCCACATATTGCATTCATGTGTGAGGTCTTCCTCTAGTTGGGGGTGAACCTGTCCAGGGAGCATCCTCCTTTTAATTATCTAGACAGCTCAAACCACTCATTGATTAGGGCTGCAAAAAATTCCTCTAATTTGTTCACTGTGGCCTCTACAACTCAGAGCATTCCACATTTGGCATGTGTGTGTTCCTGTGACATAGCTATTGTTTTCTGAGGTGTTCCTGGTGATGAAAGTGAAATATCCATTCAATGCAGGCTGAGTTTAGACCAGATGCTAATGGCCATGTTATAGAATTGTCAGGCCATCCATAACAATTTTAGGAAACACAGCTATGATCTTATTGACAGGAGACACAGGCTTCAGAGATCCAGCAGCCTTCTCCTACTCCCAATTCATATGTTAGTATTTTTTTTTGCATGTGGAAACAATGCTATTATTTATTGCCCATCCTGAATTATAATTGACCAGGTGGTTCTGGAGTAGATACACAAAACTACTCAGTTAGGTGTTCCAGGGTTTAGATCTAGTGATTATGGAGGAACAAGGTAATATTTCAAATCCGTTTAGTGTGTAAGTCAGAAGGATAGCTGCAGGTGAAGGTATTCCCTTATACTGACGATCTTGTCCTTCTTGACTGTAGAGGTCACAGGGTTTGGGAACTGAGTGAGCCCCTTGTGAATGCTACACACTGCTCCCACAGTACAAGTGTGATGGAGGGAGTGATTGTTTATGGTGCTGGATGATTTTCCAGTCAAATGAGCTGCTTTGTCATACAAACCCCATTTCCAGAAAAGTTGGTATATTTTCCAAAATGCAATAAAAACAAAAATCTGTTATATGTTAATTCACGTGAACTTTTTTTAACTGACAAAAGTACAAAGGAAAGATTTTCAATAGTTTTACTGACCAACTTGATTGTATTTTGTAAACATACACAAATTTAGAATTTGATGGCTGCAACACACTCAACAAAAGTTGGGACAGAGGCATGTTTACCATTGTGTTACATCACCTTTCCTTTTAATAACACTTTTTAATCGTTTTGGAACTGAGGATACTAATTGTAGTAGATTTGCAATTGGAAATTTTGTCCATTCTTGCTTAACTTAAGACTTCAGCTGCTCAACAGTCCGTAGTCTCCGTCGTCTGATACTCCTCTTCATGATGCGCCATACATTTTCAATAGGAGATAGATCTGGTCTGGCAACAGGCCAGCAAAGTACATGCACTCTGCGTCTACAAAGCCACGCTGTTGTAGCCCGTGCAGAATGTGGTCTGGCATTGTCCTGCTGAAATAAGCATGGAAGTCCCGGGAAGAGACGTCGCCTTGATGGCAATATATGTTTCTCTAAAATTCTAATATATGCCTCAGAATCAATGGTACCTTCATGTCATGGGCACTGATGCACCCCTATACCATCACAGCTGCTGGCTTTTGCACCTTTCGCTGATAACAATCTGGATGGTCGTTTTCATCTTTGGCATGGAGAACCCGACGCCCATTTTTTCTGAAAACTAGCTGAAATGTGGACTCATCTGATCACAGCACATGGTTCCACAGTCTTTCGGTCTATCTGAGATGAGCTCGGGCCCAGAGAACTCGCCGGCATTTCTGCATAGAGTTGATGTGTGGCTTCCTCCTTGCGTAACACAGTTTCAAATTGCATTTCTGGATGCAGTGACGGACTGTGTTGAGTGACAATGGTTTTCCGAAGTACTCCCGAGCCCAGGTGGCTATAGTTGTCACAGTAGCATAACGGTTTCTTAGGCAGTGCCGCCTGAGGGCTCGAAGATCACGCGCATTGAACAGTGGTTTCCGACCTTGCCCTTTACGCACTGAGATGTCTCTGAATTCTCTGAATCTTTTCACAATATTATGTACTGTAGATGTTGAAAGACCTAAATTCTCTGCAATGTGGAGTCTTCCAAACCGGTGTTATTTGAATATTCTGTGCACTTTTCAATCTTATTTTAACTCTGTCCCAACTTTTGTTGGGTGTGTTGCAGCCATCAAATTCTAAATTTGTGTATATTTACAAAATACAATTAAGTTGGTCAGTAAAACTATTGAAAATCTTTTCTTTGTACTTTTGTCAGTTAAATAAAGGTTCACGTGAATTAACATATCACAGATTTTTGTTTTTATTGCATTTTGGAAAATATCCCAACTTTTCTGGAAATGGGGTTTGTAGACAATGTCAGTCTTCTTGAATGTTACTGAAGTTTCACTCATCCAATTCATGTAGATAGTGGAAAGATTTTGTGATGCCATATTTTTGAATGGTCCATGAACACTACCTCAGTATTCCTCCTTTGCCTGACTATTTATCTATTGTAACTTACAGTAATTTTGTCTTTCACTGTACAGTACTTCTGTCACAAAACAACAAATTTCACAACTATATCAGTGACAATAATCCTGACTCTGACTCTGATTCTGATTCTGCATTAACCAGCACATGATATGTA
Organism: Mobula hypostoma; assembly: GCF_963921235.1. Taxonomy (NCBI): domain Eukaryota; kingdom Metazoa; phylum Chordata; class Chondrichthyes; order Myliobatiformes; family Myliobatidae; genus Mobula; species Mobula hypostoma. The sequence goes on along the minus strand of NC_086108.1, from coordinate 46,738,446 downwards.
GCCTCTGTCTTGCTCGTGAGCAATAATATATTATAGTGGCTAGTTTAGTTGAAGATGTCCTTGATCGTGGGAATAGTTGTGCCCCTGATGGAGCTAGCTCAGTCTATAACCCTCTGCAGCCTCTTTCAGTTCTATGCAGTGGATCCACCATATCAGGCTGTGATGCAGCCAGTCCAAATTCTCTCCACAGCACATCTGTAGAACTTGGATAGAATCTTTAATGACATATCATATCTCCTCAAACTCCTAATCAAGTAGAGCACCTGGCCTGCCATCTACATGATTGATTCAATGTGTTAGACCCAGGTTAGATCCTCTGAGATGCTGATGTCGAGGAACTTTCCCTTCCACTGTTGACCACTCTGTGAGAACAGGTCCCCTTTCTGAAGTCCACCATCAATTTCCTAGTCTTGCTGATGTTGATAATGAGGCTGTTGTTGTGACAACACTCAACTAACTGGTCAAATACAAAAATAGAAAGTTTAAGTGCATTTAATCCAAGATGCCAATTCATTTATTTGAAAACATCTTGATATTTGTAATATTATCATAGATTCTATTGCAAATACAGAGAATTCTGCAGATGCTGGAAATCCAGAGCAACACACTAAAATGCTGGGAGGAACTTAGCAGGTCAGGCAGAATCTATGGAAATGAATAAACAATTGACATTTTGGGCCAAGACCCTTCATTAGGACTGGAAAAGGGGAAAGAAGTCAGAATAAGAAGGTGAAGGAAGGGAAGGAGTATAAGCTAGAAGGTAATAGGTGAGGCCAGCTGGGTGGGGGAGGGGTGATGATTCAAGAAGCTTGGAGGTATTAGGTGGAAATGGTAAAGGGCTGAAGGAGGAATCTGATAGTAGAGGAGAGTAGACCCTGGGAGAAAGGAAAGAGGGAGGAACATCAGGGAGAGGTGATAGGCAGTTGAGAAGAGAAAAGGTAAAGGAGGGCAGAGTGGGGAATTGAAGAAGAGGGAAGGGGATGGGGAAAATTACCAGAAGTTGGAGAAATCGGTGTTCCTGCCATCAGGTTGGAGGCTACCTAGATGGAATATGAGGTGTTGCTCCTCCAACCTGAGAATGGCCTTATCGTGGCAGTTGAGGAGGCCATGGACTGACATGTTGGAATGGGATTGGGGAATGGAATTAAAATAGTTGATCGCCAGGAAATCCTGTTTGCTGCGGACAGACAAAGCTGCTCGATAAATAGGTAAACATCAGGTCTCAGCAACGTAGAGGAGGCTGTATCAGGAATACCGGAGACAATAGATTCACAGGTGAAGTGTTGCCTCATCTGGAAGGACTGAATAGAGAAGGTGAATGGGCAGATGTAGCATTTCTTCCACTTGCAGGGATAAGTTCTAGGAAAGAGATATTGGGGAAGGATGAATGGACAAGAGAATCATGGAGAAAGTAATCCCTGCAGAAAGCAGAGAGTGGTGGGAGAAGTAAAGATGTGTCTGGTGGTAGGATCTGTTGCAGATGGCAGAAGTTGTGGAGAATTTTCTTTCTTCTTGATCTCTCTGTCTCCATCTCTGAAGACAAACTGTCTACCGATATCCTTTATAAATCTACCAACTTCCATGGCTGGCTTGACTATACCTCTTCCACCCTGTATCCTGTAAAAATGCCATTTCCTTTCCTCCACCACATCTGTTTCCAGGATGTGGCTTTCTGTTCCAGGACATCAGAGGTGTCCTCCTCCTTCAAAGAACAGGAGTTCCCTTCCTCCACCATTAATGTTACCCTCTCCCACATCTCCTCCATTCCCCAGACAACCACTCTCACCCCATCTTGCTACCAGCTTAACGAGGATAGAGTTCCTCTTGTCTTCATGAGTCTCCACATCCAGCACATCATTCTCCACAGCTTCCATTATCCTCAATGGGACCCTAGCACCAAACACATCTTTACCTCCCCTACCCCCACTCTCCACTTTTTGTAGGGATTGCTCCCACCACCGTTCCCTTGTTTATTCATCCCTTCCACTGATCTCCCTCCTCGCACTTATCCCTGCAAGCAGAAGAAGTGCTGTCCCTCCATTCAGGACCCCAGACAGTCCTTCCAGGTGAAGCCAGACTTCACCTGTGAATCTGTTGGGGTCAGCTTCTGTATCCAGTGCTCCTGATGTAGCTTCCTCTACACTAGTCAGACCTGATATACATTAGGGAACTGTTTTGTGAAGCAACTTTGCTCCATCCACAAAAAGCAGGATTTCCTGGTGGCCAACTATTTCAATTCCAATCCCCATTTCTATTCTAACATGATGGTCCATGGCCTCCTCTGCTGTCACAATGAGGCCACTCTCAGTATGGAGGAGCAACACCAACAGATTATAGACATTAAATTTAAATTAAAGCTGTACCCATTATAAAAGCTTAAATATTATATAAAAAATCCAAAGCTGAGCCAAATTAACACACATGATTATTACTTAAATCCATTGGCTATGGATGTGGAAAATTAGGGGAGACAGTAATTAAAAAGTTTCTAATCTGTAGATATCTAAAAAAGTGAGATCTGGGTAAGTTATATTTATTAGAGAGTTGATCAAAAGACATAAAACAATTATCCAAAAATAAATCGCAAAAAGATACTATACCTTTGGTTTTCCAATCAAAGTAGGCTTGATCCATCGTGGAAGGTTGAAAAAGAAAATTTGATATAATGGGACTTGCTAGAATAAATTGATTAAACCCAAAAAATCTTCGGAATTGAAACCATATACGTTAAGTATGCTTAACTATTGGGTTGTTCATTTGTATATATGATTTAAAAGAAGTAAAAGGAAGTAAAGTTCCTAAAACCGAACCCAAGGAAAACCCTTGTAATGAATTAGATTCAAGATTTACCCAATGAGGGTTTAAAGATGCGTCCAAATCTTGTAACCAAAATTTTAAATATCGAATATTAATTGCCCAATAATAGAATCTAAAATTTGGGAGGGCGAGCCCCCCCTCCTTTTTAGATTTCTGTAGATACCTTTTACCTAACCTAGGATCTTTATTCTGCCAAATATATGAGGAAATTTTTGAATCTACGTTATCAAAAAAAGATTTTGGGATAAAAATTGGAACCGATTGGAATATATACAAAAATTTGGGCAAAATGATCATCTTAATAGCATTAATCCGACCAATCAAAGACAAAGAGATTGGGGACCATTTGGTAAATAAAAGTTTAATCTGATCAACTAAAGGTAAAAAATTAGCTTTAAATAAATCTTTATATTTTTTCGTAATTGTTATCCCTAAATATATAAATGAATCAGTAACCAATTTAAATGGTAAACGTCCATAAATAGGTACATGCTTATTTAAAAGGAATAATTCACTCTTACTAAGATTCAATTTGTAACCAGAGAAGTTACTAAATTGAGCTAACAGATCTAGGATAGCAGGAATTAATTACTGTCTCCCCTAATTTTCCACACCCATATCCAATGGACACTTTGGAAAAAATCTTAGATTTAAATCTCTCTCAGAAAAGTGTAGTAGCAATTATATATAATATAATTATGAATCTATGTCCTGATGCTTCTAATAAAATTAAAGCTGACTGGGAAAGAGAACTTGAGATTAATATACCGACTGAAAAATGGGAAAAAATTCTTCAGTTGGTGAATTCATCCTCTGTATGTGCTAAGCATAGGTTGATACAGTTTAAAGTAGTGCACAGGGCTGATATGTCCAAAGATAAACTATCTCGTTATTACTCTTATATTAATCCAATATGTGACAGATGTCATTCCGAGATAGCTTCTTTAACCCACATGTTTTGGTCATGTCCCTTGGAGAAATATTGCAAAGATATTTTTGATATTATTTCAACGGTCCTAAATATAGACTTACAACCTCATCCAGTTACTGCTATCTTTGGATTACCAATGATAGACTTAAATAATTTAACCTCTTCATCACGAAGGATGATTGCATTTCTTACTTTAATAGCTAGAAGGTCCATTTTGTTGAACTGGAAAGAGATTAATCCTCCTACTGTATTTCATTGGTTTTCACAAACTATGGTGTGTTTGAATTTGGAGAAAATTAGAAGTGCAGTTTATGACCCTTCCATTAAGTTTGAAAAAACTTGGAGGCCATTCATTCAGCATTTTCATTTGATGTAATTTGATCATTTCCAAACTTGTTTTATCTCTCTGTACTGTTGTTGGAGGGGAATGGAGTCGTCGACACTAAGGTTTTCTTCTTTTCCATTTTTAAGTTGTTAGTTTTGCCCAAGTCTTTTAGTTTAGTTGATTAATTTTGTTTTTCTTTGGGGATGAGGTTTGCTTTTTTTTTGTTTTGTTTTTTTTTTCTTTTTCATGATTTTTTTTCCCAGTTTATTTTTGCTTTGTATTATCCGTGGTTAGTTCTACATGTTTGGGAGCTTTGTTAATTTACACTACTTGGTTTTGCAATTACTTTTTTTAAGTGTAACAATATATCTCCTACTATTTGTATTATTGCTATGTTTTGTTTCTATATTTTGAAATTAATAAAAAGATTGAAAAAGAAAAAGATTATTACTTAAATCAAATGTGCTCTACACTTGACTTCTTGATTGACAGTTCTTCTGGAGTTTTTGCAGTTTTGGGGGGGGGCCAAAAGAAATGTTTCTGTACAATATAACTCTATATGAATGTGACTTCCTGCATTGTAGAACTGTCTCAGTTGAATTTGAGGATGTTCACAGAAAGCTTGGACTAGGTTTAAATTTGGAACATATTTATTCAGAAAAAGTGGTTTAAGATGAAAAGCCTAGTTCAGTTAGATGGTCCTTATCCAAAGAACTGTTTTAATATACACCATTTTAAAATATCATCTTTTGGCATTTACCATTATTTTTGATTACCTGAATCACCTGAAAAAAATTGCTGCAGACATAGAACTACATTAAAATGCCTGATAAAATTTCTTTTGCTTTGGGTCGTTAGACTTCAACATGCAACAGTTTTTGCCATTTATTTTTAGATTGTTCTGAACACTGAAGATCATTGTTTTAATTCGCAATCCTAATTAGTCCCAAAGTGCCTTAACATTTAATTTCTGTCTCTAAAGGGGTCTGGGACATTCTGAACATATGAAAGGTATAATGAATTAAAAGGTTATGATTAAGCATTTTTGTTATTCAAATCATCTCGTCATATATTGCAAAACTGGCAGTTATTGCTACTATATTTTACAAATGACTGCAATCTTTTCCCCAGTTGTGATGCAAGCATATAGATGAGTTTTCCTTTGTTGTTAACTCGAGCAAGGAAATGGGTGTGAAAACATATCTGTTATTAAAAGAAGTGAAAGGAGGAAATATTATTTTATTGTAAATGTAGAACTTCTTGCATAAGAAAACTCCTTTAATACACAGGCTGTTAAGTTTGATCTTGTATCCATTGCTGATCTGCTAGGAATACTGCTAATCAATGTTTCCTCCGTAGTTTTGTGAAAACTGTGACTTAGTAATAAAATTGATAAATTGCCAATAATCTTCTCCATTTGTACTTTCTATTGTAGCACTCATCCACCAATATTCTTCAGATGTCTGAATCTGAGCTTTCCTTGTTGTGGTTAGGGAAAACACAAGTTGCTGAAGGACCTACTACCATTACATCTTTCCAGGTAAAGTTATGGAGTTAAACAGAATGAAAACAGAGTCTTTGGCCTTCCCATCTGTGCTGACCAAGCTGTCACACTAGCTAGTCCAATTTGCCTGCATTTGGCCCATACCCGCTAAACCTTTCCTGTCCATACACCTGTCCAACTGTCCTTTAAAATATTGTAATTGTATCCACCTCTACCACTTTCTCTGGCAGCTCATTCTGTATGTTTTAGATTCCCTTAACCTGGGGAAAAGACTGTGACCAATTACTTTATTAATGCCCCTCTTGATTTTATATATCTCCATAAAGTCATCATCCAGTCCCCTTGTTCCAGATAACTAGTCTTTCCTTTAAACTCAGGATCTCCAGTTCCATCAGTCTCGTGAATCTTATCCCAAGCAACATTTTCAAAGATGATTGGCCTCATAGATTAAGAGATAGTATTTCTAAACTCTCTATTTAAGAAAAGTGGAAGGAAGGAAAGGGACAATATATCATCGAGTCAGAATTGGGGAATATGACAGGATCTATAAATGAAGATAATAGAGGACTCGAAATTTACAAAATAATCGGGATGTAAACAAGGATTTATGAATGAAAATTTGTCTTGACATGACATAATTTTCTGAACATGTAGGTGGGAGGGAAGTGAATGCAGTTGCTTTGTGCTTACCGAAGGGATCATGGGATTGGGAATTTCTCTTTGTTGTTTACACCTGTATCAAGTGAATCAAAGCAAGGTTCAATGATTTGTCCCCAAATTTTTGCAACGTGACTTTGATAAAGTTCTGTGGTAAGTGTACACTGCACGTGGAAAGGTTGGTGGAAAAGTAAACACCAAGAAGAATAAAAGAGGCTGGCAAGGGATTGTAAGCTGGTTAAGTGATTGGGCAAAATGGGAAGACATGTAGTAAAATGAGAGCATGTGTGAAAATAGCCATTTTGGTAGGAAAAGTAGAAAGTAAGTATGTAAATGACTGGTAGATGAAGCAAAAAGCTGCAACTCCTGGCAATCTAAAGTAAGAATGGAAAATCCTGGACAATTTCAGCAGGTCATCAGCATTATGAAGAAAGTGACAGCAGTAATGCTTTAGGTCATTGACTTCCATTAGTACTTATGATTAAATGCTGGTATTGAGAGGGATTTAGACAGTAAGATTTAGAAGCAGAATTAGGCCATTCACCCCACTGAGTCACATCACTATTCAATCATGGCGAATTTATTATCCCTCTCAACTCCATTTTATTGCTGGAGCAACAGGTGGAACAACCCCAAACAGAAAAAAACATTACTGAACTAATTAGTTTGGAAACAAATGCAAATGATGGAATTAACACTTCAGCATAATATAATGCATCGATTTTCTTGAAGAAATTTAAGAAAATAATTATTTTCTACACCAATTACTTTAAGTTATGTCCTTACATAGTTCAGTTGGTAATGTCTGTATAACCAGTCCAACAGTTATATTCTGCAATCCCCAGCTGTGCTGAATTTACAGAAAGAGATCCCACATTAACAGTACCATGGTTTTAAAGGGTAAAATTACTCTGGGCTCCCACTCCTAATCACTATCTTGAGACCATTGTTAACAAAATTGTTCTCCATGTCTACTTAGCCATCTACATTCTTGAAAGTGGTAGTTTTACTTCAGGAGGAAGTCAGGAATGTACTGGCCTGTGAATGGGTCCTCAGTGATAGTTCTCTTCTGAATTGGTGGCAAAATATAAACCAACTTCTGCCCCATGTTTCAGGCCAATGACTTCAAACACTATCCCTCTCAACAAAGATGCTGCCTGTCCTGTTAATTAGATCAGCAGTCTCTGCTGATACCTAGAGTTCTACATCCACAGTATTTCACAGCAATTTGTGTTGGTTAGGTCAGTTTTATTCTGGCCAATGTGACAATCCTTATTTTCACCAGGATATTGCCTTCTGGGTCCTAAGGAAGCTCAAATATTGATAGTTACACATAAGGATTGGAAGTTTACTAATTGTCAGAGTGATGTAAAACATTTTCTTTTGTTCATATTTCAAAATTTGAGCATCCCTGGCAAGGCTTGCATTTACTGTGCATTCCTAATTGCCCTTGAGAACATGGTAATGAGCTTCCCTCTTGAATTACTGTAGTCCCTCTGGTGAAAGTGCTGGCAAAATACTTCCAGATGGTGTCACTGAGACGGTGCTTATTTTGGAGGGATATCTGTAGGTGTTGGTAGTCCTCAGCTTCTGATGCCCTTGCCTTACTTGGTTGCAGAGTCAAACCAAGTTTATTGCCAGCTAATTACATACATGTATATAATGTATAGAACCATATAGTGTATATAGAAATGACATTTCTCTGAACCAGGGTGTAAAGCCCAGTAGTGCACATAACATACACAACACGATAATTTATGAAGGATAAAATCTACAGATGATTCACACATAAATAACAAACTAAAGTGCATAAATTAAATATTGTAAGGTACAGAACAGATTAACCAGTGACACTTCGAAGGTGATGTGGCAGGAGTTCAGAAGCCTCATGGCTTGAGGGAAGAAACGGTTTCCCATCCCGACCATTCTTGTTTTTATGCATTGGAGTCTCTGCCTGATTGTAGAAAGTCATAGAAAATATAGATGGATGGGTGGGATTCTTAATAATACTATGGGCCCTGCGTACGCAGTGCTCCTGATAAATGTCCCCAGTGGATAGTAGGGAGACCCCTCTCAGCTGCTCTCACAGTCCTTTGTAGGTAGAAGTTGCAGATTTGGGAAGTGCCTGGATTAATAAGTACAGTACATCTTTTAAGTGGTACAAACAGCAGCCACTTTACACAAATGGCACAGAAAATAAATATTTAGGGTGCTTTGAAAATTAATGGAAGAAAATTTACAGCTCAGTGAAGTGATAATATTGTGGCACTCTGGGGGTGTGCATGATCGACAGCCTGCCCTTGCATTTCTAATGACCAGCACTGTTTATTGTTCTTGTGTTAAAATGCTTTTGTGGGATTATAGTGGGAAGTTCCAGTTCATTTATTGTTACATTTTAGGTTGGGTTATACCATTATTCACTTGTGTATTTGTACGTCACCCTAACTGTAACCGTGTGTGTGTGATGGTCACCTCCCTCGTCTGTTTGAGACTGGTTGGGTTCACTCTCTGGGTCATGGTGCCCGGTCTGTTTTGTGTTTATCATTGTTGAGTTCAATAAGCTTCCTCGTCTGTCATTATGGACCAAATGCTCACCACAATATATTAGAATAATCAACAAATAACATCTTACTATTCTTCAATCTAATCTCTCAAATCTCCTCCTCTTTCTTTTCCTCTCACTCGTGTGGAAGTATCAAATCTTGATTCTTCCTTTATTCTGTTCCTGGCGTTTCCCTGGAACGAGCATGGCGGTCAACAGTGGCGGGCCCTGGAACCCCACCTTTGATGATAAAAACACCAAGGCTCAGAAGTGGTGCCGTCCCTTGGTGTGGGTGTTCAGTGCTCTGCTGCTGGGGTGTGGGAGGGCTGGGCTTTCGGCCGTGCTGCAGCGCTAATTCCGATGGTGGTTCCGCCAATTTGGCGCGCCAAAGCATTTCCGCGCGAGCAACCACCCTGTGCGGGTCTCTGAAGTCTTCATCTGCTAGCAGGAGGCGGATGTCTTCTGGCATTTGCTCCAAGAAGATCTGTTCAAACAGCAGGCAAGGCTTATGGCCGTCTGCCACTGCTAGCATGTCGCTCATCAGGGCTGATGGTGCGCGATCGCCCAGGCCATCCATATGTAGTAACTGCGCAGCCCGTTCATGGTGGGAGAGGCCAAGTGTGTGGAATAACAGGGCCTTGAGTGCCTCGTACCTGTCTGTTGCCAGGGGCTGATGCAGAAAGTCGATAACGCGACCTGCTGTCTCCTGGTTGAGGGCGCCACCACGTAGTAATACCTTGTGGCGTCTGAGACAATGTACCTGACCCGGAACTGGGCCTCTGCTTGCTCAAACCAGACCAGGGGTTGAATGGTCCAGAAGGTTGGCAGTTTAAGGGAAACTGCATTCTGCAGAGCCGAGTCGTTCATGTTGGGTCTAAATGCCGTTGGACTGTCAGGGTCACCAATATCCTCACTGTGGATACCTCCGACGTGACAGTTGGCGGCTTGCTCGAGCAGCTCATCGAAGGTCAGTGGAAGCCGCTCGCCTTTTTCAGCCGGCACCTATGACCCCCAGAACTTAAGTACAGCGCTTTCAACAGGGAGCTGCTGGCCCTGTACCTTGCCATCTGGCACTTCAGGTACTTCCTGGAAGGGAGGGAATTCACGGTCTTCACAGACCACAAGCCCCTCTCTTTCGCGTTTGCCAAAGTGTTGGACCCGTGGTTGGGCCGCCAACAATGCCATCTGTTGTACATCTCGGAGTTTACCACCACGATCAAGCACATCTCCATGAAGAACAACGTGGTGGCAGATGCGCTGTCACAAACCTCTGTTCAATCAGTGCACTCTCTGTCTCCAGGGCTGGATTATGCAGCGTTAGCTGAGGCGCAATGGCTGGGCAGCGAGATGTCGGCGTACCGGACCGCAGTCTCAGGACCCCGCCTCAAAGACATACCCATTGGGCCCGAAGATAAGAAGCTCCTTTGCGATGTGTCCACCGGGCAACCTCGACCCATTGTCCCGACCGCTTGGAGGCGCCGCGTTTTTGACACCTTGCACGGTTTAGCCCACCCTTCCATCGGGGCGACCATCCGGCTGATCGCAGACAGGTTTGCGTGGCACGGCCTACGCAAGGAGGTCGGCCATTGGGCCCGGACATGCACGCACTGTCAAACCTCCAAAATCCAGAGGCACGTGAGGGCCCCACTGCAACCCTTCCAGCCGACACATAGGAGGTTTGAACATGTCCACGTGGACATCGTCGGCCCACTGCCGGTTTTGAGAGGAACGAGATACCTGTTCACCATGGTGGACAGGTTCACGAGGTGGCCGGAAGCTGTCCCACTTGCTGACACGGCCACGGAGACATGCGCCAGAGCCCTGATTACCACCTGGGTGGCACGGTTCAGACTCCCAGCCCACGTCACTTCAGACAGGGTTGTGCAGTTCACATTGGCTTTGTGGTCTGCATTGGCACAACTGCTCGGAACCCAGCTCCACTGAACAACTGCTTACCACCCGCAGTCTAACGGCCTGGTGGAACATTTCCACAGGCACTTGAAGTTGGCCCTGATGGCACGCCTCCGAGAGCCAGACTGGGTGGACGAACTCCCCTGGGCGCTGCTTGGTATCTCCGCACGGCACCCAAGGAGGACCTGGCCGCATCATCGGCTGAACTGGTTTATGGTGCCCCACTCACAGTTCCCGGTGAGTTTGTGCCAGCACCCCTTGGCCCGGAGGACACACCTACTGGGGTCCTAACTAAACTCCAGGAGCGACTTGGAACACTTGCTCCAGTCCCGATGTCCCACCACGGAGCAACACCCTCTTTCGTGCCCAGGGACCTATAACAGAGCAAGTATGTTTTTGTTCGCCGAGGTGCGCACAGACCACCCCTGCAGCGACCATACGAGGGGCCCTACAAGGTGGTGCGCCATAATGGAGCGACCTGCATTCTCGACATCGGCAGTCGGGATGAGACTTTTACCATTGACCGTCTCAAACCGGCGCATCTAGACCTTGAACGCCTGGTTGCAGTACCACCCCCACGACGTTGAGGCCGGCCACTTAAAAGAACTGAGAGGGTGCAGGCTGCGGACTCTTGCCTCCTATCGCCGGTTCTGGGGGGGGGGGTGGGGTCATGTGGCGGCTCGCCCATGCAGCAAGCGAACCAGCTCCAGTGAGTGCGGGGCAGACCTCGGCCCGGAAGCCGACATCACTTCTGCCCCGCAAAGAGCGGAGGTCGCTGGGAATGAGTACTTAAGCGCGCGCTGATTCAAACAGTAAATGGTTCAACCCGACCCTGCTCGAGTCAGTGTGTTGTTTTCACTCGTAGTGTATCAGCGCGACTACACCACAATATATTAGAATAATCAACAATTAACATCTTGCTATTCTTCAATCTAATCTCTCAATCTCCCCCTCACTCCTGTCTTTTCCTGTCACTCGTGTGGAAGTATCAAATCTTGATTCTTCCTTTATTCTGTTCCCTTCTCTCACAGGTTCATCTTCAAAAATCTCTTGTGCCTCCTGACCTGCTGAATATTTCCATCATTTGTTTACACCTAAACATTGTACTTCAACACTGCCTGATGGCTCTCAGACTGTTTTAGACTTGTACTGTTAATCATTATCACTGCAACTTCAGCGCTAATGAAGCTTAGAAAGATGAAATTCACAAAAAGTCACAAGCATGTCATGAAAGAACTTGCTCGCAAGATCCTTGTCTTAAATCTTCCACACAGTCATAGCATCTGCATTGGTACAAGCAGCAGGAGTGGATAACTGATGCACTAGAACACTGGAATAAGTAATGCTTTAATGATGAATGTACAAACATGCAGAAAACATCTCTCAGTACAGACCACTACCCCTGAAACAATTATCTGGCTTCACCACTTGAATGGAAAATTACCACTGTGAAACTGTGTCAACAACAGCAGTAAGAAAAAAAGCTGAGCCTATTCACTCTGTGTACATACATCTACTGATGCTTCAGGACACATCTTCAGTGATGTTCCTGGAATCATCGGGTGTTTCGGGTCTTTCAATATCATACAACCTCCTCCAGGTGACCCAGCCGAGGCTGATCGGACCCCAGCTTGTATCCAGATGGCTAGCTAATTATGACTCCATAGCTCCCCTCTTTTGGGCCACAGCCATCTTGAGGCCCTCTCTGCGGCATCGGTGGTACTGCGGATGGCTCTCCTCTTCCTCTCTCCCTCGATGCCCAAATTGCTGAAGGCTCTTGCTAAGGAACGGGCTGCAAATCCCCTACAACCAACCTCCACTGGGAGACACCTCATTCTCCATCCGGCCTGTTGACAATTGCTGACCAGTCCTGCATACTTGGAGAGCTTCCGGTCAAAGGGACTGTCAGCTCCAGCAGAGTAGACTCAGACACAAGGACAATGTCTGGTCGTAGGGTGGTGGCTGCGATATTTTTGGGGAACTTCAGCTGCCGTTTGAGGTCCAGCAACAGCTGCCAGTCCCTTGCAGAGGTCAGGATGCCTGCAGATGTTCTTTTGGCGGGTATTGGCTGAATTTACATAATAATAACAGAGTGTGAGTGTGACAGGAAAGTACAGAGAGCTTTATTTTATTGGCTTTTGGTGAAAAAATTAACAAGAAAATACTACAAAAAAAAGGAAAAAGGTTCGAAAACTAAAATGATAGGAATGGATAAAGGACAAAGAACAGGAGTAGAAATATACTTTTCTCAGGTTGGCAGGGTGTTCTTGGTTCCTTGAAGTTGTCATTGCTGTGCAAGGTGGTAATGGGGATAAGCTCCCACTACCTATTAAAAGTTCCCAATGGCGTGTGTCTCAAATAGCCTCCGACAACAAGTCCAGCTCTTGGCATTCAAGTGTGGCTTAGAAACTAAGCCAGTGGAACCATTTTTACCGACAAGAGAAGGGGCAAAGGTGAGTTATTGGTATCTTAAAACCCGTCATTTCAGGCCGATGGGGTTCATCAGACATGGTTGGCAGCTCATCTAGAAGAAGGAAATCTCTGATATCAAACCTCTGCTGCTTTGCAGCTACATTCATTCATGGGGAAGACTTCGGAAGTAAACCTCGAGGAAAATTCCACAGCTGGAGTCCCGAAGGCAGTCCTATGTTGAGCTCAACACTGACTGGCAACTCCTGTGACCCTCTGGTTTGGCCTCTGCCACTACTTTGGATTCATCAGCTGCATGGAGAGAGGGAACCTGCTGCATGGGTAACAGCTTGATCTCCATATCACACTGCCCTGGCTTGCATATAAAGCTAGGATGCAACATTCATTGTCAACCATGACCAACTTAGGACCTCTACTTGGTGTTCTTGTCAGCTCAGTGCTAAAGGATCAGCAAACTGTAGTTCATATTAAATGGAAAGGCACGATGTTACATTTCCAAATGTGTTGACAATACAAAACTATCTACAGAAAGCAGTATGTGAGGAAATTGCAAAATGTGAAAAGGGATATACGTAGATCAGCAAGATAGACTATGTAGCAATCTGTGTGCTGGTTCATGAAATGCACAATGTTTACAGGAAGACATACTAATGAGCTGCACTACCAATGATATGCTGGCCTTTTCCAGAGCACTTGCACATTATCTACAACAGCCAACTCAATCTTCTGTTTCCATGTCATTTTAACTCACCTTCCCACTCCTGCATGGGTGGTGGTGTGGTGATACATCTCTACCAAAGGAGGTGTAAGGTGTTCCTTCCCTCTGCTAGCCTGCAGGTCACCCTGAGGGAAAGTTTAGCACCCCAATTCAGGGTCATGTGAAGCCATGGGATCAGGTGGTGGATGGTCATATGAGCAGCTGGTGCTTATCACAAGTCCCAGTTATGTGACCACTGATGCCAGGCAGGCAATCTCTGAAGAGTGTTGATAATAGCTGGTGTCATTCACCTTGTAAAGGCACTGCCCACGAGAAGGCAATGGCAAACCACTTCCGTAGAAAAATTTGCCAAGAGCAGTCATGGACATGGAAAAACTACGATCGCCCATGTCTTACAGCACGCCACAAAATGATGATGATCCCAATTCTGCTCTGATCTGTCTATGCTCAACCATTTTTGTTAAAGTGGCCAAATGCAAATAGGAAGAACAACAGTTTATATTGAGTTTGGATAGCTTATGATATAACTCAGTGGTACAAACATTTAATTTTTCAGGTTTGGGTAACACACACCCAGTTCACTCTCCTATTCTCATTCTTCTGTCCACCTTATTTTCTTTTCAATTTATTATTTCCCATCCCTCCCCTTACCATATTTTATCTAGTCATCATCCCTTCCCCATCTGATTTGACCCATCACCTACCGGTCTCTTCCTTGATACTTGTTCTCTTTGTCCTCATGCTGGGGCTTGATGCAAAAGTACCTTACACCTTTTGTCTCCACTGAATTCTTCCAGCATTCTGTTTATTGTTACAGGCAAGTCTTTGGTGGAATCACAGAGCATTCTTCACAATCATTTGGAAGTGTGGACTTGCAGATTTCCATATCCTGATTCTTTAATCTACAATGCCCACATCTACTTTTTTCCCTCAATTGTGCTTTCACCTTACAGTAGTTGATCCTTCTGTTCATCAAGAATTTCGCAAAAGCTCACTGTGATTTTCCCAAACCTGAGACTCCCTAAGCTTAGGAATTTTTTTGCCAAATTTGCTTGAGCTCTTTGAGGATATTATACAAAAGTCCATAGAGCGAAATCTGTACATGAAACATACACTCAGTGGCCACTTTATTAGATACAAGGAGGTACCTAATAAAGTGGCCACTGAGTGTATTTCTGTATGTTCATGATCTACTGCTGCTTGAAGTGGCCCTTCCATTTCAAGATTCAATGTGTTGTACATCAGAGGTTCTCTTCTCCACACCTCTGTTGTAATGCATGGTCATTTGAGTTATGATCGCCTTCCTATTGGCTTGAACCATTCTTCTCTGACCTCTCTCATTAACAAGGCATTTTCACCCACAGAACTGCCACTCACTGGATACTTTTTGTTTTTCATACCATTCTCTGTAAACTCTAGAGACTGTTGTGCTTGAAAATCCCAAGAGATTAGCAGTTTCTGAGATACTTAAACCACCCAGTCTGGCACCAACAATCATTGCAGAGTCAAAGTCATTTAGATTACATTTCTCCCCCATTCTGATGTTCGGTCTCTTGACCACGTCTGCGTGCTCTTATGCATCATGTTGCTGCCACGTGTTTGGCTGATAAGATGTTTGCATTAATGAGCAGGTGTACTGCATAAAGTGACCAGTCAAAGAATAATCATTTGGTTCCATTTGAATAAGTCAAAGTGAACTGAGTAATGGATTTCATATGGTTATTTCGTATGGTTATTATTCATTTCCTCTTCCAATATAAGTTCATTCCAGGGATGTCATTAAGAAAATTAAGGTGTTAGGGAGATAAGCCACTAACTTAGAGTTTGTGTAAAGGTATTGGTAATTATTGTTTCTTTTCTTTGTAGTAATGCATGTTGTTTTTTCTTTAATCTTCCACCAGATAATCTTATTAACTTCCCTCACTTCCTGTGTTGCAGAACTTGAAAATCATTGAGGAAGCGGAAGCTGAAGTAAGTTTGGAAGTCCCAGGAGGACATAGAATAATTGCTTTGAATTTTACATCTCTATATTATATGTTAATCTCACATAAACATTTTCTTTATATTGATTTTGTCATGTCTCAGCTGAAAAGTTAAGGAAAGAATCATACATAGTTGAATAATGAATAACAAAACAATTATCATGCACGAATGAATGATACAGCAATAAAGTGGAAGGCTATCATAATCTTGTTATTTGTTGCAAAAGGAATTGAATATAAATATAAGGATGTTATGCTTCAGCTATATGAGACACTAGTGAGACCACATCTGGAGAAATGCTCATTGCTGGTCTCATTTGAATAAAAATGTCAGAGGCAATGCAAAGAAAGTTTAGAAGAGTGTAAAGTGACTTGATAGAAACATAAACAGTAAGATCCTGACAGTCTTAAAAGGGTGGATATAGAGAAGATATTTCCTTTTGTGGGAGAATCTAGGACTTAGAGTTTTATTGTATTAATTTAGTATTGTCACATGTACCAAGATACGGTGAAAAGCTCGTCTTACATACTGTTCATGCAGATCAAATCACTACACGGAGCATCGAGGAAAACAGGGACTTGCCAAATTTCTTTATCCTCCTGAGGAAATGGATGTGTTAATAAGTTTTCTTGTCTATGGCATTTACGTCGTTTGACCAGGACAGGATATTGGTCATGTTCAATCCTAGGAATGTGAAGCTTTCAACCCTCTTAACCTCAAATCCATTGATTTAGATAGGGCCATGCACACTGTCTCCTTTCCTGACGTCAATGACTAGTTCTTTTGTTTTATTGACATTGAGGGAGTCGTTGTTATCATGAAACCACACTACTGAGCTCTCTATCTCCTTCCTCTACTCTGACTCATCGTTATTTGAGGTATAGCCTACAATGGTGGTGTCATCTGCAAACTTGTAGATGGAGATAGAACAGACTCTGGCCAAAGTCACGAGTGTACAGGGAGTAGAGTAGGGATCTAAGGATGCATCGTTGTGGAGCACCAGTGTTGAGAATAATCATGGCGGAGCTGTCGCTGCCTAAACCTACTGATTATGCTCTGTTGGTCAGGAAATTAAGGATTCAGTTGCAGGGGAAAGCTGTGACTCTCAGGGTTCAGAGTTTGGAGATAAGTTAGCTTGAAATTATAGTATTGAAGGCAAAGCTGTAGTCAATAAACAGTAGTCTGCAGATGCTCCGGAGATGAGCGTGGAGCCAGGGAGAAGGTACCCGCTGTACACCAATTTCGGTAATAGGCAAATTGCACTGTGTTGCTGATTTAACACAGGGTTGAGATAAAAATCTTCCTTTGGGATGTTCATGTCTTTAGAACTCATTCCCTCAGAGGACAGTGAAGCGGAACCTCTGCATATTTTTTGGGGCAGGGTTGGATAGATTCATGAAAAGCAAGGAAGTGAAAGTATAAACACAAGAGATTCTGCAGATGCTGGGAATCCAGAGCAACCAACACAAAAGGCTGGAGGGACTCAGCAGGTGAAGCAGTATCTAAGGAGTCGAATTGTCAGGCTGAGACCTTTTATCAGGACTCAAGGAAGTTAACATTCATAGATAGTATTGTGGTGCTGAGATTACATTCAGGTTATCCGTGAATGGTAGAGCAGGCCTGAAAGTCTGAGCCATATTTTATATGTCTAAATGGATAGGTTTGTCATCTTACTTCTTGTATGGTCTTAGCAGGCTATCTAATTCTTACAGCTGAAGGGACGGATGTGACAAAGTTGGTCAGACAGAGGCTTTTGCTACAGTGTGGGAGAAGACTCTGATATTTGTGCAACAACTCTCACGGTTTTGAGAGGTTGGAGTGTACTCTGTTTTCTGGTTCAAATGGATTTTCTGATGACTTTCAATAGCGTTTGCATCAACCTTGACATAGCTTCCCTAGGTTGAGTGATTGCCATCAGCATTCTACCATAATTAATGGAAATGTCAAATTTCTTGTGATCCAGTTTGATTTACAGTGGCATGCAAAAGTTTGGGCACCCCTGGTCAAAATTCCTGTTACTGTGAATAGCTAAGCGAGTAAAAAATGACCTGGTTTCCAAAAGGCATAAAGTTAAAGATGACACATTTCCTTAATATTTTAAGCAAGATTACTTTTTTATTTCCATCTTTTACAGTTTCAAAATAACAAAAAAGGAAAAGGGCCCAAGGCAAAAGTTTGGGCACCCTGCATGGTCAGTACTTAGTAACACACCCTTTGGCAAGTATCACAGCTTGTAAGCGCTTTCTGTAGCCAGCTAAGAGGCTTTCAATTCTTGTTTGGGGGATTTTCACCCATTCTTCCTTGCAAAAGTCTTCTAGTTCTGTGAGATTCTTGGGCCGTCTTGCATGCACTGCTCTTTTGAGGTCTATCCACAGATTTTCAATGATGTTTAGGTTGGGGGACTGTGAGGGCCATGGCAAAACCTTCAGCTTGTGCCTCTTGAGGTAGTGCATTGTGGATTTTGAGGTGTGTTTAGGATTATTATCCTGTTGTAGAAGCCATCCTCTTTTCATCTTCATCTTTTTTATAGACGGTGTGATGTTTGCTTCCAGAACTTGCTGGTATTTAATTGAATTCATTCTTCCCTCTACCAGTGAAATGTTCACCCTGCCACTGGCTGCAACACAAGCCCAAAGCATGATCGATTCACCCCCGTGCTTAACAGTTGGAGAGGTGTTCTTTTCATGAAATTCTGTACTCTTTTTTTCTCCAAACATACCTTTGTTCATTGCGGCCAATAAGTTCTATTTTAACTTCATCAGTCCACAGGACTTGTTTCCAAAATACAACAGGCTTGTTTAGATGTTCCTTTGCAAATTCCTGATGCTGAATTTTGTGGTGAGGACGCAGGAAAGGTTTTCTTCTGATGACTCTTCCATGAAGGTCATATTTGTGCAGATGTCGCTGCACAGTAGAACAGTGCACCACCACCCCAGAATCTGCTAAATCTTCCTGAAGGTCTTTTGCAGTCAAACAGGGGTTTTGATTTGCCTTTCTAGCAATCCTACTAGCAGTTCTCTCGGAAAGTTTTCTTGGCCTTCCAGACTTCAGTTTGACCTCCACCATTCCTGTTAACTGCCATTTCTTAGTTACATTACGAACTGAGGAAACGGCCACCTGAAAACACTTTGCTATCTTCTTATAGCCTTCTCCTGCTTTGTGAGCATCAATTATTTAATTTTCAGAGTGCTAGGCAGCTGCTTAGAGGAGCCCATGGCTGCTGATTGTTGGGACAAGGTTTGAGGAGTCAGGGTATTTATAAAGCTTTGAAATTTGCATCACTTGGCCTTTCCTAACGATGGCTGTGAACAAGCCATAGCCCTAACAAGCTAATGAAGGTCTGAGACCTTGGTAAAGTTATCTGAGAGCTTAAATCTCTTGGGGTGGAAGGACTTCCGGGGTTGAGTATGGAGTGAGTTGGTGCGTGTGAGTGTGGCTCCCGCTTTTTATTGAAAATCTACCTGTTTATCTTTGCCGTATGCTCGAGATAACTGAATATTTACCATTGTGAACAACGCGGGACATAGCTGGACATTGAAGTGGCAAGTAGAATGTACCTTTGAAGTAAAACTGGGGAAAAAGATAGAGAAGCCTCGAGCAAGAAGGCGGATGTTACAGTAATGGTGCCATTGCATGCTGCTGGAGCTGGACCCAGACCTACGCTACCCAATGACTTGGAGAGGCTTCGTTTAGTACTTATTTCTGACATGACGCAAGTGGTGCATTCTGCCCTAAAAGGGAACTTGAAGATGCTTTATCAGCAGTGAATGCTACCATGGAACAAATTATGTCTGCTTACGAGTCACACGACAAACGCATTCGTGGGGTTGAAGATGGCCTGAATGATTACAGTGACCAACCGGTGAGTGCCGAAGCCGCCATTGCAGCGTTGCAGTGCGAAAACGCATTTCTGAAGGGAAAGCTTAATGACCTCGAAAATTGGTCGCGGAGATCCAATTTGAAAGTGGTCGGCATTCCTGAAAACTTGGAAGGGGAACATTTTCTGGTATGGCAAAGGCCTTCTCGATGTTTATGCAACAAAATGGTTATATGGATCCTTGGAGATTTTTGAATCCATCAGTTAGGCAATTCCCTTTCTTCTCTCATGTTCACCACTCCTATTCCAAGCTAGACTATTTCTTTACAGATAACTCCTTGATACCAATGATTAGACAAATTGAATACACTGCTATAGTTATATCTGATCACTCGCCCATGAAACTGGACCTATGTTTTCCTTTAAACGTTAGAGAACGGCCTCTGTGGAGACTTAACCCCCTTTTGCTTTCTAATGAGAAATTTCGTAGTTATATATCGGCTAACATTGACACATTCTTCGAGACTAACAAAACTGAGCCGGTATCGTACTCTTTACTTTGGGAAACTTTAAAAGCTTACTTGAGGGGTCAAATAATATCTTATACTTCACATGCCAATAAAGAGCGTAGGAAGGAAATGCAAGTGTTATTGCAATCTATTTTGGACCTGGATAGAAAATACTCTGAGGCACCCACTGTGGAATTATATAAAAGCTGGGTTGATTTGCAAGCAAAGTTTAATCTTCTATCTACAAACCTATCAGAACAATTAATTCTTAAGACACGTGGCCTCTATTATGAATATGGTGACAAGGCGAGCCGGCTTATGGCTCATCAGTTGAAACGTCAAGCTGCATCATGACTTATTCCCCAGATAAGAGACATGCACCAGAACTTGACAAGCAATGCAAAAGAGATTAATAACATCTTTGCAACTTTTTATTCCTCTCTGTATGCCTCAGAGTTCCCCTCAGATAAAACAAATATGGAATGTTTTTTAGATAACTTGGAAATACCAACTCTTGAACCAGAGGAGGTGGAGAACCTAGATCAGGCTCTTGGGCAGGAAGAGATTAATAATGCCATTATGGCTACGCAGAGTGGTAAGTCCCCAGGTCCTGATGGTTATTCAATAGAATTTTATAAGAAATTTAAGGATAAGCTCATACCAGTCCTTCTAGAAGTGTTTCAGGAATCTTTGGAGAACGGCTCCTTACCCGCTTCTCTTTCACAGGCAACTATTTCACTACTTCTTAAAAAGGACAAGGACCCGGCTCAATGTGGATCATATCGCCCCATCTCACTTTTGAATGTAGATGTGAAAATTTTGGCTGAAGTGCTTGCATTTCGTTTAGAACGTCCCCTTCCCAAGATAATTTCAGATGATCAAACAGGTTTTATTAAAAATCGCTATTCTTTTTTTAATATCTGTCAACTGGCTGATGCAGTTTATTCACCCAGTGATTCTCCAAGTCCAGAGGTTGTTATCTCCTTGGACGCGGAGAAGGCGTTTGATAGAGTGGAATGGGTGTACTTGTTTAGTGTTTTGGAGAAAATTGGATTTGGCAGAATATTTATAGCTTGGGTTAAGCTATTATACCATTCTGCCTTTAGCATGCATACAGACAAATTATTTTCGATCTGACTATTTCCCATTAACACGTGGCACTCACCCATTGTGGGCCCATTGTCCCCTCTTCTTTTTGCAACTGCAATTGAGCCTCTTTCTATTGCACTTAAGCCAACTACATTATTTCAAGGTGTTAGAAGAGGGGACATGGAACACCGTGTTTCCCTATATGCTGATGACCTCTTACTTTATGTTAGCAACCCTGTAGGTAGTAGTCCTGCTATTGTGTCATTATTAGGTCAATTTGGAGCCTTCTCTGGCTATAAACTGAACTTTCAAAAAAGCAAATGCTTTCCCATTAATAACTTGGCCCTACAGATCCAACAGCAATCCTTGCCTTTTCCTTTATCTCAAGGTGGTTTTGTATACCTAGGAATACATATTACTCGCTCTTTTACATCTCTGTTTGAAGCTAACTACAGGCCTCAGGTTAGCCAAATGAAGGCTGATTTCGAGAGATGGCGCAGTTTACCCCTTACTATAGCTGGGAGAATTCAGTCAGTGAAAATGACTGTACTTCCTAAATTTCTCTATCTGTTTCAGTGTTTGCCAGTTTTCTTATCAAAGTTATTTTTAAAATCAGTCGACCAAGCTATAACCTCTTTTATTTGGGAAAATAAGGTCCCAAGGGTTAATAAGCACACTCTCCAAAGAGGTCGTGACAAAGGTGGAATGGGTCTTGCCAGCTTTATTCATTATTACTGGGCATCGAACATTCAAAAAGTATTATTTTGGCTTCACCGGCCAGATATAATCTGGTGCCTGCTTGAGTCACGGTCTTGCCACTCCTCGTCTCTCCCAGCTTTGGTGTATTCTTCCTTACCATTGAAATCCTCTCAATTCACATCTAACCCGGTCGTGCTCTCCACCCTCAAAATTTTTAATCAATTTCGCTGCCACTATAAGTTCATATCAGCTTCAGTTTTGGGCCCCATTCATAAAAACCATTTATTTCCTCCCTCTACATTCGATTCAGCTTTCAGACAATGGGGTTTGAATGGTCTTATGCGCATTAAGGATTTGTATACTGATAAAATATTTGATAGTTTTGATAACCTGCGCGGTAAGTATGGCCTTCCGCATAATCATTTTTTAAAATACCTTCAGATTCGCCATTTTGTCAAGGAAAAATTTCCCTCTTTTCCTGTTCTACCACCTGCTATGTTACGGGAAAAATTCACTCTTAGCTTTAACAATAAGGGGCTGATCTCTGAACTATACTCTCAGCTGATGTCTTTGGGAGTTCAAGATCTAAACAAAACTGAGAGAAGGTGAGAGGACAACCTCGGTATGGATCTGGCTGAGGAATATTGGGCAAAAGTATTGAATAGGGTTCATTTCTCATCATCGTGTGCTAGACTGGGGCTCATGCAATTTAAAGTTTTACACAGGATACATTTAAGTAAAGCCAGACTTGCAGACATATACCCTGGGACAGACGCTGGCTGTGACAGATGTTCCTTCTCTCTGGCTGGTTTAGTACATGCATTTTGGTCATGCCCTCGGCTTGATGACTATTGGGCACTGGTTTTTAAAATTATCAGTGAGGTTTTGGGGGTGACACTGAGACCTTGCCCGCTTATAGCTGTATTTGGTGTGGCAGATGATGATTTGGGTTTAAATGCAAGCCAGTCGGATATCATTGCATTTACATTGCTATTGGCCCGTAGGAGAATTTTGCTGGTTTGGAAATCTGCCACTCCCCCAACTACTGCTGCTTGGTTAGAAGATGTAATGTTTTTTCTGAAATTAGAAAAGATTAAATTCACTTTGAGGGGGTCTGTAAAAAAGTTCTATTCGAAATCAGGACCTTTCTTATCATATTTTGGGAGTCTTAAGGAATTACCTACTAGTTGAGGGCATTTGATTGTACTTAGGAAGTTGCCTCCCATTTAACACGCTTATAATTTACCTCACAGGGTGGTTGATGAATTGTAAATATGAGTGTATTTTGGATCATCTGACATGTTGCAGATGTGTGTGAGCCGTCATCTTGAAGTAGTGTGGGGGTATGGTTGTGAAATGTCCGTACTTGTATTTGTGAATTGTTGTGTTGTAAATATATTAGCTGCCATGATATATTCTGGGAGGGCGGGTGGGGGGAGGTTTGTTTTGGGGGTACGATACTAAAGCAAAATGCAGGAAAATGTAATCCATTATATATTCTGTATTGTGTCATTCCTTCAATAAAAATAAATTAATTAAAAAAAAATCTCTTGGGGTGCCCAAACTTTTGCATGGTGCCCCTTTCCTTTTTTTCACTCTAAGATTGTACAAAACAAAAATAATACACTAATCTTGCTTAAAATGTTGAAAGAATGTTTCATCTTTAACTTTATGACTTTTGGAGATCAATTCATCTTCTACTCACTTAACTATTCAGAGTAACAGAAATTTTGACCAGGGGTGCCCAAACTTTTGTATGGCACTGTATGTTGGGAATATGACCTTCTTTAATTTTATGGACATTTCATGATTTTTTTAAACAATTGGGATGTCACTTGCAGCTTCCAAGAAGTTGGTGAGGATGTAATTAAACTGGAGAGGTTAAAAAAAGATTCACAAGGATGTTGCTGGCACTGAAAGGCTTAAATTATATGGTGAGACTAGATAGGCAGGTGCTCTTTTCCCTAGACCAAAGAAGGTGAGGTTTATAAAATCATGACGTACATAGATATGTTGTATCGTCAATTTCTTGCGAGGGTAGATAGAGTCTGATGGGAGGGAGCAAAGGTTTAAGGTGAGAGGGGAAAGATTTGAAGGGAACCTAAGGGGCAAGATTTGTCACACAAAAAGTGGTGAGAAAATTGGATGAGCTGGCAGGGGGAAGTGGTAGATACGGGTACAATTGCGATATTTAAAATATACTTGGACAGGTACATGGATAGGAAGGGTTTAGGGGGTTATTGGCCAAATGCAATTAAGGGAAATCCCAAAAAAAGGATGGTGGGTTTACCATATGAGGAAAAATTAAACTGCCTAGGCCTGTACTCTGGCCAGGTCAAGTTTAGAAGAAAATGGATGGATCATTTTCAGGGTGAAAGCTGTTTGTATTGGCAAGGGTCAGTGCGTGACTTACAATCTTTTTCAATTTGACTTGGTTAAGGTGGTTATGTGCAATGTATATTTCCACATGTTGCTCATACAAAGCTTTGTAGAAAAGTAAATACCAAGAATAAAATAGACAACAAGGAGATTAAAAAGTGGTTAAATGGTGGTGCAAATTGGAGGCATATAAAATCTAATGCGAGTGTGTGTGAAATTGGCCATTTTAGAAGGAAAATGGAAAATAAGTACCTGAATGTCTGGTAGATGAAACAACAAACCGCAGATGCTGGAAATCTGAAATAGGAAGAGAAGAATCTGGGGACACTCAGCAGATCAGGCAGCTTCTCTGGAGGGAGGACAAAACGTTTCGGGTCAATGCTTTTTAATCTGTACATGAGTAAATTTTGGTACTCAGGGAGATTTGGATGTCCGTGTACTCAAATTACTTAAAAAAAGACAAATGTATGTTAATATTTATTAAAAGGAATTTGGAATGGAAGAATAAGAAGGCTTTGCTGTAATTATTATAAACCTATAGTGAGAGTACAATATGACACGGCTTCACCAAAGAAAATATGTTCTTCAGCTGTATTAGAATAACTCAACTTGAACAGGATATCTGATGTAATCTTGCCGTTTTCTGTTGGTACTATTCATTGCTTTTACCAGTATAATGATCAAGTAAACGCAAGTATTCAGCAACATTTAATCAAAAATAAAGATAAGCTCTCCAAATATATTCAATTCTTTGGTGTTAAAAAAAATCCATGTAAGCTACCTACCAGTATCAAGAGAGAAAGGAAGGATCATCCCAGAGAAGGCATTGATAAAATGAAGGCATATTGGCATAAGTCAGGAAAGAGAAGTTTGTGCAAAGTTCAGCTGTGCATTCGCTGAAAGGCAGAGCAGGCCCAAGGGCCTATCCGGTCATAATTACTCCTCCTCCTCCTCATACTTTTAAATGCTTTTAGGACATTCTGAAACAAAAGGCACCACAGCAAGCAGCAAACTGGAGAATCTTTCAGAGAATTTACTGCAGTGGAAACAATTATTGCAGCTTTGACATACATGGTTGTTTTTTGATTTGCAGATGTTGCACAGAGGAAACTACTTAATATCATGTTGTCAACTTGAATTGATTTATTTAAATTAATGTTGGTGATGATTATTTATTTTTTCAGTGATGGTGTGTTTAATATGTTTATCCTGTACCAACTGATGAGATTGCTGTATTATATTTACTCTGTCCTACTTCTATCTATATCACAGGAATTGAGCTCTGAGGAAGCTGAAGCTGGCGTAAGTTTGGCTCTCTCAGAAGAGTATACAATAATTGCTGTAGATGTAACACTGCTACCCAATGTGATAATCTCCATTAATATTTTCTTTAGGCAGCCAATTTTGCACCACTTTCAATTTACTATGCTGTATCTATTGGTCACAGCTGGTTTGCACCTCATCTCTTTATGTTCTTATTTCTTCTTGGATTGGCATTTGGTTGTTCTCTGACTGTGTGCTGTAATTGATTGGTTAAGAATAATCGAGTGACTTGCTCTTATTTGTGGCTGATTTTAACTCTAATGAAGTAAATGTTTTTTGGTATAATTTTAAGCAATGAGATATTTAAGTTAAAATTCACAATAAAAAAAGCCCATTTGAAACAGTAAAACATTTGCCCTATGGCTTTGAAACATTCTTCTCTCTGAAGGTTTTATATTACCAAGGCTTCGAAATTTGTGGATAAATTAGCTGTCAAGAAGTCCCCTCTGCTAAGTTTATTTCCTATTTGAATTGAACCCACGAACGCATGTTTCCTGAATGATTAACGTAAATGTTATAGTTCTGCTGTGTCACTCTCTGCAATGTAGTTGTCAGTGTCAGTCTTTCTTACTTCAAACTGCAGACATCTGCTACTGTGCAAGTTGAGGACACTACAGATACCAGAAGAACTCCACAGCCTGAATGCACAGATGGAGCTAAGAGCACTGTAGATGGCGAGGTAATGTCAAACCACAAGCACTTGCTTTGCTGGTGATCATCTCTTAGGTGAAATATCTAAACATATGACCTTCAAAATCTATCCTAATTCAGACAACAATGAATTTTACAGTTATGGCTTACTCACTGAAAAGAGCAAACAATTATCTTTGATCATGTTTCCTGGAAATAGCAAAGGCAATAAAAGAAAATACCAATCAGTAGGAGTTTGTATATATTTCCCATGACTGTGTGCATTTACTCATATTTCCTCCTTAATTCCAAAGACAGATGGTTAGGGTAAGATGAATGCGTTGTGGGCAGGATATGTTGGCACCGGAAGTGTGGCAACACTTGCAGACTTCCCTCACCACAGACCTCTGACTGTGTTGGTTGTTGACACAAACGACACATCTCACTGTGTGTTTTGATGTACATGTAACAAGTAAACAAGGCAAAGGGTGGTTGTAGGTGGGTCATATTCTGCATGGAGGTCGGTGACCAGTGGTGTGCCTCAGGGATCTGTTCTGGGACCCTTGCTCTTCATGATTTTTATAAACGACCTGGATGAGGAAGTGGAGGGATGGGTTAGTAAGTTTGCTGGTGACACAAAGGTTGGAGGTGTTGTGGATAGTGTGGAGGGCTGTCAGAGGTTACAGCAGAATATTGATAGGATGCAAAACTGGCTGAGAAGTGGCAGATGGAGTTCATCCCAGATAAGTGTGAGGTGGTTCAGTTTGGTAGCTCAAATATGATGGCAGAATATAGTATTAATGGTAAGACTCTTGGCAGTGTGGAGGATCAGAGGGATCTTGGGGTCTGAGTCCATAGGACGCTCAAAGCAGCTGCAGAGGTTGACTGTGTGGTTAAGAAGGTATATGGTGTATTGGCCTTAATCAATCATGGAATTGAATTTAGGAGCCGAGAGGTAATGTTGCAGCTATATAGGGCCCTTCTTAGAGCCGAAGGGCCTGTATTGTGCTGTAGGTTTTCTATGTTTCTTTGTTTCTAAAGCTAATCTTTAAACCTTTGTCTATGACCATACTGTATATTTGCTGCCTTGGGCTGCTGTCTGTGGCTTCCCTGCACTTGAAATTAACTTCGATTGGATGTGGAAAGCCTGTCTTGCATCCCTGAAGTGACATGGCTTGAGTGATATCAGGACTAGCATTCATAAGCCATTAAAATTTTGTATTATTAGTATTATTTTATAATAAATAATTTTAGATAAAACAGGAACAAACCTAAAACATAAATAATTTAAATTAAAGCGTACCTTTCTTCTCCTCAGCCTCCTGAATCTATTGCAGTCAATGGCTTATGATTCCTGTCCCAGGTCTAGTTGGGCCTTAGGACCTGGGAGCTGGAATAATAGGGAACCCAGCAGGATTGGGCTCTGCTGTTCATCCTCAGGGAATTCAAATCCTGCACCTTTTATTGTGCACTATATTTGAGACTTCCTTATTGGTTTATGCATGTAAGGTCGTCCTGGTCCTACTATCTTTTGTGTTATGCTTTTATTTCTTTTTATTTGGAGGTGCATCACAGTAACAGGCCCTTCTGGCCCAAAAAGCACATGCCAACCAATTACACTCACATGACCTGTACATCTTTGGAATGTCAGAGGAAACCAGAACGCTCGGAGGAAACCCGCGTAGTCACAGGGAGAATGATCAAACTCCTTACAGACAGCAGCAGGAATGGAACCGGGGTCTATGGCACTGTAATAGCATTATGGTAACTGCTAGGCTACTGCGGCATCCCTAGAGATAAATAAACATTACTTATTGACAAATAACATTTATAATATCCTATTACGCTTAATTAAAAAATAGTTCAACGAAAACATGAACAATAACAAATCACCCATTCCTTGGATGATCAAACAGGGTGAAAGTTAATACACCTCTTCCTTTAAAACAATTTCTTGATCACATCAATACTCAGTAATCAGTTCTGCTGTCTTTTCCTTTAGCTCACAACCTGATATTAAGAATTCTGTTTCTGGTTGTTGAAGTGAGATTTTATTTTCTTTTCTGACCCATTAGTTCTTCAGTTTGTCTTAGGTTTTACAATAGATTCAAGTGTGGAAAGCAGAGAATGAACTTTTATCTGGCCCTTTCCATCTATTTTGACTACTAGCTCAACTGTTCATAACCTTTCATTTTTTTGCTTGGCTATTGAATTCATTTTCAAATGTACAAATAAAATGAATGCTCTTGTTCTATTCACAATACTTTTCAAATTATATTGGCATTAAAGAAACTTAAAGTTTTTCGATAGTTAATTTATTGCATATTTTTATAGCATTGATGTTTTCCCCTTGACGGGTTATTATTTTCACTCTGGAGAAGAATTTTGAACAGAAATCCTCCATTCTAACATTGTCTTAATTCATACAGGGTAAAAGTTTTGGAATAATGGAAATTAAAGACTTTCAGAGCCCATTTATATCTACTATAGCATATATTGGTGAAGATACTAACATCCATGAGATAGACTTGAAAGGAACTCCCCTGCCAGTTGAGAAGGTAAAACAATAATTAATATGTATGCTCACTACAGAAAAGTATGCTAATACTATGACCTGTTTGATCAAACTTTCTGAATATCCTCATTTTTATATCATACTTTCTTAATGAGCAGTCACAGGTGCAAACCCTGTATTACAGTTTAGAAGAATAGTCCAAACTGACTTTATTTTCATTTTGAACACAGTTGCTTTGCCAGAATTGAAGATGGCATGCTGAATTAATCTGGCCTAAAAATGATTATGTTGTACTTCAATTAAAAATATTGCTGCTGCAGTAATTTGTTCAGCATTTATCACTCAACTCACACAACTAATCAGATTAACCCTAATGAATTTCATGGTAAGAAATATACTTTATGACTATTACAAGATGTACCACAGGATGTGCATTTGCTTTAGTAAATGCTAGTTTGGGTCCAGCATTTTCTGTACTCTCATCGTTGCTTAACTCCCGCACACTTTTCTTCATAATATGGTGTTGGGGTTCCTTGTACTGTTGCAATCCTGTGCTCTCACATTACAGGTAGCTGATGGCTTCAATTTATACAGCTGTACTCTTTATTCTTAACTATTAATGAATATGTAGCCAGAGAAAGATAAAGTGAGGCAAGCTGAGCTAGCAAATCACAATATTATTCACAGTTTTATGTTTTACATAGTGAAAATTTTAAGAAGTATATTTTTCTCCCAATCTATTGAATTTCAAGTAAGTTATCAGTGTTCTCCCCTTGACTTATTTCAGCCAGCCATCAGCTACAGTGGATTCTGGTTCATTGGGCCATTGGTGAATCAGGCAGCTGCTTATTTGGGGCAACTCTTAAAGAATAAAAACTAATTGGAAAAAAATAGCTGTGATGCTCTTCATTTATTTGGGACACTATACTGCTTAATTGTGACAAGAGACTGTTGCTGAACAGTTTCTAAGTACCATCAGTCACGTGTGCTTGTGTGGCCATTAGACACACAATGCTTAACCCATCAGTTGTGTAGGTTTGTGTTCAAAAAGCAATGATTTTTGTCACTGATAGTTGGTGAGAAATAAGCAGTAAGACAATTCAGAACTGTTTTGCTCACTGTGGTTTCAAGCATTCAGACTTGGAAATGCCAATAACAGCCAGGAGTGAAAATGAAATGATTTCATCACCTCAACAAATTAGAAATTATGAAGAATTTGTAGGTCTCAACAACATCTTGACTGTTACTTTTGGTCCCCACCAGACACTCAGGTCTCATCTGTGGCTCCAACAGCTGTTTGCATGTGATAGCAGCCACATCCCGGTACACAGCTTTGAAAGGTGGGCTAAACCAGGTGAGGGTAGCGGACAATTCTCATACCATGGTGAAATAGGGACATGCCTGTCCTACATCCAAAGTCAGCTCCGGCAGACTGAGTGGATGAGATCCAATGGCTAGGAAGATGGTTCTGCAACACTACATGGAGAGCGAGGAGCATCACGAGTTACAGGAGTCATGGTCATCTACTGTAACCAGGGAAAAATCCAGATATAACATTCACTTGTAGCACTGGACCCAGACTTCTGAGGTTGAGAGAGAAGCACTGTCCCAGTGCAAAAGCTTTTCCACTTTAAAGACTCTCTCACACAGATTTCCTGGCATTGTTAGAAACGATGGATAACCACCAATAGTATTGGTAGTGTTCTAAATTGTTCTGTATTTCTTTCAAAAACATTATTTGTTACTCAGTTAAACAGTAATTTGTCTGTTTTTATATCTTTTGAACTATTTTGATTAAACTTTAGCTAATTTGGGCAGCCACTTAATTGGGCCAAAATGTACTGGTCCCAATGTATCCCAATTAACCGGAATCCACTCAATATAAAAAAAAAGGTCCTATTTAGAGTGGGCAGTAGTAATCAGAGAATGTTTTACAATGTTTCCAATCAATAATGCGGTGATAATGGTAACATTTCCAAAGCTCACCCTGTGGAGTATATTGGTTCCATGCCATAACGCTGAAGCAATTTAAGAATTTAAAATCTTTACCCAGCTGCTCTCAGAAGTAGCCAGCTGCGACAACACATACTTCATACCTTTCACCCACAACTTGTATTCCAAATTCTATCCTGTTCTCTCATGCTGTGTCATTAGCAGTGCTCTGGAATATTATGTAAATAGATCTATATCACTGTGATTGGAATCTGTCTGTTACTGGCCACTGTGAAGCTATCAGCCAATTCATATAATTAATAAATGTGAAACCCATGCCATAAAGATATTATCATAAAACAGTTTGAGTTCTTCTAATCCTCATAAGACTTCAAATTCAAATGTGCATTTAGTGAAAAAAAAAATTGAGAGCGGAAGTGCACACAAGCATATTTTAAAATCGGCAGAAAGTTATACCTGGCAAATTGAGTGTTGAATATCGGTGTCATGCACTTACAGCAAAATCTGCTTGAAGAATGTGTGATATCTTTGCTTCACATTGCAGAAGATTGCCACCAACTGAAACTTGTCCAGTAGTTCCACTCCTAATCTGAAAGGTATACATTTGATTCCAGGCTGATTTTGATGTTGTTCTACCTGTGAAGCCCAAGGCAATGAGGAATTATGAGGCACTAGTTGAAGTGGGAGTGTTACAGAAGCAGCTCATGTGAGTAGCTATTTATGCTTCTTGATTCAGTTTAAAAACTTGCTAAATTTGTTTGCAATACTGGTGGTATTATTTCAGGTGTCACTGCATTACAGCACAGCCATATATATTTCTGACAAACACATACTCATAGTAAATATTTGATTAATATGTGTTAGGGTAATGGATTTCTTATGGGTTTAATACAATCTTAGTAAGTACTGATTTTTCAGGCTACCCTGAGTTTCATGATTTGGTTTAATTACCTAGAATGCAGCTCCTTGTAACATCAAACATGATCTGCTTTGTCATACTTGAGCAAAAAAATGAAAGTAGCTGAACAGTTGTCCATACTCTGTTGGTTCTACATCTTGGTGATGTAAACATCGTATAAAGGAAAAAAAAACCCACAATACCTTAATCTTCTTTAGATGCAGAGGTGTTGCCAAAGTACTGGAATGCTTTGGAGTGGATGGTGAGGAGGTTTACGAAGAATGCCAGGATGAAGCACCTTAGCTATATGATGAGCTTAGAGAAACTCTGTTTATTCTCCTTTTAGCGCAGATACTTTGCAGAAGTATTCAAATTAATGAAGGGGTTTAGTAGATAAAATTAGAAGAATTAATTTCCCTCAGAAGCCAGCAGCACATTAAGCATTGAATCAGGGATTATCCTATTTATTTGGTCAGATATTCCCTTAATTAGGTAGCCATAGGGAAGTTTGTAAACAGTTAATATTGCATGAAAGCCTGACAACTCTATATGAACTGTTTATTGTTTCATGTAATTCACTTGTGCAGCTTTGCTATATGATCTGCTGGAGGATCTCAGTGATCTGAGTGACATCTGTGTTGGGTTAAAACCTTGCATCAGGATTTCATTGTATATTGACAAGAAAGTAGAGTTTTTTTTAAGTGATCTGAGATTACATAGTGTTGATATTCAAAGAGACCTTGGTGTGCTTGTACACGTTGCTAAAGGCCAACATTCAGGCAACCAAGCAAATCAGAGGTCAAATGATTTGTTGGCTTTAAGTCTCTTTTAAATCAACTGTTTCTGTCACAGTCATGACTGGTATAAACCATTTTCCCATATTTTATCACCCGCGATGGCATTGTAGTTTTTATTCATTTTGATAATTATCACTTCATCCTAACTTTGGCAGAGAAGCAGAGCAGCGTGCCTTGCAAGCAGAGGAACGGGCAAGTTCTCTAGAAGCTAACCTGCAGGAAGCTTTGGATAAGATCAAGGACATGACTCTAGAGTTGAAGACAAAAGAGCTACAGCAGTTGCACCCAGATGCAGAAAAAAGTAAGATTTCAATTTACCAGGACTAGGTTATAGTCACCAGCAACTTTCATTTACTGTCTGCTCAGTCTTGGAGAGGCAACAAAATGTTGTGCCTTACAATACCATTGCCAATTTCTTGGAGAGTATACTAAATGATGGGATTGATTAAAAAGATAAAATTTATCAAAATTGTTGAATTAATGGTATTGTACAGTCTAACCTGAAATTATATTATTAAAGTAGTCTCAAATGGCATGGGTGAATATATAGGCAATTTACATGGCAAGACATGTACTCCTAAGAAGTGCCTGTCATTCTCAAGGATAAAGATGGCTTTGATCAACAAACCATAAATGCATTGAATAAAAAGTAAGTTTTACTTTCTTAATGTGATGAATTAAATATAAATTTACATGATTGATATGTTAATAATTTCTGGGACAATTCTCTAGTCAAGCAATGTAGAACAAAAGTGGGATTAACTGCTATTCATTTATAACAGTTTAATAACATTTTTAAAATTGTTATACAAATGCAATGGATTCTGGTTAATTGGGACAAATTGGGACAAATCTTGGACTAATTAAGCAGCTGCCCCAATTAGCTGAAGTTTCATGGAAATAGTTAAAAAGGTATTAAAAAAGACTACCATTTAACTGAATAATGATTTATGTATTTAAATGAAATACAGAACAACGTAGAACACTACTAATACCTCTACAGTACTACAAAACTGTGCATTACTTCCTAACAGTTATCGAGAGAGGACTATTTGACATGTTCATTTGATTGACTGTAAATAAACAAAATCAGTGCAGACACATAGTGGAAGTAGTGGACTGCCTTCATATAATGCTTTAGGTGATTGCATCCTCCAAATCTTCATTTTCACTGTAACTTTCAAGATGATTATAACTTCAAATTCTTCATAATTCCTAACTTGTTAAGGCAGTGAAATCATTTCATTTTTACTCCTGGTCATTTCTGACATCACCAAGCCTGAATGCTTGAAACTGCAATGACTAAAACTGTTCCAAATTGTTCTTTTCTGAGTTCCTTCAAAAACGCTATTTGCTTTTCTCAGTTCCTTCATCTCCACTGCATCTGTTCCCAGAACATGATTTTCTGTTTCAGAACATCGGGGATGGCTTCATTCTTCAAAGAACGGGGGTTCCCTCCCTCTACTATTGATGCTGTTCTCACCTGCATCCCCTCCTTTTACTGAACATTTATGCTCACCCTGTCTTCCCGCCGCCGTAACAGGGATAGAGTTTCTTTTGTCCTTTACCTACCACCTCATCAGCCTCTGCATCCAACACGTCATCCTGTGCAACTTCCGCCATCTCCAAATGGATCCTACCACCAAACATATCTTAACCTCCCCCCTCTCTGCTTTCCGCAGGGATCACTCCCTCCACGATTTCCTTGTCCCTTACCACTAATTTTTCTCCTAACGCTTATCCCTGCAAGCAGCCAAAGTGCTTCACCTGCCCATACATCTCCTCCCTCACCTCCATTCGGGGCCCCAAACAGTCCTTCCAGGTGAGGCAACACTTAACCTGTAAAGCTACTGTTGCCGTCTATTGCGTCCGGTGCTCCTGATGTGGCCTGCTCTACATTGGTGATACCCGTTGTAAATTGGGGACCGTTTCATCGAGTTCCTCTGCTCCATCTGCCATAAATAGAACTTCCCGGAAGCCAAACATTTTAATTCCAATTCTCGTTCCCGTACTGACATGTTGATGCATGGCCTCCTCTTGTGCCAAGGATGAGGCCACCCTCAGGGTGGAGGAGCAATATTCTATACACCTCATATTCTGTCTGTTTAGTTCCCAACCTGATTTTTCCTTCCAGTAAAAATATTTCCACCCTCTGCTCCCCTCTTCTTTTCCCTTCTCTGACTTTTTACCTTTTCTCACCTGCCTGTCAACTCCCTATGGGTCTCTCCATATAACCATATAACAATTACAGCACGGAAACAGGCCATATCGGCC
The DNA here is from genome assembly GCF_963921235.1 of Mobula hypostoma. Taxonomy (NCBI): domain Eukaryota; kingdom Metazoa; phylum Chordata; class Chondrichthyes; order Myliobatiformes; family Myliobatidae; genus Mobula; species Mobula hypostoma. The sequence continues at coordinate 46,703,745 of NC_086108.1, read as the reverse complement.
CTTCTAGTCCGTGCCAAACTCTTACTCTCACCTAGTCCCACCGATCTGCACTCAGCCCATAACCCTCCATTCCTTTCCTGTCTATATAGCTATCCAATTTAACTTTAAATAACAACATCGATCCTGCCTCAACCACTTCTGCTGGAAGCTCGTCCACTCAGCTACCACTCTCTGAGTAAAGAAGTTCTCCGTCATGTTACCCCTAAACTTTTGCCCTTTAACTCTCAACTCATGTCCTCTTGTTTGAATCTCCCCCACTCTCAATGGAAAAAGCCTATCCATGTCAACTCTATCTATCCCCCTCATAATTTTAAATACCTCTATCAAGTCCCCCTGAACCTTCTACGCTCCAAAGAATAAAGACCCAACTTGTTCAACCTTTCTCTGTAACTTAGGAGATGAAACCTAGGTAACATTCTAGTAAATCCTCTTTCTCCTATAGTCTACTCTCCTCCCCTATCAGATTCCTTTTTCTCTCGCCCTTTCCCACCGACCTGGCTTCACCTATCACCTTCCAGATAGCCTCTTTCCCTCACCTCCCCCCCAACCTTTTTATTCTGGCATCCTTCCCCTTCCTTCTCTGACCTGAGGAAGGGTCTCATTCTGAAATATTGACTGTTTATTCATTTCCATAGATGCTACCTGACCTGCTGAGTTCCCGCAGCATCTTGTCTGTGATTCTTTGGATTTCCAGCATCTGCAGACTTTCTCATGTTTCTAAATTATGTTTCTGCTTATTTCTCGCCAACTATCAGTGCTTTTTGAACACAAACATACACAACTGACAGTATTTAAGAACTGTTTCACTCTTAGCACAGTGTAGTGTCTAATGGCCACCCAAGTGCATGTGACTGACGCTAGTTGGAAACTGTTCGGCAATAGTCTCCTGCCCAAGTTAAGGGGCATAGTGTCCCAATTAAATGAAGGAAATCCCAACTATTTTCTGAATTAAGAGTTTGTTATTTAAGCATTGTCCCAAATAAATGGCTGACCCGATTAACCAATGGCCCAATTTTCCTGAATCCACTGTACATTAATTTCTTTGTTAACTACAATTTTGCTGGTATGTTATTTCAGGCTAAGACTTTAATTGATTGACAGTGATAAGATTGCTATGAATGTTTGTAGAGGCTTAGCTGTAATAGCTCAGTCATTTCAGGTTGAACATGGTTTACCTGAATAAGAAACACTGGAGATTTAAGGAAGAAAGGAAGATAAAGTGAGGAGACAACCAAAGATAAGAACCCAAGTCAGAAAATCATTAAAATTAGCTGAACTGTTCAATCCTGTTCTTCTACAAAAGCTTATATCTTTTTCTTTCTTTATCAATCTTTTTATTGATTTTTAAAAAAGTACACATATACAAACAAGAGAAGGATTACCTCAGATATCTATATCAATATCAATACATATAAAAGGTAAAATAAACATTATCAAGATCATACATAGTATTAATCTAATAGTATGTAATAAAAATAAAATACTCCTCTTATCATTTCATAAAAAGAGAAAAAAGATAAAGAAACTTTTATGATTTTATATATAGGAAAAAATTCACTATTCTCTATGAACAAAAACAAAAAATAATAAAAAAGAAAAAAAAAGGGCACTGGATAGCCCATATTGAGAATGAAGTAAGAAAAAAGAAAAGCTTTCTGATCAAATCCAAAGTTTCAAGAAAGTAGCTGCAAGAGCAATAAATCAAACCATATGAAAATATTGAATAAAAAGGTCAGCAGGTTTCTTCAAATTTAAAGGATGTATCAAATGTTCGACTTCTTATTTTCTGTAAACTTAGACAGGACGTAATCGAGGAAAGCCAATATAAAACAGTAGGTGGATTAGAGTCCTTCCATTTAAGCAAAATGGCTCTCCTAGCCAATAAAGTTGTAAATGCTATCATCCATTGAGCGGAAACAGGAACATATCCTGCTTCCGGTGGAATGATCCCAAAAATTGCTGTAAATAAATTCGGTTGTAGGTCCAAATTCAAAACTTTTGTTAAAGTTTTAAAGACATCTTTCCAAAAATTATCTATTTGAAAATCAATTTCCGATCATTCATTTTTAATTTGGAAAACCAAAGGACTAATAACTTTTTTGGATTTGTTTATGGAGGATGGTTTAATGTCTCGCTCAGTGGACAAATATGATTTATCTAATGCACACTTTTTTAGATATTTACAAATTAGGAATTTTTTACGTAGTTTACTTCCAAATTTTCCCTCTGCTTATCCACCCAATATGATAGATACTCTTTTTCAGGTTACTGATAGCTATAATTTATAAATGGTTATTGAATTCGCGAAAGGTATCTAACGATAAAATTAAAGGTGCGTGGGAATTGGAATTTTGAGAGTCACTTTCAGATAATCAATGGGATAAAATTTTTCATTTGGTAAATACGTCATCTATTTGTGCCCGTCATTTCTTGATACAGTTCAAGGTAGTACACCGGGTACATATGTCAAAGGATAAATTAGCCTGTATTTTTCCTAATATTAATCCTATTTGTGATAGATGTAATATTGAGGTGGCTACTTTAACTCATATGTTTTGGTCTTGTATATGTTTTTCTTAAAACTAGGGAAAACATGAAAGCATACATTTGTTTTTGAACTTTGAATTGTGTCAAATAGATGAAAATATTTTCGTTATTAATACACTTAAACTTAACACTGATTAGTATTACTGTTCTGTATGATGTTGCTGTCACTAGTTTAATAACAATAGATAAATAAAGCAATTTTGGTTTATTTGTGAAATCATGTTTCAAATCCTTAAAGACTTCCAAAAGCGCTGTGTATTTTGCACATGAAAAACTGCAATCATCTCAACTGTAGAGAATGTTTCTAAAGATATCTCTCGAGACAAGCTACAACACAGAAAAATTATAAATCTTGGTCTTATCCTACAATCCATCAGCATGAATATGGATCACTATGAATATGAAAGCTGAGTGTAAATTCCACTTATTCTCAAGTTTATCCTGCATTTTATTTCCTGCAAAATTCTGTTTAAATCCTTTCTGATACTCAAAAATAATTAAGTGGGTAGCAATATGTTACTCCTTCCCACTCGCCACTTCGAAAGAGTATTGCTTTACCGTTATCATATGTAAACTTTTCACTCTTTATCTGGTCCAAAAGATGTAGGATCCATTAATCTCCTGTAGTTTGTGATCATTCCAGCCAAGACCTGCTGATAATAAGAATTTTTATCCAGAATTTTCCTAAATGAATTAATCCCTCTACATCAGATTTCTATTTGAGAATCAATTTCACACCTTCATGTCTTTTAATACTTCACTTAACCCTTCTCTTTTGCTAGGTATATGTTTGCTTTCTTTAGATTGGTGGTCATAATTCCTCTGCAGCACCTTACTGCCCCTTTTAGCTTGATCTTTTGTATTTGATTATGTCTCCTTACTCTTGTTACAACAGGGCAAAGGTTCTTCACAACTGATAAAAACACTGGATTTTGTGATTTTGTGCAAGCAGCAATCTGGAAAATAAAATAATGTGGGTATCTAAATCCATTGAAATTGATACGGATGCAGTCAGTAATCTGAAAAATAAAATGATATGGTTATCTAAATTCATTGAAATTTAGTCAGAGCTTTTATAACTTAAATGTGTACTTAGTATTCTGACAATAAAGTGATTCCTGTGCTGAAGTTGCACATGATATTTCTATGAGTCCTTTACTCATTTACTCTTAACGTTCCTTTCTTCTGAATAGATAGACACTCATGAAAATGCATTGTAGTCAAGCGTAAATATCATTCATCATGTAAATAATTCAAGTGGGTGCCGATGGGATGTTCCACCCCAGTCAGCCTGCAACTGATCTCAGATTTAATCTCCCCCCGCCCCCCCCCCCCAGAGCAGTGATCAAACAGTTGGACTGGACACGTGCTTCTCCCCCTTCCTGGGTCAGAGACTAATCTGTAGGCTTCAGATACTGCCTGGGCTGAAAGTGTACTAATTAAACAGACAGATTCTGGTCCCTGATAGCATCAATTGTACAGTTCAGAATAGCTTGGCGAATGAATTATTGAAGAATTGTTGTTCTATTTCTTATATTAAAATGAGAGTCTGGGTCACTTGATATAGTAAACAGTGAAAGGCTGGCACACTTCAGCAATTGTAGTAGTCCACTGGAGGTCAGATTGCTGGATGCTGGATTGAACCATGCCATGGGATTTCTGCTACATACAAGAATATTTAAGTATAATGATAACATCTGGCTCCTCCAGCTCTTCAGGTAGTGTGTTCCAGATTTTAACTATTCTCTCGGTGAAAGAATTCTTCTGAAGGAAGAATGCCTGTGAGGCGTGCATTGCAGTATGGTATGATTGATTTGACTGAACAGCTGAAAGTTTGATAAAGTGCATTTTGTGTGTGTTTATGTCTTTGTGAGTATTGTAGTAGTGGCAAATGAGTACTTTTGTATAGAATCATTTGAATATTCAACATGAATATTAATTGCTGGATATGAGTTGGAGGACTTTGTGGATTTGTTGTGCAGTTGTTGGCACATGGGCTTTGCTAATGTGTTCACTGATCTTGACTACATTGTGATTTCATTAAAGCTTTCTTTGGATTTGCATTTAAAAAAATTAGGAGACAGCACTTTCTCTAATCATGAGTGATTTACTTGTACTTCTTTCAATTTATCACACTGTTTTGGCTGCTTGTACTGTCTCCTCTGCAGTGAGATGAAATACAAACTGGTTGACCACTCTGCTGAGAACACCTCAAACCCTCTACAAATGTAACTCTTCCCTTCCAGATGGCCAACTATTTAATTGCTTAACCCCCTCTCTCTGCTGTTGTAATGATGCTCAACGTAAGTTCAGTTTTTTTCATTGTTGCCTTCTGAACTCAATACTGAGTTTAATGTAGATAATTTTTAGTTAAGATTTCTGGCCAGTGCTATTTTTCCTTTTGAAGATTAAGATAATTTCTCCCATTTACACTTGACCTTTCTATCTTTATTTGACCCATTGCCATTCTTTGTCATTTTATACTATCATCTGTTTCATCACATAATCCCTCCTGCAATTAACGCTACCATAGATTTTCCTTTCTACTCTTCCTTTCTTTTCCCTCTGCATCTTAAAACTTGTGTAACTTTAACTATTCCAGGTACTTGTGAATTCATCACCCCGAAACCTCAATTCTACTTCTCCACAAAATGTTTGTTTGATCCAGCATTTGATATCATTTCCTTTTGTGGACTTATGCATTTGTTAAAAGGAAAATAATTTGAGCCAAGACTTTAAAAATTGCTGACTGCAAAATTGATGTATACCACTTATATATTTCCCTACTATGTTTGAAAACTTCTATAAACTGCAAGTTCAAGAAGAAAGTTGCAAATTCAAAAATTATTCTTTTATCTCCTGTGGTGCACTTCAGAATTCGACTGCATCCAAATTTATTTTTTGGTTTACTCTTTGTGGTGTTGAATTTCTTATTCAACCTATATTTCAGGATGAAGAATTTATTCACAGCATCAGCCCCATGTGTAATAAGTGGGACTTTATGGATTAATTTTGGTTGCAAGCCTGAATGTACCACTTACCTCATGAACTTTCTCAATTTGATTCTCCCATAACTTTTCAGTGATAAATGCATTTGCTTTTTTCCTTTTCCATTCAATTGCTATTGTTGTAATTTTTACTCCTAATTGTGATGTCATGTGGGCTGTCATGATACATTCTGAATATTATTCTTCCATGGGAGAGGTTAAAGCAACAACTCCTATGATGCATTTTTTCATGCACACAGAATCTGTCCACAGGCAAAGTTGAAGAATTCAGGCTCTGGGAACAGAGCAGAATTTCAAGACCCAGGCAACATTGTGAAGGGTAACCCTGGGGAAAAGAGTTTTTTGGAAGTGTTACAAATAAACATGAGTAAGTTTAGAGCTCCTATATTTATCCATTATTTTATTATAATAGAGTAAATTAATTTCTAGTATTATTGTGATCATGAAGAAAGAGCATACTTGTTCAAAGACCAAAGAAATTTGACCTTAGTGTCAATGTAATTAACAGCTTGGTAAACAATAGCTCGATTTAAAAACAATAATTTAATTGCATCTGTGATGCTTATAAGTAGCATTTCCTACAATGTACAATTGGAAACTGAAACTTGACAGTACTTTTAGCTTTTTGTAATCATTCAGATGTTTAATTTAAATTGCAGTGGTACTTGATTAAGTTGTCTTTGTATTAAAGAAAATTTTGGGGCACAATGCATAGTAGGCACATGGATGCCAAATTGTATTTGTCCCTGGTTTTAGATAGCTATATGGAAAAAAAATAATTATTAAGAAAGCACCCTGTAAGGTTAATAGAGGCAGGAAGTAAGGGATCTCCTAATTTTTGTTTTAATTTCCTTTTTTCTGCTCTGATTTCACCTTGACTTTGTATTTTGGGTATTGGCTTCTCACCTCGGTTTTGAAAAGTTTCTGAAACAGTTCTAAAACAATAATGTAAGTTATTGACAAAACAATAAAAAGACTCATCTCATCTCAAGAGTGTTCAATGATGTTCAATCATTTTCTTCAATAGCAGGTGAGAAACTGGAAATTAGGGAATTTCAAGATGCATTTCACCTATTCATTTTTACCAGGGCTATTCTGTTCTTCCTTTGGCAAGCTTCCTTTAATTATCTACCTTTAAGCTTCTTACAAATCAACAATAACATTATGTTGTTACTGACTTGCCACAATGAGGCCACTGTCAGAATGGAGGAGCAACACCTCATAATCCTTTTGGGTTGTCTCCAATCTGATGGCATGAACATTGATTTCTCCAACTTCCGGTAATTCCATCCCCCCGCCGCCCCTTCCCTCTTCCTCTGTTCCCTACTCTGGCCTGTCCTGTAACCTCTTTTATACTCCTCACCTGCATATCACCTCCCCCTGATGTCCACATCCTTCTCTTTCTCCCATTGTCCATTCTTCTCTCCTATCAGATTCTTCTCCTTCCCTTTACCTTTTCCACCTGTTGCCTCCCAGCTGTTTACTTCATCTGTCCTCCCCCATCACATGGCTTCATCTTTACCTTCTAGTTTGTACTTCCTCTACACCACCTTCTTATTGGGGCTTATTTCTCCTTCCTTTCCAGTCCTAATGAAGGGATTTGGTCTGAAACATTTGACTGTTTATTCATTTTCATAGATGTTACTTGACCTTCTGAGTTCCTCCAGCATTTAGTTTGTGCTACCTAGTTGCCCTGTCTCTAGTTTTCCTACATTAGCGCTGAATTATATTAATATCTGATATGAAGAGGAGGTAGAAAAACAGGAGTGTTATTATGAGAATATAACGAAGTTTACATGCTTAGTGTCAATTAAAGAAGCCAATTAATGTAGTGATATTTCTCTGAATCAGGCATTTAAAATTATTTTGTAAAGAGGAGAACCAAAAATATTACCATATTAATATGGAGAACTTTCTGCTCACTGGGCATTGATAGAACAATGCACTGACCATCACTGTAAATAAAACCAGTATGAGTATAAAACTGACTGAATTAACTGCAACATTTTATTTTGTTTCTCTTTTAGGTGTGCCTCCAGCCAGAACTACATCTGCTCGATCTATTGTACATGTCACAAAGGCTCCTTTCAAGTCAAAAGTCACCAAAGTCAAGTCCAAGACCAAAAGATGATGTCTGCTTTATTTTATGAAACCATATGGCACATTTTCCATATGATAAACCAGTCTTTTCAAATTCTGTGTTAAGTACATTTATTTCCATTAATGCCAAATGTGTTTCAAATTGCAGTCAGCAATGTTGTTTTGAAGTAGAATTGAAATCATACTTTAAGTAGGCTTCTATTTCAAATTAGTCTTAAGCTGCAAAAACATTGCAAGTAAATGCCCCATAAAGCAATTTAGACAAATACTCCTAATTATAAATAAAGCAACGTCTTTGAGCTTGAGCATAAGTGCCTCAACTTTTTAACCTTCTGGAGTGAATTTCTGGTTGGGTGCAATTGCTCTGCCCCACCTTTTGGTGGAAAAATTGAATGGGTGTGGAAGAGCCAATGCCTCAGTAGAACTAAGGCAGTCTCAGTATTACTAAATCCTGCCCCATGTTCACAGGGAACAGAATTTTGCATGCAGTCTGTCATTTGTGATCATCAATATTTTATGTGTAGGTATGTTAATTTATTTTCATGTGCAGAATGGAAAATATCAAACAAACATTTGGGTCCAATTATAAATATCATTCAAGAAACACCACTCATTTAGCACCATTGAATTACACAGGAGTACAACTATAAGCTATATGAACTGATGCAACTGATTAGACACCTGAAATAACATTATGTAAGGGAAGAAGTAAGTAAAACAATATGGAAAAAACATCACTTTCATAATTCAATGGTTTCCAAGAAAGTGCATTGCAGTAATTCTGGACCATTTAAAGAACCTCACAGACCAATTCTCATGAGTTATGCAACAAGGTGAGGGACAATATGACTTGTTCTGGTAATTTTAAGTTTTCATTATCACTGCTTGATAATGTTTTCCAGAGTAGAGTGTCTGCTCTGGGAGTATGGCGTTTGGCATACAAATTATGTGGCCTGCCCAACTGAACCGATGGAATGTAACCACTGAGGATGTTGGCCTGATAGAGGACATTGACCCTGGACTGTTCATCCTTCATGCAGAATTTGAAGATTGGTGGTATCAGGTGCCTGCAGCAGGTAGTCCATGTCTCAATGTGTGTATATCAGAGGGCAGAGACTATTGCTGCCTAGTAGACTGTGAGGTGTGTGCCAGATCTCTGATTTCCAATTCATTCATGCTTTTTCCTCTATCAACCAAAGGCTGCTTTGATGCACTTAAGTCTATTTAGGCATCACCAACGTACCCTCAAAGCCGGATGCAGGTAGAATTTTATATACCTTTTTTGTTCTCCATAAAGAGAGCTGGAGAAACTTGCGTTTTCTGTGGCGCATTGAAGGCTGAGAAATGACCTGATAAATTGTGAGAGGCACAGATAGGTTAGATAGTCAGAGTCTTTTTTCCCAAGCGTGGAAATGTCAAATATTAGAGGGCATTGCTTTAAGGTAAGAAGGGAATAGTTTAAAGGAGATTTATGAGGCATGTATGTTTATTTTACACAGCATCTAATGCACTGTCAGGGGAAGTGGCAGAGAAGCAGATATATTATCAAAGTTTAAGAAGCATTCGGACAGTATATGAACAGGCAAGGGTGGAGTGACATGGACCATATGCAGGCAGATGGGATTAGTTTGGGTTGGCTTCATGGTCCTCACAGACATCTTACGCTGAAAGGCCTGTTCCTGCACTGTATTTTCTTTAGATAAGTCGATTGAAGTCCATTGCTAATAAAGGAAGATGAAACTTTATGACATATTACAGATTTTGTCTTGCAAAGGACCAGGAAGCATGTTTGTTTCTTTTTAAAATTATAGATTTTGGAAACAAGTTCGTAAAGTAACAACACACATCAAAGTTGCTGGTGAACGCAGCAGGCCAGGCAGCATCTGTAGGAAGAGGTGCAGTCGACGTTTCAGGCCAAGACCCTTCGTCAGGACTAAAGTAACATTTACTTTCAGGCCAGGTTCTCTGTTGGCAAATTTGTATTGTATCATTTAGCATTTAGAGTAACAAAGACAAGTACACTGATACAAATATACCAGATATCCCAATGAACACATTCCACTATGAAAGATCTGCTTGTTCTTATCCTGTCGTATACAGAGTTTTTTAAAAATTACCTGTCTTCTCTCAGAACTGATGATTTTTGTAACTTCATTAAGTACTGGACAATTCATTCATTAAAATATTAATGCATTAATTTTATTACCAAAACTCACTAATGGCAAAGTTGTCCATGCATCTAGTAAAAAGAAATAACAGATAGATCTTGTCAGCTAGAATTAAGTCTTTCCATCACTTATAACATTGGAGAGTCAGGCTTAGGTTTCTGCTGTGAAGTCTGTGCTGTTCTTGTTGTTTGAGTTGCTGCATTGGTCTCTAAAGATTTCTGGGCAATGGCTGATGTAGTATTAAGAATGTCAAAAGGCAGAGGTAAGATGACAGTGGAAGTTTTCTCAGCAGAGAGTGTGTGCAGTGTGTGGAGATAACGTAGCTGGATGGCGGCAGAAGATCCAGAGAGAACGTCTGCTGCAGTTTTTAGGGCTTCTGAAGCATCCTTCTCAGCTTCAGCTGCGATCACCTGCAATTCATTTAAAAAGGTTTGAAAGTTAGGTTAACTAAAATACATTCCTTTTGTAGTAACATGGTTTCCTTAGTTGCTAAGATGAAGTTTATGCCATTAGTTTGGTCCATCTTAAGATTAAAAAGTCAGTGCAACTCTGATTCACATAAAATATGTATTTTGTTTCTAGAGAGGAGAAAAGGTCATATAGACTACTCTAAAGTGGCAGAGTAGTGTAGTTAGTGGAGCTGTTACCCCTTAGCTCCAGCAACCTGGGTTTAATCCTGACCTCTGTTGCTGTTTGAATGGAGTATGCATATTCTCCTTGTGACCGTACAGGTTTGCTTCCATAGACGTGTTGGTTTGGAGGTTTCCGAGCCAACGTTCAATGTTCACGCTGCCAACCTGCAGACCCAGGTAAAATTAGATTTGTTTTGTGTTTAGTACCACCATTATCCAGTATCCTTCTGCTCCCACCATCACCAGTTTCACTGATATTCATGACCATTTTCTGATCACTGCTACACCCGTGACTTATGAACTAGGTATTTTTAATTCCACTAGGTGATCTTGCTAATATTTTGAATTTCAGCAAAATCAAGACAGCACTCTTATTTAGCAGATTTTGCAAAAGAGCAATGAGCTACATATGATACTGTACTAAATGTGGACAATGAACTTCCATCATCAATGCTTTTCCAGCTCAATGAGGAAAGCAAACTGGTTCATGTTGTGAGGAATGAGGTGGTATAAGTGGACAAGCTTAGTGAGAGAACATTTTAGGAACAGAATATACGCCCCTGTTCAATAATGCAGAATTGGGGAATAGAGAGAGGAGACAGATTTATTACAAGTAAATCATTATAATCCAAAAAGGAAAACAAAACCAGGCAGATGCTGGAAAGAATGAAATAAAAACAGAGCAGGAAAAACTCACTGTAATTTTGAGTAAGACCTTAAGATATAAGAGCAGAATTAAGCCATTCAGCCCTTCGAGTCTGCTCCCCCATTCATCATGGCTGTTCCTGGATTCCACTCAACTCCATATCGCCATATCCTTTGATGTCCTGACTGATCACGAAACGATCATCTTCTGCCTGAAATATACCCACGAACTTGGCCTCCACTGCAGTCTGTGGCAGAGCATTTCACAGATTCACCACTCTCTGGCTAGAAAAATTCCTTCTTATCTCTGTTCTGAAAGGGCGTCCCTCAATTTTGAGGTTGTGCCCTCTAGTTCTGGATACCCCCATCAGAGGGAACAGCCTCTCCACATCCCCTTATCTCGTCCTTCCAACATGCGGTAGGTTTCCATGAGATCCCCCTGCATTCTTCTAGATCCCAGTAAGTACAGGCCTAAAGCTGCCAAATGCTCCATATTTGTAAACCATTTCATTCCCAAAATCATCCTCGTGAACCTCCTCTGGATTCTCTCCAATGACAACACATCCTTTCTGAGAGCTGTTGGCAACACTCCAAGTGCAGCCTGACTTGTGTCTTATAAAGCTTCAGCATTATCTCCTTGCTTTTATATTCTATTCCCCTTGAAATAGATGCCTATATTGCATTTGGCCACTTTACCACAGACTCACCCTGTGAATTAACCTTCTGGGAGTCTTGCTTGAGGGCTCCTAAGTCCCTCTGCACCTCTGATGTTTGAACCTTCTCCCCATTTAGATAATAGTCTGCACTATTGTTACTTTTACCAAAATGCATTATCATACATTTCTAACACTATATTCCATCTGCCACTTTTTTGCCCATTCTTCCAATTTGTCTAAGTCCTGTGCAATATCTCAGCGTTACCAACACCTCCATCTATCTTCGTACTAACAAACTTTGCCACAAAGCCATCAATTCCATTATCCAAATCAATTTCAATGTGAAAAGCAGCAGTCCCAATACTGACCCCTGAGGAACATCACTAGTCACTGGCAGCTAACTAGAAAAGGCCTCCTTTATTCCCACTCGCTGCCTCCTGCCTGTCAGCCATTCCTCTATCCATGCCAATATCTTTCTTGTAACGCAACAGGATTTGATCTTGTTAAGCAGCCTCATGTGTGGCACCTTATCAAATGCCTTCCAAAAACCCAAGTAAATGACATCCACTGCTTCTCCTTTGTCCAATCTGTTTGTTACATCCTCGAAGAACTCGTAACAGATTTGTCGGGCAAGATTTCCCTTTACAGAAACCATGCTGACTTGACTTATTTTATTGTTAGTCTCCAAGTACCCTGAAACCTCAGCCTTGATAATAGAATCTAACACTTTCCCAAACACTGAGGTTAGGCTCACTGGCCTATAATTTCCTTTGTAGAAACATTAACTCATTTTCTATCTGATGCTGTCTGCCAAAAGGGAATTGGATAAAAATTCAAAGGGAAAGTTTATGAAGTTATTTGGGAAGCAATACCTATGTCAGGCAGTGGTTTATTGATTACTAGCTCAGCATTCAACCCAATCATACCCTCAGTACTAATCAATGAGCTTCAAAACCTGGGCCACTTCTGAATCTCCCTCTGCAACTGGATCATTGACTTGCTGATTGGGAGACCATAGCCAATGCGCATGAGAAATGACATGACCTCCTCATGTGTGCTTAGCTTACTGCTTTACTCTCTTTAACCCATGACTGTGGCTAGGATAGCTCAAACGCCATCTATAAATTTGCTGATCTATTGTTGGCAGAATTTCAGATGATGATGAAGTGAGATAGTGTTGCAACAACAACATTCCACTCAATATCAGTAAGACTAAGGAATTGATTGTGGACTTCAGGAAGGAGAATTCAGGGGAACACATACCAGTCCTCATTGAGGGATCAGCAGTGGAAAGAGAGCAATTTCAAGATCCAGGCTGTTAATATCTCTGAAGATCTATCCTGGGCCCAACATACTGATGCAATTATGAAGAAGACATGACAGTGGCTATATTTCATTAGGAGTTTGAGGAGACCTGGTATGCCACCAAAGACTCTCGCAAGTTTCTATAGGTGTACTGTGGAAAGCATTTAAACTGATTGCATCATCGTCTGGTAATGGAGGGGCTACTCACTGCACAGGAGCAGAAGCTGTAATCTCAGCCAGCTCCATCATGGGCACTATCCTACCCAGCATCATGGATACCTTCAATAGGCAATGCTCAAAAAGGTGGCATTCTTCATTAAGAACCCCAATCATCCAGGAGGAGGTACAAGAGCCTGAAGACAGGCAATATATATTTCAAAGACAGCTGCTTTTCCTCTGCCATCAAATTTCTGAATGGAAAATGAACTCCTGTAGACTACCTTACTATTTTTTTCTTTTCCTTGCTCTCTTTTTGCACTACCTATTTCATTTAATTTTTGTATATAATTCTTATTGTGATTTATAATTTAAAAAAAATTATATTGCAATATTCTGCTGCCACAAAACAACAAATTTCATGACATCTGCCAGTGATATTAAACCTGATCCTGATACTGATTTGGAAGAAATGGGAGAGTGGGATTAATTAGATAGTTCTAGCAACATTACAAGCAATGCACCAATAGCTATTTCTGTCATATCATTTTATAATTCTGTGAATGCATATCCAACATACTTACATATACTTACAGTTGGATACAAGCTCATTTGAAACCCGGTATTTGAAATGTAACAAGCTAGTATTATGTTTCAAATACCGGGTTTCAATTGAGCTTGTATTCAACTGACTAGCAGAAATCCCTCAGTGTAATCTTAGCATTGTCTTCAGAATTGGATAAAATAGGACATATCTTTGAATACCCTACGTGTCGGAAATGATAACAAGAATGAGTAATCTCAGTTAGTCCTCATTTGTACTTAGTTCTGCATTATCTCTCTAATCCTCTCTCTCCCTACCTCTACAAGCAGTAACCTCTGGTTTAAAGTATATTTTGTTCATAAATTAGAAAGAATAGATGAATCAGCATTAATTGTTCACAATCTCCTGAAGATAATTTGGCCTACCCTACCTTGGCCTTTGCTTTTCTGTGTGCCTCTGCTTCCACTGCTATCGAGTGCTGAAGTTCTGCAGGAAGATGGACATCTTTACTGTAATAGAGGTAAACAAGCAAAGCAAGAATTTTATCTTTACTGTATGCAAGTCTGCAGTTTCATTTCAATACAGACTCCTGTTATCTCAATGATGTCCTTCACATGGTACCATTCAATGCTTGGCTATCAACTATTAATTTCAGAATCAGTTTTATTATCACAGACTTACAAGGTAAATATTTTTACTGGCAGCTGTGCAGTGCAAAGGCATAAAAATCTGTAAATTACAAAAATAAATAAATAATGGGGAAAAAAGGGAATAATGAGGTAGTGATCATCGGTTCATGGACTGTTCAGAAATCTGACAGTGAAGGGGAAGAAGCTGTTTCTAAAACATTGAGTGTGAGTCTGTTCAGTGGTGGTAATGAGAAGAGGGCATGTCCTGGATGGTGAGGGTTCTTAATGATGGATGCCACCTTCTTGAGGCATTGTCCCTTGAAGATGTCCTTATTGGTGGGTAGGGTTATACCTGTGACAGGGCTGGCTGAGTCTGAAAGGCTCTCAGCCTCTTGCAACCCTGTACATTGGAGCCTCAATACCGGGTGGTGATGTAACCAATCAGAATGATTTCTGCCATCTATCTATAGAAAACTGTGACATATTAAATCTTCCCAAACTCCTAATGAAGTAGTACTGCTGGTGTGCCATCTTCTTGATTGCATTGATGCGTTGTACTCAGGATAGTTCCTCTGAGATGTTTGATGCCCAGGAACTTCAAGCTGCTCACCCTTTCCACTACTGACCACTCAGTGAGTACTGATGTGTGTTCTCCTGCCTTCCCCTTCCTGAAGTCCACAGTAAGTTCCTTGGTCTTGCTGATGTTGAATGTGAGCTTCTTGTTGTGACACAACTCAACCAGTGGTTTATCTCATTCCTGTAAGCCTCCTCATCACCATCTGAGATTCTACCAATAACAGTGGGTGTCATCAAATAATTTATAGGTGGTGTCTGATCTGTGCTTACCACACAGTCATGTGAGTAGAGAGGAGACAGCAGTGGACCAAGCAGAGAGGTGGAGATGTTACTTATCAACCTTTCAATAAGGGAGTTTTAGAAAGAGGTACAGAGGCCCAGGTTCTGAAGCTTGGTTACTAATACTGAGGGAATGATGGTATTGTACACCAAGATATAAATGATAAACAGCAGCCTGGCATAGGTATTGCAGTTGTTCAGGTGGTCTAAGGCCAGATGAGATTGCATCTTGTTGACCAAAAAGAATTAAAAACTGTGACTCAGCAGAAGATGAATTGCAGCGGGTCCAGGTCCTTGCTTAGGCGGGAGTTAATTCTAGCCATAACTGACTTCTTGAAACACTCCATTAAGGCAGATGTGAGTCCTACTGGGTAATAGTCTTTGAGGCAACTCATCCTGTTCTTCTTGGGAACTGGTATGAAGCCCTTTTGAAGTAGATCAGGGGGAACCATGGACCACAGGCTGAAGATGTCTTGAGCACTCCATCCATTGGTTGGCACAGATTTTCAATACTTGCCACGTACACTTTTAGGGCCTAGTGCTTTACGAAGGTTTATCCCCTGGAAGGATGTTCTGATGTTGGCCTCCGGGACAGAGATGGCTGGATAGCCTGATGCTATAGGGATTCACACAGATTTAGTGTTATTCCCCTTTCAAAGTGTGCATAAAAGTCATTGAAGAATGAAGTAACATTGTCATTTTTGCTGTTAGATTCTACCTCATATGAAGTAATGGCATCCAAACCCTGCTACAGCTTTTGTGTATTAATTTCTGTCTCCAACTGCACTTGGAGTTAGTTTTTCACTCACAGTAGCCTTCCACAGGTTGTACTTGGTCTACTTGAAGGGCTCAGGATCGCTGGTCTTGACTGCTACAGATTTAGTCCTCAAAGTTTCTGCTTTGGGAAGACTCAGTATGTTCTTGAAGGCACACAGTTGTCCACTTGGGTCTTAACGAAGTTGTGGCATATTCATTCAGATCTGAAGATAAATCCTGAATACGGTCCAGTCCACTGATTAAAATCAGTCTTCTAAGTGCTTATCTGCCTCCCTTGATATACCCTCCTGGTCCACACCACTGGAGCTGCTTGTAGCTGGCAATTGAAGTATAGCCAGGTGATCGGCTTTTTCAAAGTGTGGGTGTGGATGACACATAAAGTATTCTTGTGAGGCAGTGTGTTGGCCCCTCTGATTTCGCAGGTGACCTGCTGCTGGTAGTTGATTAAAGGTTTCTTCATGCTGGCCTGGTTGAAGATCCCCATGAAGATCAGAAATGCATCAGGGTCCGTTGTCGCATGACTGTTGATCACTGTGCTCAGCTCCTGCAGTGTCAACTTGACATTTGCCAGGGGTCGAATGTGGAACGTACACTGCTACCTTGCTGATGGTGGAGAACTCCCTCAGCAGATAGAATGGACAACACTTGTTTGCCAAATGTTCTAGGACAGGGAGCTGGATTGAGACAGAGCTGCTATATCTGTGCAACACAAAGTGATAATCCTGAAGCAAGTGCCACCACCTTTACCTTTTTCTGATGTCACCATCATTCCATGTGGTAGTTGGTGAAGCCGTCAGACTGAAGTGATGTGTCTGGAGCGCTCGGGTGAGGCATGTTTCTGTGAAGCAGAGTATACAACAATCTCTGATGTCCCTCTGGTACTGCAGTCTTGCTCTGAGGTCTTCAGCTTTATTTTCCAGAGACTATATATTAACCAGTAGAATGGTAGGGAGGGCCTTAGGGCCCTGCACTTCAATTTTACCTAGAGTCCTTCTGGACAGTCACACTGAGACAATAAATGCCTCTCCTGAGCTTCCAGCTACTGCATTTTCTCCCTGTGATGTCTGGAGGCCACAGCCTGACAGGTCGGAAGATTGCTAGTGCTTTTAAACAGGTTGAAACAATTCTCCTTACTGCAGTCTCTGTTCCTGTAGATTTCAGCTGTAATATTTCCAAATGGGAATACTTGATGATTCCTTCAGGAGCTACACACAAAATGTCGCTCCACATTCAATTAATTGGCCCCAGGTAACCCTGCTCCCCTTTCCACAATCCCTTGCCCCGAAAAGAGAGCAACAGTACAGTATGCAACATACTCTATGTAATGTGGCCTAATTGGACAACACTGCCTGAAGTGACCCTGAGGTAGAAGGTTTGTGGTGACACTGTCTTTGAATATCTTGGCAAATGGGTAGCTGTACCAGTGCCCGTGGAAGCTCACAGTTCTCACTCACCACCAACTTAGTTAATCTCACCCAATGAATGACTGAAGTAAAAGTAGGCAGGATGAAAAAGCAGTCAACAGTCTCAAAGTCACACTGTCAAATTGTGGCAGACGCTAAGGTGCCAGCCAGACTCCACATTGCAGAGTAATCTTCAAAACAATTGGGCTGCAGCAGTTGCGGCACAATGAAGACATGGTTCTCTCCGATCAGTCACCCATCTTTCCAAAACACAAAACCAGCATCCAGTTTTAACTACTAGTGAGTTTTTCACGATGGATGGCATACTCTCAATGGCCACTTTATGAGGTTCCTCCTGTACCTAATAAAGTGGCCACTATGTGCATGCTCGTAGTCTTCTATTGCTGTAGTTCATTCACTTCAAGGTTCGATGTGTTGTGCATTCAGAGATACTTTTCTGCACACCACTGTTATAACACACGGTTATTTGTGTCAGCTTGAATCAGTTTGACCATTCTTCTCTGACCTCACTCATTAACAAAGTGTTTTTCACCACAGAATTGACATTCACTGCATGCTTTTTACACCATCTGTGTAAACTCAAGGAAGTATTGTGTCTGAAAACCCCAGGACATCAACCGTTTCTGAGATAATGAAACCACTCTGTCTGCAACCAACACGGTCAAAGTCACTTGGATTATATTTCATCTCCATTCTGATGTTCAGTCTGAACAACAACTAAACCTCTTGCACAACACATACAAATGGTGGGAAGCCAGGTGGGAGGGGGAAGGGGGATGAAGTAAGAAGCCTGGAGGTGATAGGTGGAGAAGGTAAAGGGCTGCAGAAGAAGGAATCTGATAGGAGAGGAGAATGGACCATGGGAGAAAGGGAAGGAGGAGGAGCACCAAAGAAGGGTGATAGGTATGTGAGGAGAAGGGCAGATGTAAAGGAGGGGCAGAATAGGAAATTGAAGAGGAGGGAAGGGGGAGGGGGAAGAATTATTGGAAGTTGGAGAAATTGATGATCATGCCATCAGGTTCAGAGTCAGAATCGGGTTTAAAATCGCTGGCGTATGTTGTGAAAATTGTTGTTTTGCAACAGCAGTACATTACAATACATAATAACAAAACCTATAAATTACAATAAGTTTATACAAAAAAAGAAAGTTAAATTAAGCAGTGCAAAAAGAGAGGGAAAATAGTGCGGTGGTGTTCATGGGTTCATTGTCCATTTGAAACCTGATGGCGGAGGGGAAGAAGCTGTTCCTGAAACATTGAGTGTGTATCTTCAGGCTCCAGTCCAGGGTGTTGGAAAGGCTTTTACCCAAGACAGATCTGGCTGAGTTTACAACTCTCTGCAGTTTCTTCTGATCCTGTGCAGTGGCCCCTCCATACCAGATGGTGATGCAATCAGTTAGAATGCTCTCCACAGTATATCTGAAAAAATTTGCAAGTGTTCTTGTTGACATACTAGTTCCCTCAAACTTCTAATGAAACATAGACATCGATGTGCCTTCTTTATCACTGCATTAGTACGTTAGGCCCAGGATCATCAGGTGCCATGCCCAGTTTGAGCTTTGACTGCCATGGCCCACACACTCCTGTTTTGGGTCAAGTGGATCAATTCATTGGTATTTATTTCCAGTCTCTGGCTGCTGTCTCCATCACCATTTGTCTGTCTTCCTCTTACTTTCTTCCCTTCAGTCTTTCCCATAATTACCGTGCATTCTAACTCCTCTTTCCTAATCACATGTCCAGTGAATTTACATTGCCTTTTCATGATCTCATACATTATTTCTCATTTTGTGCTTGCTCTGTTATGACATCCTCATTAGATATTTGTTTCATCCATGATATTCTTTGCATCCTCCTCAAAAACCACATCTCTGCTGTTTCAATTCGTTTCCTCATGTTACTAGATATTGTCCAACATTCTGATCCATGTAACATACTGGATAAATGTAACATTTCAATACTCTGAGGCGAGTTGTCATGCCTAGTTTAGTGTTGGTCAGTATACTCTTCATTCTCATAAAGGTGTCTTTTGCCATCCCTATTCTTCTTTTCATGTCCATGTCGCACCTGCCATCTGATGTCACCCAGCTTCCTAAGTAGCAAAAGTTCTGTACTTGTTTTATGTCTTCCCCGTTTATTCTCAGCCTGCATATAGGATTTTCCTTCTTTCTGGATATCACCATACATTCTGTCTTTTTGCAATTGATAGATAGACCGACTCATTTTTGCACTTTCTTCAACAACTATATCAATTAAGTTTTGTAGTTCTTCCTCCATACTTGCAGTTGACACAGTGTCATCAGCATATCTAAAATTATTGATGCTTTCACCGCAAACATTGATACTCAAGATGTCTCTTATTTTTTGTAGTATTGTTTCACTGTACACATTAAACAAATCAGGCGAGGAAACGTACCCTTGTCTGATGCCTCTCTTGATTCTCATGAACTGACTCACTTCTCCATCTATTCTTACAGTGGCAGTTTGTTCCCAGTACAGATTTCTGATTTTGAATCTAAATCTAGAGTTCCATTAATATTTTGAATAACTTATTGTGTTTCACTTTATCAAATGCTTTTGTGTAGTTAATAAAACAAACAAACAAACAAATCTTTTTGCACTTGAATAGCTCGTTCTGATAGTATCCTTAACATCAATATCATGTTTCTTGTACCTTTGTCTTTCACAAAACTACATTGTTCTTTACCTATTTCAGCCTGTATCTTACTTTCAGCTCTTGTCATCAAAATTCTTAGAAGTATCTTAGTGATATGACTCATTAAACATATGACCCTATGTAATTCACATTCTATTGCTCCAGGTTTCTTAGGAAGAGTGGTAATTACTGATTTTTTTCATCTCTTCTGGTATTATTCCAGTCTCATAAATGTCATTGATTAAATCAGTAAGTTTTTCAATTCTTCAAGGGCGATAATCTGTTCTATTACTAATTCATCAGGACCTGCTGCCTTTCCTTTCTTCATCTTATTTATTGCATTATGAACTTCAGATTTTAAAATACTTGGACCTTCAATGTTCTTCTTAATTTCTGGTTTTTCACCTCGATCGTCTTCAAACAATTCCTGAATATACTCAGTCCAACTGTTCATAATCTCATCTTTTTCCTTGGTAATGGTACCGCCCTTTGCATTCAAACATCCACCTGAAGAACAGCGGAGCTTTTTCCGAGTGATATTCTTGATTTGTTGGTGTAACCTTTTTGGATCAGTAATAGGGATTCTTTCTAATTGCTCACATTCTTGGTTTAGTCATTCTTCTTTGGCTTTTTGACATAAGCTTTTAACTTTTTAATCTAAGGATTTATATTCTATTGGATTTGCTTTTCTTCCATCTCCTTTCTTCCATTAGATTTTTGATTTCATCTGTCATCCATTTATTCTTTGTGCTTTTTTCTTTTTTAGGAATCACTGACTTTGCTGATTCTACCAAAGCATCCTTTAGAGAGTTAAAGTTCATTTCTACATGATTGCTATCATCTTCAACAGATTCTATTTCTAGACTTTGAAATCTATTCCTTACTTCAATTGTAAATTTTTGCCCAGGACACATCCTCAAATATGTTGACACCCAGGAACTTGTAAGTCTGGAGTCTACCCAGATGGTATATGAGGTGTTGCTCTTCCAACCTGAGAGTGGCTTCATCATGACAGTAGAGGAGGCCAGGGACTGTCATGTCAGAATGGGGATGGGATTTGGAATTAAAATGGTTGGACACTTTTGCCAATGGAGCAAAGGTGCTCAACAAAGCAGTTCTCCCTTCTCACTAATGTCGGGCCCTCTCCACCCTCCTGGTTTAACTTATCACCTTCCAGCTTGTACTGTTTACCTTCTTATTCTGGCTCCTTCCCCCTGAATAATGATGACTGATTATTCATTTCCATAGATGCTGCATGACCTGCTGAGTTCCACCAGCATTTTGGGTGTTTTGCTCTGGATTTCCAGCATCTTATGTTGCTGAACCTCTTGACAATATCTGCATGCTTTTATGCATATCGTGTTGCTGCTAATGATTGGCTGATTAGGTATTTGCATAAACAAGCAGGCATGCAGGTGGACCTAATAAAGTAGCCACTGAGTGTAATTCCATTTCATGTCCAGTCTTTGCTTTTATGAAATAGGAACAGCCACCTGCAGTTGTCATAAATCAAATTCACTCATTAATCTGCAGGAAAACAGGTGTGCAGACACAACTGAAGCCCTGATGTTAAATATTGGCTGGGAAAGTTTCAAATTTCTCTGTGGGGAAGTGCAGCAGAACATTATTGTCAATCAGATGATGCTTCAACAACACCTTGAAGAGCAGTGTCTCTGACTCCATTTTTATAACATGTTCAAAACCTGGGAATAAACTTGGACCTTCCAAGATCGTTCCTAATGAATGAAGGGGTTAACTTATGATTGCTAGTACAGCTTTATGATAGGTTTTGAAACATGGAGAATTTCTTGCTTTAAACTTACATTTCAGCATGTTCCACCTTGATTCCCCATTTCCATGTTATCGCATCAAGGGCAACCTGCAAACCAAAATGGGGAGATGATCGGTAAGAATATAGGGCTAGTAAACTGGGATAGATGAATGGTAAAAACATTGTTTAATTTGCTATATTACTATAGGTCTTCAATACTTATGGAGGGTGGATCTATTGAAATGACTCAGATATTTTTTAACTTGATCTGTTGTAGATGATCAATATAAGTTACATTAAAATAATTAAATAAATAATACAAAAAACAAATAGCTAGGTAGACGAAGGGTCTCGGCCCGAAACGTCGACTGTACCTCTTCCTAGAGATGCTGCCTGGCCTGCTGCATTCACCAGCAACTTTGATGTGTGTTGCTTGAATTTCCAGCATCTGCAGAATTCCTCGTGTTAGCTAGGTAGTCATTGACTGTTCAGAAGTATATTGGAAGCGGAAAAGAAACTATTCCTAAATGTTGATAGTGGGACTTCAGACTCCTGCACAGCCTGCCTGGTCGTAGTAATGATAAGCGGATATGTCCCAGATGGTGAGGATCTTTAATGATGGATAGTCATAGTCATAGTCATACTTTATTGATCCCGGGGGAAATTGGTCTTCATTACAGTTGCACCATAAATAATAAATAGTAATAGAACCATAAATAGTTAAATAGTAATATGTAAATTATGCCAGTAAATTATGAAATAAGTCCAGGACCAGCCTATCGGCTCAGGGTGTCTGACCCTCCAAGGGAGGAGTTGTGAAGTTTGATGGCCACAGGCAGGAGTGACTTCCTATGACGCTCTGTGCTGCATCTCGGTGGAATGAGTCTCTGGCTGAATGTACTCCTGTGCCCACCCAGTACATTATGTAGTGGATGGGAAACATTGACCAAGATGGCATGCAACTTAGACAGCATCCTCTTTTCAGACACCACCGTGAGAGAGTCCAGTTCCATCCCCACAACATCACTGGCCTTACGAATGAGTTTGTTGATTCTGTTGGTGTCTGCTACCCTCAGCCTGCTGCCCCAGCACACAACAGCAAACATGATAGCACTGGCCACCACAGACTCGTAGAACATCCTCAGCGTCGTCTGGCAGATGTTAAAGGACCTCAGTCTCCTCAGGAAATAGAGACGGCTCTGACCCTTCTTGTAGACAGCTTCAGTGTTCTTTGACCAGTCCAGTTTATTGTCAATTCGTATCCCCAGGTATTTGTAATCCTCCACCATGTCCACACTGACCCCCTGGATGGAAACAGGGGTCACCGGTACCTTAGCTCTCCTCAGGTCTACCACCAGCTCCTTAGTCTTTTTCACATTAAGCTGCAGATAATTCTGCTCACACCATGTGACAAAGTTTCCTACCGTAGCCCTGTACTTCTGTTGTCTTCTTGAGCCACCACCTTTTAAAGATGTTCTCATTGATGGGAATCTTGCACCTGTGATGGAACTAACTGAGTCCACATCCCTATTCTCCTTCTTTTGATCCTCTGCACTGGAGCCTCTGTACCAGGCAGTGATGCACCCAGTAAGAATGCTCTCTGTGGTACATCTGTAGAAATTTGCTAAAGTCTTTGATGATGTACCAAATCTCCTCAAGCTTCCAATTAACTTTAGCCATTGTCATACCTTCTTTGTGCTTCTGTCAATGTGTTGGGCCCAGTGACAGCGGGTCCATTTGGCAAATTAATAAATGCTGTTTGTGCCTAGCCCCATGGTCATGACGCAGAGAGAGTAGAGCAGCAGGCTAAGCCTGCATCCTTGAGCTGAGCCTATGTTGAATGTTAAAGAGGAGGAGATGATATTACCGATCTGCACTGACTTGTTATCCTGATAAGGGCGTTAAGAATCCTATTGCAGAGGAAGGTACAGAGGTTTTGAAACTTGTTGATTTGTACTGATAGAATGATAGTATTGAATACCAAAATATAATTAATAACAGCAGCCTGACATAGGTATTGCTGTTGTCCAGGTGGTCCAGGGCCAAGTGGAGAGCCAGTGAGATTGTATCCTGTTGACCGAAAGGAATTAAAATTTGTGAATTAGCAAACAGGAATGAATCAAGGACATTGGAAGCAGACAAAGCAAATAGCTTTGTTCCTGCCACGTGGTTGAAGGAGTGGAGACTGTCAATTTGTGAGGCTTCTTGAAGCCACCATTTTGTGAACAGATTCTTGCTCAAGAATGACTAAATCACTGAATGAAAGTGGACACAATGAGAGTTCTGCTTTTGAAATGCTAAACCTGAGACCATTTCCAAATAAGAAGCTGTTCAGTTAAGTAAAAATGGCAGGCTTGTAGAAAGAACAACTTGTGATCTGAAGTTGCGTGAGCCTAATGTTTGGCTGGCCTGGATAAAATAGTTTGAAATGGTCTGATTTAGAAAGAACAGAGGAACTTACCTGAAGCACAAATACACTGCTATGGACCTGATCCAATGAGAAAGGTCAGCCAGGGGAGCCCAAGCCAACAAAATACAAACATGATGGATTGATCTGATAAGGAAAAGGATGAGAATATAGAATTTTGGGAGTACAATTGGTGACAAGTCTGGGGACCAACCATCACAGAAGTCGATGATCCCATGTTGGAAATGTGGGGATTATGTCAGGATCATGAAGAATTCTTGGCTAGTGTAGACTCCTTTACTCAAGTGTTAACGTTTTCTATTCTTTGGCTATTCAGGGAGGGTCAGAGAAATGTATTGCATGTGCACACAGGTATGCTATTTTGTTTTGTATATTTCATGTTCATTTTGTTAACGGAACCAATAAAGGTATTTGTTATGTAAGTAAATATGGATTCTCTCTATGCCTAACTGATCATTATTGTTGAGGGTTAATCCCTGAAACAGTCTGCAGTAGATCTGTTGTGGCCATAGGGATATTGCAATGGGTCCAGGTCCTTGCTCAGGCAGGAGTTAATTCTAGCCATGACCAACCTCTCAAAGCTCTTCATCACAGGAGATGTAAGTCTTTGAGGCAGCTCACCCTGATCTTTATGGGTGATTGATGCCCTTTTAAAGCAGCAGGAACCTCTGACTGCAGATGCCCTCGAGCACTCCAGCTAGTTTTTCAGCACAGCTTTTCAGTACCCTGATAGGAACACGGTGGGGCCTGGCACTTCGTGAGGCTTCACCTCTTAAAGGGTGCTGTGGTGTCAGCCTTCAAGACAAAGATCACAGATTTGCCAGATACTGTGTGGATTCACACCGGTGTGGTTTTATTCTCCCTTTTCAAAGCATACATAAGAGGCATTGAACTCATCTTGGAGTGAAGCATCACAGCCATTCATGATGTTAGGTTTCATCTTCTAGGAAGTGATGACATGCAAATCCTGCTACACCTGTCATGGATCTGATTGTGTCTCTAATTTCACATGGAATTGTGTTTTCACTCTCATGATGGCCTTCTGTAAGTAATCCCTGGACTTCTTGTAGTGTTCTGGATCATCTTTCTTGAACTCCACAGATCTAGCCTTCAGCAGACTATGAACCTCCTGGTTTATTCATGGCTTCTGGTTTGGGTATGTTTGGTATGTTCTTGAAGGCACACACTCATCCACACAGGTCATGATGAATTTGCTGAGTACTGTGGTATATTCATTCTCATCCGAAGGTGTTGTGTATTTAATATTTCAGTAGTATTTGAGTAATATTGTAAATATATTGTTTGATTAAGCATTCTTGTTTGTTTAAATAATTCATTACAGGTTATATTTAGAAATAAATGAATCGCTTACATCATGATGCATGTACAACCTGCTTAAAGTTAAAGAACAAACTAAGGCTTGCATCTCTTGGGCTCCCATATTTTTCTTGCAATTAGTTTTTCCTGCTTTGGAGTTACAAAACATAAAAGTGGCCATGAGGTATTTTAGAAAAATGAACCCAAGACAACTACCTACCTTTTGAAGTTCAGTGTGATGTTTGAGTTTAAAAAAAAAGGGACAGAAACAGTCGAGTTTAAAATATAAGGCAGAAAACAGAAGAGTTCATGGGTTTATAAGCAGAGATAATAATCACAAAAAAGAGAGCAGAAATGGCTGGCTACATCGGGAAGGTTGACATGTTCGATAACACAAACGATAACTGGATATTTTACATGGAACAGATTGAGCAGTATTTTAAAGCACATGGAATAGCCGATAAGAAACAAGTACAGATTTCTCCCGCCATCCGAAGGTAGAGCGTTCCTATGAAACGGTTCGTAAGCCGAAATGTCGTAAAGCGAAGAAGCAATTACCATTTATTTATATGGGAAAATTTTGTGAGCGTTCGCAGACCCAAAAATAACCTACCAAATCATGCCAAATAACACATAAAACCTAAAATAACAGTAATGTATAGTAAAAGCAGGAATAATATGATAAATACACAGCCTATATAAAGTAGAAACACTTTTCCACAATCATTGCCGGCACTGTTTGCCGAAGCGAAAATCTCACGCAAGCGCTCTCAGCAGAAAATCTCACGCAAGCGCTGTTGGCAAAAACACTCTCTCCAGTAACCTTTAAGCTATGAAGCTGCCAAATCATACCAAATAACACGTAAAAATACACAGCCTATATAAAGTAGAAATAATTATGTACAGTGTAGTATCACTTACTGGAATTGGGACGACAGCGCAGAGCACACTGATGATGGTGTGTTAGACTGAGTCATCGCAGGCTGGGGTGGTGCAGTGGCCCCCACCCTTCAGGCCGCCGACCGATACATTGCCGCGAAGAGTGCAGGAGTCTAGCGGTAGCCGGAAGGCACACTGCACATGTTTAAGAAAAAAGCCGAAATAAACATGCTAATTACTTACGAGCCACCCGACACGTAATTGTCGGCCCAGATCAGTGCCAATTGCCGATTGCATCGCCTCTGATCTGGGCCGACATTTACGTGTCGGGCGGCACCTAATTAATTAGCATGTTTATTTCGGCTTTTTTCCTAAAGATGTGCTGTGTGCCTCCCAGCTACCGCTGCATTCTCTGCGAATCAGTATCTGTCCGTGGCCTGGGTGTTGAGGTGGTGGGACACTGGGGTGTCATCTCGTTGTCCTCTGTTTCCATTACAGCAGGCATTCATCTTCTCCTATGACTGCCTGCCTCGATGTCGAAGGTTGAGTTTCATTGTCTGCTGTGGCTGATGTGGAAGGCTTGCTTGACTGCTGAGCCTCGCGCATTTTTCTATCATACAGTTCTTTGTAAGCACTCAAACCATCCTGCAAATATCCCTAAACCTAAGTACCCTTTCAAAATTAAAGTCGTACTTTATCATTGCAGTGGAAATCGCACGCAGTTGCTTCACATTCATTTCGCTACTGCATTTGGTTTTGATTGTTATCCTTTCCTCTTCCAATTGCATCAGCTCTTCATCTATCAGTTCTTGGTCATGGGATGCCAAAACCTCTTCAACATCATCTTCGTCAGCTTCCACAAGCCAAACTCACATTGTCCTTTGTTCACCACAATCAAAATGCTTAATTATGTCTAGTTTTACGCTAAGTGTAACACCCTTATGAGCTCTTTTAGGCTTTTCCAATACCTCAGAACTTATCTTGCAAACGGCTGCTCATAGGCACGTGTTAAAGCAATGCCGTTCCAAATCCGGGGGAGAGCGGCTGCTCCGGGCACGCGCTGCCTTTTATTGCGCACTGATTTTTTCGCGCGCTGATTTTTTATCGCCTGCTAATTTTTTTCGTAACAGTGAAAACACCTTCTGTTAGTGAAAACAGGGTACTAATGTAGGTCTTTCGTAACAGTGAGGTTTCGTAAAAGCAAACGTTCGAAAAGTGGGGGACACCTGTACCAGTTTTAAAAATGCAAACACGAGGAAATCTGCAGATGCCAGTTTTGCTGAGTGCATTGGATTTAAAGGTATACAGTTTGTTTAGCAGTTTGACTACTCTAACCAAACTAGCTGAAATGAGTTTTGCTGATATTGTGAACGTAATGCAGGAACACTTACAACTGAAATGCTTTAGGTTTCACATGTGGAATCTAAAGGACTGAGAATTCATTTCAGCATATGTGGCTGAAATAAAGATGTTATCTGAGCATTGTCAATTCGGTAGTGGGCTTAATGATGCACTGAGAGATTGTTTAGTTTGTGGAATTTTACAAGAACACACTCAATAGCTCCTAACTGAAGTGCAACTTACATTTAAAAGAGAAGTTGAAACCGATGTGTCAATGGAAACCGCAGGCAGAGACACAATTGTGTTGTAGTCAGGAAACGAACGTGAGCAAGAATAAAATTGTAACATCTAAACAGAAACTGGCGTGGCTGAATACATTGTGACTATTGTGGCAGGGCCGCACACACACCAGACCAATGCAGATTTAAAGCAGAAAATGCAACAAAGTAGGACACAAACAAAGAGCATGTTGGGCAGACAAAAATAAATGGACTGCACAGGGAGAGAAAAAGCTAAAAAGTCAAGTTTCAGTTTCAAAAAGAGCACTAATCTGCATGCTGTTGATGAAAATTCTATCTGATGGTAACAGTGTACAGGACACATTTGCTTTAAGATTTACAATAAGAAAACTAACAATAGACAAGCAATATGGCCTATGCCAGAAATGAACGGCAAATTAATTTAAATGGACTTGGATGCTGGCTTGGCTGTTTCAGTCATTCCACAAAATGAGGTTGAACAACATTTTAAAGATACTGAACTGAAGTCTGCAGATATCCAGCTAAGAACTTATACTGAAGGAAAGATAACTCCTGTGGAAATGACATTTGTAACTGTGGAATACAACAAGCAAGAAGCCACTTTGGGCTTGTATGTGGTACAAACAGGAGAACCAGCATTGTGGAGATCTGATTGGCTGAGACAACTACTACTGGTTTGTAAATCTAGTCACCACTTGCTTGCCACATCCCCTACAATAAAGCCAACTGAGAGTGAATTAAAAAAGGTACTGGATGATGCCACAGCAGTATAAAAGGATGGCATTGGGAAAACTGAAACACATCAAGGGTAAAATTGTGTTAAATGAAAATGCCACACCCAAGTTTTACAAAGCCTGTCCAGATCCTTATACCATCCATGATAAAGTAACTAGTGAACTAGATCGCCCTGAGGCTGAGGGAATTCTTTCCAAGGTTGAATGGATCCCATGGGCAAGGCCACTAGTCCCACTAGCTAAGAAGAGTGGGTCAGTCAGGATGTGTGGTGATTTTAAAGTCACTATCAGCCCAGTACTGAAAGTAAATCAATACCCTCTGTTCAGAACAGATGATATCTTTACAAACCTTTCTGAAGGAAAACACTTTAGCAAAGTGGACTTAACTGAGGCCTACTTCCAGATGGAGATGGAAGAAGACTCCAAAGTGGTTCTCACAAAGGGCTTTATCACTATAATAGGTATATTTTTGGAGTAGCATCTGCACCTGCATTCTTGCAGAAAGCATTCTTCTTCGTTTAAGCAACTTGTTACAGGTGATATGTAAAATTAAATGAATTACATATGTCATAATGCTACCATGTGTAGTAAAATAATTTAAAGTAAAAGAACAAGCTAAGTCACACATCTCTTGGACTCCCATCTATTTCTCAGAGTTACAAAACATAACAGAATCCCTAAACATAGTCCAGTGCACAGATTCAAAGCATTTCTGTAAGTGATCTTCTGCCTCCCTTGACCATACCTTCGCGATTCACACTAGGGGGGCAGTGGTCCTCAGTCTCTGCCAATATGCTAGGAGCAGAAGTACAGAGAGCTGATCAGACTTGCCAAAGTGCAGGTATGGGATGGCATGGTAAGCATTCTTGATAGTGGTGTAGCAGTGGTCAAGTGTGTTGGCTCCTCTGGTTCCAAAGGTGACATGTCGGTGATAGATGATCCGAAACTTGTTCAAGCTAATTTGGTTGAAGCCCCCAACAATAACTAAGAAGCCATCAGGTTGTGCTGTCTTGTGGCTGTTGATCACTGTGCTCAGCTCTTGCAGTGCCAGCTTGATGTTTGCCAGGGGTGGAATGTGGAATGTACACTGCTATCATGATGATGGTGGAGAATATTGGACAGAATGTTAAGTGACAAACCCGACATGAATTGAACTGAGCATCAAGTGGAAGGGACACACCTTTAACAGTGTGTTAATACAGGAGTTGGCCTGCTCAGAGATCTAATGACATCACTTCAGCATGAATTAACTAAATAAAATATTTTCATAATACTTTCATAAGAGTGGCAAAAACAGAAGGTCAAGGAAAGGAAAGCACCTGACTTGTCTGACAGCATATTCATTAGGTGATACTCAAATACTCAAATGACAAAATGGTACAATCGTGGCTGACAAGGGAAGTCAAAGCTATTGTTAAGGAAAAGAGAGGCAATACTACAAAGCAAAAATTAGTAGGAAGATAGAGGATTGGAAGCTTTTAAAAACCTAGAGAGCAACTAAAACAATCATTAGGAGGAAAAAGATGAAATATGAAAGCAAGCTAGCAAATAATATCAAAGTAGATAGTAAAAGCTTCTTCAAGTATGTAAAAAATAAAAGAGAGATGAGAGTGGGTATAGGACTGTTAGAAAATGAGGCTGGAGAAATCATAGCGGGGACAAGGAGATGGCAGATGAACTAAATGAATACTTTGCATCATTCTTCACTGTGGAAGACATTGGTAGTGTGGCAGATGTTGAAGGGTGTGAGAGAAGAAAAGTGAGTGCAGTTACTATTAAAAGGGACAAGGTGCTCAAAAAGCTGAAATAAAGACCTAGGCCAGATGAACTGCACCCTAGGGCTCTGAAGAGGTAGTAGTAGAGATTGTGACAGCATTAGTAATGATCTTTCAATAATCATTGGACTCTGGCATTACTGTAACTGTTACTTCACTCTCCAAGAAAGGAGGAAGGCAGCAGAAAGGAAATTATAGACTAGTTAGCCTGACCTTAGTGGTTGGAAAGATGTTGGAGTCAATT
Source organism: Mobula hypostoma (assembly GCF_963921235.1). Classification (NCBI taxonomy): domain Eukaryota; kingdom Metazoa; phylum Chordata; class Chondrichthyes; order Myliobatiformes; family Myliobatidae; genus Mobula; species Mobula hypostoma. The sequence continues at coordinate 46,672,898 of NC_086108.1, read as the reverse complement.
GTTAAGGGTGAGGTTATGGAGTACTTGGTGACACAGGACAAAATAGGACAAAGTCAGCATGGTTTCTTTAAGGGAAAATTTTGTCTGATGAACCTGTTCGAATTCTTTGAGGTGATTACAAGTAGGATAGATAAAGGGATGTTGTATATTTGGACTTCTAGAAGGCCTTTGACAAGAAGCCACACATAAGGCTGCTTACCAAGTTAAGAGCCCAGGGTATTGCAGACAAGTTACTGGCATGGTTAGAGCATTGGCTATGGTAAGAGGCAGTGTATGGGAATGAAAGGATCCTTTTCTGGTTGGCTGCCAGTGACTTGTGGTGTTCCATAGGGGTCAGTGTTGGGACCCCTTCTTTTTATGCTGTATATCAATGATTTAGATGATGAAATAGATGGCTTTGTTGCCAAGTTTTGCAGATCATATGATGATTAGTGGAGGGGCAGGTAGTGTTGAGGAAACAGGTAGGTGGCAGAAGGACTTAGATAGATTTGGAGAATGGGCAAGAAAGTGGCAAATAAAATACAGTGCTGGAAAATGCATTGTCATGCATTTTGCTAGTGGAAGTAAATGTGCAGATTATTTTCTAAACAGGGAGAAAATCCAAAAATCTAAGCTGCAAAGGGACTTTGGAGTCCCTGTGCAGAACACTGCCAAAGAAACTGGTGAGGCCTCACCTTGAGTATTGTGAACAGTTTTGGGCTCGTCATCTAAGAAAAGATGTGCTGTCGTTGGAGGGGGATCAGAGGAGGTTCACAAAGTTGATTCTGGAAATACAAGGGTTATCATATGAGGAAAGTTTGATGGCTCTGGGTCTACGCTCACTGGAATTTAGAAGGATGAGGGGGAATCTCATTGAAACCTTTCGAATGTTGAAAGACCTAGACAGAGTAGATGTTGAAAGGATGTTTCCTGCAGTGGGGGAGTCTAGGACAAGAGGGCATAGCCTATGGATAGAGGGGTGTCCATTTAAAACAGATATGGAGACATTTCTTTAGCCAGAAGGTGGTGAATTTGTGCAATTTGTTACCACAGGCAGCTGTGGAGACCAGGTCACTGGGTGTATATAAGGCAGAGATTGATAGGTTCTTGACTGGACACGGCATCAAAGTTACAGGGAGAAGGATGTGGAGTGAGGCTGAGGAGGAGACAAAAGGATTCAGCCATGATTGAATGGCGGAGCATACTCAATGGGCCAAATGCCTAATTCTGCTCCTACATCTGGCCGTTTAATTAGCATTTATAATAAATGTAGTTAGATACTTAATGCAGAATTGGGCAATCTTCATTCGAGGGAGATTAAGAAGCTAGTGAGAAAATCTTTACAGAAGCCAAATCTGGTGGTTGGGGAGGAGCATCAATAAACTTGTTTGGAGATTTTCAGCAGAGATGAGGAGGAAATAAGTGTAATATGACATAGGATTCACATGTCATACAGTCCATGGGTGATGGTGAGCTGCCTGTGCTCACTGCTGACTGCTGACAATGTTCATACTACCTTGTGCAATGGCCCAGCAGAAGCCTGTGTGGGAGGACACCGGGATGTTCATACGAGTAAGATCCTGGCATTGATATGACTTGCTGTTGTATGGGTATCATGTGAAGGTGAGAGCTTGAGGGAAGAGGAGGGCAGGACAAACCCACCCCAAACAAATCTACTTTCACATAACAGTAACTGCCAAAGCTGACTCACCTCATGACGTCAAAATGCTTCACACATTTATAAATAATAAGAAAGCATTGAAACTATTGAATGTTAAAAAAAAATAAAAGCACATACACATCTCTTAAAGACACTCAAAACAATTAAAAAACAAAATCAAATATAAAAATTCACAGCTCCTTCCTTGCACTGAAGTGAATAGGGAAACATTCCCTGAGCCAAGTTCAGCTGCTGCTGAATTATGTGGATTGCCCACAGAAATTGTTCCATAACTCGGTTCACACTTTACTCCAATGCTGACTGCCGATCACCCCTGCAAGACTCGGGAATTTGTGTTGATAGCCAGAGGTTGTTCATAATTGTTCGGGGACACAACGGCAGATAAATGTCAAAATTACCCTACCAAATCTGGACCATGCAATTTGAAGTACAGTTCATAACTTGATGATAATCGTAAGGCAACATCATAACTGATGAGAAGTGGAAATATTGCTGTTAGAATATGTATATGTGAAGCTTGATCCATTGATCTTGGGTCACTCCTTGGATTACAATGGGACAGGATGAGAAGCAAGCAAGAGTATTTCCTTAAGGTGGAACACAAAAATTGCAATGGTTTTGGTTGAAGTGTTTGACTGTATTAAACACAGGAGAGAGTTTCTGTCAGGAAAACATGGAGGATATGCAACAGTTTAAAACAGTACTGTAAGCAGTTCAAGCAATCTTTAAAAATTTGCATTTTGATGTGGATAAAGATAAAAACATTTGAAAAGAAAGATGGTGCAATATCTGAAAAAGACAGAGGAAGGAAGTCTTCCAATATAGCAGAAGAAAAATTGGGTTAATTCCCAAACCGGACATGCAGCACTTTCAATTTTATTTACCTTGATTTCATCACCAATGCTCTTTCTTTCCTGAAGAATTTCATTGAATTTCCGATGTGCTAAGCTTCGTTTAATAAAAGTCTGAACTAGCAATGATAATGAGTCAGGGGAATTGGCGACACTTGTTAACGAGAGGGAGGCATTTTCCACCCGATAATAGCAGAACGCATTCACTTCAGCAGCCACCATGTCCTTGGATATCACCTGTAAAATAAATGCCAGCATCTTTCTGTGATTGGTGTTTTACAGGGCAATCCACTGAACATCAGCTGAACCCTAATGAGAACCAGTTAAATCTTGATCAGTGCAATAGTACTATATTTAGAGACTGCTCTTAATTATCATGAAATTCATTCATATAATCAATATAAAATATTGGGAATCTTGCAAGTTTGATCCTACTTTGATTCCAGGAGATTCCAGTTTTATTCGTAGTTATTCTTTCAATGTAAGTGAAATATCATTTGTGCTCCTGCTAATGCCCTATAAAAACAAATAAGACAGAATTTGTTGAATTGCACTCCTGTTCCAATGATAGCACTGCAGCTTATGACAATTGTTCGAATGTAATTTACTTGATAACAGAAGCATTTCTAGTGTCATGGAGTCTCAAAATTATACAGCACCGAAATAGGCCCTAGAGTCCACTTATGGGAAGAAGCAGCTAGTATATTCAAGGATTATTGTGTAGGAACCATTTAATAAAAATGAAGACCAAAATGTATCAAAATGTAACCTGTAAATTCAGATCAATCTTCAGATTATAAAGACAGCTACAAAAAACAACAGCAAAGAGAGTAGATTATCTAATTGTTCACAGTGTGAAGGTGATTCAGGGGTATGTTTTGAAAACTGACTTAACTATAAGACACTCTCATACAGACAAAAGAGTCATGTTAATTGAACTGTCTCAAACGAGGCATCAGATGCCTTGAGCCAAGATATTTTACATGGTTGTGACTCAGATCACAAAAGACTGTCTATTTAACGTGGTCATTTAACATTGTCACGGTCATACTTGTCAATTGATAATTATTTATGGATAGCTCATTTTTTCCAACAAATTTTAGACCATTCATGTGGATTACCTTGTCTCAACAAAGATATTTAAATATTCTAAGATAGTCTTGGCAGCTAAGATGTATCTATTCTTCCATTTATAATTTTATGGAGCCATCTGTCCACAGATAAAATATTGAAGTTATTTATGCAGTTGTAACTATTGAAATAGTATTGAATTACCTGCTGTTATCTTTATTTGTAATAAAGGAGTCTGCAAAGGACTTGGACAGAGTAAGAGAATGGACAAGCATGTGGCAGATGGAATACAACATAGTGAGGTGTACAGCAATGCACTTTGGTAAAAGGAATAAAGCTGTAGATCATTTTCTAAACGGGGAAGGAATTCAGAAATCCTGAGGTGCAAAGGACTTGGAAGTTCTAGTGGATGATTCCCTAAAGGTTAGTTTTCAGGCTGAGTCAGTTGTAAGAAGGGCAGATGTTCCGGTATAAGGTGGTGCTACCGAAGGTGTGCGACGCTTACTGGTAAATCATAAAGCAAGAGAACCGATTGTAAACATTGCTTATAACATCTTTCATGAGGCTGGGGCATTGCGAGGTGGAATGTGTTCGAGCCAGGGTAGCAGACGGAATTTTATCGCTGCTGGAGATGCAGTGAGTGATTTGGAGAGGAGTCGATGTGGAGAAGTTTTGATACCCGTCCACCTAACCCGGGTGCGAGGCTGGATCACTCCAAGTGCCGGCCTGATTTGGTGAGATCAAGAATGACTTTGGGTGGGGTGGCCCAGGCATATAGGGGTACCGGGATCACAGTCCCAGAGTGTGGCACTGCTCAGTGCTTGGACAATTTAAACGCTGGCAACGATAGACTGGAAGTCTAAGTGTCGGGTACAGAAGCGAGGGTCGGGCTGATTCTGCTCACTCCCCCTTTCATTCCTGTCTCTGTGGTGCAGAGGCTGTGAACTGAGCCGGCTGCTGTGTGTTTTTGACCCGCTGGTGTGAAGAAATGGGACCGAGGCTTGGTTTGGGCCTACTCCAGCTGCTCTGGGAGTGGATCCGGAAATCAGTCTGGTCTGGGATCCTGCTGGCTTGCTTCTATTGTTTGCACAATGTGTTTTTCTCCCTCTTTCTCTGCACAGTGGGTTTTGGTCTTTTTTAAAAATTGGGTTATTCGAGTTTCTTGCTTTGTGGCTGCCTATAAGCAGACAAATTTCTTTGATAAAAGATTTATTGTCTTTGATAATAAATGTGCTTTGAAACATTTGAAATGCGATGTCAGTTAGTATTAATTTGAGAAGACTAGGATATAAACATAAGGACGTAATGCTATGGTCTTATAAGGCATTACATATGAGGAACATTTGATGGCTCTGGGCCTGTACTCACTGGTGTTTAGAAGAATGAGGGCAAGGATTTATTTTAAAACCAACCAAATTTTGAAAGACCTAGACAGAATGAACATGGAGAGGATGATTCCAGTAGTGGAAGAGTCTAGAACAAAACAGAGGGATGTCTCTTTAGAACAGAGATGAGGAAAAATTTCTTTAGCCAGAAGGTGGTGAATCTGTGGAAATCACTGTCATAGATGGCTGTGGAAGCCAAGACATTGCATATATCTAAAGCAGAGAATGAAAGATTCTTGATTAACAAAGGTGTCAAAGATTACGGGAAGAAGGCAGGAGAATGGAGTTGAGGGAAAAAATAAATTAGCCATGATCAAATGGCGGAGCAGACTCGATGGGCTGAATGGCCTAATTCTGCTCCTATACCTTATTGTCTTATGGTCTAAAACTTGATGTACTTTGAGTTTGGAGAGATTCTACTGAGAGGTTCTCACACCCGATCTTTCTTGTATGTCTACTTGTTCTGAATTAAAGCCTGTTACGCCCATGGCTGCAATCTCTGTGGGGCTCATTTAGTCACAACACTCATCATGTTCATGTTGATCCTCAGGTGCCAATCAAAGTTATCTCATCTATGAGCACTTGGTCTACAGCCTTCTACGTGCTGGAAATTCAAGTACTCATCCTGATAATTCTCAAGTGTGCTGTCTGCACCACTGACTTGGGCAGTGCCTCCTAGTTTCCAGCCACTCTCTGGGTGAGTACCTTCTTCCTCAGATCTCCCCTAAACCCTTACTCCACCCCTGTATCCTCTAGTTTTAGTTCTGTGATAGGGAATATTTTACTTTTCTCTACTCCATGTCTCTTATAGTCTGATATCCCTCATTCTGGTGCCCAGTCAGCCTCCTGCATTCCAAGAAAACAACCCCAGCCTCTCCAGTTTCTCAAAACTCAAATACTCAAGCTCAGGTAACATCTCTGCAACCTCTCTAGTTAAATCACGTTTTTTTTCTCTATTGTTTGGATACCAGAAGTATTCTCCCTCTGTGGTGATGAATATTTTATAAAGTTGTACCATTTAAAAACCAACAACAATAGGAAAGAAAAGATGAAATATGAAGATAACCTAATATAAAATAATATAAATGAAGATGCCAAAAGTTTTTCTGGTAAATAAAGAGTAAAAGAGAGGCAAAACTGGATATTGGGCCACTGGGAAATGATGCTCAAGGATGGTGATGGGGGACAAAGAAACAGAGGATTAACTTAACAAGTATTTTGCATCATTCTTCGCTGTGAAAGACATTAGCAGTGTGCCAGAAATTCATTAGGGGTCAAAGTAAGTGTACATAGTCGCTATTACTAAGGAAAAAGCCTGAAGGTAACCTGGAGCAGATGGACCATACCACAGGGTTTTGAAAGAGGTAGCTGAAGAGATTGTGGAGATATTAATAGTGATCTTTCAAGATTCTGGAACGGTTACAGAGGAATGGAAAATTGTAAATTCACTCCACTCTTTAAGAATGGAGGGAGGCAAAAGCAAGGAAACTATAGGTCAGTTAGCCTGACTTCAGTGGTTGGCAAGATGTTGGAATCCACTATTAAGGATGAGGTTTTGAGCTTCCTGGAGGCACATACTAAAATAAGCCAAAGTCAGCATGGTTTCCTCAAGGAAAAATCTTGCTTGACATATCTGTTGAAATTCTTTGAGGAAATAACAAGGAGGAAAGGCAAAAGAGACTCAGTGGATATTGTGTATTTGGATTTTCAAAAGGCATTTGGCAAGGTGCCACACATGAGGTTGCTAAACAAGGTAAAATCCCATGGTATAATAGGGAAGATACTAGCATGGATAGGGAGAGGATTGACTGACTGGCAGGAGGTAAAGAGTGGGGAAAAAACAGGGTTCTTTCTGGTTGGCTGCTGGTGACTAGTGGTGTTCCTCAGGGGTCAGTGTTGGGGCCACTTCTTTTCATGTTATAGGTTAATGATTTGGATGATGGAATTGATGGCTTTGTAGCCAAGTTTGAGCCTGATATGAAGATAGATAGAGAGGCAGTTGATGTTGAGGAAGCAGCAAGTGTACAGAAAGACAGACAGTTTAGCAGAATGGGCAAATAAGTGGCAAATTGAATATAGTGTAGGGAAGTGTATGGTCATGCACTTTGGTAGAAGGAATGAAGGTGTAGACTAATTTCTAAACAGGGAGAAAATTCAGAAATCAGAGGTACAAAGGCACTTGGAGTCCTCGTGCAGGATTCTAAAAGTTAACTTGCATATTGAGTTGGTGTTAAGGAAGGCAAATGTAATGTTAGTATTAATTTTGAGAGGACTAGAATATAAAAGCAAGGATGTAATGCTTGTATAAGGCATTGGTCAGTTCACACTTGGAGTATTGTGAACAGTTTTAGCTCCTTGTCTGAGAAAGAATATGCTGGCATTGGAGAGAGTCCAGATGAAGTTCATAAGAATGTTCCTAGGAATGAAAATGTTAACATATGAGGAGTGTTTCATGGCTCTGGACCTGTACTCACTGGAGTTTAGAAGAATGGGGGCGAGGTGGATCTAAGTGAAACCTATTGAATATTGAAAGGCTGAGACAGAGTGGATGTGGTGAGGATCTTTCCTATAGTGGGGGAGTCTAGGACCAAAGGGCACAGCCTCAGAATAGGGGGACATCCCTTTAGAACAGAGATGAGAAGGAATTTCTTAGGTGGTGAATCTGTGGAAGTCATTGTCACAGACAGCTGTGGAGGACAAGTCATTGGGTATATTTAAAGTGGAGGTTGATAGGTTGTTGGTGAGTCAGGGTTTTTAAAGGTTATGGGGAGAAGGCAGGAGAACGGGGTTGAGCAGGACAATAAATCAGCATGATAGATGGCCAGAGCAGACTCAATGGGCTGAATAGCTTAATTATGCTTCTGTATCTTATGGTCTTATGATCTCTTTAACACAAAAGATTCTGCAGATGCTAGAAATCTTGAGAAACATACACATAATGCTGGAAGAACTCAACAAGTCAGGCAGCATCTATGGAGTGGAATATGTTGATATTTCAGACTGAGACCTTCATGAGAGTTCAAAGGAGTCCCACTGTTCCTCAGTACTCCCTACAGCGCCTACCACCTACCATTCATTGTGTATGTTCTTCTTTTGGTATTCCTCCCAAGCTTGGCAGGGTTAAGGATCAAATGTCCACTCTACTATACTCTTTGACCCTTTGAAGAATTTTTACATTTAGAAAATGTAATAGCCTTTGGAAATCAGCAACTTACACATTTCCTTTCATTTAATGTTCCTTCTTTCACCAGCTGCACTGACACATTGTTCCGGATATTGCTAACATTTCAATAGAAGTAAGTGGCTTGGTTTCATGCCACCCTTTGGGCTTTTGACAATTCATCATATCTTTGACAACTTGTTGACTTTGGCACACTTACTTCATGAAATGGAATCCCCAATGTTTTAATACGCATATCCACTTTGTGATAAGTGTCCAGACAAGGCACAAGAAAGAAGAGACCTATAATTAAACCAATGAATATAATAAACTTTAACCACACTTTGTGCATCAGCACTTTGTGCAAACCCAGAGGAATATTACAAAACATCCTAGAATAAATGTACTGATCCACTTCCTGATAAGGTGGTATCTTAAAAAACACACATACTGAAAACATATCTGTAACAAGGCTATAGTAAGTATTCAGTCTATGCTTTTGTTAAGGTCACAGCTGGAAACTGCACCTACAATTTAGGAAGTTAACCTGGAATATTAGTCATTGATAAACTTAAAAAGAACATTATAGTTTTCTTTTAAGTTTCATGCTCACTTCCCCGAATTCAGGGATGGTCATATCTATTGTGAATTGTCCCATTACACCATTTCTAAACTAGGAGTCATATTATTTGAAACAAATCCATACTACAATTGCATTTGTTTAAAATAACATCACTTGCAATCTTCTCTGCCCATTCAAACCCTCAGTAACCTATAGCCCAAGTTACCAGCAAAAAACATACTGGCAGACTCTAAAACTTAGCAAGTTGCAAAGCTCTGTATGATATTGCCACTTCCTAATGATTCTAAGTTTTACACACTTCACGAGTTCCAGTTCAGTTCAATTCAATTGAATTACAGTGTGAGAAATTGATGTTCAGCAGAAATGATTAAATATTTGCTTTTGTTAAGCATCTTTGGGAATTATTGCCTTAGCACAGAGTGATATTTGAAGTTTTGAAAACAGGTAATATTGGCAAAATCTTCATTTCCATATTATTTAGAAACTAATATGCTTAATATGATTGGCAAGTATGAGTGACATTAATGCGCGACCATCCTAACTCCTCATTTTCGAGTATGACCACCTACCTGGCCCTTTGGCTCTCCCTGGCAGTAGTCGTCCCAGTCTGAATGTCACAGCACGTTCATGCTCCTGTACTATCTGCACCATGAAGGACAGCGTGTCAGTTACAAAAAGAAAACTAGTTGCTTACACAGGATTCAGCCACTTTCTGTTCAACAAATTGCTATCTTTGCACAATATTCACAATCTTTTAGATACCAATTCTCCTTTGCTCCATTTCTGCTTTTATCTCAGTTTTCTTTTTCCCTAACACAAACACTTGTTTCATGTTTTGCATTTCGTGGAGCAGAGAAATTACTCAATGCACCTAAATGATGAGCATTGTCTAGATTTAGACAAGCAACCTATTAGTTGAGTCAATGTCTAAAATCTAACTTCTTCTAATACCTATGGTGGGTAAGTCCACAGGACCTGACAAGGTGTCCCCTCCAATCTTATGAGAGGCTAGTGCAGAAATTGCAGGAGCCCTGGCAGAGCTAGTTAAAATTTCCTTAGCTACGGGTGAGGTACCAAGGGATTGGAGCTTAGCTGATGTTGTTCTGTTGTGCAAGAAAGACTCTAAGAATAACCTGGGGAATTATAGGCTGGTGAACCTGACACCCATAGTGGGTAAATTATTGGAAGGTATTCTAAAGAACCGGATATAAAGATATTTGGATAGCTGGGGCCTGATTAGGTATAGTCAACAGGGCATTGCGTGTGGTAGGTCACGTTTAACCAATCTTATAGATTTTTGAGGAGGTTACCAGGAAAGGCAGTGGATGTAGTCTACATGGCTTGTAGCAAGGCCTTTGGCACGATTCCGCATGGAAGAATGGTCAGGAAGGTTCAGTCCATTAGCATTCAGAACGAGGTAGTAAATAGGATTTGAAATTGGCTTCACGAGAGAAGCTGGAGAGTGGCAGTAGATGGTTGCCTCTCTGACTGGAGACCTGAGATGAGCGGTATACTACAGGGACTGGTGCTTGGTCTATTGCTGTTTGTCATCTGTATAAACAATCCGGATGATAATGTGATGAACTGAATCAGCAAATTTGTTGATGACACCAAGATTGGAGGTCTAGTGGACAGCAAGGAAGGCTAGCAAAGCTTGCAGTGGGATCTGGACCAGATGGAAAATAGCCTGAAAAATGGCAGGTGGAATTTAATGCAGACAAGTGTGAGGTGTTGCACTTTGGGAGGATAAACCAGAGTTAGACTTACACCAGTGAACGGTGGGGCACCGAGGAGTGTGGTAGAACAGAGGGATCTGGGAAAACAGATCCATAATTTCTTGACAGTGGTGTCACAGGTAGATATGGCCATAGATAAAGGTTTTGGCATATTGGCCTTCATAAATCAAAGAACTGAATGCAGAAGCTTGGATGTTATGTCACTAAATTTGGAGTATTGTGTGCATTTCTGGTCACCTACCTACAGGAATTAGAATAAAAAAGCACAGAGAAAATGTATAAGGATTTTCTCGGGACTTAAGGATAATGAAAGACTGAATGGATTTGGACTTTATTCTTTAGAGTGTAGGAGAATCAGGGGAGATTTGATGGAGGTATGCAAAAGTATGAGGGATATAGATTGAGTAAATGCAAGCAGGCTATTTCCACTGGTGTTGAATGAGACTGGAATTAGAGGCCATGAGTTAAGGATGAAAAGGGCAATATTTAAGGGGACCTTCTTCACTCAGAGGTTGGAATGATCTGTCAGCAGAAGCGGTGGATGTGGATTTGATTGCAACATTGAAGAGAAGTTTGGATTAGTGCATGGATAGAAGTGGTCCAGATGTGGGTTGATTTCACTAGGCAGAGTAATAGTTCGGCATGGACTAGATGGGCTGAAGGGCCTGTTTCTGTGCTGTGGTGCTCTATGATTCCAAATAAGAACTTTACACCCATTGAAACAATTCTCCAAAAATCCTGTTTGATAGCTTGTGAATGCCATATGCTCACCTTAATACAGAACCAGACAGAGACTGGGAAGAGGAGAAGAATTAGCAGCAAACAGAAGAATGTGAGAATACACTCACAGATCCCTGGACTTCCATTCTTCATACCTGATTGGAAACCAACACACCAGTATGTCAGATCCATATAAAGCATTAGTCAAATCCTATCTGCCATGTGTACAAGCTGGGCTGAAGGGCCTGTTTTTCATGCAGCACAGCTCTGTAACTCTGTTATTAATTTGTCCCTGTCGCTGTGATGAAACTGGGCACTAATTTTGTGCTATTGTGCTATCAGCTACTCACGCGATTGAAACTTGCAACCAGCATAAACTGTAATGTTTATTGGTCTATTGCTTCTGTTGGATGCATGTACTTTCAGTAGTTGGAACAAAAGAAAACAGCTTACACAACATAAAGCAAGTCTTTACATTTATAGAGGAACAGTATTATCTTGCATCAGATGTGAGAAGGCACTCTGGAAGATATTTTGACCTAGGAGACATTCAAGGATGGTAGAAGATGAGGAAGAATGGGTTGTTTAGCTTTCTGCTGTAGCACTGGACACCTTATGCAGCAGGCAGTGAGCAGAAAAGACGTTCTGTCCGCCAGGGTTATCCACAAGGAGCAGTGCAGCAAACCTTCCCTCAGTCCTTGGGATAGCTCTGGGGCCCAAGGATCCAGGAGCATTGAGACAAGAAACAGGCCTCACAAACATCAAAGTTCAAAGGAAATTTATCATCAAAGTACAAATACATACATCACCATATATAATCCTAGACGGATATGCTCAATAAACCATAATAGAATAATAGCCATAGTCGAATCAATGAAGGACTGCACCAACTTGTGTGCCAAAGACAAAAACTTTGCAAATACTAAAAGAAATAAATAATAATAAATAAAAGAGCAATAAATATTGAAAACATGAGATGAGGAGTCCTTGTAAGGGGGTCCTTAGGTGGTAATACTCATGACCTACTGACTAGACAATAGGTGGGTGAAGAGGGAACAGCCTTTGTAGTCCGTGTGTCAAGGAATCAGGTCAAACACAGAGAAGAAAGTTTCCTTTTGTTTAACCCACACTCTGTTAGAGGTTCAGTTGTTGTTCAGTCCAAGCATCAAAATGGGGAAGAGAAGTGATCTAAATGACTTTGAATGATTGTTGGTGCCAGACAGGGTGGTTTGTGTATCTCAGAAACTGCTAATCTCCGGAGATTTTCACACACTAGAGTTTACAGAGAATAGTGCCATAAGCAAAAAAACATTCAGTCAGCAGCAGTTCTGTGGGGGGGCAAAAACACAGGTCAGAAGAAAATGGCCAGACTGTTTCAAGCTGACAGGAAGGTGACAGTAACTCGAATAACCACAATTAAGACCATAGACATAGGTCAATCATCCCATCGAGTCTGCTCTGGCATTCTATCATGGCTGAACCCAGATCCTGCTCAACCCCATAAAACTCCCTTCTCGCTATATCCTTTGATGTCCTGACCGATCGGGAAACGATCAACATCTGCCTTAAGTATACCAACGGACATTGGCTTCCACCTCAGTCTGCTGCAGAGCATTCCACAGATTACAGATTCACCACTCTCTGGCTAAAATAAAAATCCTCCTTACCTCTGTTCCAAAAGGTTGTCTGTCAATTTTCAGGCTGTGCCCTCTAGTTCTGGATATCCCCTCCACATGCACCCTATCTAGTTCTTTCAACACTCAGTAGGTTTCAATGAGATCCCCACCCCCAACGTTCTTCTAGATTCTAGTGAATACAGGCCCAAAGCTGCCAAACACTCTTTGTACGCTAACCCCTTCATTTCCAGAATCATCCTTGTGAACCTCCTCTGGACTCTCTCCAATGACAACACATCCTTTCTGAGATATGGGGCCCAAACCTTTTGATAATGCTCCAAGTGCAACCTGACTAGTGTCTCATAAAAGCTCAGCATTATCTTCTTGCTTTTATATTCGCCTTGACAATTAATGCCAACATTGCATTTGCCTTCTTTACCACAGACTCAACCTGTAAACTAACTTACTGGGAGTCTTGCACGAGGACTCCTAGGTGCCTCTGCAACTGATGTTTGAACCTTCTCCCCGTTTAGATGATAGTACACTATTGTTCCTTTTACCAAAATGCATTATCACACATTTCCCAACACTGCATTTCATCTGCCACTCTTTTCCCTTTCTTCCAATTTGTCTAAGTCCTGCTGCAATCGCATTGCTTCCTCAGCACTACCTTGGTCTCCACCTATCTTTGTATCATCCACAAACTTTGCCACAAAGCCATTAATTCCATTATCTAAATCACTGGCAAGCAATGTAAAAAGTAGCTGTCCCAATACTGACCCCTGAGGAACACCACTAGCCACCGGCAACCAACTAGAAAAAGCCCCTTTTATTCCCACTCACTGCCTCCTGCCTGTCAGCCATTCCACTATCCATGCCAGTATCTTTCCTGCAACGCCACAGGATTTTATCTTGTTATGTGATTACAGCATTGCAACAGTGATGTGCAGAAATGCATCTCAAGTACACAACAGGTCAAACCTTGAAGTGGATGGGCTACAGCAGCAGAAGCCCATGAACATGAACTCAGTGGCCAATCTTTTTGTTAAAGGTGCTACCTAATAAAGTGGCTACTGAGTGTATATACTGAGTCTACAAGGGAGTCAGCAACTGGGTGTCCATTGATGATTGACTTTCCTGTTGATGCTCCAAACCCTTTCCACCATAACAAGACACAAGTCAAAATGATGATAGGATACTTTCCACTTGACTGGATGCTCCTATAATACTTAATAAAGTTGACACTATCAACACAAATCACATGACTGGAACCCATCCACCACCTTAAACATTCATTCCCTAGGAATTTATTCCGTAAGACCACAAGAGATCGGAAAAGAATTAGGCCATTTGGCCCATCGGGTCTGCATTATCACTTCATCCTAGCTGATCGTTTTTCCTCTCAGCTCCAATCTCGGCCTTCTATCCATATCCCTTCATGCCCTGACCAATCAAGAATCTATCAACCTCTGCCTTAAATATACTTAAATTCTTGCCCTCCACAGCTGCTTGTGGCAACGAATTCCACAGATTCACCATCCTCTAGCTAAAGAAATTTCTTCTCATCTCCATTCTAAAAGAGCCGATAGGTTTCAATAAGGTCACCCCTCATTCTTCTGAATTCTAGTGAATACAAGCCCAGAGCCATCAAACACTTTTCATATGACAAGCCGTTCCATCCTGGAATCATTTTCGTGAACCTCCTCAGCCATCAACCATCAGTGCACAGTGCCTGCATTGTTTACCATCAATTTGAGTCACAGGGTTACAGAGCACAGAAACAGGCCCTTTGGCCCAACTTTTCAATGCCCATCCGGCTGTCTTTCTGGGCTCGTCTCATTAGTCATCATATGGCCCCTCAACCCTCGAATCCGACCAAGTGTAATTGTATCCACCTCTGGCAGCTCATTCCATAAAGCCGTTACCCTGCAGTTCCCTTTAAATCTCATCCCTCCCACCTTAAACCTACGCTCTCCCCAATCTTGGGAAAAGGGTGAATCAGCTCATCCACTGACACAGTGTGCAGCACAGACATTTCCTCAGAGATGTGTGCCTGCACACGGTGACTCTGGGTATGAGTGGCCTGTAGCCAAGCTGGGAACAAGAGCAGCACTGATGCCAGCTCCTTGAGGTTAATGCTGTGTGTTAATTATGCTGTAGATTCCCAGAGGGCAGCCTCTGGAGTATGCACAACAATGATATTATAGGAAATTATAAATTCCCAGTTCAACCACATTGATGTGGAATTACAGAGAAAATTTATAAGTTATATGGAAAGATTGAATAGGTTAGGATTTTATTCCTTGGAATGTAGAAGTCTGAGGAGAGATTTGATAGAGGTATACAAAATTACAGAGAAAATTTATAAGTTATGTGGAAAGATTGAATTGATTAGGACTTTATTCCTTGGAATGTAGAAGACTGAGGGGACATTTGATAGAGGTATACACAATTATAAAGGGTACAGATAAGGCACAATGCAAGCAGGCTTTTTCCACTGATGTTGGGTGGGACTACAACTAGAGGTCATGGCTTAAGGGTGAAAGGTGAAAAGTTTAAGGGGAACATGAGGGGAAACTTCTTCACTCAGTGTGGTAAACCATATATATATGTTGTAACTGGGTTAACTGTCTGGACACGCCCCTCTGCTGACTGCCCCTGTGGCTCCTCCCACAGAGTCCTGTATAAAGGTGATTTGCCTTGCCCCTCCCCCTCAGTCCAGGGGCAGACACTCACCGTGGAGGTCGTATTGTTGTACAGCGAATAAAAGCCTTTCGGTATTTTACCAAGCCTCAGTCTTTTGGAGTTATTGAAGGTGCTTCAATTTTATTCGCTGTACATTTTAAAACATGGAACATGCACTGCGACCAGACAAATTAGACCTCAATCCGCAAACACCTGAAGCTGGAAACGCTTTCGAACTCTGGCTGGCCTGCTTCGAAGCGTATCTAGAGGAGATTAAAGCGACCGACCCCGTAGCGAAGCGCAGAGTTCTACTCTCCAGGGTCAGTCCACGGGTTTATTCGCTGATCAGAGACCAGCCGAACTACGACGGCGCGATGAACGCACTTAAAAGACAATACCTGTGGCCAATAAACAGCGTCTATGCTTGGCATCGCTTAGCGACACGGCAACAACGGTCCAGGGAATCGAGTGCTGAGTTTGTCCGGGCCCTACAGACACTCGTGCGAGCCTGCAATTGCCAGGAGCTGACGGCGACGCAGCATGCAGAACTCCTAGTGAGAGACGCCTTCGTCACGGGGACCAGGTCAGTGTATGTGCGCCAGTGGCTGCTGGAAAAAGCCAATCTTAACTTAAGTTTGGCGATCGAGCTGGCTGATACGTTGGAGGCTGCTCTGCATAACTCCGAGGCTCTCCAGGCATGCGATCCCCCGATGGCCTCGTGGGCGCCGCAGACCCCGCAACCCGCTGGCGAATCGACCTCGGCTGCCGCCAGTCGTGAGTCCACGAACTGCTACTTCTGCAGACTGGAGAAGCACCCCCGGAAATGTTGCCCGGCCCGACAAGCTAGGTGCTCCAGCTGCAGAAAGAAGGGCCACTTCGCCAAGGTCTGTAAGTCAAAACCGCGAGCGGAATCGAGCAGCGCCGCGTGCGAGACGTGGGGGTCACCATCTTGCCTGTCGCCATCTTCCCTGCACGCCGCCACCACGTGCGAGACATGGGGGCGGCCATCTTGGTCGGCGCCACCTCCCACCACCTACGACCAACGAGTGCTCACGGGGCACCCCACTGCCCCGGACCAAGACAGCAACCCAACCCTGGCTTCCGTGACCCTCGACCAAAGCTCTCCCCACCAGCTCGCAAGGTCAATGATGGACATCCTGGTGGAGGGGCACAGGACAAGCTGCCTGTTTGACACAGGCAGCACGGAGAGTTTTATCCACTCGGACACGGTGCAGCATTTCGGACTCGTGATACGGCCGGTAAGTCAGAGGGTCACCACGGCTTCCGGGTCGCATACAACAGACATCCGGGGGGGTTGTGTAGCGACGCTAGTGGTGCAGGGCACAGAATATCGAGACTTTACGTTACTGGCCATGCCTCAACTGTGTGCCCCTGTGCTATTGGGGCTCGACTTCCAGAACCACCTGAAAAGTGTGACAATGAAGTATGATGGGCCCCTCCCACCAATCACTGTTGTAAATCCCCTGTTTTGTAGAGATACGTCACGTACCCCGCTACTGACCACACACACACACCGACCCACACATCCCACCCAACACCATGCCAACTGCCGCACTACCGACACCACTTGCGGCCTCTCCACCCTCAGGATCCCTCCCCCACCGCTGTTCGCCAACCTGACCCCCGACTGTAAACCTGTGGCAACTAAAAGCAGGAGGTACAGCGCGGGGGACAGACCTTTCATTAAGTCGGAGGTGCAGCGGCTGCTCAGGGAGGGGGTCATTGAGGCAAGCACAAGTCCTTGAAGGGCGCAGGTGGTGGTTGTTTGGAATAGGGAGAAGAATAGGATGGTCGTGGACTATAGCCAGACCATCAATAGGTTCACGCAGCTCGACGCGCACCCTCTACCCCACATCGCGGATATGGTCAATCAGATAGCACAGTACAAGGTGTACTCGACCATAGACCTAAAATCCGCTTACCATCAGCTCCCCATCCGCCGGGAGGACCGCCCTTACACTGCCTTCGAGGCAGACGGCAGGCTTTATCAATTCCTGCGCATCCCCTTCGGTGTCACGAATGGTGTATCTGTCTTCCAGAGGGCAATGGACTGGATGGTGGACGAGTGCCAACTGAAGGCCACGTTCCCATATCTGGATAACATCACCATCTGCGGTCACAACCGGCAGGATCACGACAACAACCTCCAAAAATTTCTCCAAGCGGCCAAAGCTTTCAATCTCACCTATAACAAGGACAAGTGTGTATTCGGGACCACCTGACTTGCTATCCTTGGGTGTGTCGTGGAGAATGGAGTCATTGGCCCTGACCCCAACCGTATGCGCCCCCTGTTGGAACTCCCTCTTCCCAACACCCTCAGAGCCCTCAAAAGGTGCCTGGGCTTCTTTTCATATTACACCCAATGGGTCTCTAACTACGCAGACAAGGCCCGCCCCCTGGTCAAATCCACCACATTCCCCCTCTCAGCTGAGGCCCGCGCGGCCTTCAGCTGCATTAAAGGAGACATTGCCAAAGCAGCAATGCATGCGGTGGATGAGGCCATTCCCTTCCAAGTAGAGAGTGACGCCTCCGACTTTGCGCTGGCTGCTACCCTCAACCAGGCAGGAAGACCAGTGGCGTTCTTCTCCCGTACCCTTCAAGGCCCTGAAATTCGGCACTCTGCGGTAGAGAAAGAGGCCCAGGCCATAGTGGAAGCAATTAGGCACTGGAGGCACTATCTCGCCGGCAAAAGGTTCACCCTGCTAACTGACCAGCGCTCAGTCGCATTCATGTTTAATAACCAACAGCAGAGCAAAATCAAAAAGGATAAAATTCTGAGGTGGAGAATCGAACTCTCCACCTGCAACTATGACATGTACAGGCCTGGGAAGCTCAACGAGCCCTCCGACGCCCTATCCTGGGGAACATGCGCCAGCGCGCAGATCGACCGGCTATACGCCCTACATGTAGGCCTTTGCCACCCGGGAGTCACCTGGCTTTTCCACTTCGTGAAAGCCCGGAACCTGCCTTACTCCCTTGAGGAGATGAGGACAATGACCAGGGACTGCCAAGTCTGCGCAGAGTGCAAACCGCACTTCTACCGGCCCGAAAAGGCACCACTCATCAAGGCCACCCGCCCCTTTGAGCGACTGAGTGTTGACTTTAAGGGCCCCCTTCCCTCCACCGACTGCAATGTGTACTTTCTTAACATTATTGATGAGTATTCACGGTTCCCCTTCGCCATCCCCTGCCCCGATACCACTACCACGTCAGTTATAAAAGCCCTGCGCAAGCTCTTCACTCTGTTCGGATACCCATGCTATATCCACAGTGACAGAGGGTCCCCGTTTATGAGTGACGAGCTGCGCCAATACCTGCTGACTAGGGGAATTGCAACCAGTAGGACCACGAGCTATAATCCCCGGGGGAATGGACAGGTAGAGAAGGAGAATGCCACAGTGTGGAAAGCCACACTCTTAGCCCTCAGGTCAAAGGGACTGCCGGTGTCCCGCTGGCAGGAGGTCCTTCCCGAGGCACTCCACCCCATCCGCTCCCTGTTATGCACGGTCACCAATGCCACCCCTCATGAGTGGCTCTTTTCTTTTCCCAGAAAGTCGACCACTGGAACCACCCTACCAACTTGGCTGACATCCCTGGGGCCAGTGCTGCTCCGGAAACATGCCAGGAGCAATAAATACTCCCCGATAGTCGAGAGGGTTCACTTGCTTCATGCAAACCCTCAGTATGCCTACAGGGTTTTACCTGATGGGCGGGAGGACGCGGTCTCCATTAGCACTGGCCCCCTACCCTGAACACTCCGTGGTAACTATTGACCCCGTACCCACCGATATACGTACCCACGAGACACCGCACACTCCAAGCCCTACACAGACACCACACGACTCTCCCATACCGGGCGCGATGCACATGCACGAGAGATTAACGCCTAACGTGCTGGCACCTCAAGTCAGGCCGGAGCCAGCACAAACACCATTGCCGACGCAATCACCACTGGTGCTACGTAGATCACAGCGATGGACTCGACCGCCTGATAGACTTAACCTGTAAATACACTTGTTGTAAATATTGTCAGTCACTTCACCCCGTGGGACTCTTTTTTTAAAAAAAGGAGGGATGAAGGTGGTAAACCATATGTATATATGTTGTAACTGGGTTAACTGTCTGGACACGCCTCTCTGCTGACTGCCCCTGTGGCTCCTCCCACAGATCCCTGAATAAAGGTGTTTCACCTTGCCCCTTCCCCTCAGTCCGGGGGCAGACACTCACCGTGGAGGTCGTATTGTACGGCAAATAAAAGCCTTTCAGTATTTTACCAAACCTCAGTCTTTTGGAGTTATTGAAGGTGCTTCACTCAGAGTGTTGCGAGGGCATGGTATGAGCTGCCTGTGCAAGTTGTGTATGTGAGTTTGATTACCAGGGAAGGCTGGTACAGGGTTTTGAGTTGGATGATCAGCCATGATCATACTGAATGGCAGTGCAGGCTCGAAGGACTGAATGGCCTACTCCTGCACCTATTTTCTATGTTTCTATAATGTTTAAGAGAAGTTTGGATAGGTACATGGTTGGTAGGGCTATCATCCTGGTGCAGGTCAATGTGAGTAGGCTATTTAAATGGTTCAGCATGGAATAGATGGGCTGAAGGGCCTGTTTCTGTGTATAGACTGTATGACTGTATAGGAATTTATAAACTCCTGGTCCAACCACATTGATGTTACAGCCAAGAAAGCTCACTAACACCTCGACTTCCTCAGGAGGCCAAAGAAATTCGGCATGTCTGTGCTCGTTCTTGCCAATTTTTATTGATGTGCTCTAGGAAGCCTTCTGTGTGAATGCTTTGCAGCTTGGTATGGCAACTGCTCTGCACATGACCACGAGAAACTGCAGAAAATTGTGGTCACAGGAACCAACCTCCCCTCTATGGACTCTGCCTACACTTCTTGCTGCCTCAGTAGAGTAGCCAGCATAATCAAGGACATTCGAGCATTCTCTGTTCTCCCCTCCCATCAGGCAGAAGATACAACAGCCTGAAAGCATGCACCACAAGGCCCAGGGACAGCTTCTATCTCACTGGTATCAGACTCTTGAATGGACCTTTTGAACAATAAAATGGTCTCTTAGCCTCACAATCTACCTCATTATGATCTTGCACTTTTTGGTTACTTACACTTCACTTTCTCAGTAGTATTCTGTATTGTTATTATTTTACCTTATTCTAGCTCATTGCACTGTGTAATGGTTTGATCTGTATGAATGGTATGCAATACGAGATTTTCACTGTAGCTTGATACATGTGAGAAGAATAAACCAACGTTAGTACCGGTAGGTGCGCTGGCAAGATCAGTGAAAAATATCAAGGTTATTATTGCAAACCCCTGGCTCCATTCTTGCACAGGTCTTCATGTAGGGCAGAGAGAAAATCCTTTTCAGCAAGGTAGAGGTGAGCAATCCCATTAGCAATGACATCACAGAGTCTCTTGATCAAAGGAGGACCATAAGACAGTGAGACATCGAAACAAAATGAGGCCATTCAGCACGTTGAGTCTGTTCTACCATTCCATCATGGCTGATCCTGGAATGGAATGCCTGAATGCAGCTCAAGTGTAAGTCCCCAGACTCTGAGTTTTTTGCTGGAAGCTCAGCCTTCCGCCAAACAAACTCTGCTAATTCTCTTGCCAGCAATCAAAAGGACGCCTCAGCAATCTGTGCTCCAGCCATTAGCGCTATCTTAGGGAGCAGCAGTAAATCATGCGTCTATGCTCTCCTTCGTGATTCTGCTGCTGCCACTGCAGTAGATGTTCCCGAGGTGGAGGAGGTGAGGACTTGACAATGCAAGAATAAAGTAGATGGGAAGAGAATTAAGAATATGTGAAGGAGGAACCATTTTTGACGTGTGTGGAGCTGTAGTAAAGAGAGGGTCCACTCAAAATGGAACTGGTAAAATACATGGTAAATAAAAAGTTTCAAAATGACAGAGAAAAGGCCAGTGGATCAGAGAATTCTCTGTCAAGAGCCATCGAGGACATGAAGAACTGAATGGCCTTTATCGTACAGTCATTCTATGATTCCTCATTGGTCACTGTATTGGAAACAGCCTGAGCAGCAAGCTTCATGGACTTCAAAGAGCTCAAAGTTCAAAGTAAGTTTGTTATCAAAGTACATACATATGTGTCACCATATACAATCCTGAGATTCATTTTCTGCTGGACATACTCAGTAAATCCAAGAACCATAATAGAATTAATGAAAGACCACACCCAACAGGGTGGAAAAACAAACAATGTGCAAAAAGCAACAAACTGCAAATACAAAATAAAAAAGAAATAATAATAATAATAATAAATAAGCAATAATTATTGAGAATATGAAATGAAGAATCCATGACAGTGAGTCTGTCATGTTGTGGAAACAGTTCAAAGATGGGGCACTGAAGTTCAGTGAAGTTATGCCCTTTGGTTCAAGGCTGGTGGTTGAGGGGTAATAACTGTTCCTAAACCAGGTGGTGTGAGTCCTGAGGCTCATGTACCTTCTTCCTGATAGCAGCAGTGTAAAGAGAGCATGTCCTGGGTGTGGGGGTTCCTGATGATGAACGCTGCTTTCCTGCAACAGTGCACCATGTAGACATGCTCAATGATGGGGAGGGCTTTACCCGTGATGAACCAGGCTATATCTACTACTTTTTGTGGGATTTTCCATTCAAGGGCATTGGTGTTTCCATACCACACTGTGATGCAACCAGTCAATATACTCTCCAGCACACATTTATAGAAGTCTGTCAGAGTTTTCGATGTCATGCAAATCTACACAAACTTTTAAGGAAGTAGAGGTGCTGCCGTGCTTTCTTTGTAATTGCACTTATGTGATGAACCCAGGAAACGTCCTTTGAAATGATAACACCAAAGGTGACCCTCTTCACTTTGATCCTCCAACTATAATATTGGAGCTGTGCTTCTACAAACGTAATTTCCATTATTTCCACCATAGCCATTGTAGCCATATTTTCCGCCATAGTTTTGCTGACAAACATGCACTAATGTATCAATACTCTACTGAACGTAGTGAATTATGAGCCCATTCCATGCTCACAAGTGTGGTCATATTGGGGCCAGAAGTCTGCAAACACTGGCCAAAACTCAGTTTTAGGTAGTTTATCATTGGATGATTATATTTCACTTTATTTGCACTTTATTTGGTGCACCTGTACACCTGCTTGTTAGTGAAAATATCTAATCAGTCAATCATGTGGCAGCAACTCAATGTAGCAAAGCATGCAAGAGGTTCAGTTGTTGTTCAGGCCAAACGTTAGAATTGGGAAGAAATATGCTGTAAATGACCTTGACAGTGGAATGATTGTTGATGCCAGAAGGAGAGGTTGAGTATCTCGTGATCTCCTGGGGTCTTCATGCACAACAGTCTCTGGAGCTTACAGAGAATGGTGCAAAAACCAAAAAACATCCAGTAAGCAGCAGTTCTGTGTCTTGTTAACGAGAGAGATCAGAGGACAATGGCCAGGCAGGTTCAAACTGACAGTAGCTCAAATAATCACACATGTTACAACTGTGGCGTGGAGAAAAGCGTCTCTGATTGCATAGCACATTGAACTTTGAAGTGGATGGGCTGCGGCAGCAGAAGACCATGAACGTAAACTCAGTGACCCCTTTACTAGGAATGGGAGGTACCCAAAAAAGTGGCCACTGAGTGTATATCGAATTCTATTTTAGACTTCACATTTAGTTTCTATTTCAAGCCCACTGTTTTGATTATTCTTTGTTCTTTCCATTAAGGCATTTATTCAAGTGGCCAAAATGTGTTCATTACTTCCTGAAAGTAGCTAGACATGGATGGCAAGGACTTGTGGTCTCATTCTTGGCACCATCAAACAACTTCTCTGAGTAAAGACAAGGGTACAGGATTCTAAGTCAGCAGCTAATAGACTCAAAGCTGATTATGTACATCTTTGCTAAATGCTGAATAGAAGATTATAGCTTAAACCTGGTGTGGATACTCCCCGGCAAAAGGGAAAAATGCAGGATGAGTGGAAGGCGTGACAAAAAGAAGGCAAAGATCAGGAGTACCGGAGGAAAGGGCTGTTGACAGAAAGTGTTTCTATGGTTATTTTAGAGGGCAGACAATGAGAGATAAGGAAATTAAATTTAAATAAGCATTCTGTGTGAACCAGATCTTAATTAGGAAGGGGAAAAAAGATTATGAGAGAAAACTGGCAGGGAACATAAAAACTGACTGTAAAAGCTTTTATAGATATGTAAAAAGGAAAAGACTGGTAAAGACAAATGTAGGTCCCCTACAGACAGAAACAGGTGAATTGATTATGGGGAGCAAGGACATGGCAGACCAATTGAATAATTACTTTGGTTCTGTCTTCACTAAGGAGGATATAAATAATCTTCCAGAAATAGTAGGGGACAGAGGGTCCAGTGAGATGGAGGAACTGAGCGAAATACATGTTAGTAGGGAAGTGGTGTTGGGTAAATTGAAGGGATTAAAGGCAGATAAATCCCCAGGGCCAGATGGTCTGCATCCCAGAGTGCTTAAGGAAGTAGCCCAAGAAATAGTGGATGCATTAGTGATAATTTTTCAAAACTCGTTAGATTCTGGACTAGTTCCTGAGGATTGGAGGGTGGCTAATGTAACTCCACTTTTTAAAAAAGGAGGGAGAGAGAAACCGGGGAATTATAGACCGGTTAGCCTAACGTCAGTGGTGGGGAAACTGCTGGAGTCAGTTATCAAAGATGTGATAACAGCACATTTGGAAAGTGGTGAAATCATTGGACAAAATCAGCATGGATTTGTGAAAGGAAAATCATGTCTGACGAAACTCATAGAATTTTTTGAGGATGTAACTAGTAGAGTGGATAGGGGAGAACCAGTGGATGTGGTATATTTGGATTTTCAAAAGGCTTTTGACAAGATCCCACACAGGAGATTAGTGTGCAAACTTAAAGCACACAGTATTGGGGGTAAAGTATTGATGCGGATAGAGAATTGGTTAGCAGACAGGAAGCAAAGAGTGGGAATAAACGGGACCTTTTCAGAATGGCAGGCAGTGACTAGTGGGGTACCGCAAGGCTCAGTGCTGGGACCCCAGTTGTTTACAATATATATTAATGACTTGGATGAGGGAATTAAATGCAGCATCTCCAAGTTTGCGGATGACATGAAGCTGGGCGGCAGTGTTAGCTGTGAGGAGGATGCTAAGAGGATGCAGGGTGACTTGGATAGGTTGGGTTAGTGGGCAAATTCATGGCAGATGCAATTTAATGTGGATAAATGTGAAGTTATCCACTTTGGTGGCAAAAATAGGAAAACAGATTATTATGTGAATGGTGGCCGATTAGGAAAAGGGGAGGTGCAACGAGACCTGGGTGTCATTATACACCAGTCATTGAAAGTGGGCATGCAGGTACAGCAGGCGGTGAAAAAGGCGAATGGTATGTTGGCATTTATAGCGAGAGGATTCGAGTACAGGAGCAGGGAGGTACTA
Organism: Mobula hypostoma; assembly: GCF_963921235.1. Lineage (NCBI taxonomy): Eukaryota > Metazoa > Chordata > Chondrichthyes > Myliobatiformes > Myliobatidae > Mobula > Mobula hypostoma. The sequence continues at coordinate 46,647,950 of NC_086108.1, read as the reverse complement.
CTGCAGTTGTACAAGGCCTTGGTGAGACCACACCTAGAGTATTGTGTGCAGTTTTGGTCCCCTAATCTGAGGAAGGACATCCTTGCCATAGAGGGAGTACAAAGAAGGTTCACCAGATTGATTCCTGGGATGGCAGGACTTTCATATGAAGAAAGACTGGATGAACTGGGCTTGTACTCGTTGGAATTTAGAAGATTGAGGGGGGATCTGATTGAAAAGTATAAAATCCGAAAGGGATTGGACAGGCTAGATGCAGGAAGATTGTTCCCGATGTTGGGGAAATCCAGAACGAGGGGTCACAGTCTGAGGATAAAGCGGAAGCCTTTTAGGACCGAGATTAGGAAAAACTTCTTCACACAGAGAGTGGTGAATCTGTGGAATTCTCTGCCACAGGAAACAGTTGAGGCCAGTTCATTGGCTATATTTAAGAGGGAGTTAGATATGGCCCTTGTGGCTACGGGGATCAGGGGGTATGGAGGGAAGGCTGGTGCAGGGTTCTGAGTTGGATGATCAGCCATGATCATAATAAATGGCGGTGCAGGCTCGAAGGGCCGAATGGCCTACTCCCGCACCTATTTTCTATGTTTCTATGTTTCTATGTTTATTCAGTATTATGAAGAGTAGTCAAGTCAATGATTTGTTAGTTTTATAAAAAATCATCTTTTACCAAAAGCAGTCTTTTTAGCTGTTGAATGAAGAAAGATGTAGATCATCCAAGGCTGGGGAGTTGCAGCATTTAAGAAAAAACATTTTGTATTGGACAAATTAATTCAAATTTGAATTGAATATTTACCTTAAGTTCTCTTCATGAAATGGACTAGAAGGGAAAGAACTAACACATTTTAATAAAGAAAGGGGCAAAAACAAAATCTAACTTAATAACGTCTTAGTTATTTTTAACTTGTGATTACTGTTTTCCCCACACTTCCCTCCTTTCTCACCTTCGTCTGGTGCTTCCATTTCTATCAGGGCAACGGGCCCCTCTTCACTCTCTTCAGAGCTCAGCACATTGTCCACGTCCACGATGGTGCAGCCTGTTACCTTGTCGTCAGCACCGCGGCAGCAATCTGACTGTGTTGTCCCATTTCTCGCTGTCTTGTTCCTTGAGTCTTTCCTTGCACTGGTTCTCACAAGGGTGGACTTGGACTTATTTCTGCTCCTGCTGCTTCGAATGCCCTTGATGTGAACGTCTTTCTCCCCAGTGGAAGATCCGACTTGTCTTTTTCCCGAATTCTTTGAAGAATGGGAGATAGCTTTGGAGATTTTCTCCATCTTGTTTGAAGAGCTGCTGGCAGAAACCTCACTCTTGAAAAAGTGTCCTTCTGATTTATACTCAGGGTCTCTGCAATTTTCATAGGCATCCCATCCCAGACTCTCCTTCCTGATGATGTCAAGAGTCATACTTGAATAATTAAATATTCAGTCAGGTGTTTTTCTAAGCATTTTATTGATATGAAGGGAGTAACTGCTTCTTCAGATTTAATTAGTTATTTTCTGAGACTGTGTCCCCCGCACTGTTGCATTGAAGCTGTAATGAATAACAAATGCAATCATAGACACTTGTACTGTGTTACTAGATTGAATGTGAGCATGAGAGGGGGGAGGTTTGGACTAATGTGCGATGAGCAGAGCCACTGGCCTTTCTTGATGCAATGTTGAACCTCAACTCCAACAAGACTGTAGTAGGACTGGAGTTAATCAGAATCAAAGTCAGGCTTATCATCACTGACATCAGTTGTGAAGTTTGTCATTATGTAGTAGCAGTGCAGTACAATCACAAACTGCTGTAAGTTATAATAATTAATAAATAAAAACAAACAAATGAATAAATAGCACAGAAGATTGAGAACGAGGTAGTGTCCATGGGTTCACGGAGCAGTCAGAAATCTGGTAGCAGAGGGGAAGAAGCTGTTCCTAAATTATTAAGTGTAGGTCTTCAGGCTCATGTTTCTCTCGCTGATGGTAATAACAAGAAGAGGGCAGGTCCCAGATAGTCAGGGTCTTTAGTGTTGGATTCCACCTTTTTGAGGCACTGTCTTTTGAAGATGCCTTCGATGGTAGTGGGGGGTGGTGGTTGGATGGGTCAGGCTTGTGCTTGCAATGGATCCGGCTAAGTCTACAACTCTCTGCAGTCTCTTTAAATCCTGTACATTACCCCCCCCCCCCCACCATCGAGGACATCTTCAAAAGGCAGTGCCTCAAAAAGATGGAATCCTACCAGTCGGTGATGCAGCCAATCAGAAGCTCTCCACCATGTGTGGTAATTTGCTAGAGCCCTCTCCTCTCAATGAGGACTGGTGCGTGTTCAGAGCTAATGGGAAACTGTTAAAGCTGTGACTGCATTCCAGTCCCATTAACCACAGGGAGTCTGGCTGTAGTGCACACACTCAGAGGTAGAGCTGCAAGCCATCGCCACCTTGTTCCCTGAGGCATCTAAGACAATGGCCTTATAATAAACACTTGCAGCATGAAGGACCTCTGCCAATCTGTCCCCACTGCTCTCCAAAAACATTTCATGGAAATCCCAGAAAAAAAACATTGACCTGTGTTTGTTTCAACAAGAAATACAAATATCCACTTCCCCTATCAGGACATCTGCCTCATGTCAAAACGTTAAATCAATGGTGAAATTCACCACTGTCATCACAGTTACGGTTAATAGGGGGGAAAAGGTGCACAGTCACACCCATGTGACTAATTAACCTTCCAACCTGTACTTTTTTGGAATGTGGGAGAGAAATGGAGCACCCGGAGGAAACCCACATGGTCATGGGGAGCACATACAAACTCCTTACAGATGACAGCGGGAATTGAACCCAGGTCACTGGCACTGCAATAGCATTGCTCTAACCGCTACGCTACCACACTGGCCCCTGTGTAAGCTTCTAGTGAACACAGCCTTTGAAGGTGGAAGTGGGAGGCACGCTGAACTCACAACCCCCACCCTCGCGCCCCCTTCTACAGCTATTGAACATTTTATGATTTTGGATGTCACTTTGTCACTATACTTCTAAATGATGAGTTTCTAGCCAAAAATGGCATTGACTTTTAAATCAAGATTAGTGGCTGTCATACTTTGAATTTTTCATACAGAAGTACATGTAATTTATTGTGGTTCTTTGCTGCGACAACTGAGTTAAAGAGAAGTTTCACGTCCCTGTGCTATGCACTATGCGCATGTTGAAGGGTTTCTCAGCATTTTACCTCAAAGAAGGAGATATTATTATTGGAAAGGCAGAGACTGTATTGATACAGGCATCTAGAGGTGAAGTTCAGAAGAAGAAGTGTGATAAAACTGAGGTGCTGAAAGTGATTATGTGATGTAGCACTGTAATATGCAGGGAAAATATTTCCTATGGAGGGTGAATCCAGAGCAAGCATGCACTATCCTAAATTTACAACTCGGCCATTTAGAAGTCAAATTATAAGGCCTTCTTTTTTGGAATATGAACAATAGGAATGTGCAATCTTTTTTACGAAAAAATGGATACTATGTTAATTGAAATTTTAACACTTGGAAGGTATACGATCAGTGGAGAAAGTTATAAAGGAATGAATCAATGGGTTGAGGCACAGTTCATGCACAGAGAAGAACAGGAGTGAATGCTTACCTTTAGCAGTTCACATCTATAACTTCTCTCCAAAGTTTTTTCCCATGTTTGTATTTGAGCCTTTACTACACCTAACTTATTTGTCCTGCTTTCTTGATACACCGTGATTCTGTTCTGAAATGTCCTTTTCCTAACCTTGCCATGCATTTCAATGGCTTTTTAAAACTCCCTGTCCAACCTGGAAGACTTTGCTGGATACCAGTGGCCTCTGTTTGTTTTGACGAAATATACAAATATTCAGCTGATCTGTAATAAACTGGGAGCAGCTATCTTGCAATGATAAATACAGCACACACAAAATAACAGGGTTGTTATCATGGGTGACTTTAACTTCCCTAATATTGATTGGCACCTAATTAGTTCCAATGGTTTAGACGGAGCAGAGTTTGTTAAGTGTGTCCAGGATGGATTCCTGTCACAGTATGTTGACGGGCTGACAAGGGGGAATGCCATACTAGATCTAGTATTAGGTAATGAACCGGGTCAGGTCACAGACCTCTCAGTGGGTGAGCATCTGGGGGACAGTTACCACCGCTCCCTGGCCTTTAGCATTATCATGGAAAAGGATAGATTCAGAGAGGACAGGAAAATTTTTAGTTGGGTAAGGGCAAATTATGAGGCTATAAGGCTAGAACTTGTGGGTGTAAATTGGGATGATGTCTTTGCTGGGAAATGTACTATGGAAGTGTGGTTGATGTTTAGGGATCTCTTGCGGGATGTTAGGGATAAATTTGTTCCGATGAGGAAGATAAAGAATGGTAGGGTGAAGGAACCACAGGTGACAAGTGAGGTGGAATATCTAGTTAGGCGGAAGAAGGCAGCATACATGAGGTTTAGGAAGCAAGGATCAGATGGGTCTATTGAGGAATATAGGGTAGCAAGAAAGGAACTTAAGAAGGGGCTGAGGAGAGTAAGAGGGGGCATGAGAAGGGTAAGGGATAAAGGAGAATCCCAAGGCATTCTTCAATTATGTGAAGAACAAAAGGATGACAGGAGTGAAGGTAGGACTGATTAGAGATAAAGCTGGGAAGATGTGCCTGGAGGCTGTGGAAGTGAGCAAGGTCCTCAATGAATACTTCTCTTCGGTATTCACCAATGAGAGGGAACTTGATGACAGTGAGGACAATATGAGTGAGGTTGATGTTATGGAGCATGTTGATATTAAGGGAGAGGAGGTGTTGGAGTTGTTAAAATACATTAGGATGGATAAGTCCCCGGGCTTGATGGAATACTCCGCAGGCTGCACCACGAGGCGAGGGAAGAGATTGCTGAGCCTTTGGCTAGGATCTTTATCTTCTCGTTGTCCACGGGAATGGTACTGGAGGATTGGAGGGAGGCGAATGTTGTCCCCTTGTTCAAAAAAGGTAATAGGGATAGCCCGGGTAATTATAGACCAGTAAGCCTTACGTCTGGGAAAGCTGTTGGAAAAGATTCTTAGAAGTAGGATCTCTGGGCATTTAGAGAATCATGGTCTGATCAGGGACAGTCAGCGTGGCTTTGTGAAGGGCAGATTGTGTCTAACAAGCCTGATAGAGTTCTTTGAGGGGGTGACCAGGCATATAGATGAGGGTAGTGTAGTGGATGTGATCTACATGGATTTTAGTAAGGCACTTGACAAGGTTCCACACAGTAGGCTTATTCAGAAAGTTAGAAGGCATGGGATCCAGGGAAGTTTGGCCAAGTGGATTCAGAATTGGCTTGCCTGCAGAAAGCAGAGGGTCGTAGTGGAGGGAGTACATTCGGATTGGAGGGTTGTGACTAGTGGTGTCCCACAAGGATCTGTTCTGGGACCTCTACTTTTCATGATTTTTATTAATGACCTGGATGTGGGGGTAGAAGGGTGGGTTGGCAAGTTTGCAGACGAAACAAAGGTTGGTGGTGTTGTGGATAGTGTGGAGGATTGTCGAAGATTGCAGAGAGACATTGATAGGATGCAGAAGTGGGCTGAGAAGTGGCAGATGGAGTTCACCCCGGAGAAGTGTGAGGTGGTACACCTTGGAAGGACAAACTCCAAGACAGAGTACAAAGTAAATGGCAGGATACTTGGTAGTGTGGAGGAGCAGAGGGATCTGGGGGTACATGTCCACAGATCCCTGAAAGTTGCCTCACAGGTAGATAGGGTAGTTAAGAAAGCTTATGGGGTGTTAGCTTTCATAAGTCGAGGGATAGAGTTTAAGAGTCGCGAGGTAATGATGCAGCTCTATAAGGCTCTGGTTAGGTCACACTTGGAGTACTGTGTCCAGTTCTGGTCACCTCACTATAGGAAGGATGTGGAAGCATTGGAAAGGGTACAGAGATTTACCAGGATGCTGCCTGGTTTAGAGAGCATGCATTATGATCAGAGATTAAGGAAGCTAGGGCTTTACTCTTTGGAGAGGAGGATGAGAGGAGACATGATAGAGCTATACAAGATATTAAGAGGAATAGATAGAGTGGACAGCCAGCACCTCTTCCCCAGGGCACCATTGCTCAATACAAGAGGACATGGCTTTAAGGTAAGGGGTGGGAAGTTCAAGGGGGATATTAGAGAAAGGTTATTTACTGAGAGAGTGGTTGGTGCATGGAATGCACTGCCTGAGTCACTGATGGAGGCAGATACACTAGTGAAATTTAAGGGACTACTAGACAGGTATATGGAGGAATTTAAGGTGGGAGGTTATATCTGAGGCAGGGTTTGAGGGTCGGCACAACATTGTGGGCCAAAGGGCCTGTACTGTGCTGTACTATTCTATGTTCTATGTTCTACATTAACTGTTTATACAATTGCAAACTTTCAAAAGCTAAACTTAATCATGAGATTGAATAAAAAGACTATCCTTCCATAATATCACCAACGACATATTTATAATGTAGGAAAAGATACCAAATCATAACACAGGAACGTAATCAGTTAAAACACTCATATCAAAGCAGAAAACCGATGACATGAAGATAGTTGTCCTCAATCACGAGTAACTGCATTAGAAGAAGGAAGGTATGGAGACAAATCCCTTCAGGCAGAGGTTGAAACTGAGAAAGCTCAGGATAGAGTTACCAATGAAATCACAACAGGAATAGTGATGCACAAGAATTTAGAGTTGGAGGGATTCAGGGTTGTTGGGGGACTGTAACTGCTCACGAACTATCCCCCTCAGTGAATACATGGCTCCTCCATAGAGAGTTAAGTGGAGCAAGTTCCCGGGAGTTCACCTCACAGATGACCTCACCTGGTCCCTTAATATCACCTCCCTGAACAAGAATTCGCAGCAGCGTCTCCACTTCCAAGGAAGGTTGAGGCATGTGAGGCCCCCCCCCCATCTTAACTGAGTTTTACAGGACCACCATTGAGAGCATCCTGACTAGTTGCATCTCCATCTGATATGGGAGCAGCAAAGCCTCAGACTGGAAGTTCCTACGAAGGACTGTGAGAATGGTTGTGAAGGTCATAGGTGTCACCCTACCATCCATCAGGGACATTTATCAGGAACACTATGTGTGTAGGATCCTTAGAGTTATTAAGGATCCCACCCATCCTTCCAGCACACTCTTTGGCTTTCTACCATCAGGCAGGAGACTCCGATGGATAAAAACAAGAATGGTCAGGAAGGGAAACAATTTCTTTCCTCAGGCCACGAGGCTTCTAAACTCCCTGCTACATCGCATTCCAAGTGTCACCGGTTAATCTGTTCTGTATCTTACAATATTTTATTTATGCAGTTTAGTTTCTTTATGTATAATCCAACTGTAGATTTTATCCTTACTTTCATAAGTTATTGTGTGTTATGTGTACCACAGTGCTTTACATCCTGGCTCAGAGAAACGCTACAACAGGAATTCTGCAGATGCTGGAAATTCAAGCAACACACATCAAAGTTGCTGGTGAACACAGCAGGCCAGGCAGCATCTCTAGGAAGAGGTACAGTCGACGTTTCAGGCCAAGACCCTTCATCAAGACTAACTGAAGGAAGAGTGAGTAAGAGATTTGAAGGTGGGAGGGGGAGAGGGAGATGCAAAATGATAGGAGAAGACAGGAGGGGGAGGGATGGAGCCAAGAGCTGGACAGGTGATTGGCCAAAGGGATACGAGAGGATCATGGGACAGGAGGCCCAGGGAGAAAGACAAGGCGGGGGGGGGGGGAACCAGAGGATGGGCAAGGGGTATAGTCAGAGGGACAGAAGGAGAAAAAGGAGAGTGAGAGAAAGAATGTGTGTATAAAAATAAATAACAGATGGGGTATGAGGGGGAGGTGGGACATTAGCGGAAGTTAGAGAAGTCGATGTTCATGCCATCAGGTTGGAGGCTACCCAGACGGAATATAAGGTGTTGTTCCTCCAACCTGAGTGTGGCTTCATCTTTACAGTAGAGGAGGCCGTGGATAGACATGTCAGAATGGGAATGGGATGTGGAATTAAAATGTGTGGCCACTGGGAGATCCTGCTTTCTCTCAGAGAAACGTTGTCTCGTTTGACGGTATGCATGTAAATAGTTAAATGACAATAAACTTAAACCTCACCATGAATGCTTTCATTGTGTTGTAATGTTGCACATAGTTTTCTTATAATTTAATCATTAACCTCCAGTGAACATCATCTCATTTTTGGCAACTGTAATCAAATCACATATAAAGCTCTAAGTATGTTACTCACATACAATCCTGGGAACACAGTAATCAAGTGGAAGAATTTATTGGTACTCAGCAAGGTTTTCTGTTCCAGTTATTTTATTACTGGACACAATAATGGTTGTTTGTGTTTCCTTTTGAAACTAAGATTTCTCTGTGAGCTGTCTCAATGATCTGACAAAGGCATTTTAGTTTCTGCATTTTACAGTTCGAGAAAGGATGTAGTTCGAATTTACTTCATCTTAATAGTTAAATGTGCCTTAATATTTAAATAATATAAAATGATATTTAAATAAGTCAAGAACCTGCTGAGCTTAGTCACTGTAATGTTTTGAAAAGGTTTTGTTTGGATATCATGACTTCTTTTTCACAGTTAATGTACTGGAAGTGGTGATATCTGTTCTACTTTCTTTTCGGCACATAGAAAAACAAGTGTGTGACTGCAGGAGTTTTGTGTGTAACATTCAATTATTTAAAGATTTATTTCACAATATGTTTGTCTGTTGATAGTTTTTAAATTTCCCCATCCATTATTCACGGAGTTTTCCAGATGAGCCTCCTAACCTAAAGCACTGGTGGAATGACGGAAGTCACACGTGACTATGGTCAGGCTGCTACTTTCCCCAGGTCCACTGTAGGTCGGCAGGTTCTTATCTTGCTACCTATTTCCATCATATTGAATTGTTAAGGAGAAAGTAATCTGAACTATACCCTTTCCTGAACTGAACAATGCAGAACCTAAAATGTCCTTGCCATATCTCCACGAGCCATATTTTACCAAATTTCCTGATGACACTGGTTACCGTTTCAGTCCATTGAGACAACTCACAGAGGAATCTCATTCCCCCAATCCCATTCCTTGTTCATATTCTCCCCACGTTCTCATCATCTCCCTGCAGGTTCTGTTATCATTTACATTCTACCAAACCCAGATAGTCTCACAACCCACATGTCGCAGGGAAATATCGCACCAGAAGTCAGGAGTGAACCCAAGTCACTGGATTTGTGCAGAAGCTGCTCTAGTAGCTGTGCCACTGGCTGTAAGAGCACCCATGAGATTTTGGTAGGGAATGAAGAACTGAACAGGAGAGTTATTGGTCAGGGTTCTCTTAAAATTCAGTTGTGGAAGAACTCAAAAGAGCAGTAAATGTTCCTCAGGCGGGAGGAGAAGATGGCAGCACGACGCAGCGCGTGCAGCTCTCCGGTGAAATGATATTGTATCTGTTAAATAGGGGCCGTGGACAATTCTGATTTGATGGAGACAGATGTGAAAGCACAGAGGAGCATCTGGAGAAATTTCTGAAATGTCGGTTCGCTGCCACTGTTACTGTGCGATCGAGAATCTTCCGGAGGGAAGGCCCCAAAATCCCCGGCTTTGCCTGCTGCTGGCGCCGAGGCTGAGGTCGAATCGTTCAGATAGAGATGGTACTCAGTGTCGGAGGGCTGATCAGAGGCTCGAAGTTTTCGGACGACTCAGAGTCGGACTGTGGTCAGGCTTGGCAGGGAGAGTTTTCTTCCTTCTCCTGTCTGCGTGAGATGTGGGACATTTGAGAGACTTTGAACTTTTTTACTGTGCCATGGCCTGTTCTTCATCATGTTATGGTATTGTTGCACTGTTGTAACTATATGTTATAATTATGTGGTTTTTGTTAGTTTTTCAGTCTTGGTCTGTCCTGTGTTTCTGTGATATCACACCGGAGGAATATTGTATCATTTCTTAATGCATGCATTACTAAATGACAATAAAGGAGGACAGCGTGTCCTCATAATCTAATCTAATCTAATTTGGTGATCAGAAGAACTTTCTATTTGCCAACAGGTCATTGGAATTAAAGAGTCCACTGAAATTACCTCCTCATAACTTGACTCCATTCCAGCTCCTGTTGTGCACTTCCTTCCCTTCTGACATTCGGGACACCTCACATGCCCTCCACCATCCTGACAACTTCCAGACTCCTCAACACCCTTTGCTTCACTGTCACTGTGGATGTCCAGTCTTTGTACACTTCCAACACCACCCCCCACCCCCGCCTCTTCCTGCAACAGAGATCCAACCAGTTCCTTCCACTGATGCTCTCATCCATGTGGCAGGACTTGATGTTACCCTGAGCATCTTCTTGTTTGACTCTTCTCACTCACTACTATTTAGTGGCATAGCCATGGTTACTCTTAAGGGACTAGTTATGCCTGCCTTTTCTTTGACAATATGGAAAAGGCTTGCTTCAATCTTTCTCTGATATAGTCCCCAACTTTGACAACCACATTGGCACTGTTTCCTGCACAATGCACAGGTTATCAATTTTATCACCTTCACTACAAATTCCATCCCATTGCTAAAAACATTTACACCATTTCTGACACTTCTCTCCCCTTTCAGATTCTCTCTAATTCCACCTCTGCAGACAAACTGTCCACTGTATTTATTATACTGTCATGAAAGTCCATACTGTCTGTGAAGTAAGCATTCCTGTTCACGGTCCGGTCCATCGCTCCTTATTCCAGGTTTTCCAGTTTTCCCTTGTCCTGTTGTGTGCCTTAATTGAGGCACATGATTCACATTTTGGGATGGCTACATTATCAGCTCCTTGGTTCAGTTTCAGTTGCTGGACTGTTTCCCTTCCTTCTATAGCCCTCATCTGCTACCTTTGCCTGAAGCCTCGCCTGCAACCTTCGCCTGAAGCATTGCCTGAAGCCTTTCTTGTGTTCACACCTCTGCTAGGTAGGTTTGGCTGCTTGCTGCTACCTTGAGTTGGGAACTGTCTCTGTGTCCACGCCTTCGCTAGGGAGGTCCGGCTATTTGCCACTACCTTGAGTTGGGAACCTCTCTATGTCCACGCCTTCACTAGGTAGGTCTGGCTGTTTGCCGCTACCTTGAGTGAAGATCTGTCTCTCAGTGTTCTGTGTATGAGTCCCGGCCCTACGTCCTGCTCCATAGGAGGGGTCCTAACTCTGTGTAGAGGCCCGGCCTCAAGTCCTGTTCCCAAGGAGGGGTCCCGCCTCTATGTTCCATGTTCCTGTTCTCTCACAACTAAGGCTCTGTATTCCATGTTCCTGTTCTCTCACGACCAAGGCTCTGCGTTCCTGTCCTCTCACGGCCAAGGCTCTGCATTCTCATCCTCCCTTGACCAAGGCTCTGCGTTCCTGTTCTCTCTTGACCAATGCTCTGCGTTCCTGTCCTCCCACGGCCAAGGCTGTGCGTTCCTGTCCCCCTCAACCAAGGTTCTGCGTTCCTGTTCTCCCTTGACTAATGCTCTGCATTCCTGTCCTCCTACGGCCAAGGCTGTGTGTTCCTGTTCTCCCTCAACCAAGGCTCTGCATTCCTGTCTCCCTCAACAAGTCAAGACTTCGTGTTCTCGTCCTGTCCATGTGCTTCATCCTGCCCAGGAGTACCTCACCCAGCCCAGTGCTGAGGTTCCCTCATCCTGTCCAGGAGTCTCATGTCCAGTCCTGTTGCCACTCCTCGTCCTGCAGCTACGTCTTGTCCTCGCCTAGATCTGGGGTCCAAGCTTGAGTCAAGACCCAGGTTCTGGGTCCTTGTCTGGTCTCTGGCTCAGAGTCCTTGTCCAGGTTCCTAGTTCCTCTTCCAGGTCCCGCTTTCCTAGTCTAGTCCTAGCCCAGGCCCTGTATCCTAGCCTTGTCCAGGACCTGTGTCTTGTCCAGCGTCATTTCTTCCTCACTTCCCTTGCTTGCTTGACACACCTAGTCCTCTTCCTAGTACTTCAGCGTCTGTGTCTTGCATTTGGATCCACCTCCCAATGCCCCATTATTATGACATATACACCCACCTGACTCCCTCTGCAATCTAGACGACATCCTTTCCTACCCTGTCTCTTGTAAGGACACCATCCCTTCCTCCCAGTTTCTCTATCTTCACTACATCAGATCTTCCTGGAAACATGACTTCTCTTCTACATGGTTGATGGAGCCCCCCTCTTGTATCTCCTCCATTTCCCGGACTTCTGCTCTCACTCCCTAACTGTCCCCCCTTCGAGGAGAATGTTTTTGTTCCTAGTTTCCATGCCCCTTTCCCCAAACTTCCAACCCCCCCCCCAATCACTCATTTTCATTCCCCTTCCCTTGCTGGGTCCACCCACCTATTGTCCCACATTTCATCCTTTGGCTCCCGTTCACCAGGTCTGGTCGGGGGATGGAAATCAGAGCACCAGATCAGGAAGTGGAGAGAGGAAGGTAAATGTAATGACCAATAAGGGACAGGCACAAGGTCAAAGGACAGAAGGGCTGAAGTGTGTTTATTTTAATACAAGGGGTATTAAGCGTAAATTCCATGGATAAATACACAGAGCTATGATGTTGTGGCCACTGTAGGTAATTGATTGAGAGAGGGGCAGGACTGACTGCTTAATGTTCCAGGCTTTTAGTGTTTTAGTACGGATACATAGCAGGGAAAACTGGAGGAGGAGTTGCATCACTAATCAAGATAAAAAAGATCATTTTCAATCCTAAACCAGTTAGAGAGAAAGTACAGATACGTAGTTCAATTCGAACATATTACATAGGAGAGTTTCATTACCATCATTTTGGCACTATTTCCGGGGACAGAGATCCTTGTTATGATGAATTGGTCTTTTTGCAATCCAAAATTGCTTTTGCATCTAATAATTTCATTGAACACGGTAGGGTAAAAAAAATCATAAAACAGTATTATGTAGGAGGCCCGCAGGATGAATGTAGTGTAACCCCCTGGTTAAATGAAATGAGGTAACATAACTTTGATAAACATAAATTTGATAAGGCTCCTCATGGTCGGCTAATCTGGAAGGTTAAGTCAGGCTAATTGGCCTTTTATTTCCTGTCTTTTGCCTCCCTCCTTTCTTAATGTGAGGAGTGACATTTGCATTTTTCCAGTCCTCCAGACCATTCCAGAATCTAGTGTTTCTTTAAAGATGACTACCAATAGCTCAACAGCTTCCTCTTCAGCTATGCTTTCTGAACCTTGCGTTGTAGTCCTGATGACTGATCTGCCTTCAATCGTTTCAGCTTAGTAATAGCAACTGCACATGCTCCTGCCCCCTGACGCTGTCAAATTTCTGGCATACTGCTGTTGTCTTTCACAATGAGAACTGATGGAAAATACTTAATGAGTTCGTCTGCCATATCTTTGTCCCCCATTACATCCTCTCCAGTCTCATTTTCCAGCAGTCATAAGAAAATAAGAAGAAGCAAGAGTAGACTATCTGGCCCGTCAAGTCTACCCCGCCATTGAATATGACCGTGGCTGATCTGGCCATGGACTCATCTCCACCTTCCTGCCTTTTCCCCATAACCTTTAATTCCCCTGCTGTGCAAAAATCTATCCAACCTTATTGTAAGTATATTTACTGAGGAGGCCTCCACTGCTTCATTGGGCAGAGAATTCCACAGATTCTTCACTCTCTGGGAAAGGCAGTTCCTCCTTATCTCTGTCCTAAATCATCCACTTTGGAAGGAAAAATGAAAGAGCAGATTATTATATAAATGATAATAAAATTGCAACATGCTGCTGTGTAGAGGGGCTTGGGAGTGCTTGTACATGAATCACAAAAAGTTGGTTTGCAGGTGCAGCAGTAACACCCATGTATCCCAACTCTCTGCTTTCTATTAGTTAACCAATCCTCTATCCATGCTAATACATCACCTCCAACTCTATGCATCCTTATCCTATGGATAAGTCTTTTATGCAGCACCTTCTTGAATGCCTTCTGGAAATCCAAGTAAATAATGTCCATCTGTTACCCTCTCTTTGCTGCGCTTGTTATATCCTCAAAGAACTCCAGAAAATTTGTCAAACAGGACCTGCCTTTGCTGAATCCAAGCTGTGTCTGCCTGATGGATCCATTTCTTTCCAGATGCCTCACTATTTTTTCTTTAATGATAGCTTCAAGCATTTTTCCAACTACAGTTGTAAAACTAACTGGCCTATAGTTACCTACCTTTTGCCCACACCCTTTTTTTGAACAGTGGCGCTACATTCACCATCTTCCAATCCACCGGGACCTGCCCAGAGTCCAGAGAATTTTGGTAAATTATCTCCAGAACCTCTACTATAACATCTGCCATTTCTTTCAGTACCCTGGGCTGCATTCCATCAGGACCCGGGGACTTGTCTATCTTCGGGCCCACAAGTTTACTCAGCACAATGCTTCAGCTGTGCTTCTACTCTCTCTTCTCTTTAACTCCTTAGGAGTAGAAAACATTGATGAGGCAAGCACAACAATAGCATTTAAAAGACATTTGGATAAGTGCACGGATGGGAAAGCCTTTGAAGGATATGGCCAAATGCAGGCAAAAGAGATTAGTTAAGGTAAGCACCTTTGTCCCAGAGCAGAACAGTTGGGTCAAAGGCCCTGTTTCTATTACATATTACTCTACTAGTCTAATTGTTGAAGGGGATTTAAGAAAATTGCATTTAATTTCAGGAATAACATTTAGTTATATATCAGCTTTGCTTTCAAGTCAAAAGTCAGCAGTTTCAAGCCCCAGAGGCGACCATGAAGTTCTGGCTGACATCCTCCAAGGGAGTGGATAAATGTTGTTGCTCTTTGGATCCAATGTTAATTTGAGAACTGGATGGACATAAAAAAAATTCCCCAGTCCAATTTGAACAACTTCGGGAGAGTTTCCACTTCGCGTCTTGGCTTATATTCATCCTTCAGCCAACACAGAGTATACTTGATTGTTTTGTCAATGCTTTTTATGGGTGTTTGCTGTGTACAAGTAGAACAGAGGCTAAAGTAAATTCGAAATATACATTTATGACTACAAAGCACAATGAGATCTCAAGAAACTATGAAAGCTACTTTGCTTTGTCGGTTCTGTCTAAAACTCAAAAATAGTGTACCAGAATTAATGATGCTAAGAAGAATAGTTCAAAGTTCAAAGTAAATTTATTATCAAAGTACATATACGTCACCGCATACAACCCTGAGATCATTTTCTTGTGGGCATACTCAATAAATCCGTATTCGGAAAATAGCCATCAGAGAATCAATGAAAGACAGCACGATGAAAGACAGTACCTTGGGCTGCATTCCATCAGGACCAGGGGACTTATCTATCTTTAGGCCCACAAGTTTGCTCAGCACTACCTCTTCAGGTGGTGGTTCAACCAGTGCGCAGAGGACAGCACACTGTGCAAATACAAAAAGAAAGAAATAATAATAAACAATAAGCACTAAGTATCGAGAACATGAGACACAGAATCCTTGAAAGTGAGTCCATAGGTTGTGGGAACATTTCAATACTCACAACACGCTGGAGGAATTCAGCAGGTCGGGCAGCATCCGTGGAAAAGATTGGTCGACGTTTCGGGCCGGAACCCTTCGTCAGGTTCCAGCCCGAAACGTCGACCGATCTTTTCTACGGATGCTGCCCGACCTGCTGAGTTCCTCCAGCGTGTTGTGAGTGTAGCTTTGACCCCAGCATCTGCAGAGTATTTTGTGTGTGGGAACATGTCAATGATTGTGGCAAGTGAAGTTGAGTGAAGTTATCCCCTTTGGTTCAAGAGTCTGATGGTTGAGGGGTAGTAACTATTCCTGAGCCTGGTGGTGAGAGTTCTGAGGCTCCTGTACCTTCTTCCTGATGGCTGCAGTGAGAAGAGGGCAACTCAACATCATAAAAGTTTGAAGAAATATATGGGGCAAGGATATGCTTGTCCCGTCTGCAACTGGTCCAGAATGCCACAGCCAGGCTCCTGACAGGTGCCCGGAAGAGGGACCATATCACTCCTATCCTGGCCTCCCTCCACTGGCTGCCAGTATGGTTCGGAATTAATTTTAAGATTCTCCTGTTTGTTTATAAAGCCCCAAATGGGCTGGCCCCTCCTATATTGTACACCTTCTAACCCCTTATTCTACTTCCAGGTCCCTCAGGTTGGCTGACTTGGGGCTCCTGGCTGTCCCGCGATCTAAACTTAAGCTCGGGGTGACCACGCTTTGCTATTGCAGCCCCTAGACTGTGGAACAGCACTCCCCTCCCTATCAGGTCTGCCCCCTCCATCAACTCTTTTAAGTGCAGGCTCAAAACTTACTTTTATTCACAAGCTTTTGTTCCTCCCGGGGGGAGGGGGTGAAGGTGGCGGCGTGGTGATGAATATCTGTTATCTGTCAGGGGACCGTGTACAATTCTGATTTGATGGAGACAGACATGAGAGTACGGAGGAACATCTGGAAAACTTCTGAAATGCCCGATACGCTGCCACTGCTACTGTGTGGTAACCGGAATCTCCGGAGCTGAAGGCCCCAAAATCTCAGCTTTGCGTGTTTCAGTGGCCGGGGAGAGGTCGAAACGAAGGCGCTCGGCAGAGGATGGCGCTCGGGAGGCTGTATCGGAGAGGCTGGTCGGGAGCTCGAAGTTTTAGAACATAGAACATAGAACATAGAACATAGAATAGTACAGCACAGTACAGGCCCTTCGGCCCACAATGTTCTGCCAACCCTCAAACCCTGCCTCCCATATAAGCCCCCACCTTAAATTCCTCCATATACCTGTCTAGTAGTCCCTGAAACTTCACTAGTGAATCTGCCTCCACCACTGACTCAGACAGTGCATTCCACACACCAACCACTCTCTGAGTTAAAAACCTTCCTCTAATATCCCCCTTGAACTTCCCACCCCTTATCTTAAAGCCATATCCTCTTGTATTGATCAGTGGTGCCCTGGGGAAGGGGCGCTGGCTATCCACTCTATCTATTCCTCTTATTATCTTGTACACCTCTATCATGTCTCCTCTCATCCTCCTTCTCTCCAAAGGGTAAAGCCCTAGCTGCCTTAATTTCTGATCATAATACATACTGCCTAAACCAGGCAGCATCCTGGTAAATCTCCTCTGTACCCTTTCCAATGCTTCCACATCCTTCCTATAGTGAGGCGACCAGAACTGGACACGATACTCCAGTTGTGGCCTAACCAGAGTTTTGTGGAGCTGCATCATTACATCGCAACTCTTAAACTCTATCCCTCGACTTATGAAAGCTAACACCCCATAAGCTTTCTTAACTACCCTATCCACCTGTGAGGCAACTTTCAAGGATCTGTGGACATGTACCCCGAGATCCCTCTGCTCCTCCACACTACCAAGTATCCTGCCATTTACTTTGTACTCTGCCTTGGAGTTTGTCCTTCCAAAGTGTACCACCTCACACTTCTCCGGGTTGAACTCCATCTGCCACTTCTCAGCCCACTTCTGCATCCTATCAATGTCTCTCTGCAATCTTTCACAATCCCCTACACTGTCTACAACACTACCAACCTTTGTGTCGTCTGCAAACTTGCCAACCCACCCTTCTACCCCCACATCCAGGTCGTTAATAAAAATCACGAAAAGTAGAGGTCCCAGAACAGATCCTTGTGGGAAACCACTAGTCACAATACTCCAATCTGAATGTACTCCCTCCACCATGACCCTCTACTTTCTGCAGGCAAGCCAATTCTGAATCCACCTGGCCAAACTTCCCTGGATCCCATGCCTTCTGACTTTCTGAGTAAGCCTACCATGTGGAACCTTGTCAAATGCCTTACTAAAATCCATATAGATCACATCCACTGCACTACCCTCATCTACATGCCTGGCTTCCTCCTCAAAGAACTCTATCAGGCTTGTTAGACACGATCTGCCCTTCACAAAGCCATGCTGACTCTCCCTGATCAGACCATGATTCTCTAAATGCCCAGAGATCCTATCTCTAAGAATCTTTTCCAACAGCTTTCCCACCACAGACGTAGGCTCACTGGTCTATAATTACCTGGATTATCCCTACTACCTTTTTTGAACAAGGGGACAACATTTGCCTCCCTCCAATCCTCCGGTACCATTCCCGTGGACAACAAGGACATAAATATCCTAGCCAGAGGCTCAGCAATCTCTTCCCTCGCCTCATGGAGCAGCCTGGGGAATATTCCTTCACGCCCCGGGGACTTATCCGTCCTAATGTATTTTAACAACTCCAACACCTCCTCTCCCTTAATATCAGCATGCTCCAGAACATCAACCTCACTTAAATTGTCCCCACTGTCATCAAGTTCCCTCTCATTCGTGAATACCGAAGAGAAGTATTCATTGAGGACCTCGCTCACTTCCACAGCCTCCAGACACATCTTCCCACCTTTATCTCTAATTGGTCCTACTTCACTCCTGTCATCCTTTTTTTCTTCACATAATTGAAGAATGCCTTGGGGTTTTCCTTTACCCTACTCGCCAAGGCCTTCTCATGCCCCCTTCTTGCTCTTCTCAGCCCCTTCTTAAGCTCCTTTCTCGCTTCCCTATATTCCTCAATAGACCCAGCTGATCCTTGCTTCCTAAACCTCATGTATGCTGCCTTCTTCCTCCTGACTAGATTTTCCATCTCACTTGTCACCCATGGTTCCTTCATCCTACCATTCTTTATCTTCCTCACCAGGACAAATTTATCCCTAACATCCTGCAAGAGATCTCTAAACATCGACCACATGTCCATAGTACATTTCCCTGCAAAAACATCATCCCAATTCACACCCACAAGTTCTAGCCTTATAGCCTCATAATTTGCCCTTCTCCAGTTAAAAATTTTCCTGTCCTCTCTGATTCTATCCTTTTCCATGATAATGTTAAAGGCCAGGGAGCGGTGGTCCCTGTCCCCCAGATGCTCACCCACTGAGAGATCTGCGACCTGACCCGGTTCATTACCTAGTACTAGATCTAGTATGGCATTCTCCCTGGTCGGCCTGTCCACATACTGTGACAGGAATCCGTCCTGGACACACTTAACAAACGCTGCCCCATCTAAACCCTTGGAACTAATCAGGTGCCAATCAATATTAGGGAAGTTAAAGTCACCCATGATAACAACTCTGTTATTTTTGCACCTTTCCAAAATCTGCCTCCTAATCTGCTCCTCTGTATCTCTGCTGCTACCAGGGGGTCTATAGAATACCCCCAGTAGAGTAACTGCTCCCTTCCTGTTCCTGACTTCCACCCATACTGACTCAAAAGAGGATCCTGCTACATTACCCACCCTTTCTGTAGCTGTAATAGTATCCCTGACCAGTAATGCCACCCCTCCTCCCCTTCTTCCACCCTCTTTATCCTTTATAAAGCACTGAAATCCAGGAATATTGAGAATCCATTCCTGCCCTGGTGCCAGCCAAGTCTCTGTAATGGCCACTACATCATAATTCCATGTATGTATCCAAGCTCTCAGTTCATCACCTTTGTTCCTGATGCTTCTTGCATTGAGGTACACACATTTCAGCCCTTCTTCCTTACTGTCTTTACACCCTTTATTCTGCTTCTCTTTCCTCAAAGCCTCTCTGTATGTTAGATCTGGCTTTACTTCATGCACTTCTTTCACTGCTCTATCGCTCTGGGTCCCATCCCCCTTGCAAATTAGTTTAAACCCTCCCGAACCATGCTAGCAAACCTACCTGCAAGGATATTGCTCCCCCTCGAGTTCAGGTGCAACCTATCCAATCTGTACAGGTCCCACCTTTCCCAGAAGAGATCCCAATGATCTAAAAACCTAAAACCCTGCTCCCTGCACCAACTCCTCAGCCATGCATTCAACTGCCATCTCCTCCAATTCTTACCATCACTGTCACGTAGCACTGGCAGCAATCCTGAGAACGCCACCCTTGAGGTCATGTTCTTCAGCCTTCTGCCTAATTCCTGAAACTCACACTTCAGGACCTCATCCCTCTTCCTGCCTATGTTGGGATATATGCACTTATGCATTTCTAAATGACAATAAAAGAGGACTGTGTTTTCTCATAATCTAATCTAAGTGTTTGAATCCTTCTAATGTGGCTGATTTTTGGCTTGTGCCAGGCCCTTGTGTCATTTTTTTTGTACCTATAAGCTGTTTGCCTTGTTGGTTATGTCTGTGTTTCTTGTATTTGTGATTTTGGCTATTTGCTCTGGCCTGTACAGTACTTTGGTCAACGTGGGTTGTTTTTAAATGTGCTATATAAATAAATTTGGCTTGACTTGAAGGAGGAATCGCAGTGTTGGTGACTGCCACTATTTGTCAGTTCAAAGTAGGGTAAACAACTGTTGGACAGAATCTGCAGTTAAATTTAACAAACAGAAGAGGAAAACAACACATCTTGAGGTGCCGCCCATGCTGATTTGCTAGATTAATCCAGAGTGCAGATCAGATATGCAAACCACTAAAGTCATCAAAATAAGCTACAGAATTGTCAAAACAACCATCTCCTGCTTGAACACCTTCTGCAAAGGCAGGCAAGAAAACAGCCATGTGCTTTTTGCCATATCTTCCAGCCCTGTGAATTTCAGTTGTGATTTCATTTGCTTGTTTCAGGATGCCAGAAAGTTTGGCACTTGCAGTTAAATAGCAAGGGTGCTGTTAGTTATGCAAATACTGTGAAAGTGAGTGATACAATACACACTACTCCCAAGGGAATTGTCACATTCTGCAACTAAACCCAGTCTTTGGAGGGTTGCCCATAGATTAGTAATTTGTCTTCTTAATTGATTAGATTCATGGAACTATAGCTGTCAGAAGTTGAGAAGAAAATTTTCTATTTACTAAACTATGACTTTGCAACAGGATTGATTCACAAGTGACCTATGTGAAATACCCCGATTTTAGCATCAATGAGTGTGCATTCAAAATTGTTCAGGTTTGAGGAAGACTTCAGAATCTCCTTATTCAAGTGATCTGAAGGAATTTAACTCGTGAAATTGTTAACCACCTCAACAAGGACTGCAGGAATTTGAATTACTGTCTAGGTGTGAATATGCAAGTGACTGTTGGGTATATGCAGTGCCATCAAATGGCAGAAACAGCAAGTTTAGTGAAATTCTAACCCAACACTGGTGCAAATGCTGGAATACCGTCAAGGTCACTGGAGATTAGAGGTAGCATCTTCTTCTGAATCAGTAACTTCTTTATCTTTACATTAGACTGATTGCCTATGTTTCTGTTCCCGGTGATGTCCCCGATAGCCTCAGTCTTCTCCCGATAGCCTCCCTATCATTGATCATCTCCCCAACCCTCCAACCAGTCTTCGCCCTGACCACTCCTGATCATCTCCCTCCTGAGCAGCAGCAACAGGAGTTTATGAAGGAAGTGCCTTTGTGCACATTAGCTTGTGTGAGATCTATACAACTGCATAGGTCATTCAGCGTGCCCTCAGTTCAGTGGAATATCATAGCTTAGGGACCTTGTACAAAAACTTTGCCCATGCAGGGCAATTTTAGATTCTGTTTTTTTAGGCATAGTACAATTTCTAGACCTTAGGAACCTACTAGATTGCAATAATGTGAGTTATTTCATGGTCTGGCCCAAAACTGACTCCCAACTCATTTCAATGTGCCTGGTAGTTAAATGCCATTCTGCAAGTTTCTCTTTTTAAAGGTGAATAGGATTGCATGGAATGATGGTAATTTATGAAAGACGAGACTGGGATACAGGGCCTGGACAAGACTAGGATACAGGGCCTGGGCTAGGACTTGACTAGGAAAACAGAACCAGGACAAGGATCTAGGAACTAGGAGCCTGGGCTAGTGACACAGAACTCTGGAACCTGGCGAGGACAAGACGTGGCTACAGGATGAGGAGTGGCAACAGGACTGGATGTGAGACTCTGGGACAGGATGAGGGAACCCCAGCACTGTGCTGGGTGATGTACTCCTGGGCTGGGCGAGGCACATGGACAGGACAAGAACACGAAGCCTTGACTTGGTTGAGGGAGAATAGGAACATGGAACGCAGAGCTGGGACCTCTCTTTGGGAGCAGGACTTGGGGCCGGGGCTCTACACAGAGTTAGGACCCCTCCTAGGGAACAGGACGTAGGGCCAGGACTCATACACAGAACAATGAGAGACAGATCTCCATTCAAGGTAGCAGTAAACAGCCGGACCTACTCAGCAGAGGCGAGGGCACAAAGAGATGGTTCCAAACAACAAAAGACAGTTCCTTATCTAGACACAGCAAGGCCCCAGTCTTGCCCTGGCGCTTGAACCTGATGGCATTACAGGCGAAGGTAGCAGGCAAGTCTTCAGAAGGAAGGGGAAGGAGAGGGAACAGTCCAGCAAATGAAGCTGAACCCAGGAGCTATTTATGTAGCCAGCCCAAAATGAGAATCATGTGCCTCAATTAGAGCACCCAACAGAACAAGGGAAAACCTGGAATAAGGAACGATGGACCGGGCCGTGAAACAGAATGCAGACTTCACGGACCAGACCATGACAGCAGGTTTCAGTTCAATATCTTTGAAATACCATTTAAAGTCATTTTGTGGAATGACTGAAACATCCGAGCCAGTGTCCAATTCTACTTTAACCAATTTACCATGCACTTGTGGTGTAAGCCATATTACTTGTCTATTGTTACAAACCCCATTTCCAGAAAAGTTGGGATATTTTCCAAAATGTAATAAAAACAAAAATCTGTGATATGTTAATTCACGTGAACCTTGTTTAACTGACAAAAGTACAAAGAAAAGATTTTCAATAGTTTTACTGACCAACTTATTTGTATTTTGTAAACATACACAAACTTAGAATTTGATGGCTGCAACACACTCAACAAAAGTTGGGACAGAGGCATGTTTACCATTGTGTTACATCACCTTTCCTTTTATTAACACTTTTTATTCGTTTTGGAACTGAGGATACCAATTGTAGTAGATTTGCAATTGGAAATTTTGTCCATTCTTGCTTGATATAAGACTTCAGCTGCTCAACAGTCCGTGGTCTCCATTGTCTGATTCTCCTCTTCATGATGCGCCATACATTTTCAATAGGAGATAGATCCGGACTGGCAGCAGGCCAGTCAAGCACACGTACTCTGTGTCTACAAAGCCACGCTGTTGTAGCCTGTGCAGAATGTGGTCTGGCATTGTCCTGCTGAAATAAGCATGGACGTCCCGGGAAGAGACGTCGCCTTGATAGCAACATATGTCTCTCTAAAATCCTAATATACGCCTCAGAGTCAATGGTACCTTCACATACATGCAACTCACCCATGCCGTGGGCACTGATGCACCCCCATACCATCACAGATGCTGGCTTTTGCACCTTTCGCTGATAACAATCTGGATGGTCATTTTCATCTTTGGCACGGAGAACTCGACACCCGTTTTTTTCCGAAAACTAGCTGAAATGTGGACTCATCTGACCACAGCACACGGTTCCACAGTCTTTCTGTCCATCTGAGATGAGCTCAGGCCCAGAGAACTCGCCGGCGTTTCTGCATAGAGTTGATGTATGGCTTCCTCCTTGCGTAATACAGTTTCAAGTTGCATTTCTGGATGCAGCGACGGACTGTGTTGAGTGACAATGGTTTTCCGAAGTACTCCCGAGTCCAGGTGGCTATAATTGTCACAGTAGCATGACGGTTTCTTAGGCAGTGCCGCCTGAGGGCTCGAAGATCACGCACATTCAACAGTGGTTTCTGACCTTGCCCTTTGCGCACTGAGATGTCTCTGAATTCTCCGAATCTTTTCACAATATTATGTACTGTAGATGTTGAAAGACCTAAATTCTCTGCAATCTTGCGTTGAGAAATGTTCCTTTTGAACTGACTAACAATTCTCTCACAAATTTTGGCACAAAGGGGTCTGTCCCAACTTTTGTTGAGTGTATTGCAGCCATCAAATTCTAAATTTGTGTATATTTACAAAATACAATTAAGTTGGTCAGTAAAACTATTGAAAATCTTTTCTTTGTACTTTTGTCAGTTAAGTAAAGGTTCACGTGAATTAACACATCACAGATTTTTGCTTTTATTGCATTTTGGAAAATATCCCAACTTTTCTGGAAATGGGGTTTGTAGTTTTCACAATGCAAATCCAAGGCCAGTCCTGTGTCACTCTCATCAATAACAGATTTTTCATTATTAGCATACAGATAAGTGCTCTTTTTGAAACTGGAACTGGACTTTTTAGCTTTTTCTCTTCCCTGTGGAAATCATTTATTTGTATCTTCCTGGCAAGCTCTTTTTATGTGTCTTACTATGTTGCATTTTCTTCAATTTTTGCCTTTGAATCTGCATTGGTCTGGAGTATGTGAGCCTCTGACACAACAGTAACATGATTTGTTCAGGTTGGCAGGTTTCTGTTTAGATGTTACAAATTTGTTCACACTCACTTTCATTTCTGACTGCAACTCTGGCTACCATTGTCATGGTCTGGTCCGTGAAGTCTGCATTCCGGTTCACGGTCTAGTCCATCGACCCTTGCTCCAGGTTTTCCTGTCTACCCTGTTTCTGTTCCTGTTCCTGTTGAGCACTAATTGAGGCAGCTGATTCTCATTGGGGTTGGCTGCATAAATACCTCCAGGCTGTGGCTGCTGGATTGTTCTTGTTCTTGTATCCCTTCCCCGCCTTCTGTTTCCTCGCCTGAAGCCCTACCTTGTCTTGCTGGTAATGCTTGCCTCACTTCGCCTGTAGTCTTGTCTTGGAGCCACCCTGTACCTAGCTCCGTTCCTGTCTCTTGCCTCTGTCGGGTAAGCCAGGCCGTCTTGCCGTTACCTACGGTTCGTTCTGTCCCTTCCTGTCCCTTGCCTCTGTCGAGTAAACCAGGCCGTATTGCTGTTACCTTGCAGTTGGTTTTGTCCCTTCCTGTCCCTTGCCTCTGTCGGGTGCAGATCCGCACCCTGCCCAGGAGTACCACGCCCTGCCCAGGAGGATCTTCAAGATCCCAAGCCAATCTTCAAGATCCCAAGCCAAGCTTCAAGACCCCAAGCCTCAAGCCTGTAGTCTCAAGCCTCGCCTCAAGCCTCTGGTCTCAAGCCTCACCTCAAGTCTCTGGTCTCCAGCCTCGTCCTGCCTGCCAGCCAAGTCACGTTCTTGCCTAGTTTTGGGGTCTGAGCCAGAGGCAAGACCCAGGTTCTGGGTCCTTGTCCAGTCTCTGGCTCAGAGTCCAAGCCCGGGCTCCTAGCTCTCTTGTCCAGCCCTGTTCCGTATTCCCTGTTTTCATATCCATGTCCTAGCCCTCACCCTGTATCCTAGTCCTGTCCCTAGTACTTCAGTGTCTGTGTCTTGCACTTGGGTCCATTCCCAGCCATCTCCTTATGACAACTGTTTCCATTGATACAGTGATTTCAACTGCTCATTTCAATGTGAGTTGGAGCCATATTTGAATGATTTTTGCAAGGTTACAGAAACCAAGCAATCTCTTAGTACCTCATTAAGTCCATCATTGAACTAACAATGTTTGGACAATTTCTTCAATTCAGTCATATAAATTTCTTATTATTATTGCCCAACACTCTCTGTTCTTGAACCAGTAAATTTTGTCCATTTTCTGCCTTTGACTTTTAACTCAGCCATCTCCTTCCCCTTCTAAAGGAAAAAATGTGCTCCGTTTCAACAGGTAGGTATCCATCTTGCGTTCACTTTTAAACTTCCTTGTTGCCACTGTTATGTTTTTGTACTACAGAAATTAATTGAAAGAAAAGTATGGGAGCCGGGAAACATATGTACTTAGTTTCTTATAGTGAGGTGCTGACATATGATGTGGTGTCATCTGATGGTGCTTACATATAATCCATCATGAACTATGTAAGTAAACAAAGAATGCTTTATCAATCAAGTAATTCATATCATTATCAGCAAGAAGCAATTTAGGCTGTAAACATCTGCTCAAATTCTCTGCAATGGATTCTGCTCCATCGAATCTGAGTCTTAATTAACTGAATATCCTTAATCCACAATTGTGACAGAGTTTCTGTTCACTGGCTTCTCAGACATCTTCGTCTTCAATTTACACAGAGGTGTGAATCATTGATATTAGCTTCCTCAGAGAGCTGTGAAGGCAGAAATATTAAGTATATTCAGAATCAAAATAGCTATTTTGACTTTATTCAGATTTCCTGGAACTAGACAGGATAATGAAAACAAGGGCAGGATCAGACTGCCATGAGCTTATTCAATGGTGAGGCAGACATGAAAGGACGCACTTCCTATTATTTCCTCAGTCTCTCAGTCCCCGTCGCATCTCCTCCCAGGGTGAGGCTTATCATTGCAGAACTAACGAGATATCCTCCTTCTTCAAAGAAAGGGGCTTTCTTTCCTCCACCGTCAACACTGCCCTCACATGCATCTCTTCCATTTTGTGCACGTCAGTCCTCACCCCATCAGGGATAGGGTTCCTCGTCCTCACCTACCATCCCACCAGCTTTCATGTCCACACATAATTTATTGCAACTTCTACCATCTCCAACGGGATCCCACCACCAAGCACATCTTTCCCTCCCTCCCCCCAGTTTCCACAGGGATCGCTCCCTGTAGGACTCCCTTGTCCTTTCATCCTTCCCCACTGATCTCCCTCCTGGTACTTACTCTTGCAAGCAGAACAAGTTTTACATCTGCCCCTATACCTCTTCCCTCACTACCATTCAGGGCCCCAAACAGCCCTTCCAACTGAGGTGACACTTTACCTCTGAGTCTGTTGGGATCATCTACTGTATCCGGTGCTCCTAGTGAGGTGTCCTGTATATTTGTGAGACCTGACATAGACTAGGAGACTGCTTCGTCGAGCACCTGTGCTCTGTCCGCCAGAAAAAGCAGGATCTCCCAGTGGCCCACCCATTTCAATTCTACCTCCCATTCCTATTTTGACATGTCAGTCTATGGTCTCCTCTGCTGCTGCAATGAAACCACTCTCTAGCTGGAGGAGCAACACCTTATATTCCATTTGGGTAGCCTCCAAACTGATGGCAAGAACGTCAATTTCTCAAACTTCCAGTAATTGTCTCCCTTTCATCATTCCCCCATTCCCCATTTCCTTCCCTCACCTCATCTGCCTTTCACATCCATCTGGTGCTCCTCGCTCTTCCCTTTCTTCCATGGTTTTCTACTCTCTCCAGCAGATTCCCCCTTCTCCAGCCCTTTATCTTGTTCACCAACTTCCCAGCTCTTTACTTCACCCCTTCCCCCACTCCTGGTTTCATCTATTATGTACCACCTTGTGCTTCTTCTTCCACTCCCCCCACCTTATTGCTCTGATCTCATCTTTTATTTCCATTCCCAATGAAGGGTCTCAGCCTGATATGTCAACTGTTTACTCTTTTCCATGGATACTGCCTGGTCTGCTGAGTTCCGGAATTGTGTGCATGTTGCTTGAATTTCCAGCATCTGCAGATTTTCTTGTGATTTTCCTATTATTACTTGCATTTCTTTTGCTTATACAGACTTTGAAAGAAACCAAGAAGTAAATGTAAAATGCATATTGATCATGCACTTTACAATCTTGTGCACTCATAAATAAGCTCAACAATTTCTGACCATAACAACTGTCCCAAGGTTTTGGACAATGGGAGCTGGTGAAAGGTTATACTCTTTTACATCTCCACCAGATATATTTTGTGTTTCTTTATCACATAGCCATCCGGTTTGTCTCATGGCGCTGGTCCTTCCCACATTGAACCGCTCCATAAATAATGCATCCCAAACATTTTCCCATTCTGACAGAAGGGCAGTGATCTCAGGCACTAACTCTATTTCTCTCTCCAGAGAAACTGCCTGGCTTGCTGAGCATTTTCAACATTTTCCTGTTTTGTTCTCAGAATGCATGTTGTTTAGACAGCAAGACTGTGAGGGTGGAGTCCTCTGGGCGGAAGGAGTGGCATGCATCAATAAGGTCTCATCCCTCGGGCTCCTGAGATACTGGGAACATTGGGATAGTTTAAATATGAATTTCAAGACATAGAAGTTTAAATGCAACTAAAATAATTGACACTTTCCATTTGAACTAAAAGATTGATCTTAGTTCTATATGCTATTTGGATGGGTACAGCGATGATTCTGGTCAAGCAGAAATCAAGCTGTTGGCAAAAGCTACAGGAATTAAACTAAGTTAAGAAGCACAGTTGTCATTATGTTAAGAAGCTCTTACCTGTGTCTAAAATTCCTGCAACTAAAGCCAATGAATGAAGCAGGCAAGTATCGTGGGAAGACTACCAACCATTACTAGCTCTCTGCCTGATAGGGAAGGTTAACGTCTCCCTAACGTGGTGCAATTTTACAGTGCTTTTACATCAAATATTTCCCACAGGTTATCCCATCAATGCCCCCATCTGAGCATTGCTGTATAACCTCACGTTTCAAGAAGCTTGTGCCTGTTCTACACCTACCATTATTCTAGCTACAGATCCCTTCTCCAGGCCAAATACTGTACATGTTGTGCTTTGTTAGTATCACTCTCTTGTAACTCACAAGTTAAGCTGAGAAGATCTCACTACATTTACTTTTTTACCTGCACCTGGCCAGTTTGGCTATCTGAGGGGAATAAAGCTTATGAACAGGGTCATGGTGAAGGGAGTGGCTGGTTAATATGAGCTTGCAGGAGTGGTGCAAGTTAGCAGAACAGCCTGTAAATCAAAAGCACAGTGGAATAATGGGCAAGTAGAGAAGGATGCATTAGGCTGGAGATTATTATTGCCATGTGGCTGGGTGAGCTGCCTGCCCTGGTTGAAGTACGAGCAGTGAATGTTAACTTTTGAGTGTTTGCAGCAATGTTAAATGTGTAAGATCTGATGGCATGTGTCAGGAATCAGGCACAAGTCTTGACTGGGGACCAAGTGATGGCAATGTGGTATATTGTGTGGGTATGGTGTGAATATTGTGGAGGGCAGGATATAGCATTTGAAAGTGAGGTCAAGCGAGGTCAGAGCTTCCTGTTAAACAGCATTCAGATCCTTACAGTTCAATGCCTAACCTTGATCGTTGCAGTCGTCTCCTCCTAGCCCAGTGGGCCCTTTCACCCTCTGCAAATATAAAACATCTTCCTTTCTCTCCGCCATGTATACCAGAGTAACAAAGTTAAGCCAGAATTCTACTACAAGTGACAGTCATTTTTCCAATGACCTGTATGATTTGCTACAGTCATATTTTATCTTCCTTCTGAAATTCAGGCTGGCCTTAAACAGCACAGGTCACCTTGCACTGGTTTTGGCTGCTGTTCAGATCAGACGCCACCCCCACCCCTCCAAGATGACATGGCACATAAGGGCATCTGCCAGCGTTGGCTGGAATTATTGATTTTAATTTTGCTGATGGATATCAAACATACAAGACTATGTTCACAAGCAGTAGTCAGCCGCATACGTTTCACTGCTCACTTGTTGTTTTCTTGCTTTCCCACTTCTGAGGAAGACTTCCGGGTCTGAAATGTAAATTGTTTCTTCTTCCATAGTTTCTTTTTCTACAGTGCTTCTGGCATTAAATGCTATTATTTCAATGCACCTTGATATCTTGCTGTTGCCATTCTCTCCAGACTGGACCCTTCCGGCTGGGAATTTCCAGCTTTCCCAAATATTATTCCAGATAATTATTACATTATTCCTATCTGTCTGACAACACCCCTTCCACTTTCTATGGAAGGACATGGACAACCGATATTTCAGGTCAAGACTCTTTCCTGGTACAAGATGAAAGGTTTTGACCCGAAATGTCCATGTCCAGATGAAAGGTCTCAGCCCAAGATATTGACTGTCCATTTTCCTCATCAGACGCTGCTTGATTTGCTGAGGTCCTCCAGAATTTTCTTTGTTCCTCCAGATTACAGCATCTGCAGTCTTTTATTTTTCCCTCTCATTTTGTGTTCTTACTTCTCAGATACGAATGATAAAATAGCAGAGAAAGGACAGAGCCTTGTGCTGCAAATTACATTGTGACTGCCTGCAAGTATTTGAAGCATGCACCGTGAAAACACTGTAAGAATGAAAGCCTTGTTTAATTACAAAAAAGGCAATCATAACATAGAATCATAAAAACATACAATGCAGGTAGATCTTTTTCAGCCCACCTAACTGTACCAACCATGATGCTTATCTATGCTAATCCCATTTGAACATTAAATTTGCACCTGCCTCCACCATCTCCTCTAGCAGCTTCTTCTAAATATTTGCCAGCAGTATGTAAAATTTACCATTCAGTCTTCCATTAAATTTCTCTCCTCTCACCTTAAGCCATGCCTTCTTGTTCTAACTCCAATGCCCTGGGGAAAAAAGACTCCAACCATCTATCTATCCCATCAATGCCCCCTATTTTATAAACCCCTATTAAATCACCTCTTGGCCTCCTACATTCAAGTGAGAATAAGCCCAGATTGTCTATTCTTAGAACTGCAGCCCTCCTTATCAGGCAAAATACAAGTGAATCACTTCCGCACTCTGTATTGACACCATGTCCCTCCAAGGAGTATGTAGACTAGACTACAAACAGTACTCCAAGTGAGGTCTAACCAATGTTTTGTACAACTTTCAGAAGAAAATATGCACCTTTTTTTTCAATTGTTCATTCTGAGTCAGAGAATGCAGAATGCAGTCCGCCGAGTCTACAGCGACCAATAGTCAGACTACAAGAAGAATATGAAAACCATAGAAAGGGTGCAGAGGAGATTTACAAGGATATTGCCTAGATTTTGGAGCATGACTTATGAGAATAGGTTGAGTGAACTCGGCCTTTTCTCCTTGGAGTGACAGAGGATGAGAGGTGACTTGATAGAGGCGTATAAGATAATGAGAGGCATTGATCATGTGGATAGTCAGAGGCTTTTCCCCAGGGCTGAAATGGCTAGCACGAGAGGGCATAGTTTTAAGGTGCTTGGAAGTAGGTACAGAGGAGATGTCAGCGGTAAGTTTTTTATGCAGAGAGTGGTGAGTGTGTGGAATGGGCTGCCAGTTGTGGTGGTGGAGGCGGAAACGATAGGGTCTTTTAAGAGACTCCTGGATGGATACATGGAGCTTAGAAAAATAGAGGGCTATGGGTAAAGCCTAGGTAGTTCTAAGGTAGGGACATGTTCGGCACAGCTTTTTGGGCCAAAGGGCCTGTATTGTGCTGTAGATTTTCTATGTTTTCCATGCTTTACACTATTAAGCCTATATTTTAGTCTATCCACATTCTCTTCAACCCTCCCCATATTCTGCAACTCATTTAACACTTGGGATAGTTTAGAGTGGCCAATTACAACTACCAAACTGCATGATTACATGGAGAGCATGCAAGCTCCACATAGGCACTCTCTGAGGTTAGGACTGAACTGCTATGAGGGAGGAACTCTATTAGCTTATATCACTGCCCCCTTTAGAAGGTGATATATTCAAAATATTCTGGAATATTCAAAGCAGAACGGAGAATGCCACTAATACTCACATGGATTTAGATACCTTTGAAAAAGTTAGGAATCAAGTGCACATTTCTGCAGTTATGTTTTACAGTTTGGTTTTGTTTCCCTAGGCTTTTGCTTTTTTTCTCTTGAGACAGGTTGTTTCATTTTAATCCAGTTGGTTACCAGTTCACTAACTTCAAGTAATTATGAACTTTTATCTTCCTGGCGATCTCTTGCAATATAATGCTTTGAATACTAATAATGCCTTGAAAGACAATACTTCTGCTCTTTCAATACTTTGATAACATTTAGGTCTTCTTCTTAGGCAGAGCCTCAGGATCGAGGACGATCTGCTACTCCTCTAGATTTATGGTTTTTGATGTGACCGATGAGACAAGCCAAGGATCAGCAGACACTTTGATCAACTGGGCAGTTAGAACCAACAAGCACACGGGATTCTGCAACCGCTGGAAATCTTGAACGACACACACAAGATGCTGATGGAACTTAGCAAGTCAGGTAGCATCTATGCAGGGAAGTGAAAAGTCAAAGTTTCGAGCTGAGACCCTTCATCAGGGCTGTTTATTTTTCTCCATGGATACTGCCTGACTTGCTGAGTTCCACCAGCATTTTGTGTGTGTTGCTCAGTAGGTACAAGCAGCTTGTGAAGTGGTGTGCTTCTCCTGTCACTTACGCAAGGCTTCTGCGTACTCACAATACATGGACTCAAGTTTCCCAATATCATGCTGAATGCCCCTTCTCCACTTGGTCATGGATCTGGAGGTTCTCAGGTGTCAGTGGGAATGTTGTATGTCTATAAGAAGACTTTGAACACATTCTTGAATTTGTTTCTTGATCTGCTTGGTGAAACAGTGCCAGCCTATCCTGTCTCATACTTTAAACTGCTCAGTCTTAGCAGCATCCTCATCAATCTTTTCTACGCTTTTCCAGATTAATGACATCCCTCCTATATCCAAGTGAGCAGAAAAGCACACAATAATCCAAAAGCAGTCTACACCAACAATTATTTTACAGCTGTAACGTGACGTCCTAGTCCTTGTGCTCAGTGCTGCGACCAAAGAAGGCAAGCATGCTGAATGCTTTCTTCACTGCCCTATCGACCCATGTCCCCAGTTTCAGAGAATGATGTACCTGTAGCCCTGGATCTCTCTGTTCCAAAGTATGTTCAGGGACCCACTAATTTACTATGCTGATCTAACATCTCAAAATCCAACAGTTTGCATCTGTCAGATTTAAATTCCTGTATCAAAACTTCTCTTTGAGTTTCCTGTCAACCTTATGAAAAAGACACATTTGTGGTGTGCAATTCCATAGAAGTATCAAAGTGTTTCCTTCTTAATGTTCTTAAGGCAAATTCAGCACTTCCCTTGGGTCCCTTCCAATGAAGAAGCTTATTGTCAAAACATGATCATGTTGCTCTTCTTCGGTAGTACCTGACTTCTGTAGAATCTGACTGCTGCAGGTTCTGAGGGGTTAGGAGAAGCTGGAAATATGTGGCATTCCCCCTGGACCTGAGCACAATGCGTAGACTAGAAGCTGGAAACGTGCAGCTTTTCTTTCCTTTGTGGCTGACAGCAAAGAGAAGTAAGAATGTAAGCTCTTAGTAATCAGTAATCACATGGCCGGCAGCCAGATCTCGGTACCGCTGTTACACAACCCCTGACCTGCAGTGTAGTTTGGCTTTCCTTCAATTCACTCCAAAAGAGAAGGAATTTTTATGATGGATCTCCTCTGGGCCCTCCTGGACAAAAATAAACTTGTTCCAGGAAAAGCCAAACTTCAAGGAGGATTGAAGACAGTAGGTGTCGTGGAACTTCTGACTGAGATCACCAGAGCAACTTCAAGTTTTGTTTTAAGAATTTATTAACATGATATCATGGAGAGTCTGCAGCAGTCTCCACTGACACCAGCGCTCTGATATTTTGGTTATACCTGGCTCATATTTATATAACAAGACAAACAACATCATGTGACTTTGTCTGACATCCCACAGTCAGTGCATGATCAATCTTTTACAAGAGTTTAATAATTCTTTTTGTTCCCTGTTAGTAGGACTCACGATTTACCGCAGACGCATCCTCTCCCTGGTTCCAGGGATTTAATATCCTGTTTATTTGAGTTCCTGGTGCTGCACTTATCATTCAGGGTTATTCTCGATTTGCATCAGCAGTCTTTAAGTCCAACTGCTCCTGAGTGGTCAAGTATCCCATCATGCACTAGTTTTAACCATTTCTATCACAGAAGGGTAGCAAAGATGCCCTGTAACACACAAAACGTGAGAGGAACTCAACAGATCAGACAGTATCTATAGAAAAGAGTAAACAGTTGACGGTTTGGCACAAGACCCTTCTTCAGGACTCTGAAGGAAGGGGGAAGATGCCAGAATAAAAATGGAGAGGGTGGTGGGGAAAGAGGCTAGCAGGAATGTAACAGGTGAAGCCAGGGGGGTGGGAAAGGTTAAGGGCTGAAGAGGAAAGAACTTCTGACCCCTTGTTCTTCGGATCCCCTTCCCCAACTATCTATCATATTCCTATGCGTACCTACATCTACGCTATCAACCCTAACGGCTACCTCCAAGACTCCGAGCAGGGATTGTTCCAAACATTTGACCAACAGTTTTTAAAATGCAGCTTCGTCATTCAAGTGCCTGCCCGTCTCCTTCTCTGCTGGCCAATTGCAGTTTAATCACATTCTTTATCTTCACCCCTTCATTCTCCGGTAGCTAAAACTCAACAGTGGCTGTCAGTGGTATCTCTGGTCAGGGGCACCAGCAAGGGAACCACATCAGGCTCACAAGCAACAATTCATAGTCCATGTCGTGATACAGATTTGTCAGGATCTGAGAACTGGTCTCTTAGACCCTCTCATTGATGCATAGGAGAGTTTGTGGTGGTCACTATTTGAATGACTGCAAGGACCTCACTCTGGTGGCACCCCCTTCCGAACTGTCCATTCGATTGCTGGGTCAACCACCGAAGGGCCCAGCTCATTAGTATTCACTCTCTATTCAGGCCGGATGCCATGTGTAGTTTATTCTCTTTCTCAGTCTACCACACCATTGAAGTTGTGGAACCTGAAGTCTCTGCTGTAACTCGGATCCCATCCCACCTTTTTTCCCCAATATCTTTCTAATCTGATCTATACAACTGATCATCTAACCAGCCTTCATTACAGAGTTCAGTTTTTGTTACACTGTAACCGCGCTGCTCACAGTTTGCTGTCACACTCTCTGTGTCCTCTACATCTGTGTTTGTTGTGGGTCTGCTTCTGTCAGCTGTGGTCAGATCTGACACAGCTGGCTGGTGTTAGTCACTTGGGTTCCCTGCAATGACACTGTTAACGGGAACACTTATTTTTTTGCTCCGTCTGAGAGGCAACAAGAAGGTGGGTCGTATGATTTAAACTGAGTCCAGTGTTTCCACTGGCTACCTCGTCAGGTCTGTACACAGACGTGGTGTCATGTGGTCCTATCCATCTGGGAGAAAACCCTGCCTTTTCTGGCAGCTCTCTCACCATGACTTGGCCACCTGGCTGTGGGAGGACTATCTTCCCTTCACTTGACTTTCTCTGATCAGCAATATGTTGTTCCCACCTGCTTCAAAAGGGCAACAATTATACCAGTGCCCAAGAAGAGTAGTGTGAACTGCCTTAATGACTACCGTCCAGTGGCACTCACATCTATGATGATGAAATGCTTTGAGAAGTTGGTCTTGGCTAGAATCAACTCCTGCTTCAGCAAGAACCTGGACCCAGTGCAATCTGCCCATCACCACAATAGGTCTACGGCAGGCTTAACGTCTATGGCTCTTCACACGGTCTTAGATCACTGGACAATACATACACCTATGTTAGGATGCTGTTCATTAACTATACCCCAGCGTTTAACACCATCATTCCCACAGTCCTGATCAAAATGCTACAGAACCTCGGTTTCTGTACCTCCCTCTGCAACTGGATCCTCAACTTCCTAAGAGGAAGACCACAATCTGTGCGGATTGGTGATAACATCTCCTCCTCGCTGATGATCAACACTGGCGCACCTCAGGGGTGAGTGCCTAGCCACTGCTCTACTCTCTTTACACCCTTAGCTGTGTGGCTACACATAGCTCTAATGCCATTTAGAAATATTCTAATTGTTCGCAGAATCTCAGCTGGAGATGAGAAAGTGTACAGGAGCGAGATATACCAGCTAGTTTAGTGATGTCGCAGCAATAATATTGCACTCAACATCAGCAAGACCAAATAGCTGATGGTGGACTTCAGGAAGGGTAAGATGAGAGAACATGAACTAATCCTCATAGAGGGATCAGAAGTGGAGACACTGAGCAGTTTCAAGTTCCTGGGTGTCAGCGTCTCAGAGGATCTCACCTGGTCCCAACATATTGATACAACTATAAAGAAGGCAAGGCAGCGGCTATATTTCATTAGGAGTTTGAGGAGATTTGATTTGTCACCTAAAACACTCGAACACTTCTATAGATGTACCACGGAGAGCATTCTGACAGGCTGCATCACCGTCTGGTATTGGATGAGAGGGGGTGGTGGATGGCTACTGCACAGGATCGAATAAGCTGTAGAAAGTAGTAAAGTTTGTCAGTTCTATCATGTGCTAGTTCTGTAGTATCCAAGACATCTTCAAGGAGCAGTGCCTCAGAAAGGTGGCGTCCATTATTAAGTACCTCATCACCCCAGGGCATGCCTCTTTTCATTGTTACCGTCAGGAAGGAGGTACAGAAGCCTGAAGGCACACACTCAGCGATTCAGGAACAGCTTCTTCCCCTCTGCCATCTGATTCCTAAATGGACATTGAACCCATGAACACTTTTTTTTCTGCTTTTGTACTATTTTTTATTTAACTCTTTAGTATACATATACAATGTCTTTAAAAAGTATTTACCCCCTTGGAGGGGTTCATGTTTTATTGTTTTACAACATTGAATCACAGTATTTTGGCTTTTTTGACATTGATTAGCTCTCTCATGTCAAAGTGAAAACGAATTTCTACAAATGGGTCTAGATTTATTACAATTATTAAGCACCAAATAATTGATTGCGTAATTACTCACCCACTTCAAGTCAGTTGCCACACCCAGCTGGGGTGCATCCAGGTAGGATGCTTTCTGTGGTGCATTGATAAAATTGGTGAGGGTCAAAGGTGACATGCCAAATTTATTTAGATTCCTGAAGAAGCAGAGGCACCAGTGAGTTTTCTTAGTTATGCCAGCCATGTGTTTGGAGCAGAGGAGGCTATTGTAGTTGTTGACATCTGGAAACCCTCAACCCTCTTGACCTCAGCACCATTGATTTAAACAGGAGAATGTAAAATGCCCCCCTTTCTGACATCGATAACTAATTCTTTTGTTTTGCTGACCTTGAGGGAAAGGTTATTGTCATGACACCAGGCCACTAGGTTCAGTTGTTCTGACATATGGAGGACAACTGGCTTTTGTCTGCACATCTCATGCAGACAGCATCTCTGTCAGGACCCTTCTCTCTCACACAGCTGCAAGTGGGTCAGTGACTACGAATCCTGGTCTCCAGTGATTCCCCAGCCTGCTCCTCCTCAGAAACCCAGATTGTAGATCTGTTATCAGCACCTATTTTCACTATAACAGGCAGATGCATGGGTCTCGATACTAAATAACAAGGTTAGCACCAATCCTCAGAAACCCCTCCAAAATTTAACAGAGAAAGAATTAACACAACAACTGGAGATTAAAATATTTCTGGTCATCAAGGAAAACAGTTGCAAGTTTTGATAATGGAGGAGATATTATTGTTAGCAACTCAAACATTGCTGTCTGATTTTCATTAAATTCTCCCTGGCAACTGTTAATGACGCAAGGCCATATAACATTAAATATTAATATATTTGAATTATCAACCCTTTGTCCTGCAGGTCTTTCTTGATTTTTGCCTAATACCATAAGACCATAAGATGTAGGAGCATAATTAGGTCATTTGGCCCATCAAGTCTACTCTACCATTTCATCATAGTTAATCCAATTTTCTTCTTAGTCCCAATCTCCTGTCTTCTCCCTGTATCCCTGACCACTCAAGAATCTATCAACCTCTGCCTTAAATATACCTAAGGACTTGGCATCCACAGCTGTCTGCAGCAAAGAATTCAACAGGTTCACCATTCTCTTGATAAAGAAATTCCTCCTCATCTCTGTTCTAAAACGGGGCCTCTCTATTCTGAGGCTGTGTCCTCTGGTCTTAGACTCTCTCACCATGAGTGAGTTCAAAATCCACCCTAGTCCCATCATTTGTTCACTTTTCTTTGTCTTTAAATAGAGCAAGCATACAATTATCTGTGGAAGCATTAGATATTAAGGATGCAACAACATTTTCTGTCCATGTCTTCATTGATTTTATGGAGATTTATAATGTCTCTCAAAGGAGGGGGAGCATAGAGGTGAGTTCTGATGTAACTTCCAATTAACTTTGTTTGGAATGTAAATAAAAAGTTCAAAGATAAGAATTAAGTTGTGCCTCGGTCATCCTTGATTGGAAAACAATTTAGTAAGTATGTTTGAGGCGTAGTCATTGCTATTATATTGCAAAAAATTGTCATTGCTTTGCATTTGCAAGCTCCCATGAATCATAATGTCCTTGAAAGAGAAATATTGGAAAGAACACCAAAAGATAACTCACCTGCCCCACACTAAAAGGAAAAGATAGGGCCTCAATTTAATATATTTTCCACAATGTAGCGTGCCCATAGTGTCAGTCTTGATTTTAAATTTTCTTATGTGGTAGCCATCATAATAGGTTTGAGGTAAAACTGTTAGACAAAAGAATGAGACAGATGTTAATTAAGAATTTCACAGTACTTCACATTATGTTCAGAGAAGAAGGGAAGCAAGATTTTTGGCAACAGTGATTTCATCAACATTGATATAATGTTGAGTAATCGAATTACCACATAATGTTGACCATTGCAAGATCACTTCATCAAATTAAAAACAGGGAAGTTAAATTAGCTGGGAGTAACACCAAGCTAATGTAGTCAAGCAGATATAGACAATGAAGGACGGAACAGAGAGATGGAGAGGAGAACGAAAGAGCTTTAGTCTCACCCTCAGGGAATTTTATTTACAATGTTATGGAAATACAGAGGAACACCAGTGCTTACACTCTGGCAAGAATAATGAATCAGACTGAAAACAGTGATAAACATTTAAGGTGAGGTTGGACACACTCACTATTGCATTTTCTGAAGCAATAGCTACTTCACTGATTTTCACACCCAAGAAAATGGACACATTTAAAGAGGAAAAATTAACATAACATGATTACAGAGTATGCATTTAGCCCTCTGGAAAAGAACCTAGAAATGCTGATTGTTCATTTCCATAGATGCTGCCTGACCTGCTGAGTCCCTCTAGCATTTTGTGTGTGTTGCTCTGGATTTCCAGCATCTGCAGAATCTCTTGTGTTCAATCTTTAGATTTGTCTTTTTGAAGATCACTACGTGACTACGTAGTTGCCAGCAGCAGAAGATTGCAAAAACCCTTGCAGAATATGAAAGGAGAAATATCTTTTAAGACAGTCCACAAGAATAGATTCTTTCCTCAAATCCATTTCATGTAGGATCCTTGTAGCAAATTGGAGTGGGATATCATTCCCTTGAAGGCTAACTCGATTACCAGGATGACATTTTTCTCCTTATTAATTTTTGGGAGCTTAGCATTACTCTGAAGGCCTACACTTTTTATATGTCAGAATAAACTTTATTCATTATGAAAAATATTTACAGGAACAAATCGTGCAATGCCTTTTCATTCTTACATTCGTAGTCAATGCTTTCAATTACATTCCTATACACCGACAGCACTGCTGCCACTCATGAGGCCCTTCGGAGTGGTATATTACTACAACAATTGAGGGGCTTCCTCACCCAACCCGGCCGCTCCCTCTTCAGTAGTGGAACTTCCCCATCAAGCCCTGGTGGTGGTCGCACCACGCTTCAGTGCATGCCTTATTGCGTACTCCTGCAGCCTGGAATGTGCCCGCTGACAACACTCCTCCGCAGACATCTCGATGCGATGGCAGACCGACAACCTTTAGGCAAACCAAAGGACGTCTTTTACTGAGTTGATTATCTGCCAGCAACCCTCAGGGCCGACTTTTAAAGCTCATCCCTAACTGTCCTTAAAAAGCTGGGAATAAACTACCTTCTTTGACTGCTTCTGGTGAAGTGATTCCACAGTTTTGTTGGAATCTGCAATTGACAGTGCTCCCATGAGTCTGAAATCCTTGGAGGTCATAGTGGAAAGATTCAAGGATTGGGGCATGGTAAGTAACTACAGTCCAGTTTGTATGTGCTACACACTACAATTCAATTCAACTTTAATCGTCATTCACCCATACTTGAATACAGCCAAATGGGAGAGTGTTACTTCAGGGCCAAGGCGATAAACGCAGTACTGACAGTCACACATACCATGTACAAGATAGTAAGATATAAAAGAATACAAACTCAAGCCATCCAACATCACAGAAATCTGTGTAGCAAACACCGGGGGGTGGGGGACAGGGGCACGGCAGCACTGACTCCAACTCGGACGCCGCGCCACACCGCCCCCTATGGAGCACTCCAGCTACGACACCTCTCTCATGGCAGCTGCAAACAGGCGAGACTGTGCCTTGAGGCCTAGTTCTCTCTACCACCGAGACCAAACAGCTCCATTGCTCTCAGCCCCTACTCTGCACCAATAAA
Organism: Mobula hypostoma; assembly: GCF_963921235.1. Lineage (NCBI taxonomy): Eukaryota > Metazoa > Chordata > Chondrichthyes > Myliobatiformes > Myliobatidae > Mobula > Mobula hypostoma. The sequence goes on along the minus strand of NC_086108.1, from coordinate 46,607,943 downwards.
TTATTGAATTGAACTTGTGGCATACCACATTAACAGTGTCCAAAAGGATCTTGCAATCACAAGAAAAACAACCAACATGGTCACTGGCTATTTGACTGTGAGCCTCCTTCGACTCAGGCAGCAGCACGATGCACAGCTCCTTCATTTTCTCCTTCAACGAGCTACTCGCTGATGAGGTAGACCTGCAGTTCTTAATGTATAGCAGGATCTTACCATCATTAAAAATATGTTTAAATAGGATAATAGCACCCTTTGTTAACCCTGTAGAAGCCACTGCAACTGAACACACTGCTGTCTTACTGGAAGTCAGTTATTGCACACTGGCAAATGAAAGAATGAATGTTTAGCACGATTAATGAGATATCACTCAAGGAGATTGCTTTACTAACTGCACACCCTAGCAGAGTGCTAATTGTGATCAACAAGCACTGCTTAAATTTCACCCACCTCTTAACGAGGAAGTGTATTGGATGTGCAGGAGGTAAGACCATAAGACCATGAGACACAGGAGCAGAATTAGGCCATTCAGCCAATTGGGTTTGCTCCACCATTCAATCATGGCTGTCTGTGGCAATGAATTCCACAGGTTCACAACCTTATGGCTAAAGAATTCCTCCTTATCTTGGTTTGAAATGGACGCCCCTCTACTTTGAGGCTGTACCCTCCAGTCCTAGACTTTCCGTCAATAGGAAATATCTTCATCCACTCTTTCTAGGCCTTTCAACATTCAATAGGTTTCAATGAGATCCTCCCTCATTCTTCAAAGCTCCAGTGAGTACCAGGCCCAAAGCCAACAAAAGCTCCTTATACATTAAATATTTCATCCCTGGAATCATTCTTGTGAACCTCTGCTGGACCCTCTCCAATGCCAACACATCTTTTCTTACATTTTAATCCTCTTGGGATGAACGCTGACATAGCATTTTCCTTCCTTACCACTCACTCAGCCTGCACGTTAACTTTAGGGAATCCTGTACCTCTGATTTTTGAATTTTCTCCTTATTCAGCAAACAGTCTATACCTTTTTCCTCCTACCAAAGTGCATGACATACACATCCCTATACTATATTCCGTCTGCCACATTTTGCCTATTTTCCCAATCCGTTTAAGTCCTTTGCAAGCTCCCTGTTTCCTCAACACTACCTGTACCTCCAGCTATCTTTGTATTGTCTGCAAACGTGATCACAAAGCCGTCAATTCCGTCATCCAAATCATTGACATGTAACGTGAAAAGAAGCAGTCCTAACACCGACCCTGCGGAACACCACTAGTCACTGGCAGCCTACCAGAAAAGTTTCTCTTTATTCCCACTCTTTGTCTCCTTGCCAGTCATCTAATCTTCTATCCATACTAGTATACTTCCTGTAATACCATGGGCTCTTATCTCGTTAGAACATAGAACATAGAATAGTACAGCACAGTACAGGCCCTTCGGCCCACAATGTTGTGCCGACCCTCAAACCCTGCCTCCCATATAAGCCCCCACCTTAGATTCCTCCATATACCTGTCTAGTAGTCTCTTAAACTTCACTAGTGTATCTGCCTCCACCACTGACTCAGGCAGTGCATTCCACGCACCAACCACTCTCTGAGTAAAAAACCTTCCTCTAATATCCCCCTTGAACTTCCTACCCCTTAACTTAAAGCCATGTCCTCTTGTATTGAGCAGTGGTGCCCTGGGGAAGAGGCGCTGGCTATCCATTCTATCTATTCCTCTTATTATCTTGTACACCTCTATCATGTCTCCTCTCATCCTCCTTCTCTCCAAAGAATAAAGCCCTAGCTCCCTTAATCTCTGATCATAATGCATACTTTCTAAACCAGGCAGCATCCTGGTAAATCTCCTCTGTACCCTTTCCAATGTTTCCACATCCTTCCTACAGTGAGGTGACCAGAACTGGACACGGTACTCCAAGTGTGGCCTAACCAGAGTTTTATAGAGCTGCATCATTACATCGCGACTCTTAAACTCTATCCCTCGACCTATGAAAGCTAACACCCCATAAGCTTTCTTAACTACCCTATCCATCTGTGAGGTAACTTTCAGGGATCTGTGGACATGTACCCTGAGATCCCTCTGCTCCTCCACACTACCAAGTATCCTGCCATATACTTTGTACTCTGCCTTGGAGTTTGTCCTTCCAAAGTGTACCACCTCACACTTCTCCGGGTTGAACTCCATCTGCCACTTCTCAGCCCACTTCTGCATCCTATCAATGTCTCTCTGCAATCTTTCACAATCCCCTACACTGTCTACGACACTACCAACCTTTGTGTCATCTGCAAACTTGCCAACCCACCCTTCTACCCCCACATCCAGGTCGTTAATAAAAATCACAAAAAGTAGAGGTCCCAGAACAGATCCTTGTGGGACACCACTAGTCACAATCCTCCATTCTGAATGTACTCCCTCCACCACCACCCTCTGCCTTCTGCAGGCAAGCCAATTCTGAATCCACCTGGCCAAACTTCCCTGGATCCCATGCCTTCTAACTTTCTGAATAAGTCTACCGTGTGGAACCTTGTCAAATGCCTTACTAAAATCCATATAGATCACATCCACTGCACTACCCTCATCTATATGCCTGGTTACATCCTCAAAGAACTCTATCATGCTTATTAGACACGATCTGCCCTTCACAAAGCCATGCTGACTCTCCCTGATCAGACCATGATTCTCTAAATGCCTATAGATCCTATCTCTAAGATTCTTTTCCAATAGCTTTCCCACCACAGACTTAAGGCTCACTGGTCTATAATTACCCGGACTATCCCTACTACCTTTTTTGAACAAGGGAACAACATTCGCCTCCCTCCAATCCTCCGGTATCATTCCCGTGGACAACGAGGACATAAAGATCCTAGCCAAAGGCTCAGCAATCTCTTCTCTCGCCTCGTGGAGCAGCCTGGGGAATATTCCGTCAGGCCCCGGGGACTTGTCTGTCCTAATGTATTTTAACAACTCCAACACCTCCTCTCCCTTAATATCAACATGCTCCAGAACATTAACCTCACTCATATTGTCCTCACCATCATCAAGTTCCCTCTCATTGGTGAATACCGAAGAGAAGTACTCATTGAGGACCTCGCTCACTTCCACAGCCTCCAGACACATCTTCCCACCTTTATCTCTAATTGGTCCTACCTTCACTCCTGTCATCCTTTTTTCTTCACATAATTGAAGAATCCTTGGGGTTTTCCTTTACCCTACTCGCCAAGGCCTTCTCATGCCCCCTTCTTGCTGTTCTCAGCCCCTTCTTAAGCTCCTTTCTTGCTTCCCTATATTCCTCAATAGACCCATCTGATCCTTGCTTCCTAAACCTCATGTATGCTGCCTTCTTCCACCTGACTAGATTTTCCATCTCACTTGTCACCCATGGTTCCTTCACCCTACCATTCTTTATCTTCCTCACCGGGACAAATTTATCCCTAACATCCTGCAGGAGATCTCTAAACATCGACTACATGTCCATAGTACATTTCCCTGCAAAAACATCATCCCAATTCACACACGCAAGTTCTAGCCTTATAGCCTCATAATTTGCCTTTCCCCAATTAAAAATTTTCCTGTCCTCTCTGATTCTATCCTTTTCCATGATAATGCTAAAGGCCAGGGAGCGGTGGTCACTGTCCCCCAGATGCTCACCCACTGAGAGATCTGTGACCTGACCCGGTTCATTACCTAGTACTAGATCTAGTATGGCATTCTCCCTGGTCGGCCTGTCAACATACTGTGACAGGAATCCGTCCTGGACACACTTAACAAATTCTGCCCCATCTAAACCCTTGGAACTAATCAGGTGCCAATCAATATTAGGGAATTTAAAGTCACCCATGATAACAACCTTGTTATTTTTGCACCTTTCCAAAATCTGCCTCCCAATCTGCTCCTCTGTATCTCTGCTGCTACCAGGGGGCCTATAGAATACCCCCAGTAGAGTAACTGCTCCCTTCCTGTTCCTGACTTCCAACCATACTGACTCAAAAGAGGATCCTGCTATATTACCCACCCCTTCTGTAGCTGTAATAGTATCCCTGACCGGTAATGCCACCCCTCCTCCCCTTTTCCCGCCCTTTGTATCCCTTTTAAAGCACTGAAATCCAGCAATATTGAGAATCCATTCCTGCCCAGGTGCCAGCCAAGTCTCTGTAATGGCCACTACATCATAATTCCATGTATATATCCAAGCTCTCAGTTCATCACCTTTGTTCCTGATGCTTCTTGCATTGAGGTACACACATTTCAGCCCTTCTGCCTTACTACCTTTACACCATTTATTCTGCTTCTCTTTCCTCAAAGCCTCTCTATATGTTAGATCTGGCTTTACTCCATGCACTTCTTTCACTGCTCTATCACTCTGGGTCCCATCCCCCTTGAAAATTAGTTTAAACCCTCCCAAACCATGCTAGCAAACCTACCTGCAAGGATATTGCTCCCCCTCGAGTTCAGGTGCAACCCATCCAATCTGTACAGGTCCCACCTTCCCCAGAAGAGATCCCAATGATCTAAAAATCTAAAACCCTGCTCCCTGCGCCAACTCCTCAGCCACGCATTCAACTGCCATCTCCTCCAATTCTTACCATCTCTGTCACGTAGCACTGGCAGCAATCCTGAGAACGTCACCCTTGAGGTCCTGTTCTTCAGCCTTCTGCCTAATTCCTGAAGCTCACACTTCAGGACCTCATCCCTCTTCCTGCCTATGTCGTTGGTCCCAACATGTATCACGACTTCTGGTTGCTTTCCCTCTTGTACCAGGATGTCATGCACCCAGTCAGAGACATCCCGGACCCTGGCACCCAGGAGGCAACAAACCATGTGAGTGTCCTTCTCATGTCCACAAAATCTCCTGTCTGCTCCCCTGACTATAGAGTCTCCAATGACGACAGCTCTCCTCTTCTCCGTCCCACCCTTCTGCACCACAGGGTCAGACTCAGTGCCGGAGGCCCTGCCACCGTGGCTCACACCTGGTCGGTCGTCCCCGCCAACAGTATCCAGGATGGTAAACTTATTATTCAGGGGAATGGCTACAGGGGTGCTCTGCACTACCTGTCTGCTCACCTTCGCTTTCCCCTCTCTGACTGTCACCCAACAACCTGCTTCCGACAGCCTAGGTGTGACTACCTCCCTGTAGCTCTCATCTATGACTGCCTCATTCTCCCTTATGAGTCGAAGGTCATCCAGCTGCTGCTCCAGATTCCTTACACAGTCTTCCAGATCGCCCAGCCGTATGCACTTCTGGCGGATGTGACTCTGCGGGAGAGGGGCGTTCCCCCAAGACTGCCACATCTCACATGAGAGGCACATCACCGTCTCAGGGGACATTGTAAAAACTAACTGCGAGCTAGCTTGTCCTCTGCCTCTTCTTGTCGAAGCCTCTCGAGTCAAAGCCTCAAAGCTCCACTCCTTCACTGGCCCACTCATGCACTGGCCGCTTCCCACTGGTTAGGCAGCCTCATGTGCTGCAGCTGCACCTTGTCAAAACCTTCTGCAAATACAAGTAAACAACATCCACTGACTTTCCTTTGTCATGGTGGGGGTCATTTCATGAAAGTCAGTCTGCTGTAATTCTTGGAAGAATGGCATAACATGAGAAATAAGGCTCCAAGAGTTTCCAACCCAGCACTGGACTGGAGGGTTTGATGGAGCAAGTTGATAGGAGCAGGGGAAGTTACTATGAGATCTTGCAGACACAAGCATACAAGGCAATGGATTGAATCTCAATACCAGAAGCCGAGGCCCCAAAACAATGTACATGATGAGATAAGAACTTCAGGAACTTCCCACAATCAGTGCCAGTGAACTGTTAAAAAAACGCAAGGGGTCCATTTTCTATGAGTTCACCACAAATGTATCGGTTAGGGAAATTTCACAGAACGTTGTATTTAACAAATGAAATACACTCATTTTAAAATTATGATATGGACTGAATCAATCATACATTCACCACACCATTTCAAATGTCTGGCTTGCTTATTTATCACTTTCAGATGAACAAGAGTGGTAAGCCAATCTTCTCTTGCCACCAACAGTTAATAAGTGATTCTGTCATGTTACTTTTTTTTGACAGTGTTTCTATTGACTTCCATCTGATTTAGACATTAAAATCTTTCAAGAATCTTTCATCATCCTTTTTGGTGAAAATGCTTCAGGATATTCTCAATCAAACCTGCTCCAGCTGGACTTTAACTTCACATTCCAATCTTTATCATACAAACAAAGGATCTCAAATGCTCTTTCTCAAATATTTCAGTGTCAGCAGATTATAACCCCCATTTGTTGTATTTATGAATCATATTCTCAAGACAAATATCCTCCTTATATTTACTTGTCTTTCACCATCAGTACTTTCATTTGATTACTGGGATTTATTATGGTTTCTTTCTTACCCACACATTTTAATTACTTAATACACAGAAAGAAACATGTTATAGTTCTTACCAAAACATAAAACTCTAGTTTCTATTATAAAGGACAAAGTTGAATAGGCTTTACATGTTATTCCTTAGAGGTTCAAGTTCTGACTGTACATAAATTCAACAAAAGAAACAACATTCATCTGGGCCATGGTGCACCTGCACAATATATATCCCATATAGCATATAAACCAAAATACTGTACTATACTCTAAATAAGTTAGTAAAATATAACTCAAAATGCTTGTAGTAAGTGCAGCACAGGTAAATAGTAAACAGTAATTGGTGCAGTAAATAGATCGCTGTCCTGGTCACGAGACCTCAGTGATGGCTGGGTAGATGTTAGGTTCACAGCCTGAGGGAAAAAGCTGTTACACAGTTTGGCAGTGCTAGTCCTGATGCTCCTGTACCTTCTTCCTCATGGTAGTGGGGCAAAGAGATTGTGGAGTGGGTAGCAGGGATCCTCAACAATACTTTGCGCCCTTCGTTTGCAATGCCCCTGATAAATGTCACAAATAGCGGGGAGGGAGACTCCAGTGATTCGTTCAGAGGTGCTTACTGTTCGATACCTTGCAACTTCCAGAAAGCCAGACAGGACCCGCTCAGTGGTGCTCCTATAGAAAGTTTTTAGAATGAAAGCAGGGATGTTTGCATGTCTCAGTCTCCTCAGATAATGTAAATATTGTTGTGCCTTCTTGACTAGTGAAGGGGTCTTGTGGGTCCAGGTTAGATAGTCTGTTATGTGCTATACATAACAGGAACTTTGTGCTCTTCACCCTCTCCATGGCAGAGTCATTGATGTGCAATGGAGAGAGGTCAACCTGTGCCTTCCTGAAGTCCACAGTCATCTCCTTTGTCATGTAACGTTGAGACTCAGGTTCTTATTCTCACACTGTTTGACAAGCCTCTTTACCCCTCTCTGTATACCAACTCATCATTGTTGCTGGTGAGGCCAACCACTGTAGTATCATCAGTGAACTTGATGTGGCTTGAGCTAAATCTGGCAGTACAGTGGTGAGTCAGAAGTGTGAACAGCAGTGGTCTGAGCACACATTGGTGGGGGGCACCTGTGATGGAGTTTGAGATGTCACTACCAATTCCGACTGGCTTTGGTCTTCCCGTCAAGAAGCCTGAGATCCAGTTGCAGTCTTTGAGGTTGGAATCCAGGGCTTTGAGTCCCAGCAAATACAGTTTACCCACTAACTTCAGGGAAGATCATGTTAAACACCAAGCTGGTCGATGAACAACATCCTGGCGTACAAGGAAGTTTTCAAAGCTGAGGCTATGGCATCATCAGTGGACCATTTTGAGTGGTAGGCATACTGGAAAGGCTCCCATGTGGCTGGAAGGTTGGAGTTTATGTGATCCATTACCAGCCTCTCAAAGCGCTTCATGATTGTTGATACAAGAACATCTGCAAGTCAACTGTACCCCTTGGAGTACAGTTAAGTTAATCATCAAGAAATGGAAAGAACACGGCACAGCTGTAAATTGGCCTGGAGCAGGCTGTCCTCAAAAACTGAGTGACCAAGGGAACTAATGAGAGAGGCCTGTGACAACTCTGGAGGAGTTACAAGCTTCAGTGACTGAGATGGGAGAGATTGTGTGCTTCACCAGTCACAACTTTATGGGAGACTGGCAAAGAAAAAGACACTGCTGAAAAAACTCACATGAAATCTCAGCTAGAATTTGCCAGAAAGCATTTGGGAGACTCTGAAGTCAGCTGGAAGAAATTATCTTCTGATGAAACCAAGATTGAGCTTTTGGTCTATCAGATAAAACATTATGTTTGGTGTAAGCCAAACACTGAACTTCATCAAAAAACACACCATCCCTACCATGAAGCATGGTGGTGGCTGCATCATGCTGTGGGGATGCTTCACTGCAGCAGGCCCTGGAAGGCTCGTGAAGGTAGAGGGTAAAATGAATGCCGCAAAATACAGTTAAATCCTGGAGGAAAATCTGATGCAGTCTGCAAAAGAACTGTGACTTGGGAGAAGATTTGTTTTCCAGTAAGGCAATGACCCCAGGCATAAAGCCAAAGCTACACAGGAATGGCTTAAAATCAACAAATGTCTGGAGTGGCCAAGTCAGAGTCCAGACCTCGATCCAATTGAGACTTGAAAAGGGATGTTCACTCACAATCCCCATGCAATCTGACAAAGCCTGAGCAGTTCTGTAAAGAAGAATGGAGGAAAATTGCAGTGTCCACATGTGCAAAGCTGTTAGAGACCTATCCACACAGAATCAAGACTGTAATTGCTGCCAAAGGTGCATCTACTTGACTTGAAGGGGGTGAGTAATTATGCAATCAACTATATTGTGTTTAATAATTGTAATAAATTCAGACAAATTTGTAGACATTTGTTTCACTTTGCTATGAAAGGGTCATTTCTGTTGATCAGTATCAAAAAAGCCAAATTAAATCCATTGTGATTCCATGTTGTAACACAATAAAACATGAAAACTTCCAGGGGAGTGAATACTTTTTATAGGCAGTGTATGCTTTCTTTTCTGACTAAGTTTACGATATCTTTGGCCATCCAGGGTTCCCTTACTTCCCCATCCTTGTCCTAATGCCTTACCAGAACGTGCATTTCCTGAACTCTGAACAGCTGGTTCCTATCATCTCCCACATATATAGACTTGTCCAGAAGCAGCTGCTCCCAATCAACACTCCTTAGATTCTATCTATCCCATCGTAATTTACCTTTCCCCAATTTAGTAACTGGTTTAGTACAAGATCTGATTTTATCCTTACTCATAAGTATCTTAAAATGTAGTGAGTTGTCACTATTCCCACTGTCAGGCCTGTCACCTATCCTAGCCCATTTCCCAAACCCAGGTCCAGTATGTCCTCTCCTCTGGCTGGGCTGTCCAGATTTTACTTCAAGAAGCCCTTCTGGATGCACCAAAGCAATCCCGCCCCATCTAAGTCTCATGTATAAGGAAGCTCCAATCAATTTTGAAGAAGTTGAAGTCTCTCACTATTCACTTTTCCATAATCAGTGTCTGTTCCTACATCTCTTGGTGGCTATTGGGGAGCTCATAGTATAATCCCATCAGTATAATTGCACATTTCTTATTTCTGAGCTCCACCCAAATTGCCTGTGTGGATGACCCCGTCAGTGCGTCCACCCTGAGTACTGTTGTAACACTCTTGTCTTATCAGTAGTGCAACCCTTCCACCTCTTTTATCCGTCCCCCTCCCCATCACATCTGAAACAATGAAACTTAGCGATACTGAGCAGCCAGTCCTGTCCCTCATGAAGCCAAGTGTCTGTAATGGTACACTACATTAGTATAATATGAGATCTTCGAAATGTCAGCACACTGCACCTCTGTATGAGGTGCAATATGTTAACATCTCACATTATTATATTAAACCTACAGATTATTTTGCAAAATCATCAAAAATCATTTTTGTTTTGTATGTTCTAATCAGAATTTGCAAAGATATGGTTGCTGATAGCAACAGCTAGTAAATGGGGAGAAAGTAATGAGTCTTCTCCTTTGTTCTCTCTCCTTCCTTATCACAATCAAGTTTAATATCACTGACATATGTTGTGAAATTTGCTGTTTTGTGGCAGCAGTACAGCATAATCCATAAAAAGCTGTAAGTCAGAGTAAGAAATATATTTCTAAATGGTGGTTGGTTATCCTCCGATGAGGAGATACAGCCCCAGCACACCTCCTCTTCCTTTTGAAGCCAAAATAACTAAGAATAATTTAAAATAAGACACTGTCTTTGGAAAAATAATACAAGGATAGACAGTTATCAAATGGAAACTTCATTAAAGGAATTGTATAGTTTTCCGCATGCGCGAGGAGCTTCTCAGAAAAGCAGAAGTGGGCGAGTCCCAAATCAACAGTTCTTCAGGAAATCCACGCAGATGTTAAGCTTTATACTCCTGCTGTTGAAGAATTAACTGCAGAAGGTGGATAACCACGAAGCTGTGAGGACTGGAAACCACGCTCTTACAGATATACTATCTAATGAAAATGGTGAGTGAAGATTTTTTTGAAGTTTGGGAAAGTAAACTTGTGTAACGTTTGCCTGATGCAGTGTAATTCATCTGGGCTTTAGCAGACTGCTTGGAGGATGGACTGGTAGTGGTAGAGGGAGCACAGAATACAACAGTGAAACCACCAGCCAAAAGAACTGTAACCTCATTTATTTACATAAAGAAAAGGCCACAAGAAAATACACGAGGTTATTCTTGTTCTAGTGCTACATATGAAACAGTGTCAGTATTATTAACTATTCATGACCAGATATCAGAATCAGATTTAATATATCGGGCATGTGTTATTAAACTTATGGCAGCAGTACATTGCAATACATAATAATAAACCCTATAAATTACAATAAAAAGTATATAAAAGGAGAACATTAAATTCAATAAGTAGTTTAGAAAGAGAGGGAAAAATACTGAGGTCGTGTTCATGGATTCATTGTCCATTCAGAAATCTGAGAGTGGAGGGGAAGAAGCTGTTCCTGAATTGTTGAGTGTGTATCTTCAGGCTCCTGTACCAGCAACACTGAGAATAGGACATGACCTGGGTGCTGGGGGTCCTTAATGATGCTCGCCCCCTTTTTGAGGCATCGCCTTTTAAAAATGTCCTCAATGCTGGGGAGACTAGTGTTCATGATGAGCTGGCTGAGTTTCTGCTATGCACTATTCATTGCATTGAGCAAATGCTTGTACAAACGTATATATAGTACAGTAAATGTGTTAATCCATAAAGTGCAAAACCCTTGATTATCAATGCAATCAGTTGAGGATTATGGCTTTAGCCAAGTCATTTATCAAAAATACGAGAAGGAAAGGATCATCCATAGCCAGAAGCCGCAGAAGAGAAAGGGAAAAGAACTTTTAAAAAAGTACTGCAATGAAGATAGATACCCAATTCAGGTGGCAGCGGAGGAATTCCAGGGGTAGGGAATGGTGTGGGTGCAGACAGACCCAGCCCTGAGACACCAGGTAAGGTCATTTGATTCCAGACAATTGATCTATTGATCCCTACAAAATGTCTCTCCGGTGCCTCCTACTCCCTCTCCTCTCCCTTCTAACTTTTCCCAACCGTGAATTAGACAAATGCAGTGTAGGCAAAGTAGTCTGTACTTTGCAAAACTCTTAGACACATAGATATAGCAAGGGCTTATTCACAGTACTGTAGTAATTTTGTTTTTTTGCACTGTACTGCTGCCACAAAAAAAACAAACACATTTCATGATGTATGTGAGTGATGATGAACCTGATTCTGATATGGGTCTCTGTTGTGGACTGGGAGTGGGAAGAGGGCAATCATGCTTCAGGAAAGAGTTGAGAGAGGGGAGGGAGTGGGAAGCACCAGAGAGACATTCTGTCATGAACAATAAATCAATTGTTTAGAATCAGATGAAGTTGCTGGGTGTCTCGGGGCTGGCTGTGTCTGCACCCATGCCTCCTTCCACCCTGGCTCTCCTCTGCCATCTGTCCCTCACCCCTCATGCAGCGCCACTCCCAACGTTGTTTGTTTCTGCCAGGTTTACAAACTCATTCTCTGCTCCACATTGACAAATACAGTATTGTGAAAGAGAAGTTTCAAAGGGTAAAAAGTGACCACAGACCGTACAAAAAGTAGTGGACAATATAAAAGGGAATTGAAAGAACTCACAATTACGGGGAAAACTACGGGTGATCATTAACAAGGCATGAATTAATTTTTAGTTGGAATTCCACAGTGGGAGATGACCGCGGTGGCTTTGTTAAAGGATGTAAATCTCAGGTGTTTGAATTCTTCAACAAAGAAAGAGCCGATGAAATTAATTAAATAAAGGTGTTGTATACATGAAGTTCCAACATCTGTTGATAAAGTACCACATAATAAATATATTTGTCTACGTGGTCTCAAATGAATATTGGTAAACTGGATATTTAATTGGCAAAAAGAAGGCCTCGCAACATTTTAAGTGGAAGCTCCTTTCACTTGAGTGGTGCAGACAAGGAAGGGCCTATTTCATGTTCTAAGTCCATTACAACTGATATGCCTAGTATATTTATATATTTTTTTTGAATTTTCCAACTAAATTACCTCAATATTATAAGGTTTAACAGAATTCATGATCTTTGCACCTTTTCCACCATCACCTCTCCTTCGCTCACCATCCAGCAATGGCTCAAGAGACATAGCAATGATTTTCTGATTGGTTAAAATGGGGTTCACTTTGATTTAGGCTAGAGAATCAGGAGTATAATATTAAAAATACAAGACTTGGTAAATGATTAAATAGTTTAAGGGGCAGTAGGAAATCATTTTCATAAGTGCACTCTTATGGGCCAGAGGAGCAGGAGTACTTTCCTGGTTTCTCCCACAAATCAGCCCTCAAATGTTCTTTCCCCAACAGTCCAGCTGATTACAAATTTTGTCCCCGAACAAGCTCTCCTACTCATTAGCTTCTTTGTTGGTGGGTTGCCATTAGAGCGAGAGGTCATTTATTGGTGATGCAGTGCAAGGTTTGATAAGAACTCTGGTGTTTTCGGTGGGCTGAAATCAGCACGGGGCCAATGAAAAGGAATGAGATGTAAGTGGAGTGGCCACTGTGTGAGTGGATAGTGTTAGAGTGGCCAGGCTTTGGCTCAGTAGGCTTAAGTGTGTACAGGCTTGGGCAAGCGCAGGCGGAGGTTCTAAGTAATTAAGTTTCTAATAAGTTTTTGTTAATACATAGCTACTGCATTGAGAATGGGTCCATATTTTGTGGTATGTTCCTTTTGTGAGATGTAGGAACTTTGGGAGAGCTCCAGTTTCCCTGATAACTACATCTGTGTAAAGTGAATAGAGCTGCAGCTCCTTAGATTGTGTTAAGGAACTGGAGCTGCAGCTCAATGACCTTTGTCTCATATGGAAAAATGAGGTGGTGATAGATAGGAGCTACAGAGAAGCAGTCACCCCCTAAGCTGCAGAGGAAAGGGAATAGGCAGCCAGAGCAGAGTACACCTGTGGCTGTCCCCCTCAATAATAAGCCTACTGTTTTGGAAACTATTGTACGGGGGAAGGCCTATTAGGGGGAAGACACAGTGACCAGGTCTCTGGCACTGAGTCTGGCTCTGTGGCTCAGAAGGGAAGTGGGAAGAAGAGGAGGCAGTAGGGACAGGGGAATTCTATGGTTAGACGACCAGAAAGCAGATTCTGTGGATGTGAAAGGGACAGGGGAGCAAAATGAGAAAAGATTTATGAATACAGGACTGGAGGTATTACATTTGAATGCACACACGATATGGAATGAGATGGATGATATTGTAGTGCAGCTAGAAATTGGCAGGTATGACATAGTTGCTACTACTGTGTTGTGGCTGAAAGAAGGTCATATTTGGGAGCTTAAAATCCAAGGATACACATTGTATTGAAAGGACAGGCAGGTAAGCAGAGAGAGTGGGGTGTCTCTGGTTAAAAAATGAAATCAAATCCTTAGAAAGGTGACAGAGTAGCAGAAGATGTAGAATCGTTGTGGGTAGAGTTAAAAAACTGCAAGGGTAAAAGGATCTTGATGGGAGTTTTATACAGGCCTCTGAGCAGTAGCCAGGATCTGGGCTACAAATTACAATGGGAGTTAGAAAAGCCATGTAAAAAAAGGCAATGTTGCCATAGTCATTGGGGATTTCGATATGCAGGTTGATTGGGAAAATCCTGTTGGTGCAAGATCCCAAGAGAGGGAATTTGTAGAATGTCTATGAGATGGCCACACGGGGAATGACAATTATGGATTGGGTATTATGTAGCTACACAGATTTGATTAGGGAGCTTAAGGTAAAGGAACACTTAGGAGGCAGTAATCATAATCTGATAGAAGTCACACTGCAGTTTGAGGAAAGAGAATCTAAAATTGGATGTATCAGTATTAAAGTGGAGTAAAGGGAATTGCAGAGGCATGTGGTAGAAGGTGGTCATAGTTGATTGGAAGGGGACACTAGCAGGGATGATGGCAGAACAACAATGGCCACCTTCCGAATTCTGGGGTAAATTCGGAAAGTGCAGGAAAGGTGCATCCCAAAGATGAAGAAGTATTCTAACGGGTGGTTGAAGTAACCGTGGCTGACAAGGGAAGTCAAAGATAGCTGTGACCCTCTTACCAGAGCTTGTATACGGACTTGACTAGTTAGCTAACTCTGGTAACAGCCACGTGACTCACCAATGAGAAGGCCACCTTTTATAAGCAATATATGTCTAAGGTTGGTGTGATTTGGGGTTCAACCAAACAGGAACATTGTGATGGTCCAATTAAAGAAACCTCGATTTGAGCAAATGCTGTGTAAATACTGCCCATACACAGTTATCAGTAGCCCAGAAATGACAGATCATACACCAACATAAAATTATAAAGGAAGTATATTTACCAAGTTTTCACCTTTAATTAACAGCTACAGAAAAAGAAAATAAAAATAAAAGGGTCCATTACAGTTAAACCAGCTCAATGCGCATATAACATTGGAGCTCATACTGGGGTTGTCGGGGGTGTATCTCTTTACTCACATGCTGGGCCCATGACTGCATGAAAGAACCTGCCACATTCCAAACTCCCCTCAAAGACCATCTCAAATAAATTGACTTTCTCAGGAGTATTGACCTTTTCTTCTTGGAGCCACAAAGCACTTCTTGCAATGAGAACTCTCCTTCCAACGGCATTCTGCAGCATCTTCCCTTGTGCCCTACTCCGCAGTTCCTGCCAAAAGACCCTAAACGAGACTACTGTCCTTCGGAATCCTCTTCCCACAGCTCTCTAGAACCTTCTCTCACATCCTGCCATCCTGATTGGCTGACTCACATTCCTCAGTTGGACAGCATGGGTCCTTATCTTAGCCAAGGCCAAAACACCCTTTCCAGCAAGGCACACTGCTTTTACAGAAAACTGCTGATATAAACTATCTCACAGCATAGCAGTAGACATTTTAACCAGGACATTACACAACATAAAGGCAAAAGAGAAGGCATATAATATTGAGGATTGGGATGCTTTTAAAAACAAACAGAAGGCAACAACTTCAGGAGGACTTAGGCAGATTGGGGGAATAGCAAAGAAGTGGCAGATGCAATATAATGAAGGGAAGTGCATGGCCATCCACTTTGGCAGAAGGAATAAAGGAGTGGGCTAGTTTCTAAATAGGGAGAAAATTTAAAAATCTAGAGGTGTAAAGGGACTTAGAAGTCCTCATGCAGGATTCCCTAAAGGTTAACTTCCAGGTTGAATTAGTGGAAAGGAAGACAAATGTTAGTATTCATTTGAGAGGAATAAAATACGAAAGCAAGGATGTAATGCTGAGGCTTTATAAGGCATTAGCCAGACCAGGCTTGGAGGACTGTCAGCAGATTTGGGCCCGTTATCTGAGGAGGATGTGCTGGGATTGGAGAGGGTCCAGAGGAGGTTCAAGAGAATGATCCCAAGAATGAAAGGCTTAACATATGAGGAACATTTAATGGCTCTAGGCATGTATCCACTGGAGTTTAGAAGAATGAGGATGAATCTCATTGAAATGTATCAAATATTTAAAGGTTTAGTACATATAGTAAATGTTGAGAGTATGTTTCCGATACTGGGGGAGACTAAGATCAGTGGACACATTCTCAAAATTGAGAAATGTCCATTTAGGACAGAGATAAGAAAAAATTCTTTAGCCAGAGGTTGGTGAATCTGTGGAATTAATTGTCACAAACAGCTGTGCAGGCCAAGTCATTGGGTCTATTTAAGGCAGATGTTGACAGGTTGGTGATTAATCAGGTCTTCGAAGGGTTACAGGTAGAAGGCAGAAGAATGGGGTGGAGAGGGGGTTAATAAATCATCCATGATGGAATGGTGATGCAAACCTGATGGGCTGAATGGCCTAAATCTACTCCTGTGTCCTGTGGTCTTGTGGCCTTTGTACGACCTCTCACCATATCGACCACCAGCTTCCTCAGCCTGCATGCGACATTGCTGCAGAGCTGTTTGTATAATCTTTAGGAAAACTTGTAATAAACGGATACATTTGGAGTGCTAAAGTTGTTCATTTCCAAGGTCAAATTCGTAATCCAGAAACCAAACAGGAAACAAAACTCAGATGATAAATTTCCATGGAAGTTGTGGGCATGTACAAAATTCATAATGATTACAACATATTATGAAACCGATGCACAATTATCCAAAACATATTTTCTACTAGTCCACCCAGCACTTTTGGAGGAAATACTTATTCCAAATTAAAGGAAGGAATTCATGCTCTCTGCTAAAGAAGTATAGAAAGGAAACATTAAACAAAAAGCAAACTGAGGATATTTTTGTATGTATTTGCAATCATTGCAACCATAGAAAACATTATGTTCATTTCAACTTCATAGAAAGATGTAAATACTCTACTATTTTAATACTCATCAAACAAAGATGTAAATTATTTCTGGTTTTCGCATTTGTAGGTTGGGAGCGGGTCTGTCGGGTGGAAATAAAGTCAGCTTTGGCTCTGATACTCTCCTGTTCCTCAACAGATTGCTATGTCTATGAGGAAAGCTGACTTGAGGAAGGAAATGAATATTTATTATCGCAATCATACAATAATATCCAAGAATAAGATTTGGCCAAAAATGATATCACAACACATAAAAGTACCAAACAGCACAATTCAGTATTTTACTTGTATATAAGCTAATGGCTGAGGTTGTTATTCTTTCATTTTGTACGCAGGATATGCACGTCAGTGAGACTTTAGGAATTTTATTTTAAATCTATTCTTCAAATTTTTGCTTGATCTATTCTTCACATGCAGGTATCCCGTGGTAGTGTGAACCATCCATACATGCAATATCCACAGATACAAGATAAGATATTTCGATTCTTGACATTAACTGTGATTATCTATGGTAAGATTCTGTTGATTATTTGACTGATCTGTTACTTGGTGATATTGCAAGGACTGTTTTTCTGTTTTAATAAATAATTTGAAAAAAACATCGTCTTTGAAAAGACATCAGCTTGGATTACATTCCATTTTTCCCTCCGACAACTCCACATCCACCACCACCTCCCCAACCAAATTTCTCACCCCAGGGGCGAAAGATTGGACCAGGGATTCTCATTCAGTCATTTGACAGTCCATTTTTTTCTTCCCTTTTTGCCAAAATGTCAGTGTTTTTGCTTTATATAAATTTTCCTTCATCTCTTAAAAAGAACTGTCCCTGTCCCACAGAACTAGTCATTTGATCTGTGCACCAAATGTATGAGGAAAAGAATCTGAAAACTGAATTTTCTTCAGAAGCAAATTACTTTTATTAATGCTATTTCACAAATTTAAGTAAACTGTCCTCCAGAAGGCACTATGCCAGAACACTTCAAACCACTTTTCCTGAGTTGCCCTGAGTTTGGAACTAGGATGCTTGTTTGCTTTGCAGTCAAGAGCAGTAGCACATGGATTAAAAAAAACCTTGAAATTCATTCCATGATCAGTTGTGTTAAAGGCGCCATGGTCCCAAAATATCAGTCGTGTATTAAGCATTGTCTTGGAAGCTTGAGAACTGAATTTCACTACTAGGGAAAAAGTGCTATTGCTGCTATCTGGAGATGAGTGTCCAGGAAATGGCCCAAGGAAGACAGGCTTGGGGATGGAAATAAAAATGAACTAGTATCTCGTCACAAGGCTGAACCCATCATACACGTTGAATTTGTGCAGGAAAGTGAGGAGGAATTTGTAGGACGTCAGCAAACAGAAACAGGAGAGAGGTTTTAGAGTAAAATGAAGAGGCTGCAGAGTAAAGCTTTTCAATAAACCTTTGACAGTGAAAGACCACACACCTGATGTTGTGCTTGCTGAATGATTTTTTTTTTCCATTTGACACTATTGTTATTGCCTGGTTGACCTGAGTTAAACAGGTTATAAAAACACATTATTAGTTTATATTACATAACTTAGAATAGAGTTTTGGTAATGTAGCGGTTGAAAGAAGCCCTTCATCAAAGATTAAATTAAACAAGACTGTATACTCCTCACAGCTGTATGACGTGTGCACCTTGTGTCAGCTCTGCAAAATCCTCCAAATTCACCAGAATGATAAACAAATAAACAACAGTGTCTTCCCCCAGGCTGACATCCTGAGCACTTGTACTCAATTGGTTTTCTTGGGCAGGGCATGCCACTCGTATGCCTGACACAAGAAATGTGAAACTGCCATTCTATTTTGAGCTCTGTCATGGGAAGGGATAGCCAGGGAGGGGATCTACTCCAAGTTCACCACTCACCCTTGGCAGTCTTTGGTCCATGACAACTCAGAGCAGAGAGAGTGGCTGGTATTAAGAGTCTGTGCATTGGAACACTCAGAAGACCAGTGCAAAAACGTAATGAGCATCTCACCTGTCCAGGCACCTTCTGTAAAAGAGTCAGAAGACTCTTTATTGCATGATCTTAGAACCCATAAAATTGGAATTGCCTAACGCTTGGTCAGTCCTGACTACCCTGCCTGTTGATAATGCTGCTGGAAGATAAAATTATTTCACCCTTGGCAGCACAAATTTCAATTACTCCTGGAACTGATAAGTGCTTCAAAAGTAATTACAGGTTTCATTGCACTTTTCAATAGTGATAGAATGCAAATATCTTAGAATGCTGTAAGAATGATCTGCTTTTTTTTGCAGTTTAGATAGGCATTGCTGGCAAAGTCAATACGTTGATAGAAATATAACTTTGGATATTGAAGCAAAATTGAATATTGACTCAGCAGGTCAGGCAGCATCTATGGAAGTGAATCGGCAATTGGCATTTCGGGCTGAGCAGGAAGGGGAAGATTCCAGAATAAAAAGGTGGGGGATGGGATGGAGGCTAGCTGGAGGGTGATTGGTGAAGCCAGATGGGTGGGAAAGGTCAAGGGCTGGAGAAGAAGTAATCTGATAGAAGAGGAGAATGGACCGTGGAGAATGGAGGGGACACAGGGAGAAGGAAGAGGCAGGTTAGAAGAGGTAAGAGGCCAGAGTGGGAATTGAAGCAAGTGGGGGGGGGGGGTGGAATTTATTGACCGTAAGGAGAAATCAATATGGGAAGGAAATATCTATTGTGTGCTTTTTTGAAGATCTTCAATAGCAAGACAAATAGATGAGGTATATAGAATTACCAACTAATTATTCTCAAGATGACAGTGAGCCATGTTCTTGAACTACTGAAGACATTCAGATGAAGATATACCCCCAATGCTGTTGGTGTAGCATTCTGCAATTTAGAATCAAGCTTATACACCATCGAAGTTTTCATGATAAAGTGCACAGGACCTAATTTTCTTTGTGAGGAAAGAAAAGAAAATAGTGAAAGGGAGTGGGAAAGAAATATAGGTAGGTAAGGGAGGAGATGATGGATAGAGAGAAGATGCAACTGGATGAGTGACTGAAGAATGACTGTAAATTAAACAAAGTTCTAGTTTTCAAACAAAGGAATTGGATCCGGATCTTTGCTCTAGACTCTGTGTCCCTCTCTCCCTCGCCCAATTTTTCATCTCTCTTTTTCATCCACATGAGGGAGCATACCAGGCTGGCTGAATGTATCCTTAAAGGATGTCACAGAACATGAAAAAGAAATCTGTTTGATTAATTAGTCTATGCTTGTGCTAATCAGGCTTAATAATAGCAACCAATTGACAGCTGTGGTTGCAATTAATACTCAAGGCTTAATTGTACACCCAATCCTAATACTTGCTTCTGGGAGGAATAAATTCATTAATCATATTTACCTTTCTCTTTAACCCATCAGCAACAGATTAAAAATGTTGGTACAATGTTCTTGGTTTACAGAGGTTCTGATGTTAGGAGGTGCACATGGCTGGTTATACCATTACTCCGATAAAAACATGATTTGGGCTACGGCAAGGGCTTACTGTCGGAGAAGATACACGGACATGGTGGCAATACAGAATAAGGAGGAAATTGATTTCCTGGTAAACCATTTGTCAAGTACGAGGGGTCACGTCTGGATTGGTTTGAGGAAGCGCAACAACACCTGGACCTGGATTGGAACACGTCGCAAATTGGAGGATATAGGCGAGAACTGGGCTCGTGGTGAACCCAACAATGGAAAGGCTAATGAAGACTGTGTGGAAATGTACATCAATGTGGGAGAAAATTCAGGAAAGTGGAATGATGAGCCTTGCAAGAAAAGGAAGAGGCCACTGTGTTACCAAGGTAACTAAACAACACTAGATCATCATATAAAAAATAGATAGGTACATGGAGCTTAGAAAAATACATGGCTATCTGTGAGCGAAATTCTAGGTGTTGTCCAGAAAAGGTTACACAGTCGGCCCAACATTGTGGGCTGAACAGCCTGTAATGTGCTGCAGATTTCTATGATTCTATGATGTGTGGGGGTGAAGGATAGATGGGAACAGTGGGAGTCTGAGGGTGAAGGGTGGATGGGAACAGTGGGAGTGTGGGGGTGAAGGGTGGATGGGAACAGTGGGAGTGTGGGGGTGAAGGGTGGATGGGAACAGTGGGAGTGTGGGGGTGAAGGGCAGATGGGAACAGTGGGAGTGTGGGGGTGAAGGGCAGATGGGAACAGTGGGAGTGTGGGGGTGAAGGGTAGATGGGAACAGTGGGAGTGTGGGGGTGAAGGATAGATGGGAACAGTGGTAGTGTGGGGGTGAAGGGCAGACGGGAACAGTGGGAGTGTGCGGGTGAAGGGTAGATGGGAACAGTGGGAGTGTGGGGCTGAAGGGTAGATGGGAACAGTGGGAGTGTGGGGGTGAAGGGCAGATGGGAACAGTGGGAGTGTGGGGGTGAAGGGCAGATGGGAACAGTGGGAGTGTGACGGTGAAGGGCAGATGGGAACAGTGGGAGTGTGAGGGTGAAGGGCAGATGGGAACAGTGGGAGTGTGAGGGTGAAGGGTAGATGGGAACAGTGGGAATGTGAGGGTGAAGGGCAGATGGGAACAGTGGGAGTGTGAGGGTGAAGGGCAGATGGGAGCAGTGGGAGTGTGAGGGTGAAGGGCAGATGGGAGCAGTGGGAGTGTGAGGGTGAAGGGCAGATGGGAACAGTGGGAGTGTGAAGGTGAAGGGTAGATGGGAACAGTGGGAGTGTGAGGGTGAAGGGTAGATGGGAACAGTGGGAGTGTGGGGGTGAACGGCAGATGGGAACAGTGGGAGTGTGAGGGTGAAGGGTAGATGGGAACAGTGGGAGTGTGGGGGTGAAGGGTAGATGGGAACAGTGGGAGTGTGGGGGTGAAGGGCAGATGGGAACAGTGGGAGTGTGAGGGTGAAGGGCAGATGGGAACAGTGGGAGTGTGAGGGTGAAGGGCAGATGGGAACAGTGGGAGTGTGAGGGTGAAGGGCAGATGGGAACAGTGGGAGTGTGAGGGTGAAGGGTAGATGGGAACAGTGGGAGTGTGAGGGTGAAGGGCAGATGGGAACAGTGGGAGTGTGAGGGTGAAGGGCAGATGGGAACAGTGGGAGTGTGAGGGTGAAGGGCAGATGGGAACAGTGGGAGTGTGTGGGTGAAGGGCAGATGGGAACAGTAGGAGTGTCAGGGTTACGGGCTGAGGGGAACAGTGGGAGTGTGGGGGTGAAGGATAAATGGGAACAGTGGGAGTATAAGGGTGAAGGGTCGATGGGAACAGTGGGAGTGTGTGGGTGAAGGGCAGATGGGAACAGTGGGAGTGTGAGGGTGAAGGGTAGATGGGAACAGTGGGAGTGTGGGTGTGAAGGGCAGATGGGAACAGTGGGAGTGTGTGGATGAAGAGCAGATAGGAACAGTGGGAGTGAGGGGGTTACGGGCCGATGGGAACAGTGGGAGTGTGCGGGTGAAGGGCAGATGGGAACAGTAGGAGTGTCAGGGTTACGGGCTGAGGGGAACAGTGGGAGTGTGAGGGTGAAGGGCAGATGGGAACAGTGGGAGTGTGAGGGTGAAGGACAGATGGGAACAGTGGGAGTGTGAGGGTGAAGGGTAGATGGGAACAGTGGGAGTGTGAGGGTGAATGGTAGATGGGAACAGTGGGAGTGTGGGGGTGAAGGGTAGATGGGAACAGTGGGAGTGTGAGGGTGAAGGGCAGATGGGAACAGTGGGAGTGTGAGGGTGAAGGGCAGATGGGAACAGTGGGAGTGTGAGGGTGAAGGGCAGATGGGAACAGTGGGAGTGTGAGGGTGAAGGGTAGATGGGAACAGTGGGAGTGTGAGGGTGAAGGGTAGATGGGAACAGTGGGAGTGTGAGGGTGAAGGGCAGATGGGAACAGTGGGAGTGTGGGGGTGAAGGGTAGATGGGAACAGTGGGAGTGTGAGGGTGAAGGGTAGATGGGAACAGTGGGAGTGTGAGGGTGAATGGTAGATGGGAACAGTGGGAGTGTGGGTGTGAAGGGCAGATGGGAACAGTGGGAGTGTGCGGGTGAAGGGCAGATGGGAACAGTGGGAGTGTGAGGGTGAAGGGCAGATGGGAACAGTGGGAGTGTGAGGGTGAAGGGCAGATGGGAACAGTGGGAGTGTGGGGGTGAAGGGCAGATGGGAACAGTGGGAGTGTGGGGGTGAAGGGTAGATGGGAACAGTGGGAGTGTGAGGGTGAAGGGTGGATGGGAACAGTGGGAGTGTGAGGGTGAAGGGTAGATGGGAACAGTGGGAGTGTGGGGGTGAAGGGTAGATGGGAACAGTGGGAGTGTGGGGGTGAAGGGCAGATGGGAACAGTGGGAGTGTGAGGGTGAAGGGTAGATGGGAACAGTGGGAGTGTGGGGGTGAAGGGCAGATGGGAACAGTGGGAGTGTGGGGGTGAAGGGCAGATGGGAACAGTGGGAGTGTGAGGGTGAAGGGTAGATGGGAACAGTGGGAGTGTGCGGGTGAAGGGCAGATGGGAACAGTGGGAGTGTGAGGGTGAAGGGTAGATGGGAACAGTGGGAGTGTGAGGGTGAAGGGTAGATGGGAACAGTGGGAGTGTGAGGGTGAAGGGCAGATGGGAACAGTGGGAGTGTGAGGGTGAAGGGCAGATGGGAACAGTGGGAGTGTGAGGGTGAAGGGCAGATGGGAACAGTGGGAGTGTGTGGGTGAAGGGTAGATGGGAAAAGTGGGAGTGTGAGGGTGAAGGGCAGATGGGAACAGTGGGAGTGTGAGGGTGAAGGGCAGATGGGAACAGTGGGAGTGTGAGGGTGAAGGGCAGATGGGAACAGTGGGAGTGTGAGGGTGAAGGGCAGATGGGAACAGTGGGAGTGTGAGGGTGAAGGGCAGATGGGAACAGTGGGAGTGTGAGGGTGAAGGGTAGATGGGAACAGTGGGAGTGTGAGGGTGAATGGTAGATGGGAACAGTGGGAGTGTGAGGGTGAAGGGCAGATGGGAACAGTGGGAGTGTGAGGGTGAAGGGCAGATGGGAACAGTGGGAGTGTGAGGGTGAAGGGTAGATGGGAACAGTGGGAGTGTGAGGGTGAATGGTAGATGGGAACAGTGGGAGTGTGAGGGTGAAGGGCAGATGGGAACAGTGGGAGTGTGAGGGTGAAGGGCAGATGGGAACAGTGGGAGTGTGAGGGTGAATGGGAGATGGGAACAGTGGGAGTGTGAGGGTGAAGGGTAGATGGGAACAGTGGGAGTGTGGGGGTGAAGGGCAGATGGGAACAGTGGGAGTGTGAGGGTGAAGGGTAGATGGGAACAGTGGGAGTGTGAGGGTGAAGGGCAGATGGGAACAGTGGGAGTGTGAGGGTGAAGGGTAGATGGGAACAGTGGGAGTGTGCGGGTGAAGGGCAGATAGGAACAGTGTCAGTGTGTGGGTGAAGGGTAGATGGGAACAGTAGGAGTTTCAGGGTTACGGGCTGAGGGGAACAGTGGGAGTGTGAGGGTGAAGGGCAGATGGGAACAGTGGGAGTGTGAGGGTGAAGGACAGATGGGAACAGTGGGAGTGTGAGGGTGAAGGGTAGATGGGAACAGTGGGAGTGTGAGGGTGAAGGGTAGATGGGAACAGTGGGAGTGTGGGGGTGAAGGGTAGATGGGAACAGTGGGAGTGTGAGGGTGAAGGGCAGATGGGAACAGTGGGAGTGTGGGGGTGAAGGGCAGATGGGAACAGTGGGAGTGTGAGGGTGAAGGGCAGATGGGTACAGTGGGAGTGTGAGGGTGAAGGGCAGATGGGAACAGTGGGAGTGTGAGGGTGAAGGGCAGATGGGAACAGTGGGAGTGTGAGGGTGAATGGTCGATGGGAACAGTGGGAGTGTGAGGGTGAAGGGTAGATGGGAACAGTGGGAGTGTGAGGGTGAAGGGTAGATGGGAACAGTGGGAGTGTGAGGGTGAAGGGTAGATGGGAACAGTGGGAGTGTGAGGGTGAATGGTCGATGGGAACAGTGGGAGTGTGGGGGTGAAGGGCAGATGGGAACAGTGGGAGTGTGAGGGTGAAGGGCAGATGGGAACAGTGGGAGTGTGAGGGTGAAGGGTAGATGGGAACAGTGGGAGTGTGAGGGTGAATGGTAGATGGGAACAGTGGGAGTGTGGGGGTGAAGGGTAGATGGGAACAGTGGGAGTGTGGGGGTGAAGGGCAGATGGGAACAGTGGGAGTGTGGGGGTGAAGGGCAGATGGGAACAGTGGGAGTGTGAGGGTGAAGGGTAGATGGGAACAGTGGGAGTGTGGGGGTGAAGGGTAGATGGGAACAGTGGGAGTGTGGGGGTGAAGGGCAGATGGGAACAGTGGGAGTGTGAGGGTGAAGGGCAGATGGGAACAGTGGGAGTGTGAGGGTGAAGGGCAGATGGGAACAGTGGGAGTGTGAGGGTGAAGGGCAGATGGGAACAGTGGGAGTGTGAGGGTGAATGGTAGATGGGAACAGTGGGAGTGTGAGGGTGAAGGGTAGATGGGAACAGTGGGAGTGTGAGGGTGAAGGGCAGATGGGAACAGTGGGAGTGTGGGGCTGAAGGGTAGATGGGAACAGTGGGAGTGTGAGGGTGAAGGGTAGATGGGAACAGTGGGAGTGTGAGGGTGAAGGGTAGATGGGAACAGTGGGAGTGTGGGTGTGAAGGGCAGATGGGAACAGTGGGAGTGTGCGGGTGAAGGGCAGATGGGAACAGTGGGAGTGTGAGGGTGAAGGGCAGATGGGAACAGTGGGAGTGTGAGGGTGAAGGGCAGATGGGAACAGTGGGAGTGTGGGGGTGAAGGGCAGATGGGAACAGTGGGAGTGTGAGGGTGAAGGGTAGATGGGAACAGTGGGAGTGTGAGGGTGAAGGGTGGATGGGAACAGTGGGAGTGTGAGGGTGAAGGGTAGATGGGAACAGTGGGAGTGTGGGGGTGAAGGGTAGATGGGAACAGTGGGAGTGTGAGGGTGAAGGGCAGATGGGAACAGTGGGAGTGTGAGGGTGAAGGGTAGATGGGAACAGTGGGAGTGTGGGGGTGAAGGATAGATGGGAACAGTGGGAGTGTGGGGGTGAAGGGCAGATGGGAACAGTGGGAGTGTTGGGGTGAAGGGTAGATGGGAACAGTGGGAGTGTGCGGGTGAAGGGCAGATGGGAACAGTGGGAGTGTGAGGGTGAAGGGTAGATGGGAACAGTGGGAGTGTGGGGGTGAAGGGTAGATGGGAACAGTGGGAGTGTGAGGGTGAAGGGCAGATGGGAACCGTGGGAGTGTGGGGGTGAAGGGCAGATGGGAACAGTGGGAGTGTGACGGTGAAGGGCAGATGGGTACAGTGGAGGTGTGAGGGTGAAGGGCAGATGGGAACAGTGGGAGTGTGAGGGTGAAGGGTAGATGGGAACAGTGGGAATGTGAGGGTGAAGGGCAGATGGGAACAGTGGGAGTGTGAGGGTGAAGGGCAGATGGGAACAGTGGGAGTGTGAGGGTGAAGGGCAGATGGGAACAGTGGGAGGGTGAGGGTGAATGGTAGATGGGAACAGTGGGAGTGTGAAGGTGAACGGCAGATGGGAACAGTGGGAGTGCGAGGGTGAATGGTAGATGGGAACAGTGGGAGTGTGAGGGTGAATGGTAGATGGGAACAGTGGGAATGTGAGGGTGAAGGGCAGATGGGAACAGTGGGAGTGTGAGGGTGAAGGGCAGATGGGAACAGTGGAGGTGTGAGGGTGAATGGTAGATGGGAACAGTGGGAGTGTGAGGGTGAATGGTAGATGGGAACAGTGGGAATGTGAGGGTGAAGGGCAGATGGGAACAGTGGGAGTGTGAGGGTGAAGGGCAGATGGGAACAGTGGGAGTGTGAGGGTGAATGGGAGATGGGAACAGTGGGAGTGTGAGGGTGAATGGTAGATGGGAACAGTGGGAGTGTGAGGGTGAAGGGCAGATGGGAACAGTGGGAGTGTGAGGGTGAAGGGCAGATGGGAACAGTGGGAGTGTGAGGGTGAAGGGTAGATGGGAACAGTGGGAGTGTGGGGGTGAAGGGTAGATGGGAACAGTGGGAGTGTGGGGGTGAAGGGCAGATGGGAACAGTGGGAGTGTGAGGGTGAAGGGTAGATGGGAACAGTGGGAGTGTGAGGGTGAAGGGTAGATGGGAACAGTGGGAGTGTGAGGGTGAAGGGCAGATGGGAACAGTGGGAGTGTGGGGGTGAAGGGCAGATGGGAACAGTGGGAGTGTGAGGGTGAAGGGTAGATGGGAACAGTGGGAGTGTGAGGGTGAAGGTCAGATGGGAACAGTGGGAGTGTGAGGGTGAAGGGCAGATGGGAACAGTGGGAGGGTGAGGGTGAATGGTAGATGGGAACAGTGGGAGTGTGAGGGTGAAGGGCAGATGGGAACAGTGGGAGTGTGAGGGTGAAGGGCAGATGGGAACAGTGGGAGTGTGGGGGTGAAGGGTAGATGGGAACAGTGGGAGTGTGGGGGTGAAGGATAGATGGGAACAGTGGTAGTGTGGGGGTGAAGGGCAGATGGGAACAGTGGGAGTGTGACGGTGAAGGGTAGATGGGAACAGTGGGAGTGTGAGGGTGAAGGGCAGATGGGAACAGTGGGAGTGTGAGGGTGAAGGGCAGATGGGAACAGTGGGAGTGTGGGGGTGAAGGGTAGATGGGAACAGTGGGAGTGTGAGGGTGAAGGGTAGATGGGAACAGTGGGAGTGTGAGGGTGAAGGGCAGATGGGAACAGTGGGAGTGTGAGGGTGAAGGGCAGATGGGAACAGTGGGAGTGTGGGGGTGAAGGGCAGATGGGAACAGTGGGAGTGTGGGGGTGAAGGGTAGATGGGAACAGTGGGAGTGTGGGGTGAAGGGTAGATGGGAACTGGGAGTTGTGGGTGAAGGGTAGATGGGAACAGTGGGAGTGTTGGGGTGAAGGGTAGATGGGAACAGTGGGAGTGTGAGGGTGAAGGGCAGATGGGAACAGTGGGAGTGTGAGGGTGAAGGGTAGATGGGAACAGTGGGAGTGTGGGGGTGAAGGGTAGATGGGAACAGTGGGAGTGTGAGGGTGAAGGGCAGATGGGAACAGTGGGAGTGTGAGGGTGAAGGGCAGATGGGAACAGTGGGAGTGTGAGGGTGAAGGGCAGATGGGAACAGTGGGAGTGTGAGGGTGAAGGGCAGATGGGAACAGTGGGAGTGTGAGGGTGAAGGGTAGATGGGAACAGTGGGAGTGTGAGGGTGAAGGGCAGATGGGAACAGTGGGAATGTGCGGGGGTGAAGGGCAGATGGGAACAGTGGGAGTGTGGGGGTGAAGGGCAGATGGGAACAGTGGGAGTGTGAGGGTGAAGGGTAGATGGGAACAGTGGGAGTGTGGGGGTGAAGGGCAGATGGGAACAGTGGGAGTGTGAGGGTGAAGGGCAGATGGGAACAGTGGGAGTGTGCGGGTGAAGGGCAGATGGGAACAGTGGGAGTGTGAGGGTGAAGGGCAGATGGGAACAGTGGGAGTGTGAGGGTGAAGGGTAGATGGGAACAGTGGGAGTGTGAGGGTGAAGGGTAGATGGGAACAGTGGGAGTGTGAGTGTGAAGGGCAGATGGGAACAGTGGGAGTGTGAGGGTGAATGGTAGATGGGAACAGTGGGAGTGTGAGGGTGAAGGGCAGATGGGAACAGTGGGAGTGTGAGGGTGAAGGGCAGATGGGAACAGTGGGAGTGTGAGGGTGAAGGGCAGATGGGAACAGTGGGAGTGTGAGGGTGAAGGGTAGATGGGAACAGTGGGAGTGTGAGGGTGAAGGTCAGATGGGAACAGTGGGAGTGTGAGGGTGAAGGGCAGATGGGAACAGTGGAGGCGTGGGGGTGAAGGGCAGATGGGAACAGTGGGAGTGTGGGGGTGAAGGGTAGATGGGAATAGTGGGAGTGTGAGGGTGAAGGGTGGATGGGAACAGTGGGAGTGTTGGGGTGAAGGGTAGATGTGAACTGGGAGTCTGAGGGTGAAGGGTAGATGGGAACAGTGGGAGTGTTGGGGTGAAGGGTAGATGGGAACAGTGGGACTGTGAGGGTGAAGGGCAGATGGGAACAGTGGGAGTGTGAGGGTGAAGGGTAGATGGGAACAGTGGGAGTGTGGGGGTGAAGGGTAGATGGGAACAGTGGGAGTGTGAGGGTGAAGGGCAGATGGGAACAGTGGGAGTGTGAGGGTGAAGGGCAGATGGGAACAGTGGAGGTGTGAGGGTGAAGGGCAGATGGGAACAGTGGGAGTGTGAGGGTGAAGGGTAGATGGGAACAGTGGGAGTGTGAGGGTGAAGGGCAGATGGGAACAGTGGGAGTGTGGGGGTGAAGGGCAGATGGGAACAGTGGGAGTGTGTGGGTGAAGGGTAGATGGGAACAGTGGGAGTGTGAGGGTGAAGGGTAGATGGGAACAGTGGGAGTGTGGGGGTGAAGGGCAGATGGGAACAGTGGGAGTGTGAGGGTGAAGGGCAGATGGGAACAGTGGGAGTGTGAGGGTGAAGGGCAGATGGGAACAGTGGGAGTGTGAGGGTGAAGGGTAGATGGGAACAGTGGGAGTGTGAGGGTGAAGGGCAGATGGGAACAGTGGGAGTGTGGGGGTGAAGGGTAGATGGGAACAGTGGGAGTGTGAGGGTGAAGGGCAGATGGGAACAGTGGGAGTGTGAGGGTGAAGGTCAGATGGGAATAGTGGGAGTGTGAGGGTGAAGGGCAGATGGGAACAGTGGAGGTGTGGGGGTGAAGGGCAGATGGGAACAGTGGGAGTGTGGGGGTGAAGGATAGATGGGAACAGTGGGAGTGTGAGGGTGAAGGGTGGATGGGAACAGTGGGAGTGTGGGGGTGAAGGGTAGATGGGAACAGTGGGAGTGTGAGGGTGAAGGGTAGATGGGAACAGTGGGAGTGTGGGGTGAAGGGTAGATGGGAACAGTGGGAGTGTGAGGGTGAAGGGTAGATGGGAACAGTGGGAGTGTGGGGTGAAGGGTAGATGGGAACAGTGGGAGTGTGAGGGTGAAGGGCAGATGGGAACAGTGGGAGTGTGAGGGTGAAGGGCAGATGGGAACAGTGGGAGTGTGGGGGTGAAGGGTAGATGGGAACAGTGGGAGTGTGAGGGTGAAGGGCAGATGGGAACAGTGGGAGTGTGAGGGTGAAGGGCAGATGGGAACAGTGGGAGTGTGAGGGTGAAGGGCAGATGGGAACAGTGGGAGTGTGAGGGTGAAGGGCAGATGGGAACAGTGGGAGTGTGAGGGTGAAGGGTAGATGGGAACAGTGGGAGTGTGAGGGTGAAGGGCAGATGGGAACAGTGGGAGTGTGAGGGTGAAGGGCAGATGGGAACAGTGGGAGTGTGAGGGTGAAGGGCAGATGGGAACAGTGGGAGTGTGAGGGTGAATGGTAGATGGGAACAGTGGGAGTGTGGGGGTGAAGGATAGATGGGAACAGTGGGAGTGTGGGGGTGAAGGGCAGATGGGAACAGTGGGAGTGTGGGGGTTACGGGCTGATGGGAACAGTGGGAGTGTGCGGGTGAAGGGCAGATGGGAACAGTGGGAGTGTGAGGGTGAAGGACAGATGGGAACAGTGGGAGTGTGAGGGTGAAGGGTAGATGGGAACAGTGGGAGTGTGAGGGTGAATGGTAGATGGGAACAGTGGGAGTGTGGGGGTGAAGGGTAGATGGGAACAGTGGGAGTGTGAGGGTGAAGGGCAGATGGGAACAGTGGGAGTGTGGGGGTGAAGGGCAGATGGGAACAGTGGGAGTGTGAGGGTGAAGGGCAGATGGGAACAGTGGGAGTGTGAGGGTGAATGGTAGATGGGAACAGTGGGAGTGTGAGGGTGAAGGGTAGATGGGAACAGTGGGAGTGTGAGGGTGAAGGGCAGATGGGAACAGTGGGAGTGTGGGGCTGAAGGGTAGATGGGAACAGTGGGAGTGTGAGGGTGAAGGGTAGATGGGAACAGTGGGAGTGTGAGGGTGAATGGTAGATGGGAACAGTGGGAGTGTGGGTGTTAAGGGCAGATGGGAACAGTGGGAGTGTGCGGGTGAAGGGCAGATGGGAACAGTGGGAGTGTGAGGGTGAAGGGCAGATGGGAACAGTGGGAGTGTGAGGGTGAAGGGCAGATGGGAACCGTGGGAGTGTGGGGGTGAAGGGCAGATGGGAACAGTGGGAGTGTGGGGGTGAAGGGTAGATGGGAACAGTGGGAGTGTGAGGGTGAAGGGTGGATGGGAACAGTGGAGTGTGAGGGTGAAGGGTAGATGGGAACAGTGGGAGTGTGGGGGTGAAGGGTAGATGGGAACAGTGGGACTGTGAGGGTGAAGGGCAGATGGGAACAGTGGGAGTGTGAGGGTGAAGGGTAGATGGGAACAGTGGGAGTGTGGGGGTGAAGGATAGATGGGAACAGTGGGAGTGTGGGGGTGAAGGGCAGATGGGAACAGTGGGAGTGTTGGGGTGAAGGGTAGATGGGAACAGTGGGAGTGTGCGGGTGAAGGGCAGATGGGAACAGTGGAAGTGTGAGGGTGAAGGGTAGATGGGAACAGTGGGAGTGTGGGGCTGAAGGGTAGATGGGAACAGTGGGAGTGTGGGGGTGAAGGGCAGATGGGAACCGTGGGAGTGTGGGGGTGAAGGGCAGATGGGAACAGTGGGAGTGTGACGGTGAAGGGCAGATGGGTACAGTGGTTGTGTGAGGGTGAAGGGCAGATGGGAACAGTGGGAGTGTGAGGGTGAAGGGTAGATGGGAACAGTGGGAATGTGAGGGTGAAGGGCAGATGGGAACAGTGGGAGTGTGAGGGTGAAGGGCAGATGGGAGCAGTGGGAGTGTGAGGGTGAAGGGCAGATGGGAACAGTGGGAGGGTGAGGGTGAATGGTAGATGGGAACAGTGGGAGTGTGAAGGTGAACGGCAGATGGGAACAGTGGGAGTGCGAGGGTGAATGGTGGATGGGAACAGTGGGAGTGTGAGGGTGAATGGTAGATGGGAACAGTGGGAATGTGAGGGTGAAGGGCAGATGGGAACAGTGGGAGTGTGAGGGTGAAGGGCAGATGGGAACAGTGGAGGTGTGAGGGTGAATGGTAGATGGGAACAGTGGGAGTGTGAGGGTGAATGGTAGATGGGAACAGTGGGAATGTGAGGGTGAAGGGCAGATGGAAACAGTGGGAGTGTGAGGGTGAAGGGCAGATGGGAACAGTGGGAGGGTGAGGGTGAATGGGAGATGGGAACAGTGGGAGTGTGAGGGTGAATGGTAGATGGGAACAGTGGGAGTGTGGGGGTGAAGGGCAGATGTGAACAGTGGGAGTGTGAGGGTGAAGGGTAGATGTAAACAGTGGGAGTGTGTGGGTGAAGGGCAGATGGGAACAGTGGGAGTGTGAGGGTGAAGTGTAGATGGGAACACTGGGAGTGTGCGGGTGAAGGGCAGATAGGAACAGTGTCAGTGTGTGGGTGAAGGGTAGATGGGAACAGTAGGAGTTTCAGGGTTACGGGCTGAGGGGAACAGTGGGAGTGTGAGGGTGAAGGGCAGATGGGAACAGTGGGAGTGTGAGGGTGAAGGACAGATGGGAACAGTGGGAGTGTGAGGGTGAAGGGTAGATGGGAACAGTGGGAGTGTGAGGGTGAATGGTAGATGGGAACAGTGGGAGTGTGGGGGTGAAGGGTAGATGGGAACAGTGGGAGTGTGAGGGTGAAGGGCAGATGGGAACCGTGGGAGTGTGGGGGTGAAGGGCAGATGGGAACAGTGGGAGTGTGAGGGTGAAGGGCAGATGGGAACAGTGGGAGTGTGAGGGTGAATGGTAGATGGGAACAGTGGGAGTGTGAGGGTGAAGGGCAGATGGGAACAGTGGGAGTGTGAGGGTGAAGGGCAGATGGGAACAGTGGGAGTGTGAGGGTGAAGGGTAGATGGGAACAGTGGGAGTGTGAGGGTGAATGGTCGATGGGAACAGTGGGAGTGTGGGGGTGAAGGGCAGATGGGAACAGTGGGAGTGTGAGGGTGAAGGGCAGATGGGAACAGTGGGAGTGTGAGGGTGAAGGGTAGATGGGAACAGTGGGAGTGTGAGGGTGAATGGTAGATGGGAACAGTGGGAGTGTGGGGGTGAAGGGTAGATGGGAACAGTGGAGTGTGCGGGTGAAGGGCAGATGGGAACCGTGGGAGTGTGGGGGTGAAGGGCAGATGGGAACAGTGGGAGTGTGAGGGTGAAGGGTAGATGGGAACAGTGGGAGTGTGGGGGTGAAGGGTAGATGGGAACAGTGGGAGTGTGGGGGTGAAGGGCAGATGGGAACAGTGGGAGTCTGAGGGTGAAGGGCAGATGGGAACAGGGGGAGTGTGAGGGTGAAGGGCAGATGGGAACAGTGGGAGTGTGAGGGTGAAGGGCAGATGGGAACAGTGGGAGTGTGAGGGTGAATGGTAGATGGGAACAGTGGGAGTGTGAGGGTGAAGGGTAGATGGGAACAGTGGGAGTGTGAGGGTGAAGGGCAGATGGGAACAGTGGGAGTGTGGGGCTGAAGGGTAGATGGGAACAGTGGGAGTGTGAGGGTGAAGGGTAGATGGGAACAGTGGGAGTATGAGGGTGAATGGTAGATGGGAACAGTGGGAGTGTGGGTGTGAAGGGCAGATGGGAACAGTGGGAGTGTGCGGGTGAAGGGCAGATGGGAACAGTGGGAGTGTGAGGGTGAAGGGCAGATGGGAACAGTGGGAGTGTGAGGGTGAAGGGCAGATGGGAACCGTGGGAGTGTGGGGGTGAAGGGCAGATGGGAAAAGTGGGAGTGTGGGGGTGAAGGGTAGATGGGAACAGTGGGAGTGTGAGGGTGAAGGGTGGATGGGAACAGTGGGAGTGTGAGGGTGAAGGGTAGATGGGAACAGTGGGAGTGTGGGGGTGAAGGGTAGATGGGAACAGTGGGACTGTGAGGGTGAAGGGCAGATGGGAACAGTGGGAGTGTGAGGGTGAAGGGTAGAGGGGAACAGTGGGAGTGTGGGGGTGAAGGATAGATGGGAACAGTGGGAGTGTGGGGGTGAAGGGCAGATGGGAACAGTGGGAGTGTTGGGGTGAAGGGTAGATGGGAACAGTGGGAGTGTGCGGGTGAAGGGCAGATGGGAACAGTGGAAGTGTGAGGGTGAAGGGTAGATGGGAACAGTGGGAGTGTGGGGCTGAAGGGTAGATGGGAACAGTGGGAGTGTGGGGGTGAAGGGCAGATGGGAACCGTGGGAGTGTGGGGGTGAAGGGCAGATGGGAACAGTGGGAGTGTGACGGTGAAGGGCAGATGGGTACAGTGGAGATGTGAGGGTGAAGGGCAGATGGGAACAGTGGGAGTGTGAGGGTGAAGGGTAGATGGGAACAGTGGGAATGTGAGGGTGAAGGGCAGATGGGAACAGTGGGAGTGTGAGGGTGAAGGGCAGATGGGAGCAGTGGGAGTGTGAGGGTGAAGGGCAGATGGGAACAGTGGGAGGGTGAGGGTGAATGGTAGATGGGAACAGTGGGAGTGTGAAGGTGAACGGCAGATGGGAACAGTGGGAGTGTGAGGGTGAATGGTAGATGGGAACAGTGGGAGTGTGAGGGTGAATGGTAGATGGGAACAGTGGGAATGTGAGGGTGAAGGGCAGATGGGAACAGTGGGAGTGTGAGGGTGAAGGGCAGATGGGAACAGTGGAGTTGTGAGGGTGAATGGTAGATGGGAACAGTGGGAGTGTGAGGGTGAATGGTAGATGGGAACAGTGGGAATGTGAGGGTGAAGGGCAGATGGAAACAGTGGGAGTGTGAGGGTGAAGGGCAGATGGGAACAGTGGGAGGGTGAGGGTGAATGGGAGATGGGAACAGTGGGAGTGTGAGGGTGAATGGTAGATGGGAACAGTGGGAATGTGAGGGTGAAGGGCAGATGGGAACAGTGGGAGTGTGAAGGTGAAGGGCAGATAGGAACAGTGGGAGTGTGAGGGTGAAGGGTAGATGGGAACAGTGGGAGTGTGGGGGTGAAGGATAGATGCGAACAGTGGTAGTGTGGGGGTGAAGGGCAGATGGGAACAGTGGTAGTGTGGGGGTGAAGGGTAGATGGGAACATTGGGAGTGTGAGGGTGAAGGGTAGATGGGAACAGTGGGAGTGTGAGTGTGAAGGGCAGATGGGAACAGTGGGAGTGTGGGGGTGAAGGGCAGATGGGAGCAGTGGGAGTGTGAGGGTGAAGGGTAGATGGGAACAGTGGGAGTGTGAGGGTGAAGGTCAGATGGGAATAGTGGGAGTGTGAGGGTGAAGGGCAGATGGGAACAGTGGGAGGGTGAGGGTGAATGGTAGATGGGAACAGTGGGATTGTGAGGGTGAAGGGCAGATGGGAACAGTGGGAGTGTGAAGGTGAAGGGCAGATAGGAACAGTCGGAGTGTGAGGGTGAAGGGTAGATGGGAACAGTGGGAGTGTGGGGGTGAAGGATAGATGCGAACAGTGGTAGTGTGGGGGTGAAGGGCAGATGGGAACAGTGGTAGTGTGGGGGTGAAGGGTAGATGGGAACATTGGGAGTGTGAGGGTGAAGGGCAGATGGGAACAGTGGGAGTGTGAGGGTGAAGGGCAGATGGGAACAGTGGGAGTGTGGGGGTGAAGGGCAGATGGGAGCAGTGGGAGTGTGAGGGTGAAGGGTAGATGGGAACAGTGGGAGTGTGAGGGTGAAGGTCAGATGGGAATAGTGGGAGTGTGAGGGTGAAGGGCAGATGGGAACAGTGGAGGCGTGGGGGTGAAGGGCAGATGGGAACAGTGGGAGTGTGGGGGTGAAGGGTAGATGGGAATAGTGGGAGTGTGAGGGTGAAGTGTGGATGGGAACAGTGGGAGTGTTGGGGTGAAGGGTAGATGTGAACTGGGAGTCTGAGGGTGAAGGGTAGATGGGAACAGTGGGAGTGTTGGGGTGAAGGGTAGATGGGAACAGTGGGACTGTGAGGGTGAAGGGCAGATGGGAACAGTGGGAGTGTGAGGGTGAAGGGTAGATGGGAACAGTGGTAGTGTGGGGGTGAAGGGTAGATGGTATCAGTGGGAGTGTGAGGGTGAAGGGCAGATGGGAACACTGGGAGTGTGAGGGTGAAGGGCAGATGGGAACAGTGGGAGTGTGAGGGTGAAGGGCAGATGGGTACAGTGGAGGTGTGAGGGTGAAGGGCAGATGGGAACAGTGGGAGTGTGAGGGTGAAGGGTAGATGGGAACAGTGGGAATGTGAGGGTGAAGGGCAGATGGGAACAGTGGGAGTGTGGGGGTGAAGGGCAGATCGGAATAGTGGTAGTGTGGGGGTGAAGGGTAGATGGGAACAGTGGGAGTGTGAGGGTGAAGGGTAGATGAGAACAGTGGGAGTGTGGGGGTGAAGGGCAGATCGGAACAGTGGTAGTGTGAGGGTGAAGGGCAGATGGGAACAGTGGGAATGTGCGGGTGAAGGGCACGTGGGAACAGTGGGAGTGGGCGGGTGAAGGGCAGATGGGAACAGTGGGAGTGTGAGTGTGAAGGGCAGATGGGAACAGTGGGAGTGTGAGTGTGAAGGGCAGATGGGAACAGTGGGAGTGTGGGGGTGAAGGGTAGATGGGAACAGTGCGAGTGTGAGTGTGAAGGGCGGGTGGGAACAGTGGGAGTGTGAGGGTGAAGGTCAGATGGGAATAGTGGGAGTGTGAGGGTGAAGGGCAGATGGGAACAGTGGGAGTGTGAGGGTGAAGGGCAGATGGGAACAGTGGGAGTGTGGGGGTGAAGGGCAGATGGGAGCAGTGGGAGTGTGAGGGTGAAGGGTAGATGGGAACAGTGGGAGTGTGAGGGTGAAGGTCAGATGGGAATAGTGGGAGTGTGAGGGTGAAGGGCAGATGGGAACAGTGGAGGCGTGGGGGTGAAGGGCAGATGGGAACAGTGGGAGTGTGGGGGTGAAGGGTAGATGGGAATAGTGGGAGTGTGAGGGTGAAGGGTGGATGGGAACAGTGGGAGTGTTGGGGTGAAGGGTAGATGTGAACTGGGAGTCTGAGGGTGAAGGGTAGATGGGAACAGTGGGAGTGTTGGGGTGAAGGGTAGATGGGAACAGTGGGACTGTGAGGGTGAAGGGCAGATGGGAACAGTGGGAGTGTGAGGGTGAATGGTAGATGGGAACAGTGGTAGTGTGGGGGTGAAGGGTAGATGGTATCAGTGGGAGTGTGAGGGTGAAGGGCAGATGGGAACACTGGGAGTGTGAGGGTGAAGGGCAGATGGGTACAGTGGAGGTGTGAGGGTGAAGGGCAGATGGGAACAGTGGGAGTGTGAGGGTGAAGGGTAGATGGGAACAGTGGGAATGTGAGGGTGAAGGGCAGATGGGAACAGTGGGAGTGTGGGGGTGAAGGGCAGATTGGAATAGTGGTAGTGTGGGGGTGAAGGGTAGATGGGAACAGTGGGAGTGTGAGGGTGAAGGGTAGATGGGAACAGTGGGAGTGTGGGGGTGAAGGGCAGATCGGAACAGTGGTAGTGTGAGGGTGAAGGGCAGATGGGAACAGTGGGAATGTGCGGGTGAAGGGCACGTGGGAACAGTGGGAGTGTGCGGGTGAAGGGTAGATGGGATCAGTGGGAGTGTGAGTGTGAAGGGCAGATGGGAACAGTGGGAGTGTGGGGGTGAAGGGTAGATGGGAACAGTGCGAGTGTGAGTGTGAAGGGCGGGTGGGAACAGTGGGAGTGTGAGGGTGAAGGTCAGATGGGAATAGTGGGAGTGTGAGGGTGAAGGGCAGATGGGAACAGTGGAGGTGTGGGGGTGAAGGGCAGATGGGAACAGTGGGAGTGTGGGGGTGAAGGATAGATGGGAATAGTGGGAGTGTGAGGGTGAAGGGTGGATGGGAACAGTGGGAGTGTGGGGGTGAAGGGTAGATGGGAACTGGGAGTGTGAGGGTGAAGGGTAGATGGGAACAGTGGGAGTGTTGGGGTGAAGGGTAGATGGGAACTGGGAGTCTGAGGGTGAAGGGTAGATGGGAACAGTGGGAGTGTTGGGGTGAAGGGTAGATGGGAACAGTGGGACTGTGAGGGTGAAGGGCAGATGGGAACAGTGGGAGTGTGAGGGTGAAGGGTAGATGGGAACAGTGGTAGTGTGGGGGTGAAGGGTAGATGGGATCAGTGGGAGTGTGAGGGTGAAGGGCAGATGGGAACACTGGGAGTGTGAGGGTGAAGGGCAGATGGGAACAGTGGGAGTGTGAGGGTGAAGGACAGATGGGTACAGTGGAGGTGTGAGGGTGAAGGGCAGATGGGAACAGTGGGAGTGTGAGGGTGAAGGGTAGATGGGAACAGTGGGAATGTGAGGGTGAAGGGCAGATGGGAACAGTGGGAGTGTGAGGGTGAAGGGCAGATGGGAGCAGTGGGAGTGTGAGGGTGAAGGGCAGGTGGGAACAGTGGGAGTGTGAGGGTGAATGGTAGATGCGAACAGTGGGAGTGTGGGGGTGAAGGATAGATGGGAACAGTGGGAGTGTGGGGGTGAAGGGCAGATGGGAACAGTGGGAGTGTGAGGGTGAAGGGCAGATGGGAACAGTGGGAGTGTGCGGGTGAAGGGTAGATGGGATCAGTGGGAGTGTGAGTGTGAAGGGCAGATGGGAACAGTGGAGAGTGTGGGGGTGAAGGGTGGATGGGAACAGTGGGAGTGTGGGGGTGAAGGGCAGATGGGAACAGCTGGAGTGTGGGGGTGAAGGGTAGATGGGAATAGTGGGAGTGTGAGTGTGAAGGGTAGATGGGAACTGGGAGTGTGAGGGTGAGGGGTAGATGGGAACAGTGGGAGTGTTGGGGTGAAGGGTAGATGGGAACTGGGAGTCTGAGGGTGAAGGGTAGATGGGAACAGTGGGAATGTGGGGGTGAAGGGCAGATGGGAACAGTGGGAGTGTGAGGGTGAAGGGCAGATGGGAACAGTGGGAGTGTGAGGGTGAAGGGCAGATGGGAACAGTGGGAGTGTGAGGGTGAAGGGCAGATGGGAACAGTGGGAGTGTGAGGGTGAAGGGCAGATGGGAACAGTGGGAGTGTGAGGGTGAATGGTAGATGGGAACAGTGGGAGTGTGAGGGTGAAGGGCAGATGGGAACAGTGGGAGTGTGAGGGTGAATGGTAGATGGGAACAGTGGGAGTGTGAGGGTGAAGGGTAGATGGGAACAGTGGGAGTGTGAGGGTGAAGGGCAGATGGGAACAGTGGGAGTGTGAGGGTGAAGGGCAGATGGGAACAGTGGGAGTGTGAGGGTGAATGGTAGATGGGAACAGTGGGAGTGTGGGGGTGAAGGATAGATGGGAACAGTGGGAGTGTGGGGGTGAAGGGCAGATGGGAACAGTGGGAGTGTGAGGGTGAAGGGCAGATGGGAACAGTGGGAATGTGCGGGTGAAGGGTAGATGGGAACAGTGGGAGTGTGAGGGTGAAGGGCAGATGGGAACAGTGGGAGTGTGAGGGTGAATGGTAGATGGGAACAGTGCGAGTGTGAGTGTGAAGGGCGGGTGGGAACAGTGGGAGTGCGGGGGTGAAGGGCAGATGGGAACAGTGGGAGTGTGAGGGTGAAGGGTAGATGGGAACAGTGGGAGTGTGGGGTGAACGGCAGATGGGAACAGTGGGAGTGTAAGGTTGAAGGGTAGATGGGAACAGTGGGAATGTGCGTGTGAAGGGAACTTGGGAACAGTGGGAGTGTGCGGGTGAAGGGCATTTGGGAACAGTGGGAGTGTGCGGGTGAAGGGCAGATGGGAACAGTGGGAGTGTGCGGGTGAAGGGTAGATGGGAACAGTGGGAGTGTGAGTGTGAAGGGCAGATGGGAACAGTGGGAGTGTGGGGCTGAAGGGCAGATGGGAACAGTGGGAGTGTTGGGGTGAAGTGTAGATGGGAACAGTGGGAGTGTGAGGGTGAATGGTAGATGGGAACAGTGGGAGTGTGAGGGTGAAGGGCAGATGGGAACAGTGGGAGTGTGAGGGTGAAGGGTAGATGGGAACAGTGGGAGTGTGAGGGTGAATGGTAGATGGGAACAGTGGGAGTGTGGGGGTGAAGGGCAGATGGGAACCGTGGGAGTGTGGGGGTGAAGGGCAGATGGGAACAGTGGGAGTGTGAGGGTGAAGGGCAGATGGGAACAGTGGAGGTGTGAGGGTGAAGGGTAGATGGGAACAGTGGGAGTGTGGGGGTGAAGGGCAGATGGGAACAGTGGGAGTGTGAGGGTGAAGGGCAGATGGGAACAGTGGGAGTGTGAGGGTGAATGGTGGATGGGAACAGTGGGAGTGTGAGGGTGAAGGGTAGATGGGAACAGTGGGAGTGTGAGGGTGAAGGGCAGATG
Source organism: Mobula hypostoma (assembly GCF_963921235.1). Taxonomy (NCBI): domain Eukaryota; kingdom Metazoa; phylum Chordata; class Chondrichthyes; order Myliobatiformes; family Myliobatidae; genus Mobula; species Mobula hypostoma. The sequence goes on along the minus strand of NC_086108.1, from coordinate 46,568,078 downwards.
GGAACAGTGGGAGTGTGGGGCTGAAGGGTAGATGGGAACAGTGGGAGTGTGAGGGTGAAGGGTAGATGGGATCAGTGGGAGTGTGAGTGTGAAGGGCAGATGGGAACAGTGGGAGTGTGGGGCTGAAGGGCAGATGGGAACAGTGGGAGTGTTGGGGTGAAGTGTAGATGGGAACAGTGGGAGTGTGAGGGTGAATGGTAGATGGGAACAGTGGGAGTGTGAGGGTGAAGGGCAGATGGGAACAGTGGGAGTGTGAGGGTGAAGGGTAGATGGGAACAGTGGGAGTGTGAGGGTGAATGGTAGATGGGAACAGTGGGAGTGTGGGGGTGAAGGGCAGATGGGAACCGTGGGAGTGTGGGGGTGAAGGGCAGATGGGAACAGAGGGAGTGTGAGGGTGAAGGGCAGATGGGAACAGTGGAGGTGTGAGGGTGAAGGGTAGATGGGAACCGTGGGAGTGTGGGGGTGAAGGGCAGATGGGAACAGTGGGAGTGTGAGGGTGAAGGGCAGATGGGAACAGTGGGAGTGTGAGGGTGAATGGTGGATGGGAACAGTGGGAGTGTGAGGGTGAAGGGTAGATGGGAACAGTGGGAGTGTGAGGGTGAAGGGCAGATGGGAACAGTGGGTGTGTGGGGCTGAAGGGTAGATGGGAACAGTGGGAGTGTGAGGGTGAAGGGTAGATGGGAACAGTGGGAGTGTGAGGGTGAAGGGTAGATGGGAACAGTGGGAGTGTGGGGCTGAAGGGTAGATGGGAACAGTGGGAGTGTGAGGGTGAAGGGTAGATGGGAACAGTGGGAGTGTGAGGGTGAAGGGTAGATGGGAACAGTGGGAGTGTGGGTGTGAAGGGCAGATGGGAACAGTGGGAGTGTGCGGGTGAAGGGCAGATGGGAACAGTGGGAGTGTGAGGGTGAAGGGCAGATGGGAACAGTGGGAGTGTGGGGGTGAAGGGCAGATGGGAACAGTGGGAGTGTGAGGGTGAAGGGTAGATGGGAACAGTGGGAGTGTGGGGGTGAAGGATAGATGGGAACAGTGGGAGTGTGGGGGTGAAGGGCAGATGGGAACAGTGGGAGTGTGAGGGTGAAGGGCAGATGGGAACAGTGGGAATGTGCGGGTGAAGGGTAGATGGGAACAGTGGGAGTGTGAGGGTGAAGGGCAGATGGGAACCGTGGGAGTGTGGGGGTGAAGGGCAGATGGGAACAGTGGGAGTGTGAGGGTGAAGGATAGATGGGAACAGTGGGAGTGTGGGGGTGAAGGGCAGATGGGAACAGTGGGAGTGTGAGGGTGAATGGCAGATGGGAACAGTGGGAGTGTGCGGGTGAAGGGTAGATGGGATCAGTGGGAGTGTGAGTGTGAAGGGCAGATGGGAACAGTGGGAGTGTGGCGGTGAAGGGTGGATGGGAACAATGCGAGTGTGAGTGTGAAGGGCAGGTGGGAACAGTGGGAGTGTGAGGGTGAAGGTCAGATGGGAATAGTGGGAGTGTGAGGGTGAAGGGCAGATGGGAACAGTGGGAGTGTGAGGGTGAAGGGTAGATGGGAACAGTGGGAGTGTGAGGGTGAAGGGTAGATGGGAACAGTGGGAGTGTGAGGGTGAAGGGCAGATGGGAACCGTGGGAGTGTGGGGGTGAAGGGCAGATGGGAACAGTGGGAGTGTGAGGGTGAAGGGTAGATGGGAACAGTGGGAGTGTGGGGGTGAAGGGTAGATGGGAACAGTGGGAGTGTGGGGGTGAAGGGCAGATGGGAACAGTGGGAGTGTGAGGGTGAATGGTAGATGGGAACAGTGGGAGTGTGAGGGTGAAGGGCTGATGGGAACCGTGCGAGTGTGGGGGTGAAGGGCAGATGGGAACAGTGGGAGTGTGAGGGTGAAGGATAGATGGGAACAGTGGGAGTGTGAGGGGTGAAGGGCAGATGGGAACAGTGGGAGTGTGAGGGTGAAGGGCAGATGGGAATAGTGGGAATGTGCGGGTGAAGGGTAGGTGGGAACAGTGGGAGTGTGGGGGTGAAGGGTGGATAGGAACAGTGCGAGTGTGAGTGTGAAGGGCGGGTGGGAACAGTGGGAGTGTGAGGGTGAAGGTCAGATGGGAACAGTGGGAGTGTGAGGGTGAAGGGTAGATGGGAACAGTGGGAGTGTGAGGGTGAAGGGCAGATGGGAACAGTGGGAGTGTGAGGGTGAAGGGCAGATGGGAACAGTGGGAGTGTGAGGGTGAAGGGCAGATGGGTACAGTGGTGGTGTGAGGGTGAAGGGCAGATGGGAACAGTGGGAGTGTGAGGGTGAAGTGTAGATGGGAACAGTGGGAATGTGAGGGTGAAGGGCAGATGGGAACAGTGGGAGTGTGAGGGTGAAGGGCAGATGGGAACAGTGGGAGTGTGAGGGTGAAGGGTAGATGGGAACAGTGGGAGTGTGGGGGTGAGGGATAGATGGGAACAGTGGGAGTGTGGGGGTGAAGGGCAGATGGGAACAGTGGGAGTGTGAGGGTGAAGGGCAGATGGGAACAGTGGGAGTGTGCGGGTGAAGGGTAGATGGGAACAGTGGGAGTGTGAGGGTGAAGGGCAGATGGGAACAGTGGGAGTGTGGGGGTGAAGGGCAGATGGGAACAGTGGGAGTGTGAGGGTGAAGGGTAGATGGGAACAGTGGGAGTGTGAGGGTGAAGGGCAGATGGGAACAGTGGGAGTGTGGGGGTGAAGGGCAGATGGGAACAGTGGGAGTGTGAGGGTGAAGGGTAGATGGGAACAGTGGGAGTGTGAGGGTGAAGGGCAGATGGGAACAGTGGGAATGTGTGGGTGAAGGGCACTTGGGAACAGTGGGAGTGTGCGGGTGAAGGGCATTTGGGAACAGTGGGAGTGTGCGGGTGAAGGGCAGATGAGGTACAGTGGGAGTGTGCGGGTGAAGGGTAGATGGGATCAGTGGGAGTGTGAGTGTGAAGGTTAGATGGGAACAGTGGGAGTGTGGGGGTGAAGGGCAGATGGGAACAGTGGGAGTGTGTGGGTGAAGGGTAGATGGGAACAGTGGGAGTGTGAGGGTGAATGGTAGATGGGAACAGTGGGAGTGTGAGGGTGAAGGGTAGATGGGAACAGTGGGAGTGTGAGGGTGAAGGGTACATGGGAACAGTGGGAGTGTGAGGGTGAATGGTAGATGGGAACAGTGGGAGTGTGGAGGTGAAGGGTCGATGGGAAGAGTGGGAGTGTGAGGGTGAAGGGGAGATGGGAACAGTGGGACTGTGGGGGTGAAGGGCAGATGGGAACATTGGGAGTGTGAGGGTGAAGGGCAGATGGGAACAGTGGGAGTGTGAGGGTGAAGGGCAGATGGGAACAGTGGGAGTGTGAGGGTGAAGGGCAGATGGGAACAGTGGGAGTGTGAGGGTGAATGGTAGATGGGAACAGTGGGAGTGTGAGGGTGAAGGGTAGATGGGAACAGTGGGAGTGTGAGGGTGAAGGGCAGATGGGAACAGTGGGAGTGTGGGGCTGAAGGGTAGATGGGAACAGTGGGAGCGTGAGGGTGAAGGGTAGATGGGAACAGTGGGAGTGTGAGGGTGAAGGGTAGATGGGAACACTGGGAGTGTGAGGGTGAAGGGTAGATGGGAACAGTGGGAGTGTGATGGTGAAGGGTAGATGGGAACAGTGGGAGTGTGGGGGTGAAGGATAGATGGGAACAGTGGGAGTGTGAGGGTGAAGGGTGGATGGGAACAGTGGGAGTGTGAGGGTGAAGGGTGGATGGGAACAGTGGGAGTGTGGGGGTGAAGGGTAGATGGGAACAGTGGGAGTGTGAGGGTGAAGGGCAGATGGGAACAGTGGGAGTGTGGGGGTGAAGGGCAGATGGGAACAGTGGGAGTGTTGGGGTGAAGGGTAGATGGGAACAGTGGGAGTGTGAGGGTGAAGGGCAGATGGGAACAGTGGGAGTGTGAGGGTGAAGTGTAGATGGGAACAGTGGGAGTGTGAGGGTGAAGGGCAGATGGGAACAGTGGGAGTGTGAGGGTGAAGGGCAGATGGGAACAGTGGGAGTGTGAGGGTGAAGGGTAGATGGGAACAGTGGGAGTGTGGGGTTGAAGGGCAGATGGGAACAGTGGGAGTGTGGGGGTGAAGGGCAGATGGGAACAGTGGGAGTGTGAGGTTGAAGGGTAGATGGGAACAGTGGGAGTGTGAGGGTGAAGGGCAGATGGGAACAGTGGGAGTGTGTGGGTGAAGGGCAGATGGGAACAGTGGGAGTGTGAGGGTGAAGGGTGGATGGGAACAGTGGGAGTGTGCGGGTGAAGGGCAGATGGGAACAGTGGGAGTGTGGGGGTGAAGGGCAGATGGGAACAGTGGGAGTGTGCGGGTGAAGGGCAGATGGGAACAGTGGGAGTGTGCGGGTGAAGGGCAGATGGGAACAGTGGGAGTGTGAGGGTGAAGGGTAGATGGGAACAGTGGGAGTGTGAGGGTGAAGGTTAGATGGGAACAGTGGGAGTGTGGGGGTGAAGGGCAGATGGGAACAGTGGGAGTGTTGGGGTGAAGTGTAGATGGGAACAGTGGGAGTGTGAGGGTGAATGGTAGATGGGAACAGTGGGAGTGTGAGGGTGAAGGGTAGATGGGAACAGTGGGAGTGTGAGGGTGAAGGGTAGATGGGAACAGTGGGAGTGTGAGGGTGAAGGGCAGATGGGAACAGTGGGAGTGTGAGGGTGAAGGGTAGATGGGAACAGTGGGAGTGTGAGGGTGAATGGTAGATGGGAACAGTGGGAGTGTGAGGGTGAAGGGTAGATGGGAACAGTGGGAGTGTGAGGGTGAAGGGCAGATGGGAACAGTGGGAGTGTGGGGGTGAAGGGTAGATGGGAACAGTGGGAGTGTGAGGGTGAAGGGCAGATGGGAACAGTGGGAGTGTGAGGGTGAAGGGCAGATGGGAACAGTGGGAGTGTGAGGGTGAAGGGCAGATGGGAACAGTGGGAGTGTGAGGGTGAAGGGTAGATGGGAACAGTGGGAGTGTGAGGGTGAAGGGTAGATGGGAACAGTGGGAGTGTGAGGGTGAAGGGCAGATGGGAACAGTGGGAGTGTGAGGGCTGAAGGGTAGATGGGAACAGTGGGAGTGTGAGGGTGAAGGGTGGATGGGAACAGTGGGAGTGTGAGGGTGAAGGGTAGATGGGAACACTGGGAGTGTGGGGCTGAAGGGTAGATGGGAACAGTGGGAGTGTGAGGGTGAAGGGTAGATGGGAACAGTGGGAGTGTGAGGGTGAAGGGTAGATGGGAACAGTGGGAGTGTGAGGGTGAAGGGTAGATGGGAACAGTGGGAGTGTGAGGGTGAAGGGTAGATGGGAACAGTGGGAGTGTGGGGGTGAAGGATAGATGGGAACAGTGGGAGTGTGAGGGTGAAGGGTGGATGGGAACAGTGGGAGTGTGAGGGTGAAGGGTGGATGGGAACAGTGGGAGTGTGGGGGTGAAGGGTAGATGGGAACAGTGGGAGTGTGAGGGTGAAGGGCAGATGGGAACCGTGGGAGTGTGGGGGTGAAGGGCAGATGGGAACAGTGGGAGTGTTGGGGTGAAGGGAGGATGGGAACAGTGGGAGTGTGAGGGTGAAGGGCAGATGGGAACAGTGGGAGTGTGAGGGTGAAGGGCAGATGGGAACAGTGGGAGTGTGAGGGTGAATGGTAGATGGGAACAGTGGGAGTGTGGGGGTGAAGGATAGATGGGAACAGTGGGAGTGTGGGGGTGAAGGGCAGATGGGAACAGTGGGAGTGTGAGGGTGAAGGGCAGATGGGAACAGTGGGAGTGTGCGGGTGAAGGGTAGATGGGAACAGTGGGAGTGTGAGGGTGAAGGGCAGATGGGAACAGTGGGAGTGTGAGGGTGAATGGTAGATGGGAACAGTGCGAGTGTGAGTGTGAAGGGCGGGTGGGAACAGTGGGAGTGCGGGGGTGAAGGGCAGATGGGAACAGTGGGAGTGTGAGGGTGAAGGGTAGATGGGAACAGTGGGAGTGTGGGGTGAAGGGCAGATGTGAACAGTGGGAGTGTGAGGGTGAAGGGTAGATGGGAACAGTGGGAGTGTGAGGGTGAAGGGTAGATGGGAACAGTGGGAGTGTGCGGGTGAAGGGCAGATGGGAACAGTGGGAGTGTGCGGGTGAAGGGCAGATGGGAACAGTGGGAGTGTGCGGGTGAAGGGTAGATGGGAACAGTGGGAGTGTGAGGGTGAAGGGCAGATGGGAACAGTGGGAGTGTGGGGCTGAAGGGCAGATGGGAACAGTGGGAGTGTTGGGGTGAAGTGTAGATGGGAACAGTGGGAGTGTGAGGGTGAATGGTAGATGGGAACAGTGGGAGTGTGAGGGTGAAGGGCAGATGGGAACAGTGGGAGTGTGAGGGTGAAGGGTAGATGGGAACAGTGGGAGTGTGAGGGTGAATGGTAGATGGGAACAGTGGGAGTGTGGGGGTGAAGGGTAGATGGGAACAGTGGGAGTGTGAGGGTGAAGGGCAGATGGGAACAGTGGGAGTGTGGGGGTGAAGGGCAGATGGGAACAGTGGGAGTGTGAGGGTGAAGGGCAGATGGGAACAGTGGGAGTGTGAGGGTGAAGGGTAGATGGGAACAGTGGGAGTGTGGGGGTGAAGGGCAGATGGGAACAGTGGGAGTGTGAGGGTGAAGGGCAGATGGGAACAGTGGGAGTGTGAGGGTGAATGGTGGATGGGAACAGTGGGAGTGTGAGGGTGAAGGGTAGATGGGAACAGTGGGAGTGTGAGGGTGAAGGGCAGATGGGAACAGTGGGAGTGTGAGGGTGAAGGGTAGATGGGAACAGTGGGAGTGTGAGGGTGAAGGGTAGATGGGAACAGTGGGAGTGTGAGGGTGAAGGGTAGATGGGAACAGTGGGAGTGTGGGGGTGAAGGGTAGATGGGAACAGTGGGAGTGTGAGGGTGAAGGGTAGATGGGAACAGTGGGAGTGTGAGGGTGAAGGGTAGATGGGAACAGTGGGAGTGTGGGTGTGAAGGGCAGATGGGAACAGTGGGAGTGTGCGGGTGAAGGGCAGATGGGAACAGTGGGAGTGTGAGGGTGAAGGGCAGATGGGAACAGTGGGAGTGTGGGGGTGAAGGGTTGATGGGAACAGTGGGAGTGTGAGGGTGAAGGGTGGATGGGAACAGTGGGAGTGTGAGGGTGAAGGGTGGATGGGAACAGTGGGAGTGTGGGGGTGAAGGGTAGATGGGAACAGTGGGAGTGTGAGGGTGAAGGGCAGATGGGAACCGTGGGAGTGTGGGGGTGAAGGGCAGATGGGAACAGTGGGAGTGTGAGGGTGAAGGGTAGATGGGAACAGTGGGAGTGTGGGGGTGAAGGATAGATGGGAACAGTGGGAGTGTGGGGGTGAAGGGCAGATGGGAACAGTGGGAGTGTGAGGGTGAAGGGCAGATGGGAACAGTGGGAATGTGCGGGTGAAGGGTAGATGGGAACAGTGGGAGTGTGAGGGTGAAGGGCAGATGGGAACAGTGGGAGTGTGGGGGTGAAGGGCAGATGGGAACAGTGGGAGTGTGAGGGTGAAGGATAGATGGGAACAGTGGGAGTGTGGGGGTGAAGGGCAGATGGGAACAGTGGGAGTGTGAGGGTGAATGGCAGATGGGAACAGTGGGAGTGTGCGGGTGAAGGGTAGATGGGAACAGTGGGAGTGTGAGTGTGAAGGGCAGATGGGAACAGTGGGAGTGTGGCGGTGAAGGGTGGATGGGAACAGTGGGAGTGTGAGTGTGAAGGGCAGGTGGGAACAGTGGGAGTGTGAGGGTGAAGGTCAGATGGGAACAGTGGGAGTGTGAGGGTGAAGGGCAGATGGGAACAGTGGGAGTGTGAGGGTGAAGGGTAGATGGGAACAGTGGGAGTGTGAGGGTGAAGGGTAGATGGGAACAGTGGGAGTGTGAGGGTGAAGGTCAGATGGGAACAGTGGGAGTGTGGGGGTGAAGGGCAGATGGGAATCATTGGGAGTATGAGGGTGAAGGGTAGATGGGAACAGTGGGAGTGTGGGGGTGAAGGATAGATGGGAACAGTGGGAGTGTGGGGGTGAAGGGCAGATGGGAACAGTGGGAGTGTGAGGGTGAATGGTAGATGGGAACAGTGGGAGTGTGAGGGTGAAGGGCTGATGGGAACAGTGGGAGTGTGGGGGTGAAGGGCAGATGGGAACAGTGGGAGTGTGAGGGTGAAGGATAGATGGGAACAGTGGGAGTGTGGGGGTGAAGGGCAGATGGGAACAGTGGGAGTGTGAGGGTGAAGGGCAGATGGGAACAGTGGGAGTGTGCGGGTGAAGGGTAGATGGGAACAGTGGGAGTGTGAGGGTGAAGGGTAGATGGGAACAGTGGGAGTGTGAGGGTGAAGGGCAGATGGGAACAGTGGGAGTGTGAGGGTGAAGGTCAGATGGGAATAGTGGGAGTGTGAGGGTGAAGGGTAGATGGGATCAGTGGGAGTGTGAGGGTGAAGGGCAGATGGGAACAGTGGGAGTGTGAGGGTGAAGGGCAGATGGGAACAGTGGGAGTGTGAGGGTGAAGGGCAGATGGGTACAGTGGTGGTGTGAGGGTGAAGGGCAGATGGGAACAGTGGGAGTGTGAGGGTGAAGGTAGATGGGAACAGTGGGAGGTGTGAGGGTGAAGGGCAGATGGGAACAGTGGGAGTGTGAGGGTGAAGGGCAGATGGGAACAGTGGGAGTGTGAGGGTGAAGGGTAGATGGGAACAGTGGGAGTGTGGGGGTGAAGGGAAGATGGGAACAGTGGGAGTGTGGGGGTGAAGGGCAGATGGGAACAGTGGGAGTGTGAGGGTGAAGGGCAGATGGGAACAGTGGGAGTGTGAGGGTGAAGGGTAGATGGGAACAGTGGGAGTGTGAGGGTGAAGGGCAGATGGGAACAGTGGGAGTGTGAGGGTGAAGGGCAGATGGGAACAGTGGGAGTGTGAGGGTGAAGGGCAGATGGGAACAGTGGGAGTGTGAGGGTGAAGGGTAGATGGGAACAGTGGGAGTGTGAGGGTGAAGGGTAGATGGGAACAGTGGGAGTGTGAGGGTGAAGGGCAGATGGGAACAGTGGGAATGTGTGGGTGAAGGGCACTTGGGAACAGTGGGAGTGTGCGGGTGAAGGGCAGATGGGAACAGTGGGAGTGTGCGGGTGAAGGGCAGATGGGAACAGTGGGAGTGTGCGGGTGAAGGGTAGATGGGAACAGTGGGAGTGTGAGTGTGAAGGGAAGATGGGAACAGTGGGAGTGTGGGGGTGAAGGGCAGATGGGAACAGTGGGAGTGTTGGGGTGAAGTGTAGATGGGAACAGTGGGAGTGTGAGGGTGAATGGTAGATGGGAACAGTGGGAGTGTGAGGGTGAAGGGTAGATGGGAACAGTGGGAGTGTGAGGGTGAAGGGTAGATGGGAACAGTGGGAGTGTGAGGGTGAATGGTAGATGGGAACAGTGGGAGTGTGGGGGTGAAGGGTAGATGGGAACAGTGGGAGTGTGAGGGTGAAGGGCAGATGGGAACCGTGGGAGTGTGGGGGTGAAGGGCAGATGGGAACAGTGGGAGTGTGAGGGTGAAGGGCAGATGGGAACAGTGGAGGTGTGAGGGTGAAGGGCAGATGGGAACAGTGGGAGTGTGAGGGTGAAGGGCAGATGGGAACAGTGGGAGTGTGAGGGTGAAGGGTAGATGGGAACAGTGGGAGTGTGAGGGTGAAGGGTAGATGGGAACAGTGGGAGTGTGAGGGTGAAGGGCAGATGGGAACAGTGGGAGTGTGGGGGTGAAGGGCAGATGGGAACAGTGGGAGTGTGAGGGTGAAGGGTAGATGGGAACAGTGGGAGTGTGAGGGTGAAGGGTAGATGGGAACAGTGGGAGTGTGAGGGTGAAGGGTAGATGGGAACAGTGGGAGTGTGAGGGTGAAGGGTAGATGGGAACAGTGGGAGTGTGAGGGTGAAGGGTAGATGGGAACAGTGGGAGTGTGAGGGTGAAGGGCAGATGGGAACAGTGGGAGTGTGAGGGTGAAGGGTAGATGGGAACAGTGGGAGTGTGAGGGTGAAGGGCAGATGGGAACAGTGGGAGTGTGAGGGTGAAGGGCAGATGGGAACAGTGGGAGTGTGAGGGTGAATGGTAGATGGGAACAGTGGGAGTGTGAGGGTGAAGGGCAGATGGGAACAGTGGGAGTGTGGGGGTGAAGGGCAGATGGGAACAGTGGGAGTGTGAGGGTGAAGGGTAGATGGGAACAGTGGGAGTGTGAGGGTGAAGGGCAGATGGGAACAGTGGGAGTGTGTGGGTGAAGGGCAGATGGGAACAGTGGGAGTGTGAGGGTGAAGGGTAGATGGGAACAGTGGGAGTGTGCGGGTGAAGGGCAGATGGGAACAGTGGGAGTGTGGGGGTGAAGAGCAGATGGGAACAGTGGGAGTGTGCGGGTGAAGGGCAGATGGGAACAGTGGGAGTGTGCGGGTGAAGGGCAGATGGGAACAGTGGGAGTGTGCGGGTGAAGGGTAGATGGGAACAGTGGGAGTGTGAGGGTGAAGGGCAGATGGGAACAGTGGGAGTGTGGGGGTGAAGGGCAGATGGGAACAGTGGGAGTGTTGGGGTGAAGTGTAGATGGGAACAGTGGGAGTGTGAGGGTGAATGGTAGATGGGAACAGTGGGATTGTGAGGGTGAAGGGTAGATGGGAACAGTGGGAGTGTGAGGGAGAAGGGTAGATGGGAACAGTGGGAGTGTGAGGGTGAAGGGCAGATGGGAACAGTGGGAGTGTGAGGGTGAAGGGTAGATGGGAACAGTGGGAGTGTGAGGGTGAAGGGTAGATGGGAACAGTGGGAGTGTGGGGGTGAAGGGTAGATGGGAACAGTGGGAGTGTGAGGGTGAAGGGCAGATGGGAACAGTGGGAGTGTGGGGGTGAAGGGCAGATGGGAACAGTGGGAGTGTGAGGGTGAAGGGCAGATGGGTACAGTGGAGGTGTGAGGGTGAAGGGCAGATGGGAACAGTGGGAGTGTGAGGGTGAAGGGCAGATGGGAACAGTGGGAGTGTGAGGGTGAATGGTAGATGGGAACAGTGGGAGTGTGAGGGTGAAGGGTAGATGGGAACAGTGGGAGTGTGAGGGTGAAGGGCAGATGGGAACAGTGGGAGTGTGGGGGTGAAGGGTAGATGGGAACAGTGGGAGTGTGAGGGTGAAGGGTAGATGGGAACAGTGGGAGTGTGAGGGTGAAGGGTAGATGGGAACAGTGGGAGTGTGGGGGTGAAGGGTAGATGGGAACAGTGGGAGTGTGAGGGTGAAGGGTAGATGGGAACAGTGGGAGTGTGAGGGTGAAGGGTAGATGGGAACAGTGGGAGTGTGAGGGTGAAGGGTAGATGGGAACAGTGGGAGTGTGAGGGTGAAGGGTAGATGGGAACAGTGGGAGTGTGGGGGTGAAGGGTAGATGGGAACAGTGGGAGTGTGAGGGTGAAGGGTGGATGGGAACAGTGGGAGTGTGAGGGTGAAGGGCAGATGGGAACAGTGGGAGTGTGGGGGTGAAGGGTAGATGGGAACAGTGGGAGTGTGAGGGTGAAGGGCAGATGGGAACCGTGGGAGTGTGGGGGTGAAGGGCAGATGGGAACAGTGGGAGTGTTGGGGTGAAGGGAGGATGGGTACAGTGGAGGTGTGAGGGTGAAGGGCAGATGGGAACAGTGGGTGTGTGAGGGTGAAGTGTAGATGGGAACAGTGGGAATGTGAGGGTGAAGGGCAGATGGGAACAGTGGGAGTGTGAGGGTGAAGGGCAGATGGGAACAGTGGGAGTGTGAGGGTGAATGGTAGATGGGAACAGTGGGAGTGTGGGGGTGAAGGATAGATGGGAACAGTGGGAGTGTGGGGGTGAAGGGCAGATGGGAACAGTGGGAGTGTGAGGGTGAAGGGCAGATGGGAACAGTGGGAATGTGAGGGTGAAGGGTAGATGGGAACAGTGGGAGTGTGAGGGTGAAGGGCAGATGGGAACAGTGGGAGTGTGGGGGTGAAGGGCAGATGGGAACAGTGGGAGTGTGAGGGTGAAGGGTAGATGGGAACAGTGGGAGTGTGAGGGTGAAGGGCAGATGGGAACAGTGGGAGTGTGAGGGTGAAGGGCAGATGGGAACAGTGGGAGTGTGAGGTTGAAGGGTAGATGGGAACAGTGGGAGTGTGAGGGTGAAGGGCAGATGGGAACAGTGGGAATGTGTGCGTGAAGGGCACTTGGGAACAATGGGAGTGTGCGGGTGAAGGGCATTTGGGAACAGTGGGAGTGTGCGGGTGAAGGGCAGATGGGTACAGTGGGAGTGTGCGGGTGAAGGGTAGATGGGAACAGTGGGAGTGTGAGTGTGAAGGGCAGATGGGAACAGTGGGAGTGTGGGGGTGAAGGGCAGATGGGAACAGTGGGAGTGTTGGGGTGAAGTGTAGATGGGAACAGTGGGAGTGTGAGGGTGAATGGTAGATGGGAACAGTGGGAGTGTGAGGGTGAAGGGTAGATGGGAACAGTGGGAGTGTGAGGGTGAAGGGTAGATGGGAACAGTGGGAGTGTGAGGGTGAAGGGCAGATGGGAACAGTGGGAGTGTGAGGGTGAAGGGTAGATGGGAACAGTGGGAGTGTGAGGGTGAATGGTAGATGGGAACAGTGGGAGTGTGGGGGTGAAGGGTAGATGGGAACAGTGGGAGTGTGAGGGTGAAGGGCAGATGGGAACAGTGGGAGTGTGGGGGTGAAGGGCAGATGGGAACAGTGGGAGTGTGAGGGTGAAGGGCAGATGGGTACAGTGGAGGTGTGAGGGTGAAGGGCAGATGGGAACAGTGGGAGTGTGAGGGTGAAGGGCAGATGGGAACAGTGGGAGTGTGAGGGTGAATGGTCGATGGGAACAGTGGGAGTGTGAGGGTGAAGGGTAGATGGGAACAGTGGGAGTGTGAGGGTGAAGGGCAGATGGGAACAGTGGGAGTGTGGGGGTGAAGGGTAGATGGGAACAGTGGGAGTGTGAGGGTGAAGGGTAGATGGGAACAGTGGGAGTGTGAGGGTGAAGGGTAGATGGGAACAGTGGGAGTGTGAGGGTGAAGGGTAGATGGGAACAGTGGGAGTGTGAGGGTGAAGGGTAGATGGGAACAGTGGGAGTGTGAGGGTGAAGGGTAGATGGGAACAGTGGGAGTGTGAGGGTGAAGGGTAGATGGGAACAGTGGGAGTGTGAGGGTGAATGGTAGATGGGAACAGTGGGAGTGTGGGGGTGAAGGGCAGATGGGAACAGTGGGAGTGTGAGGGTGAAGGGTAGATGGGAACAGTGGGAGTGTGAGGGTGAAGGGTGGATGGGAACAGTGGGAGTGTGGGGGTGAAGGGCAGATGGGAACAGTGGGAGTGTGGGGGTGAAGGGCAGATGGGAACAGTGGGAGTGTGAGGGTGAAGGGTAGATGGGAACAGTGGGAGTGTGAGGGTGAAGGGTAGATGGGAACAGTGGGAGTGTGGGGGTGAAGGGCAGATGGGAACAGTGGGAGTGTGAGGGTGAAGGGCAGATGGGAACAGTGGGAGTGTGAGGGTGAAGGGCAGATGGGAGCAGTGGGAGTGTGAGGGTGAAGGGCAGATGGGAACAGTGGGAGTGTGAAGGTGAAGGGTAGATGGGAACAGTGGGAGTGTGAGGGTGAAGGGTAGATGGGAACAGTGGGAGTGTGGGGGTGAAGGGCAGATGGGAACAGTGGGAGTGTGAGGGTGAAGGGTAGATGGGAACAGTGGGAGTGTGGGGGTGAAGGATAGATGGGAACAGTGGGAGTATGAGGGTGAAGGGTCGATGGGAACAGTGGGAGTGTGTGGGTGAAGGGCAGATGGGAACAGTGGGAGTGTGAGGGTGAAGGGTAGATGGGAACAGTGGGAGTGTGAGGGTGAAGGGCAGATGGGAACAGTGGGAGTGTGGGGGTGAAGGGCAGATGGGAACAGTGGGAGTGTGAGGGTGAAGGGTAGATGGGAACAGTGGGAGTGTGGGGGTGAAGGATAGATGGGAACAGTGGTAGTGTGGGGGTGAAGGGCAGATGGGAACATTGGGAGTGTGACGGTGAAGGGTAGATGGGAACAGTGGGAGTGTGAGGGTGAAGGGTAGATGGGAACAGTGGGAGTGTGAGGGTGAAGGGCAGATGGGAACAGTGGGAGTGTGGGGGTGAAGGGCAGACGGGAACAGTGGGAGTGTGAGGTTGAAGGGTAGATGGGAACAGTGGGAGTGTGAGGGTGAAGGGCAGATGGGAACAGTGGGAGTGTGAGGGTGAAGGGTAGATGGGAACAGTGGGAGTGTGCGGGTGAAGGGTAGATGGGAACAGTGGGAGTGTGAGAGTGAAGGGCAGACGGGAACAGTGGGAGTGTGGGGGTGAAGTGTGGATGGGAATAGTGCGAGTGTGAGTGTGAAGGGCGGGTGGGAACAGTGGGAGTGTGAGGGTGAAGGTCAGATGGGAACAGTGGGAGTGTGAGGGTGAAGGGCAGATGGGAACAGTGGGAGTGTGAGGGTGAAGGGCAGATGGGAACAGTGGGAGTGTGAGGGTGAAGGGTAGATGGGAACAGTGGGAGTGTGGGGGTGAAGGGTAGATGGGATCAGTGGGAGTGTGAGTGTGAAGGGCGGGTGGGAACAGTGGGAGTGTGAGGGTGAAGGTCAGATGGGAACAGTGGGACTGTGAGGGTGAAGGGCAGATGGGAACAGTGGGAGTGTGAGGAGTGAAGGGCAGATGGGAACAGTGGGAGTGTGAGGGTGAAGGGTAGATGGGAACAGTGGGAGTGTGAGGGTGAAGGGCAGATGGGAACAGTGGGAGTGTGGGGGTGAAGGGCAGATGGGAACAGTGGGAGTGTGAGGGTGAAGGGTAGATGGGAACAGTGGGAGTGTGAGGGTGAACGGCAGATGGGAACAGTGGGAGTGTGAGGGTGAAGGGTAGATGGGAACAGTGGGAGTGTGAGGGTGAAGGGCAGATGGGAACAGTGGGAGTGTGCGGGTGAAGGGCAGATGGGAACAGTGGGAGTGTGAGGGTGAAGGGCAGATGGGAACAGTGGGAGTGTGAGGGTGAAGGGTAGATGGGAACAGTGGGAGTGTGAGGGTGAAGGGCAGATGGGAACAGTGGGAGTGTGGGGGTGAAGGGCAGATGGGAACAGTGGGAGTGTTGGGGTGAAGTGTAGATGGGAACAGTGGGAGTGTGAGGGTGAAGGGTAGATGGGAACAGTGGGAGTGTGAGGGTGAAGGGCAGATGGGAACAGTGGGAGTGTGAGGGTGAAGGGTAGATGGGAACAGTGGGAGTGTGAGGGTGAATGGTAGATGGGAACAGTGGGAGTGTGGGGGTGAAGGGTAGATGGGAACAGTGGGAGTGTGAGGGTGAAGGGCAGATGGGAACAGTGGGAGTGTGGGGGTGAAGGGCAGATGGGAACAGTGGGAGTGTGAGGGTGAAGGGCAGATGGGAACAGTGGGAGTGTGAGGGTGAAGGGTAGATGGGAACCGTGGGAGTGTGGGGGTGAAGGGCAGATGGGAACAGTGGGAGTGTGAGGGTGAAGGGCAGATGGGAACAGTGGGAGTGTGAGGGTGAATGGGTGGATGGGAACAGTGGGAGTGTGAGGGTGAAGGGTAGATGGGAACAGTGGGAGTGTGAGGGTGAAGGGCAGATGGGAACAGTGGGTGTGTGGGGCTGAAGGGTAGATGGGAACAGTGGGAGTGTGAGGGTGAAGGGTAGATGGGAACAGTGGGAGTGTGAGGGTGAAGGGTAGATGGGAACAGTGGGAGTGTGGGGGTGAAGGGTAGATGGGAACAGTGGGAATGTGAGGGTGAAGGGTAGATGGGAACAGTGGGAGTGTGAGGGTGAAGGGTAGATGGGAACAGTGGGAGTGTGAGGGTGAAGGGCAGATGGGAACAGTGGGAGTGTGAGGGTGAAGGGCAGATGGGAACAGTGGGAGTGTGGGGGTGAAGGGCAGATGGGAACAGTGGGAGTGTGAGGGTGAAGGGTAGATGGGAACAGTGGGAGTGTGGGGGTGAAGGATAGATGGGAACAGTGGGAGTGTGGGGGTGAAGGGCAGATGGGAACAGTGGGAGTGTGAGGGTGAAGGGCAGATGGGAACAGTGGGAGTGTGAGGGTGAAGGGTAGATGGGAACAGTGGGAGTGTGAGGGTGAAGGGCAGATGGGAACAGTGGGAGTGTGGGGGTGAAGGGCAGATGGGAACAGTGGGAGTGTGAGGGTGAAGGATAGATGGGAACAGTGGGAGTGTGGGGGTGAAGGGCAGATGGGAACAGTGGGAGTGTGAGGGTGAATGGCAGATGGGAACACTGGGAGTGTGCGGGTGAAGGGTAGATGGGATCAGTGGGAGTGTGAGTGTGAAGGGCAGATGGGAACAGTGGGAGTGTGGCGGTGAAGGGTGGATGGGAACAGGGCGAGTGTGAGTGTGAAGGGCAGGTGGGAACAGTGGGAGTGTGAGGGTGAAGGTCAGATGGGAACAGTGGGAGTGTGAGGGTGAAGGGCAGATGGGAACAGTGGGAGTGTGAGGGTGAAGGGTAGATGGGAACAGTGGGAGTGTGAGGGTGAAGGGTAGATGGGAACAGTGGGAGTGTGAGGGTGAAGGGCAGATGGGAACAGTGGGAGTGTGGGGGTGAAGGGCAGATGGGAACAGTGGGAGTGTGAGGGTGAAGGGTAGATGGGAACAGTGGGAGTGTGAGGGTGAAGGGTAGATGGGAACAGTGGGAGTGTGGGGGTGAAGGGCAGATGGGAACAGTGGGAGTGTGAGGGTGAAGGGTAGATGGGAACAGTGGGAGTGTGAGGGTGAAGGGCAGATGGGAACAGTGGGAGTGTGGGGGTGAAGGGCAGATGGGAACAGTGGGAGTGTGAGGGTGAAGGATAGATGGGAACAGTGGGAGTGTGGGGGTGAAGGGCAGATGGGAACAGTGGGAGTGTGAGGGTGAAGGGCAGATGGGAACAGTGGGAGTGTGCGGGTGAAGGGCAGATGGGAACAGTGGGAGTGTGGGGGTGAAGGGCAGATGGGAACAGTGGGAGTGTGAGTGTGAAGGGCAGATGGGAACAGTGGGAGTGTGAGGGTGAAGGGCAGATGGGAACAGTGGGAGTGTGAGGGTGAAGGGTAGATGGGAACAGTGGGAGTGTGAGGGTGAAGGGCAGATGGGAACAGTGGGAGTGTGAGGGTGAAGGGCAGATGGGAACAGTGGGAGTGTGAGGGTGAAGGGCAGATGGGAACAGTGGGAGTGTGAGGGTGAAGGGCAGATGGGAACAGTGGGAGTGTGAGGGTGAAGTGTAGATGGGAACAGTGGGAATGTGAGGGTGAAGGGCAGATGGGAACAGTGGGAGTGTGAGGGTGAAGGGCAGATGGGAACAGTGGGAGTGTGAGGGTGAAGGGCAGATGGGAACCGTGGGAGTGTGGGGGTGAAGGGCAGATGGGAACATTGGGAGTGTGAGGGTGAAGGGCAGATGGGTACAGTGGAGGTGTGAGGGTGAAGGGCAGATGGGAACAGTGGGAGTGTGAGGGTGAAGGGCAGATGGGAACAGTGGGAGTGTCAGGGTGAATGGTAGATGGGAACAGTGGGAGTGTGAGGGTGAAGGGTAGATGGGAACAGTGGGAGTGTGAGGGTGAAGGGCAGCTGGGAACAGTGGGAGTGTGGGGCTGAAGGGTAGATGGGAACAGTGGGAGTGTGAGGGTGAAGGGTAGATGGGAACAGTGGGAGTGTGAGGGTGAAGGGTAGATGGGAACACTGGGAGTGTGGGGCTGAAGGGTAGATGGGAACAGTGGGAGTGTGAGGGTGAAGGGTAGATGGGAACAGTGGGAGTGTGAGGGTGAAGGGTAGATGGGAACAGTGGGAGTGTGAGAGTGAAGGGTAGATGGGAACAGTGGGAGTGTGAGGGTGAATGGTAGATGGGAACAGTGGGAGTGTGGGGGTGAAGGGTAGATGGGAACAGTGGGAGTGTGAGGGTGAAGGGTGGATGGGAACAGTGGGAGTGTGAGCGTGAAGGGTGGATGGGAACAGTGGGAGTGTGGGGGTGAAGGGCGGATGGGAACCGTGGGAGTGTGGGGGTGAAGGGCAGATGGGAACAGTGGGAGTGTGAGGGTGAAGGGTAGATGGGAACAGTGGGAGTGTGGGGCTGAAGGGTAGATGGGAACAGTGGGAGTGTGGGGGTGAAGGGTAGATGGGAACAGTGGGAATGTGAGGGTGAAGGGCAGATGGGAACAGTGGGAGTGTGAGGGTGAAGGGCAGATGGGAGCAGTGGGAGTGTGAGGGTGAAGGGCAGATGGGAACAGTGGGAGTGTGAGGGTGAAGGGTAGATGGGAACAGTGGGAGTGAGGGTGAAGGGTAGATGGGAACAGTGGGAGTGTGGGGGTGAAGGGCAGATGGGAACAGTGGGAGTGTGAGGGTGAAGGGTAGATGGGAACAGTGGGAGTGTGGGGGTGAAGGATAGATGGGAACAGTGGGAGTGTGAGGGTGAAGGGTAGATGGGAACAGTGGGAGTGTGAGGGTGAAGGGCAGATGGGAACAGTGGGAATGTGCGGGTGAAGGGTAGATGGGAACAGTGGGAGTGTGAGGGTGAAGGGCAGATGGGAACCGTGGGATTGTGGGGGTGAAGGGCAGATGGGAACAGTGGGAGTGTGAGGGTGAAGGGTAGATGGGAACAGTGG
Source organism: Mobula hypostoma (assembly GCF_963921235.1). NCBI lineage: Eukaryota > Metazoa > Chordata > Chondrichthyes > Myliobatiformes > Myliobatidae > Mobula > Mobula hypostoma. Next base: position 46,549,569 of record NC_086108.1, on the reverse strand, counting down.
GAGTGTGGGGGTGAAGGATAGATGGGAACAGTGGGAGTGTGGGGGTGAAGGGCAGATGGGAACAGTGGTAGTGTGGGGGTGAAGGGTAGATGGGAACAGTGGGAGTGTGAGGGTGAAGGGTAGATGGGAACAGTGGGAGTGTGAGGGTGAAGGGCAGATGGGAACAGTGGGAGTGTGGGGGTGAAGGGCAGACGGGAACAGTGGGAGTGTGAGGTTGAAGGGTAGATGGGAACAGTGGGAGTGTGAGGGTGAAGGGCAGATGGGAACAGTGGGAGTGTGAGGGTGAAAGGTAGATGGGAACAGTGGGAGTGTGCGGGTGAAGGGTAGATGGGATCAGTGGGAGTGTGAGTGTGAAGGGCAGACGGGAACAGTGGGAGTGTGGGGGTGAAGTGTGGATGGGAATAGTGCGAGTGTGAGTGTGAAGGGCGGGTGGGAACAGTGGGAGTGTGAGGGTGAAGGTCAGATGGGAATAGTGGGAGTGTGAGGGTGAAGGGCAGATGGGAACAGTGGGACTGTGAGGGTGAAGGGCAAATGGGAACAGTGGGAGTGTGAGGGTGAAGGGTAGATGGGATCAGTGGTAGTGTGGGGGGAAGGGTAGATGGGATCAGTGGGAGTGTGAGTGTGAAGGGCGGGTGGGAACAGTGGGAGTGTGAGGGTGAAGGTCAGATGGGAACAGTGGGACTGTGAGGGTGAAGGGCAGATGGGAACAGTGGGAGTGTGGGAGTGAAGGGCAGATGGGAACAGTGGGAGTGTGAGGGTGAATGGTAGATGGGAACAGTGCGAGTGTGAGTGTGAAGGGCGGGTGGGAACAGTGGGAGTGCGGGGGTGAAGGGCAGATGGGAACAGTGGGAGTGTGAGGGTGAAGGGTAGATGGGAACAGTGGGAGTGTGGGGTGAACGGCAGATGGGAACAGTGGGAGTGTAAGGTTGAAGGGTAGATGGGAACAGTGGGAATGTGCGGGTGAAGGGAACTGGGGAACAGTGGGAGTGTGCGGGTGAAGGGCATTTGGGAACAGTGGGAGTGTGCGGGTGAAGGGCAGATGGGTACAGTGGGAGTGTGAGGGTGAAGGGTAGATGGGATCAGTGGGAGTGTGAGTGTGAAGGGCAGATGGGAACAGTGGGAGTGTGGGGCTGAAGGGCAGATGGGAACAGTGGGAGTGTTGGGGTGAAGTGTAGATGGAAACAGTGGGAGTGTGAGGGTGAATGGTAGATGGGAACAGTGGGAGTGTGAGGGTGAAGGGCAGATGGGAACAGTGGGAGTGTGAGGGTGAAGGGTAGATGGGAACAGTGGGAGTGTGAGGGTGAATGGTAGATGGGAACAGTGGGAGTGTGGGGGTGAAGGGTAGATGGGAACAGTGGGAGTGTGAGGGTGAAGGGCAGATGGGAACCGTGGGAGTGTGGGGGTGAAGGGCAGATGGGAACAGAGGGAGTGTGAGGGTGAAGGGCAGATGGGAACAGTGGAGGTGTGAGGGTGAAGGGTAGATGGGAACCGTGGGAGTGTGGGGGTGAAGGGCAGATGGGAACAGTGGGAGTGTGAGGGTGAAGGGCAGATGGGAACAGTGGGAGTGTGAGGGTGAATGGTGGATGGGAACAGTGGGAGTGTGAGGGTGAAGGGTAGATGGGAACAGTGGGAGTGTGAGGGTGAAGGGCAGATGGGAACAGTGGGTGTGTGGGGCTGAAGGGTAGATGGGAACAGTGGGAGTGTGAGGGTGAAGGGTAGATGGGAACAGTGGGAGTGTGAGGGTGAAGGGTAGATGGGAACAGTGGGAGTGTGGGGCTGAAGGGTAGATGGGAACAGTGGGAATGTGAGGGTGAAGGGTAGATGGGAACAGTGGGAGTGTGAGGGTGAAGGGTAGATGGGAACAGTGGGAGTGTGGGTGTGAAGGGCAGATGGGAACAGTGGGAGTGTGAGGGTGAAGGGCAGATGGGAACCGTGGGAGTGTGGGGGTGAAGGGCAGATGGGAACAGTGGGAGTGTGAGGGTGAAGGGTAGATGGGAACAGTGGGAGTGTGGGGGTGAAGGATAGATGGGAACAGTGGGAGTGTGGGGGTGAAGGGCAGATGGGAACAGTGGGAGTGTGAGGGTGAAGGGCAGATGGGAACAGTGGGAATGTGCGGGTGAAGGGTAGATGGGAACAGTGGGAGTGTGAGGGTGAAGGGCAGATGGGAACCGTGGGAGTGTGGGGGTGAAGGGCAGATGGGAACAGTGGGAGTGTGAGGGTGAAGGATAGATGGGAACAGTGGGAGTGTGGGGGTGAAGGGCAGATGGGAACAGTGGGAGTGTGAGGGTGAATGGCAGATGGGAACACTGGGAGTGTGCGGGTGAAGGGTAGATGGGATCAGTGGGAGTGTGAGTGTGAAGGGCAGATGGGAACAGTGGGAGTGTGGCGGTGAAGGGTGGATGGGAACAGGGCGAGTGTGAGTGTGAAGGGCAGGTGGGAACAGTGGGAGTGTGAGGGTGAAGGTCAGATGGGAATAGTGGGAGTGTGAGGGTGAAGGGCAGATGGGAACAGTGGGAGTGTGAGGGTGAAGGGTAGATGGGAATAGTGGGAGTGTGAGGGTGAAGGGTAGATGGGGACAGTGGGAGTGTGAGGGTGAAGGGCAGATGGGAACCGTGGGAGTGTGGGGGTGAAGGGCAGATGGGAACAGTGGGAGTATGAGGGTGAAGGGTAGATGGGAACAGTGGGAGTGTGGGGGTGAAGGATAGATGGGAACAGTGGGAGTGTGGGGGTGAAGGGCAGATGGGAACAGTGGGAGTGTGAGGGTGAATGGTAGATGGGAACAGTGGGAGTGTGAGGGTGAAGGGCTGATGGGAACCGTGCGAGTGTGGGGGTGAAGGGCAGATGGGAACAGTGGGAGTGTGAGGGTGAAGGATAGATGGGAACAGTGGGAGTGTGGGGGTGAAGGGCAGATGGGAACAGTGGGAGTGTGAGGGTGAAGGGCAGATGGGAATAGTGGGAATGTGCGGGTGAAGGGTAGATGGGAACAGTGGGAGTGTGGGGGTGAAGGGTGGATGGGAACAGTGCGAGTGTGAGTGTGAAGGGCGGGTGGGAACAGTGGGAGTGTGAGGGTGAAGGTCAGATGGGAATAGTGGGAGTGTGAGGGTGAAGGGTAGATGGGATCAGTGGGAGTGTGAGGGTGAAGGATAGATGGGAACAGTGGGAGTGTGGGGGTGAAGGGCAGATGGGAACAGTGGGAGTGTGAGGGTGAAGGGCAGATGGGAATAGTGGGAATGTGCGGGTGAAGGGTAGATGGGAACAGTGGGAGTGTGGGGGTGAAGGGTGGATGGGAACAGTGCGAGTGTGAGTGTGAAGGGCGGGTGGGAACAGTGGGAGTGTGAGGGTGAAGGTCAGATGGGAATAGTGGGAGTGTGAGGGTGAAGGGTAGATGGGATCAGTGGGAGTGTGAGGGTGAAGGGCAGATGGGAACAGTGGGAGTGTAAGGGTGAAGGGCAGATGGGAACAGTGGGAGTGTGAGGGTGAAGGGCAGATGGGTACAGTGGTGGTGTGAGGGTGAAGGGCAGATGGGAACAGTGGGAGTGTGAGGGTGAAGTGTAGATGGGAACAGTGGGAATGTGAGGGTGAAGGGCAGATGGGAACAGTGGGAGTGTGAGGGTGAAGGGCAGATGGGAACAGTGGGAGTGTGAGGGTGAATGGTAGATGGGAACAGTGGGAGTGTGGGGGTGAGGGATAGATGGGAACAGTGGGAGTGTGGGGGTGAAGGGCAGATGGGAACAGTGGGAGTGTGAGGGTGAAGGGCAGATGGGAACAGTGGGAATGTGCGGGTGAAGGGTAGATGGGAACAGTGGGAGTGTGAGGGTGAAGGGCAGATGGGAACCGTGGGAGTGTGGGGGTGAAGGGCAGATGGGAACAGTGGGAGTGTGAGGGTGAAGGGTAGATGGGAACAGTGGGAGTGTGAGGGTGAAGGGCAGATGGGAACAGTGGGAGTGTGGGGGTGAAGGGCAGATGGGAACAGTGGGAGTGTGAGGTTGAAGGGTAGATGGGAACAGTGGGAGTGTGAGGGTGAAGGGCAGATGGGAACAGTGGGAATGTGTGGGTGAAGGGCACTTGGGAACAGTGGGAGTGTGCGGGTGAAGGGCATTTGGGAACAGTGGGAGTGTGCGGGTGAAGGGCAGATGGGTACAGTGGGAGTGTGCGGGTGAAGGGTAGATGGGATCAGTGGGAGTGTGAGTGTGAAGGTTAGATGGGAACAGTGGGAGTGTGGGGGTGAAGGGCAGATGGGAACAGTGGGAGTGTTGGGGTGAAGTGTAGATGGGAACAGTGGGAGTGTGAGGGTGAATGGTAGATGGGAACAGTGGGAGTGTGAGGGTGAAGGGTAGATGGGAACAGTGGGAGTGTGAGGGTGAAGGGTACATGGGAACAGTGGGAGTGTGAGGGTGAATGGTAGATGGGAACAGTGGGAGTGTGGAGGTGAAGGGTCGATGGGAAGAGTGGGAGTGTGAGGGTGAAGGGGAGATGGGAACAGTGGGACTGTGGGGGTGAAGGGCAGATGGGAACATTGGGAGTGTGAGGGTGAAGGGCAGATGGGTACAGTGGAGGTGTGAGGGTGAAGGGCAGATGGGAACAGTGGGAGGGTGAGGGTGAAGGGCAGATGGGAACAGTGGGAGTGTGAGGGTGAATGGTAGATGGGAACAGTGGGAGTGTGAGGGTGAAGGGTAGATGGGAACAGTGGGAGTGTGAGGGTGAAGGGCAGATGGGAACAGTGGGAGTGTGGGGCTGAAGGGTAGATGGGAACAGTGGGAGCGTGAGGGTGAAGGGTAGATGGGAACAGTGGGAGTGTGAGGGTGAAGGGTAGATGGGAACACTGGGAGTGTGAGGGTGAAGGGTAGATGGGAACAGTGGTAGTGTGATGGTGAATGGTAGATGGGAACAGTGCGAGTGTGGGGGTGAAGGATAGATGGGAACAGTGGGAGTGTGAGGGTGAAGGGTGGATGGGAACAGTGGGAGTGTGAGGGTGAAGGGTGGATGGGAACAGTGGGAGTGTGGGGGTGAAGGGTAGATGGGAACAGTGGGAGTGTGAGGGTGAAGGGCAGATGGGAACCGTGGGAGTGTGGGGGTGAAGGGCAGATGGGAACAGTGGGAGTGTTGGGGTGAAGGGTAGATGGGTACAGTGGAGGTGTGAGGGTGAAGGGCAGATGGGAACAGTGGGAGTGTGAGGGTGAAGTGTAGATGGGAACAGTGGGAATGTGAGGGTGAAGGGCAGATGGGAACAGTGGGAGTGTGAGGGTGAAGGGCAGATGGGAACAGTGGGAGTGTGAGGGTGAATGGTAGATGGGAACAGTGGGAGTGTGAGGTTGAAGGGCAGATGGGAACAGTGGGAGTGTGGGGGTGAAGGGCAGATGGGAACAGTGGGAGTGTGAGGTTGAAGGGTAGATGGGAACAGTGGGAGTGTGAGGGTGAAGGGCAGATGGGAACAGTGGGAATGTGTGGGTGAAGGGCACTTGGGAACAGTGGGAGTGTGAGGGTGAAGGGTGGATGGGAACAGTGGGAGTGTGCGGGTGAAGGGCAGATGTGAACAGTGGGAGTGTGGGGGTGAAGAGCAGATGGGAACAGTGGGAGTGTGCGGGTGAAGGGCATTTGGGAACAGTGGGAGTGTGCGGGTGAAGGGCAGATTGGTACAGTGGGAGTGTGCGGGTGAAGGGTAGATGGGATCAGTGGGAGTGTGAGTGTGAAGGTTAGATGGGAACAGTGGGAGTGTGGGGGTGAAGGGCAGATGGGAACAGTGGGAGTGTTGGGGTGAAGTGTAGATGGGAACAGTGGGAGTGTGAGGGTGAATGGTAGATGGGAACAGTGGGAGTGTGAGGGTGAAGGGTAGATGGGAACAGTGGGAGTGTGAGGGTGAAGGGTAGATGGGAACAGTGGGAGTGTGAGGGTGAAGGGCAGATGGGAACAGTGGGAGTGTGAGGATGAAGGGTAGATGGGAACAGTGGGAGTGTGAGGGTGAATGGTAGATGGGAACAGTGGGAGTGTGGAGGTGAAGGGTAGATGGGAACAGTGGGAGTGTGAGGGTGAAGGGCAGATGGGAACAGTGGGACTGTGGGGGTGAAGGGCAGATGGGAACATTGGGAGTGTGAGGGTGAAGGGCACATGGGTACAGTGGAGGTGTGAGGGTGAAGGGCAGATGGGAACAGTGGGAGTGTGAGGGTGAAGGGCAGATGGGAACAGTGGGAGTGTGAGGGTGAATGGTAGATGGGAACAGTGGGAGTGTGAGGGTGAAGGGTAGATGGGAACAGTGGGAGTGTGAGGGTGAAGGGCAGATGGGAACAGTGGGAGTGTGGGGCTGAAGGGTAGATGGGAACAGTGGGAGTGTGAGGGTGAAGGGTAAATGGGAACAGTGGGAGTGTGAGGGTGAAGGGTAGATGGGAACACTGGGAGTGTGGGGCTGAAGGGTAGATGGGAACAGTGGGAGTGTGAGGGTGAAGGGTAGATGGGAACAGTGGGAGTGTGAGGGTGAAGGGTAGATGGGAACAGTGGGAGTGTGAGGGTGAAGGGTAGATGGGAACAGTGGTAGTGTGAGGGTGAATGGTAGATGGGAACAGTGCGAGTGTGGGGGTGAAGGATAGATGGGAACAGTGGGAGTGTGAGGGTGAAGGGTGGATGGGAACAGTGGGAGTGTGAGGGTGAAGGGTGGATGGGAACAGTGGGAGTGTGGGGGTGAAGGGTAGATGGGAACAGTGGGAGTGTGAGGGTGAAGGGCAGATGGGAACCGTGGGAGTGTGGGGGTGAAGGGCAGATGGGAACAGTGGGAGTGTTGGGGTGAAGGGAGGATGGGTACAGTGGAGGTGTGAGGGTGAAGGGCAGATGGGAACAGTGGGAGTGTGAGGGTGAAGTGTAGATGGTAACAGTGGATATGTGAGGGTGAAGGGCAGATGGGAACAGTGGGAGTGTGAGGGTGAAGGGCAGATGGGAACAGTGGGAGTGTGAGGGTGAATGGTAGATGGGAACAGTGGGAGTGTGGGGGTGAAGGATAGATGGGAACAGTGGGAGTGTGGGGGTGAAGGGCAGATGGGAACAGTGGGAGTGTGAGGGTGAAGGGCAGATGGGAACAGTGGGAATGTGCCGGTGAAGGGTAGATGGGAACAGTGGGAGTGTGAGGGTGAAGGGCAGATGGGAACCGTGGGAGTGTGGGGGTGAAGGGCAGATGGGAACAGTGGGAGTGTGAGGGTGAAGGGTAGATGGGAACAGTGGGAGTGTGAGGGTGAAGGGCAGATGGGAACAGTGGGAGTGTGGGGGTGAAGGGCAGATGTGAACAGTGGGAGTGTGAGGTTGAAGGGTAGATGGGAACAGTGGGAGTGTGAGGGTGAAGGGCAGATGGGAACAGTGGGAATGTGTGCGTGAAGGGCACTTGGGAACAGTGGGAGTGTGCGGGTGAAGGGCATTTGGGAACAGTGGGAGTGTGCGGGTGAAGGGCAGATGGGTACAGTGGGAGTGTGCTGGTGTAGGGTAGATGGGATCAGTGGGAGTGTGAGTGTGAAGGGCAGATGGGAACAGTGGGAGGGTGGGGGTGAAGGGCAGATGGGAACAGTGGGAGTGTTGGGGTGAAGTGTAGATGGGAACAGTGGGAGTGTGAGGGTGAATGGTAGATGGGAACAGTGGGAGTGTGAGGGTGAAGGGTCGATGGGAACAGTGGGAGTGTGAGGGTGAGGGTAGATGGGAACAGTGGGAGTGTGAGGGTGAAGGGCAGATGGGAACAGTGGGAGTGTGAGGGTGAAGGGTAGATGGGAACAGTGGGAGTGTGAGTGTGAATGGTAGATTGGAACAGTGGGAGTGTGGGGGGAAGGGTAGATGGGAACAGTGGGAGTGTGAGGGTGAAGGGCAGATGGGAACCGTGGGAGTGTGGGGGTGAAGGGCAGATGGGAACATTGGGAGTGTGAGGGTGAAGGGCGGATGGGTACAGTGGAGGTGTGAGGGTGAAGGGCAGATGGGAACAGTGGGAGTGTGAGGGTGAAGGGCAGATGGGAACAGTGGGAGTGTCAGGGTGAATGGTAGATGGGAACAGTGGGAGTGTGAGGGTGAAGGGTAGATGGGAACAGTGGGAGTGTGAGGGTGAAGGGCAGCTGGGAACAGTGGGAGTGTGGGGCTGAAGGGTAGATGGGAACAGTGGGAGTGTGAGGGTGAAGGGTAGATGGGAACAGTGGGAGTGTGAGGGTGAAGGGTAGATGGGAACACTGGGAGTGTGGGGCTGAAGGGTAGATGGGAACAGTGGGAGTGTGAGGGTGAAGGGTAGATGGGAACAGTGGGAGTGTGAGGGTGAAGGGTAGATGGGAACAGTGGGAGTGTGAGAGTGAAGGGTAGATGGGAACAGTGGGAGTGTGAGGGTGAATGGTAGATGGGAACAGTGGGAGTGTGGGGGTGAAGGGTAGATGGGAACAGTGGGAGTGTGAGGGTGAAGGGTGGATGGGAACAGTGGGAGTGTGAGCGTGAAGGGTGGATGGGAACAGTGGGAGTGTGGGGGTGAAGGGCGGATGGGAACCGTGGGAGTGTGGGGGTGAAGGGCAGATGGGAACAGTGGGAGTGTGAGGGTGAAGGGTAGATGGGAACAGTGGGAGTGTGGGGCTGAAGGGTAGATGGGAACAGTGGGAGTGTGGGGGTGAAGGGTAGATGGGAACAGTGGGATTGTGAGGGTGAAGGGCAGATGGGAACAGTGGGAGTGTGAGGGTGAAGGGCAGATGGGAGCAGTGGGAGTGTGAGGGTGAAGGGCAGATGGGAACAGTGGGAGTGTGAGGGTGAAGGGTAGATGGGAACAGTGGGAGTGAGGGTGAAGGGTAGATGGGAACAGTGGGAGTGTGGGGGTGAAGGGCAGATGGGAACAGTGGGAGTGTGAGGGTGAAGGGTAGATGGGAACAGTGGGAGTGTGGGGGTGAAGGATAGATGGGAACAGTGGTAGTGTGAGGGTGAAGGGTAGATGGGAACAGTGGGAGTGTGAGGGTGAAGGGCAGATGGGAACAGTGGGAATGTGCGGGTGAAGGGTAGATGGGAACAGTGGGAGTGTGAGGGTGAAGGGCAGATGGGAACCGTGGGATTGTGGGGGTGAAGGGCAGATGGGAACAGTGGGAGTGTGAGGGTGAAGGGTAGATGGGAACAGTGGGAGTGTGGGGGTGAAGGATAGATGGGAACAGTGGGAGTGTGGGGGTGAAGGGCAGATCGGAACAGTGGTAGTGTGGGGGTGAAGGGTAGATGGGAACAGTGGGAGTGTGAGGGTGAAGGGTAGATGGGAACAGTGGGAGTGTGAGGGTGAAGGGCAGATGGGAACAGTGGGAGTGTGGGGGTGAAGGGCAGACGGGAACAGTGGGAGTGTGAGGTTGAAGGGTAGATGGGAACAGTGGGAGTGTGAGGGTGAAGGGCAGATGGGAACAGTGGGAGTGTGAGGGTGAAAGGTAGATGGGAACAGTGGGAGTGTGCGGGTGAAGGGTAGATGGGATCAGTGGGAGTGTGAGTGTGAAGGGCAGACGGGAACAGTGGGAGTGTGGGGGTGAAGTGTGGATGGGAATAGTGCGAGTGTGAGTGTGAAGGGCGGGTGGGAACAGTGGGAGTGTGAGGGTGAAGGTCAGATGGGAATAGTGGGAGTGTGAGGGTGAAGGGCAGATGGGAACAGTGGGACTGTGAGGGTGAAGGGCAAATGGGAACAGTGGGAGTGTGAGGGTGAAGGGTAGATGGGATCAGTGGTAGTGTGGGGGGAAGGGTAGATGGGATCAGTGGGAGTGTGAGTGTGAAGGGCGGGTGGGAACAGTGGGAGTGTGAGGGTGAAGGTCAGATGGGAACAGTGGGACTGTGAGGGTGAAGGGCAGATGGGAACAGTGGGAGTGTGGGAGTGAAGGGCAGATGGGAACAGTGGGAGTGTGAGGGTGAAGGGCAGATGGGTACAGTGGAGGTGTGAGGGTGAAGGGCAGATGGGAACAGTGGGAGTTTGAGGGTGAAGTGTAGATGGGAACAGTGGGAATGTGAGGGTGAAGGGCAGATGGGAACAGTGGGAGTGTGAGAGTGAAGGGCAGATGAGAACAGTGGGAGTGTGAGGGTGAATGGTCGATGGGAACAGTGGGAGTGTGGGGGTGCAGGGTGGATGGGAACAGTGGGAGTGTGAGGGTGAATGGTGGATGGGAACAGTGGGAGTGTGAGGGTGAAGGGTGGATGGGAACAGTGGGAGTGTGGGGGTGAAGGGCGGATGGGAACCGTGGGAGTGTGGGGGTGAAGGGCAGATGGGAACAGTGGGAGTGTGAGGGTGAAGGGTAGATGGGAACAGTGGGAGTGTGGGGCTGAAGGGTAGATGGGAACAGTGGGAGTGTGGGGGTGAAGGGCAGATGGGAACCGTGGGAGTGTCGGGGTGATGGGCAGATGGGAACAGTGGGATTGTGAGGGTGAAGGGTAGATGGGAACAGTGGGAATGTGAGGGTGAAGGGCAGATGGGAACAGTGGGAGTGTGAGGGTGAAGGGCAGATGGGAGCAGTGGGAGTGTGAGGGTGAAGGGCAGATGGGAACAGTGGGAGTGTGAGGGTGAAGGGTAGATGGGAACAGTGGGAGTGAGGGTGAAGGGTAGATGGGAACAGTGGGAGTGTGGGGGTGAAGGGCAGATGTGAACAGTGGGAGTGTGAGGTTGAAGGGTAGATGGGAACAGTGGGAGTGTGAGGGTGAAGCGCAGATGGGAACAGTGGGAATGTGTGCGTGAAGGGCACTTGGGAACAGTGGGAGTGTGCGGGTGAAGGGCATTTGGGAACAGTGGGAGTGTGCGGGTGAAGGGCAGATGGGTACAGTGGGAGTGTGCTGGTGAAGGGTAGATGGGATCAGTGGGAGTGTGAGTGTGAAGGGCAGATGGGAACAGTGGGAGGGTGGGCGTGAAGGGCAGATGGGAACAGTGGGAGTGTGAGTGTGAATGGTAGATTGGAACAGTGGGAGTGTGGGGGTGAAGGGCAGATGGGAACAGTGGGAGTGTGAGGGTGAAGGGTAGATGGGAACAGTGGGAGTGTGAGTGTGAATGGTAGATTGGAACAGTGGGAGTGTGGGGGGAAGGGTAGATGGGAACAGTGGGAGTGTGAGGGTGAAGGGCAGATGGGAACCGTGGGAGTGTGGGGGTGAAGGGCAGATGGGAACATTGGGAGTGTGAGGGTGAAGGGCGGATGGGTACAGTGGAGGTGTGAGGGTGAAGGGCAGATGGGAACAGTGGGAGTGTGAGTGTGAAGGGCAGATGGGAACAGTGGGAGTGTCAGGGTGAATGGTAGATGGGAACAGTGGGAGTGTGAGGGTGAAGGGTAGATGGGAACAGTGGGAGTGTGAGGGTGAAGGGCAGCTGGGAACAGTGGGAGTGTGGGGCTGAAGGGTAGATGGGAACAGTGGGAGTGTGAGGGTGAAGGGTAGATGGGAACAGTGGGAGTGTGAGGGTGAAGGGTAGATGGGAACACTGGGAGTGTGGGGCTGAAGGGTAGATGGGAACAGTGGGAGTGTGAGGGTGAAGGGTAGATGGGAACAGTGGGAGTGTGAGGGTGAAGGGTAGATGGGAACAGTGGGAGTGTGAGAGTGAAGGGTAGATGGGAACAGTGGGAGTGTGAGGGTGAATGGTAGATGGGAACAGTGGGAGTGTGGGGGTGAAGGGTAGATGGGAACAGTGGGAGTGTGAGGGTGAAGGGTGGATGGGAACAGTGGGAGTGTGAGCGTGAAGGGTGTGATGGGAACAGTGGGAGTGTGGGGGTGAAGGGTAGATGGGAACAGTGGGAGTGTGTGGCTGAAGGGGCGATGGGAACAGTGGGAGTGTGGGGGTGAAGGGTAGATGGGAACAGTGGGAGTGTGAGGGTGAAGGGTAGATGGGAACAGTGGGAGTGTGAGGGTGAAGGGTAGATGGGAACAGTGGGAGTGTGGGGGTGAAGGGCAGATGGGAACAGTGGGAGTGTGAGGGTGAAGGGTAGATGGGAACAGTGGGAGTGTGAGGGTGAAGGGTAGATGGGAACAGTGGGAGTGTGGGGGTGAAGGGCAGATGGGAACAGTGGGAGTGTGAGGGTGAAGGGTAGATGGGAACAGTGGGAGTGTGAGGGTGAAGGATAGATGGGAACAGTGGTAGTGTGAGGGTGAAGGGTAGATGGGAACAGTGGGAGTGTGAGGGTGAAGGGCAGATGGGAACAGTGGGAATGTGCGGGTGAAGGGTAGATGGGAACAGTGGGAGTGTGAGGGTGAAGGGCAGATGGGAACCGTGGGATTGTGGGGGTGAAGGGCAGATGGGAACAGTGGGAGTGTGAGGGTGAAGGGTAGATGGGAACAGTGGGAGTGTGGGGGTGAAGGATAGATGGGAACAGTGGGAGTGTGGGGGTGAAGGGCAGATCGGAACAGTGGTAGTGTGGGGGTGAAGGGTAGATGGGAACAGTGGGAGTGTGAGGGTGAAGGGTAGATGGGAACAGTGGGAGTGTGAGGGTGAAGGGCAGATGGGAACAGTGGGAGTGTGAGGGTGAAGGGCAGATGGGAACAGTGGGAGTGTGAGGGTGAAGGGTAGATGGGAACAGTGGGAGTGTGAGGGTGAAGGGCAGATGGGAACAGTGGGAGTGTGAGGGTGAAAGGTAGATGGGAACAGTGGGAGTGTGCGGGTGAAGGGTAGATGGGATCAGTGGGAGTGTGAGTGTGAAGGGCAGACGGGAACAGTGGGAGTGTGGGGGTGAAGTGTGGATGGGAATAGTGCGAGTGTGAGTGTGAAGGGCGGGTGGGAACAGTGGGAGTGTGAGGGTGAAGGTCAGATGGGAATAGTGGGAGTGTGAGGGTGAAGGGCAGATGGGAACAGTGGGACTGTGAGGGTGAAGGGCAAATGGGAACAGTGGGAGTGTGAGGGTGAAGGGTAGATGGGATCAGTGGTAGTGTGGGGGGAAGGGTAGATGGGATCAGTGGGAGTGTGAGTGTGAAGGGCGGGTGGGAATAGTGGGAGTGTGAGGGTGAAGGTCAGATGGGAACAGTGGGACTGTGAGGGTGAAGGGCAGATGGGAACAGTGGGAGTGTGGGAGTGAAGGGCAGATGGGAACAGTGGGAGTGTGGGGGTGAAGGGTAGATGGGAATAGTGGGAGTGTGAGGGTGAAGGGTAGATGGGAACTGGGAGTGTGAGGGTGAAGGGTAGATGGGAACAGTGGGAGTGTTGGGGTGAAGGGTAGATGGGAACAGTGGGACTGTGAGGGTGAAGGGCAGATGGCAACAGTGGGAGTGTGAGGGTGAAGGGTAGATGGGAACAGTGGTCGTGTGGGGGTGAAGGGTAGATGGGATCAGTGGGAGTGTAAGGGTGAAGGGCAGATGGGAACAGTGGGAGTGTGAGGGTGAAGGGCAGATGGGAACGGTGGGAGTGTGAGGGTGAAGGGCAGCTGGGTACAGTGGAGGTGTGAGGGTGAAGGGCAGATGGGAACAGTGGGAGTTTGAGGGTGAAGTGTAGATGGGAACAGTGGGAATGTGAGGGTGAAGGGCAGATGGGAACAGTGGGAGTGTGAGAGTGAAGGGCAGATGAGAACAGTGGGAGTGTGAGGGTGAATGGTCGATGGGAACAGTGGGAGTGTGGGGGTGAAGGGTGGATGGGAACAGTGGGAGTGTGAGGGTGAAGGGTGGATGGGAACAGTGGGAGTGTGAGGGTGAAGGGTGGATGGGAACAGTGGGAGTGTGGGGGTGAAGGGCGGATGGGAACCGTGGGAGTGTGGGGGTGAAGGGCAGATGGGAACAGTGGGAGTGTGAGGGTGAAGGGTAGATGGGAACAGTGGGAGTGTGGGGCTGAAGGGTAGATGGGAACAGTGGGAGTGTGGGGGTGAAGGGCAGTTGGGAACCGTGGGAGTGTCGGGGTGAAGGGCAGATGGGAACAGTGGGATTGTGAGGGTGAAGGGTAGATGGGAACAGTGGGAATGTGAGGGTGAAGGGCAGATGGGAACAGTGGGAGTGTGAGGGTGAAGGGCAGATGGGAGCAGTGGGAGTGTGAGGGTGAAGGGCAGATGGGAACAGTGGGAGTGTGAGGGTGAAGGGTAGATGGGAACAGTGGGAGTGAGGGTGAAGGGTAGATGGGAACAGTGGGAGTGTGGGGGTGAAGGGCAGATGGGAACAGTGGGAGTGTGAGGGTGAAGGGTAGATGGGAACAGTGGGAGTGTGGGGGTGAAGGATAGATGGGAACAGTGGTAGTGTGAGGGTGAAGGGTAGATGGGAACAGTGGGAGTGTGAGGGTGAAGGGCAGATGGGAACAGTGGGAATGTGCGGGTGAAGGGTAGATGGGAACAGTGGGAGTGTGAGGGTGAAGGGCAGATGGGAACCGTGGGAGTGTGGGGGTGAAGGGCAGATGGGAACAGTGGGAGTGTGAGGGTGAAGGGTAGATGGGAACAGTGGGAGTGTGGGGGTGAAGGATAGATGGGAACAGTGGGAGTGTGGGGGTGAAGGGCAGATCGGAACAGTGGTAGTGTGGGGGTGAAGGGTAGATGGGAACAGTGGGAGTGTGAGGGTGAAGGGTAGATGGGAACAGTGGGAGTGTGAGGGTGAAGGGCAGATGGGAACAGTGGGAGTGTGGGGGTGAAGGGCAGACGGGAACAGTGGGAGTGTGAGGTTGAAGGGTAGATGGGAACAGTGGGAGTGTGAGGGTGAAGGTCAGATGGGAACAGTGGGAGTGTGAGGGTGAAAGGTAGATGGGAACAGTGGGAGTGTGCGGGTGAAGGGTAGATGGGATCAGTGGGAGTGTGAGTGTGAAGGGCAGAAGGGAACTGTGGGAGTGTGGGGGTGAAGTGTGGATGGGAATAGTGTGAGTGTGAAGGGCGGGTGGGAACAGTGGGAGTGTGAGGGTGAAGGTCAGATGGGAATAGTGGGAGTGTGAGGGTGAAGGGCAGATGGGAACAGTGGGACTGTGAGGGTGAAGGGCAGATGGGAACAGTGGGAGTGTGAGGGTGAAGGGTAGATGGGAACAGTGGTAGTGTGGGGGGAAGGTTAGATGGGATCAGTGGGAGTGTGAGTGTGAAGGGCGGGTGGGAACAGTGGGAGTGTGAGGGTGAAGGTCAGATGGGAACAGTGGGAGTGTGAGGGTGAAGGGCAGATGGGAACAGTGGGAGTGTGGGGGTGAAGGGCAGATGGGAACAGTTGGAGTGTGGGGGTGAAGGGTAGATGGGAATAGTGGGAGTGTGAGGGTGAAGGGTAGATGGGAACTGGGAGTGTGAGGGTGAAGGGTAGATGGGAACAGTGGGAGTGTTGGGGTGAAGGGTAGATGGGAACAGTGGGACTGTGAGGGTGAAGGGCAGATGGCAGCAGTGGGAGTGTGAGGGTGAAGGGTGGATGGGAATAGTGGTCGTGTGGGGGTGAAGGGTAGATGGGATCAGTGGGAGTGTGAGGGTGAAGGGCGGATGGGAACAGTGGGAGTGTGAGGGTGAAGGGCAGATGGGAACAGTGGGAGTGTGAGGGTGAAGGGCAGATGGGTACAGTGGAGGTGTGAGGGTGAAGGGCAGATGGGAACAGTGGGAGTTTGAGGGTGAAGTGTAGATGGGAACAGTGGGAATGTGAGGGTGAAGGGCAGATGGGAACAGTGGGAGTGTGAGAGTGAAGGGCAGATGGGAACAGTGGGAGTGTGAGGGTGAATGGTCGATGGGAACAGTGGGAGTGTGGGGGTGAAGGATAGATGGGAACAGTGGGAGTGTGGGGGTGAAGAGCAGATGGGAACAGTGGGAGTGTGAGGGTGAAGGGCAGATGGGAACAGTGGGAATGTGCGGGTGAAGGGTAGATGGGAACAGTGGGAGTGTGAGGGTGAAGGGCAGATGGGAACAGTGGGAGTGTGAGGGTGAAGGGCAGATGGGAACAGTGGGAGTGTGAGGGTGAAGGGTAGATGGGAACAGTGGGAATGTGCGGGTGAAGGGCACTTGGGAATAGTGGGAGTGTGAGGGTGAAGGGTGGATGGGAACAGTGGGAGTGTGGGGCTGAAGGGTAGATGGGAACAGTGGGAGTGTGGGGGTGAAGGGCAGATGGGAACCGTGGGAGTGTGGGGGTGAAGGGCAGATGGGAACAGTGGGATTGTGAGGGTGAAGGGTAGATGGGAACAGTGGGAATGTGAGGGTGAAGGGCAGATGGGAACAGTGGGAGTGTGAGGGTGAAGGGCAGATGGGAGCAGTGGGAGTGTGAGGGTGAAGGGCAGATGGGAACAGTGGGAGTGTGAGCGTGAAGGGTAGATGGGAACAGTGGGAGTGAGGGTGAAGGGTAGATGGGAACAGTGGGAGTGTGGGGGTGAAGGGCAGATGGGAACAGTGGGAGTGTGAGGGTGAAGGGTAGATGGGAACAGTGGGAGTGTGGGGGTTAAGGATAGATGGGAACAGTGGTAGTGTGAGGGTGAAGGGTTGATGGGAACAGTGGGAGTGTGAGGGTGAAGGGCAGATGGGAACAGTGGGAATGTGCGGGTGAAGGGTAGATGGGAACAGTGGGAGTGTGAGGGTGAAGGGCAGATGGGAACCGTGTGATTGTGGGGGTGAAGGGCAGATGGGAACAGTGGGAGTGTGAGGGTGAAGGGTAGATGGGAACAGTGGGAGTGTCGGGGTGAAGGATAGATGGGAACAGTGGGAGTGTGGGGGTGAAGGGCAGATCGGAACAGTGGTAGTGTGGGGGTGAAGGGTAGATGGGAACAGTGGTAGTGTGAAGGTGAAGTGTAGATGGGAACAGTGGGAGTGTGAGGGTGAAGGGCAGATGGGAACAGTGGGAGTGTGGGGGTGAAGGGCAGACGGGAACAGTGGGAGTGTGAGGTTGAAGGGTAGATGGGAACAGTGGGAATGTGAGGGTGAAGGGCAGATGGGAACAGTGGGAGTGTGGGGGTGAAGGGCAGACGGGAACAGTGGGAGTGTGAGGTTGAAGGGTAGATGGGAACAGTGGGAGTGTGAGGGTGAAGGGCAGATGGGAACAGTGGGAATGTGCGGGTGAAGGGCACTTGGGAACAGTGGGAGTGTGCGGGTGAAGGGCAGATGGGAACAGTGGGAGTGTGAGGGTGAAAGGTAGATGGGAACAGTGGGAGTGTGCGGGTGAAGGGTAGATGGGATAAGTGGGAGTGTGAGTGTGAAGGGCAGACGGGAACAGTGGGAGTGTGGGGGTGAAGGGTGGATGGGAATAGTGCGAGTGTGAGTGTGAAGGGCGGGTGGGAACAGTGGGAGTGTGAGGGTGAAGGTCAGATGGGAATAGTGGGAGTGTGAGGGTGAAGGGCAGATGGGAACAGTGGGACTGTGAGGGTGAAGGGCAGATGGGAACAGTTGGAGTGTGAGGGTGAAGGGTAGATGGGAACAGTGGTAGTGTGGGGGGAAGGGTAGATGGGATCAGTGGGAGTGTGAGTGTGAAGGGCGGGTGGGAACAGTGGGAGTGTGAGGGTGAAGGTCAGATGGGAACAGTGGGAGTGTGAGGGTGAAGGGCAGATAGGAACAGTGGGAGTGTGGGGGTGAAGGGCAGATGGGAACAGTGGGAGTGTGGGGGTGAAGGGTAGATGGGAATAGTGGGAGTGTGAGGGTGAAGGGTAGATGGGAACTGGGAGTGTGAGGGTGAAGGGTAGATGGGAACAGTGGGAGTGTTGGGGTGAAGGGTAGATGGGAACAGTGGGACTGTGAGGGTGAAGGGCAGATGGCAACAGTGGGAGTGTGAGGGTGAAGGGCAGATGGGTACAGTGGAGGTGTGAGGGTGAAGGGCAGATGGGAACAGTGGGAGTTTGAGGGTGAAGTGTAGATGGGAACAGTGGGACTGTGAGGGTGAAGGGCAGATGGGAACAGTGGGAGTGTGAGAGTGAAGGGCAGATAGGAGCAGTGGGAGTGTGAGGGTGAAGGGCAGATGGGAACAGTGGGAGTGTGAGGGTGAATGGTAGATGGGAACAGTGGGAGTGTGGGGGTGAAGGATAGATGGGAACAGTGGGAGTGTGGGGGTGAAGAGCAGATGGGAACAGTGGGAGTGTGAGTGTGAAGGGCAGATGGGAACAGTGGGAATGTGCGGGTGAAGGGTAGATGGGAACAGTGGGAGTGTGAGGGTGAAGGGCAGATGGGAACAGTGGGAGTGTGAGGGTGAAGGGCAGATGGGAACAGTGGGAGTGTGAGGGTGAAGGGTAGATGGGAACAGTGGGAATGTGCGGGTGAAGGGCACTTGGGAATAGTGGGAGTGTGAGGGTGAAGGGTGGATGGGAACAGTGGGAGTGTGGGGGTGAAGGGCAGATGGGAACAGTGGGAGTGTGAGGGTGAAGGGCAGATGGGAACAGTGGGAGTGTGGGGGTGAAGGGCAGATGGGAACAGTGGGAGTGTGAGGGTGAAGGGTAGATGGGAACAGTGGGAGTGTGAGGGTGAAGGGTAGATGGGAACAGTGGGAGTGTGAGGGTGAAGGGCAGATGAAGTAGGTTTGGAAGGGGAAAGAAACAGATAGAGGTCTTTGGAGGTGGAGATAAGGAAACAGATCTGGGTAGAGAGGCAGAAAGCGTGTAGTTTACATGATATTGAGTAATTCAGTGTTCATGTCATTTGGTTTGTAGAGAGCATAGGAGGAATATGAGCTGCTGTTCTTCCAGATTGCCCTTTGGATCATCTTGGCAGTGGGGAAGGCAGAGGACAGACAGCTCAGTGTTGGAAGTGGAATTAAAACTCTCTCCCAAGGAATGGGGCACTGAGGTGGAGCTGACCAAAACTTAGCTTGACACGATGACAGGCTCAGAACTGAAAGAGGTGTGGGCTCAGGAACAGAAAGGCGAGGCTTTCTTTGGGAACAAACCCCTCAGTGTCAGAGAGAGGGAGGCCTGAGCGGATACTAAATACATTGTAGTGGTTAAAGCTGGGGCCAGGCATGGCATTAGAAGAGGGTAACATGATGGGCTTGTGGAGAGGTAGTACTATAGGGAGATAGGGACTTGGAGGAGAGGAGGGAGAGGAAGGGTGGGGTGGTGTTTGGTTTTGCAGGGTGGGATATGATACCAGTGATTTGTGGAGGTGGGGTGTAGCATGATCAGTAGCAGGGGAAGACCATCAGGAGCCTCATGTGATGGTTGGGGAGCAGTGAGTCCCAGGTACAGAGTTGGGGGCACTCTATTTAGTCAGTGTGCTGCCCACCCTGTTACATGAGGGTCAATCTTGGGGGATCCATTTAAAGTTGTTTAAAATTGATTATCTGACAGTGTTCTGATATTAATCCATTTCTCTAATTTATGCCCTTTCAAATGCCAATCAAGCAGATTTTAAATGAGTATTAACAATTTAAAATATATATCCAGGCCACAACAATGCTGAACTGGCTCATTAGGATGTGCTAAAGAGGAACTTGAAGTGATCTAATAGACATCATATTTATAATTTGAAATAAGTGGAATGTGTAAGGTAAAAGCAAAAAAAAAAGACTTGTGAATAATCAATATGCAAGACAGGAAAAAGCAAATTTTATACAATGTTCTTCCTTAGACACAGTGGAGTGGCCACTTTATTAGTTACATCTGTACATCTGCTTGTTAATGTACATAGCTGATTAGCCAATCAAACGGCAGCAACTCAATGCATAAAAGCATGCCAACATGGTCACGAGGTTCAGACTAAACATCAGAATGGAGAAGAAATGTGATCTAAATGACCATGACCATAGGATGATTGTTGTTGCCAGTTAGGGTGGTTTGAGTATCACAGAAATTGCTGCTCGCGTGGGATCTTCACGCACAACCATCTGTAGAGTTTACAGAAAACGGTGCAAATAAACAAAAGGAAAAAAATCCAAGGAGCAATGATTCTGTGGGCAAAAACGCCCTGTTAATGAGAGAGGTAAGCGAACAATGGCCAGACTGGTTCAATTCAAGCTGCCAGGTCAGTGACATGAACTCAAATAACCATTGCACTACAACAGTGGTGTGCAGAAGAGCATGTCTGAAGGCACAACACATCATGTAGTTTAGTAGCTACAGGAGTCTTCTAATGAAGTGGCCACTGAATATACTTCATGTTCTTCATTCAAAAAACGATCAATATGTGAAATTATATCTCAGGTAGAACGGTCGAGTATCTGAGGTCCCAATGAAATGACATAATGTGAGAATTTGGGGTCATCCTGGACAGATAAAACAACAGTGGCCAAACGTATCTTTGGAATCAAACTGGCAATCTTGTGACAGCTGAGGACAAGTATTGATCAGCCTTTAATATTGTTTCTTTGCACAAAGTAAATATGCTATATCTTTTCACAGCTTCATGCGCTCCAGACAGTTGCAATGGCCATGGTGAATGTGTGGAAACAATTGGTTCATTTAAGTGTGTTTGCTATGAGGGATTCTATGGAAAACTATGCCAAGATGGTGAGCTCTTAATACAACTCAATATTGCTTGAAAATAATCTGGTTTATTAGTGCTCTTTAGGGAAGGAAACCTGGTAGGAAATGGAAAATATAAAAAGAATGTTTTTTTTGGGAATCTGAAATAAAGCAAGCTGTGGACTCAGCAGGTTAGGCAGATTCTGTCGAGAGAAGAAAAAGGAGCTAATGGTTCAGGTGTGGTGAAAGATTTCTTTAGAACTGCCAGTGTGAGTGATATGACACTCCAGAACGTGGTACAGCCAATCAGCTGCACTGAAGATCCTAGGCTTACCATTGTTTGGTTTGAACCTGGTAAACCATAATACCACTGTGGGCTTCCCTTTGCCACACTGGCATTTTGAAAATTCCCAAAGGTGAGAGAATAATAAACTTAGCAGGTCAGGGTGCCTACCTAATGATGCAGTGTTTGAATGGTGACTGACAATGCCTTTTATACAACTCCTCCAACTTTTTTTTTGGTTTATTACTCTTTGACACATTTTGGGGATGACGTTGTTGCTTTTGTGATATTTTAACTTTGTAATAATTTCATGTATAAATAAGAATTTTACAAAAACTTCAGATGCTCGATGTAAAATGAATTTTGGAAAAATACAGTCAAAATCAGCAGAAGTGCTTCATATTTGGGTTATAAGAGTCTTGAGAATGAAACACCCAAACTTTCTTAAATTATATCGGCGTTACTTTTTTTTTATATAAAGTTCTTAAGTGCCTCAGACTGGAGACTCATGACCACGGCATTATGAACTGTTCTGATCCTTACGGAACTTTCAGCTACAACTCAACTTGTGACTTTAGTTGTGTTGAAGGATTTTCAATACAAGAAGACAAGGAAAAGAGGCTGCGATGTACTGCTTCTGCAAACTGGGCTGCACCTGTACCCAAGTGCGAAGGTATAATCCATGTTTATATTCTCAATTTCCATTCACTGGAAGCTTTCTGAGTGAGACACCTAATACTTTTACACTCAACAAAATGCAAGTGGGCACCCGATTCCCTAACCAAGAAATACCGAATAACATTGTGAACTGCTACTTCAGGTCCTGGAGCTATTCCAGAAAAACTTGGGACTGCTGGAAGTGGTATTACCAAATCATTATTCATTAATTATACTCTATTTGTGAACTTTACCTAAAATCTTTCTTAATAAAGCCTCACTTCAATTCTTATTGCCTTCATAATAGGCTCACTTGCCCAGGTTGGGAAGCACTACACTGGAGAGTAAAATGACCATGATTTCCTTTTTATTGTAAAAAGAACTCAAAATTAAAGCTGATAATGATAAGTAATTGTTGAATTTTGTACAAACAGCTTTTTTATTTGCTCATATTGTTCAGCTAACAGGTGCAGAGGGGTGGAGGTTTCCAGAAAGGATGTCATGAACTGCTCTGATCCATTTGGAAAATTCCGCTACAATTCAACCTGTACTTTTGGCTGCAGAGAAGGATATGTGGTGAATGGAGCAGAGAGAATCCAGTGTTTAGCTTCTGGTCAATGGACAGAGCAACCACCCAGATGCAAAGGCATGTTTCTATTTTAAGATAGTGGCATACCATTTTTCAATGAAACAACTTCCTTATTGGTTTTCGCTTAATTCCTTTCAGTTCAACAATGTGAAACTTTGGCAACTCCAGAGCATGGCACGATGAATTGCATTGATCCTTTTCAAGATTTTGGATACAACTCAACATGTGATTTCAACTGCTCTGAAGGATTTTTGTTAAATGGACTAAGCAGGCTCCAGTGTAAAATTTCTGGGCAATGGTCAGCCCAAACACCAACATGTGAAGGTACTGTGTAGATAAATTGACAGTTTTATTCACATTTGTTTGCAGTTTTCAGAAAAAAATGATGGATAACTGTGGGGGTGGGGGGGGGGAACTACAAAAGACAGGCATCTCTTTGAAGGGACTGTATAAATGCTGGAAGCCTAGAACAAAAAGGTCAAATGGGTGTGGTAAAAATTTCAAGGCATGTCTATAGCCATCTGCCCATGTCCATTTTTTCAATCTTTCCTCACTGTGCATCCATTCAAACAGCATGCTTGTATGCTTGGTTTTGCATGTTATTTGGCTGGAGACAGGATTAGGTTGTGTGAACTTCGAAGTCTATCTCTGCTTTTCACATCTACATTTTCCTGCAGATCTACATCCACCACTTTGATGTGGTGATCAGGCTGCCTGACATTAAACCAAAATATGCACGAATGTTCTCAATTGAAAATCCTCAAACCATTTCCTTTTTGGCTGATTAATATCAGTATATTAATATCACCTTTCTAAAATTCAACCAATTTTCCTTGTTATGTTTTGCAACTCCAAAATGTAAAAACTAATTGAATAAAAACAACTCAGGGAGAGCAGGAGAATATGTAAACTTTATTTTTACTTTTAGCGAGCCACGCACTTAAGACGTGAAGTAAAGATGTATACCTTTACATAGAAACCTAAAATTAATTATTTAAACAAAGAATGTTTAATCAAACAATATATTTACAATATTACTCAAGTATTTCTGAATATAAAGTACAAAACACTCCTCTGTGGTAATGTAGTTTATTTATAAACGCAAGAGATTCTGCAGATGTTGGAATTCTTGAGCAGCACACAGAAAATGCTGGAGGAACTCAGCAAGTAAGGCAGCAGTTATGGAGGGGGGTAAAATGTCAACACTTAATCACTACCACAGAGCACATCTTTCCTTCCCCACCAACCCCCCTCCCAACTCTCCACTTTCTGCTTTGTTTATGACTCTCGTGTTCACACATCCCTCCTCACTGATCTGGCACTTTCCCCTGAAACTGTGACAAATGCTACAGCTTCCCCTACACCTCCTCCCTCCTCCCTCACCATCATTCAGGACCCCAAACAGTCCATCCAGGTGAGTGAACACTTCCCCTGCAGCCTGTTGGGGTCATTTACTGAATCCAGTGCTCCCAGCGTGGACTCCTCTACATCGGTGAAATCCAATGGGGATTGGGGGACCACTTTTACAAGCGCCTGCTCTCCATCCACCACCCATTTCAATTGGACTTCTCATTTCCATTCCAATATGTCGGTCCATGCTTCCACTACTGCCACAAATGCAGGTTAGAGGAGTAAAACCACATATTCCATCTGGGTATCCTTCAACCCGATGGCATGAAAATAGCTTCTAGTAATTCCTCCTCCCTCTTCCTACTCTCTCTTTTTTCTGGTTCCTCTCTCACCCTTCTCCTCACCTGCTTATCACCTTCCTCTTCCTGTCCTCCTTTCCTTTTTTCCATGGTTCACTCTCCTCTTCTATCAGATTCCTTCTTTTTCAGCCCTTTACCTTTTCTACATCACCTCCCAGTTTCTTACTTCACCCACCTGCCTACTCATCTCCTGCTAGTTTGTACTCTTTTCCCTGCCCGCACTTTTTAAAATTCCTGGCTTCTGCTCCCTTCCTTTCCAGTCTTGCAGAAAGGTCTCAGCCTATAACATTGATAGTTTGTTCCCCTTCATAGATGCTGCCTGATTTGCTGACTTCCTCCAATATTTTGTCTGTGTTGCTGTTTAATCATGACCTCTGACCTCACAAACATACACAGATTCAACTAAATTGCATTCCTTGTTTTTACATACAATCTAAGCTTAAGAAAAATGATTGACATGTGTAACACAAAATAACCTCTCAGTCCTTCTTCATTGCAGCGGTGAAATGCAATGAACTGAAGGGCCTTCCTAATCTCTCCATGAATTGCTCAGACCCCTTTGGAAGTTTCAGTTATGGCTCAGTATGTGACTTTCTCTGTGAGGATGGATTTACCTTACAGGGGTCAGACAGACTGAAGTGTGAAGTTTCTGGGCAGTGGACGTCAGAGATACCCGTCTGTAAAGGTATGCTAAGTAACTGAATGTTTCTACTCTACTATCACATTTGTTAGTTGTTAATGATATTGAACTGTACTTTATATTGGTCTCCTTTAGCTTTCTGTGTTTTCTTTCTATTGCTGATTGGCGGCTGGGCAATATATTACTTTTTGTGCGAGGAGTTGGGGTCTAATGTTCTTGTTGGGTAGGGTGTTTGCTGTTATGGTCACTTTTTTTTTGTGAGGGAAGGGGTTGGGGGTTTGGGGTTTTTGATGTTCCAGCTGTCACTTTCCAAGTGGGCGATCTGTTAGTTTTTGGTGCGAGGGAGGGGGTGGGGGAGGGAGTTGACATCTTTTCTTTCAACAGCTCCCATGGTTTATCTGTATTTCATGGCTTTCTGGGGAAGATGAATATCAGAGTTATATTGTATATGCATACTTTGACAATTAAAATGAACCTTTGAACATGATCATGGAAATTGTCTTTACCTGAAAGTTTTGCTGCAAGAAATTGGAGAGGAAATTACAGAAGATAATGTAGGATATTGACAGCGTGGTTGACAGCCCACCCCTGTATTTCTAATGACTAGTACCGCTTATTGTTCCGGTGATAAAATGCTTTTGCGGGATTATGGTAGGAAGTTCAAGTTCATTTATTGTTTCATTTTTGCTTGGGTTATACATTTATTCACTTGTTTATTTGTGGGTCACCATGACTGTAACTGGGGTGTGTGATGGTCACCTCTCCTGTCTGTATGTGACTGAGAGAGTTCTCTACCCAGGTTATGGTGCCCAGTCTGTTTTTTGTGTTTATCGCAATAAACGACTGAGTTTAACAAGCTTCATCGTCTGTCATTATGGACCAAATGCTCACCACAATATTTTTTAAAAAAAACCAGCCTTCCAAGTTCTTTAATTTAGTTCTAATGGACCATGTACCTTTAAAAGTGAAAGCAGAATCTCTATTTAAAAACTATTCAGAAATTGTATTTTCATATAACACTTTGTCAAATTATAAATTCACTAGATTTTAAAGTCTTCAAGCTTTAAAATGACATGCTTTGGTGAATGATGCTTTGGTCAAATATGTCAATAATTCATTTTTATCTTTGCTCCAAACAGATTTTGAGAGGTCAAATATTTTGATCAATTCCTGTAAATTAGTTAGGATTTGTCTCCAAAAATGCTTTTCCATTAGGCCCCCCTATCTCCTGGGATATGGTTCTATTGTGAGGCTAGCCCTCTGATATCACCACCTACGTCCTGAACAGACACAAAAATGGCAACCCTATCCTCCCTGTTCTGTCCATAGAAGCTGTTCTCAACATATGCTTTTAAATAGTAAATCAGAATGGGAATCATAGCTGATTTTATTTCTGTTTAGTTTAGAATTACTGACAACAATTGTAATAGTTCAAATGACACTGAGCTAGGATTAAAGGATTAACTCATCACAGAGTATACTTTATACTTTATTGTCGCCAAACAATTGATACCAGGAACGTACAATCATCACAGCGATATTTGATTCTGCGCTTCCCACCCCCTGGAATTCAACCAAAAATCATTCCAGTCAATGTTGCTCAGTTAGTTTGATTAATTTAAAAATCAATGCCCTTTTATCACTGATTTAAATCATAAGCCATTTTGATGATAATGCTGGTTAAAAATGTTGATGGACTACACTTAAATGTTTTACAAGTGTGATTTCATGTTTTAGCTGTTCAATGTACACCACTGAAAATTCCTGAGCGAGGTAACATGGACTGCAAAAATATATATGGAGATTTCAGTTACAACTCGACATGTGTGTTCAGCTGCATTGAAGGGTTTGCAGTAAATGGATCTAACAATCTTCAGTGTGAAGCCTCTCGTCAGTGGACAGCAGAAGTCCCCACTTGTGAAGGTATCAAAGTATGAAGTCATTGATTTATGAAACATGAGGACAGTATTTCCTAGACCATAAGATATAGGAGCAGAATTAGGTCATTTGGACTATCTAGTCTGCTCTGCCATTTCAACATGCCTGATCCAATTTTCTTCTCAGCCCCAATCTCCTGCTTTCTCCCTATATTTCCTCATGCCCTGACCAATCAAGTATCTATCAACTTCTGTCTTAAATATGCATAAAAACTTGGCTTCCAGAGCTGCCTGTCGCAAAGAATTCTACAGATTCACCACTCTCTGGCTAAAGAAATTTCTCCTCATCTGTTCTAAAAGGATGCCCCTCTATTTTGAGACTGTCTTCTGGTCATAGACTCTCCCACCATAGGAAACATCTTCTCAACATCGACTCTATCAAGGCCTTTCACCATTCAATAGGTTTCAATGAGGTCACCTCTCATTCTTCTGAATTCTAGTGAATACAGGCCCAGAGTCATCAAATGCTCTTCATATAAAAAGCCATTCAATCTGAAATCATTTTTGTGAACCTTTTTTTGAATCCTCTCCAGTTTCAGCACATTTTCTAAGATAAGGGGCCCAAACCTGTTCACAGTGATCACTGTGACCATGAAAAGTACTAGATAATCCAAGTTCCTTTTTAAATATACTGGGTGTTCAAAAATAATATATTTAAAGCTACTGTTTTCACATTTTCTCTTCAGTTGTACATTAATAGTGTTTCTTAATCTGCTACCAGAAATAAATTGTAGAGTGAATAAGTATTAGTTAATCAGAAACAAAACATGCATGCAGTTATAAATCTGATAGTGATTGACTCAGAAGCAGGAACTGTCAGGCCTGCACAGGTAGGCGCCTCCCAATCTCCACCCAGCTAATAGGAACTGCCTGCCACTCGTTTCCAACTCATCACCTGCAGCCTATTTAAACCCAGCTCTCATCCACAGCACTTGTTCACTTTTTGAACCAGCCAGCCTCAACTAGCTGCTCCTAGCCTCCTTCTCTTTTACTTTCTTCTAAAGTCACTGATTATTGTGCAAGCAGCTATTGGTCAGCTGCATATTTTCTCAAGAGGTCATTCATAATGTGTTAGGAATATAGATATTTCTCCCCATCCTATTACTGCTATCTTTGGATTACCTAAAATTTCCAGTAATCTTTCCCCTTCAGCCCGTAGAATGATTGCATTTCTTACTTTAATGGTGAAAAGATGCATTTTACAACATTGGAAGGAGATTAATGCCCCAACTACATTCTTTTGGTTTTCTCAGACGATATTATGTTTAAATTTGGAGAAAATCAGAAGTAATCTTTATGATACTTCAGTTAAATTTGAACAGACTTGGAGATCTTTTATTCAACATTTTCATTTAATGTAATTTTTTTTTCTCTTTGCCCATATTTACATTCCCTTCTTGCTTTTTTAACTGTTTTTAATGGAGGTCGGGTTTGAGGATGTGATTGTTTTAAGTTGTTTAAGTCTACTTGATACCTAGTTAGCCCATTGCTTTGCTTTGCTTTTTAGATTAGTTGCACGGTGGGTTTTTTTTGGGGGGGGGTTTGGGGTTTTTTCTTCTCTTTATTGATATGTATGGAAAATTAGTATACTATTATATTACCTTGTTATTTTATATCTAAACTGCATTGTTTGTACTAACTTTTTTGTGTATCAATATCTCTTGCAAATTTATATTGCAACAGTGTATTAGTGTCTACATGGTTTACCTTTTGTGCACTAATTTAATAAAAAGATTTAAAAAGAAAGGAGTCCATAAAGCTGATAAGCTGCCTCAGTTGTTACTTCAGAGCATTATATGTATTATAATTCCTCTATAGCAATGGATTTTGTTTTTCCTCTATATGCTCACCAATTCAAGCATTGTGAGGCTAATTCACATCATGGACTTCATGATCAGAAAACATTTTGTATAAACTCACTAAATTATATGATGGCTACTGACCAATACCTTTATAGTTGATATGAAGGTTCCTGTCAGAAAACTTAAATGAGTCTAGGCCCAAAGGAAGAGCAACAGCAATAAGCCACAAGGGGCCACAAGACAATATCAAATGCCGGTTCAATGAGTGAACAAGGACTGTGGATGAGAGCTGGGTTTAAATAGGCTGCAGGTGATGAGATGGAAACATGTGGGAGGTGACTCCTGTTAGCTGGGTGGAGACTGGGAGCTACCTGCCAATGCAGGCCTGACAGGATTGCCTCTCATACAGCTGGCACCTGACAGACCATGGTGTGCCTGATCAATCTGGTGGAATTCCTCTGAGTATTGGATCCAAGATGAAACTAGATGTCACCCAAGATCTCTCCTCTGGGCTGTACCCTTTCCAATTGACCAGGTACTGTAAACCCCATCCTTGATGAAGTGAATCTATCAACCAGTGAACCATGTATGTTGGACCACCTTCCACCATCCGAGGTCCTGGAGGTACGGGCTCAGGTAGGTTGAGTGATCCATGGACAACGGGCTTGAGGCAAGACACAAGGAAGGTACATTGTGAACCTGAGGGATGGTGGCAAATGGAGATGGCAGATAACAGGATTGATGCAATGGGAAATTTTGAAGGGAATATGGGTAATCATGAACCAGAGCAGGAGCCAGTGAATGGCAGGGGTGGGAGGGGGGGGTAGGGGCGGCTTCAATCT
Organism: Mobula hypostoma; assembly: GCF_963921235.1. Lineage (NCBI taxonomy): Eukaryota > Metazoa > Chordata > Chondrichthyes > Myliobatiformes > Myliobatidae > Mobula > Mobula hypostoma. The sequence continues at coordinate 46,520,901 of NC_086108.1, read as the reverse complement.
TGGGTGGATGGCAAGGCGTGACCCCCAGGTCAGAGTAGTCTGGCTGGATGTCACCAACAGTTGGCCTGGATGAGTCAGCAGTACAAGTTGGAGAAGCCCAAGGAACACTTTGAGGGGGCATGGTTGGGACCATTCAATGATGGCGTACACTTTCCCTGGGTCTACGCCTTGGGGTGAAAGAATCTACTCCAGGAAGGAAATGACCGGGGTGTGGACTGTTATCCTTTTAACTTGCAGTACTGTTGGTTTTCGAGAAGGTGCTGAAGGACTGAACGGACGTGACAGACGTGGTCTCGGGGGCCCTTGGAGAAAATGAGGATATTGTTGTGGTAGACAGCCACATACCTGTGTAGCATGCCTTGGATCTTGATAATGAAGGTTTGAAAAATGGCTAGACTGTTGGAAAGTCCAAAAAGCAAGTATTCATAATAGCCAGTGGGTGCTGTATCCAGTTCGTCCATCGTCGTCGATGAAGACCTCGACACCATTAGTCACTTTGAGACTGGATGCGGTGTGTCTGAAGATGAACTGGTCAGGCCAATTCGGGTAAGGAATGTCCTGGCAGATGTCGGGCAGACATGTGTAGGCACTGCAGTTGTTGTGCTGGTGGCTCTGGACTTGCGCAGCTCGCGCTTATGTTGTGTTTCAGCAATGCGCCTTGCTTCGTAAGCTTGACAGCCCTTGTGGATGAGGCTGCGCCGGGTAGGGCGGTTTTGTGCCAGCGTTTCCCAGGAGGTTGTGTCTACGTCAAGCGACTTCAGGGAGGCCTTTAGTGTGTTTGTAACATTTCTTCTGCCCTCCATGCGAGCGTCTTCCAGCAGAGAGTTCCCCAAAACGGAGCTGCTTGGGTATGCGCTCGTCCGGCATGCGGATGACATGACCTGCCCAGCTGGTCTGTGCTCTCATCAGCAGTGTGTGGACTGATGGTAGACTTGCTCTAGAGAGAACTTCAGTGTCTGGTACTTTGTCTTGCCATCTGATGTCTAATATTCTGCAAAGACCAGTCATGTGGAAATGGTTGCGCTGTCTTGCATGCCGTCGATACACAGTCCACATTTCACAGGCATACAGGAGGGTAGTGAGTACCACGGCTCTGTAGACCTTCAGTTTTGTTGTTGGACTGATTCCTCGACCTTCCCATACAGTGGAGCGCAGTCTACCGATAGCACAACTTGCCTTTGCTATTCTGCAGTTAACTTCTGTATCAATAGTCACTGCGCGTGAGAGGGTGCTGCCAAGGTAAGTAAACTGGTCCACTGCCTGTAGTTCTGATTGTGATTTTCGGTTCTGTGTACTGTGCATGAGGGGCAGGCTGGTGCATGACTTCGGTCTTCTTGATGTTGATGGTGAGTCCAAAGTTGTCACAAGCCGCGGAGAGTTTGTCCATATTGACTTGTATCTCTTGCTCTGAGCCAGCATACAGGGCGCAGTCATCGGCAAAGAGGAAGTCTCTCAGAACAGTCTCCTTCACTTTGGTAACAGAACAGTCTCCTTCACTTTGGGAATAGCTTGAAGTCTCCTCAGGTTGAAGGGCTTCCCATCCACTCCGTACTTGAGGCTGATTCCAGCATCACTGTCCTGGAAGGCATCATTCAACATGGCAGAAAACATCATGCTGAACAGTGTGGGTGCGAGCTCACAGCCCTGTTTGATGCCATTGGAGACTGGGTATGCCTCAGAGGATTCTCCGCCGCCCAGCACTCTGGCCATCATAGAACTGACTTACCATCTGAATGAATTTGGCGGGGCAGCCGAACTTTGACATGATCCTCTACGGGCCTTGTCGGCAGACAGTGTCGAAGGCTTTCGTGAGGTCAACAAAAGTTGCGTAGAGTTCGCGATTCTGCTCCTGACACTTCTCCTGAAGTTGGCGCGTGATCAAAAGTCATGTCAATAATCCCACGACCTTTGTGAAAGCCACACTGTGACTCTGGCAGCAGGCCCAGCTCCAGATGAGTGACCAGACAATTTAACAGGACTCATGCAAGGGTTTTTCCTGCGATGGAGAGCAGCGAGATTCCTCAGTGGTTGTCACATACTTGTCGATTGCCCTTCCTCTTGTAGAGGTGTACAATGGATGCATCTTTAAGTTCCTGAGGAATGGATCTTTGCTTCCAAAAAGACTGGAACAACTCGGTGAGCTTCTCTAAGTATGGGACCACCGGCTTTGTAGATTTCTACTGGTATGGCGTCTGCCCCTGGGGCTTTGCCACTGGATAGTTGGGTGACAGCTTTTGTGACTTCAGCTACTACCGGTGGGTCATCCATGGCGCTGTTGATGTCGACCTGGAGAATCCTGTCTATCGCCTCATCGTTAATAGATGAAGGTCGGTTGAGGACGGCTTCAAAGTGTTCAGCCCATCTCTGTAGGATCTGAGCTTCTCTGTAATGAGTGTTGTACCATCTATATTCAGGAGGGGGGAGCTCCCGAGAGACTGAGGTCCGTAGAGAGTGTTGATGGCTTCATAGAATCGTTTCAAGTCATTTCTGCCAGCATATCCCTGTATTTAATCTGCCTTGGTGCTCAGCCAGGTATCTTGCATTTTACGCAGTTTATTCTGGACTGTCCTGCGAGCACTGGTAAAGGCGTTTATCTTGGCAGCTGATGATGGGTCGTTCTGATGGGCACGATGAAGGCGGTGCTTTTCAACAAGTAGAGCCTGTGTCTCCTCATCATTCTCATCGAACCAGTCATGCTGCTTGCGGGTAGAGAGCCCTAGCATCTTCAGTGCTGATGAATGGACAGCATCCCTGAAGCGTTCCCAGTTGCCCACAGCGCTGCCTGCAAGGTGTAGGTCAGCAAGCTTGGTTTCTAAGTCTTCAGCTAGTGCTGAAGCTATGCTGGGTTCTTCAGCCTGGCCACATTAATTCTTTTCATAGCCTTGCTTCCTTGTGGTCGCCTCTTGGGTCTGATGCGGAGCTTCATTTTGGAGACAGAGCCTGTGATCTTCCAGCAGTCAGCACTACACATGGTCTTGGTCAAGCTGATATCCTGCCTGTCTTTTCTCCTAACAATGGCATAGTCGATAAGGTGCCAATGCTTAGAGTGGGGGTGCATCCAGGAGGACTTCTTATGGGTAGGTAGGCAGAAAGTTATGTTGGTGATGAGGAGGTCGTGTGCTGTACAGATCTTCAGTAAGAGTAGACCGTTACTGTTATATTTGCCCACTCCATGACTCCCAATGACTCCCTGCCAGGCTGCAGAGTCGCACCCTACTCTTGCATTGAAGTCGCAGAGCAAGATCAGCTTGTCGGTGCTGCTCACTGCTGATAGTAGGGCGTCTAGCTCTTCATGGAACCTGTCTTTCGTCTCATCCGGGTTAGTCATTGTGGGGGCATAGTCGCTGATCAGGGTGGCTTGACTTCTGTTCTGTAGCGGAAGCTGTAGTGTCATGAGCCGGTCGTTCACACCCTTGGAGAGACTGGCAAATTTCCGAACAAGGTGACTCCTGACGGCGAATCCAACTCCAGCATCATGACGCTCATCGCTGGAAGTGCATTCATCTCCAGTTTCAGTCAGCTGACCTTCGTTGGCAAGACGAGACTCACTCAGGGCTGCAATGTCAACGTTGTATCTTGCAAGCTCTCTGGCAACTAAGGCTGTTCTTCTCTCCCGTCTGTTTGCTGTGGGGTGTCCAATAGTGTGCGCACCTTCCAAGTGCCTGTGGTGAGCGGTGTCACTTTGCCTTTTGTTGTGTTTGTTCGACTGCCAAGATAGAATCCCCGCCAGCCGTGGTAAACTGGCCAGGGTGTAATGAGGCAGGCAATGTTCAGGGCACCTTTTCTAGCCCCTTCCTCATTCTACAGAGATGAGCAGTGCATTCCTGAAGAGGGCTGCTCAGTCGCCCAGCTGGACGCCAGGTTTCACTGCTGCTTCAGTCAGCGAAAAGCCACCATTAGACCCGAGCCGCCTATGTGCAGGTCCGTGACTACAGCTTCCAGTGTATCCACACCTGCTGCTTCGTCGCTCCCCTATCGGCACAGGACTTCAAAGGTTGAGGGTGGTGCTGATGATGATGGTGTGGAGACTAGTGCTTGATTTGGATTTAAGTGAGGGAGAGTTGTGCAGCGTCAGCCTCACTCTCTCTTCCCAATTCCCATCTGGATCCACTGGGAAAACAAGGGTCGAGATGGCTGAAGATGGGACTAAGTGCAGTGGATGACCAGGACATCTTCTGTGTCTTGTCGTACTCTTACACGTTCCAACACGCTCGCAGAGACCGCCTTCTTGATCGTTGGACCTTCCATTGGTCTTGTCTGCTCAATCCGCCGGAGTCTGTCATCACATGCTGGGATAGACAACTCCCTATCTCACCGAGGGTTTGAGACCCGTCGGCTACCCTCAGCTGGTTTAGCCGGCTTGTCGAAGCCGTTGCCCGGGGTGTGGCCGCTGTCGCATGCAAACAGCTACGGGGAGTGCCAGGTGGGGACCAAAGGTGGGCAAACCACCCTGAAAAGGACGCAACATGTTCCCCCACCAGAGAAGCTACCCCTCCCTGACACCCCATACACCGCCTTCCACTCATCCCCCCTGGTGGAGGCAGATCAGGTTGTATGAACTCCATTGATCAGTTTGGTGAAGATCTGTACTCTACAAGCGTTTCGAATGCACTATCTATTGAGGGGTGAGGGTAACGGTTCTTAGTGGATTTAGTTAAGTCCTTGGTAGCCAATGCTGGGGTGGAGACCCTCATATTTCTTTTTGACAAAGAATCCTGTACTGGCTGTGAACTGGGATGGTCAAATGAAGCCATGCGGCATTACCTCAGAATGTAGTCATTCATGGTTTGAATCTTGAGGAGAAAGGGAGAACAGACGGCTTTGGGGAAGGAAGGTGCCCAGGAGGAGGTTGATTGTGCAGTTGTGGTCTGTGAGGACCTTTATTGAAGGCATTGGTGTTCCTTGGGAGTTTGGTGAGGTTGAAGGCTTCCTCCATCTCCATGGATTTAACAGAGTGAGGTCAACTGAAGTTGCAGGTAGAATCCTACGCAGTGAGCTAGATGACCAGGCTAGGTGAAGTTCGTGAGAGCAGAGCCGGGGCTAACCCAAGGTGGGAGAAGTGTTGGGTGAGTCAATCAGGAGGAATTGGATGGACTCAGAGCACTCTCTGATGCGCATGTGCACAGGCTGTGGGTGCACTCTGACCATCTCAGACCCCAGGGGCATCTGCCAATGGCCGTGATGCAGAAGGGACAAGAAGTGGGCTTGATAGGGTGTCCAAGCTACACACAGCGTCCGGTCCAGAAAGTTACCTGTGCCCCAGAATCCACCAGAATCTCCTGTTTGTGTAGAGTCCTCGGGGTGTCGGGGAGGGTAAAGAGAGTGAGTTGGGTTATGGTGCTGGAATGAGAAGCTGGATGGAGCTTACCAGATAGAAAGCCCCTCATCTCTATCTGGTGATGTTGTTTTTCCGGGTGCAGTGGGTATTTGATGCACGAGTGATCAGCAGATCTGCAGTAAATACACGTTGTTTCTCTACCAACGCTCATGCTCTTGTGGAGGGAGGGGGTGGTTAAGAGAGCTCTCCTTAACTGCATGGGATCTGGAGGCATTGATGAAGCGGGTCCTGCAAACTGAAATGGTAGTGGGAACAGAACTGGAATGCTTGCTGGTAATCTAGGTCATTCCATAAGACAGTTGTCAACACAGAGGGCCAGAGTGATGAGGATTTCGAGGTTGGTGGGTGTCTCCTGGGAAGACAGCTTGTCTTTGAAGCAATCGTAGAGGCTGTAATGGTACTGGGCCAGCAGCACTTCTGCATTCCAGCTGCTCTCTGCCCAAGTGTCCTGAATTCCACGGTGTAATCCCACACTGAGCATGAACATTGACAAAGGCAATCTATCCAGTCCACTGCCCCACTTCCATTGTGGATGGGTGAAAACCCAGTGCTCCTCAGCAGAAAATTCTCAGTTATTGCAGCTGGTGGGTTTATTGTCCCATTTAGAAGTGGCCCATTTCAGAGCTTGCCCAGTCAAGAGAGATGATGAAGGCAATCTGGGCTCGGTCCATTACATACCGAGAAGGCTCAAGCTCGAAATAGAAGGTGCATTGGGACGGAAGGCTGCAGCCAACGGGTTGGGGATCTGTCAGAGCATTTGGATACTGGAGTCTGGGCACAGATGGGGGAGGCTGACTGTTGCAGGGTTGCTGTATGGTGACGGAGAGTTGAAAGAGAGTGGTGAGCAGATGGTCAGAGGTTTCCCACTGCTTCTGAATCATGTGGACAGACAAATTCCTTAAGGTGAACATGTTCTGTTGGGATCACTCATCCTGTCAGGGAATGTAGAGGCTTGACCCAAAAGCAGGGCATCGAAGATCAATCAGCGATGGAAGGTCACTTTAATAATAGACCGCAAAAATAACAAGCCACGAGGACCACAACATCAGAGAGAACATATATTAAACACTGCAGGCAACAAGGTTACTGAAGACTCGGAGCAACTAGTTGAGGCTGGCTGGTTTGAAGAGTGAACAAGTGCTGTGGATGAAGCTGGGTTTAAATAGGCTGCAGGTGATGAGTTGGAAACGAGTGGCAGGTGGTTCCTTTTAGCTGGGTGGAGACTGGGAGCTGCTTGCCTGTGCAGGCCTGACAGTTCCTGCCTCTGAATCAGTCACTATCAGATTTATAACTGCATGCATGTTTTGTTTCTGATTAACTAATACTTAGTCACTCTACAATTTATAATCTAGTTGTAGTTGCAGATTAAGAACCACAATTAATGTACAACTGAAGAGAAAATGTGAAAACAATAGCTTTAAATGTATTAGTATTTTTGAACACCCAGTATATAAAACCTTGGATTTGTTTCATACTTTTCATAATCACATGTTTATCAGTCCTGAATGCAGTCACTTAATTGTTTTTGGTCACGTAGGTTCTGTAGAGACGTAATGCTGATCTACGTAAAGGTCCCATGGAAAGCTAAATGATGAATAAGCGACTAAGCAGATAAGAAAGACTACACCTTCCTATACTGAGAATGTCTCAGCCCTTGAATTTGAGACTGTACTCTTCATTGGGGCACCAACCTAAATGGAGGGTTAAAACATGATTCTGCAACACTGTAAAATTTGCTGACAATATAAAAATAGTTGCAACAGACATAAAAGTTGCTGGTGAATGCAGCAAGCCAGGCAGCATCTCTAGGAAAAGGTGCTGCCTGGCCTGCTGTGTTCACCAGCAACTTGTATGTGTGTTGCTTGAATTTCCAGCATCTGCAGAATTCCTGTTGTTTGTTGTTATATAAAAATAGTTTATTGGATTGACTGTCCAATATTTCATCTGGCAGCTCTTTTCCATTATATTGTAATATAGAGTATGTCAAATGGAAGACATGCTAAATAATAACATTTCAAACCAAATTGTGTGTTGAACAGCACTGGCAACGATTTAAATTAAATCAACCTTGTCACTATTTTTGGAAAAAAATAATAAATGTTGCTATCTTTCATAGTATCAATATTTAGAACAAATGGGTCCATTTTTATTTCAGAGACATTGATAATTGCACAAGGTGTTTTAGGATAGAAGTAAAATCTGTAAGATTAAATTTGAATTGTTTCAAAATATCACTAAATCATCATTTCAGTTGCAAAATGCACAGCACTGGAGGATCCTGAGCAAGGGTGGATAAACTGCTCCCATCCCCTTGGGCCTTTCTCTTACCATGCAACATGTGACTTCAAGTGTGAAAGGGGCTTTGTATTAAATGGATCAGAAACCATTCGGTGTGGAGCCTTTGGACAATGGACACCACAAATACCCTCCTGTGAAGGTACCATTCAATTTAATGGTTTATTTATGCCTTTAGAGATTATACAATTGCCTTAAGTATTTCATGCCGTAGAAATAGTCTTGCAATTGGAAGATGCTCTGTTGTTTGTAGGTGGTACTTTGTAATTTAGTTCAATGTTTGATTATTTGATCAGTATGTTTGTAGAGCCACACAGCAATTGGTTTCCAGGAAGTAAATGTATAGGCACATTGAAAGTTGCTCTGTTTACATTGTCAGTGTGAATTAAAATCTTTTGATAAGCACTATTAATTTGGAGTCTCGATGTCAAGGTCCAGTCTGTCACTGTCACTGGTTATTGTGTCAGGGAGTAATTCAAAGTTCAAAGTAAAATTCATTATCAGAGTACATACATGTTACCTCGTACAACCCTGAGATTCTTTTTCCGTGGGCATACATAAGAAGCAATAGAACAGTAACTGTAAACTGTAAACAAACTGTGCTAATGCAGATATAAATAAATAGCAACACATAGCGAGCATGAAATAACAATACAACAGAGTCCATGAATGAGTGCGGCTATCTCCTTTTGTTTGAGGAGCTGATGGTTGAGGGTCAGTCATTGCCCTTGAACCTGGTGGTGTGAGTCCTGAGGCACCTGTACTTTCTACCTGTCAGCAACATTGAGAAAAGAGCATGGTCCGGGTGGAGAGGATCTTTGATAGGTGCTGCTTTTCTACCACGGTGTTTCATGTACAAACTAGATGTGATCCATGGTTGGAAGAGCTTTATCCGTGATATACTGGGCTAAATTCACTACCCTTCAGCTATCAACAGCAGCTATTGTTCAATTATTACAGGACCGTATTTTCAAAATGGCCTGGATTTAGCAGAAGTAGATGCAGATATGAATCTCTGTTTTTGATTAGTGTAATTTCATTATTTTAAACTGTAATTAGAGGATGTTGAGTTAATATAGGTGGCATTTAATCAGCATTAATCATGTTGTTAAATATAAGCAGAACAACAATATTATTAGATTCTTTATTGACATTTATAATATAGAAACTGTAATTGAATTGTTCACCAACTAGTTGACAGAGAAATTATTTGTAGTGGAAGGCTTTAGAAAATTTGAGTACAATGTCATCTGTTCATCCCAAGTAAGCAGCACTTTTCAATGTTTATTTCTTAAATTACTCAATGCATTTTGAAATTTTACTTTTTGGAAAGATTTTGATCTAGTTAATATTGTCGTGGGAATCGTTGGCAAATGTTCACACTGTTGCAGTGTACTTAAACTGCAATACATTCTCCAGGATTATCATCCCTCCCCATAATTCAGTTCATTTGTAAATGTGTATGCAATGATTTCACTGAGTATGCCCAGAAAGAAAGAATCTCTGGGTTGTATGTAGTGACATGAATGTACTCCGATAACAAATTTTACTTTGAACTTTGAATTTGGCAGATCTATTAGTAGTGCTTTGTTAAGTTGATTCTTTACCATCTCAACTATTGAAAGGCCCTGTTAGAATTTTAACACCACACTGATGGTAAAAATCAAGCTATCAATACACCAAAAACAACTTTTGCACTTAATATTTTGCACATTGAGTAACAAAGCAAAAGCAGCAGCAGATTGAATTTGCTGATCTTGATACCTTGCAATTTACCAAGTCAACAATACCCTTACCTTAGCAAGATAGTAATACCTGCAATATAATGTGTCATGTTTTTCCCCAAAGTTTTAATTAAAATGCTCCAAGTCCAGGGGCGGCACTAAGGTGGTGCTAGCTGGGGCTATAGCCCCAGCAGAAATTGCAATAGCCCCACCATAGCACCACCAAGAAATTAACTGCAGCTGCTTTGCTTTCTCTGTATAGTTTTGAATACAGCTTATTTCTCCAGCTGATCTAGTGAAATAGCGCCCCCAATTACCATAGCACCCATGCAGCAATAAAGTTATAAACTCTGTCAGATCCACTCGACACTTCTGCTTATTCGTTCGTTGTCAATGTCTTGCCGTTGCTGTCCTCAGATCAGTTAAGCTGATCTAAGATCACTTAAGGTGGTGATGTCACTCACTCTCACTCACGCGAGAGATTGATAGTATACATCCAGGCGCAGATCCATGGTCTCGCGAGACTAACGGATGCCACACACACACAGTGCTTTTACAAGCCAGCGTGGGCCTGGCACGTGCATTATTTTGGCCAGCGTGAAAAATGGATTGATTTTTGGTCAGAAAACGACCTCATCCAGAGGAATCAGTGGTGTCTCAGCCTGAGCATGTCTTAATTGAAAATGACCTGCAGAAAGAAGTAAGTGGGGATGAGGACAACAGCAGTTCATTGAAGAAGTGTGAGGGCGAAATAGAGGAACAAGAAATGGAGCGGGATTCGGAAGAGAACGTGGATGAAGCTGCTCTTAGTGCGACTGGGAATACTGTTAGTGATGTTAGCCAGCAGCCTGAGGAAGGACCCTGTTGGCTAGCACTGGAAAAAGTACCCTTCGCAACAGTTTGCCAATCAGCAAAGGAGTTTTCGTGGCTGGTTTCACCTGTACTCCTGGCTGGAATACTCGATCACGAAAGATGCTACATTCTGCTTCGCATGCAGGCATTTCCTGTGTGGAGGACATGGGTTCCATTCTGAGTCTACCTCCATTGTCACCGGTTACCGCAACTGGCGGAAAGCTACAACAGCTTTCATAATCCACCATGTAAATGCAGCTCATAAGTTTGCGATGGAGGCGTGGGCCGAATTCAGATTGAGAAAACAAAATGGTTCAAGATTGGGAAATATGCTGATAAAGGACATGCAAAGATTGTCAAAGAAAATCATGAGTATATGAGAGATGTGGTTGAGTCTCTATGCTATACTGCGTGCCAAGGCATTGCCCAGCGAGGACACCGGGAGAATGATGGATCTGGCAATAGGGGAAACTTTGTTGAGTTGCTCAGTGTAATTGGAAAGTTTGATAAGACTGTAGCTAAAAAAAAAATAGAGGACGATCCTGGAAATGCAAAAAACACCCATCACGATATCCAAAATGAAATTATGGGTATTATGGCAGATATGGTCAGATATGGTTGATATGGCTATTAAGCCTACTGACTTCGTTTAGACTTCCAAGCAGTGATTCTGTTGATTTTTGTTTTAAATTCAATAGCTGAATTAATTGAGGTATTGCATGATCAGAGTACGATTTGTCCAACTCCTGGTAAAGCCTTGCATCTGTTGTTTGCCTTATTTGACTTTAATAACGGTGTATCTTCTGGCATTGCTGTGTATGTAATGCGAATAGCAGTGGGTTCGTTTTGTGTCTGTCAGTTGAAAAGCATGCATTTGACACTGATTGCGGGATTGGTGCGTGATTCACGTTGTCCGCTGTTGCTCAGATGCTCTGTTGGTTTGTTGATGCTCCGTGTAGCCCAGGTTGTCTCTGATGCTGTTGGCACTGTAACAGTTCACTTCTATATTAGATCTGTCAATTGCTGTTGCTTGTGAATCAACAGAGGCATTTATAGCAGGCACATAATACTTGAAACTGACTCTTTAACACCTCATGTCTGGCCTTGCGAATACATATTACCATACAGTGCATCCCTCAGCACCATCACTGAATAATTCAGCCACCCCCCCCCCACACCCCTGTAGCACCAGCAAGAAAAAAATCTCTGGCGCCGTCACTGTCCAAGTCTCTAGTCACAAAGTACATGTATACACTATTTTCTCAGGCTGAAACATCTGAGCACCTTCAGTGCTTTGATTTATGGCCAAGAACACTTTGCATAAGCAATTCTGATTAGAACTAGAGTACGAACAGCTATTGAACGTAATAAGAGCATGGGTGATTATTCTAGTGAAAATCCACATCCGATTCCCACGTGATCATAAACCTACCAATTGAAGCCATAAACACACTGGACTGATTATCATCCTCCAGCATTCTGAGGAAAATAAATTCCATCTATTTTCAACCCTTGATATTAAGAAATTTGTCCTTCTGTCACTTCCACAATGTGGCGTGATTTTGAGTGTAGAAATCAAGAAAAGTTAGGTTACATGCATGTTAACAGAATCAATGTGAATACTATCACTAATATTTCAGCCATGAAATGTGATATGCTGAGAAATCCAGACAGAGGATCCCATAACTGCACCCATCCCATCGATCACTACAGTTACAATTCGTCTTGTGACTTCAGCTGTGCAGAAGGGTTCATGTTAGTGGGATCACGCAGACTTGAATGCAGAGATTCTGGACAGTGGACAGCAGAAATACCCACATGTAGAGGTATTGTATTCATCAAAGCAAAGCAAGCTTGTGAAACTTCTTTCAATTTCTATAGCTATAGTTACTTATGCCTGTCCCTTAAAAATAGTATGCCGTGGACTCACAATTGAAACATAGAAACATTGAAAACCTACAGCTAATACAGGCCCTTCGGCCCATAAAGCTATGCCTTAACATGTCCTTACCTTTAGAAATTGCCTAGGGTTACCCATAGCCTTCTATTTTTCTAAGCTCAATGTACCTATCCAGGAGTCTCTTAAAAGACCCTATCGTATCCACCTCCCCTACCGTCGCTGGCAATCCATTCCATGCACTCACCATACTCTGCATATATTTTTAAAACCTGCCCCTGACAGTTCCTCTGTACCTACTTCCAAGCACCTTAAAACTGTGACCTCTCGTGCTAGCCGTTTCAGCCCTGGGAAAAGTCTTTGTCCATCCACATGATCAATGCCTCTCATTATCTTGTACACCTCTATCAGGTCACCTCTCATCCTCCGTCGCTCCAAGGAGAAAAGGCTGAGTCCACTCACCCTATTCTCATAAAGGCATGCTCCCCAATCCAGGCAACATCCTTGTAAATCTCCTCTGCACCCTTTCTATGGTTTCCACATCTTTTCTGTAGTGAGGCAACCAGAACTGAGCACAGTACTCCAAGTGGGATCTGACCAGGGCCCCATATAGCTGCAACATTACCTCTTGGCTCCTAAACTCAATCCTATGATTGATGAAGGCCAATGCATTGTATGCCGCCTTAACCACACGGTCAACCTGTGCAGTAGCTTTGAGTGTCCGATGGACTCAGACCCCAACATCCCACTGATCCTCCACACTGCCAAGAGTCTTACCATTAATACTATATTCTGCCATCATATTTGACCTACCAAAATAAACCACTTCACACTTATCTGGGTTGAACTCCATCTGCCACTTCTCAGCCCAGTTTTGCATTCTATCAATGTCCAGCTGTAACCTCTGACATCCCTCCACACTATCCACAACACCCCCAACCTTTATGTCATCAGCAAATTTACAAACCTGTCCCTCCACTTCCTCATCCAGGTCATTTATGAAAATCACGAAGAGTGTGAGTCACTGACCTCCATGCAGAATATGACCAGTCTACAACCACTCGTTGCCTTCTGTGGGCAAGCCATTTCTGGATCTACAAGGCAATGTTTCCTTGGATCCCATACTTCCTTACTTTCTCAATAAGTCTTTCATGGGGTACCTTATCAAATGCCTTGCTGAAATCCATATACACTACACCTACTGCTCTACCTTCATCAACGTGTTTAGTCACATCCTCAAAAAATTCAGTCAGGCTCGTAAGGCACAACCTGCCTTTGACAAAGCCATGCTGACTATTTCTAATCATATTATGCCTCTCCAAATGTTCATAAATCCTGCCTCTCAGGATCTTCTCCATCAACTTACCAACCACTGAAGTAAGACTCACTGGTCTATAACTTCCTGGGCTATCTCTACTCCCTTTCTTGAATAAGGGAACAACATCCACAAACGTCCAATCCTCTGCAAAGATCATCGCCAGAGGCTCAGAAATCTCCTCCCTTGCCCCCCTCAGTACCCTGGGATACATCTCATCCAGTCCCGGTGACTTATCCAACTTGATACTTTCTAAAAGCTCCAGCCCATCCTATTCCTTAATATCTATATGCTCAAGCTTTTCAGTCCACTGTAAGTCATCCCTACAATCGCCAAGATCCTTTTCTGTAGTGAATACTGAAGCAAAGTATTCATTAAACCTCTGCTATCTCCTCCGGTTCCATATACACTTTCCACTGTCACACTTGATTGGTCCTATTTTCTCACATCTTATCCTCTTGCTCTTCACATACTTGTAGAATGCCTTGGGGTTTTCCTTAATCCTGCCTGCCAAGATGTTCTTATGGCCCCTTCTGCTTCTCCTAATTTCATTCTTAAGCTCCTTCCTGCTAGCCTTATAAGCTTCCCGATCTCTATCATTACCTAGTTTTTTGAACTTTTTGTGAGCTCTTCTTTTCTTCTTTAAATTTACAACAGCCTTTGTACACCATGGTTCCTGTACCCTACCATCCTTTCCCTGTCTCATTGGAATGTACTTATGCAGAACTCCACACAAATATCCCCTGAGCATTTGCCACATTTCTTCTGCACATTTCCCTGAGGAAAATCTGTTTCCAATTTATGCTTCCAAGTTCCTGCCTGATAGCCTCATATTGGAGTAAGGGGAAATTAAACGCTTTCCTAGCTTGTCTGTTCCCATCCCTCTCCAAAGCTATGGTAAAGGAGATAGCATTGTGATGACTATCTCCAAAATGCTCTCCCACTGAGAGATCCGACACCTGACCAGGTTCATTTCCCAATACGGATCAAGTACAGCCTCTCCTCTTGTAGGTTTATCTACGGATTGTGTCAAGAAACCTTTCTGAACACACCTAACAAACTCCACCCTATCTAAACCCCTTACTCTAGGGAGATGCCAATCGATATTTGGGAAATTAAAATCTCCCCCCACAACAACCCTGTTATTATTACACCTTTCCAGAATCTGTCTCCCCATCTGCTCCTCAATGTCCCTGTTACTATTGGGTGGTCTATGAAAAAAAAACACTCAGAAGAGTTATAGACCCCTTCCTGTTCCTAACTTCCAGCCACAGAGACTCCGTAGATAATCCCTCCATGACTGCCTCCTTTTCTGCAGCTTTGACATGATCTCTGATCAGCAGTACCACACCCCCACCTCTTTTGCCTCCATCCCTGTCCTTTCTGAAACATCTAAAGCTTGGCACTCTAAGTAACCATTCCTGCCCCTGAGCCATCCAAATCTCTGTAATGGCCACAACATCATAGCTCCAAGTACTGATTCATGCTCTAAGCTCATCCACTTTGTTCATAATACTCCTTGCATTAAAATAGACACATCTCAAACCATCGGTCTGAGCGCGCCCCTTCTCTATCACCTGTCTATACGCCCTCTCGCACTGTCTCCAAGCTTTCTCTATTTGTGAGCCAACCACCTCTTCCTCCGTCTCTTCAGTTTGGTTCCCACCCCCCCAGCAATTCTAGTTTAAGCTCTCCCCAATAGCCTTTGCAAACCTCCTTGTCAGGATATTGGTCCCCCGGGATTCAAGTGCAACCCATCCTTTTTGTACAGGTCACTCCTGCCCCAAAAGAGGTCCCAATAATCCAGAAATCTGAATCCCTGCCCCCTGCTCCAATCCCTCAGCCACGCATTTATCCTCCACCTCATTCTATTCCTATACTCACTGTCACGTGGCACAGGCAGTAATTCTGAGATTACTACCTTTGTGGTCCTGCTTCTCAACTTCCTTCCTAACTCCTGTAGCCTCCTTTCAGGACCTCCTCCCTTTTCCTATTTATGTCATTGGTACCAATAAGTACCACAACCTCTGGCTGTTCTCCTTCCCACTTCAGGATGTCGTGGACATGATCAGAAACATCCTGGCACCTGGGAGGCAAACTACCAAACGTGTTTCTTTCCTGCGTCCACAGAATTGCCTGTCTGACCCCCTAACTATAGAGTGCCCTATCACTGCTGCCATCCTCTTCCTTTCCCTACCCTTCTGAGCCACAGGCGAGACTCTGTGCCAGAAACGTGGCCACTGTTGCTTCCTCCAGGTAGGCCATAACTACAGAGTCCCCAACTATACTCAAGCAGGAGTACTTATTGTTAAGGGGGACAGCCACAGGGGTACTGTCTAGCATCTGACTCCTGCCCTTCCCTCTCCTGACTGTTACCCACTTATCTGTCTCCTGAGGCCCCAGAGTGGCTACCTGCCTATAGCTCCTCTCTATCACCTCCTCACTCTCCCTGACCAGACGAAGGTCATCGAGCTGCATCTCCAGTTCACTAACACCGTCCCTAAGGAGCTGCAGTTCGACGCACCTGGTGCAGATGTGGCCGTCCGAGAGGCTGGGAGTCTCCCGAACTTCACACATCTGACACCGAGCACAGAACATCAGCCTCTCACACATACTTCCTGTCTGTATTCTACACAGGCAACTTACCTCGCTTTGACCCGTTAATGCCGAAGCCCCGTTGAGCCAAAGTCCTCCTACTCTGACTCCCTCTACTCTGACACCTGCTCCTCGGATGCCCGCTCTATAAAGCTGTCTCCTTTTAAACTCTTCTTGGTATTCTACCTGGCTGATGTACTCGCGCTTGCACAGTTGTGCCCCTATCAAACTGCTGAAGAAATTGAATGGTGAAATTCAAAATTGCATTTCAGCTGTAACCTGCCAGACAATAACACAGCCAGAACGAGGGATGTTAGACTGCACCCATCCCTTTGGAGACTTCAATTACAGCTCAAAGTGCACCTTTGACTGCACAGAAGGGTTTCTGCTACAGGGGTCAGAAGTGCTTCAGTGTGAAGCCAATGGACAATGGACAGCACCCATTCCCAACTGTAAAGGTACTGGGCTAATTTCCACTAGTTTTCACTTTGAATATTTATTATTAATTATCAAAACAAATGTCAGATATCTATTGCTAATCTGCTTTATTAAAACTGTACAGAGTACAATACATAGGACAGTACAGTACAGGTCCACTTGGCCCACAATGCTGTGCCAACTTTGTAACCTATTCCACAATATACACATACACACAAATGAAAGAAAAACCCAGGATTAAGGGCTATCTAGGAGAGAAGGTTCAGATATATACCCTGAAAAAGGTACTGTCTGGCCACTATCTGTGCCTTTTCCCATATACTGCGCACTTCTATCAAGTTGCCTCTCATCATTCTTCATACCAAAGTGAAAAGCCCTAGCTTTGATCAACCTTTCTTCATAAGACATGATCTATAATCCAGCTAGCTTGCTAGTAAATCTCCTCTGCACCTTCACATCCTTCCTGTAGTGAGGTGACTGGAACTGACCATGATACTCCAAGTAGCATCTATGGAGAGGAATAAACAATTGACTTTATGGGCAGAAGAACCTTCATTATGATCAGAAAGGAAAGTGGAAAAAGCCGGAATAAGAAGCGGGGAGAGGGTAAAGGGTGCAAGCTGGCAGGTGTTAGATGAAACTAGGTGAGGGATAAGGTAAGTGAGTAGGGGAGGGTGTTTAAAAATAATGGAAGTTCTCCCTCCACTTTCCCTTTCTTCCATGGTCTACTGTCCCCTCCTATCAGACTCCTCCTTCAGTGCTTTCTTGTAGTCTGCATTCAAATCTTGTACTCTGCATTCACATTCACTCTTCCAAAGTATATCACTTCACATTTTTCCAGATTGACCACCACCTGCCACTTCTCTTCCCAGCTCTGCATCCTATCAATGTCACATTGTAAACGACAACAATCTTCTTCACTATATACTACAACACCGACCTCAGTATCATCTGCAGATTTACTAATCCACTCTTCCCCTTTCTCATCCATATTATTTATAATTCCTGAAGAATGGGGTTCTCAGAACAGATCTCTGCAGCAAACCATTGGCCACGGACATCCAGGCAGATTACACTTATTTTACTACTACCCTCAGCTTTCTGTGAGCATGAAATTCCAAATCCACACTGCTAAGTTTCTTTGAGCCTTACTCAAATCAATATGCACTACTCCCAGTGGTCCATCTTCATCCCTTCCCAAAAATGTCAATAAGGCTTGTGCGACACAACCTACACCATACAAAGCCAAGCCGATTATCCCTAATAAGACTGTGCTTCTCAAAATGCTTATAAGTTATGTCTGTAAGAATCCTCTCCATCAGTTTGACTATCACTGATGCAAGACTCGTTGGTCTATGATTCCTAGCATTATCCATGTTACCTTTCTTGAGCAAAAGGATAATGCTTGCCATCCTCCAATCTTTTTGTGGCCAGTCAGAATGCAAAGATCATTAACACCCTAGCAATCTCTTCTCCTATTTCACTTAGTAACCTAGGGCTTTTCCCATCCATCCCCAGGGATTTATCTATCCTAATGCTTTACAACACTGCCTCTTTTTTTAACCTCAACACACTCCAGAACTTTAGTCTCTTCTACACTGACTGCATATTTGACAGGGTCCTTCTCTCTGGTGAACTCTGAAGCAAGTGTTCACTAAGGACCTCCTCTGACTCCAAGTGTGTTTCTGCCTTTATCCCTGAGCATTTCTACCTTCATTCTAGTCATCCTCCTGTTCTTCTCATACATATAGAATGCCTTTTGGAATTTTCTTAATCCTACTTGCCAAAGCCTTGTCATATCCACTTCGAAATCTCCTAAGATATTTCCTAGATACCTTGTAACTGACTTTTGTTTTCTTCTTTCTCTTAACTAAATGTTTCACCTCTTCAGTCAACCATGCTTCCTTCACCCTACCGTTGTTACCCTTTTGGAATGGGACAATCCTATCCTAGCAAGTGCTCATTAGACAACCTCCACATTTCCATGAGAATATCTGCTCCCAATTTACATTCTCATGTTCCTGCCTAATATGCTTGCAATTAGTCTTCCCTCAATGAAATAATTCCCAGTACCACCTACCGTTATCTTTATCCATGGCTATGCTAAAGGTCAGGGAGTTGTGATCACTATCTCTGAAATGCTCACCCACTGAGAGATCTGTCACCTGACCAGGCTAATTGTCTTGTATTAGATCCAGTATGCCCTCTCCTCTAGTCGGCTCATCCACATACTCTGCCAGGAACCCTTGCTGGATATACTTAAGAAATTCTGCCCCATCGAAACCTTTTTCACTAAGGAGGTGCCAAACAATTTTAGGGAAGTTGAAGCCACCCATGGCAGCTATCTTCTTGTTATTAACCTTTCTAAAATCTGTCTACTTATCTGCTCCTCTCAATTGCTAATGGTGGGCCTCCAGAATGTTCCCAATAGAGTGATTGTTCCCTTCCTGTTTCTGACTTCCACCCATATGAATTATCCTCTTTCGACAAGCAAGTCTTGATAATGGCCAAAGCACTCTAGTTTCATGTACAAATGTGACTTGCCTGATCCTTCCAAATGCTAAAGAACTTTAAATTCTATATTTTAGCTGTAACCTGTCAGGCGCTGACAGACCCTGAACAAGGGGTGATGAACTGCTCACATCCTATTGGGGACTTCAGTTATAGCTCAATGTGTGACTTCAGCTGTGTTGAAGGGTTTGCACTGAAAGGGTCAAAAAGTCTGCAGTGTCAAAGCAATGGGCAATGGACTGCACAAAACCCCAACTGTGAAGGTACAAGAAAACTTCATTTTAATGTTAGACTTCAATTATATCAAAATTTGCAATAAAATATTGGTATTATATCTGCAAAATTTAAGACTGAGAAAATTCTACTCTTGTACTTCAGTTCTAATCTGTGCAAGACTGGTGCAACCTGAACAAGGTGCAATGAACTGTTCCCATCCCATCGGACACTTCAGTTTCAACTCAACATGCGACTTCAGCTGTGCTGAGGGGTTTATACTGAATGGTTCAGACCATTTACAATGTGAAGCTAATGGGCAGTGGACAGCACAGAGCCCCAAATGCACAGGTACTAAGGAATTCGGCGTTAATGTTTAAAATGATATGCAAAATATGATAGTTATAACTCGATCATCTTTAAAGTTGAGACTATTTTAGAATATATTCAATTGTACATACTTCTAATTCTTTCTTTTTAAATCTTTTTATTAAATAAGTATACAAAAAGGTAAGCCATATAGACACTAATACACTGTTAGAATATAATAAAATTACAGAAGATATTAATACAAAAAAGATACTACAAACAATGTAATTTAAACATAACATACCAAGGTAACATAATAGTATACTAATTATATATATATATATCAATAGAGAAAAGGAAACCCCCCCCCAAAAAAAAACCACCATGCAACTAACTAAAAGCAAAGCAAAGCAATGGGCTAACTTGAAACCAAACAGAGTTAAACTTAAAATCACGTCCTCAAACCCGACCTCCATTAAAAACAGTAAAAAAAAAACAAGAAGGGTATATATTACATTAAATGAAAATATTGAATAAAAGATCTCCAAGTCTGTTCAAATTAAAATGAGTCATAAAGATTGTTTCTAATTTTCTCCAGATTCAAGCATAATATCGTCTGAGAAAACCAAAAAAAAGGTAGTTGGAGCATTAAGCTCTTTCCAATGTTGTAAGATACATCTTTTCGCCATTAAAGTAAGAAATGCAATCATTCTACGGGCTGAAGGGGAGAGATTACTGGAAATTTTAGGTAGTCCAAAGATAGCAGTAATAGGGTGTGGAGAGATATCTATATTCAATACCTTGGAGATAATATTAAAAATGTCTCTCCAAAAAGTTTCCAAAGTAGGGCAAGACCAAAACATATGAGTTAAAGAGGCTATCTGCCCCGGACATCTATCACAAAAAGGATTACTATGAGAATAAAAGCGCGCTAACTTATCTTTGGACATATGTGCTCTATGAACAACTTTAAATTGTATTAGGGAATGTTTAGCACAGATAGAGGAAGTATTGACTAATTGTAAAATCTGCCCCCAGTCATCCACGGAAATGGTAAACCCCAATTCCTGTTCCCAATCTACCCTAAACTTATCAAATGGAGCTTTCCTAAGTTTCATAATAATATTATAAATCATAGCCGATGCACCTTTCTGACATGGATTAAGGTTAATTATAGTATCTAAAATGTATGTAGGAGGAAGCATCGGAAAGGAAGAAAGTATAGTACTTAGGAAATCTCTAACTTGTAGATATCTAAAAAAATGTATTCTTGATAAGTTATATTTATTAGATAATTGTTCAAAAGACATAAGGGAACCATCTAAAAATAAATCCAAAAACCGTGAAATACCCTTAGTCTTCCAAGTTTGAAAAGCACGATCCGTAAAAGAGGGAGGAAAAAATATGTTACCTAAAATAGGAATCGCTAACCCAAATTGATTAAGATCAAAAAATTTTCTGAATTGAAACCAAATACGCAAGATATATTTAACTATCGGGTTAGACACCTGTTTAAGGCGTTTCCAATCAAAAGGAAGAGAGGAACCTAAAATAGAGCCAAGTGTAAAACCCTGAACAGATTGTAATTCCAATACTACCCATTTAGGAATGGATAGTATATCCTGGTCCAGTAACCAGAATTTCATATGTCGAATATTAATTGCCCAATAATAAAATCTAAAGTTAGGTAATGCTAAGCCTCCATCTCTCTTAGCTTTCTGTAAATGTATTTTACCCAGTCTCGGGTTTTTATTCTGCCAAATAAATGAAGAAATTTTAGAGTCAACTTTGTCAAAAAAAGATTTTGGAACAAAGATTGGTAATGCCTGAAACATATATAAAAATTTTGGCAAAAAAAACATCTTAACTGCATTAATACGACCAAAGTTAAATATAAAGGAAACCATTTAGATGAAAGTTGAGTAATATGGTCTATTAATGGTACAAAGTTAGTCTTAAATAAATCTTTGTATTTACAAGTAATTTTAATCCCAAGGTATGAAAAATAATTATTAATCAATTTAAATGGAAATTTATAATATAAGGGAAGTTGTTTATTAATCGGAAAGAGTTCACTCTTACTAAGATTTAATTTATAACCTGAAAAAAGACCAAATTGTGCTAATAACTCTAAAACAGCCGAGATGGATTTTTGAGGATTAGAAATATATAAAAGTAAATCATCAGCATAGAGTGATAATTTATGGGACTTTAAGCCCCGAGTTATCCCAGTAATATTTGGAGATTCCCGAATGGCAATTGCAAGAGGTTCTAATGCAATATCAAATAATAAGGGACTAAGAGGACAGCCTTGTCGAGTACCTCGAAAAAGAGGGAAAAAAGGTGAACTTAAAGAGTTAGTACGGACCGAGGCCACAGGAGAATAATATAAGAGTTTAATCCAGGATATAAATTTCGAGCTAAAATTAAACATTTCAAGCACCTTAAATAAATAAGGCCATTCTACTCTATCAAAAGCTTTCTCGGCATCTAAAGAGATAACACACTCAGGAACATTTTGTGAGGGAGTATAAACGATATTTAACAGTGTACGAATATTATAAAAAGAGTAACAACCTTTAATAAAACCCGTTTGGTCTTCTGAAATAATAGAGGGAAGTACTTTTTCTAATCTATTTGCTAATAACTTAGAAAAAACTTTAGAATCAACATTTAATAAAGATATTGGTCTATAAGATGCACATTGAGCAGGATCTTTATCCTTCTTTAATATTAAAGAAATTGACGCTCTATTAAAAGATTCAGGAAGTTTACAAAGTTTCAATGAAGCCTCAAAAACCCTACAGAGCCAAGGGATTAATGAAGGAGCAAAACATTTATAAAATTCTACGGTAAACCCATCAGGGCCAGGAGCTTTCCCCAAATTCATAGAGAAAATAACATTCTTAATCTCATCCATGGTAATGGGAGTATCTAACATAGAAGCCATATCCTGTGAAATCTCAGGGAAGTCTAAATTATCTAAAAAATCATTCATATATTTAGAATCTCGAGGAGACTCTGATTGATATAAGGAAGAGTAAAAATCACAGAAGGTTTGATTAATCCCCACATGATCAAGTATCAGTCAATCATTTTGGTTATAAATCTGATTAATTTGAGATTTAGCATAATTAGACTTCAATTGATTAGCCAACAGTTTGCCAATTTTGTCACTGTGTACATAAAATTCACTTCTTGTTTTCTTTAATTGGTTTACAATCGAGGACGAGAGTAATAAACTGTGTTCCATTTGAAGTTCAGTTCTTTGTTTATATAACTCCTCAGAAGGAGCTATAACATATTTCTTATCAATTTCCTTAATCTTGTCCACAATTACCAACTCCTCCTGCTTCTGCTTCTTCCTCAAAGCAGCAGAATACGAGATAATCTGACCACGAATATAAGCTTTAAAAGTGTCCCAAAGAGTGTTAACAGAAATATCCTCTGTATGGTTAATTGTAAAAAAAAGCTCAATCTGTTCATTCATAAAGTTAACAAAGTCCGAGTCCTGAAGCAACAGCGAATTAAAACGCCATTGTCTATTATTTTGTATATTGGCCAGAATTTTAATAGAAAGCTTAAGTGGAGCATGATCCGAAATGGTTATAGAGTCATAATCACATTTAATCACTGAGGAAATAAGACGAGAATCAATAAAGAAATAATCAATTCTTGAATAGGAATGATGAACATGTGGAAAAAAAAGAAAAATCTTTTTCCTGAGGATGCAAAAAGTGCCAAATGTCCGTCGACCCAGAATCAGAAAGGAATGAATTAATCAAAGTTGCAGATTTATTAGGTAAGGTCCGTAAAGGAGCCAAACGGTCCAAAGCTGGAGACAAACAGGTATTAAGATCTCCGCCCCAGATGAATGAAAACTCATTCAAATTCGGAAACTGATTAAATAATGATTTATAAAATTCCGGACAGTCCATATTAGGAGCATAAACATTAACCAAAACTACTTTTTTATTAAATAGTAAACCACTAACCAATAGAAATCTACCATTCGGATCAGAAATAATATCATGTTGTATAAAAGTAACTGAGGAGTCTATAAAAATAGAGACGCCTCGAATCTTAGCATTGGAGTTCGAATGAAACTGTTGTCCCTTACAGAATTTTAAAAAAACTTAGACTGTCCCCCCCTCCGCACATGGGTCTCTTGTAAGAATAAAATTTGTGCTTTAAGTCTCCGGAACACTTTAAAAACTTTTTTCCTTTTAATAGGATGATTAAGACCATTAGTATTCCAGGAGACAAAATTAATAATAGACTCCATAAACCCTAAAGTCAACCCACAACAAGGAGGATTGACAATAGGCTCGACCCACGAACCCGGAGAGGGAACAGAACATACAAGAGATACCGGGAAGAAGAACGCAACCAATACTTCAATAATGTATATAGCCCAAGAAGAAAAAAACTAAAACGTGAAGCCCCTCCCACCACCCTCACCCCATGACCCCAAGGCTAAATCTAACGCAGACCAGCCCCAAAGAAGCAAGCACTAAAACTAACCCCATGACTTCCGGTATACGCTCCCTAAAAAAAAGTGTAAATATAAAAAAGATCAGCTGATTATAAAACAGTAAAAGAATAAAAAATAACTCAATTAAAATAAACACATAACAGAATAAAAGTCAGAAAATATATTAAAAAAACCGCAATAAACCCCAGACCCATGAATAAACAAAACAACAAAAAAAAAGAGATTATTAACATAAACTAGTTATAAAAACCTACAAAACAAAATAGATTTTTAAAAAAACTACAAAATTTAAGGCCACAAAGGAAATACGTAAAATGACGATGAGGAAATAACCACCCAGAATCCCCTAGGAAAAAGAAAGAAATGACGCAGTTAAAAAGAAAGTTTAGCAACCATATTAAGTAATCAAAAATAAACTTTTCTGCCCAAATAGGGCAAAAAAAAATTAAGACCGACAAATTCACAGCCTCCGATCAACAGAGATAGTTAAAAAATTACAATTACGATGTTGAAGGTGAAAATTGATCCAGATAACTCTGGGCATCCGATGGAGAGTCAAAAAAACGGAGGGCTCCATCCAGCGTACAAATCCTTAGACGTGCAGGGTAAAGCAGCGCTGGTTTTAAATCCATCTTGTAGAGTTCCGACATCACAGATCTGTAACGAACCCGTTGATCCCGGATTGGTTTACTGAAATCTTCCACGAATCGGAACTTAAGATCCAAAAAACCAATGAAACCTTTAGATCGAACGAATCGAAACAGTTTCTCCTTGTCTTGAAAGTAATGAAACCGTAAAATGACATGTCTAGGTTTATCTGACCTAGGCGAGTATGATGGAACTCTGTGAACGCGATCCAATAGCGGTGGTTGGTCAGGAAATACAGTAGGAAATGCATCTTTTAAAAGTTGAGAAAAATACTTCATAGGGTTATCAGATTCAACAGCTTCACGCACCCCGATCATTCGTAGATTCTGCCGTCGCATTCTAGATTCTAAGTCAGAGTTTTTAAAGGTCAGAAAGTCAAGTTTCTTCTTCATTACATTAATTGTTTCTTCGATTTTCCCCATCTTAAGCTCACTTTGTTGCGTGGATTTTTGAAGATCAGATATAGCCGACTGATGTTCCGTAATAGATGTTTGTATCTTATCGATTGAATCGGCAATTTTCTGGAAATTAATTGAAATTTCCGCACGAATCAGCTCCGTAACAGAGGTTGAAATTTCCGCACGAATCAGCTCCGTAACATATTTCTAATTCTAACCTAAAATCTTGCATTCCATTCATAAGTTGCCCAAAACCGATAAAGATTGAACAGGAAGAAATGAATGGCTCCCATCCCTTGATACTTTAGTTACAGCTCAACATGCAACTTTATCTCTGAGGAAGGGAATTTATACCATATATTGAGTGGGTCAAACAGGCTACTGCGTCATGCCAATTTTTAAACAACCTCCATCAATAGATTGTCAGAAATAAGGTCAGAAAAATGATTTAAGAACTCAGTAAAACAAAACAGAAACATAATGATGAGTACATTCCTGCTACTCTGGGCACTCACCAATACACTTACCATCAGAACCACTCTACAAAGATGCCATAGTGTCTGTCATACACCTAGCCCAGAAAACAGACACTTCTTTCAGAATGCTGTTTCTGAACTTCAGTTCGGCATTCAACTCTACTTTCCCACAGACTTTGAACAGACTCCTACTCTTCAATCTAAATACCCAATGTGTTGGACTTGCTAACCAACAGACCTCAGATTGTTAGGATGCACAACCACTCCTTCCTCCCCACCATCCAACATGAGTGCCCCCCAGGACTGTGTGCTGAGTCCCCTGTTGTACACACTGCTCACATATGACTGCACAGACAAACATCCAAGCAACCACATTATCAAGTTTGCCAATGACACAACAGTGGTGAGACTCATCACCATCAACAATGAGATGGCCTACAGAGGGGAGGTGGAAGAGCTCAAGGCCTGGTGCCAGGCAAACAATCTCTTGCTCAATGTCAACAAGCCAAAGGGATGGTTATTAACTTCAGGAAAA
Source organism: Mobula hypostoma (assembly GCF_963921235.1). Lineage (NCBI taxonomy): Eukaryota > Metazoa > Chordata > Chondrichthyes > Myliobatiformes > Myliobatidae > Mobula > Mobula hypostoma. The sequence continues at coordinate 46,494,862 of NC_086108.1, read as the reverse complement.
CCTACACACTCACCACCCCCAACCACCACCACTTTGGCTGCACAGCAGTGGAATCTGTGAGCAGTTTTGAACTCCTGTCAGTGCTCATCTTGTACAACCTCTCATGGTCACAGAACACATCCTCCACAGTTCACCAACACCTCTACTTTCTGAAGAGGCTGAAAAAGAGATGGACTATATACATCACTACTCACATCCTTCCCCAGATGCATAGTTGAGATCACATCCAATTTACTCTTATCTTTCAAAATTATAAAGCTCTGTTATCATATGACAAGTTGCTTCTGCTGTATATAATACTAAATCGGGCTGGAACATCTGAGCACCTTCAATGTCATCAGTTATGAACAAAAGCAATTTGCATAAGCAATTTTATAAGATTGGGATGTGATCAACTCTTTGATGATAATATTTAAGTGAAGAATGAGGATCAGAACACCCAAAAAAAAATACTGGAGATAATGGAAAATGTCTTCAAATCATCAATCCTTTTCTTTTGGATGGATTTGCAATTTTGCTTAGTATGACATCGCAAAGTATTTTTGGTGGGAAGAGAGGAAGAAGTGATTAAAATGAAGTATGGATAAATAACAAATAGGAACAAGAGTGGCTACTCCGCTCTTCACATCTGCTCTGCATTCAGTAAGAGCATGGGTGATTATTCCAGTGGAAGTCCACATCCCCTGATTCCTGCGTGCCCATAACTGCAGCCTTAAAATCACAGAGCTGATAATCATCTGCAAGTTTTCTGGGGACAATGGATTCCAATTATTTTCAACCGTTGATGTTAAGAAATTCGTCCTTCTGTCCCTTCTACTATTTGGCATGTTAGAAATCAAGAAAAATCAGGTGATATGCACGTTAACAGAATCAATGAGAATACTATCACTAATGTTTCAGCCATGAAATGTGACATGCTGAGAAGTCCAGACAGAGGAACCTATAACTGCACCCATCCCATCGATCACTTCGGTTACCGGTCGTGGTGTGATTTTAGCTGTGCTGAAGGGTTCACATTAATGGGATCACACAGACTTGAATGTAGAGCCTCTGGACGTTGGACAGCAGAAATACCCACCTGTAGAGGTATTGTATTCATCAAAGGAAATCGAGCTTGTGATATGCGTTCAACTCTTCTATAACACTTTCAATTTCTGTGAAGTCCCTTTTTACCGGTAATCTCTAGAGATGCAGCTCATTAGCCCCTCACTAACAGCCACTAGACTCAGCGGTGAGAAAATCGCCTTTCTCTAACTCTGATATCTAAGGTCAGAGTGCTTGGGTGTCCCACCAGACTGGCAAGTTGGGCTGTCTTGACCACCTGAATCCCAATCTGTGTGAATATTGTGTAATTACTGCCTTCGTGCAATTAGTCATCGGCAAGAAATAACAGATTGTACACTGCATACAAATATAAAGAAAGTATATTTACAAATTTCATCTTTATTGAGCAGTTAGTAGAAAAAAGAAAAAAATAAATAAAAGGGCCCACTACTGTAACCCAGTCCAAATGTGCACGTAAGTTGGAGCTCATCTTCAAGTTGTCTTTAACTCACACATTGGATCCTAGGTCTTCATGCACACAACCTTCCGAGTGTTGCTCAAAATTCATCTCTAGTAAACGGTCTCCCCCATGGGAATATTAGTCCTTCCCCCTTGAAACCATTCATCTGTACAAACTCCTTTTGCAACTGGGATAACATCCCTACCCATCTTCCCGCCTGTCTTCTCTCAGCTCCCACCAAAAAGACCTCAACCCACAAAAATCTCTACACCCAGCATTCCCTTGAACCTTCTCCCAATTCCACCATCCTGATTGGCTGGTACAACATTCCTAAGCTGAACAACATAGCCCCTTACCTTTAGCTCAAACCCAGACACACTAAAGGCAGAAGAGACTGCTCTTACAGAACTGCTGAAATGAAATACCTGCAACATAGCAGTAAAAATCTTAACCAGGACATTACATTTATAACGATAGTTATTTATGCCCATTCCTTAAAAATAATATTCTGTGTATTGAAAATTGAATGGTGAAATCCAAATTGTATTTCAGCTGTAACCTGCCAGACAATAACACAGCCAACACGAGGGATGGTAAACTGCACCCATCCCTTTGGAGACTTCAGTTACAGCTCAACCTGCAGCTTTGACTGCACAGAAGGGTTTCTGCTGCAGGGGTCAGAAGTGCTTCAGTGTGAAGCCAATGGACAATGGACAGCACCCATTCCCAACTGTAAAGGTACTGAGCTAATTTCCACTAGTTTTCACTTTGAATTTTTATTATTAAGTATCAAAACAAATGTCAGATTTCTATTGCTAATCTGCTTTATGAAAACTGTGCTCATCACAATGCACAACGGTACAGTACAGTGCAGATCCACTTTGCCCACAGTGCTGTGCCAACTTCGTAATCTATTCCACAATCAATCTGACCCCTCCCTCCTACTTAGCCTTTAACTCTGAATTTTTCTTTCATTTGTGTGCTTATTTAAAAATCTCTTGGGTATCTTTAAAGTATCAGCCTTCACCACAACCCCCTGCTGTGCAATCCAGACACTTACCTCCGACGTTTGTCCTAAACTTTCCTCCACACACCTTAAAATGATGTCTTCTGGTATGAGCAATTGCCGCCCTGAGGAAGGTACTGTCGGGCCACTATCAGTGTCTCTTATCATATACACCTCTATCAAATTGCCTCCCATCCTTCTTCGTTCCAAAGGGAAATGCGCTAATTTGATCAAGCTTTCTTCATAAGACATGTTCTCCAATCTAGGCAGCATGCTAGTAAATCTCCTCTGCACCTCCATATCCTTCCTATAATGGGGTGACTAGAACTGAAACCAATACTCCAAGTAGCACCTATGGAGAGGAATAAACAATTGACCTTTCAGGCAAAGAGCCTTCATTAGGGCTGGAAAGGAAGGGGGCAGAAGCCAGAATAAGAAGGTGAGGGAAGAGGCGAGGGGAACAGCTTGGCAGGTGATAGATGAAACCAGGTGAGGGGGAAGGTAAGTGAGTAGGAAAGGGCATGCTGTAGGTATTTCATGTGTCAGTTCTGTAAGAGCAGTCTGTTCTGCTTTTAACATGTTTGGGTTTGAGTTTATGGGGCTATGTTCTTCAATTTAGGAATGCATAGAACTTAGAATGGTATTTGACCCACAATCTTTTGTTGAATTTTTAACCTACCCTATGATCAATCTAACCCTTTCCTTCTACAGAGCTCATAACCTTTCATTTATTTTCTATCTAAAAATGTCTTAAATGTCTTTAATGTATCAGCCTCCGCCTTCCACCGTGCATTCCAGTCATTTGCCACTCCGTGCAAAAAAAATCCTGTCATCTCCCCTAATCTTTCATCCATTCACCTCGACATTATTTTTTCTGGTATTAACAGTTGCTGCCCTGAGAAAAGGTGCTGGCTGGCCACTGTCTCTGCCTCTCATCATCTTCTACTCCTCTATCAAGTTGCTTCTCATCCTCCTTCACTTCAAAGGAAATGGAGATAGCTTGTGGAATCTTCCTTCAGAAGACATGTTCTCTAAACCAAACAGCATCCTGGTAAATCTTCCCTGCTCCCTCTCCAAAGCTTCCACATTTCTATACTGACGTGTCTGGAACTGACACAATAGTCCAAGTAGCATCTATGGAGAGGATGAACAATCAACATTTCTGGATGAAACCTTTCATCAGGACTGGAGGGGAAGGAGTCGAAGCCTGCACAAGAAGATGGGGAGGGGAAGGAGAGAAGTATAAGCTGGCAGGTGATAGGTGAAACCAAGTAAGGGGGAGGGTGTGTGGGTGTGGGTGTAGGTATGAAGTAAGAATGTGGGAGGTTCACCCTCCTCCTCCCCTTTCTCCCATGGGTTCTCCATCCTCTCCTATTGGATTCCTTCTTCAGCCCTTTACCTGTTCCACCTATCACCTCCCAGTTTCTTACTTCATAACCCCTGATGTCCTTGATACTGTGGAGGCTGGTGCCCATGGTAGAGTTTGCAAACCTCTGCAGTGTTTTCCAGTTCTGTTCAGTGGCCCCTCCATACCAGACAGTGATGCAACCAGTTAGAGTTCTCTCCACAGTATTTCTGTAGAAATTTGTTAGTGTCTTTGGTGGCATACCAAATTCCCTCAAACATAACTAAATACAGCTGCTGACATGCTTTCTTCATGATTGCATCAATATGTTGGACCCAGGATAGATCTTCAGAGATGTTGACACCCGGGAACGTGAAACTGCTCACCCTTTCCATTGCTGTCCCCTCGGTGAGAACTGGTGTGTGTCCCTCTGCCTTCCTTCTCCTCAAATCCACAATCGATTCCTTGGTCTTACTGATGTTGAGTGCAAAGTTTTTGTTGAACACCACTTAACTAGCTGATCTATCTCACTTTTGTACACCTGCTCATCACCATCTGAGATTCTGCCAAAAACTGTTGTGTAAATGGCAAATTTGTAGATGGCATTTGGGCTGTGCCTACTCACTCAGTCATGGGTGTAGAAGGAGGAGAGCAGCAGCTTAAGCATACATCCTTCAATACATGAGTGCAAGGGATATGGGGGGCTACGAACCCGGTACAGATCAATGGGCCTAGGCAGATTAATGGTTTGGCACAGACTAGATGGGCCAAATGGCCAGTTTCTCAGCTGTAATGTTCTATGACTCTATGAAATAAGGTCAGCAAAATGATTTGTGGTGGATGATTCTGGAAATTTTGAATACAAAATCACCTATTAATCTAAGGCAAACTGAACTTTTTAATCTTTACCTCTTATGTTACTTATTGTTTTTGAATTTTTATTTTTGGGAAGATTCTGATCTAATTAATATTGCCTACATTTAGTCATGGGAATTGTCTGCAAATGTTCACACTGTCGCTGTGTACTGCAGCTGCAATGCATTCTCCAGGATTATCATCCCTCCCCATATTTAATTTCATTTGTAAACATGTATGCAAGGAATTTGGCAGATCTGTTGGTAGCGCTTTGTGAAGTTGATTCTCAACCACTGGAAAAACTCTGTAACATTTTGACACCACATTGATGACAAAATCCAAGCAATAAGTACCCCAAAAACAACTTTCTCACACTTAACATCTTGCTCAGTGAGCAACAAAGCACAAGCATCAGCAGATTAAACTCACTGCGTTTGATATTTTGTAACTTACCAAGTCATCTATATCATTGCCTTAACAAGATGATAATATTTTCTATGGAATACATAATGGTTTTCATCCAGTATTTTAATGTGAGGCTGTTTTCACAGGTCCCGTGGAAGGTCAGGTCAGTGCAGGATCCTTATAACTGCTGTCAGATTAAAGAGACAGTAGTAGGAACGTTATTTTCTTAAATAAAGATTTAAGAAATACAAGAACACATTCAAATTATGCCTACTTTCTTCTTTAATTAATAACTCCATCTCTTTAGTCAGAAGGCAAATTACATTAATATAATACTTCCTTAATTTAAATAATACCTTCTTAGACGAAAGCACTTTAGCACCTTCAATGCCTTGGCTTGTGACCAAAAACACTTTGCATAAGCAATTCTCATTAAGATTGGGAGAATATTATTTGGTGAAGATTGAGGATCAGAATATGAGTAATAAATCTTGGAGATGGTAGAGAAGCATGTGTGCTGGAAGATAAATGTTCAAATCATCAGTCCCTTTGGATGGATTTGCAATTTTGCTTAACATGATCATGAAGCTGTTTTGGTGATAGGAGTTGAATGTAGAGCTTCTGGACTGTAGACAGCAAAAATGCCCACATGTGGATGTGTTGTATTCATCAGAGAAAAACTAGCTTGTGTTATGTACTGAACTTGGTAAAATTTTGTTCAATTTCTATAACAACAATTGCTACTTTAGCCTGTTTCTTTGGAAAAAAAGTTGTGTGTTCACAATTGAATGGTGAAAGTCAAAATTGCATTACAGCTGTAACCTGCCAGACAATAACACAGCCAGAACGAGGGATAGTAAACTGCACCCATCCCATCGGAGACTTCAGCTACAGCTCAACGTGCTCCTTTGACTGCACAGAAGGATTTCTGCTGCAGGGGTCAGAAGTGCTTCAGTGTGAAGCCAATGGACAATGGACAGCACCCATTCCCAACTGTAAAGGTACTAAGCTAATTACCCTGTCTTAACTTTGGATGTTTGTTAATAATAACAGATGTTAGATTCTTGTTGCTGATTTGCTTTTTGATATTATACATATTACAAATTCATGAATATGCCATGCCTTACTTATTTTTCCAAATGCTAAAGGAATTTAAATTCTATATTTTAGCTGCATCTTGTCAAATATTGACAGACCCTGAAAATGGGGCGATGAACTGCTCACATCCTATTGGGGACTTCAGTTATAGCTCAATGTGTGACTTCAGCTGTGTTGAAGGGTTTGCACTGAAAGGGTCAAAAAATCTACAGTGTCAAAGCAATGGGCAATGGACTGCACAAAACCCCAACTGTGAAGGTACTAGAAAACTTCATTTTAACATTAGCCTTCAATTATATTAAAATTTCCTATAAAATATTGGTATTATATCTGCAAAATTTAAAGCTGAGAAAATACTACTCTTCTCTTACAGTTCTAATCTGCGAGAAAATGATGCAACCTGAACACGGTGCAATGAACTGTTCCCATCCCATCGGAAGCTTCAGTTTCAACTCAACATGCGACTTCAGCTGTGCTGAGGGGTTCACGTTAATGGGATCACACAGACTTGAATGCAGAGCCTCTGGTCGGTGGACAGCAGAAAAGCCCACATGTAGAGGTATTGTGTTTATCAAAACAAAGCTAGCTATTGAACTCTTATATAAAACTTTCAGTTTCTATAACTATAGTTACTTATGCTCGTTCATTCAAAATAGTATGCTGTGTATTCACAATTGAGTGGTGAAAGTCAAAGTGACATTTCAGATGTAACCTGCCAGGTGATAACACAACCAGAACAAGGGATGATGAACTGTATCCATCCCATTAGAAACTTCAGTTACAGCTCAGCATGCATCTTTGACTCCACAGAAGAGTCTGTACCGCAAGGGTTAGATGTGCTTAACATCTTGCATTCCAGCCATAAGGTGTCCAAAACTGAAAACCTGAAACAAGGGACAATGAACTGCCGTCATTCCATTGGAAATTTCAGCTATAGCTCAACATGTGATTATCGGGGTGCAATGGGTTTACTCTGAGTGGGTTGGACAGGTTACAGTGTCAAGCTAATGGACAGTGGTTGGCCCAAATCACCAAATGCAAATGTACCAGAGAAAATTTGCCAAGGCTTGAAATTGTTGAAATCATTTGCACAAATCTTTTTGTATTATCCAAAGACTTTCTCAGCATCAGTGCCAGGGTAGCATAGCGGTCAGCACGACAGCTTGGAGTGTCGGAGTTCAGTGTTCAATTCCGGTGTTGTCTGTAAGGAGTCTGTACATCTTCCCCATGGAATGTGTGGGTTTTCTCCAGGTGCTCTGGTTTCCTCCCACAGTCCAAAGACGTATGGGTTAGTAGGCTAATAGGCCATTGTAAATTATCCTGTGATTAGACTGGGGTTAGATTGGTGGTCGCTGGTTGGCATGGCTCGAAGGGCCGAAAGGGCCTATTCTGGGCTGTATCCCAATAAATAAATAAATAAACAAACATGGATAAACCCTTCATTGAAATTGTGGGATTGTATTTCAATCATTTAGGCCAACCGGTGGTGTAGAGGCATCCTCACCAGACTTCAAGGCAAGTGGTCCTGGCTTTGAATCCAGCTGGTCCCTTGCATGCTTTCCATCCATGCTGGGTTGAGTGTCGAGCTAGCAAATCAGCCTCACTAAAAATAAATAAATGCTAAAGAAACAGGAAGGTTGTCACCCAATGCACCACAAGGTGTGGAGAGGAACAACAAAATAACAATATTAGTCATTTGCTCAAATCAACTGAAAATCAGCAGAGAACCACTGATTGAAACTTCATTTACAACTTAATATGAGACAACATTGGTTTAAAAATTCTGGATAACCATTGTGTACCAATGAACCGAGAACGTCTCTACTTTAACTATCATTTACTTAATAAATTCTCACTTGTAAATTTAAATTCTTCACATTCTTTATGATACATAAATTAACGCATGTATATACTGTGCCTGTGACTAGGAAAAAAAAAGTTGAAATCATGCTCTTGCCTGTCAACTATATAGCATGTTTTGAGGGTGCCAGTGAAAGGGGCAATGAAATGTTCCCATCGTATTAAAGACTTCCATTACAGTTCCACAGGCAAGCTTCAGCTGTGCGGTAGGGTTTGCACTGTGAGAGTCAAACAGTGTCAGGGCAATGGACAGTGGACAGCAGAGTAATGAGGCGCATCACACAAAATCACTTGAACATTTTAAAATTTCTTATTTCTGTTAAGTTATATTTGCTGTACTCTTTCCTAATCTGGCTTGTGAAGTGACACACATACCAGAATAAATGCATGCTGTATCCACCCAACCAGATGGGCACCCACACACTCTTAGCAAGGTCAATGAACATCTCCCACCTTACTGCAGACTTCCCATATAGCTCAACACATGGCTTTAGTTGTATTGAATAGTTTATACTGGGAGTCGGGCAGGCTTTGGTGGACAACGGATAGCGCAAGCTCCAAGAATAGGCATTAATTATGCAATGTCATATACTGTATATTGAGCCTTCCACCTCCCCCACCCCAGCCCTCACTTTAATACCAGACAAAATAACTTAATTGGTAATTCTTTTAAGCAATTTTTGTGACATTTAGGATTTTCTTCCTGTGTCTATTTCTCCTTTTACTCTGGTTATTAAGTGGATAGTGAAAATACAGAGCTGTGCTTTGGAATCTTTAATGAGCCAAAATGAGCTGACTGAGGGATAGGTAGTTCTGTAATGGGGCCACCTCAGTGGTACAGCTTGGCGAGCTGCTGTCTCGCTGTGCCACGGAACAGAGTCTAATTCTGAACTGGGTCACTGTTTATGTGGAATTTGCATGTTTTTCCTGTCAGTATGTTGGTTGCTCCCAGTTGCTCCAGTTCCCTCCCTCCATCCCAAAGAAATGTGGGTGGAGGTTAATTCACCACTCTGAATTGCCCATAGTGTGTAGGCGAATGGTAGAATCTGGGAGGAGATGCTGAAAATGAGAGGAGAAAATGGGATTATTGTGGGATTAGTATAAATAGGTGGTTCATGGTCAGTATGGAATTGATGGAATAAAAACTCTTTCTATACAACTTGTCTCTCTGACTCTAAGAGGTGATAGAAAGGACATAAAGATTTCTGTTACTAGGCTCGCCATTCAAACTTTTAGAAGTGCACCATGGAGAGAGGAGATGAGTTTACTTCTCTTCATCCTTCTGGTTTAGGACGAGGAAGGTTAGCATATGACTGCTGGGAGAAAAAAGTAAGTGTAGATATGTAGTTTTAATTTAAGATTTCTATTTTTTTAATTAATTAAATAATTTAAACAAATTAAATGCATTTCAATTACCCTTAAGTTGTTTTTGAAAACAATTTTAATGGCTTTGCAGTTGGCAAGCTGTCAGGGTATTCCAGAGAAATGTAATGTAAGGAGCAGGTACAGGTCAATTTGTCCCTTGAGCCTGTCATGTTTTGTTACTCAGAAACTAATTGAAAGAAAAACATGTCGTATAGTAATGAAACACATAAACACCAAAGAAAGCTTAAGAAAACAATATTTACAATATTATTTAAATATTACTGAAATATTAAATACACTGCACTCCTTGTTGCTTAGCTATAAACACCAACTCACTATAGGATGCATCTCAACTCATATGTAATGCATTGTTCTTCAGTCATATTTTTATATACATATATATGTGTGTGCATATGTATGTGTGTGTACATGCATGCATATACAGGATGTGTGTGTATATGTATGTATATGCAGTATGTGTGAGTGTATATTAGTGTGTGTGTGTGTGTGTATATATATATATATAAAATACACATACACACACAACTGTATACTCTAATACAACTACTATATAGATACCCACAGCTAAATAAATTTTAAATTGTCACTTTCAGGCATAGAGATTTAACCGCTGTGGCGGATTTCTCACTCACGCGGGACATAGTCTTTCTGATGAGGAGGTGTGGGGCGGGGGTGTCACTCTGCTTGAAAGGCGAGGCTTGAGGTTGTGAAACAATCTCAGGATTTGGGCCTTCTCCATGGTGGTTACAAGACCCTGGAAGTGGCTCTGAATGATTTAGCAAAATCGACATGGATCTTCTGCCAGGGCAATGCAGGCCATTCTCAGGAATAGAGAGATGTTGCTCTTGGCATCTTCTAGATGTATAGGCATCCTAAACAATGCATTACAAGCTGGTCAATCTGATCTATCCCAGGGCACCAGACAAAGCTTCGAGCCAGCGTTTTTATTTTGAACGTGTATGGTTGACCACGTACAGTAGCTCCTCCAACACTTTAGTTCTCAGCTTGGATGGTACATACTACAGCTCTCAATTCCCACTTAAGGCAACCCCCGTCAAGGGCAATTTCATGATGATGTTGGTAAAAATGGAAAAACTGGAATTTCTGCTGCACCTTTCTGCCACTTTGGGTGGCCATGCAGGCCTGAGACAGTGTGGGATTTTGGATCATCTCTGCCATAATAGAGAAATTTTCAACTTGCATTCAGAATAATACGTCAAGAGGAGTGTCCTCTTTTGTAAATTTTCAAGCATTTCATTTTCCAAGGGTAAACAGGACAATCCATCAGCATTTCCATGATTAGATGTCCTCTTGAATTCAACCTTGTGATTGTGTCCCCCAAGAAACAGAGCCCATCTCTGATTCAGGCTTCTGCTGATTGAAAATGGACACTAGAGGTAGATGATCAGTAGTGAGGGTAAACTCTCTCCCATACAAGTACTGGTTGAAACATTTTACACCCAAATCCTCTCTGTTAATCCATGTGTAACTTTTCTCTGCCGCAATAAGGAAATATGATGCAAAGGTTATGGGACATTCACTTTCCTCACTCATAACATGTGACATGACTACACCTGTACCATAAGGCGAGGCATCTCAGGCAAGCTTCAGTGGACGATGTTCATAACGTGCAAGTACAGTGTGTGCATCAGCACTTCCTTTGTCTTTTAGAGAACCACCGCACACTGCTTTGTCCATTACTACAATTCAGGAAGAAATGGCAATGAGTTCAAAGGGTGGAGCTCAAAAGCCTGGTTTGGCAGGAACCTGTTACAGTAATTAACAAACCCTAAGAAGGAGCACAACTGTGATGCATCATTTGGCCTTGGGGCATTCACCACTGCTTGGATCTTGTCAGTACACCTATGTAATGCTTGAGTGTCAATGGTGTGACCACCGTAGGAGATGCTTGGTTTAAAGAAGTCACACTTGTTACTTTGGGCCCTGGGCCCAAAATCTTCTAATCTTGTTAATTGTCTTGAGATATTGGAGATGTTCCTTGTCATCCTCACTGGTAACAATGATGTCCTCCAGGTAACACTGAGTGGCTCGGCAGTCTTGCAGTATCTGGTCCATAGCTTTCTGCCAGAATGTACTGCAGATGCTAGTCAAAAACTAGGCCTATTACAGCAATAAAGCCCCTTGTGAGAGTTTATGGTGAGAAACACTTTGGACTCTTCTTCCATCTCCACGAGGTAGGCCTCAGTTAAATACATTTTGCTGAAGTGTTTTCCTCCAGGAAGGTTTTCAAAGATATCCTCTATCCCGGGCAGAGGGACTTGATCAACTTTCAGTACTGGGTTGAGGGTGACTTTAAAATCATCACAGATCCTGACAGCCCATGGAATTATGGGAAAGATATTGAAATGGGTGGAGCATTGGCTGATAGGCAGAAAGCAAAGGGTGGGAATAAAGGGATCCTATTCTGATTGGTTGCCGGTTACTAGTGGTGTTCCGCAGGGGTCGGTGTTGGGGCCGCTTCTTTTTACAATGTATATCGATGATTTGGATTATGGATTAAATGGTTTTGTGGCCAAGTTTGCGGATGACACCAAGATAGGTGGAGGAGCAGGAAATGTTGAAGAAACGGAAAGGTTGCAGAGAGACTTAGTCAGTTTAGGAGAGTGGGCAAAGAAATGGCAGATGAGATACAACGTTGACAAATGTATGGTTGTACATTTCGGAAGAAGAAATAATCGGGCAGATTATTATTTAGATGGGGAGAAAATTCAAAAATCAGAAGTGCAAAGGGACTTGGGGGTCCTCGTGCAAGATACCCTAAAGGTTAACCACCAAGTTGGATTGGTGGTAAGGAAAGTGAATGCTATGTTGGCATTCATTTCAAGAGGAATAGTGTATAAGAGTAAGGAGGTGTTGATGAGGCTGTATGGGGCATTAGTGAGACCTCATTTGGAATACTGTGTGCAGTTTTGGGCCCCCTATCTTAGAAAGGATATACTGATGTTGGAAAGAGTTCAGAGAAGATTTACGAGGATGATTCCTGGAATGCAGGGGCTAACATATGAGGAGCGTCTGTCGGCTCTTGGATTGTATTCATTAGAGTATAGAAGAATGAGAGGGGATCTCATAGAAACGTTTCGAATGTTGAAAGGGTTGGACAGAGTAGATGTGGAAAGGTTGTTTCCCTTGGTGGGTGAGTCCAGGACAAGAGGCCATAGTCTTGGAATTAGTGGGTACCCAGTTAAAACAGTGACGAGGAGAAATTATTTTAGCCAGAGGGTCATGGATTTGTGGAATTCATTGCCACATACGGCTGTGGAGGCCCGATCATTGAGGGTGTTTAAGGAGGAGATTGACAGGTATCTAATTAGTCAGGGTATCAAGGGATATGGGGAAAAAGCCGGAAATTGGAACTAGATCGATGAATAGTTTAGCTCATGGGGAGCTGCGGAGCAGACTCGATGGGCCAAATGGCCTACTTCTGCTCCTTTGTCTTGTGTGATTTTGTGACCTATTCTTGTTGGCTCCTGGAAACATTAGTGTTGCCCATGAGCTCCACTCCAACTTGTAAAGAAATCCTTCAGCCTCCATGCGACCTAGCTCACTGGCTACTTTATCATGGATGGTACCAGGAACCGGACTGTGGCTGAGTGAAATTTGGGTGTGGCATTTTCATTTAACGCTATTTTACCCTTTGTATGTTTGAGTTTTCCAATGGTACCCTTGAATAATGCTGTGGTGTCATCCAATACCTTTCTTAGTTTGCTTTCAGTTGACTCTATTTTAGGGGGATGTGGCATGCAAATGGTGGATGGGTCTGCCATCAAATTATAATTGTCTTACCCAATCCTGGCCCCACAATGCTGGCCCTTCTCTTCCTTCCACATACAAGCTTAATGTGACTTGTTGGTTGTTGTATTTCAAAGTTGCAAATGTCATTCCCAAGGGAGTTATGCTTTCTCCAGTACAAGTTCTTAATTGGATATCTGCAGGCTTCAGTTCAGCATCTTTATCAGACTTTTTCATCAACAGCGTGCAGATTAGTACTCTTTTTGAAAATGCAACTTGACTTTTTATCTTCTCCATGGGCAGTCCATTTATTTTTGTCTGCCCAACATGTTATAGACAATAGACAATAGGTGCAAGAGTAGGCCATTCGGCCCTTTGAGCCAGCACCGCCATTCACTGTGATCATGGCAGATCATCCACAATTAGTATCCAGTTCCTGCCTTACCCCATAACCTTTGATTCCGCTATCTTTAAGAGCTCTATCCATCTCTTTCTTGAAAGCATCCAGGGACTTGGCCTCCACAGCCTTCTGGGGCAGAGCATTCCATACATCCAACACTCTCTGGGTGAAAAAGTTTTTCCTCAACTCCGTTCTAAATGGCCTACCCCTTATTCTTAAATTGTGGCCTCTGGTTCTGGACTCACCCATCAGCAGGAACATGGTTCCTGCCTCCAGCGTGTCCAATCCCTTAATAATCTTATATGTTTCAATAAGATCCCCTCTCAGCCTTCTAAATTCCAGAGTATACAAGCCCAGTTGCTCCAATCTTTCGACTTATGACAGTCCCGCCATCCCAGGAATTAACCTTGTGAACCTACGCTGCACTCCCTCAATAGCAAGAATGTTCTTCCTCAAATTTGGAGACCAAAACTGCACACAGTACTCCAGGTGTGGTCTCACCAGGGCCCTGCAGAAGAACCTCTTTGCTCTTATACTCAATTCCCCTTGTTATGAAGGCCAGCATGCCATTAACTTTCTTCACTGCCTGCTGTACTTGCATGCTTGCTTTCAGTGACTGATGTACAAGAACACCTAGATCTCATTGTACTTCCCCTTTTCCTAACTTGACTCCATTTAGATAATAATCTGCCTTCCTGTTCTTACCACCAAAGTGGATAACCTCACATTTATCCACATTAAACTGCATCTGCTGTGCATCTGCCCACTCACCCAGCCTGTCCAAGTCACCCTACATTCTCATAACATCCTACTCACATTTCACACTGCCACCCAGCTTTGTGTCATCGGCAAATTTGCTAATGTTACTTTTAATTCCCTCATCTAAATCATTAATATGTATTGTAAACAGCTGCGGTCCCAGCACTGAACCCTGCGGTACCCCACTGGTCACTGCCTGCCATTCCAAAGGGGACCCATTAATCGCTACTCTTTGTTTTCTGTCAGCCAGCCAATTTTCAATCCATGTCAGTACTCTGCCCCCAATACCATGTGCCCTAATTTTGCCTACTAATCTCCCATGTGGGACTTTATCAAAGGCTTTCTGAAAGTCCAGGTACGCTTAATCCACTGGCTCTCCCTTATCCATTTTCATAGTTACATCCTCAAAAAATTCCAGAAGATTAGTCAAGCACGATTTCCCCTTCGTAAATCCATGCTGACTCGGACCGATCCTGTTACTGCTATCCAGGTGTGTCGTAATTTCATCTTTTATAATTGACTCCAGCATCTTTTCCACCACCGACACCAGGCTAACCGGTCTTTAATTCCCTGTTTTCTCTCTTCCTCCCTTCTTGAAGAGAAGGACAAGATTAGCCACCCTCCAATCCACAGGAACTGATCCTGAATCTATAGAACATTGGAAAATGATTACCAATGCGTCCATGATTTCTAAAGCCACCTCCTTAAGTACCCTGGGATGCAGACAACCAGGTCCCGGGGACTTATCAGCCTTCAGACCCAACAGCCTATCCAACACCATTTCCTGCCTAATATAAATTTCCTTCAGTTCATCCATTGCCCAGGTCCTTTGGCCGCTATTATATCTGGGAGATTGTTTGCGTCTTCCCTAGTGAAGACGGATCCAAAGTACCCATTCAACTCGTCTGCCATTTCCTTGTTCCCCATAATAAATTCACCCGTTCCTGTCTTCGAGGGCCCAATTTTGGTCTTAACTATTTTTTTCCCTTTTCACATACCTAAAGAAGCTCTTACTATCCTCCTTTATATTCCTGTCTAGTTTACCTTCGTACCTCATTTTTTCACCACGTATTGCCTTTTTAGTTACCGTCTGTTGCTCTTTAAAACTTTCCCAATCCTCCGGCTTCCCACTCGTCTTTGCTATGTTATACTTCATCTCTTATTTTTATACTATCCATTACTTCCCTTGTCAGCCACAGCCTCCTCTTACTCCCCTTAGGATCTTTCTTCCTCTTTGGAACGAACTGATCCTGCACCTTCTGCATTATTCCCAGAAACACTTGCCATTGCTGTTCCACTGTCATCCCTGCTAGGGTATTGTTCCATTGAACTTTGGCCAGCTCCTCCCTCATAGCACCATAGTTCCCTTTGTTCAACTGTAATACTGATACTTCTGAGTTTCCCTTCTCCCTCTCAAATTGTAGATTAAAACTTATCATATTTGTTCTTTGTATGTGTTCTACTTTGTGGCATTTTCTGCAAGTTTCACCTTTAAACCTATATTGGTATTGTGTATGCGAGCCCCTGCCACAACAGTAACACAATTTGTTCAGCCAGGCAGGTTTCTGTTCAGACATTGCAATTTTGTTGGCGCTCACTTTCATTACCATCTACAACTCAATTGCATCTCTGGCTGCTGTTTCCATTGACACAGTGATTTCAACTGCTCTTTTAAATATAAGTTGTTCTTCAGTTTGGAGCTGTTTTTGAATGCTTTTGAATACTTTCAAATAAGATTTCACAAGTTAAATAAACAATCATTGCATCATTAAACCAACACTGAACTGACAATGCTCAGACAACCTCTTCATTTCAGCCACATAAGCTGTAATAGACTCCTCTTCCTTTCAATTCTGCTTATGAAACCAAAAGTGTAATGCAATCAACAAGGTTTTGATACTAAATGTTCCCGAATTATATTCAGGACATCAGCAAAGCTCATTTTCACTGGTTTGGTTGGACTAATTAAACTTCTAAACAAACTCTACGCTTTTCCACCTTTTGGCACTCATTTGGCTATTTCCTTTGCTTCAGAGTACTGCTCAATTCTTTCAGTATACATTTTCCAGTCATCTGTTGTGCAATTGAATGCCTCTATCTTTCTGATAGCTATTTCAGTCAGCTACTTCTGCTTTTTTGTTCTAAACTTATGACTATTATCGCCCAGTTACCACTGTTTATGAACCCGAGAATATTGTCTTCTCTCTGTCTCTCACCCCTTCTGAAGAACCACGTGCTGCACTTCATTTTTAACTCTAACATCTCGCTGCTTTCAACAGGTAGTCATCTCAGCTTCATTTTAGAACTTCCTCATCACCACTGTTATGTTTTGTAACTCCAAATTCAAATAGAAAGAAAACCACAGGAGCTGAGATATGTTTGCCTACTTAGTTTTTCTTAGTAAAGTATCAGCGTATGACGTGGTGAAGTAATGATGTATGACATTCATATAAATCATAATGAATTATGTAAACAACAAAGATGGCTTAATGAAACAATACTTATGTTTACAATATTACTTAAAAATTACTGAAACACTAAGTGCACTACTGAACATGAATCTTCATTTAAGAAAGTTGGCTGCACCAACATTCTGTGCTGCCTCTCTCCACGAAGGCTCAAGAGAGACTCAATGATCAGAGCCTGTTTCCTCCTTGCTGTCGGATGCAGAGGTCACTTTATCTGACCTACATTCAGAAGGGAAGTGCTAACGGGCAGACAACAAGGCTAGATCCAGCACGCTGTGGCCCATTGTATTCACTCATTTGCCTTTCTGTTTTTGGAGCAAGCTCCTGGATCTGTTCCATTGAGATCAGTGTAAGTGAGGGAGAGGGAAAAGAGGACACAGTATGAATAGAAAAATGCATGAAATCTTGTGCACTGAAGGAGACATTAACAATAGCACGACTGCCCAATTACAGTTGCAGCAGGTTATACAGGGCTAGAAATAAATATGTGAACTGTATATTATCTGAGGTTCCCTTCCCTGAGTACATGCTCTGCACCCACAGAAAAGATTAATTGGTCAATAATATGAGTGATATTGAAGAAAAATTGTCAGCAAAACTCTGATAATCTGCTATCAGATTATTCAGAAATCCTGATGATTCAGCATTTGGCTCATTGGGTGCTGATTCCTATGCTCTGTCTAACACAGAGATTCACAATTCCCATTCTTCATTTAGACAGTGCTGTGTTACAATGTTAAAGTGAATTAAAATGTTAGAGTAATAATTGGAAAATATTCTAATAGTGTGGAAAAAGATGCCATTCTGGCACCCCACTGTTCTTAGCCTGGTAGTTAATGGAGTTTTGTTGTATTTGTACGTAAGGCAAAAGTGCCTAAATTTACAAATGGGAGGTGAAAAGCCATATATAACTGCCAAGCTTTTAAAAATATTTTAATCAGCCTCTGGACAATACATAGCATTGGTCGTGCTGGGCGGATTTATGATTAAGACTGGATCTATTATTAGGACAGTTGCAGAGGTCTCAGATAATATGAAAACAAATTCTGCTGAGAAAGAAATAAGTTGAAAGTATAATACTGGGAAATTGAAATGAGGTGATTCAGGAAGTTTAATGGTAGTGCTGCTGCTGGGGGGTAGGGGGATAGAAGGGGGAGAGGGAGAATGCTGTAGTTGTGATTATCATCACAGTTTGACATACTTTTTCGAGATTATCCAAGTGCAACCTCAGAGATTGGGAGTTTGTTCTTTTACAAAATTGAAGCGAACTAGACGAATATTGATGACCATTTGTCCTAATGTGGTGTTTCCAAATATTGCCAAGGTTCCTGTGAAAAACAAATCAGCTAGATGTTAGGGTCCGTGTCCATAGGACACTCAAAGCTGCTGTGCAGGTTAACAGTGTTGTTAAGAAGGCGTATGGTGTGTTGGCCTTCATCAACTGTGGGATTGAGTTCCAGAGTCATGAGGTAATGTTACAGTTATTAAAGACCTTAGTTAGACCCCACTTGGAGAATGTTCAATTCTGGTCACCTCACTACAGGAAGAATGTGGATACTATAGAGAGAGTGCAGAGGAGATTTACAAGGATGTTGCCTGGATTGGAGGGCATACCTTGTGAGAATAGGTTGAGTGAACTTGGCTTTTTCTCCTTGGAGCCATGGAGGATGAGAGGTGACCTGATAGAGGTGTATAAGATGATGAGGGACATTGATCGTGTGGATAGCCAGAGGGTTTTCCCCAGGGCTGAAATAACTAACATAAGAGGGCATAGTCTTAAGGTGCTTGGATGTAGGTACAAGGGGGATGTCAAAGGTAAGTTTTTCACACACAGAGTGGTGGATGCGTAGAATGCACTGCCAGTGGCAGTGGTGGAAGCAGATACAATAGGGTCTTTTAAGAGACTCTTAGATAGGTACATGGAGCTTAGAAAAATAGAGGGCTATGGGGTAGGGAAGTTCTAGGCAGCTTCTAAAGTAGCTACATGGTCGGCACAACATTGTGGGCCAACGGGCCTGTAATGTGCTGTAGATTTATATGCTTTTTATGTTTCTGTTTCTATTATGGCAGGTCTCATTTGTAGTGATTTGCAATGATATAAGGTAACTGATTTGCAATAATCAGCTTTATGGATGGATTTCAAGTTATTCCCAATAAGGAGGAGTGAACAATGAGAGGTACAAAGAGGAGCACTTCACTCACAAGTGTCTCTGGTTTTCAGGAGACTGAGCCTCCTTTCTTTGCCAGTTGTCTTATTGCTGTGAACAGCGCATATTGATGGCATCTGTTGAGAAGAAAATCCTTGTATAAAAATGAACCATCTTCTTGGATTTAACACTTTTATTTTATTCCAAAAATATACATTATGTTTAAGTATTTCTCCAATAATTTTCATGTTAATGAAATGGAAGTGTGATTGAAATGATGTGAATTGAATAGGAAATCTGTTAATAATAAGGTACTGCAATATAATCATCAGTGGAGATTTCCTAATAAGGGCTGTCACACAAAACAACTAATAGAGGTCTGCATTTTTCCAGCTGTGAAATGTGATGCACTGAAGACACCAGATTATGTCTCGATGAACTGCACCCATCCGTTCGGAAAGTTTAGTTACAGTTCAAAGTGTGAAGTGAGCTGTCTGGAAGGTTCTGTTTTGAAACGAGCAGTAGAAATCGAATGTACAAACTCAGGAAACTGGACAAATACGTTGCCATTTTGCAAAGGTAGTTGATTTCCTTTTGACTACCCAAATCCAAAAAATTGTTTTTAGTCATTTTGCTTTGAATCTTTTAAAATATTTTTGTACAAATGCTTTTTTAGGAAGACAAATGAAGCAAATTGTTCCTAAGGTTAATCATTAGATCCACCTGTGAGTTGGGACATACCTTTTCCAAGAGACGGAAGGGAAATTAGATTGCATCAGGCTTTATACCTCATATCCTTAATCTGGCAATTAAGCTGCTCATGCTTTTGTTCTAGAAAATAATAAATATCTTAATTAACAGTTTGTTACAGGGGTAGTACAAGGTGCTGTTCCCCCTGTAACTATGCAAAGTACTTTGAAATGGACATAACCGAGGCTTTTAGTTTTGTCTAATTAATGGCTTATTACTCACAACAATACTATTACCAACTGGTCTGTCCTCTACTACTGACAAAAATCTATAGCATGGATTATTTGAAAGACAAATATTCATGCTTACATTATCTAACATGATAATTGTATTAAAAAGATGAATCACAGAACTAGTCCAGAACCCGAACAGCCCCTTAGGTCCCCAATGTTGTGCTGAACTAATTAATTAGTAATCAAATGCCCAACTAAACTAACCTCTTCTATCTGTGAGATGCCTGTATCCTCATGTTTCTTGCACATTCATGTGTCTACCCGAGAGCCTCCAGAATACCTGGATTGCATTTGTCTTCACAACCATCCCAGACATTCCAGGTACCCATTACTTTCTATGATTGTATATAAAAAAAAACCTGACCTGTGCACCTCCTTTGAACTTAGCCTCTCTCACTTTAAACGCATGGCCTCTGGTATTGGACGTTTTAACCCTGTAATCAGAAGATATTGGCTGTCTACTGTATCTGTGCCACTCATAATCTTATAAATTCTATCAGATCTCCCCTCTGCTGTGCCGGTCAAAACAACCCAAGTTTGTCCAGCCTACCCTTATAACATTCACCTTCTGATCCAGACAGCAGCCTGGTAAACCTTTTCACATTCTATCCAAAGCCTCGACGTTTTTCCTAATGACGGGGTGACCGGAACTGAATGCAGTAGTCCAGATGTGGCCAAACTAGACTTTTATAAGGTTACAACATAACTTCCCAACTCCTGAATTCAGTTCCTTAACTTATAAAGGCAAGCATGCCATATGCGTTCTTTACAACCCTAAGTAGCTACTTTTAGGGAGTTAAGGACTTGGACCCCAAGATCTCTCTGCACATCAATGCAGTTAATGGTCTTGCCACTAAGTGTACTCTTTCTTTAAGTTTGATCTCCCAAAACTCGGCACTTCGCATCTGAACAGCTGAAACTCCAGCTGCTATTTGTCCGACCATATCTGCAACTGAGCTTTATCCCACTATATCCTTTGTCAGTCTGTATTAGCCACAACACTACCAATCTTCATAATGTCTGCAAGCTTACAACTCACCTATCTATGTTTTTATCCAGGTAATTTAACTATATTACAAACAGTACTGATCCCCACAGAACACCACTAATCTCAGCCTCCAGCCAGAAAAAGTCCCATCGACCACTACCTGCTCTCTACTATGGGCAAACTGATACTGAATCCAAATGGCTGATTCAATGTGGATCCCACGCATCTTCATCTTTTGGATGAGTCTTAATTGAGGATCTTGTCAGATGCCTTACTAAAATCCATGTTGACAACATCCATCATCAAACACGTTCATTATCTCCTTAAAACTTAATCAGGTTTGTAAGACACAACTGGCCATAGACTGCCCCTAATGAGGCCAAATATTGATAAATTCTATCCCTGAGAATCTTTACCAGTACTTTCCCTATCACTGATGTAAGACTCACCGATCAACTGTTTCCAAGATAATACCTGTTCCCTTCTTGAATAGTAGAATAACATTTGCTTATTAGAAGAGCTCTGGGCCTTTGGCAGTAGCTAGAGAGGATACAAAGATATTGGTCATGGCACCAGCAATCTTATCGCTTACCCCTCTCAATAACCTGGGATATATCACATCAGGACTTATCCACCTTAATGTTCTTTACGAGACGCAACTTTACATTCTTCTTTATCTCAAAATGCCCCAGCAATTTAGTACACTCCACACTGATCTCCCTATCCTCCATGTCCTTTTCCTTGGTAAATACCAATGCAAAGTACTCATTTAATACACATCCTTGTGTCAGCATGTTCCCTCCTTATCTTTGAGTGGTCCTACCCTCTTCCTATTTGTACTGTTGCTCTTAACATCTATATAGAATGTCTTGGGATTCTGTTTAATCCTCTTGCCAAGGACTTCCCATGATCTCTCCTGGCTTTCCTAATTCCCTTCTTGAGTTTTTTTCCTAGCTTTTTAATGATCCTCAACGGTTATGTTTGATTTTACCTTCCTAAACCTTACATACATTTCTGTTTCCTTCATAACTAAATTCACCACCTCTCTCAACATCCACAGTTCCCTTACCTTGCCACCCTTGTCCTTCCTTCTTGAGGGAACACATCCACCCTGTATTCTGTGCAGTTGGTCTTTAAACATCCCCCACATGCCAGATGAGGACATACTCAATAACAGCTGTTCCCCATTTACAGTCCCTAGTTCCTGCTTAATGCTCTCATAATTTGTCCAGCTCCAAATTCAGACCTTGCCTATAGGTATCTTAAAACTTAAGGAATTGTAATCTCTGTTCCACCCACTGAAGAGGTCAGTTACTTGGCAAGGCTTATTCTCCAATACCAGGCCCAGTATGACATCTCTTCTTGTTAGACTATCTGCTCCATCTAAACCTCCTACACTAACGATGTCTCAGTCTATATTAGGCAAGTTGAAATTACCTAGAACAAGGCCTGTTGTTTTTATATCTTTCCCTAATCTGCCTGCATATCTGTTCCTTGATATCCTGTGGCTAAATGGAGATCTGTAGATCACATCAGAGTGATTTTATCTTTCCTATTTTTTTTTAAATTCTATCCAAGTAGACTCAGTGGGTGAGTCCTCTATTATGTCCCCTCTGTGTGCAGCTGTGATATTGTCCCTGACTAGTAGTCCACTTCCCCATCTCTTTTTACCTCCTCCTCGAACTTTTCTAAAACTTCAAAACCCTGTGATATTGAGGACCCATTCCTGTTCCTCTCTCAACCAAGTCTCTGTAATGGTCACAACCTCATAGTTCCATGTACTGATCCATGCTCTAAATTCATCACCTTTACCCATAATACTTGCAGCATTAAAATACACGCATTTCAAACTATTCATCCCATTGTGTCTATTACCATGCTCCTACCCGTTCTTACTGGTCATGACATCCACCTTCCTCTCAATCCCTCCTCTTGCATATTCATTGTACAGTTCAATCAAAAGGTAGATTTGAATTTCAACAATGCAAATTTATCTATTTTTAAACTGCTTTTAAAGTGACCATTCTTATGCTTAAACATTCACTCCTCCATCACCAACATTGGATACAATGTGTGCCATCTACAAGATGCAACACACTGCCAAGATTTATTTCAACAAGACCTTCCTAAACCCATGGCCTTCATTATCTGGATTGAGACACATGGTGACATTCTGAGTTGCACCGTTACCTCAACACACACACCTTCTTCCTTTGGAGATATAACGTCACTCCTCTGAGATTGCTTAGTTATCATGCCTGAACTTGCTATTAAACAGCAGGGAGGGTATTCATCACAGGATCATGGTGCAGTTCAACAACTTTCACTTTCTCGTTGGAACTGCACAATTGATGATTGAATTGAATTGACTTTATTTCATACATTCTTCACATACTTGAGTAAAAATCTTTACATTACGTCTGTTTAAAGGTGCAATTTGTAATAAATAGTATGTACAGAAGGACAGTCAATATAGCATAGAAACACAATTGTATCAGCGTGAATTAATCAGTCTGATGGCCTGGTGGAGGAAGCTGTCCCGGAGCCTGTCGGTCCTGGCTTTTATGCTGCGGTACCGTTTCCCAGATGGTAGCAGCTGGAACAGTTTGGGGTTGGGGTGACTCGGGTCTCCAATGACCCTTCGAGCCCTTTTTACGCACCTGTCTCTGTAAATGTCCTGAATAGTGTGAAGTTCACATCTACAGACGCATTGGGCTGTCTGCACCACTCTCTGCAGAGTCCTGCGATTGAGGGAAGTACGGTTCCCATACCAGGCAGTGATGCAGCCAGTCAGGATGCTCTCAATTGTGCCCCTGTAGAAAGTTCTTAGTACTTGGGGACTCATGCCAAACTTCTTCAAATGTTTGAAGTGAACCCTGCCAATGAACAAATGGGCGGGGGGGTGGGGGGAGAACTGTAGCTTCCAAGGACTATCAGAGCTCACTTTTAGAATGGATTGTTATTGAAACCAGCTAACACCTTCTAATCTTGTAGCAACAGTATTAAACTCAGATCAAGCAAATGATAAAAATTCCCCAAAATCGGGTGGGGATCTTGCCTCAGCAATAATTATTCACAATTAAGTTCCCTTTAGAATATTGCAAAACATTGTTATAAATGCACTTTCTAACTATGCAGAAATAGAATAAAAATCGTGATTCTGCAGTCTAAACATAAAGTTCTGTTTGAAAGGAATGAAAGGATGAGAGGCATTTATCGTGTGGATAGCCAGAGGCTTTTTCCCCAGGGCTGAAGTGGCCTACACGAGGGCGCATAGTATTAAGATGTTTGGAAGTAGGTACAAGGGGGATGTCAGAGGTAAGTTTTTCACACAGAGACCAGTGGGTGCTTGGAATGCACTGCCAACGAAGGTGGTAGAGGTGGATACAATAGGATCTTTTAAGAGACTCTCAGATAGGCGTATGGAGCTTAGGAAAATAGAGGGCTGTGCAGTAGGGAAATTCTAGGCAGCTACTAGAGTAGGTTACACGGTTGGCACAATATTGTGGGCTGAAGAACATGTAATGTGCTGTAGATTTTCTATGTTTCTGAACAGTCATCAGAGTTGTAGGCATACAGTACCGCTGTTTGCTCCATTCAAGCTGATCGCCATTGAGTGTTGAACTTAACTTGATAGCATTCTTAAAAGGCATTTGATACAAATAGCAAAAGATTTTTCATATAGTTATTTGTATTGTATAACTCCTACTTTAATATTTTTGTGAAGTAGTAGTTGCTTAAAAAAAGTACTCATTTCCATAACTAGTAACAGACTATAATCATAATGCTGCCGTTCTTTGCAATACAATGTGGTAGTGAAATGTCAGGAAATGTATACTCACTCCCCAGGGATTACGAACTGTTCATAACCTCTGGCAACTTTAGCTACTGCTCAGAGTGCAACTTTGACTGCACTGGGAATCCTAAGTTGAAAGGGCCAGTGAGTCCCCATGAAAAAAAATTCTACTGTTGGCAGCTGGTCACAGATCCCACACATAAAGTGGATGTATGAATTCTGTACAGGATTGGGTTTCATCTTAAAGTCGAAGAGCACTACAACAGAGAAACGGGCCCTTCAGCCCATCTAGTCTGTGGTGTCCCATTGACCTTCACCTGCACCATAACCCTCCCATCCATGTACTTATCCAAACTTGTCTTAAATATTTCAGTCAAACCCACCCGTACCATTTCCACTGTCAGCTTATTCCCCACTCAAACCACTCTCTGAGTGAAGAGGTTCCCCCTCATATTTCAGCATCTGCAGAATCTCTTGATTTATGATCTCCCCCCTCAGGTTCTCCTGAAGTATTTCATCTTTCACTCTAAACCTATGAACTCTAGTTCTAGTCTCACCCAACCTCAGGGGAAAAGGCCTGCATGTACTTCCTCTATCTATATTCCTCTTAATTTTGTATACCTCTATCAAATTTCCCCTCATTCCCCTAAACTCCAGGGAATAAAATTCTAATCTATTCGGCCTTAACTATAACTCGGGTCCTCAAGTCCCAGCAACAACCTTATAGATTTTCTTTGTACTCTTCCAATCTTATTGTTACCTTGCCTGTAGGTAGGTGACGAGAACTGCACACAACACTCCTGTACTCAATACTCTGATTTTATGAAGGCCAATGTGCCAAAAGCTCTCTTTACAATACTATCTACCTGTGACGACACTTTCAGGCAATTATTGATCTGCATTCCCAGATCTGCAACAACAAACTAGACTGTCCAAATGTACTGTGATAGCTTATTAAGAAGCTATCGTGCATCCAATGAATGTTGCGTGCTTCACACAAGTGAACATAATACAATTCCTAAACTGAATTCTCCATGATCCTTCATGCTCCCAAAGGTGTGCGTGTCAGTCATTTGCTTGGTCCACTCTCAACTTCCCACGTTCTCATAGCGCATCAGTCACACAAGACCAGAAACTTGGAATCTTTCAGAGGAAAAGGAGGCATTGCTATTCTTTGTGCCTCCCCAGCTCTTTGAAGAGGTTATCTGATTTGCTCCCATACCCCATGACCTTGCAGTTACGTTTGCCTTCTGGTGCCCTTTTAGGACCTACTTATACCATTCTTTCATTTTGTCTTCATCAATTCCTAACCTTCCTCTATGGAAGGTTTTCCTCATTTTTTTCCCTCTAATTCTTTATTAGTTACTTTCAATCTGACCTCTAGTCATTGACATGCTTAACAAAGGAACTCTGAACTCTGGAAAACCCTCCCAGTTTTGAGTATTATACTCTCATCATTCATGAAGCTTTTAATAAGGCTTAAATAGTGATGTTTAAATAAATTACCGTGACTTTCTCATTTTTTACCTTGAACCCTTTATTTACAAAACCAAGTATCCTGTTAGCATTGTTAGTAGTCTAATCAAAGTACTCTGCTACCTTTTGGTCTCTCTGTTCTTGCATCCACCCCTCCAGTTAAATACTATTTGCTCCCTAGGCCTAGAGACAACCTTGTCTGCAAATGTCACACACTTCTGTGTGTGTACTGTGTATGAACAATGGATTAAAACAATGTCCTTTCTGAATTTGAAGATTCTGCTCTACTCTGTTTCTCCAATGATTCCCAGCAATTGCTTATTTACCTCTTTACTGATCACCCTGTTTGATCTTCTGCTTGAAAGTCATGTCTTCATTTTAAATGGCCTCACAAGCTCTAACAAATGGAAGTCTGGAGCACTATATGAGTATACTTACCATCGACTCTTCTGCAGCTGTTTTATTTCTCTCAGACATTCACTAGAAGTACCGGGTACACCTGTATTCTTCCACACCTGTATTCGGTGAATGTGTTCCAATAACATAACCTCTTCCTATTTGTTTTTGGGTCTGTTCAGTGTGGCTTTTGTTGGGGGAAGGGAATCTCATTCCTTGATGAGGGTAATCCCTGTTTTATAAGCTACATATTTAAAGACTGATTGTCAGAATCTTACCTATAGTCAATTTGTAAATAACTTCAATGTCTGTGTAATTTCCAACTCCTGATACACATGTTGCATTGACGAAGTGACATGGCAGCTTCAGTGAAACCTTTGGGGAGTGACAAAGTGCAATATGTCTACATTAACATGAAACAAATTGGTGCCGACATGAACAGGGGCTCAAAAAGTCCCACTTTAAGCTTTGCAGATGCATGTAATGATAATGTGTAGCTAGTTAAACTTTGTACCACATAGTTTACCTTTGACACCATGTTGCCGCCTTATGTTTTGCAGCTACGCAACAATTTCGTGCGTCGGATTTTTTGCTTTATGTGGGTGTGGTTGCTGCAGCAGCTGTTCTCGGTCTCATTATCGCCATGATAATGATCTGGATTAGAAGGAAAATGAAGTCACAAGGTAATTAGCTCTTTGTTTCTCTAGGAGCTGAGTATAAACAGTAATTGCAGTGCGTTATGTCCATTTTTCACATACCTGCTAATATCAAAACCTGACGTACCTTTCGGAAAGATGTGTGGAATTTGCACGTTTTCCCCTGTGACCTTTGCTTTTCCTCCAAGCACTCTGGTTCTTCCCCCACATTTCAAAATGTGCTGGTGGGTAATTGGCCACTTGATATTGACCCTTGCATAGGTGGATGGATTATGAATTAGAGGTCGAGTGATGGGACTGGGGGCAATGCCCTGAGAGATGGCATTGGGCAAATTACCTCCTTCAATTGAATGAAAATTAAGAGACATCATCATATAAAGAGAGACTTCAACATTGTATCTCTAATAAATATAAAATGCAAGAACAGAAACCAACTCAGCTCTTTGTGCCTTCTCTTCCATTGTGGCTAATCATTTACTTCAATGCCACTTTCCAGCACTTATTTTATATCCTTTGACCCGCTTGGTATCCAAATATCTGTCAGTTTCTGTCTTTCATAACCTAAGGTAATGCATCTCTTGGGTTAAGAATTCTAAAGATTGGCCACTCTGGATCAAGGAGATCAACCTCATTTCAACACTGGATAACTCGCCGGTTATTTTGAAATAGTAACACAGGAAACTGACTCAGCATCTGACCGGGGAAAGGAGCTGGCAATATTCCAGGTCAAAACTATGCATCAGGAATGTTACAGGGCTTCCACATGAAACACCAACAATTCCTCCCCCCCCCCCCCACCAACCAATGCTGTTCAGCCTGCAGAATTTCTCCAGCAGATTGTTTGCCTCTTGAGATAGTGATCACCATTTCAGGACAACCTGCTACAGGGAACACCAACTCCACATTTACTTGGTTAGAATTTGGTATGTTTCAATGAGATCAGCAATCTTTTTAACTGGCTGCCACAATAGTATGGCGGTTAGCATGATGCTATTACAGGCCTGGCGGAGCGGGGGGGGGGGGGCGCAGTTCGGAGTTCAATTCCGATGTTACCTGTAAGGAGTCAGTACATCCTCCCCGTGGACTGAGTGGATTCTCTGGTTTCCTCCCACAGTCCAAAGATGTTCTGGTTAGTAGATTGACTGGTCATTGTAAATTGCCCTCTGATTAGGCTAGGGTTAAATTGGGGTTGCTCAACAGCGCAGTCCGAAGGGCCAGAAAGCCCTGTTCCATGCAGTATCTCTAAATAAGTAAATAATTTCAGAGGGTAAAGAACCACTCTCTGCTCAATCTCTTCTTTGGTCACAAACTCACAGTCCCAGTAATGCACACCCTCCATTGCAAGAACATCCTTGCACAGAAGTATGGCGCATAGAAGCAGGAATAGGCCATTGGACATAGGCCAGAGGCCATTGGACCTCTGAATCATTCAATCCATTCATGGAAGATCACTTACCTTAATAGCACATTCCTGCTCTCTGCCCATTCCTTGAAAATCTATATTTCTCCTCCTTAAAAACATTCATTGACTTGGCTTCTGCAACCATCTGGTGTTGAAAATTCCACAAGTTCTATGATTCCACATTTTGAGTGAAGAGGTATCTCCTCTCAGCTTGTCTTATGACTCCCAGAGCTTGCATTCCATCTGTCTGCACCCGTAAGATTTTTTTGTGTGTTTAATGAGATCACCTCTCACTCTTTTAGTCTCTAGTAAATACAGGCCTTCTATCCCAAGAATCTGTCTAGCGAATCTTGTTTGCACTCTTTGTGTTTTCTTCAATGAGGAGATCAAATCTGCATGGTTTTCTAATTGTGGCCTCACAAAAACCCTATATAATTGTTTTATAATTAAAAATGCAAATCCCAAATTCTGCATGCTTTAATTTTGCATACTAACCTTTTATATTGGACTTTATCAACAGATTTCTGAAAACCAATGTGTTGCATTTCACTGAGATTGACAGATTAAAGAAGGAAGAGGTTTAAAACAGATCCACCGAAGATTTAAGAGAATGGTTCCTAGGATGAAGAACTATAGTTACAATGAGACATTAGAGGGATTTGGACAGATTTCTTCAAGGAGAAGCCCGAGGAGATATCTCGTAGAAGTATATAGGATGCTTAGCAGTCTGGGTAGAGAAGCTAGTGGAAGATGACTCCTTTTGTCAAGGACTAGATGTCACAGGCATAAAGTAAAGCAAAGAGGAATTAAGCTGATATAGAAAAATACTGTTTGCTATGGCATGTCTTTGAAATATGGAATGCATTGCTTGCACATATAGAGGAGACAGGTTCTATTTGTGGCCTTCATGAAAGAACTGGATGAACATTTGAAAGAGAAAAATATTGTCAGACCACAGATGTGGGGCCAGTGAAGTGGAACTAGTGAGTTCACTGGTAGAGAGCCACTACGGTCTTTGGCACTACAATCGCTACAATTCTTTGAACTTTTAGTGATTCTTGCACAAGGACAAGCAGTCCCTCTGAATTCACATCCTTCAATTTCTTGTCATAAAAAGAATTCTCCACCACCACCTTTTTCTTTGAATGCTGTCATTTTTTCCACATTCTATCCTTGCTCCTTCAGTTTGCCTGCCTCCTATCCCTAAAGCACTTCAGCATCCTCTCACAGCCCCCTAGATTGGTACCATCAGAGAATACTTGAACATACTACACCCGTCATTCAAATTAATTACCTGGCTTCATAACTCACAACAACATAGAAGGGGCAATTGGCCCACCTCTCCGAGCAATTTCACTCCTCCATTTTCCTGTAAGCTTTTCTCTCACCTCTGCCTAATAACACTCCTCTGATTCTGCCGATCCAATCACCTACATGAGAGTTCGTTTTCCAGTGGCCAAATAACTTAACAACAATGCGTAGATGCCAGGGTTGTGGGAGGAAAGTGGAGCACCGGAAAAGAACGTGCAAATTCACTCAGACACCACCAGAGGTCAGAATTGAACCCAGTTCACAGGAGCCGTAAGGTAAGTGCACAACCTGCAGCGAGCTGTCCTTTACATCTGTGGCACAACTCTGATCAGAAACCCCAATCTGTTTTATTCTTGCTACATTTTCTGTCTGTTAACTAATACACATTCCACACCAGTATAACACCATAACAACAAAGTGTCCAATTTTATGTAATGTAATTACCCCTTGTGTGTCATGTTATTCAAGAGCTTCTGAAGGTCTAAACATTTCCCTTTCATAAATCCATGCTGACTCTGGTTGAATCTACATTATCTTTGGTTGTCAGATCATTATTGATGAACCTCCCTAGAAGGATCAGCCCACTCTTCCTTGAATCATTTCACATTCTAAGACAGCATACAGACCTTCAATGAGAAAAATCAGCCTGCTCCACAATGTTGCACTGGCTTTACTCCACTGAAACACCACCCTATCTTACACACTTGTTGTGAAATCATAACCATTGCATTCTGCACTTATGGTTAAAAGTGCCATTTATTCATCTTAAATAATTCAATGGTTTAGTCCAAGGGATCTACCAGATATTTCACTATTTAAATAAAAAGTGAAAGTAAATGCTGATGTATGAATACTTGAGGTGAGAAAATCAAAGTTTTACATTTTGGTGTTGTATGTCAATGTGACTGAATACTGTTGCTTGTGTTTAATGGCTAAATGGATTCGTAAGGGCTCAAACCTGTAATAATTATTTTGCAAAGTCTGATTCCTATTGTGCTTTGTTCCAGTTCCACCTCATCACTCCTCCACCTCCCCTCTTACACCGTTACCCCACTTAATGCTACCACACAGATCACTGATACATTATAGTGCTCTTAGTCCTGCTGACCCAACACTCCCAGGTATGTATCCCACTGAAGATCTCTGCTTGGGCTGCACACTGCCCAGGCAAGAACCTTTGCCTTATCTGCTACTCTGTGTTGCTGTGCTGGGAATTTGGACTGAGCTCCTCTACTTCCCACTGCTACGTTCTACTGTGCTGGAAATCTGGCACAAGCTTCTCTATTCCCAACTGCTGTGCGCTGCTGTGCTGGGAACTTGGTGCAAATCCCTACTGCCCCTGTTTCTGATCGTGTCTATGCCAGGAAGCTGAAGTGAACCCGTGCCTGGTTAACATGGTGAAATCCCTGGGTTGGGAAGAGCTATGCAGCAAATCAAAGAGAAGGGGAGATAGCAGGTTCCATGACGTCCAACAGTAGATGTTGAGGGTGATGGCAAGATCCAGACTGTGTATCAATGCATGGTGCATGTGCTGCTGGTCCCCACAGCAATGGCACGCTCTCACCTGTGCTGGCCAGGATGCAGCTTGAACCCCACATCTCGTGACTGCAACCTGTTCAGCATCAGCCCTCACAGGAGCCTCTGCACATTCCACAGTGAGTTTCCTTGTCAGTGGAGATCAGGGACACCAAGTTCGCCACACAGCAGTGCCATTGGAGATGCATTTTTCTCTGTGTACTATGCTAAAATGACCCCTTTTAATACTGATTCCATTAGCACCCTTGTTACTGGGGAGGTATCATGAGTGCTAAGCAAGGTATCAGTGTAAATCAGGCATTCCCAACTTTTTTAATGCCATGGACCCATTCCATTAACCAAGGGGTCCTGGACCCCCAGTTGGGAACCCCTGATCTAATGCCTGCAATTGATGAACTGAATTCTTATCATCTTGTGCAAGTACAGACTGTTAACTACTGTTTGACCAAGATGATACCACCAGTATACCGTTCCTGTCCATCTATGTGCTTTATCTGGCAAAAATCTGTAGACAATAGACGCCAATGAGATAAGCACGTTCATTAAGCTATCTTCCATGTGCAGAAGCACTGTGGCTAATTATAGCCTTTCTGCTTTGCCCCTGTCTAAAATCACTTGATGATTTGAATATCTTTTTATAATTTTAAGTCTCTTTAAAATTTAATGCTTTAAGATGCAAGTCTTAATATTCCACATTTTTTTGTTAGCTTCAGATGAATCACAAAAGCTAACCTCTGAAAGGTAACTTCAACTTTTCCACATCGCCTTTCTTTCACTATTTGTGTTTGTCAAAGTGGGGATGTTCTTTTTCTTTTTCAATATTTTTATTGATATTATATAAATTGCATGAATACAAATACAAAATTCATAAGGATACAAGTAAATAATATGAATTACATTACATTTAAATTGCAGTATTCACAGTATCCCATATTCCAAATCAATCATATAGAAAAAAAAGATTGAATTATGAAATAAAATAGAATAAAATCATTGTATTTTATTTAAAAAGAAATCTACCCCCACAACCAAAATGAGCTGGTTGGTAAAATTAAGAAGAAAAAAGAAAAATACCTTACCATATGATATTATAATAATAATGGCTCAGATCCATACTTTAATAACAGTTCAAAGATTATGATAATAATTTAGAAATGGTCCCCGTAACAATAGAAAATCATGTTTAGAATCAGAAATCAAATAACAAATCTTTCTAGATCAAGGCACAACATAACATCAGATAGCCATTGAACGTGAGTGGGCGGGGCGACCTCCTTCCACTTGAGCAAGATCGCCCTCCTGACCATAAGAGACACAAAGGCCAATACCTGCAAATTAGATGGCTTCAATTTTGTAGCACTATCCTCAATAATACCAAACAAGGCAGTCAAAGGATTGGGCTTAAAGCTGACATTGAAAAGTGCTGAAAAAGTTTGAAATGCATCTTTCCAGAATTTTTAAAGGCTCGGACATGTCCAAAACACATGAATTAGTGTGGCCGCTCCATTAGTATGTCTATCACAGTAAGGGGAAATATCTGCGTAGAAACAGGAGAGCTTGTCTTTAGACACATGAACTCTACGTACCACTTTGAATTGTAATAAAGAATGATGAGCACATAATGATGAAGAATTAATCAATTTTAAAATAATCTTCCAGCTCTCTTTGGATATGAAAACCTGTAAATCCTTTTCCCAATCTCCTTTAATTTTAGCTAAAGAGGCCTTTTTCAGTCTCAACAGTAGACCATAAATGTAAGATATTGAACTGTTATCAAAGGTTTTCAGATTTAAAATTGTATCTATTATATTCTTATCTGGACTTGTAGGAAATGTAAGTAATTGAGATCTTAAAAAAATCTCTAATCTGTAAGTATCGAAAAAAGTGAGTGTTGGAAAGGTTAAATTTCGTTGAAAGTTGCACAAAAGAAGAGAGATTCCCTCCATCAAACAAATCCTGAAATCACTTAATACCCAATCTATCCCATTCTTTAAAAGGTAAGTCAATTAAAGATGGTTTAAGAAAATTAGAAAATATAGGACTTGAGAGGGAGAATCTCAATAAACCAAAATGTTTTCTAAACAGTAACCAAATCCTCAATGTATGTTTAACCACCACATTGTCAATTGGTTTATTTAAAGGTAAAGGAAGCGAGGATCCAAGTAGAGAAATAATGGAAATTTTTTATAACAGAGTTGACTTCCCAAGAAACCCATGTAGGGCAATTCTCATGGTTAATGTAATATATCCATAATGTACTATTTCGTATATTAACTGCCCAATAATATAACCTAAAATTGGGTAAGGCAAATCCTCCATTCTGTTTGGTTTTTTGAAGGTGAGAAGCGGGGATATTAACAATGAGAAGTGAAAAGTATTTTAATTTTGTCTGCCCAGTATCGTGTTCCTAGAATAAAAGTCATACATAGGACATCAAAATGTAACTCGTTGGTTCTTCAGTCCTTAAACGTAACTTTTCCTCTGTCTTGAAAGTGTAGTAACAATAATGCTATTGTTACAACTTGTACAAATAAATGATCCATGTAGCTTTTCTGATAAAGTGCCAATTAGTTTCATGTAATAGATGATAGTACACAAGGCTAGCAGTGACCAGAATTTCATCCCCTTTCCACAGATTGGTATCAAGTGCAAATCTAGGATTATAAGTATTATTTTCTAAACTGCAGATGCTGTAAACCTGAAGTAAAGACAGAAAATGCTGGAACACTCAGCAAATCGGACCATATCTGTTAAAGGAAAAGACATTAGGATTTCAGAATTGTTCTAATGAAAGGTCCCAGATCGGAAACATCAGTTCTTTCTCTTTTGAAAGATGCTACATGAATCACTGAGTGGCCTAAGCATTTTGTGTGTTTACCCACATATCCTTTCTACACCCTAGCCTCACTTCAGCATGTTAATCTCAGGATATTGAAGTTATTCCTTTAACACAATATGATGACAGAAGAAGTCTTTCAATTCCATTGGACCACATATTACCTCTGGTAGATCACTAACAAGGGAAAGTCATAGAGTCATACAACTGAGAAAAAGGCCCTTCAGCCCAACTGGGTCATGTCGAGCTAATCTCATTTACCTTCATTTGATCAACATCCCTCTCCTATTCATGTACTAGCCCAAGTGCCTTTTAACTTTATTAATGTACCTGCCTTAACCACTTCTGCTCACAGCTCATTCTATACACACACTGCCCTCCGGGTGAAATAATTGCCCCTCAGATTTTTATTAAATCGTGTGCATTTACCTTAAACCAATGCCCCATAGTTCTAGATTCCTCAAACCTGGAGAATAAAAACTGCATCCATTCTCGCTATCGGTGCCGCTGATGATTTTATACACCTCTGTAAGGTCACCCTCATTCACCTGCTCGCCAATGAATTCAGTCATAGCCCACTGAACTTTTCTCTGTAACTCTGTCCCCTAAGTCCTGGCAACATTCTTGTAAATATTTTCTGCATTATTTCCAACTTAATGGCATCTCTCCTCTAGGAGAATAACATAAAACTGAACATAGTATTCCAAATAGGGTCCCACCAACATCTTGTACAACCGCAAAGTAACACCCCAACTGTTCTGATAAATGCCAGTGTGAAGAAAGCCTTCACCACACTGTCTACCTGGGAGGTATTGAATGAAAGCCAAAAATTGAGCATGTGAGCATGAATATCATCAGAAGAGTGTACATAGGAAGGAGAGGTTTCAATAAAACAGGAGGATGCTGAATTTAAAGGAGAAGATTAGGCAAATGGAGTTCAAATTTCTATCACTAAAATGGAGGAATTTCTCACTGGAGAGGCAAGGGATATGACCCTTGTAACCTATTATTAAGGGATGAATATAACAACATAGCCTATTAATTTGCCTTGTTTGATCCACTAGCATGTACAGTGTGGCACTTTAAAACTTCAAGTAGGGAATGAGAGTATCAACAGCAAAATTAGTATCGATTGCCAATCTTAATTATCTTCTGTGAAGCAAATAGTGAACTCTAATGCAGACACCTCTGTAGTACTAATGCATAGAGGGTTCAAGGAATAAGATCCAGAGACATTGAGATAATTCCTAGTCCTAATAGGGTCCAATTTTGAAGGGAATTTGCAGGAAGTTGTTTTCCAGGCGCATCTGCCGACTTGTCTGTCTAGTTGGTAAGGATCACAAGTCTGGAATTTGTAATTTGAATAGCTTGACGGATAATTGCAATGCAATTTAGAAATGAGTCAGAAACAACCACCACATATTTGTGATGGGGAAGAGTGAAACTCGGTTGTGTTGGGAGAAGTTTTAACCACTGAGAGTGTTCATCATGGATGGTGTCCAGCTTCTGGAATGTTATTGAAGGCATTCTTATCCAGGCAAGTCCATTAGTGCTTTATTGATAAATGGACTTGCCTGGATAAATAAGAATTTGTTAAGTTACTCTTCGCAGAATAATCTGCTTCTGATCTGTGCTTTTGCCACAGTATTCATGTTTGGTGTTGGGGTGAAGATACATCTCTACCAAAGAGATATAAGGTGCTCCTTCCCTCCGTAAGCCTGCATGCCACCCTGGAGAAAGGTGTCGCACCTGCTTAGCCCCCCAGTCAGGGTCATGTGAAGCCATGGCTGTAGGTTGTGGATGATTGCATGAGCAGCTGGTGCATTTCACAAGTCCTGATTGCTCAGCCACGGATGCCAGGCAATTTCTGAGGAGTATTGATAATGGCTTGGGTCACCCGCCTTGCAGAGACACTGACCAGAAGGCAATGGCAAACCACTTCTGTAGAAAAATTTGCCAAGAGCAACCATGGGCATGGAAAGACCATGATCACCCACATCATACAACATGGCACATAACAAATAAACAAGTCTGAGCTTCTGGTTAAAAGTAATGAGCAAGTTTCTGGAGATGGGGGACAGCAATGGTTGTGCTGTTGCGGGTCAAGTGCAAGTGGTTGGGTTCTATATTGCCAGAAACTGTCATTGTCCAGCACTGGTATGGCAAAAATATAACTTGTCCCTTATCTACACATACTTGGCATCTAGATTTTACTGCATGTAGCATGGTTTTTCTCTTTTGTTTTAAATTGCTAATGAACATTGTCAACAACAAGCATGTCCACTTCTTATGATTGACCATACAGCTGAAGAAGCTAGGGCCCAGGGCCGTATCCAAGTGTCATGGGGCCAAGGTGATATATCCCCCAATTTATCTTTTCTCAGACTATCCCTCCTAGAATGACAGTCCTTGGTGTAAAGATATGATCTAGTCTTTACAGGGACACTGCACTGGCCTCTTATCAAATAATGTTATACACAGATGATTTACTTAAGGAACATTGGTGAGGATGATATCAAGTAAAGATTTTAAAAATTATTTTATTGGTTCACCAATCATTGCTGACCAAATCTGGCAGCTTTATCTTTGAGGCTAGTTCAATGTTGAAAGTAGTATGTCATTGTTGGTGATAAACAGTTAGATTCCCCCCACCCAGAGTACTTTCTGTATCTTTGCTTGTCCCAATTCTTCTTTCAAGTGTTGTAAGACATACAGTGGTTTAGTGCTGGTTCATCTGTGGGGCGATTACCAATGGGTTTCCTTGCGAGTGCTTGACCCAGTGCCATGAAACTTCAACAATCAAAGTTGATGTTGAGCCCTCCTGTTATCATGCACCCTCATCACTCTTAGTAGGGTCTCTTCAAAAGGTGAAGGAGGAATCACCCACTGGCTGAGCAATGTGATTCTGATTATGACTCTATTGGGCTGTTGCTTGATGAGCCTGTGGTAAATCTCTTTCATTTTAGGCACCAGACACCAGACACCAGGTATTTGTTAAGTGGACTTTGCAAGGCCATCTTGGCAGGAATCATAATGTGCTGACTGCATTTTGTGCCTTACTCAATGCCTGGAAGTCCATTAGGTTTTGTTATTAGTCTTTTTAACATAATGACTTTGACACAGTTAAATGGTTTGCTGGACAATTTCAGAGGCTGTTTTGTTTCAACTACATTGATGTGAGTCTTGATGGACAACAGTTTCCTCCCTTGAAGCAAGCCAATCAAACAAGTTTGTTCAAGAGGGTTGATTCTCTGAGCACCATCTTCCCACTGATCATGCTGCGACTAGATCCTTTAATCAATCCAGACTGATAACTAAATGTCAACTCCCACACGGTTTCTGTAGGATTTGAACTTAAGACTCCGGATTATTGGTCCAGGGATTTAACCACAAACTATTCCCTCCACCGCTGTTCCAAACCAATGTATTTCCACAGGCACACTCGGCGTAATCATTCTGTAACACACTGGAGAAGATGCATTTGACAATGATTTGCTCCATTACTGTTATTTATTGCAGGAAAGAATGAAAGCAATTCATGTTTGAGCACTTACTCTGAAATATCTGGGCTGATATTTTTCACATGCAATTGAATATGTTCATTCTGAGATAGACTAATTTTTTGTTAGCGCTCAGAAAAACTACAGTGGGAGTCATCTCAGAAACAAATTAAACTGCCATATTTGTCTTCCAGTGCTGAAGTTAAACAAGATACGTTCGAAAATCCTACATTCATGAATAATATTTAAGGTAAGATTATAAACCTTAACAACATCGTGGGAAATAATAATGCTTCAATTTTGTGGGACATATTGGAAGGAAGAGGAGATCAAATTTGGTCTACAAATGCAGGTTTAGAAGGGTCATTTTGATATGATGCATATCTTGTGTCAAATACACTCCCTAACTGAGTGTGAATAGCCTTTGCAGTTGGCGTTTAACATTCTGTATCTGTTCAATACCGTTTTGATGCTATGTAAAATATGTCTGTGTGGATAGCAGAGAGCTCAGGCATGGGTTCTCCTGATAAGTGAAAACTACCAATATTCATTGTCTAATTAACGCGGACACTCTTATCAAAAAGGTTCAGCAGAGGTTGTATTTCCTACGTCAACTCAGGAAGTACAACCTGCCTCAGGAGCTGCTGATTCAATTCTATTCAGGAATAATCCAGTCTGTTCTCTGTTTGTCCATCACTGTCTGGTTTGGATCAGCTACCAAACAAGACAAGAATAGACTCCAAAGAACCATCAGGGCTGTGGAAAGGATTATTGGTGTGAAGCTGCCCTCGATCCAGGACTTATATACATCTAGAGTCAGGAAGTGAGCAAGCAGCATCACTGTAGACCCATCACACCCCGGACATCACCTGTTCCAACTCCTTCCTTCTGGTAG
Source organism: Mobula hypostoma (assembly GCF_963921235.1). Lineage (NCBI taxonomy): Eukaryota > Metazoa > Chordata > Chondrichthyes > Myliobatiformes > Myliobatidae > Mobula > Mobula hypostoma. Next base: position 46,456,104 of record NC_086108.1, on the reverse strand, counting down.
GCGCTTTAGATCACTATGCCAGGACAAATAGGTACAAGAACGGTTTCTTTCCGTATGCCATCAGTCTTATGAACACTTGAATTTTAGTCTATTATAAACCAAGTCCACCTGTACATACACAGGTAAACCTCATTGTATATAGTTCACGATTATTTCCACTATTGTTTTGTTTGCTTTTTGAGTCTGTACAGTGAGAGCTCGGGAAACCGGCATCAAATTCCCTGTATGTGTCCACATACTTGGCGATAATAAAGGATTCTGATTCTGATGCTGATAACTAGATAGTGCCTAGAGTATAAATTATGATTACTTTCCTCCACTATCCAGGAGCAACAGCACTGCATACTTTGGAAACACTGAGAGTGCTCTCAGAGTAAAGATATTGGTCTCGAAATCAATTTGCTAAAGAAGATCAAAAACTTCACGCATGCACAGCAAATTTCAGGTTATTTGGTTAGGCTTCTCTGAACAGTAATGTCAGCACGAACCTTGTAATGCAATACCAGATATGTACTTTGATGTCGTGTGAAAAGTAGGCCTGTGACCATTAAATCCGGAACAAGCCCTTCTGGCCCATGAGCCACGCCAGCTGGCACCCCCACCTATTTAACACTAGCGTAATCACAGGACAATATACAATGCCCATTTAACTTACGCCCCAAGCTGTAATTGTGTAATGCCAACCACTTTCTGGGCTCATTTGGCATTGAAATATTGGAGTTTGGAACGTAAAGCTAGCAACAAACTATGTTCATCACCTCAGCAATGTGTGTTTCTATAGGTAAAAGAATTTCTAAAGCTATCCCCTTCCTTTTAACGTATCATAGTACAAATTCTTTTTGATAAAGCAGCTCTATGCTTTTCAGTCTTGGAGCCTTTTGTTCAGTTAGAATAAATCTTTATTTCTTAATCTCCAAACATCCACTACAAATCAGCAACCTGTTTGGATGACATTGGAAAAAATTATAGCAGCTGTCACAAATATTCCACTACCGGATCCCAGCAGGGCATGGAGATACACTATGAAGCCGGAAAGTGACTAATCTAACCGTTATCTTGTGAAGACTGGGAAAAAGTCTAGATGTCCCATTTTCAATACACTGTACCTCATTTATTATGCTCCTTTTGTTCTTGGTATGAAACCCCACAAAATATTTCAAAAATGGCCCAAAGTCTCAGCACAACTATGAAACTCCAATGCTTAAATGGGATGACACATACTTTTTTCACCTTTTACAAGGCAACAGTTAGTCACTTTGTGTCTTCGCAGTGTACTTCCATGCCCTGTGCATAAACCATGCATTTCACCTTCTTAGAGCAAAGGAATATAAAAATGCCATGAGAAAGTACAATTGTGGGCACGTTGCCATGGAGTAGATGGAGTGGAATGACGTGTGACTACCAGTCTCTGTAGGACCTTTAAATCATTGGAAAAATGCTTAAAAATAATCTTCCACGAGTATGAAGTTCATAACTTTATGATAAATCTTTTTCTCCCTATAGGATCCATGTGATTAAGACAAAATCCGTACAAATGTGAAAAGGACACAGGGCCAGCGAATGTTTTACTTTGACCATGACCATTTGTCTTCATTGCGTCCAGAGATTTTGCCTTATTTTCTGACATTAAATCCTGGATGTGGTAAACCTCCTCCAGCAAGTTCCCAGGAAAAACCAAAGACAATCGTTTTGCCCCTGGAAATACTTGGATCATTATTTTCTTTTCTTGAACTGGAAAGAGAAATTCAATAACTTGGTGTACCAAGCTGGGCATTCTCCATAGCACTTTTCCATTGTTGTTCAACTTTGTAACATTCCACTTCTCAATACCCTATGTCTCATCCATAATGCACATTTTATTCCTGTTATGACACCCAATAAAATACTTACCCCTATCCCGGCCAAGATCCACAGGTATTTTGTGTTCCTGAGAACCATCTTGGAACCTTAATGGCATAAGCAAAATACCAGTCCATTGAACCATGTTTGTTCTCTGCACTGGAATCCAGTTAGTTCCATTCATTCCCCTACTCTCTCTCAATTGCACTGGATGTTAATTTCCCTCAAATGCTGATCCAATTAACCTCCACTTCCACCACCTTTGTGTGTAGCAAGTTCTAGGTCATTGCCATCTACTGTATAAGAAGGGTATTGCAGCCTCTCCCCCCCTCCCCCGCCAAATCTTTAAATATACACCTAATCCTTGTACCATGAGTTAATGGAAACAGCTTTTCTGTCTTCCTTACCTAAACCTCTCATCCATACACCTCTGTCAGATCTGTTTTCAACCTCTCTTGCTCTAAGGAGATGTCCCCAGCTTCCCTATCCGTACTCCTTCATCCTTAGAACCATTCTAGTAAATCCCCTCAGCATGCTCACCTTTTTTCATTAATTATTTCCATTAATTTCCATTCAAGTGCCATTAATGTACATTCTGCCGAATGGCTTATTCTTCATTTACCCAGCCTACAGCTTCTCCACTAAATTCCTGCTCGCTGGTACTTTCATGGTTTTGCTTCATGTATCTCTAGTATGTAATGATTCTGACTATGCATAACAGTCTAAAGTTTGCTTTTTTGAGCAAACAATATATGGGTGTGTAAGTTGTAAATGGATTTCCGTATATTTGAATGGTTAACCAGGGCTTGGTCTTCATTATAGTTTTCCTACCTTCAGTGGAAGTTTGAAATGTCAAACCAGCATAACTATATTGTCTTTGAAGCAAATCATGCAATAAAATATTTACAAAACCTATACCATAGAGGGTAAGGAAATAATCAATTAAATTCAATAACATTGAATTTAAAGAAGGTACTATCATTTCAAAACTCTAAAACTGCTAAACAAGCAGATCTTGTTGTGCTTATGTTCACGGCTTATTCTATCAACAATTTAATTATCTCTGTCATGGTATGTAACCACTCCACAGCACAAACCATATTTTGTTGAACTATGGTTTAAACTAGCCGGTTGTGTAGCAGCATCTGCGCGGGACTTGCAGGCGAATGGTCCCTGGCTTGAATCCAGCTGGCTCCTTGCCCACTTTCCACCTGTGCTGGGTTGAGTGTCAAACTAGCAACTTGGCCTTGTTTTAAAAAAAAAGAGACAAATGCTAAAGAAATGCCAATGTTGCTGCCCAATACGCCACAAGGCATGGAGAGGAACTAACTATAGCTTAAAACAGATAGCAAACACACTCAAAGCAGGTATGAGAATGTTGGGATTCAGGGGTGACATTTCAACCGTTCTCAGTTAAGTCTGCACCTCGTATTCAATGATGAAATTGTACCAGTGAATACTCAATGTGCCCTCAGCTACCTACACCACAACATTGAATACTCCTAAATATTTTGCTGATTGCAAGTGCTTTAGAACTCTGTAAAAGGAGAAAAATGAATTCATGTATATCTTCTGAAGCTGGATAGAGTATTTTAAAGAGGTAAAGATATTTGGCCACATGGTGAAAGATTTGACACAACAGCAGACTTTTTTTTTGCATTCTGCATCTGTGAAACAACATCTCCTATTCTTACAATATAAACTAGTAGACATGTGCCTAAGAGTGCCCCTATGTTGGACAACAGAATTATTGGTTTCAAGTTATAACCAGGCCTTTGATGGATGAGCTAGACAAAATGCATTACTGTTGTTACCTGTTACTAGATTCTGAGACACAGAAGAAACCAGATCAACAAAGGATTAAGAGTTTGCTAATAAAAGAATGACAAATATCAAAGTTCAAAGTAAATTTATCAAAGTGCATATACTGTACGTCACCATATACAACCCTGACATTCATTTTCTTGCAGGCATTTACAGTAAGTACAAGAAATACAACAGAATCAATGAAAGACCAAACCCAAAAGGACAGACAAATAACCAATGTGCAAAAGACAAACAGACTGCAAATACAAAAAGAAATCATAATAAATAAATAAGCAATAAATATCGAGAACATGAAATGAAGAGTCCTTAAAAGTGAGTCTATAGATTGTGGGAACAGTTCACTGATGGGGCAAGTGAATCTGACAGCATTAGATTATCAATACCAGGACATGATGCAACCTGTCAATATACTCTGCACCAGACATCAGCAGAAGTTTGTCGAAGTTTTAGATACATGCTGAATCTTTGTTGTGCTTCCTTCATGAAGGCACTTGTGTGCTGGACCCAGGGCAGCTCTTCTGAAGTGATAACATCAAGGAATTTAAAGTTGCTAATCTTCTCCATCTCTGATCCCCTGATGATGACTGATTCATGGACCTCTGATTTCCTCCTCTGAATTCAATAATCAGCTCCTTGGTCAAATAGCAGGGAATGACCAGGGCAAGGACTTCTGAAGATCCACATCATTAGAGAAGAAATCTTTCAAGCATTTATTCTGTTAAACCTCAGTGATTCTTATATTTCAATAAGACAAAATTTCATGCTTCTAAACTCTAAAGTTTTCTCATAAGACATTGCCTCCATATTCAGGGTTATCCTAGCAAACCTTCAAGTCCAGGAGATTTAATTGCTCCCCTGTATTTTTTCTAGTATTAATGGGATTTAAGTAATATCTTCCATAATTAAGTCAAAGATCAAAATATCTGTGTAACTAAAATCTCCTTGACCCCCATTACTATTACCCAGTCTAATTTCTCTTGGAGGCATTTTTCTTTGACCTCTTCATGTTTATGTGCTTAAGGAAGCACTTGCCGTTGTTTTATAAAGGAGACTGATGAAGATTATCATGGTAAATATAATTATGGTGTGGTGGCTCGCCCACACAACAAGCGAACCGGCTTCAGCAGTCGCCGGCGAGCCCGCAGCCAGCGGCAACCGAGAGGGCTCTGTGTGTGGGGCAGACCTCGGCCCGGAAGCCGACGTCACTTCCGCCCCGCAAAGAGCAGGGGTTGCTGGGAGCAGGTTACTCAAGCGCACGCCAACTCAAACAGTAAAGGTTTTTCAACCAGAGCCTGCTCGACTCTGTGGTTGATTTTGCTCGTCATGTATCAGCGCGACTACATTGGTGACCCTGACGGTCCAACGGCATTTGGACCCAGCATGAACAACTCGGCTCTGCAGAATGCAGTTTCCCTTAAACTGCCAACCTTCTGGACCACTCAACCCCTGGTCTGGTTTGAGCAAGCAGAGGCCCAGTTCCAGGTCAGGCCAGTTGTCTCAGACGCCACCAGGTATTACTACGTGGTGGATGCCCTCGACCAAGAGACAGTGGGCCGCATTATCGACTTTCTGCATCAGCCCCAGGCAACAGACAGGTATGAGACACTCAAGGTCCTGTTAATCCGCACATTTGGCCTCTCCCATCGCGAACGGGCTGCGCGGTTACTACATATGGATGGCCTGGGCGACCGCGCGCCATCAGCCCTGATGAGCGACATGCTAGCAGTGGCAGACGGCCATAAGCCTTGCCTGCTGTTTGAACAGATCTTCTTGGAACAGATGCCAGAAGACATCTGCCTCCTGCTAGCAGATGAAGAATTCGGGGACCTGCGCAGGGTGGTTGCCCGCGCGGACGTGCTTTGGCGCGCCAAAAAAATTGGCAGAACCACCATCGAAATTGGTGCTGTGGCACGGCCGAAAGCCCAGCCCTCCCACACCCCAGCAGCAGAGCACTGAACACCCACACCAAGGGTCGGCACCACTTCTGAGTCTTGGTGTTTTTATCGTCAAAGGTGGGGTTCCGGGGCCCGCCAATGCCGGCCACCATTCTCGTTCCAGGGAAACGCCAGGACCAGCCGTCACTAATGGCTACGGTGGCTGGTCACCGTGATAGCCTCCTCTACGTTTGGGACAAGCCCTCTGGGTGTAGATTCCTGGTGGACACGGGGGCGGAAATCAATGTCCTACCCCCCTCGAGCCACGATACCCGAACTAGAAGAACAGGACCGGAACTTATGGCAGCCAACAGCAGCACCATCCGCACCTACGGCACAAGAACCATCCCCTTGCAGTTCGGTTCCAGCCGCTTTACATGGACAGCCATTGCTGGGTGTGAACTTCCTCCGCGCACACTGCCTGCTCGTGGATTTGAAGGGACGACGATTGGTCGATGCGAAGACGTTCCAGTCTTTCTCTCTCGGTGAGGCCAGGTTACCGGCCCCGCACCTGGACTCAGTCACTTATTCCGACAACGAGTTCGCCAGAGTGCTATTGGAGTTCCCATCTATCATCACACCACAGTTTTCCTCAATGGACCCCAAGCACGGCGTGATGCACCACATCCCCCTACAGGGACGTCCCCTTCATGCCCGGGCCCGCAGGCTACTGCCCGACAAGCTTCGCCTTATGAAGGAGAAATTCAAGAAGATGGAGGAGATGGGGATTATACAGCGTTCCGACAGCCCGTGGGCCTCCCCACTCCATATGGTGCCCAAGTCCGCGGGAGGGTGGAGACTGTGCGACGACTATTGGAGGCTGAACGACGCCACCACGTCCGATCGCTATCCAATAACACACATCCAGGACTCTACGGCCAACCTGCATGGGGCGCACATCTTTTCGAAGATTGACCTGGTCCGAGGGTATCATCAGATCCCAGTCCACCCAGATGATGTACCCAAGATGGCCCTCGTTACCCCCTTTGGCCTGTTCGAGTTCCTCAGGATGCCGTTCAGGCTCAAAAACGCGGCGCAGACTTTCCAGCGCCTGATGGATGCAGTAGGGCAAGGTCTGGACTTTGTTCATCTACCTGGATGACATACTTATCGCCAGCCGCTCCCGACAGACACATCTAGCACACCTACGCCTGCTCTGCCGCTGCCCAAGCAACTATAGCCTGGTTGTCAACCCCGCCAAGTGCCAATTCAGCCTACCCGCCATCGACTTCTTGGGACACCGGATCGACTGCCATGGAGCTGTTCCTCTGCCGGCGAAAGTTGAGGCCATCCGACAATTCGCCAGGCCCAGCACTGTTAAAGGCCTGCAGGAATTTGTTGGGATGGTTAACTTTTACCACCATTTCCTGCCCTTAGCGGCTTGGATCATGTGGCCCCTTTTCGGCTTGATGTCCAGCAAGGTCAAAGAGGTCACCTGGACAGAGGAGGCGAAGGCGGCTTTCGAACAAGCTAAGAACGCACTAGCAAGCACCACCTTCTAGTCCACCCCTGGGTTGATGTCCCCACTGCCCTCACTGTGGACGCTTCCGACGTGACAGTTGGCGGCATGCTCGAGCAGCTCATCGAAGGTCAGTGGAAGCCGCTCACCTTCTTCAGCCGGCACCTACGACCCCCGGAACTTAAGTACAGCGCTTTCGACAGGGAGCTGCTGGCCCTGTACCTTGCCATCCGGCACTTCAGGTATTTCCTGGAAGGGAGAGAGTTCACGGTCTTCACAGACCACAAGCCCCTCACTTTCACGTTTGCCAAAGTGTTGGACCCGTGGTTGGGCTGCCAGCAACGCCACCTGTCGTACATCTCGGAGTTTACCACCACGATCAAGCACATCTCCGGGAAGAACAATGTGGTGGCAGATGCGCTGTCACAAACCTCCGTCCAATCAGTGCACTCTCTGTCTCCAGGGCTGGATTATGCAGCGTTAGCTGAAGCGCAATGGCTGGGCAGCGAGATGTCGGCGTACCGGACCGCAGTCTCAGGACCCCGCCTCAAAGACATACCCATTGGGCCCGAAGATAAGAAGCTCCTTTGCGATGTGTCCACCGGGCAACCTCGACCCATTGTCCCGACCGCTTGGAGGCGCCGCGTTTTTGACACCTTGCACGGTTTAGCCCACCCTTCCATCGGGGCGACCATCCGGCTGATCGCAGACAGGTTTGCGTGGCACGGCCTACGCAAGGAGGTCGGCCATTGGGCCCGGACATGCACGCACTGTCAAACCTCCAAAATCCAGAGGCACGTGAGGGCCCCACTGCAACCCTTCCAGCCGACACATAGGAGGTTTGAACATGTCCACGTGGACATCGTCGGCCCACTGCCGGTTTTGAGAGGAGCGAGATACCTGTTCACCATGGTGGACAGGTTCACAAGGTGGCCGGAAGCTGTCCCACTTGCTGACACGGCCACGGAGACATGCGCCAGAGCCCTGATTACCACCTGGGTGGCACGGTTCAGACTCCCAGCCCACGTCACTTCAGACAGGGTTGTGCAGTTCACATTGGCTTTGTGGTCTGCACTGGCACAACTGCTCGGAACCCAGCTCCACTGAACAACTGCTTACCACCCGCAGTCTAACGGCCTGGTGGAACATTTCCACAGGCACTTGAAGTTGGCCCTGATGGCACGCCTCCGAGAGCCAGACTGGGTGGACGAACTCCCCTGGGCGCTGCTTGGTATCTCCGCACGGCACCCAAGGAGGACCTGGCCGCATCATCGGCTGAACTGGTTTATGGTGCCCCACTCACAGTTCCCGGTGAGTTTGTGCCAGCACCCCTTGGCCCGGAGGACGCATCTACTGGGGTCCTAACTAAACTCCAGGAGCGGCTTGGAACACTTGCTCCAGTCCCGATGTCCCACCACGGAGCAACACCCTCTTTCGTGCCCAGGGACCTACAACAGAGCAAGTATGTTTTTGTTCGCCGAGGCGTGCACAGACCACCCCTACAGCGACCATACAAGGGGCCCTACAAGGTGGTGCGCCATAATGGAGCAACTTGCATTCTTGACCTATGGTCGTGAAGAGACTTTTACCATTGACCGTCTCAAACCGGCACATCTGGACATTGAACGCCCGGTTGTGGTGCCATCCCCACCCCCACGATGTGCAGCCACCTAAAAGAGCTGAGAGTGTGCAGGCTGCGAACTCTCGTCTCCTATCACCGGTTCTGGGGTGGGGGGGCGGGGTCATGCAGCAGTTCACCCATGCAGCAAGCGAACCGGCTCCAGCAGTCACCGGCGAGCCCGCAGCCAACGGAAACCGAGAGGACTCTGAGTGCGGGGCAGACCTTGGCCTGGAAGCCGACGTCACTTCCGCCCCACAAAGGGCGGGGGTTGCTGGAGGTGGGTTACATAAGCGCGCGCCGATTCAAACAGTAAAGGTTTTTCAACCGGACCCTGCTCGACTCAATGGTTGTTTTTGCTCGTCACGTATCAGCACAACTACAATGGAAAACATTTCAACCTTTTCAGCCAAGATGGCACTGGTGTACCAAGGAAACATGTTGCAGGCTGCTAACAAATCTTCCAAATATACCTCTTATGAATTACGCTCACTGCAATCTGCAGCCTATAATTTCCTTTTGAGCAGTGCACTTTTGAACCATCTTAATGAACTAGCGATTTCACGATCTTCTGAAGGACTTGGCAGACTGAACTCTCAAGCATACAGGTACAGCATCTTTGAGCATTTGAAGGTACATTGACACAGCTGGAAGAGAGGGAGGGGGAGAGGGCTCCAAGCCAGGCTGACATAGAGGAATGAGACTCGCTCTACCCAGCATCTTGTTAGCAAATGTACAGTCGCTGAAGAACAAGACCGAAGAACTAAGGGCAGGTTTGTTGTACTGGAGGGAAATGAGAAATCGCTGTGTTCTGTGTTTCACAGAGAAATGGCCCACTCCACACACCCCGGGATTCAGAGATCAGATCCGAGGGCTTCTTGATACACCAGATGGACTGAACTGCTGAGTTGGAGAAGGCAAAATATAGTTATCAGTATTTCATGATAAACTCTCTGTGGTGCTCAGCCACAATGGTCTCACTCATTCCCCCAATGTGGAACCTCTAATAATTAAGTGCTGACCATTCTACTTACCGAGGGAGATCTCCTCCATGATCCTGACCCCAAAAGCCAACGTTAACCAGGGAATCGAGATACTAAATGCTCCCACCATCAAATAAGAAACTACCCACCCTAACGCATTTCAGATCTAGTCAGAGACTTCAATTGGATTCTGCCCAATTATCATCAGCATATAACGTGCAGCACCAGGGTTCCCAATGCTCTAAACCACTGCTGTGCCACAATTGGGAATGCATACTATTCCATACCAAGGCCGCATTTTGGGAAATCTGATCACTTGGCTATCTTTCTTCTACCTGTATACAGGCAGAGACTAAAGAGGCAAATTCCAGAGATAAGGACAACAAAAAGGTGGTCATGGGAGGCAGAGGAACAGCTACGGGATTGCTTTGAGTCAGTGGTCTGGGTTGTATTCAAGGACTCATCATAGGATCTGAATGAATACACCACGGCTGTCACAGTCTTTTTTAAACAGGCGTGATTGAGTCTGAGTCCACAAGATCATTCCGAGTCTTCCCAAACCAGAAGCCCTGGATGAACCATGAGATCCGCAATCTCCTGAGGTCCAGGCCAGAGGCATTCAGGTCTGGCAGCCGAGTAAGACACAAGAGGTCCATGTATGATCTCCGGAAAGCCATTTCACATATGAAATGCCAATTTCAGACCAAACTTGAGTCATCCACTGGGGGATGCTCAACAGTTATGACAGGGCATGAATGGTATTACATCTTACAAAGTGAAACCAAGCGACAAGGCTTCACTCCTAGATGAGTTCACTATGCTCACTTTGTCATTCGTGGGGGCACTGGAAGCAGACCCAAATGCAAGACACAGACACTGAAGTACTAGGAACAGGACTAGACTAGAGAGCTGGGACAAGAACACAGACTTGGGCACAGAGATCGGCTAGGCGAGCGGGACCAGGACAAGGAACTGGGAACTAGGAGCCTGGGCTTGGACTCCGAGCCGGAGACTGGACAAGGACCCAGAACCTGGGTCTTGACTCGGGCTTGGACCCCGGAATTAGGCTCGGACATGACATGGCTACAGGACTGGACATAGCTTGGGTTTGGACTCCGAGCCAGGGACTGGACAAGGACCCAGAACCTGGGTCTTGACTCGGGCTCGGACTCCGGAACTAGGCAAAGACATGACGTGGTCTTGGGAGACAGGACTAGGCAAGATTACAGGACAGAACGAGAGACTCCTGGGCAAGATAAGGGAACTCCAGTACAGGACGAAACACATGGACAGGACGAGAACACAAAGCCTTGACTTGGTACTCAGGAACAGCTGTGCCTTGGACTTGGGTTGACAGAAACCTCGGAACCTTGGACTTGGGATGACAGAAACCTCAGAACCTTGGACTTGGGACGACTGGAATGCAGTACACAGAACCTTAGTCTTGGGGAGGACAGGAACACAGAGCCTGGGTCTAGAGCACAGAAACACGGAGCCTTGGACTTGAGAGACAGGAACACAGGGACATGGAACACAGAGCCAGGACCCCTCCTTGGGAGCGGGAGTGGGGCTGGGGCTCTACACAGAATGCTGAACACGACGAGATGGTTCCTAACACTAGGTAGCGGCAAATGGCCGGACCTACCTAGCGAAGGCGTGGGCACAGAGACAGTTCAAAACAACGATAGACAGTTCCTTATCTAGACGCAGCAAGGCTCCAGACACAGGTTGCAGGCAAGGGTCCAGAAGGAAGGGAATGGGAAAGGAACAGTCCAGCCTCAGGGTAATGGCAAAGACGGCCTGGCTTACCCAATGGAGGCAAGGACAGGAAGGGACAGATCCAACTGCAGGGTAATGACAAAGACGGCCTGACTTACCCCACAGAGGCGAGGACAGGATACTGACGAGACGAACCAGCACCTACACTTGAACCCAGGGTCACTTATATTCCCAGCTCCAAGACGAGCATCAGGTGCTTATGATTAAGCCTAACAAAAACAAGGGACAGCTGGACAGCTGGAGTCCGGAGTCCACGGACCGGACCGTGAACCGGAACGCAGATATCACGGACCAGACCATGACACACTTTGAATATCAAAACATGGAGGAATCTTTACAAACTCACACAGTTCCTGATGATCCTGTAATTTCAGTCTCCGAAGCTGACGTGAGAGTATCCTTCAGGGGACCGAACCCATGAGAAGCGTTGGACCCAGATGGGGTAACTGGCCGAGTACTAGAGATCTGTGTGGATCAACTGGCTGGAGTGTTCACCGATATCTTTAACCTCTCGCTTTGGCGCTCTGCAGTACCCAGCTACTTCAAGCAGGCTTCAATTATACTAGTGCCTAAGAAGAACATGGTAACCTGCTATTGTTCAGTGGCACTTACATCCACTGTGATGAAGTGCTTTGAGAGATTGGTGATGAAACATATTAACTCTTGCTTAAGAAGCAACTTGATAAACTCCAATTTGCCTACCAGCACAACAGGTCCGTAACAGATGCCATTTCACCAGCTCTTCACTCAACTCTGGAACATCTGGACAGCAAAGATACATATATCGGAATGCTCTTTATTGACTACAGCTTGGCATTCAACACTAACATCCCCTCAAAACTAATCAATAAGCTTTAAGACCTCAGCCTCAATACCCCCTTCTGCAATTGGATCCTCAGACTCCTCACTTGCGATGCCAGTCAGCTCATATTGGCAACAGCATTGTTGTGGTATTCAGTGGGTTAATCCTGTGCCACTCAGTAAGCTGCTCCCTCATGGGAGGAGCTCACATATTGTGCAAGCAGCGGTATCAATAAAGTTCAGTTGTGTAGCCTGCACGCTGCTGTGTGGGTGTGCTCTGCACTCTCCCCTCATTGCAAACACAACATGGTGTCAGAAATGGTTGATTGTCGATGAATCTGGGCTACACGCCAAAGGAGATTCCCAACAAGAAAGAATTTACAGTAAGACTGTTTTAGTTTGCATACAGTATATCTATGAAAAATATCCACTGCTTATGCTAGTTGCTAATTGTACGCACCATGAGACACAGCTGAGACCTGGCCATGGTGGCTAGGCAACACCTTTCAGCTACACCCAAGAGTAGATAAGTTGTAATAATCTATGGGCTACTAGTTTGGGGAAGTGAACAGAGCCACAGACACAGCAGAGGAGTCAGTTAAACTCTCAGGAAGAGAAAAAAAGAAGATTTTTGTAGTTCAAATAAATAAAATAATATATAAACAAACAGGAAAATGGAGCAAATATCTGCAGTATCGACATTTACTTATGTAATAAAGCTCCACAAGACATTTGATTTCTTTAAACTGAGACACTTTGAGTGGTGGCTCAGACACTTTGAGAGATTTAGAGTTGCAAACAATCTCACTCAGGCTTCAGAAGAGCATCAAGTAAACACACTGATATACTGCATGGATGACAAAGCAGATGACATCATAGGACTGAAAGATGCTCAGAAAAAGGAGTACAAAACAGTGCAGGACAAATTCAAAGAATATTTCACAGGAAAAAGAAATGTGATATATGAGAAGGCAAAGTTTAACTTCAGCAAAAGGAGTCAGATGATAGTGTAATTGACTTAATCACAGCATCGTATGTCCCGTCAGACAACTGTGCAAATGGAAATCTGGTAGATGAGCTCATTAGAGACAGGATTGTTGTCGGGCTTCTAGGCGCCAAATTGTCAGAGCGACCTCTCTAGTGTGCAAATCTCACACTAGAGAAAGCTATTACAATAGTCAGGCAGAATGAGAACTTCCATCTGCAACAGGCAGGACTCAGGCACAAAACGATGCTGAGGTAAAGCTAGAAGCTGTACAAAAAGAAAGGTACAAATAAGGTGCAGTCAGAAAGACTACAGAATGAGGAGACAGTAGAGCACAGCTCAAACAAAACAGACAAGCGAAACAAAGAGCAGGTAAAATGTCCAACTTGTGGGAGAAACGATTTGGATCTGCTGCAATTTGCCTACCGGCACAACAGGGCCACAGCAGATGCTGTTTCATTGGCCTGGAATATCTGGGCAGCAAAGATGCCTACATCAGAATGCTCTTTATCGAACACAGCTTGGCATTCAATACTATTATTCCCTTGAAACTAACCAATAACTTTCAAGACCTTGCCTTCAATACCTCCTCCTGCAATTGGATCCTTGATTTCCTCACTTCCAGGTGTCAGTCAGTTCAGATTGGCAACAACATCTCCTCCATGATGTCCATCAGCACTGGTGCATCACAGGACTGTGAGCTTAGCCTTCTGCTCTGCTCACTTTATACTTACAACTGTGAGGCTAAGCACATCTCCAATGTCGTATACACTGCTGCCTACACACTGGCTGAATCAAAGGTGGGGACGAATCAGCATGTTGAATTGAATGATATTTATTATCATTATACATAGGTACAATGAAACTCTGTTTGGCTTCCTCTCAGGCAATTAAATAAAGCAGTCGCTAAAAACAAGACAATAATAGAAAAACAGTATTAAATAGATAAGTAGCAGAAAATAAGTTGCAGCAGCACCAGAATGTCACAGTAATGCACAAAGTGCCGTTAGTGCCAGTATTTGAGTCCCCGTGTGTGCATGTCTGTGCTCACAGTTTCAGTCATTGTTCTGTGGGAGTGCTGTGATGGAGGCCACAGCTCTGGGATAGAAGCTGTTCCTCAGTCTATTTGTTCTGGTTTTTAGTGTCCTGAACTTTTTGCTGAATGGCAGCGGGTCAAACAGGGAGTGGCCGGGGTGTGTGGTGTCTCTGGTTATGCTGATTGCTTTCCTCCTGAGTCTGCTGGAATAGATGGTGTCCAGTCCTGGGAGCTGCATCCTGACAATTCGCTGGGCCGCCTTCACCACGCCATGCAGGTCTTGTTGCTCAGCGGCTGTGCAGCTGGCATACCACACTGTGGTGTTGTTGGTCAGGATGGTTTCAATTGTGCTTCTGTAGAAGTTAAGCAACAGCTTTTGTGGAAGTTTGGCCTGTTTCAGCTTTCTGAGGAAGAAGATTCTTTGTTGTGCCTTTTTTACAAGCAGCGAGGTGTTGGTGGTCCATGTCAGCTGTTTTGACAACGTAACTCCAAGGACCTTTAGGTTTTCCACACTGTCCACTACCTCTCCATGTATATGGAAGGGGGTGTGTACTCTGTCCTTCGGTCTCCTGAAGTCAATGATCATCTCTTTTGTTTTAGAAGTGTTAAGGACCAGGTCGTTGTCCTTACAGCACTCCGTCAGATGATCCACCTCAAGCCTGTAGGCTGTTTCATCCTCGTCCGAGATCAGGCCAACCACTGTAGTATCCTCCTCAAATTTAATTATGGAGTTGGAGGTGTAGAGGGGGGTGCAGTCATGTGTGAAGAGTGTATAGAGCATAGGGCTCAGCACACAGCCCTGCGGGGTGCCTGTTTTTAAGATGAGGGTGGTGGAGGTGTGCTTACCAATTCTGACTTGCTGTGGTCGGTCTGTGAGAAAGTCCATGACCCATGAGCACAGGGAGGAACCAAAGCCAAGAGTGTTCAGTTTGCTGACCAGTTTATGGGGGAAGACTGTGTTAAGTGCAGAACTGAAGTCCACAAATAACATCCTCACATAAGTGTTCGGTTCCTCTAAGTGAGTCAGAGCAATACGGAGGGCTGTTGTGATTGCATCCTTTGTGGAGCAGTTTGCCCAGTAGGCAATCTGGTGTTTGTCCAGATCAGGTGGGATTATAGCCTTAATGTGTGAGAGCACAAGTCTCTCAAAGCACTTCATGGCTGTGGGTGTCAGCGCTACAGGGCCATAGTCATTCAGGCACTTCACAGCTGATATTTTGGGCACTGGGATGATGGTGGAGGTTTTAAGGCATGTTGGAACAACAGCTCGTTGCAGTGGGAGGTTAAATATATATTTAAACACCTCAGCAAGCTGGTCGGCACATGCTTTCAGTACCCGGCCGGGCACTCCGTCTGGGCCAGCTACCTTACTTGCATTCACTTTCCTCAGGGTGGATCTCATCTGATGTTGCTTAAGGACCAGTGTGGACTTGTCATCAGGTGGGTTGATGAGTGGAGCAGCCTCCTCCCTCTGAGTATCAAAGTGGGCAAAGAACTGGTTTAGGACATCAGGCAGTGTGGCGTCATCATCTGGCAGTAGATTATAGGAGGGAGATTGAAAACCTGGCCGAGTGGTGCCAGAACAACCTCTCACTCAATGTCAGCAAGACCAAGGAGTTGATTATTGACTTCAGGAGGAGGAAACCAGAAGTCCATGAGCCAGTCCTCATCAGAGGATCAGAGGTGGAGAGGGTCAGCTACTTTAAATTCCAGTCTGTTACCATTTCAGAGGATCTGTCCTGGGTCCAGCATGTAAGTGAAATTACGAAGAAAGCACGGCAACGCTTCTACTTCCTTAGAAGTTTGCAAAGGATTGGCATGATTTCTAAAATTTTGGAAAACTTCTATAGATGTGTGGTGAAGAGTATATTGACTGGTTGCACCACAGCCTGGTATGGAAACACCAATGCCCTTGAATGGAAAATCCTGGAAAATGTAGTGGATATGGTCTGGTTCATCATGGGTAAAGCCTTCCTTACCATTGAGCACATCTACACGGAACGCTGTCATAGGAAAGCAGCATGCATCAAGACCCCCACCATCTCGCTACTGCTAGCAGGAAGAAGGTACAGGAGGCTCGGAACCCACACCTCCAGGTTCAGGAATTGTTATTATCCCTCAGCCATCAAGCAGGCATCTTGAACCAGTGAAGATAACTTCACTCAACTTTGCTCAGCTTCACGCTTTCCTTCAATGAACTCTTCCCACAACTTATGGACTCACTTTCAAGGACTCTTTATCTGATGTGATTGATATTTACTGATTTTTTATTTGTTATTTTTTTTCTCTTTCGTATTTGCACAGTATGCTGTCCTTTGCACATTAATTGCTTGTCCACCTGTTGGGTGCGGTCTTTCAATGATTCTACTGTGTTTTTGGAGTTACTGTGTATGCCCACAAGAAAACAAATCTCAGGCTTGCGTATAGTGACATGTACATACTTCGATAATAAATTTGCTTTGAACTTTGACTTGTTTCCATTAGCAAAGTCATATAGCATGGAAGCAGGGCATTCAGCCCACACTAACCAATGGACACACACCCACATTCATCCCATCTTCCAGCATTCGGCCCAAGAGGCATTAAAGTAACTGTGGTAGGATTAAAAGAGTTAAGAATTCCCCACCCCCCCACTTCAATAGTGGCAGGGAAGAGATGCCTAAAAAATGTAGGGAGGCAAGCCTCATCATGTTTAAAAACTACCTGAGGGAGCAGCGTAAGTGGTATTACCTGCACTGCGTCATCTCTCCTACAATCTCCATCAGCACAGGTGCACCACAAGGCTGTGTGCCTAGCCCCCTGCTCTCCTTGCTTCATACTTATGACTGTGAGGCTAAGCACATCTCCAATGAAGAGCATGGTGACCTGCCTCAGTGACTATCATCCAGTAGCACTTACATCCACTGTGATGAAATGCTTTGAGAGGTTGGTGATGAAACACATCAACTCCTACCTGTGAAGCAACTTGGATCCGCTGCAATTTGCACTACCGGCACAACAGGTCCACAGCAGATGCTGTTTCATTGGCTCTTCACTCAACCCTGGAACATCTGGGCAGCAAAGATGCCTACACCAGGATGCTTTTTATCGAATACAGCTCAGCATTCAATACTATCATCCCCTCAAAACTAACCAATAAGCTTCAAGACATTGGCCTTAATACCTCCTTGTGCAATTGGATCCTTGATTTCCTCACTTCCAGGCGCCAGTCTGTTCTGATTGGTAACAACAACTCCTCCACAATGTCCATCAGCACAGGTGCACCACAAGACTGTGAGCTTAGCTCCCTTGCCTACTCACTTTATACTTACAGCTGTGACGTAAACACAGCTCCAATCCCATACTTAAGTTTGCTGACTACACTACTGGCTGAGTCAAATGTGGTGATGAAACAGCATACAGGAGAGAGATTGGAAATCTGGCTGAGTGGTGCCATAACAACAACCTCTCACTCAATGTCAGCAAGACCAAGGAGCTGATTATTGAGTTCAGGAGGAGGAAACCAGGAGTCCATGAACCAGTCCTCATCAGGGGATAAGAGGTGGAGAGGGTCAGCAACCTTGAATTCCTCGGTGTTACCACTTCAAAGGACCTGTCCTGGGCCCGGCATGTAAGTGCAATTATGAAGAAAACATGGCAATGCCTCTACTTCCTAAGAAGTTTGTTAAGATTTGGCATGACACCTAAAACTTCCGCAAACTTCAATTCATGTGTGGTGGAGAATATATTGACTGGTTGCATCACGGCCTGGTATGGATACATTAATGCCCTTGGATGGAATATCCTACAATAAGTAGTGGATATGGTCCTGTCCATCATGGATAAAATCCTCCCTACCATTGAGCTCATTTACGTGGACCGCTGTCACAGGAACATCCATCATCAAGAACCCCCAACACCTAGGCCATGCTTTCTTCTTGCTGCTGTCATCGGGAAGAAGGTACAGGAACCTCAGGACCACACTACCAGGTTCAGAAACATTTACTACCTCACAACCATCAGGCAGGCATCTTGAACCAGTGGGGGATAACTTCATTTGCCCCATCACTGAGTTGTTCCACAATCTATGGAGTCACTTTCAAGGGTTCTTCATCTCACATTCTTGATATTTATTGCTTATTTATATATCTTTCTCTCTTTCATATTTGCACAATTTGATTACCTTTGCACATTAGTTGTTTGTCTGCACTATCTGGTGCAGCCTTTCTTTGATTCTATTATGTTTCTTGGATTTACTGAGAATGCCCGCAAGAAAAACAAACCTAGGGTTGTAGATGGTGACATATATATTGATAATAAATTTACTTTGAAATGCAGCAGAACGCAATAAAACCAAAGTTAGTTGGAGGTAATTTTAATACAGGTGAAAACAGGTGTGAGTATCTCAACAAAGATGAGAAAACCTGCAGACGCTGGAAATCAGAACAACACACACAAAATACTCAAGGAACTCAGCAGGCCAGGCGGCATCTATACCAGAGAATACAGTTGGTGTTTCGGGCTGAGACCCTTCATCAGGACTGGAAAAGAAGATGAGAAAGTAGAGCAAGAAAGTGGTGCAAGGGGAGGAGGCAGTACAAGGTGGTAGGTGATAGGTGAAAACTGGGAGGGGGGAGGGGTGAAGTACAGAGTGGGAAGTTGATAGGTGAAAGAGATAAAGGGCTGGAGAAGGGGGAATCTGATAGGAGAGGGTAGAAGACCATGGAAGAAGGGTAAGTGGGAGGAGCACCAGAGGGAGGTGATGGTCAGGTAAGGAGATGAGGTGAGAGAGGGAAACGGGAATGGGAATGGTGAAGATGGGGGAGGGGGGAAGCAATTACCAGATGTTTGAGAAGTCGATGTTCATGCTATCAGGTTGGAGGCTACCCAGATGGAATACAAGGCGTTGCTCCTCCAACCTGAGTGTGGCTTCATTGTGGCAGCAGAGAAGGTCATGGACTGACATTTTGGAGGGAGAGGGAGAGCAGCCGGATGTTGTGGTACATATTGGTACCAATGACATAGGAAGGAAAAGCAAAGAGGTCCTGAAAAGAGAATTTAGAGAGCTAGGCAGAAAACTGAGAAGCAGGACCTCCAGGGTAGTGATTTCCGGATTGCTGCCTGTGTCACGCGCCAGCGAGGGTAGAATCAGGATGATTTGGCAGTTTAATGCGTGGCTGAGAAGCTGGTGCAGGGGCAGAGCTTCAGGTTCTTGGATCATTGGAATCTTTTCTGGGGGAGGAATGAACTGTACAGAAGTGATGGGTTTCACCTGAACCCGAGGGAGACCAATATTCTCGTGGGCAGGTTTGTTAGAGCTGTTGGGGGGAGTTTAAACTAATATGGCAAGGGGCTGGGAACCAGAGTGAAGGGACTCAGGATTGGATGGACAGTAAAAAAGGTACAGGATAGATGTATTCCAAAAATGAAGAAATACTCAAATGGCAGAATAGTACAACTGTGGCTGACAAGGGAAGTCAAAGCTAATGTAAAAGCAAGACAGGACATACAACAAAGCAAAAGTTAGCAGGAAGATAGAAGATCGGGAAACTTTTAAAAACCTACAGAGAGCAACTAAAAGGATCATTTGAGGGAAAAGATAAAATATGAAGCAAGCTAGCAAACAAAATCTAAATGGATAGTGTAAGCCTGAGGTTCGGCCACCATACAGCCTCTGACCCGGCCAAACTGAGCAATCTCATTTGTGTGGATGCTACGTGATGTGTGGCCCGGTTACAAATCCGCACCGCAAAATATCAGACAGTACACCATATGCAACTTAACAGTTGAACTTTCTAAATCTTATTCTGACTATAGGGTTAGTAAAGAAAATAAAAAGAAAACGGGCCCATTTTAATGAAACAGTCTAAAGTGCACGTTGGAGTGAACGGAATGGTCCATTTGACCCCCATTGACCTCCTCTGAGTGTTGCTGACCCTCGGACCCTCCCTCCGAGTCCACTCCGTCCAGCAATCTACCAACTCTTTCTATCCCCGTCTTCTCTCGGACAAAAGACCGCAAAATCCCTGCTTCCAGACCCACAAGAAAGAACAACATGGCTAGCATACATTCCAAAGCCTCCGTTATCTCTAGTCATTACCCAAACATTGCTGCTACAGAGAAACCATTACCTTAGAAGTGAAACATTACAGAGAGGCCTTTATATTAGCAGTGAAACCTTACAGTGCGTTACAACAGTAAAAGCTTTTTCAAGTATGTAAAAGAAAGTATCAAGTATAATAAAAGAGAGATGAGAGTGGATATAGGATTGCTAGAAAAAATGTGGTCAGAGAAATAATAATGGGGGACAAGGAGATGACAGATAAACTAAATGAGTACTTTGCATCAGTCTTTACTGTGGAATTCACTAGCATTGTGCCAGATGTTGAAGGATGTGAGGGAAGAGAAGTGAGTTCCATTACTATTACAAGGAAGAAGGTCCTCAAAAAGCTGAAAGACCTAAAGGTACATAAGTCACTCGGATCAGATGAACTGCACCCCAGAGTTCTGAAAGAGGTAGTGGTAGAAATTGTGGAGGCATTAGTGATGATCTTTCAAAAAATCATTGGACTCTGGAATGGTTCTGGAGGACTGGAAAATTGCACTCTTTAAGAAAGGAGGAAGGCAGCAGAAAAGAAATTATAGACCAGTTGGCCTGAGCTCAGTGGTTGGGAAGATGTTGGATTCGATCACTAAGGAGGAAGCTATGGAGTACTTGGTGACAGAGGACAAGATAGGACAAAGTCAGCATGGTTTCCATAAGGGAAAAGCTTGCCTGATGAACCTGTTGGAACTCTTTAAGGAGATTGCAAGTAGGATAGATAAAGGGGGTGCAGTGGATGTTGTATGTTTGGACTTTCAGAAGGCCTTTGACAAGGTGCCATACGTGAGATTGCATATCAAGTTAAAAGCCCATGGTATTACAGAAAAGTCACTGGCATGGTTAGAGCATTGGCTGATTAGTAGGAGATAGCAAGTGGGAATAAAAGGATCCTTGTCTGGTTGCCCAGTGATAGTGGTGTTCTGCAGGGGTCGGTGTTGAGACTGCTTCTTTTTATGCTGTATATCAATGATTGAGATGATGGAATAGATGGCGTTGTTGCCAAGTTTGCAGGTGATATGAAGATTGATGGAGGTGCAGCTAGTGTTGAGGAAACAGGTAGGCTGCAGAAGGACTTAGTCAAATTATGAGAATGGTCAAGAAAGTGGCAAATGAAATGCATGGTCATGCACTTTGGTAGTAGAAATAAATGGGCAAACTATTTTCTAAACGGGGAGAAGATACAAAAATTTGAGATGCAAAGGGACTTGGGAGTCCTTGTGCAGAACACCCTAAAGGTTAACTTGCAGGTTGAGTCAGTGGTGAGGAAGGCAAATGCAATGTTAGCATTCATTTCAAGATGTCTAGAATACAAGAGCAAGGGATGTAATGATGAGGATTTATAAGACACTGGTGAGGCCTCACCTTCAATACTGTGAACAGTTTTGGGCTCCTGATCTTAGAAAAGATGTGCTGGCATTAGAGAAGGTTCAGAGGAAGTTCACAAGGATGATTCCAGGAATGAAAGGGTTATTATACGAGGAATATTTGATGGCTCTGGGTCTGTACTCACTGGAATTTAGAAAGATGAGGGGAGATCTCATTGAAACCTTTCGAATGATGAAAGATCTAGAGTAGATATGGAAAGGATGTTTCCCATGGTGGAGGAGTCTAGGACAAGAGGGCACAGCCTCAGGATAGAGGGGTGTCCATTTAAAACAGAGATGTGGACAAATTTCTTTAGCTAAAGGGTGGTGAATTTGTGGAATTTGTTACCACAGGCGGATGTGGAGGCTCAGTCATCGGGTGTATTTAAGGCAGAGACTGAATGGTTCTTGATTGGACACGGCATCAAATGTTATGGGGAGTGGGGCTGAGGAGGGGAAGAAAGGATCAGCCATGACTGAATGGTGGAGCAGACCTGATGGGCCAAATGGCCTAATTCTGCTCCTATGTCTTATGGTCTTACGTTGGAATGGAAATAGGAAATAGAATTGAAATGGGCAGCCACTGGGAGATCCCGTTTCTTCTGACAGGCAGAGCGTAGCTCTTGCTGAAGTGGTCTCCCAATCTACGTCTGGTCTCACTGATTTACAGGAGGCCACACCAGGAGCACGGGATGCAGTAGATGACCCCAATAGACCCACAAACGAGGTGTCGCCTCACCTGGACGGGCAGTTTGGGAATCTGAGTAGGAGTGAGGGAGAAGGTGTAGGGGCAGGTATGGAACCTGTTCTTCTTGCAGGGATAAATACCAGGAGGGAAATCAGTGGGGAGGGATAAATGAACAACGGAGTCACGTGGGGAGCAGTCCCTAAAGCATAAATTCTACTTCCCATTTCCATTCCAACATGTCAGTCCATGGCCTCCCGTACTGCTGCAATGAGGCCATGCATGAGGAGGAGTAACACCTTGTGTTCCGTCTGGGTAGCCTCCAACCTGATGGCGTGAACATCGATTTCTCAAACTTCCGGTAATTGCCCCTCCACCTTCACCATTCCCATTCTTGTTTGCCTCTCTCACTTCATCTCCTGACCTGCCCATCACCTCCCTCTGGTGCTCCTCCTCCTTCCTTTTCTTCCATGGTCTTCTACCCTCTCGTATCAGATTCCCCCTTCTCCAACCCTTTGTCTCTTTCATCTACCAATTTCCCAGCTCTTTACTTCACCCCTCCCAGTTCCACTCATTACCTACCGCCTTGTACTTCGTCCTCCCCTTCCCCCAATCTCCTTGCCCTAACTTCTCATCCTCTTTTTCCCCCATTCCTGATGAAGGGTCTTGGCCCCAAACGTCGACTGTTTACTCTTTTCCGTTGATGCTGCCCGGCCTGCTGAGTTTCTCCAACGTTTTGTCAGTCAGTGTCTATGGAAGGAAATAAACAGTTGACGTTTCAGGTTGAGGTCCTGTTGAGGAGTTCTGGCCCGAAAGGTCCCCTCCAGAGTTGATATCCACCAACTCCGCGCGTGCCCCTCTGTACGCACAGTCAACGTATGGCGTCACGGTACGCAATGACATCACCGGGCCGGCGTGCGTCTCTTTCTGCGGACATGATCTTGGTGAGGAGCGGCCTGTTCCTGGGAGCTGCCAGTGATGTGGCCCAGTCTCAGAGCCTGTCGGACCGCGGCATTTCTCATGTACTCACCGTCGACTCGCAGGAGCCCCCGCCTATGGGGAACGTTTGCGCGAAATTCGTGCAGGCGCTGGACGAGCCTTCCACCGACCTGCTCAGCTTCCTGGACGAGTGTGTGGGCTTTGTGCAGCAGGCACATGCTGCAGCGGGCGCCGCAGTGTTGGTGCATTGGTACGGCGACTCTTCATGCAACAGCTTTCCGGCTTGATGTGGTATAGCGGTGCATCCACTGCTGGCTGCATTTCTCCATAAATAGACTCTATGCTCCATTCCTTGCATCGGAAATTATATTTTAGGCATATTTGCTGCAAACGAATAAGGAGCGTTCAAGATGCATTATTCAAACGTTTCATCCCTATGAAAAGTTTTAATAAAGGATTTCCTTGCGGTGCAAAAGTTTTTACAACTTCAGTCACAATCATGTTGCTAAAAATGTTATTGTGAGAAATAGTAAACGGCGGTCTCACTGAATTGATCCCGTTGATGCAGTTTTTCTGCTTTGTGATGAGCAAAGCACTTCCCAAGTTCAATGATAAAAGTTAAATCATTTTTATTGGGCAGGTTTCTTCCCATCACTAATGGATAGCAGCTTCAGATGAAACATCGTGCTCTGTAGATATTAAAAATACTCAAAAATGTATACAAGCTAGAATCAGTGCCATCCAGGTTGATAAATGCAATTTTGTTACGTACTTAATCTGTTCATTTGACTAAAATTCTGATCATTGGGCATTTGTAACTTTGTTGGGACAAAACAAGTAGATTTTCTCCCGTTAGATTTCCCAATGCACTTCCATTGCTTTCTGAAATGATTCTGTAGTGTAATAACTTTTACAGTATATCTGGTGTCAATAAATATAAAACTACTCTCATTCCACAACCTCTGTTCCAATTCTGAGCCCAGTTACAGCCACTTGCCCAGCGTGCAAATGGAACTCCCTGCCCCACCCATGTAACCCACTCACGCTGGTTCCCCAGCTCATACTGGGAGCTAAAGAAAGAGACGTGAATTAGTGAAATTATAAGCCAAGTGACAGAGACTGAATTGAATTACTTTGGAGACTTTCATCTTCTGGCATTATTTTCATTATTATTTATTCCATCTGGGTAGCCCCCAACCTAAATTATTGTTTTTTCTGTCTGGGTAGCCCCCAGCCTGATGGCATGAATATCAATTTCTGGTAGGAAAAAATCCCCCCCCCCCATTCTCCACTATGACCTTTTACCTCTTCTCACCTGGCTACTGGTTCCCCCCCCCCAACCCCGCTCCCGCTCCCCTCCTTTCCTTTCTCCTATGGTCCACACTCCTCTCCTATCAGATTCCATCTTCTCCAGCCCTTGACCTTTCCCACCCACCTGGATTTCTCTATCACCTTCCAGCTAGCCTCCATCCTGTACCCCCCCCCCACCCCCGTCTCTTTATTCTGGCATCCTCCCCTTCCTTCTCAGTCCTCATAAAGGGTCTTGGCCCGAAATGTCGACTGTCTATTCATTTCCATAGATGCTGCCTGACCTGCTGTTCCTCCAGCATTTTATGTGTGTTGCTTTGGATTGCCAGCATCTGCAGAAATACTCAGGTTTATTTTTAATTGCTTCTATTCAGACTTGCAACCTGCAGCTACCAACACGCTCTACTTGGTCATCATTCTTACCTCCAATGCAATTAATTGGGTAATTGTGCTATAGACGTATTACTGGGACTACGTTATTCCTATGCCGGTCCATATTCTGGATTATTTGCTGATTTCCTGGGAAAAAGAATCAAGGTTTCATTTTATATTACTTGTATTCAGCAGCACAACATTATTATTTAGATTGACTTAAGGAAGATGTAGAATTGAACTTTTGAATGTGTGATCTTGGAGAGAAGATTTTCAAAGTTATTAGTAAACTATTTTATTTCACAGTCATGCAGGAGTCAGCAGAAGCGCTGCTGTGGTAACTGCGTTTATAATGAAAACCGATAACCTGAGTTTTGAAGAGGCATATGGTAAACTTAAAGCCATTAAACCGGACATCAGGTAAGGTTGGTGTAGATAGGATCGCATGTCACTATTTTAATTAATTATAGTCTTTTAAAGGGGAAACTTATAAAATACTTTGTTTTTGCTTTTAGGATAAATGATGAGTTTGTGAAGCAACTGAAGCTGTATGAAGCGATGGGCTGCAAAGTGGATTTAACAAGTGCTGATTACAAACAGTATCGACTTCAGAAAGTCACTGAGAAGTACCCAGGTAATCTCATACTGGCAGGATAAGTACAGAAACTGCTATGCAAATCCACCTTATGATATGAATTTTCACTCAATTATTTTCCATTTCTTATCTCAAATTTGCTATTTTTGCTGAATACGCAATTGTTTTATCAGCTTTCTTTGAATGTATAAAAGGTACCAGCTGTATGTGAACTCATTATGTGTAATGAAAGAGATTTTTGCTTTCTAATTTACATTTAGTTTATTGCTTCACGACACCTGTAGTTTTGCACCAAGCATTTTTCTGGACTTCATCGATTCCTTCAACACTGTAATGTTTTCGAACATTATTATTATACACTTTGCCATTTACCTGAGTAATATTTTATTAATTTCAAAACAAAATTCTCAAGACCTCTATGCGTAGTTATTGAGCCCTTTTTTACAGTACGATTTATTTCACCTAGTGGCTTCAGTAAAATTTAATCAAATAAGGAAAGAAGATTAATTTGAGATCTTGTTTTACAAATTACGGATTTATGAGAATTGTGTTATCTGATCCTTTCTCACCAAGTGGCAGTTTAAATCCTGGGTGATCATGGTCTAAGTGTATTTTTAATATATCTACACAAAAATGAAATTACTTTTTATGATCTATGTAACATACCATTTCAGCTTAATGTCATTATTAATTTCTATGTATGTACAAGAAAATGATTTGAATTGCTTGCAAATACCTTTTTATCTATACATGTAGAGCTGCCGCATTTACCGAGGGAATTATTTGCATTGGATCCCATAAGTCTTGGGAAAACTAGTGAAGCAATCTACAGGTGCCGAAAGTGTAGGTGAGTGCAATTCTTTCTGTAGACGATAGTTAAACAGCATTGCTTGGTTTTAGGCCATTAACACCTTTAGTGAGCTTCTATCAACATTCATTGGGTTCCTGACAGATATATGCCAAAATGCCTTAGTAAACTGGGTAACAGAACCCTGTCAATCTTAGATTTTAAAATGTCAGCACTCAGTTGTTGAAGTGGTTCCAAAGTTCTACCAACATTAGTACATAGACATTCTCTCCTGAAACATTGCACTAATATTAATCTAGCATTTATCATTCGGGTAGATCTTCACTGTGGTCTCTCTAAACCCATTAAAATGTTATAAGGTGCAGTGCCCAGACCTCCAGCTGTGGTTTAACCAATCCTTTTAACAGCTGCAGCACAACTGCTTGTAATCTGAGACTTTGATTTTATTTTTTGTAACTGACATTTTGTAGGGACTGTTAAAGCTCCTTGAGTTCCATTTAGCATTTCATCATTAGATTACAGTGCATTTACCTATATTGAAGTCCAGGTGGCATAGTTTTGCCAATTTACATAATCTTTTCCTATGTACTTGTATGAATTGCATAATAATTACTGCCTGTAAGTATTCATAATGTTCAATTGAGCCAGACCAGTCTTTATGTTCTAAATGAGCCTCTTTCTTCTTTTTCATCCAATCCTGTGAGTGAAAATAATGTTTTGATGGAGATGTACTAAAGCTACAAATCCAGCAGTTCACAATCTCCTTGAAATTTTCATTTGTGCAGCTGTTTTATAATTCATTTTCAGTGTCAAGTATGTAGATTTTCATTGTAAGGTTTCCTCTTTTAAATATAATTTTAGGCGTTGTTTATTTCGTGGCTCAAGCAGTTTGACTCATGAACCTGGAACTGGAGCAACAGCATTTGCTCACAAGAGGTTGTCTCAAAGCCAGAGGTGCAATCAGACTAGATGTACATCATATTTCATTGAACCTGTGCAGTGGATGGAGCCTTCACTACTTGGTGTTTTGGATGGACAGGTAAATTAGTATAGATAGTGCTATCGGAGACAGATATCTAAGTCCAAGTGAAATTGACTCTTGGTTATATTGTAGGTTTCCTAAATTTCAAGGTGTATGCAACTGAAAGAAAAATACCACACTGTGTATAACACTCAATTTAGTTTAGTTCAATCAATTTTCAGCATAGGTTAAACTCTACATCTCAAAAGTATATCCAGTATTTTTTCATTAATATAACAGCAGACATCCCACCTCTCCCGGAAGGTCCGGGAGTCTCCCGCAAATTAATAGTGGCTCCCTGATGCCCGCAAATTATATACAATTTCCCAGAAATTGATTTTTTTGAGAGCGAGCGTGAGAGAATGCGTGAGAGAGAGCAAGAGCAAGAAAGCAAGCGCGAGAGAGCGAGCACGAGTGAGAGCGACCATGAGAGCGAGAGAGTGTGCGCGAGAGCGAGAAAGCAAGAGCAAGAGAGAAAGCGCGAGAGAGAGAGCGAGAAAGCAAGAGCAAGAGAGAAAGTGCAAGAGAGTGAGAAAGCAAGCGCGAGAGAGAGAGAACAAGAATGAGAGCAAGAGAGAGAGCGAGAGCAAGAAAGAGAAAGCAAGCACGAGTGAGAGCGACCACGAGCGAGAGAGCGCGCGCGATAGAGAGAGAGTGCGAGAGCAAGTGCGAGAGAGTTCTAAAAAAAGTCAGAGTGGCAGAGTGTTCCAAAAAAAAATAAAACGTACGTCACCCCAGACTACACTAAAGTGTACCCCTGCCTAATAGGGGTCAAAATAATGACAGTGCTGCTCACTGCACTGTTTGCAACAGCGACTTTTCTATTGCCCATGGTGGGTTAAGTCTGTAAAAGACATGTTGAGGTGAGTTTAACAGGTGTCATTCATTCATTAGCATAGCTAACGTTATTTAAACTAGCTGGCTAACTGCTAAGGAGCTACTCTATTGCAGACATCACACCTCTCCCAGAAGTCTCTCGCAAATTGATGGTGCTACCTCCCTGAAATGAGTTTTTGCAGGGTGGGATGTCTGTAACAGGATTGCATTGATCAAATAACTTCATTGTGACTCTTGATGCAAAAAAGTAAAATCAAAGTGGATAAATGAAGAATATTCCTCTGTGAAATATCAACATTTAACCATTTAAAAATGTTTTTCATCATGAAGGCCAGGTTAATGTAGGTAAGTAAAACTAATTAGGTAGTCGCTTGAACTAAGTAAGGGATGTAATAGATAAGTATGTTTGTTAAGTCTATTTTTGTGGGTATTAAAATATCTAAAATAGTCTGCTGGTAGTGGGAATCAAATGACAGTGTAGCGATGTGTTACACACAGAGCTAGAAATAACGACATGCAGTCTGTATGTAGCACTCGAGACTACGGCACTGGCTTTTAAGCAGTTCCCTTCCAGCTCTCTCCGGGCGGAAATGACGTCAGAGGTGCATTACAAAGGTCTCTCCCCGTGAGTGGGCTATTTTGTGAGCCGGTTTGCTTGTGTAGAAAGTGGGTCACCACAACAGTATGTTTATGCTATTATGCTTCAGTATTTATTTACCTGAATTTATTACTAAGAGCTGAATTACCTTCAGCTTTCAGTAAGGTTATTTTTGAACAGGAAGATAACATGTCGTCTTGACTGACCACTGTTACCTCTCACATGCAAACTTCCACCAAAAAGCTTCAAGAAATCTGCTGCCACAACAAAATAACTTAATGTCATTCTGGTCAGAGGCCGTGGCAGAACTCAAACCCTGTCATTCTTGAGTGTTCCTTAACATTTTGTGAACACTTAGCAAAAACTGTCAGTAAACATTGAAATGGGAATTAGCTTTATTGATTAACCGCCTGCAACCATGTGAGGAACAAAGACCAGAGAGTCTGGTTATTTACTTCTGCTGCATTTCACCGGCACAATATTGTACCAAACCTGCACCTAATCACCCCACGCTAACTGGTTGGTGCCCAAGTTAACAGAATGCTCTTCCCCCTCCCCACTCCTCCTTTGATATTCACACTTTCCAAGCGTAATAGCACAAAGATACTACACAAAGTTGCATCAGCAAGTTTGTGGTCAGAGTACTCAACAACTTAGATTTATCAGTACCCACGACCCTGTATAACTATTTGTCATCCCATTTTACTGTACTTGCCATTGTCAGTCCCTTTTGCTGATAAAGTGGAGAGAGACATGGCTAACAGATTTCACAGCCCTTCCCCAGCTCCTATTGACCATTTCTTCAAGCAGATACCCAGTTAACATGAATGTGCAGTCTTAAATTGTTTCCATACTTGCCTTAACCAACAGATAGTCCACCCATTCCGATGCAATTCCTGTAAGAATCCCTTATTCAAGTGTCAGAAAGTTAAGAGAGTGCTTCATATTGACATTTTTCTACTCTTTAACTTTGAGGGAAGGCTAATAGAATTAAACACTTCTCTGGTGTCACTGCAGTATTGCTTGGATGAGTAAACAACAAAAATCAAAGTTTCATTGAAGTACCTGGAATATTTTTGATTGTAATGATCTGTATAAAACCAGTTTTTGTTGAATATAATTTCTAAGACATTGTCCCCACTGGCAAAATTGAAAGATTTATTTGGCACACGTACATAGAAACATCAAAAAATACAGAGAAGTGCGACATTTGCATCAAATCAATCAATGAGGATTTTGCTGGGATGCCCACAATTTACTAATCCAAACTGTTGGCCTTTGGAATGTGAAAGGAACTGCAGCACCCAGAAGAAAAGCAAATGTCAAGGAGAAAATGTATAGGCTCTTTGCAGGAGTGGAGGGAATTGAGGTCTAATCGGTGGTTGCTGGCGCTGCCCAAATTCTGTTGCTAAATTGTTTGCTCTGTCAGCATAAACATGAAGTATGTGAAGCAGTGGAGGAGAAGATTCAGAAGGGAAGAGTTGAAATTTTAAAAGTGGGTCCTTTTAGAAGGATTGTTCTAGTATGCGAGAGTCTAGAATAGAAAAATAGCCTAAACGACCACCGAAACCAGTTTAAAATAGTTCTGAAGGTAAGTACATAATATCAAATTGAATAGGTAAACTATTTTACATTGGGCTACTGTACTAATGACAAAGATGGTCCTACAATAGAAATCCATTCATCCTTTCTATGTAAACAATAGGAAATGTTTCCCAATGGCTGAATCCTGCCTATGGCATATTGTCTCTTGTCAATTAAATGGAAGATAAAATGTATATTATTGATTTAATTTCTTTTTAAAATTTTGCTGTTTTTCAGTTGCTCTGCCCAAAATGCAACTGCAAGCTGGGATCTTTCAACTGGTACGGTGATCAGTGTTCCTGTGGACGTTGGGTGACTCCTGCTTTCCAGATTCACAAGAATCGAGTTGATGAAATGAAACATTTAAATCTCATGAGTGTGGAAAATGTGAATAGTTGAATAGTACATCCAGTGGATTGTATCTGAAAAACTCACTGAATGGAGGAAAATTTTATCCTTGTTCCATCTGAATCTAAGCTGCAGAACCTGAGGAATGCCGCAATAACTTAAGGTGGTTATCATATTCCTTGCAAATATATCTAAATATCTGCTATTGTACTGCAAGCCATTTTATTTAATGCACCAAGAACAATTGAAATATCCCTGAAAGTCCAATGGTTTCATCTAGCTCTTGATAACTTTCATATGGATAGGTTTGCATGACCAAAGATTAAAATCAACGCAAAGAACAAAAATTTAAAAAAAAATACGGTGAGGCTGCCCCTATCATGAAGTAATCAGGATCTTCCAAAGAACTAAATGTTGCCCAGCTCCTGCAAAACCTCACTTCCATTTCAGGATGTAAAGTCCATTTTCATACCCACTATCCACTCCAGAATCAATAGGAGACGCTGTTTTGTTTAAAGGATATTATACTATTAACAGAAACCTTTAACTTCACAAATGCAGCATCTCACTCAGAAGTTACATTGGAAATTTAAAGAAATAAAATACAGTAATCTTTCTTCATCCCATCTATTTTAACAACATATCCACTAGATGGCACTCCATGGCCAGGATTGTATACTTCGACTGCCACCTCGTGACCCAGAGTAGAGTGCTGTTACTGATCCAGAGCCAGCACCTGATACCAAATTGGTTTGACGTTTAGTTGGTGAGAGGTACATTTTCAATAAATAAGTTATGTCACAAAATTAAATATAAATTGTGTTAAAAGTTTTAATGGGTAGAGAGTTACAACAAAACATTGACATTTTAATTTTACAGTATACAATTCTATTCGTCAGGACATACTAATTCAGAGTATAAATAATGACAATGAAAATAATTTCTTAAATGTTAGATTACATGTTGAAGCAATTAACTAAAGCCACATATTTAGTATTTATATTTGTAACATGCAATTACACAAGTAAAGTCTTGTAGGCTGTAAAAATGTGTAAAAATGGATTTTAGCAGCATGGCTTGTTGAAATTTGGATTATGTTGACTAAAAAAGGCTTTATATTGTATGTTTTCCATTACATTTCAAATATTTCATAGATTGTTCTACACTATATAATGAATGCTTGTTTAAATCTGATTTATTTTTAGAATAAAAATTATAGTTAGCATATATATGTAAACACAAGAAGCTTTATGAATTATTTGAATAATGTTTGCTCAATACAACACGAGGTCATGGTATACAATTTAACTGACATATATTATGAGGAATACATCCAGATCATTCCCAAGATGTTAACAACCACCAGCATCCCATGGTATGTTCCTATTTTACTTACTGAAAAAGCTAAAAAAAAATACACCAACATAAAATATAATTCCTTTTACTGATACGAATAAAAACATAAAATAGGAATAGTGTTGAATAATTAAGTTGGTACTTAATGATAAATTAATAAATACAGTATTTCAAGAAATTACACTGGTAAGGAAACTTATCCACCATTGAATGTTGTTGATAGAATACTCTGACAATATTCATCTAATCAGACTATTTGATGCATTTACACATACTGTGGTGATGAATTTTCATCTGATATGCAGAAACAGGAAGGACTTAAAATATCGGGGGAAACCGTAGAGGGAATGATCTTTTGGACTGGTGGACAATAGAGAACAGTGATGGAGTGGATGAAAACAGGATTTTGAGATTTGAAGTTGGCATAAAATTGAAGGGAATTGACCTTCAGACAGGCTAGAGGCACTTGCTGATAAAGGAAAATACCAGTGTTAAATTTTGGCAGGAGGAATGCAGAGAAACAACATAAGGTAAATGCCAGCATGTTAAACGTGGTACGAAGAGGGAGTTTAGAGATATTAGAAGTTAGTTAACAAAGGAGCTAGGATTCCACTTTGTAAAGAGGGAAACAGTACAAAAACCTGGGAGCAGTGGTTACCTAAATTTATCACAGCTCAGTATCAGCTGGATGATCGTCTCAAATTGTGGTTCAGCTATTAAGAAGGGTAAAATGACTTTAGAAATTGTATAGAATAGCTTCAGTTGAATGGTGTCAGGGCTAAGGAGCTATAGATACCAGGAAAATACTGGGTTCAGTAAAAACTAAGGATACTTGATACCCAAAATCATGATGGGTTTAGAAGAGGATTTGTTTCCGTTGTTTGAAAATTTAGTACAAAGATGCATTGGTGTAAGATGATTGGGTAAAAGGAAAAAAAGCACAAAATATTAGTTGTTAAACAATGTAATTAATTGAGTAGTTTTCCTTAATTATGTGTAAGTAGTTGCAGGCCTGTAGAATCAGAGTGGTGATGTGAAACTGACTGGATTTTCCTTGGTGATACTTTGAGGAAACACATTTCCTAGCAATTTGTTTGCTAAGATAAGATACGGCAGTTTCAAACTTTGTACAAGAAGGTTAGGAAAGGTTTAGTAAGGCAGCTAATGAATGTTTTATCTGAGGTGGATAATCCCATTAGTATAGAAAGCCTGGAGGAGCATTTTAAATCTTATTTTGCTGTATTCAATAACAAAGCAGATATTTAAATCCTTATAAAGGATTTTACCACATCCAAGGTTTTAAATACTATTTATATTTTTAAGAAGAATGCTGCTGCTGGCCCAATCAGTGTCCTCTGAGCAAGGTTTGCAAAATGGACATCATTGTGTTAACCAATATGTATACTGTTAGGTTAGATGCAGCTCAAGTCTATCCAATATTTAAAACAGCCTCATGGTCCTCATTCCAAGTCAGATGATCCAATTTAATTTAAAAAGGTTAGTAATTGATAACCCATCACTACTATATTTTCATCCTGTATTGTTGAGAATTGTGGCAAACAATTGGCCAAGCGATCACCCTCAATTTAGGGCAAAAAGGATGTGTAGATGGCCATTCCCAGTTATAATAGTAATCCCATTTTAATAACAATAACAGAGACCAATATGATTCATAAGGATTTAGACCATAAGACAAGGACCTATCAATCTCTGCTTTAAATATATCTGATGATTTGGCCTACACAGCTGCATGTGGCAATGAATTCCACAGCTTCACTACCCTCTGGCTAAAGAAATTCCTCATTTCTGTTCTAAAGAGACATCCTTGTATTCTGAGGCTGTGCCCCCTGGTCCTAGACTCCCCCACTATAGGAAACATCCTCCCTATGTCCAGTCTTTCTAGGTGTTTCAATACTCAATAGGTCTCAATGAGATCCCTCATTCTTCTAAACTCCAAGGAGTACAGGCCAGAGCCATCAAACATTCCTCGTACATTAACCCTTTCATTCCTGAGGTTCTTCTTATGAAACTCCTCTGGACCTTCTCCGATGCCAGTACGTCCTTAGATAAGGGACCCAAAATACTCCAGGGTGGTTTGATCAATGTCTTATAAAGCTTTAACATTGCATTCTTAGGAACATTTGACTTAGCAATTGCTTTTATTAATACAATAGCCATCAGTAATTCTCAAAGCTTCAGGTAGGATGGGGATTGATGTCTAGTTTGTCCATCTCTTTTCAGACCTATGTACGAATCTGTTTATTTTTATTGAAAATAGCAGGACCAAGATTGGACCCATCCCTATCATAAGAGGAGTTAACCAAGGTGATCCATTTGTCCCATAGTATTCAGTATTGTGATGGGCATTTTATTATTCTGTTTGGATTGGGATGGATGCAGCTTTTATTTGGGAACAGGCATTTTATACTACTTCCGCCTTTGCTGATTATGTGTTTCTCAGGAGGGTATGTCAAAGAACCTCAAGGTCAAAGGGTTATGCAGTGCAGAAGCAGGCGTTTTGGCCCAACTCATCCATGCCAACCAAGTTACACTGAGCTGGTCTCTTTTGCTTGCACTTGGCCCTTATCCTTCTAAACCATCCCTATCCAGATACCTGTCCAAATATCTTTTAAATGTTGCCATTGTATCCGCCCCTACCACCTACATTCTATATACTGCAAATCGCCTGTGTGAAAACTTGCCCCTCAAGTCCTTCTTAAATCACTTTAACCTATGTCTTCTAGTTTTGGACTCGCCACCAGTAGTCCACTAGTCATCTTCTCTATGTCCATTTTAGCAGGGTTTTAGAAAGGTCTATCAAGTCACCCCTTAGACACCTTTTTCCAGGGGAAAAAGTCCCAGCCATCCAGCCTTTCCTTAAAACTCAAGCTCTGTCATCTCAGTACCATTCTCATAATTTTCTTTTGCAAACTCGCGATTTAATGGCATCCTTAAGTATCCCTAAGTGTGCCAAATCCCAAGTGGATCAAAATGTTCGAGCTCCTCAACGCCTCCCCTCAAAGCACCAACATTACCCACTCTTATTCCACAACTGATGGTTTTACGACAAGGGTGTCACCACAATGTCTCTTCCACTGAACCTCTGTGTTCCACACGCTCTTCCCAGGGACACACACTGAGACAAACATTAATGGCTGCTGCAAGATCACCAACTCACAAGTAGGTAGTATGGTAAAGGTGCTGTATGGCGTTATTGCTTTCATCAGCCAGGGCTTTGAGTATAAGTCTGAATTAAACTTGGGTTAGGCCACATTTCAAGTATTGTGTGCAGTTTTAGTCTTCCCCATTACAGGAAGGATGAGGAGGTTTTGGAGAGTGTAAAGAGGAGATATTGCCAGAATTGAATAGTATTAGCTCTTAGGAAAGGTTGAACAAAATTGGATTGTTTTCTATGGAGCATAGAAAACTGAGGGGATTTGTTATAGAGGTTTATAGAATTATAAGAGGTATAGATGGAGGCTTCCTCCCACGTGCCAATTGCTAGAGGAAACCTTTTAGGAGTTATTAATATTTTTTTATATTTTTAGGGATTCTCAAATGAGCTATTACAGTTTTCTGTTCTGTTCATTCTTGCTATTGTTTAATTTTTATTATATTTTAACTATTGTGATATATTTTTCAGTGCTTCAACACATCAAATGTTACTAGTGTATATGATGTAAAATGAGTGACTCTAAACTCTGGTTTTCTGTTGGTGAATTTCTGTTTCGGTATTTACTCCCTTTTTGTTCTTACAACATCTCACTTTCCCAGCATTAACAGATAGCTGGTGGTGTCTTGACATTGCATATATGAGCTGCATTAAAACTCAAACTGGGCTAAGTTTTACTGTGACTATTATATTACCAGCTGGCACAATCTCAAACGCCTGAAATTTGTGTTAGTACTATTCTGTGATATGCCATATCCAATATAAAAATGTAACTTAGACCAATCTCTGCTATAACATTGATAACATGTTTTCTAATAGAAGAACCATCAAAATATAACACAGTACTATATTCTTAATCATGTGTTTTTGAGCTGTTTGCCAGAACAGATCATGTAATGCAACATTTTGTTGTTCTTACATGTACTATCTTCATATGAATCAATTATTACTGAATGTGAACAATACTTGGTGCTGGAGGAATAACTTACTGAACATGCTGTCCCTGGGATGCAGGGTATGATCTCAATGTATTTATGTTTAAGTGCTGAAATGCAACAATATGTTTCAAACCCCCTATCTAGAAAGTATCCTTTGTTGTTCTTCTGCCGAACTAGAGTTGGGTTCTTATAAATCATTTGCCTCATGAAAGAGTGAAGTATTCATAAACCCCACAATTATTCCCTTGTGAGTCTCTAATTAACACAAAATTTAAATTATACAATTTTAAAAGGTACAGTAGCTTTGGATCAATGATATTATTGAGAAGTAATTTGGTTGCTTCCTTCTTTCGTTATATGCATTTTAAAATTTTTATTTTTATCAAGGCACATTGGCAGTAGGCATGAAGGTTCTGGAGCAATCTTATAGAATTTCTTACTGAAGATTTCCACCGTCTCATTAGAGTTAATTTAATGATGGATGGGATTCATTGTTTGTTTTCAGGATTGGTACTAGTCTTCAAAAAACTGTCTTGGACTTCCAAGCTTAAATCATTGTCAATTTTTGGTATCATGTTGAGTCTACTTCCATACAGTTTCAATGCGATGTGAGGTCTCATGAAACACTCTTTGTGTCTTATCAGTTTTCAGAAGTCATTGATGCTACTGATTTTTTCATTATACACTCAAAGGTAATTCAGCAATCTAAAGCATCCCACAATTAAACTGTAGTTCTTTCCAAATTGTCTTCATTTCTGTACATAAAAGTGAAATATTTGAAGTTGAGCATATGCTTGTAATGAATATGCAAGAGTTGACATACACCAAAAGGATTTACATATAACACTGTTTCTTTGTTTTAAAATGACTCCTACCTATATTATGTGTTACTTTGTATTTTCAGGTCAATGATAGCAATAACATGTTTCTGATCACAATAAAAACTGCCCTCAAAAGTGGGAAAGTCCCTGCGAAATAGTTATTTCCTATTCCAATGCTGATTGTTGACATCAAGCGGTCTAAAGAGCAAATCTCAGTTTAGAATAACTGTATACAGTATATAGCAAACCAGGATGCAAAAAGGATGATTCACTGAATAGAATCACAAAATGGGAGAGGAGGCCATTCCATCCTTCAACTCCATTCAAGAGCAATCCTGCTAATCCCACATCCATCTTCTTGTAGCCCTGTAAATTATTTCAGATACCTTATCACCTAGCTTTTGAATGTTACAATGGAAGCTGCCAGTGGCACTCTGTGTTCCAAATCCTAACTGTTCAATCCATAAAAAAACTTGCCTTCAGGTTGTTTTTCCAATCACCCTCATCCTACATTCCTTGTTTTTTAAAGCTTTCTGCCAATAGGCACATTTTCTCCAATTTCTTTCATTACCCCATTCGAACCCCATACACCTCCAGATTTTCTATTTTAAACAAATAACTTATAATCTCTCATCCCTGGAATCTCTTACAAACTCTCTGTAATCCACCCTATCTGAAGCCTCATATCATTCCAAAAGTTTAGGCCTGGAACTGGATATAATACTCCATTTGTAGCCAAACGTGTGTTCTATAAAAGTTTGTAAAACTATTTGCTTCTTCTTATAGTTTATTCTTCTATTTATAATTCAGGGACCCCAAATGCATTTAACTGAGACTGTCATGAAATTTGCAAACACTTTTTCACATATTCTTATCAGGCATGCGAGTGTTACTTCAGTGGTTGGTAAGCTGATGAAGAAGATCCTGAGAGGCAGGATTTATGAACATTTGGAGAGGCATAATATGATTAGGAATAGTCAGCACGGCTTTGTCAAAGGCAGTTCGTGCCTTACGAGCCTGATTGAATTTTTTGAGGATGTGACTAAACACATTGATGAAGGAAGAACAGTAGATGTGGTGTATGTGGATTTCAGTAAGGCATTTGACAAGGTACCCCATGCAAGGCTTATTGAGAAAGTAAGGAGGCATGGGATCCAAGGGGACATTGGCTTGCCCATAGAAGGCAAAGAGTGGTTGTAGGTGGGTCATATTCTGCATGGAGGTCGGTCACCAGTGGTGTGCCTCAGGGATCTGTTCTGGGACCCCTACTCTTTGTGATTTTTATAAATGACCTGGATGAGGAAGTGGAGGGATGGGTTAGTAAATTTGCTGATGACACAAAGGTTGGGGGTGTTGTGGATAAGTGTAGAGGGCTGTCAGAGGTTACTGCAGGACATTGATAGGATGCAAATCTGGGCTGAGAAGTGGCAGATGGAGTTCAACCCAGATAAGTGTGAGGTGGTTCATTTTGGTAGGTCAAATATGATGGCAGAATATAGTATTAATGGTAAGACTCTTGGCAGTGTGGAGGATGAGAGGATCGTGGGGTCAGAGTCCATAGGACACTCAAAGCTGCTGCACAGGCTGACTCTGTGGTTAAGAATGCATACGATGCATTGGCCTTCATCAATCATGGGGTTGAGTTTAAGAGCTGAGAGGTAATGTTGCAGCTATATAGGGCCCTGGTCAGACCCCACTGTGCTGTGCTCAGTTCTGGTCACCTCACTACAGGAAGAATGTGGAAACCATAGGGTGCAGAGGAGAAATATAAGGATGTTGCCTGTTTTGGGAGTATGCCTTATGAGAATAGGTTGAGTGAACTCGGCCTTTTTTCCTTGGAGTGATGGAGGATGAGAGGTGACCTGATAGAAGTGTAAAAGACGATGAGAGGCATTGATTGTGTGGATAATCAGAGGCTTTTTCCCAAGGCTGAAATGGCTAGCATGAAAGGGCACAGTTTTAAGGTGCTTGGAAGTAGGTACAGAGGAGATGTCAGTGTTAAGTCTTTTATGCAGAGAGTGGTGAGAGTGTGGAATGGGCTGCCAGCAGCGGTGGTGGAGGTGGATACGATAGGGTCTTTTAAGAGACTCCTGGACAGGTACATGGAGCTTAGAAAAATAGAGGGCTATGGGTAACCCTAGGTAATTTCTAAGGTAAGGACATGTTCGTTTTCTATGTTTCTATATACAGCCACAAAACTGGGTCAGAGAATGAGCATTTTGTAGTGAGTAATGTAGGCATTATAGATGACACGCATCAGCTGCAATTCTTTTATTGAAGCAAAGGCCCTGCAATGAACAAGAAGGAATATTTGCAATAATTTAGAGAATGGATGATAGCTTTCCAGCTGCGGCTCAGTGGCAGCTTTTTCATTTTAGCCACATGGGTAGGTGAAGTTCTTTTGTAGATGCGAGCACAAAATCTCTGCAGACTTTCGAATGCAGTACTGAATGATACTACCTTCTGGGTATCCAAAATCATACATATCCTCAGACAGAGATTAAAGATTTATTATATTTTGAGGAATAACTTGGGGGTTTTCCCTAAGTCCTGGCTAAAATTTACCCTCAAATGAGCAAATTGGCTGTCTACACTTGGCTACATGTGAGAAGTATTTAATTGCCAAATAACATTTTTGGATATCCCATGGCCACGAAAGGCCTGGCAGAAATGCTACTTGATCTTTCACAAGAGAATTGAAGGTTTTTTCCTCCACTTTCCTTCCTTTTACTGAAGAAATGTAATGGGATTATGACCTCTTTGTCTTTTGGAAGAATATCACATGAGTTGACTGCCCGCATTGTCCTGCTGCTGATGGCTGAAAAATCATAGGCAGCACATGTCCTAGTTTCTAAATTACCTGTGGGCACCGTATCTCCCAGCAACACAGACTCCTAAAATATCACCATCTTGGTATTGAAAACAAAAGATTACCTTGAAAGTGGGTTCTTCTCTTGTTTTGCTGTAAAAGAAAATGAATGTCACAATTGATATGTTTGCTGTTGCTCTATCATTGCTGACATAATTTAATTTTGTTGTCATTTACATCCTCCCATCCTGCATCACAGTCCATTCTGCTGTGCAGATTACAGCTGAGTCAGCTGATTGCAGACTTCTGTCACTGATGCTGTACACAATGGCAGCACAGAATAGTCTATCTTCCTCACTCCTAGTTGGTACTCTAAGGCAAGCTATTCCAAGTCTCTAGCTAGACATAGTGGATCCAATTAGCCAAACAAATAGTTGGATACATTTGACAAGACTATAATGAACCCCCTCATTTTACTTAAATCTATGGAAATTGGTGAAAGCCAAGTATTTTGTTTGTAGCATGTTCTCAGTCCTCTGATTTGCAAATACATTGCCTCAAGTCATGAAAATCTTTAGTTGAAGCAAATCTCTCCAGTCTTTGCAGCCACTACTGAAAACATGAAGTCACCTTTAGAGCAAAGGGGATGGTAATTAAGGAGTGGTCTCAATGACTGTTCGCCGTCAGCAGCAAAATGCAATAACTAGTTCCTCAAACCATTTTGATGATTTCATTGTTTCTTTCTTTCACTGGTGAGAAGGGCCAGGCTATTCCCTCGCAAGGATGCTATAATACCGCTCAAATGTTCTGTATCATTTAATAACTCCGTGGCTGATCTCATCTTGGCTCAAATCCATCTTTCTGTCTGGGTTCCATAAGTGACAGAGAAAACAGTAGGCAAACAATATTTAAGAATAAACCTTGGAATTTTTGATAAAACTCTTACCTTTTCTATAACGACGTATAATACCCCAGACTACAAATGACAGAAGCAGCAGTGTGAATGCTGTTCCCACAGTTGCTACTGTGGCCTTTTGTGGTTCCCACATTTTGTTAAAGATATGAACTGTCAAAACAAAGTGTTAAAACTACAGAATGAATGAACACAGGAAAATGCAACATCACGCATAGCATACAGATAAGCCCACTTCATTGAACTGAAATAATTAATAACCTGTACATTATTAATTAATAACAGGTACTAATACTGAGATTTGTCCATAGGATTTAAGCTTCTTCATCTTGGACTCCTAGAGACAGTGAAATGTACAGCAATAAGGTTGATTTTATGTTGTATGCTTGCACTGGCCAAGATTGACAAGACTTTGCCAACCAAGTGACTCCACCATGATTTAACCAATGAGTCTAATAGTTGGTCATTATCATGGTTCTGGTCACAAAGGTTTAACATGACTCTCCTGACTACCTTTGAAATTCTTTGTACTTTGTTCCCTTACATCAAGGCAATTTGACTTGTACCACTTGTGAAATCATTTCTTGTAGTTGAAGACTTTGAAACCAAGTATCACAGTAGTCACGTCACTTCCCCATTTCAAGTAGTGCCTTTGTAATATACTGTGACTTTTATTTATCTAGTTTCTAAATTACTTGCTGAGCTCCAGTCTTCTCTTCTGAACTACTCTTGAAAGTTTGGTGGATTTTTAATAGTATAGGGTTAGCAGCTCAGTCTAATGTCAATCACTTTGATTAATTTCAAGGATGTAGTTTCATAATTCCTTACATGATCTGGGCTGGATCACTTTCTACAGGGTTAGTACTGAGTTCTCTCAAGTGAAATGCCTCAGAACAAATCCCCCAACTGTGGCACTGTTGTGTCTTAGCATTACCACAACAAAGTAAATGTCAAGTGGGTTCTATAGAGGGAGACCAACTCGTGCAAACAAATTATTTTCCAGCCCTTCAATCTGTGGGAAAAGTTACTATTTCACATTTTAAAACAGAAATGTACATTCTGAAATATAATGCAAGGGCAAAATTCTGATGATGCTGATAATCTCAAAATAAAAAACAAGATGTTTGAAATATCCAGCAAGTAAGACCAAACTTGTGGAGAAAGAAAAACTGAGTTGATATTTTTGGGTCAGTAACTTTTCATCAGTACCCTGAGTATTTTTGCCAATTTGTTTTTATCTTAGAATGTTTTGTACACTTGGGACCTTAAGGTTGTTATAGCTGGGGGTGGTAGTGGGATAATGCATGCTCCCAATGGTGTGCATCTCAAATAGCCTCTGACGACCAAGTCCAGCTCTTCACCTTCAGTTATGGCTTAGCTACTAAGCTCAGTGGAACTGTTTCTACTAACAGGAGAAGGGGCAAAGCGAGTTACTGGTGCCTTAAAACTAGTCACCGGGCGGATGGGGCTCATCAGTCGTGGCTGGCAGCTCATCTCTGAAGGAAAACTCTGATTTCAAACCTCAGCTGCCTTGCAGCTATACCCATTTATGGTGAAGGCTTTGGGAGTAAATCCTTAGGAAAACTCCAGAGCTGGAGTCCTTAGGCAGTCCTACACTGAGTTCAATGCTGACAGACAGCTCCTGTGACGGCGCTGAAGCCAAGCTATATCGGTCTCTGCTGTTCCTTTGGATTCATCAGATGTGTGGAGAGGGGAAAACTGCTGCATGGGCAACAGCTTCCTCTCCATATCGTACTGCCCTGGCCTGTGTACAGGCATGCATATCAAACATTGACAGCTAGGATGTAACTTCCATGGTCAACCCTGACCAGTCCAGGCATCCATTGTATAGTTAAAGATGTATACAATACAGCTGGCTAAATTAACATAATGGATAACCTCTGCCTTCACAAACTCTAGATGTTATCCTAATTTTGTGTACGTTTAGTGGTGGGGGACTGTGTTGTCCAATTTCCCACAGCTCCGGTCTCCTGTGTGCCTGGTTCACAAAGCTCAGATCTTGCACTGCTACAAAGGTTACATGTTAAGCTATCATTGAATTCTCCAGTTGAATGTGTGCAATTCCTGATTCCTTGTCCACGAAACTCCAGATCTGTATACTGCATAGCTGAAGAATACATTTCAACTGAGCACACGTTTAGTCAAGCTAATAAAATTGTACAATTTTCTATACACATTTAAAAAAATTTACTTCTACTTCATCTAATTGTACCTTCACAGGTGGGTTTCCGCCCATTCCAT
Source organism: Mobula hypostoma (assembly GCF_963921235.1). NCBI lineage: Eukaryota > Metazoa > Chordata > Chondrichthyes > Myliobatiformes > Myliobatidae > Mobula > Mobula hypostoma. The sequence goes on along the minus strand of NC_086108.1, from coordinate 46,413,031 downwards.
TGTCCAGATGTTCCACACTGAATGCTATCTGATCCACCAAGATGAAATCCTTTATCACAGTTTAACGTACACACTGACTTGTAACTGAAATCGCTGAGGGGGTGAGAGCAGTTCATGTATCCTTTCTCGGGAATCTCCAGTTTTCCACACTTTACAGCTGAAACACAAGCATGAAGGAAGCTGACCCAAACGGAATGAGTAATGTGCATCTTTCTTCTTTACTCGGTTGTCTAAGTTGCTGATGGTGGATCATTCTTGATCTTTTACCTTCACAGCTGGGTGTCTCTGCTGTCCACTGTCCTGCCGCCGTGCACTGGAGACTCTGTGACCCTTGCAGTGTGAACCCTGGAATGCAGTGGAAGTCACAGGTGGAGTTGAAGCTGAAGTTTCCAAGAGGGTGGTTGCACAGCATTTTTGCTTGGACAGGAGCACTCAAAGTGTCACATTGCTTAACTGGCCAGGAAATATGGCAATAATATATCAGTTATGGAATGAAATAATAAAAGTCAATGATAAAAAAATTGCTGTGATCTAACATCTAAGTATTCAGATTAATATCTTATTCAAGGACAGATCAACAATTTTTATCCAGACAAGCATAGATTTCAAGATCTACAATGATGACTGGAGCCATAAGCCTTGAGATGTTTTAGAGAGTTTTGCTCACTGTCAAAGAACCAAACTGACCATTCATAACCTGAACGCGCTGTTTCATCATTGGATTACCTCCCAATTCCAACACAAAGACTGTCTAAGTGGTACCACCCTCCTGATAAAACCTGGCCAATGACCTCACTGCCACATTCCAAATTTGATTTGGCCGACCCTCTTCTAATCAGCTTCCAGAGGTCTGTTTTCCATAAATGTTAGCAGTCGATGTTTTTACTCCTCACCCTGACCTCCCCGATCCACGAGCATCTAATTTAGTCTTCTCATTGTTGTTCGGCTGAGTTGCTGACGGAAATCATCCCGATATCTGAACTCTATCAGGTAAATAATCCTCCTCTGTATCCCATTATTTCTTTTACATCAGTCTTCAGTCTTCACTCCCTCTTGGCCGTCCACCTGGAGCTCCAACTCGAGGGAACCCGGGTCACACTGTCTGATTCCCTCGAGGCCTCAGAATGTTGAACGCAATAGCTAGAGTGAGATTCAACAATGTTCACCTGTTCAACAACTCACCCAATTCACACCGCAAACCGTAGAACCCTTCGTCGCAACGGCATTTGTAATATCCGACAGTTTCCACACATTCTCCTCGATTATTACAGGAGTTAGGCTTGCACGAGGCTATCGAAAAAAGCAACACAGTCTCAGAATGATCGCTCACTAAAATATTTACATGATTTTCCTCACATTATCGTCGTTTACATCAGCCAGACACGCTGGTCCTCTAGCACAGCACCTTAAGTGTTCTACCTTTCGAGGACAGCCGCGGCGCCAGCGATCTCAGCCTCCCACAGCCTGCCCGGGTGCACAACGCCCCGGCCCTACAGTGTGAGGTGAGCTGCCCCGCTCTGCCCGCCGGACAGCATCATCGCTCCTCCACCCAGCCACCAGCCTGCCGGCGAATACTCCGGCCCATCAATCCAGAAGTTAATTCTGGAAAAAAAAACCGACAAGTCTTCGGCCGCTGATATAGTGTAAATTTGTACACATTTTGTCACAACCATGGACTCTGCCGCGGGGTCTGTGCGCCCTTGCAGGAGTGTTCGGAACGAGGTCGATTAGTGTTTCATTGTGGTTTTATTTAACTCCCCTCCTTTCGTTTCTGTCTTGTCGAAACTTGACCAAAACCACAGCAATGTCAACGCTTCCTGCTCACCTTAGTCCTTGCTCCGGGAAAGAAGACTACCATTTAGATTCACGCTGTAAAGGAGCGGTATTTATTTCGTATTAAGTTACTGGTTCCGAGCCGCATTGTCGATGTTAGCTTTCGATCCGAGAGTTTTAGTTAAAGGCCCTGTTGGCCTCGCGTTTATTGTTTTTATTCTTTTAATTCTGCGCATTTCTTATTAAAAGTCGGTGAACTGTTTATCTGCTTCGGCGTTTCTCCTTCTGCACTCGGGCCAGAACCAAACATCCTTGTCATAAATACTGGATTTTGGTATTACCTCTATTTTAGTGATGTGGTATAAACCTACAAAATTTGCTTAAGGATGTGAAAATGACTGATAATGGATTGTTGTGAATTTGTTTTGCTACATAAACAAAAGAACGAATTTATTTAAGCAAAACTGGTTTAATACCCAAATGAAAACAGCATAAACCGGTGTCTCCTTCGGAGGTTCGTGGTACTAGATGCCCAGCTGGAGGATAAGGATGGCATTTATTTGCTATGATTCACAGAACAGAGTTCTCTGTTTTATTTTGGCACCATTGTGTTAGGCTGGAAATTGGGGAACGGAGGAAAGTTCTGCATAAAGCCCAAGAATGTGACAACTGCGTCTCCTGCATTGATTTAGGTAAAAGGAAAACAGTGAGGATTCCTGCTTTCTACCCTGGCTCTCCTGGTGTCTGTGCGCAGGGGTCCATATTCTTTGGAGTCATTGTGACGATAGCCCCATTCAGCCCATCCGCTCTAGGCTACCACCTACAGGGATCACGATTTTATTCTCCGCCACCCCCCCCCCCCCTTCCCAGTATTTCCATCGTGATTCTATCAACCATCTACACAGTTGAAGCCATTTACAGTGGCCGATTAGCTCACAGTCCACAATCCTTGGGATGTGGGAAAGAAAGAGAGAACCCACATTCGCAGACAGCACCAAGGGTGAGGATTGAACCCATATTGCGGCAGCAGCTTTACTAACTGCAGCAAGCAGCTGAAGCTGGCTGGCAGTATGAGATGCCTCTGCAGTTCACCGGGAAGGTTTTGTAACAGCAACATGATATTCAGTTATTCTATTTAGGAATTCATGTCATCTGCTAGGTTCACTGTAGCGTCAGATTGTAAGGATTTATCACTGCAAGCTGAACCCACTGTCTCTTCTAAACAGGGATCTCACCATTTGTGTTCTGACATTCATTGCCTCAGAGTCCAGTCATAGACCAGGAACTCACAGCTCCTGAAGCTGTGATGTGTTAAATCAGGATAGAGAGGGGCAGTAAGTTCAGTGTACTGGTGGATTGGTAGCTTACATACCTCCAAATTTATTTAGATTAGGTAATTGGGTTTTTTTGTTTCATTGCTTTTTAAATATATTTTCAATTTTCCTTTGGAACATTCAAAACCCTTCATGATTCTGACAGCCACCAAAGCTTATGGCAGGTCTTAGTAGGCTGTCAAAAGTTTCACTTACACGCATTTCATGGATGAGGTGTGTTCTAGTCTGCCCAGATACTGTACCTTGCAAAGTCCCCTGCCTCCCAGGACAGAGTCTGTGGAAAGGGTAAACTGGTACTTAAAATGCAGGTTAACAGCAACTGGGCGGCTGCCAACTGGCCTCTCATAACAATGCGGAGAAAGCTTCCCTCAGAAATGTGCAAGTTTATTTAACTGCCTCAGGGGTTTCACTTCGTAGCAGGGTGCAACAAAGATATACATCTGGATTGATTACTTCATTTATAAATAAATCCCTTGCATATTCTTGAATGTACAGTGGTTTCACTCACCAATGACTTTAAGAATATTTTTTCCAGAAAGATTAAGCATTGATTTCTCCTATTCAGACATGATGTGCAGTAACCACAAAGCAAAATGGTTGAAAATGATTAACTATTTCCTCACTTTACTGAAAATGAACTGATAATCAGGCTGTAGTCAATCAGATTGTGGTAAATAAGCTTTAGAAGATAATTTATTATGAACTTAGAGATTAGCCCTGCTTCATGGTGATTTTATTATAATAAGACCTCACGATGAAGTTGTCAGCAGGCACTATCTTAAAAATTTTAACTTGCTCCACAGAGACCGATAGATATTTATAAATGTGCTGTCTTAGCACTTCAAATAATTTATTTGCTTTATTCATAGATTTAGACAATATCTAACTTTTTAGTCAAAGATGATAGTCTCAATAATATGGTATCTGTTATAACATGAGGTGTAGATTCAATTTTTAGGTAAATTTTCAGGTAAAGTGGTATGTAAAAAGGACTGCTGAGTTGCTCTCGTTTATTTTTCATGATAGTAAATGTCCAGATTAGTGCCCCCAGAGAGATGAGGAAAGAGAATCAGGATCAGAAACAGGTTTAATATCACTGGCATATGTCGTAAAATCTGTTGCCTTTGCGGCAGCAGTACAATGGAATACATAATAATAGAGAGAAAAAAGCTGTGAATTATATATACTGTATACATATATATAATGAATTAAATAATAGTGCAAATATAAAGATGGAATCACTTCTAGTCACCTGGCTTCTTGACCAACATTCCCTATAAAGAGACAAGAAGCGAATATTCTTAAGTAGAATTTCTATCTGTTTGCTGTCAGTGTTCTATACCCACTTCGTCCGAATCAGTTTTAAAATCACCGGCATATATTGTGAAATTAGTTAACTTTGTTACAGCAGTACAATGCAATGCATAAAAATAGAGAGAAACCATGAAATACAGAAAGAATATATATAATTGTTTAATTAAATAAGAAGTGCAATAAACAGAAATAAAGAAAAGAAGTAGTGAGGTAGTGTTCATGGGTTCAATGTCCATTCAGAAATCGGGTGGCAGAGGGGAAGAAGCTGTTCCTGAATCATTAAGAGTGAGGTAGTGTTCATGGGTTCAATGTCCATTCAGAAATCGGGTGGCAGAGGGGAAGAAGCTGTTCCTGAATCATTAAGAGTGAGGTAGTGTTCATGGGTTCAATGTCCATTCAGAAATCGGGTGGCAGAGGGAAAGAAGCTGTTCCTGAATCATTAAGAGTGAGGTAGTGTTCATGGGTTCAATGTCCATTCAGAAATCGGGTGGCAGAGGGGAAGAAGCTGTTCCTGAATCATTAAGAGTGAGGTAGTGTTCATGGGTTCAATGTCCATACAGAAATCGGGTGGCAGAGGGGAAGAAGCTGTTCCTGAATCATTAAGAGTGAGGTAGTGTTCATGGGTTCAATGTCCATACAGAAATCGGGTGGCAGAGGGGAAGAAGCTGTTCCTGAATCATTAAGAGTGAGGTAGTGTTCATGGGTTCAATGTCCATTCAGAAATCGGGTGGCAGAGGGGAAGAAGCTGTTCCTGAATCATTAAGAGTGAGGTAGTGTTCATGGGTTCAATGTCCATTCAGAAATCGGGTGGCAGAGGGGAAGAAGCTGTTCCTGAATCATTAAGAGTGAGGTAGTGTTCATGGGTTCAATGTCCATACAGAAATCGGGTGGCAGAGGGGAAGAAGCTGTTCTTGAATCATTAAGAGTGAGGTAGTGTTCATGGGTTCAATGTCCATACAGAAATCGGGTGGCAGAGGGGAAGAAGCTGTTCCTGAATCATTAAGAGTGAGGTGGTGTTCATGGGTTCAATGTATTTTTAGAAATCAGAAAAGACAACTTTACTGTTCCAGGACTTTTCATCGAGTATGTCAGTTGTGCTTGGAGTTGTACAGATGTTAAATTCTTAGGAAGCACTCATCACATTCACCAAACTCTGAGAACATTTTTATCTTACCTAAATAGCAAATTGCCACTTTCATTTTGTTGCAGCTATGATTGTTCCATTTTCCTGCTTCTTTTTGTCACTTTATATAGATTTTCACACAATCCTCTCCCCCAGAAGTTGGTTCTCCTTCCGCCCAGTTTTCTGCTTTCTTGTCCAGTGATATATTTGTTCCAACCCAGGTCCAAACACCAGCAATCTTCCTTATTCCAATCCAGTAGTAAGTTGGATTTCTTGGTAATACCTGATTTAGATGATTAATTTCTTCTTGGTTCTGAATTGCAACCAGGTCAGTGAAGGATTTTTGGCAGTATTCCCTGGCATCTGCCCATGTCATGTTTGTATCTGAGTAGTTATATGTCCAAGTGTCAACTCCTTCCCAAATTACCAGCTCTGTGAAGAAAATTATAGTTCTTTGTGATGCCTGAACTAGTTTGGTAATAAACAAAGTGCAATTGACTTTATGGTCCCTATAGACTAGTAGAGCTGCTCTGTCGCAGCGTCAGTGATCCGGATTCAATCCTGATCTCTGATGCCATCAATGAAGAATTTACATCATTGACTCTGTGGTTTCTTCCCAGTGACTCAGTTTATTCCCTCATCCCAAAGGTGTGTGGGTTAAAGATTGCCTGTAGCATGTAAGGGAGCGCTAGAACCTGGAGGGAGTTGATCGATACGTTAGGAGAATGAAATGAGATTTTTGTATTTGGGTCTTTGATTGTCAACAAGGAATCTGTGGGCTGAAGAGCCCTTTTCTGTGCTGTGCAAATCTGATTCAAGCAGAATTCCATGAACTTGAACCCAGATCTTGACTGCATTGAGATTTCCAGCATTAGCATTAGAATATGCCAGAAGAATGTTACAATTAGAAGCAAGAGCAGGCCTTTTTCTCCCTCAAGCTTGCTCTGCCATTTACAACAAGATCTTTGATGAACTTCTACCTCAACAAAATTCTCCTGCCCAATCCCAATATCTCTCAATTGCCTTAATGTACAGTATCCTATGATTGTCGTCAATGACTAACTTTCCTCTGCCTCTGTGGGAGAGAAATCCAAAGATTCATCATCCTTTGACTGAAGAAATTCCTTTTCATTTTGGTCCCAAGTGGTCTTTTCCTTTGAGACAATGACCTCTAGTTCTGATTCCTTAGCCAAGGGAGGTAGTTTCTTGAGTCAACAGGTCATTATGTAAGCTTCGCCTCTCTTCCTTCCAAATTCTACATGATACTATCTTAGCCTTCACTAGTAGGCTAAGCTGAGACCCACCATCTCAAGAACCAGTCTGATACTTCATTGCTGTAAACCCTGTAATCCCAACTATCAGGTATATCTTTCTATATTCTCCAAGTAAAGGATCAAACTTGAACACAGCACTCACCAGAGCACTATATAATTATGGGGAACTCTCATGCAGATTAAAACGTAAAAACTACCGAAGAGGTGCCAGGCAGGCAAACATTAAAGTGCAAGATCATAATGAGGTAGATTGTGAGGTTAAGAGTCCATTTTATCATACAAGGGGTCTATTCAAGAATCTGATAACAGTGGAATAGAAGCTGTCCTTGAGCCTTGGTAGAATATGCTTTCAGGATTTTGTATCTTCTGCCAGATGGGAGAGGGGAGATGTGAGACCATCATTTTAGAATCAGTGAAATTGAATATCCTCAGTGGTGTACTAAAATGCAATTGATTGGGAAGTCTAAGCATATAGTTCAACATGCACAGACCCACACTACACTGACGTACAATGCATTGCCCATAATGCCAGAAAGGAACTAAAATGCAAAGCTCCTTCCCTGTACATCTGCTAGCTTGGAAAAACAGAAGCATGGAATAATGCAAGGGGCTCAAAAACTTGTATCTACTACCAGTAGATTCTGGTGAACTCAGGAACAGATCCTGACCTGAACAGAGTTAATGCAAAGTCCTTCAGTCACCCGAACGTGGACACTCATTCTAACAACAGGACAACCAAGACTTTTACAATCACACTCCCTCAACCCACCATCCCCCAGATCATTAAGGAAATATTTTACAAACTACTAATCAAAGCAGCTTTAATTTTTGCTATTGAATCCTCTTGGTAACCACTTCTGATGTTTTTGATTTGGGGAATAATTAGAGGTAATTTTTGTTTTAGAGGGGTAAATGTGATCTCGGCACATCCACTTTTGCAAGTTTTATTATTTTTGTGGTCGGTAGGATTTCAACGGTGAAAAGGTGTTCAGTAATTCCTTGTTACTGCTGTTGCTACCTGTGGACAGGCTTCAATATTTCATCCCAGTCTTCATTCCAGTGAAAACAGTCTAAGTATAAATTGAGTTGGTTCCTAAACTAACTGCAAAGCAATTGCCAGAACTACTGTCACAATGGGGTAATGGCCTGGAAATCATACTGTACCGTAGATGAAAACTAGAATCCAGAAATGATGGGTTGTTCTCTGAGGCTGTTGATGCCCCCATTGGCAATCGTAAGTTTCAGTGCAAGATACCTGTAGAAGGGAAATTCACCGTTATTCAATTAGAAAAATCTAGTATCCTGCATTAAAAAATATCCTCTACATGTCTTTATAGAACAGAGAAAACTTTTAGAAACATTTGTGCTTGAAGCTCCTGCTGTAATGTTTTTTACATTTGTTATTATGGCGTGTTCTAAAACAGAAAACGTATTGCCCAGTTTTCTCAGTGTTTGTGTTAAAGATTTATAGAAGGAACATGATGACTGTGAAAGATTAAAATTAAATATTAACTGAGAAATTAGCACTGCTGATAACTGCTTAAACAGCGCAATTCATGAATTTCCCTACATTGGATAAGATATTAACTTTGTTTAGATGGGCTACTACATGCATTAAAATTGCAGATAAAAATACTGTACAAAAGTATTAAGTTTAATGTGGTATAAATATTGCCACATATTTTCTAAGTTTTAGACATAACAAAGCTGACGGGTGGGTGTAATATTGCCCGATACATTTAATAATTGATTCTATTTGTTTGCATTTTTGTTTCCTCATCTCATAAATATCAATGTTGTTGCCACATACTCCAGAAATCAGTTCTGGGGATTCCTGCAGATATATGGTTAGTACCCGAAAGGTGCTTCGCACTTTTACGCATTTTACTCGAATAAAACACACAACTCCATTGTGATTTACATGTCAAGATATTATTCCTAATCTTATCATATTGAAATGCAGATCTAAATTATATTTATACAATGCTGCAGTGTTTTAAGTACATTTATTTTGTACTTCCATGTGTACAGTATGCATATATTTTAAAATATTGTGCTTTATGAATGAGCGTTTTTCCAATAAAAAATGCCTTACCATATTTTTTGTACTGCAAAATTTTGTTCTTGCTTCCTCCAATTTTCTATGCAGCTATCCACTGGGAAAGAAATAGAACAGAACTTATCACTTGCACCATGATTCTGTGGAGAACGTTTCTTTATAAACCAAGTCCTTCATTGTTATTCTTAGCCTTATCTACTTGGCACCAATATTCTGATGATGTTGTCAATGTTAGGTAACTCCGTGCTGCTAGTTATACTCCCAAGGCTTACAAAAAATAAACAAAGGAGATTTTATCAGCCGTCAGCATCCTATTCACATTAAAAGTTTTTTTTCTATGTGAAATTAAAGAATTTAAGAGAACTTTTATACCAGTGTTAAATGGAGGCACTGTTGGAAAGATCTCTGAAGGAGAAAACAAAGTTAAGATTAATTTTTTCATTAAATGTGCTAAATGCAAAGCACTTTGGGATCAGAAGGTTTAAGTTCCACATTAGCACTCCAGTAGAATATTAAGGGTATGCTGCATCGTTGGGAGATCTCTTTCTTTGTATGTGTTGTTTACCTGAAATTTAACCTGTCCGTTTAGGTGAACAAGAACAATAGACTTATAAGTAAGTAGGGTTGGACATTCCAGGGGGATATGATTGGATGGGTCTTCATTTGTGTGATCTTGCATCATTATTGTAGTTTTTTGAATGGATTTGCTATTCAGGAGATGACAATGTAGCACAGCATGTTAGAGAGGCAATCCTAAATATCATGGAATCACTTCTGCTCACCTGGCTTCTTAGCCAAAGTTTCCTATAAAGAGACAAGAGATGAATATTCTTAAGTAGAATTTCTATCTGTTCGCTGTCAGTGTTCTACACCCACCCACTTTCAGGTGCTTCGTCTGAATCAGAATCAGTTTTAAAATCACTGGCACATGTTGTGAAATTAGTTAACGTTGTTGCAGCAGTACAAAGCAAGACATAATAACAGAGGAAAAAAATGTGAATTACAGTAAATATCATTCTTTCCACTTCTGATCCCTCTATGAGGACTGGTGTGTGCTCCCTCAACTTGCCCTTTCTGAAGTCCACATTTAATTCTTTGTTCTTACCGACATTGAGTGCAAGGTTTTTTGCTGCAATACCATTCAACTAGCTGCTATACCTTGCTCCTGTACGCTTTATCGTCATCATCCGAAATTCTGCCAGCAATGTTTGTATCATCAGCAAATTTATAGATGGCATTTGAGCTGTGCCTAGCCACACAGTCATGAGTGTAGAGAGGGTAGAACTGTGGGCTAAGTACATATCCCTGAGGTGCGCTGGTGTTGATTGGCAGTGAGGTCAGTTGATTGTCTTAGGACAGAAGTGTTTTCTGATAACTACACAATAAGGGTCTAACATCCTAGATATTCAAATGCATTCCAATCAAACAGCCCCCTCTTCTCCCACCATCAGCATCCTAGAAGTCATTGTTGATGAGAAACAGGAACAGCCACCAAGAAGGACCATGACCTCAAGGCTTGATGTATCAAGTTAATTGCATCTAGACATGCACAGCTTATCAGAATCAGAATCGGGTCTATTATCACTGGCATGTGTTGTGAAATTTGTTAACTTAGCAGCAGCAGTTCAATGTAATACGTGATAATAATATAGAAAGAAAAAGGTAAATAAGTAAATCAATTGCAGTAAGTGTGTGTGTATATACAGTGTGCGTGTGTGTGTGTGTATATATATATATATATATATATATAATCAGTTAGATTAAAAATAGTGCAAAACAGAAATAATATATTTTTTAAAATGAGGTAGTGTTCATGGGTTCGATGTCCATTTAACATTGGCAGAGGAGAAGAATCTGTTCATGAATCCCTGAGTATGTGCTTTCAGGCTTCTGTACCTTCTTCCTGATGGTAAAAATGAGAAGACAGCATGTCCTGGGTGGTTGGAGTGCTAAGTAATGGACACCGCCTTTCTGTGGCACAACTCCTTGAAGATGTCTTAGATTCTATGGAGGCTAGTACCCATGATGGAGCTGACTAATTTTACAACTTTCTGTAGCTTCTTTCAGTCCTGTGCAGTACCCCCCCTCCCCACCTCCCATAGCAGACTGTCAGAATGCTCTCCACAGTACATCTATAGAACTGTTCAAATGTTTTAGGTGACAAACCAAATCTCCTCAAACTCCTAATGAAATATAGTCCCAATATATCAATGCTGCATTGATATATTGGGACTAGGTTAAATCCTTAGAGATCTTGACACCCAGGAGTTGCTCACTCTCTCCACTTCTGATCCTATTGCGAGGATTAGCTTGTGTTCTCTCATCTCACCCTTTCTGAAATCCACAATCAGCTCTTTCATCTTACTGACATGGTGTCCAAGTTTGTCGTCGTAACACCACTCAACTAGCTGGTATATCTCACTTCTGCACACCCTCTCCTCTCCTTCTGAGATTCTGCCAACTATAGTTGTATCATCAGTAAATTTAGAGATGGTATTTGAGTTGTACCTAGCCGCACAGTCATGGCTTTAGAGAGAGTAAAGCAGTGGGCTAAGCACACACCCCTGAGGAGCACCAGTGTTCATCATCAGCGAGGAGCATGTATTATCACCAATATGCACAGATTGTAGTCTCCTGGTAAGGAAGTCAAGGATCTAATTGCAGAGGGAAGAACAGAGGCTCAGGTTTTGTCACAAAATGATCAGGACTGTGGGACTGATGATGTTAAACACTGAGCTATAGTCAATGAACAGTATCCTGACATAGGTGTTTGTATTGTCCAGGAGGTCTAAGGCCATGTGAAGAGCCATTGCGATTGCATCTGCCATAAACCCAGTGTGGCGATAGGCAAATTGCAATGGGTCCAGGTCCTTGCTGAGGCAAGAGTTCAGTCTAGTCATGACCGACTTCTCAAAGCATTTCATCAATATAGATGTTAAGTGCTACTGGGCGATAGTCATTAAGGCAGCTCACACTAATCTTCTTGGGCACTGGATTAACTTTTGCCTTTTTGAAGCAGGTGGGAACTTCTGGCGGTAACAGTGAGAGTTGAAAACGTCCTTGAATACTCCTTCTAGTTGGTTGGCACAAGTTTTCGGAGCCTTACCAGGTACTCCATCAGGGCCTTCCACCTTGTGATGTTCAACCTCCTGAACGACGGCCTAACATTGGCTTCCAAGACAGAGATCCCAGGGTCACCGGGTGCGGCAGAGATATTCACAGCTATAGTTATATTCTCCCTTTCAAAGTGGGCATAGTAGGCGTTGAGCTCATCTGGTAGTGAAGCATTGCTGCCATTCATGCTATTGGGTTTCACTTTGTAGGAATGTCCTGCAAACCCTGCCAGGGTTGATGTGCATCCGACATCGCATTCAACCTCACTTGGAATTGTTCCATTGCTCTTGAAGTGGCCCTCTACAAGTCATACCTGGTTTTCTTGTATAGACCTGATATAAGATATCAGATATAAATCACTGATTTTCATGACCCGACTAGGAGTTGAGGATGCCATCGTCTACCTGCTGAACTGTGTCTACACCCATCTGGGCAAGCCAGCGAGCACTGTGAGGGTCATGTTTTTTGACTTCTCCAGTGCGTTCAGCACCGTCCGTCCTGCGATGCAGGTGGATGCTTCCCTGGTATCATGGATTCTTGATTACCTGACTGGCAGACCACAGTACGTGTGCTTGCAACACTGTGTGTCCAACAGAGTAATCAGTAGCACTGGGGCTCCACAGGGGACTGTCTTGTCTCCCTTTCTCTTCACCATTTACACCTCGGACTTCAATTACTGCACAGAGTCTTGTCATCTTCAGAAGTTTTCTGATGACTCTGCCACAGTTGGATGCATCAGTAAAGGAGATGAAGCTGAGTACAGGGTTACGGTAGGAAACTTTGTCACATGGTGTGAGCAGAATTATCTGCAGCTTAATGTGAAAAAGACTAAGGAGCTGGTAGTAGACCTGAGGAGAGCTAAGGTACCGGTGACCCCTGTTTCCATCCAGGGGGTCAGTGTGGACATGGTGGAGGATTACAAACGCCTGGGGATACGAATTGACAATAAACTGGACTGGTTAAAGAACACTGAAGCTGTCTACAAGAAGAGTCAGAGCCGTCTCTATTTCCTGAGGAGACTGAGGTCCTTTAACATCTGCCGGACGATGCTGAGGATGTTCTACGAGTCTGTGGTGGCCAGTGCTATCATGTTTGCTGTTGTGTGCTGGGGCAGCAGGCTGAGGGTAGCAGACACCAACAGAATCAACAAACTCATTCGTAAGGCCAGTGATGTTGTGGGGATGGAACTGGACTCTCTCACGGTGGTGTCTAAAAAGAGGATGCTGTCCAAGTTGCATGCCATCTTGGTCAATGTCTCCCATCCACTACATAATGTACTGGGTGGGCACAGGAGTACATTCAGCCAGAGACTCATTCCTCCGAGATGCAACACAGAGCGTCACAGGAAGTCATTCCTGCCTGTGGCCATCAAACTTTACAACTCCTCCCTTGGAGGGTCAGACACCCTGAGCCAATAGGCTGGTCCTGGACTTATTTCCTGGCATAATTTACATATTACTATTTAACTATTTACGGTTCTATTACTATTTATTATTTATGGTGCAACTGTAACGAAAACCAGTTCCCCCCTGGGATCAATAAAGTATGACTAATAATAACAACTTGTGTACAAAGCAGAACTAAGGAGTATGAAAATTTTAAACAACTGCAGATTTTGGAAATTTGAAGTAAAAAAACAGGAAGTTTTGGAAGATTACCAATTTCATATACAGTCAAGGGACCTTAACGTCCCTTTAATAGCCACCGTATTTCAGTCGATTAGAGAAATTCTCTTGTTTTCCTCTATTGACCACTCCCACCTTGTCCTCGATCTAAATTGATGGTGTTCTTTCTCAGTTTTTATGAAGAGTCCCAAATCTGAAACATCAGTTGTTTCCCGTTCGAGAGATGCTGCTGAACTTGCTGAGTTTTCCCAGCTCTGCGTGGGTACATAGTTCATCAGCAGCCCGGCCAACATCTAAATATTGATTTCCAGTACCACCGGTGCACAGTGGCTGCAGTCTGTGCAGCATCTACAAAACTCACTGCAGTTACTCATGAGGCTATTCTGAAAGTACCTCTCAAACCTGCCACCTCTACCATTTGGAAGAATACGGTCATCAATACATGAGAACACTACACCAACAAGTTCCCCTCCAAACTGTGCACCATCCTAATTTGGAAATACATTGCTTCATCATCTGTGGGTCTTAATCCTTGAACATCCTGCCCAATAATGCCATGGCGGTAGCTTCACAGTGGTTCAGGACCTCTCTGGGGCATCCAGCAATGCCCAGATGCCAAATAATCCCTTTTCAGGATAATCCCATCTCATAGCAGTCTCAAGAACAGCATTAGTGTGGAGATACAAGATGGTCAGAATTCTAAGGACCAAGAAGGGCTCTGCGACAAGAAGCAAAGTGGGGTCAAAGAGGGATCTTTGGTTTAAATGCTTTTGATGGTGATTTGAAAGTGAGTCAAAAATCAGCTTTTGTTTTGTAATATCTCACTCACTAAAGGAACAAAAATCCCTTTGGAACCTTGGATTGTGTTAGAAAGGAAATGGCTTGCCAGCAACATTAATATGAATTCAATTTTTGGAACCATTTGTTAGCTGTTGACAAATGCCTGTCAACATATTAACGTATCAATGCATCTAACATTCTAAAATGAATTTACATTTTAATGCTCTTGGTAAGCAGAGCAATTTTAGTCGGCAGAAATCAGACATCTGCGTTTTACTCACACAATCATTTTGCTCTTGGTTTTGTGTCTGTAGTGTTCGGCAAGAGGAGGTCTTTCATTTCCAGTTCGTTAAATGCAGATTAGAGGTTGTTCTTGATAATGGAGCCAAACATGTTGCAAGAATTGATAGCTATTTCTAGATTTCTCTGCTCAATATTTTATGCCGAGACTGTCAGATTGTTCTTCCTTTAAATAAAGTAGTTGTTACATTCTGTGGTTCATGATAAGCCATGTTCTAAGTTGCCTTTTAACTTCTCACACTTCTCTCATTGTAGTTGTCCTCGATCATGGCAGAATTCCCCGATCTCTTATTTCAAAATACTTGATACTTACTATCACCATGAGATGGCGTTAGATGATGTTTCATCTCTTGCATCCTTTATTTATTGAGATACAATGCAGGCTCGGCCCTTCCAGAACTTCAAGCTGCACTGCCCAGCAACCCCAGATTTAACCCCAGCCTAATCGCAGGACAATTTACAATGACCGGTTAACCTATCAACCGTTATGTGTGGGAGGAAACCTGAGCGGTCACAGGGAGAACGTACAAACCCCTTACGGGCAGTTAATAAGTTTCAAATTTAAATGTAGTAGAGACTCCACACTCCTAGTGTTCTTATGCGTTCTTGACGCATATTGAAATGCTTTATGATTGTGTTTTCAGCGTAAACATTAAACAAGCTCCGGTGCTGGTTGGGGCACCGGTCTCCAGACCTGCTCACTGTTTATTTGGGCCTGACTGAGCAGGTGCACTCTTGTTCTGCAGCAAAGGCGGTAGCACATTGTCCGTATTTGGATTTGGTCTCCTGAACCTCTTGTGTAGTCTTCCTCAGATGACATCTATTTTCATGATAATTTCCCCTTATAAAGTCCAGGTTGTGACAGTTCTCTGAAGATCATTTGCCACCTTTCTCTTGGGAGCAAAGTTCAATTGGTCTTCTGACTTATAGCATTTTCTCAGCTGTCCCATTCGTCTCTTTCTCTATCCATTTATTCCAGCAGGGATTCTAGATATCAGCTAGCTTGGAGCAGTTTTATTCTTGCTCAGGGCTTCATCAGTCATTTAGAAGTGAGCCCACCTAATATTGAGATGTTTCTAAGTGCAAGAGCCTGTGGCGTGATTCAGTGCATGCTTCCGTTACCCTTCGCAGAAGGCAACATGACTGGTTTTTAGAGCAGGCCCAGCCTTTCCATTGGATTGGGAATTGTGTGGCGATGATATCGTCTCAACTTAGACACTGAGTGCAAACCCATCTGCAACAAATTTTAGGCCATAGAGTGTTGCAGCCACACCTGGAGTGCTGTATTTAGCAAACTGAACCTTTACCTTGTGAATGACAGCTGATAATGTAGTTGAATCTATTTCCAGCAAGTTGAGAAAGTAAGCATCCATCCCCAGACTAGTTTGTACCTTCTGCTATGAAGGGAGTCCATTGTCCAAAGTACATCCAGCACCTTCTCCCTTCGTGGATTTTTGCACCTCTGCTCTGGAAAGCAATCGGTGGGAAGAATTGAGCTCAGCGCAAATGTGAAAGTGCCCAACAAGACCATGTCAGAATTCCTCTGTTTCTCTGGCCTCTCGTAACAAATATGTACAATTATCATTAGAGTATCCCTTCCTGCAGTTTTTTCATCATGGTTTTGTAATAGACAGATTTTTGGGCATATTTACACTCTGTTTCTTTTTGTTTGCAGTCTGTCTTTACTGCAGGAAGATGTTTACAACACAGTGTGCCAGCAATCCTACAGTTTAGATGGTGGTCAATCTAGCAAAAGAACCACTTATAGTTTATTTAGTGTGTGGTTGAAATTCTTCATCACAAAGTATTCAAGATCTGCTTGAACAACTATACATCTCCATAATTGCCTTCATCCTTCCTGTATACCTGTTTGAGCTGCAGTAACCAGATGACACTTGAAGGCAACGTTTTTGCTTCCTTTGGACTTTGATTACTTTCCTTTACATCTGTACGTGAAGGCGCTCATCTATCACTTTCTTTCTCCTCTGACGTCTAATCTTCTTCAAAGCTAAACGTATCACCAGCTTTGCTCCTTGCTCCAGGAAATCTTTCATGCAGCTGAACTAACCTTCTCTAAACTCTGGGTACAGTGTTAATCCCAAGGGGTATCCTTGACCACCAATATCTCCTAAAAGATGTTGAAGGTCATTAGAATTGAACACCCACTATCCATATCTACATCCTAGAATTATACACACTTTCACCCACTGTTTTCACATAGAGTTTCTCAAAGAACAGTAATTATTCTAGGCAAAGCCTCATTTAAGATCAATATAACATGCTCATCTTGTTTTCTAACACATTGTTATATTCGGCTCTAGGAGCTCATTTGCCATTTTAATAAAGTAAGCCTTGTAGAAAAGTATTCATGTCATTGTTGGGGTCACATCATATGATGTCTTTGTGCTACTTTACAAGATGGGGCAGCAGGCTGAGGGTAGCAGACATGAACAGAATCAACAAACTCATTCGTAAGGCCAGTGATGTTGTGGGGATGGAACTGGACTCTCTGACGGTGGTGTCTGAAAAGAGGATGCTGTCCAAGTTGCATGCCATCTTGGACAATGTCTCCCATCCACTTCATAATGTACTGGGTGGGCACAGGAGTACATTCAGCCAGAGACTCATTCCACCGAGATACAACACAGAGCATCATAGGAAGTCATTCCTGCCTGTGGCCATCAAACTTTACAACTCTTCCCTTGGAAGGTCAGGCACCCTGAGCCAATAGGCTGGTCCTGGACTTATTTCATAATTTACTGGCATAATTTACATATTACTATTTAACTATTTATGGTTTTATTACTACTTAATTATTTATGGTGCAACTGTAATGAAAACCAATTTCTCTCGGGATCAATAAAGTATGACTAGGACTACGACTATGACTAAGATGCACCCAGGTTTCTCCGTCTTTATGAAGAATTCTGAAACTTGCCCTCGCTGTCTGATATTTACAATCACTGTAGTGGCATGGGAAGACACTAGGTGGTGCTACACTCCATAATTGTCATGGTTTTGCTGAACAGCTTACTTTAGAACAAATATTGAATTGAATTGAATTGACTTTATTTCTTACGTCCTTCACATACACGAGGAGTAAACATATTCATGTTACGTCTCCATCTAAATGTGCAATGTGCAATCATAATAATTTATAATAAATACAACAGTCAAAGTAACATAGAACTACACTTAAATCAGTGTGAGTTAATCAGTCTGATGGCCTGGTGGAAGAAGTTGTCCTGGAGCCTGTTAGTCCTGGCTTTTTCCCATTTCCCGGATGGTAACAGCTGGAACAGTTTGTGGTTGGGGTGACTCGGGTCCCCAATGAGCCTTCAGGCCCTTTTTTCACACCTGTCTTTGTAAATGTCCTGAATGATGGGAAGTTCACATCTGCAGATGTGCTGGGCTGTCTGCACCACTCTCTGCAGAGACCTGCGATTAAGGGAGGTTCAGTTCCCATACCAGGCAGTGATGCAGCCAGTCAGGATGCTCTCAGTTGTGCCCCTGTAGAAAGTTCTTAGGATTTTGGGGCCCATACCAAACTTCCTCAACCATCTGAGGTGAAAGAGGTGCTGTTGTGCCTTTTTCACCACACAGCTGGTGTGTACAGACCACGTGAGGTCCTCAGTGATGTTTACGCCGAATAACTTAAAGCGGTTCACCCTCTCAACCCCAGATCCATTGATGTCAATAGGGGTTAGCCCGTCTCTATTCCTCCTGTAGTCCACAACCAGCTCCTTTGTTTTTGCGACGTTGAGGGAGAGATTGTCTTCTTGACACCACTGTGTCAGTGTGATGACTTCTTCCCTGTTGGCCACCTGGTTATTGTTTGAGATTAGGCCAATGAATGCAGTTTCTTTGGATGATTTTTTTTCTTTCACTATCTGCTTGAAATGTGCCTGTAAGTGACAGAGCTGAAGGTGAGATGTGTACCTTCTCACTCTCCTAATTTGCTGAATTGATTGGGAACTCTGTTGACAGAGTATATGAGTAAAACCCAGTGTGCTGCTGGAAGCTGCGAGACTGGGTCATGTTTTATCCAACCAGTCACCCACTAAAATTCTGTGGCTGTGATGGTGAACCAGCCTGAACATTGGGTTATTTCAGAGTACAGCAATGGGAATGTATACAACCAGAGCCACGTTTATACTAGATTATGAAGAAGTACAGGTTTTCTCCTGCAAGCAAAACCAAAGTAGTCTGATAGTTTAACTTGCTTCATTATCCAGGATGCTCACATCACTTACAGCAAAATACTCATTCCCCGACCACTCCTAGTGCTTTGTGTTTGACTCTAAACCACTTGTTTTGGGCAACTGTGACCTTCAAGATGTTAATGCTAGGTTATTTGATACTTCTAATGGCTTTGACTGTCAAAGGAGGCAGCTGGTTCAGTCTTGTTAGAGAGATGTCTGCTTGGCATCTGTGACATCAAGATTACCTGCAACCAGAGCCGAATTTAGTGGGGTCAGGGCCCCTGGGCTGGAGGCCCTGATGGGCCCCTACCGACATCGTAAAATGCTGCTGTACCAAGCAAAACAAGGCAAGAACAAGAGCAAAGGTTGTACTGGTCTAAATATCAAAGCTGTGGACCAAGACATTGGTTTAGTACAATACGTAGGCTATAAACTTACAGGCCTTAAAGGGGAGGACAGAAAGTAATACAGGTTCTTAGTTTGAAGGACAGCATCTAAGGCACTCAAAAATTGACCTAGGCTTAGTTGGCTTAGTAAAGTTATGAGGGAGACGAAGTATGATGTACCCAATCTTAAATCTTTATTTAGCTGTTGCTGCACATAGCATAGGCCTTATTTCTCAAACAATGCCAAAGCATTTTTATCCAGTATTTTTCTCAACCGTGTGTTCTGAGAAAGTAAAATGGAAATGAGAGACAAAAAGGCCAAGAGAGATGGCACTATAGCAAACTAGGAAACTTGGCAATACTCCAACAATCTTTTCGAGAAATGAGATCTAGCACGTACTAACCTATTGCTGTGCTGTGTGGCTTGCAGAGTAAAGACCACTTGTTACTTACTAGGTTTGTAAACAGTCAACTGTTAGCCTATTGCCACAAAAACAGGAACAGCACTGACACACAAGCCTAGATATTTACAAAGTCAGATGCTTGTTTTTCAAAATTAAAGCCTAGTTCTTCTGGATTTCTTCGCAGCAAAGTCCTTGATCAGATCACTAAAATCCAGTTTCCGAACAAGATCCCTTTCAAGTGACATCAGAGTAAGATGATTCAGCCTGTCCTGTCCCATTGTGGATCTGAGCCTGTTCTTCACTAGCCTGAGCTTGGCGAAAGATCACTCACCACTTGCACTTGTGACAGGATAAAGCCTCAAAGCAATGCTTACATTTGGGAAGATGACCTGCAAGTTTTTTTCTCTGAGGAAGCATAAAAGTTCTGTTGCGAATGAAATATCTTTTCCACTTACAAATTCCCTGAAATGGACAATCTCCTCCACGCAGTTTAACTCTAGGTCAGCTGAATATCTGCTTTGGAGATCAGATGCTCTCTTGCGCAGATCTTGTACAGAGAGAGAAGTAGGGTTGCCAACTTTCTCACTCCCAAATAAGGGACAAAAGTAGCAGTCAAATACGGGACACTTGTGAAAGACTACCATGACCAAGAAGCCTTGCGCGGGCACCTCTGTGCACATGCGTGAGATGCGCCTATGTGACATGCGCATGTGCGTACATGCCAATCTTTTCCCCCTACAAATCGGTTTTGGCTTAATCTTCCCGACTACACTGTACATACATTATTTCTATTTTATATGGGCTGTGTATTTAACATATCATTCCTGCTGTTACTATATGTTAGTGTTATTTTAGGTTTTATGTGTTCTTTGGAACGATTTGGTAGGTAATTTTTTGGGTCTGGGAACGCTCAAAAGTTTTTCGCATATAAATTACTGGTAATTGCTTCTTCGCTTTACACCATTTCAGCACGAAAGGTTTCATAGGAACCCTCTACCTTAGCGGGGGAAATATGGGACAAGGGCGGTCGTGTATGGGACAAACCAATTTAGCCCAATATACGGAATGTCCCAGCAAATACGGGACAGTTGGCAACCCTAGAGAGAAAGGATATTGTTTAGGATGCCAAATGTGTTGTTAAGGTCATTATATGATGCCAATCTGCAATCAATTTCTGCAAGTAATCTATCCATCACGACCAAAAAAACAGTAGCTGAAAAATTTTCTCTGGCTGACAAGCCAACATCAGGTGTTGTGGATTCACCCAGAAAGGCTTTACGTTTTCTTTGTCATTGGGTGTCTTCTTTGTACACTTGTGAGACTGTTGGAGACATAGTTTTAGCCTGGGTCTCAAAAGTATAAAATTGATCACGCAAGATTGCTAAGTATCCCCGTAGTGATCTCACCAAGTCCACAGCATTATACAGGTCTAGATTTACAGCTTGCAATGCAACACTTGCACTTCCAAAGTGCTGAAGAATGCACAGCCGGTGGAAGGGGAATATAAGAGTCATTGCCTCGATATGTACTCACCAGTTACGAGCTTGCATTTGAAGTGAAATTTGGAGAAAAAACGTCTCTGTTGTCTGTATACTCGTTCCGAAGCTTTGATATCCACATCCTTATTCTGGCAGGACTCCGGCCCTTTCTTAGCCCAGTATGCTCGGACTGAATTATCTAACGTTTTCTTTCCCCAGTGAGCAGGATCAGTGCTGTAACGATCCTCAGTAGCGGTTACGTTAACATTAATGGCGGCCCGACTTGGTTGTTCGGAGGCCTGTGTGGTTGGGAATCCCAAAGTCATGCTCTCTGCCTCTTCAACGTTAGCTGCTGACTGTGGCAAGGACGGTGGTCCTGTGCTAACGCTGGTGCTAGCACTAGCTGTTGAACAAGTCTCCATTTGTCCACTGGTCTCAGACTGTGACAAGAGCGATGGTACTGCTGCATCATCGAGAACAGGTTTAAAAAAATTCTGTCAATTTGAATGGCTTTTTAATGCTTCTTTCTCACGGTCCTCTTTCTCTTGTTTCTTTTTTCTTTTCTGTGCTCCGCTCTCGTATTTTTTTTGTCTGCCATTATGATAGCTACCTATTTTGGGCCCCTCTGCAGCTTGGGCCCCTGGGCTGCAGCCCAGCCTAGCCCTGCCTAAAGTCTGGCCCTGCTTGCAACTCTCAGTCTAAGCCTGATGATGACAAGATGGATATGGACTGCTTTATTACTGCAGGAGTTCAGCTCAGGATGAAAAGTTGGAAGCAATACTTTCAGATGAAGAGAATTCATCAGTGAAGCAGTTGAATCTGGTTAGGCTCTGGACATGACTCTGAGAAATTCCTGCAGTGATATCTTGGGCGATGAGATGATTGGCTCCATCAGCCAGAACTATGTTCTCCATTGGTAGCTAAAACTTCTAGCCAATGGGAGCTTTCACATTGAACTCAAACTTATTAGGTTTCCTTAAAACTATACAAATACAATTGCCCTGGTGCCAAGTGAAATGTTATACTTGCAGTACCATTGCAGGCACATCAGTAGAGACAACACAAAGAAATAAACAATATATAAATTATACCTTAGTAAACAAGACTGTGAAGAGAAAGAGAGGAAAAAAGCCTGTGCAAAAATTACCTTAATGCAAAAAGAGACACCATCAGATACAAGTCTAAGGTAGTGCAAGATTTGACTCGTAATGTTCCATACTGATGTAGGGTCAGGCTTGTGCATTTGGTTTAAGAACCTTTTGTTCACAGGAAAGTAGCTTTTCTTAAACCAGATGATAGTGGGCTTCTGTACCTCATGTCTGAAGGTGGGAATCCTTAGTGACAGATGCCACTTGCTAGAGACAGCAGCACTTAAAGATGCTGTCATTGGTGAGGGATGGCTGTGCCTGTGATGGACGAGGCTGTTTTGACATATTTTTGCAGTCACTTGTGTTCCCGTGTGTTGGAATTGCTGGATCAGGCCAGGATACTTTCAACAATGCATCGGTAGAGATTTAGTAGAGTATCTGATGACACACCAGACCTCCTCAAGTTTCCGAGAAAACAAAGGTGTTAGCATGCCTTTCTCGTGAGTGTTGGACGGCTCACATCCAGGAATTCAAAGTGGCTTTTCCTCTCTACTTCTTACCCACCAATTAGAATTGGCACGTGTTCTACTATCTTTTCCTTTCCGAAGTGAGTAATAAGATCCTTGGTTTTGTTTATGTTAAGAGTGAGATTGTTGTGGGACTACTCAACTACATGTTCTGTCTCCTGTGCACTGATTCATCACAACACACAACTCAGCCAACAATACTAATATCATTGCCAAATTTATAGATGGTACTGGAGCTGTGCTTAGCCACACAGTTGTAAATATAAAGAGAGTGGGGGCTACGTGCGCAGTCTTGGGATGCATCTGCATTGTTGATCAGTGAAGGGGAGGTATAGTTAGCAATCTCTACTAATTGAGGTCTGCCAGTGATATTTGTGAAAGGATGCAGAAAGGCCCAGATCTTGGAGCTTAGTGATAAGTTAGGAGGAGAAGATATTGTTGAACATTGAGCTGTAGTTGATGAACAACAGCCTGACATATATGTACCTGTTGTTGAGACGATCCAGTTCTGAGTCAAGAGCCAGAGAAATAGCATCTTCTATTGACCTGTTGCGAGAGGTAAACTGAAAGGAATCTGGGTAATTTCTGAGGCTGGAAATACTGGCTCAGGTAGGCATGTTATAAAGAACGACTGCATAGGTTGGGGCTTTCATTCCTAGAGGGCTGAGCTTATAGAAGTACATAAAATCATGTGATAAAGTCATAAAATCAAAGATAAAGTGAATGTCACAGTCTTTTTCTCAGTGTAGGTGAGTCTAAAACAAAAGTGCATTGGTTTAATGTGAGAGGGGAGGCACTGAAAGGAGACCTGAGGGGTAACTTCTTCACACAGTGAGTGGTGGGTATGTGGAATGAGCCATATGCTAGAGGAAGATGTAGAAGTGAGTACAACTGCAGTGTGTAAAAGACATTTGGACAGATAGGAAAGGTTTAGAGGGATATGGGACAAATGTAAGCAAGTAGGACTAGTTCAGGGAAGTGAGTTGATAGGCTTGGATGAGTTGGGCTGTAGGGTCTGTTTCTGTGCTGTTTAACTCTATGCCTCAGAATCATGGCGATATCAAGGACTGAAACAGGTTTTCTGCCCGTTTACATGTCATCTCATATACCTGCAGTAGGTCCGTATCCTCCGTGCCTTGCCTGTTACGTACTTGTCTAAATGTCCATAGAATATAGGGAACATACATCAAAGTTGCTGGTGAATGCAACAGGCCAGGCAGCATCTCTAGGAAGAGGTACAGTCGACATTTCAGGCCGAGACACTTCATCACGACTAAATGAAGGAAGAGCTAGTAAGAGATTTGAGAGGGGGAGGGGGAGGGGGAGATCCGAAATGATAGGAGAAGACAGGAGGGGGAGGGATGGAGCCAAGAGCTGGACAGGTGATTGGCAAAAGGGATATGAGAGGATCATGGGAAAGGAGGCCCAGGGAGAAGGAAAAGGGGGAGGGGGGGAAAACCCAGAGGATGGGCAAGGGGTATAGTGAGAGGGACAGAAGGAGAAAAAGGAGAGAGAGAAAGAATATGTGTATATAAATAAATAACGGATGGGGTACGAGGGGGAGGTGGGGCATTAGCGGAAGTTAGAGAAGTCAATGTTAATGCCATCAGGTTGGAGTCTACCCAGATGGGATATAAGGTGTTGTTCCTCCAACCTGAGTGTGGCTTCATCTTTACAGTAGAGGAGGCCGTGGATAGACATATCAGAATGGGAATGGGATGTGGAATTAAAATGTGTGGCCACTGGGAGATCCTGCTGACCTCTACCTTGCCGAAACACAGCGACAACTCGCGGATACCTCCTCTTATTTACCCCTCGATCGTGACCCCACTAAGGAGCACCAGGCCATCGTCTCCCACACCATCACCGACTTTATCTGCTCAGGGGATCTCCCATCCACTGCTACCAATCTTATAGTTCCCAAACCTCGCACTTCCCGTTTCTACCTCCTACCCAAGATCCACAAACCTGCCTGTCCTGGCAGACCTATTGTCTCAGCTTGCTCCTGCCCCACCGAACTCGTTTCTGCATACCCCGACACGGTTTTATCCCCCTTGTTCAATCCCTTCCTACCTATGTTCGTGACACTTCTCACGCTCTTAAACTTTTCAATGATTTTAAGTTCCCTGGCCCCCACCGCCTTGTTTTTTTACCATGGATGTCCGGTCCTTATATATTTCCATCCCCTATCGGGAAGGTCTCAAAGCTCTCTGCTTCTTTTTGGATTCCAGATCTAATCAGTTCCTCTCTACCACCTCTCTGCTCCGTCTAGCGGAATTAGTCCTTACTCTTAACCATTTTTCCTTTGACTCCTCCCACTTCCTCCAAACTAAACGTGTAGCTATGGGCACCCGTATGGGTCCTAGCTACGCCTGCCTTTTTGTTGGCTTTGTGGAACGATCTATGTTCCAAACCTATTCTGGTATCTGTCCCCCACTCTTCCTTCACTACATTGACGACTGCATTGGCGCTGCTTCCTGCACGCATGCTGAGCTCGTTGACTTCATTAACTTTGCCTCCAACTTTCACCCTGCCCTCAAGTTTACCTGGTCCATTTCCAACACCTCCCTCCCCTTTCTAGATCTTTCTGTCTCTATCTCTGGAAACAGCTTATCCACTGATGTCTACTATCAGCCTACTGACTCTCACAGCTATCTGGACTATTCCTCTTCTCACCCTGTCTCTTGCAAAAATGCCATCCCTTCTCGCAATTCCTCCATCTCCGCCGCATCTGCTCTCAGGATGAGGCTTTTCATTCCAGGATGAGGGAGATGTTTTCCTTTTTTAAAGAAAGGGGCTTCCCTTCCTCCACCATCAACTCTGCTCTCAAACGCATCTCTCCCATTTCATGCACATCTGCTCTCACTCCATCCTCCCGTCACCCCACTAGGAATAGGGTTCCCCTGGTCCTCACCTACCACCCCACCAGCCTCTGGGTCCAACATATTATTCTCCGTAACTTCTGCCACCTCCAACGGGATCCCACCACTAAGCACATCTTTCCCTCCCCCCCCCCCGCATTCCGCAGGGATTGCTCCCTACACGACTCCCTTGTCCATTCGTCCCCCCCATCCCTCCCCACTGATCTTCCTCCTGTCACTTATCCTTGTAAGCGGAACAAGTGCTACACATGCCCTTACACTTCCTCCCTTACCACCATTCAGGGCTCCAGACAGTACTTCCAGGTGAGGTGACACTTCACCTGTGAGTCGGCTGGGGAGATATACTGCGTCTGGTGCTCCCGATGTGGCCTTCTATATATTGGCGAGACCCAGTGCAGACTGGGAGATCATTTTGCTGTACGCCTACGCTCTGTCCGCCAGAGAAAGCAGGATCTCCCAGTGGCCACACATTTTAATTCCATATCCCATTCCCATTCTGATATGTCTATCCACGGCCTCCTCTACTGTAAAGATGAAGCCACACTCAAGTTGGAGGAACAACATCTTATATTCCGTCTGGGTAGCCTCCAACCTGATGGCATGAACATTGACTTCTCTAACTTCCGCTAATGCCCCACCTCCCCCTCGTACCCCATCTGTTATTTATTTATATACACACATTCTTTCTCTCTCTCTCTCTCCTTTTTCTCCCTCTGTCCCTCTGACTATACCCCTTGCCCATCCTCTGGGTTTTCCCTCCCCTCCCCCATCTCCTTCTCCCTGGGCCTCCTGTCCCATGATCCTCTCATATCCCTTTTGCCAATCACCTGTCCAGCTCTTGGCTCCATCCCTCCCCCTCCTGTCTTCTCCTATCATTTTGGATCTCCCCCTCCCCCTCCCACTTTCAAATCTCTTACTAGCTCTTCCTTCAGTTAGTCCTGACGAAGAGTCTCGGCCTGAAACGTCGACTGTACCTCTTCCTAGAGATGCTGCCTGGCCTGCTGCGTTCACCAGCAACTTTTATGTGTGTTGCTTGAATTTCCAGCATCTGCAGAATTCCTCGTGTTTACATAGAATATAGGGATTTGGATTAGTTATGTGGACAGACAGGTGAGTTTTGTTTTATTGTTGAAACAAGCATCTGGGATCTAATCATCATTATCTTTATGATGTGGCTGATCATGGTGTTACCTACGATCATGATCATTCTTGGCAAGTTTTTCTACAGAAGTGGTTTGTCATTGCCTTCTTCTGGGCAAGATTGGTTACCCCAGCCATTATCAATACTCTTTAGGGATTGTCTGCCTGGTGTCAGTGGTCACATAACCAGGGCTTGTGATTTGCACCAGCTGTTCATATGACCATCCACCACTTGTTCCCATGGCTTCACATGACTCCGATCAGGGGTCTAAGACGGTGCTACCACTTGCCCAAGGGTGACCTGCAGGCAAATAGAGAGAAGGAGCATCTTAATCCTCCTTTGAAAATGATGTGTCTCCACCCCAGCACTCATGGGATCTAATCAAGATCTTTAAGATCATGAAAGGCATTGATAACAGACAGCAATGATGCAACAGTAGCACAGCGTTAACACAACACTATTACAGCTCCAGAATTCTGGAGTTCAGAGTTCAAATCCGGTGCTGCTCTGTAAGGAAACACTGTACATCCTCTCTGTGGAATGTGTGGCTGTCCTTATGTTTCCTCCCACAGTCCAAAGGTGTACCAGGTTTGACCGGTGGGGGTGGGGAAGGGGTGTTGGGGAGGCATGGCTCGAAGGGACAGAAGGGCCTTCTCCGTGTTGTATTGCTGAAAGAATAAGGGTGGTTGGCAAGGGAACCAGGAGTTACATGAGGAGACCACACGGAATGGAATGCCAGGGGTGATGCACAAATGGGTTCAATTGTGATATTCATAAGGGAGCACGATAAGTATATGGAAGGTAAGAATTTTCAGGATTCTGGGGATAGGGTAGGGAGATGGCACTCTCCTCGTTGCTTTTACACACAGTTGGTACAGATTTGAAATACCTTTATCCTGTATCTTTCAGGTCTTTATCCTGAATATTACAATTGCATCTATCTCCACATCGCCTCTATCAATCCGTTCCAGGCTCCAACCATTTTTTGTACAAAAATAGCTTTCCCCCAATCAAATGGCCTCCCTCCTAGCGGCCATCATACTGCCATTCCCATTTTAGTATAGATCTGATTTTCCCTTTAGATACACATGACATTAAATGTAATAACATGTTTAAAACAGTAACACACAGCTAACTATCTAAGCAGTGGTCAAGCTTGCAAATCATGTGAATGATTGCTATTCAGATGAAGATGACAACAGTGTGAATGAGTTTACCAGCGTTCATACTTCTCAGGCAGTGAGACTTTGTGTGTTTCGGCCATCGATGAGCTTGGCAGTGCGGCAAAACTCAAACTTGTCATGGCAATCAGTACATTTATGACCCTCTTTTGCTTTCTCCGTCTACCATCTGTTCATTGTGTGAAGTTCACTTTTTGTTGGAGCACTCATATTTTCTGCCTTTGCTGACGTTGCAGGAGGCCAAGCAAGTTTGGCTCACAGAACAATCCCATTTCCCCCATTAATTTTCCTTGTAGCCCATGCTCCCTCCAATCCCACCTGTTCTCCCAGTTTTACCACACATCTACAATTAGAGTAATACACTAAACTAACAGCCTGCACTTTGGGATGTAGGAGGGAAACAGAGCACCCGGAGGAAACCCCTGTAGTCACAGGGAGAATGTGTGAACCTTACACAGAGAGCACCAGCATTCAAGTTGAACTTGTATTGGTAGAACTATGAAGATGAAGCATTTCACCTAAACCAGACATCCCACCTCTCCTGGAAGTTCTGGGAGTCTCCCGCAAATTAATAGTGGCTCCCTGATGCCCTCAAATTATATACAATGTCCCGGAAATTGATTTTTTTGAGAGCGAGCATGAGAGAGCGCGTGAGAGAGAGCGAGCGCAAGAGCAAGAAAGCAAGCGCGAGAGAGCGAGCGCGAGAGAGCGAGCGCGAGTGAGAGCAACCACGAGAAAGCAAGTGCGAGAGAGAGAGAGAGCGAGAGAGAGCGAGAAAGCAAGCGCGAGTGAGAGCGACTACGAGCGAGAGAGCACATGCGATAGAGAGACAGAGAGCGAGAGCAAGAGAGTTCCAAAAAAAGTCAGACTGGCAGAACGTTCCAAAAAAAAGAAAATATGAAACGTACATCACCCCAGACTACACTAAAGTGTATCCCTGCCTAATAGGGGTCAAAATAATGACAGTGTTGCTCGCTGCGCTGTTTGCAACAATGACTTTTCTATTGCCCATGGTGGGTTAAGACTGTAAAGGACATGTTGAGGTGAGTTTAACGGGTGTCATTCGGTCATTAGCATAACTAATGTTATTTAAACTAGCTGACTAGTTGCTAAGGAGCTACTCTATTGCAAACATCCTACCTCTCCTGGAAGTTCGGGGAGTCTCCTGCAAATTGATGGTGCTACCTCCCTGAAGTGAGTTTTTGCAGTGTGGGATGTCTGCCTAAACTTAATCTTTCCCTTTAGAAACAGTATAGCTTCCAGCTAACTGCAGACATATCTCCCTATCTTCTGTCCTCTCCTATCAGATTCTCCCTTCCCCAGCCCTTTATCTCTTTCACCAATCAATTTCCCAGCTCTTTACTTCACCTCCACCCCCCCATTTCACCTATTATCTACTACCTTGTACTTCTTCCTCCCCTCCCCCCCACCTTATTACTGTGACTTCTCTTTCTTTCCAGTCCTGGTGAAGAGTCTTGGCCTGAAACATCGACTGTTTACTTTTTCCATAGATGATAGACAATAGGTGCAGGAGTAGACTATTCAGCCCTTCGAGCCAGCACCGCCATTCACTGTGATCATGGCTGATCATCCACAATCAGTACCCTTTTCCAGAGAATTGGCCTCCACTGCCTTCTGAGGCAGAGCATTACACAGAACCACAACCCCCTGTGTGAAAAAGATTTTCCTCAACTCCTTTCTAAATTGTCTACCCCTTATTCTCAAACTGTGGCCTCTGGTTCTGGACTCCCCCAACATCGGGAACATGTTTCCTGCCTCTAGCGTGTCCAATCCCTTAATAATCTTATATGTTTCAATCAGATCCCCTCTCATCCTTCTAAATTCCAGTGTCTACAACCCCAATTGCTCCAATCTTTCAATATATGACAGTCCCTCCATCCCGGGAATTAACCTCGTAAACCTATGCTACACTCCCTCAATAGCTAGAATGTCCTTCCTCAAATTTGGAGACCAAAACCGTACACAATATTCCAGGTGTGGTCTCACCAGGGCCCTGTACAACTGCAGAAGGACCTCCTTGCTCCTATACTCAATTCCCCTTGTTATGAAGGCCAGCATACCATTAACTTTCTTCACTGCCTGCTGTACCTGCATGCTTACTTTCAGTGACTGATGAACAAGGACACCTAGATCTCGTTGTACTTCCCCTTTTCCTAACTTGACACCATTCAGATAGTAATTTGCCTTCCTGTTCTTGCCACCAAAGTGGATAACCTCACATTTATCCACATTAAACTGCATCTGCCATGCATCTGCCCACTCATCCAACCTGTCCAAGTCATCTTGCATTCTCATAACATCCTCCTCATATTTCACACTGCCACCCAGCTTTGTGTCATCTGCAAATTTGCTAATGTTACTTTTAATCCCTTCATCTAAATCATTAATGTATATTGTAAATAGCTGCAGTCCCAGCACTGAGCCTTGCAGTACCCCACTAGTCACTGCCTGCCATTCTGAAAGGGACCCGTTAATCCCTGCTCTTTGTTTCCTGTCTGCCAACCAATTTTCTATCCATGTCAGTATCCTACCCCCAATACCATTTGCTCTAATTTTGCCCACTAATCTCCCATGTGGGACCTTATCAAAGGCTTTCTGAAAGTCCAGGTACACTACATCCACTGGCTTTTGCATGTCCATTTTTATCTATAGTTACATTCTCAAAAAATTCCAGAAGATTAGTCAAGCATGATTTCCCCTTCGTAAATCCATGTTGACTCAGACCGATCCTGTTATTGCTATCCAAATATGCCACTATTTCATCTTTTATAATTGATTCCAGCATCTTCCCCACCACTGATGTCAGACTAACTGGTCTATAATTGTCTGTTTTCTCTCTCCCTCCTTTCTTAAAAAGTGGGATAACATTAGCTACCCTCCAATCCGCAGGAACTGATCCTGAATCTATAGAATATTGGAAAATGATTACCAATGCATCCACAATTTCTAGAGCCACCTCCTTAAGTACCCTGGGATGCAGACCATCAGGCCCCGGGGATTTATCAACCTTCAGTTCGATCAGTTTACCCAACACCATTTTGTGCCTGATACGAATTTCCTTCAGTTCCTCTGTTACCCTAGGTCCTCTGGCCACTATTACATCTGGGAGATTGTTTGTGTCTTCCCGAGTGAAGACAGATCCAAAGTACCTGTTCAGCTCATCTGCCATTTCCTTGTTCCCCATAATAATTTCACCCGTTTCTGTCTTCAAGGGCCCAACTTTGGTCTTAACTAATTTTTTCCTCTTCACATACCTAAAGAAGCTTTTACTATCCTCCTTTATGTTTTTGGCTAGCTTACCTTTGTACCTCATCTTTTCCCCCCATATTGCCTTTTTAGTTATCTTCTGCTGCTCCTTAAAAGTCTGGTACTGTCTGAGATGCTGTCTGGTCTGCTGAGTTCCTCTAACATTTTGTGGGTGTTGCTTTGGATGACTTTCTCATGTTTCTGATATCTCCCTGCAGTCTGTCACAGGAAAATCATCATTGCAATTCTTCTCAGTTCCTCCTTACAATTGCCTAAGTGCTGCCTCCCAAATCATAGCGTGGCTCTGTCCTGTGAACAAGATCATCACTGTGTGACAACTCCAAGGAAAATGAAGGGAGCAACACCAGTACAACCTTTGATTACCTGAGAGAAAGGCTATTTGAGAATCAAGATCTTAGACAAGTGCAAAGCTCTTGATCCCTGGTTTCATGCATGCTTCTAAGATCTGCACCACCTACAGCACTGCAAAGATGCCATCTATGCTATTTCTACAAAATCGTTCAACTTCCTAAGGATAAGCAAACCAATGTCAGTGTCTTTACCACTTCCTACATCCCCAGCCCTGAGGTCCCAGTTACACTCACAGAGACACTAAATAGTTGCCCAACACCAGCTTGCAAGACATTCTATGGCAATCTAAAAAGACAATTGACAGTACAATGACCTTACGCACAGCATACATATTTTATTGGAAATATATTTACAACTTCTGTGTATATCAGGAAACATATGAAATGATCAGTATTAGATATACAAATAAATTATTCAATCATTTTATATAGTGATTTAAGTCTGTACAAACACTTTTAAACAAACTTTAAAGGGCAGTAGCTTTTCATTTTTACATAACTAAACTCAAACAATATTTAAATTATGTTAGTTTATGTTATTTTTATTGTAGTGATGGATAACTCTGCTGCAAATGGAGTCCATTCAAGGGACAATAGACCATAAATATTATGTTAACTTAAGATGATTTTTTTGTTCTGTATCAGATTCCCAGACTAGCTTGTTTATTAATTCCGTAGTCAAGTTATGAAGCTGTGTGGGAAATTAAGCTAAAAAAGATGATATGAATTTTGTTTTCATTCAAGTAATTCAATAGGAATAACGATAAAGCAAAAGGTGATCATATGTAGTGTTTCTTCACATTAAATTACTTGTGCCTAATTTTTATACTTCCATTAGATTAGAAGGAAGGATTGAGACAAATCCTACCACCTCATCAATCAAAGTGCATTTGAGCAATGAATTTGGAAATGAGAAATTGCTACAAGTTAACAAGACAACATCATAACGTAACACAGGTATGGAGCTATATGGATAACAAAAGATCACAACGTGATTCACCGATTTGTGCGGTCAACCTGATTAGTCAATTGGATAAATCTGATGAGAACACTCCAGGTAATGGTTAAACACATCCCATAGGGAGGAATTAAATAAATATTAATTGTGCATACATTCATACATCCAATTTGTACTGAGATGGGTGAATACAAACTGTGGAATATTGCAATACATTCTATCGTCTTCTGCTGTTTCACAGATTCCTGAGAGGACCCAACAGAATTATTCTTTGTTAATTCTGTTGATGTTAAGGAATGTTAAATAACTTTCCATTCAGCTTGTTCTGTACTTTACCAATTATCATTACTAGTAAATCTTTCCATCAACTGGGGTAGGCCACAACTAATAGGAAGATAATTGATTATTTTGGAGACAATGTTGAAGGTAGATATCATAACTTAATAGCTGATGAAATGGCTTTATATATCAATGATTGGGCCATTGGAATAGTCAGCCATTAATTTGCTCACAGTCTTAAAAGGCTGGGAGCATACGAGGAAAAAAATAGTAGGTAAGAGTTTGGTGTGAGAAAAAGGTAAGTGAAGACATTATTCTAGGTTAGATATCAAGGCTTAGGAAAATACCTAGATACATGCTGCCTCCTCACAGCAGCAGAAAATAATGTGTGGCATAGGGGAACCTGAATGAAAAGGCAAATGAAATTCCATCTTTATGGGACTATTGATTGTAAAACATTAAACAAATCCATTATCACGAGTAGTACATTACTTTGTTCTTCGGTGGTTTTGTATTTAACATGCTGTCATCGAAATCAGTAGTATTGTAAACATTACATATCATAAACATTGTAGCTATATAAATCTACATAGCACGCAATGCAAGGCTGGACCAAATCAAATTTGGCAGCAAATCCAGTAATTTGAAATTAGTTTGGGATCAACCATAGAGTTGCCTGTGTCTCCTTGATTTGGAGGTGTGGCAGTTTCAGATTGCCCAGTACCCATCTCTTGAGGCTTAATTCCATGAAGCCAAGCATGTAAAACAAGACTATAGAGGGCAAGTTTGGTATTTTGCCACCATTATCATTCAGAAAGATGGAAGACTCGTTTGAATGAAGTCAAAGATGATGCCCTGAGATACACCCATTCATAATGGTACCAGCTTGTCGAATGGTTGAATATGCAAATCCGGTGCTATTGGAATACATCTTCTGAATCCCTTCATTTCTGGTCATCCTTTGCATAAAGATATGAAAAGCCTGCAATAAGATATTAATTAGATGTTAGAGCTGCCCTATATAACTAACTTTAGAATTGCCATTGTTTTATTAGAAACTGTACAATGTTGGCAAAGTGAATACCTTAATGTTCATATTGAAAAGACTAATAATATGTAAAGATGATGAGTTAAATACTGGTCTCTCACCTGAACTGAGTTGTCACTATACTTCTTCATTCACTTTGTAAGTGCCCAATGCTTTATGTGTTTTATTGCTGTAAAAATATGGAAATAAAGGTTTCATTAGTATTAAAATAGAATTCTTAAATTTACTGAGATGTAATTGATTTAAGTTAACTGTATATTTTCCACCTTTTTTTTATAGTGCTGGCCCATAGCTGAACACCACTGAAAAGTTATCCCAGCAAGTTTTAAAATATGGGCCATACATAACTACTCAGCCATTCATAGATCCTGCAGGTCCCATGAGCAGAAATGAACCAACCATACTAGAATCCTATCTAATTTTCCTTTCTCAGTTTTGTCCAGCTGTTCCTAATAGTTCCAGATTAAACAGCTCAGACGAGTGACTGAAGCCAGAAGCTCCTTAGTTTAGAAGTCTCAGTTCCATACTGAATGCTGCTTTATCAGTGCATCAGGAAATGATTTTTATTTTTATGTGAAATGCTTGCATGTTCTGCTTCTGTAACTACAAGCTTAACATCGCATTCTGAGGTTACAAAAAGCCACAGATGATACCAATGAAAATAACGTATGTAACTAACGTTATGACAGGTCAGTTCCTAAAACTATTTACATTCTTACCTTAAAAGTGAGAATTTTTTTCTTTGTGCTGAAAAAGAAAGAGAGAAAGACCATTACTATTTTGTTCCCAGGGATGGATGCAGCACATTAGGTTAAATGAGTTGATTAGATTAAATGGATTGCTATAGAACATGATTGCTCAAGTGCTGCTTAAAACCAACACTTTCTCTGCCTTCAGATTCTCTTTGAAAAGAATGCTACATAAATCCCAAACTGTACACTCAATAAGTGTGAGAATTTGTAGGATCTGCCACACAGTGCCAGGTCATTTGCACCAGTTAATAAGAACAGCAGCATAGACAATCCAGAATTTTGTTCTCCCCTCGGGTGAAAATTAACTATCAGTCAATGATATATTGATATGTTGAATGCATCAGATTACATTGCAACCAGGGTAGTTGCCTGATAACTCTTGAATTTTTTCTTGACATGGTTATGCCCTTGGGAGATCTTCCTGTTCGGTTGATACTCTCACAATGAATGGGGTAAGTACAAATTAGATTTTGCAAACAAAAAAGGCAGTTTTCACAATAACACTGGATTTGGACTCTGATCCCAGTGAGGAAGATGCGTTTGTCCAAGCATTCCTCTCCTCACCTCTGTAGTGTTTTTTTCCTTTCTGTACTGTTTTTGATCAACAAGGTGGTTTTCTTCATCACAGATTTTTATCTACGTGTAATACTCCACCCTTACTGCAGGAAATACTCATTATTTATCAGCTCAACAACCTGAATAAGAGATGTTTGTACGCACGTACGATGTTTCTCAAATTAACCTCAAATGTAGGCAGTTAGTCGGAATAGTAAATGAATACTAGAATCATCATCATGTTTGGAGTAAATTTCTCTAAATGACATTAGAGTAACAGGGTACTTTTAACAGCTTGTTCATAAAATGAGCAAAATAATTTCCTTCAAGTAGTTCAGCCACTAATGTTACAGAGTACAATTTCAATCTCTGCATTTCCTGCTGCATTACATTTATTTAATATATTTTGTCATGATTCCCATACCCAGTCATAATTGTTATGTTTACTTATACCAGTCCAAATATCAGGGCTCTTTCACAAGCAGCAAGGCTGTCTACTAACATGGCGATTTTCACATAATAAGACATAATGAAATGACTCGAGATGCTCCCAGGAACACCAGGTAATAAAGGATG
Organism: Mobula hypostoma; assembly: GCF_963921235.1. NCBI lineage: Eukaryota > Metazoa > Chordata > Chondrichthyes > Myliobatiformes > Myliobatidae > Mobula > Mobula hypostoma. The sequence goes on along the minus strand of NC_086108.1, from coordinate 46,377,240 downwards.
AGACCAAAACAATAGTGGGACATAAAGATGCCCATTTAGAAATCCTAGTTGTCAAATGGGTTTTAGTATGTCAGAAATTCCTGCAGTCTTCACAGACAGTGTGGTAATGACAATGTATTTCCAGCATTTTCTGTTCAAACTTTGATTTTAAGGAATATCATATAGAATGGAACAAACATTTTACAGGGAATTTCTGGAGCTTCAGGGTATTGGCAGTTGAAGCAATGGCTGCTGGTGACTGGGAGATAATCAACAGAGTAGAATTTGAAAACATCTTGGAGAATTATAAGATGTGAGGAGGTGAGTTGGGGACAAGATCATGGAAGAAACTGAAAACAAGGATGATTACTTTAGTGCTGAATTTTGAGTTATAACTTGGAGACAATTTACTTAGGTAACAACAAGAGCAATTAGTAAATGGGAATTTGCGCTAGTTAGAACAAACATGTGAGTTTTGGAGTAACTCACCCAAAATGCTGGAGGAACTTAGCAGTTCAGGCAGCATCTATTGAGAGGAATTTCTTTGTAGACCCTTCACACTACAAAAGGTCTCACCCTGAAACTGTTTATTCCTGTCCTCAGATGCTGCTTGATCTACCAAGTTCCTCGGGCATTTTGTGTGTGTTTCTCTGGATTTTCAGCATCTGCAGAATTTCTTGTGTAAATGAGTTTGGGATGATTTGTATGGAGTAGAATGAGCCTGGCATGGAGTGAGTGGAGACACCACATCTACAAGCAACAGAGCACAGAAAAGACTTTCAGCAGCGAGTCAGTTATCCCAGTCATGGTTTGAATGTGTTGTCTGAAGCACATAGTGAAGTCAAAGTATGGTGCTTAAGAAACAGAATTTATACTAAGCACAATCATTTGGATCTTACCAATAATTAACCAGGAAAAACACTAGTTTTTGGACTGGCAATTGATATTTTAGACATGGTGGAGATGAAAGTCTGGCCTGGAAATGCTTTCAGTGATTGGAGAACAATATGTGCCTAAGAACTGAATTAGCACACCAAGCAACTTGAAAGAGCATGCCATGAAGTTACAGGAGGGAGAAACTCGTTAAATGCTTATCATTCAAGTAGAAATAGCTTTGAATGGTAATCAATAGAGAGTCTAGAAAGCCATAAAAATATAATTTAAAAATATGAGACATTATTTACCCTTCTTCCTGAGTTGTCTCATTAGCCAGATGATCATTGTCAAAGCAGAGAAGCCAGATGCCATGGCAGATGCTACTAATATCGGTGTGTAGTTTTCAGGGAATGGTTGTGGATTGGAATCTGAGAACAGTCAGAAAATCAACATTGAAGCTATTATTGGATATTTCAACAAACTTCGCTATTCAATTTTAAAAGTTGTTTCCAACATATTCCATGTAATTCTTCCTAAGTTTGTTATGTAATCAACCTGTTTTTAAAATGAAATGTGCTGTTTCAACCTACCTTCACAGACTGGAATTGGTGCTGACCACTGTCCAAAGCTATCACACTGCAGAGTCACTGATCCGTTCAATGAGAAGCCCTTCATGCAACCAAACTCGCAAACTGAGAGGTAACTTAAGTTTCCTTTTGGGTGGGAGCAACTCATGTTCCCATTTTCAGGAATCTCCAGTACGTCACATTTCACAGCTGGAATGAAAGATCAAGAACTGAGTACAAATAACATCAGAATCATTGACTGCAAAATTACATTTGTGATTTAGGTTTATTTTAACCCCTTTCATGAATGCATCTGACAAAAGATGAGCCTTTGTCAAACCAACAGTAGCCTGTTTCTCTGGTGATGTTTGAGCCATCTCCACTATTTGCCTATTTTCCTATCACCCCTTTCTAATTTATGTAACACCCTGGATAAGAATGTAACTGCTGTGCTGTAGGTAGCTCATTTTAGCAGTTCTGTAAGAGCAGTCTGCACTGCCTTCAGCTTGTTTGGGTTTGAGTTGCGATAAGAACCTTTGTTGTTCAACTTAGGAGTGTGCTGTCAGCCAATTGGGATAGTGGAATTGGGAGAAGGTCTGGAGAATGCTGGGGTGCAGATCTTCATTGGTGGGAGCTGGGAGAAGAAAGGAGGGAAGATGGCTGAGGATGGCATCCTTGCTGCACAAGGTGCTTTTGAGCAGATGAATGGCTTCAAGGAGAAAGGACCAATACTCCCGTGGGAGACTCGTCTGTTTGAGATGGATTTCGAGTGACATTCGGAAGGTGGTGTGAGCTTTCACACGGACTAAGGGTCCAGCACAAGAGTGATAGACAACTTCAAGATGACCTCCAACATAAGTGTACATTTGACTTTTTAAGAGTAATGGACTCTTCCTGCTTTTTCTCTTTCTTTCATTTAATAATGGCTTGCTTAAATTAGCATTCTTAAATATACTTGTTTATAATTGCATGGAGTGTATGATGTGTTACTTCTTGCCAGGGACAGTAAATCACACAGCATTCACACAGTCCAGGGTTCGCGTGGGCGAGGCATCCCAACACCATGGATTTGGCGGGACCAAAGACGTACGAAACCTGACAGACGTGGTTTTATGGCCACAGAATCCAGTGAGGGGCTAATGAGCTGGGTTTCCAGAGAAGCCTAGTAACAAGGGGTTTCATTTAGACGGCACTTAAGTTGACCGTATCACAAACTTTGGCTATTTTCTTTTAAATTCCCGGGGATTTGTTTATCATGAGTAAAGTGAATCAAATTGGGAGAATGGTATATCGGGCTGAGAAGAATCATGGGAGGAAAATAGATGGATAAATGTCAGAACATGGTTGCGGGCGCTTTAGCCTTTAGCTCTCACATCGATAAAGGCACCTTAACTGGTGCTTTAATTGGGCCCATACATGAATCACCTTGAAGTAAATAAGATAAACAATTCAGATGTGGTTAGTTGAACAAACACGATGATACACCATGCTCCAGAGCCCAGTTCATTACTACCACACCCAAGATATTAGACATGCTCAAAATAGTACATTTTCTAAAGAGGAAATAAACATATTGGTCTGAAAAAGGACTTGTATTACCAATAACAAATCTGCAGTGATATTAATAGGGAGTTTATTTTTTAATCAGTCAGTCTCTGGGATGGGAATGTAAATTCTACATGAATTCTACAAGTCCATTCTCATCAACACACAATATAATTGTGCTAAGACTTCTTTACTCTTGTACTCAAACCTTACATAAAGTAGAGATTGATTTATCACTTCACTTCCTAACGGCCTGTTGCACCTGTTAGCTTTCTGTGCTTACAATATGTACAATGACACCCTGGTCCTTGTGAACAGCAGTTTGCAATATATCACCAGTTTAAAAATAACTTCTTAGTATTTTAATTTACTCTGCTAAAGTGTGTAACCTCACAGTTTCCACATCTGCCTTGTGGTTGCCCATATTCCCTTGTCACTTCTTTGCATCCTTTTCATTACTCACATTCCCACTGTGGCATTAGCATACTTGGTCCCCTGGCCAATGTAGACTATGAATAGTTAGGGTTCTAGCACTGATCCTCACAATGTCTTACTTCTTAGAACATGCCAAACTAAGAAGGAAGAATTTATGGTTAGTCTTTGTCATCTATCTTTTTAGCAATTGACAATCCACACTACCCATGTGCTCTAAATATGTTCAATGATCTCCTGTGGAAGTTCTTATGGAAAGCTTTCTGAAAATACATCACATTCACTGATTCTCAATTATCTACCCTGTTGGCTACAAGCTTCCATAGATTACAGATTATAGATTTGTAAAATATTAAACTAATGGCAAATCTATGACTATGCAATTAACTTTGGAGATCTATGGCTTTGGCTTTTTCTCCTTTAAGAGCTAATTAGTCATCTAGTACAATTTGTCTGTACCTTCACAGTGAGGGGTTGGCGCTGACCACTCCCCAGATGCTCCACACTCCAGTGTTTCTGACCCCCGGAGCTGAAACCCCTCAGCACAGCTGAAGTCGCACGTTGAGTTGTAACCGAATGGGGCAAATGGACCCGAGCAGGTCATATTCAGCTGTTCTTGCCCCTCCAGGTTTACGCATTGTACAGCTGCAAAAGGCAACAGAGAACTTATTGTTTTAAAACCAATTCAAAATACACTAATCTTAACTACTTCCTAATTTCAAGTCAAGATTTTGAAAGAACATATTGAGGTTAATAATCAGAACTTTTTTTCAATAGTTCATTAATCTTCAGTTACCTTCACAGTGAGGGGTTGGCGCTGACCACTCCCCAGGTGCTCCACACTCCAGTGTTTCTGACCCCCGGAGCTCAAACCCCTCAGCACAGCTGAAGTTACACGTTGAGTTGTAACCGAATGGGGCAAATGGACCCGAGCAGGTCATATTCAGCTGTTCTTGCCCTTCCAGGTTTGCACATTGTACAGCTGCAAGAAACAAAGGAGAATTATCAAGACTTAAGACTATGCCAGTCTTATCTAGTTCACAATTTCAAGACAAGATTTTGAAATAACATATTGAGGCAAATGTTCAGAGATGTTCTTCACTAGTGCACTAGTCTTCAGTTACCTTCACAGTGAGGGGTTGGCGCTGACCACTCCCCAGATGCTCCACACTCCAGTGTTTCTGACCCCTGGAGCTCAAACCCCTCAGCACAGCTGAAGTCACACGTTGAGTTGTAAATGAAGGGTGCAAACGGATCCGAGTAGGTCACAATCAACTGTTCTTGTTCCTCGAGTTTTGTACATTGTACTGCTGCAAGAAGAAATGGAGAATTTGTTTGTTTTAAAATCAATTGAAATTACATCAGACTTATCTATTTCACACTTCCATGGTAAGTTGCTAAATAAACATAGTGATGTAAATCTTAAGAGATTTTTATTCTTCATCATTGTCATAAATGTTCAGTTACCTTCACAGTGAGGGGTTGGCGCTGACCACTCCCCAGATGCTCCACACTCCAGTGTTTCTGACCCCCGGAGCTGAAACCCCTCAGCACAGCTGAAGTTACACGTTGAGTTGTAACCGAATGGGGCAAGTGGATCCGAGCAGGTCATAGTCACTTGTTCTTGCTCCTCCAGGTTTGCACAATTCACAACTGCAAGAAACAAGAGGGAACCTTTTGTTTTCAAACCATAACACCTCAGACCTGTGGGTTTCAAATCTTAAGGTAAGATTTTAAATAAATATGATGATGTAAGTAATCAGAATTTTTTTTTCACTGATTCATTAATCTTCTTTGCAGTGAGTGATTTGTTCTGATTCTCTCCAAATTGCTAACTCAGAAAACGGGTTAGTTATAAAATTAAATCAAAATGCACCAGAGCTGTCCGTTTCACAATTTCAAGGCAATACTTTGAATGAGCATTTAGGATTTCTTTTGACCAAACGTCAGTAATTTTCTAATTAATGCAAGATCTTGACCAAAATGTTGATAATTCACCCGCGCCCCCCCCACCACCTTCCACCGATGCTTCTCCTCAGCGTGTAGTCTTTATAGATTCATTACTTATTAAATACTGAATAACTTCCACTTGTATTTTCTCATTTACTGAAGGCAGAGCTTCCTTCTGACGTGTGGTATTAGTTGACTAAAGCTAAGGCAGCAGTAAATACTCAAACATTGGGCCCATGTTCACATGAGTGATATTGAGGGGAATAAGTTGAATCAGATTGCCTTCTCTCTGCTGAAAAATGATGGGCAAATCCATGAATGTGCCCTTTTGGATTTTGTGATAACAAATGAAGAAACACCAGTTGGACTATAAGACCTTAAGACGTAGGTGCAGAATTAAGCCGTTCATTCCATCAAGTCTGCTCTGCCATTTCATCCATTTCCCTCTCAACCCCATTCTCCTGCCTCATCTCTGTAACCTTTCACGCCCTGACTAATCAAGAACCTATCAATTTCCACTTTAAATACACCCAGTGACCTGGCCTCCATAGCTGCCTGTGGCAACGAATTCCGCAGATTCACTGCTCTCTGGCTAAAGAAATTCCTCCACATCTCCATTCTAGATGGGCGTCCCTCTATTCTGAGGCTGTGCCCTCTGGTCCTAGGCTCACCCACCGTAGGAACCATCCTCTCCATATCCACTCTGTCGAGGCCTTTCAACATCCAATAAGTTCAATGAGATCTGCGCCCCCCCGCCCCTTCTTCTATACTCCAGCAAGTAAAGGTCCAGAACCATCAAATGCTCTTTATACATTAATCCTTTTATTTCTGGAATCATTCTCGTGAACCTCCTCTGAACCCTCTCCAATGTCAACACATCCTTTCTTAGATAATGGAACCAAAACTGCTCAGCAGACTCGTGAGTGCCTTATAAAGCCTCAGCATTACATCCTTGTTTTTATATTCTAGTGGTCTCGAAATGAATGCTAACATTGCAGTTACATAGGAAGTGACAGAGGTATGGCAATAGCTAGGTAATTATAGGCAGTAACAGTATCACCAGTAACATGTGCAAGATGTAAAATGTACAGCCAAATAAGTCTAACAGCTCCTTTGATTGAAAACTATGATTTTGAGCAAACCATGTACCTCACAGATGGGTGGAGCTTAGGAGGATAATGGCACCTAACAGTGACTCCTTTGCTTATATCTTTGGGGTTCTAACATTTAACTGTCAATCATTCTTTGGGGCACTCCTCTGTTTTCGTGGATGGTTGCGAAGAAAAAGAATTTCAAGACGTATATTGTATACATTTCTCTGACATTAACTGTACTTTTGAAACCCTTGAACCGTAATAAATCATTGTGTTTTATACAAGTCAAATCATACTGTCTGTAAAGGCACTTACCATGTTCACACTCTGGTCCGTAGAATCCATCATTGCAGACACAACGGTAACTTCCAATGGTCTCTACACACTCTCCATTGCTGCTGCATGACGTCTTACTGCATGAGGCTTAAACAAATAACACAAATTAATCATTATTAACAACCCAGAAGATGTTTAAATTATTATCAAACAAGATAGTGATCTAGTGTAATGAGGAAAATTATATACTCATGCAGGTTCATTTCATCATGTTTATTGTTTAAGGAACAAGGGAACTTTCTATGTTCAAATTCCAAATTTGGTTATTATAATTGCTACTCTTCCATTTTGTCATTCTTAAATTCTTGTTTTTTTTTGTTTAAAAGGACATAATTGAAGAACTCGTATTGGATTAGAAAAGTCTACCAATAACTATCTTAGCAAAGTTTTAATATAATTTCAGAATTTAAAGTTGATTGTGATGATGATATAGACTACTTTATATTTTTACCTGTGTAACACAAAGGTTTTTTCTTTCTTCTGCAGTCAATATCATTCCACTTCCCTGAGTCAATGTCTCTCTGAATGTACATTTCTACACAATCTTCATTCCCAGTTTTTCCACTATTATTGGGCTCACCAGTAGCCCAGTTCTCTGCTTCTTTACTGAGTGGCTTCTCAGTGCCAACCCAGGTCCAAACATCATTAATTTTCCTCAGTCCAATCCAGTAGTAACTGTTTGATTTTGGTATGTTATTATTCAAATACTCTATTTCTTCTGCATTCTGGATTGCAACCATATCAGTATATTTGCTTTGACAAAAGGATCTTGCATTTTTCCAAGACATATCTTCAATAGTGTAATTGTACTTCCAGCCATGGATTTCACCCAGAAGCAATAGTTCTGTAAAGAAAGGGATAATTTTAAAGAATCATTCCCACTGTTTAGCTCAAGTTATTTTCTTGTTTTGTCCTTCATTTTGTACTAGTTAAATTTATTAACACCATCAAATAAATTGTAGATGTTGGATACTTAAAGTAAATAAAAACAGAAAATATTGGAAATAATCAACAGGTCAGTATGTGTCAACAGGAAGAGACAGAGACTAACATTTCAAGTTGAAGGTCACTGATTGATCTGAAGCATAAGTTGTTTCCCCTGTTACATATGCTGTCTGATTTGCTGAGTACTTAGAACATGTTGTATTTTTATTTTAGGTCATTGCTATCGTTTGGAAAATTGAATTATTCTATTCCTAGCACCCAATGGCTGCTCCAAACCATCTGGAATCTGCCAGAAGTTAGGAAAAGCTATTTCTATTCTGTTCCAATTGCAGCAATGAATCCTTCCATACCTGTGTGACATGCTTCCCTTTTCCTACATAAGGCTTTCTACGGCAGTTTGGAGTGAGATTCCAAAATAAATGTAATAGCAAAAAAAAAAGCAAAATTAATTTTGAATTGGATGCATAAGGAATTAAAGTGAGATTAGAAAAGTTTATTCATTGGGGCCTGAATAGCCATCAAACAGAAGAATTTGGGAGAATGTTTAACCTCAATATAGAAGTGAAAGCCCTTCATCTGACTGGCTGATACACCCACCCCAGGCACTTCCCTTGTTTGCCATTTGTGACTATAGCTTGCTAATATCACATCAGTAATGGCTTGACTTGCACAAAAAGAATGTAAGCACAATAGATGCCATCTTTGTATTAAAAAGCAGTATACTGTAATTGCTCTTATATTTTATATCACTCCTTTCTTACCAAGAATAATTATAGCGACAAACTGCATTCGACATCCCGCTCTCAGAATTTGTGGGGTTTGTTGGTTTACCATTTTTGCCATTCTGTTGTATCTATAGATAATAAGATGTTATTTATAATCATTATCGAATAGAATAACCAAAGCAATCTTGAATATTTACCACTCATGCTAAGAAAGTGATTACATGCTGTTTATGAGGCTCATTCTTCATGTATGTTAAAAATAAAATTATGGCATACGATGTTCACATTTCAAATTCTATCAGTTCCTTCTATTCTATGAAAACATGTCAATGTTGTGATTTCAAAATCATGATTCTCAACATGACATACAGTGCTAAGACTCATTTCTTCTACTCACAGTAACATCATGCCTTGGGATGGAACAGCCTTAATCCTGAAGGGCCTTTTTTGTTATTTTCCTAAGAAAAACTACTATCAAACAAAAGCATGCTTGCTCTGCTCTTCAAGAGATATAGGCAACGTGAAGCAAGTTTTAAACTTCATAACTTTTTTAATCATAGAAGGAAACTAATCCCCCCTTAACTAAATACTAATGCTAAAATTCAGCTCTTACCTAACTACTGGGTAAGTGAAACTTACAAAGTCTTCTGTTTCCCTGCTTCTACCAAGATCTATATCTGCCAGCATTACCCGAGGCTATGTTCTAAGGAGGTACTAATCTGTTCTAAAGATGGTACTTTTGTCCTGAGAGCCTGAGGTCCTCCTGAGATTTATACAGTATATTTTCTGGATTGCTACACTATTAATTTTATTCTAAACCTGAAATTTTGCCTCATTGTTCATCAATGTACTAAACAAGTTGCAACCCATAAAAATAAATTCCAAACGATTATTAAGTTAGAGGCTACTTATTATTTTATGGAGAAAAACTTTATCAAAGCTAATTTCAAAGAAGACTTTTTTAGATTGAACTGTAGCTGAAATAAATTGACAGTATCAGAATTAATTATAATTTTGCTTTTGGTTGCACAGGGTTCACTTTTCCCACCTGTGGCTCAATCATTCTTCTTAACATGAATAGGTTTCATGTTGAAGTCCCACTTTGGAGTGTTAAACCCATTCATGTTGGCTGACACTTTGGGGCAGTGAAAGAATACTACGCCTGGGATAATTTATACACACTTCAGATAGCAAGAATGGTCTGAGCCCTTTCCTGCAATCTGATGTGTGTATAAATTGTCCCAAGGTTCCTGCTCAATGAATACTCCTCAATCACCAATCTAAAATCTAATCACATGATCCTTATTGAACTGGGGAACTTGCCGAGTTTAATTTAACAACTATGCTTCCTACATTACACTAACAACCACACGGTGCCTCATTGGTTGTAAAGTACTCTGAGATTGTGCCAAAGAGGCTCGATAAAGGCATTTCTTTAAGTGCTGATTGTTACAGATTGGGAGTCAGCTAGTTTAGAGAAGTATATGTAAGACAATGTGGTACAGTATTAGTACCCTCTCTTACCATCTTCACAAAGGTAGCAAGACCTAAATGGCAATTGTTTACACATAAATTTAATTTAACTGGTCTTTTTATGTGCTTTCCTTCTGAGGAAACAATTTTGCTTTCACTAAATATAAGCAGTCTTTTTCTCTGGTTCAATCAATGTCCAATGAGGACAGACTGTGCAACTGTCTCTGAAATATGAATTAAAATAAAGAATTATCATATTTCAGAAATTAGAGTATTGCAGTGTTAGTATCACTATTCTCTTCCAAATAAAATGTTATAACATATTATTTTTTTGTGCAGAAGACACAGTTACTTTTAAGATGATACCTTACCTTACCTGATCCCAATCCAAATGACTGCAATTGACTCTGGTGTTCACTTGAAGAAAGAACTCAGCTGTGTCTTTTCAATTGCTCTGGAAAAGAACACTGCACTTTCATTGTAGCAGAGGGCCTTATATCCTCAGTCACAGTTTCCTGGCCATTTCCGGAAAATTTCCCTGTGACATTAACTGATTAGAATAAAATAGACGGAACCGCCTTTTCAATGCCAAGTGTTAATGGACAGACATCAATGATTTTATCTGTCGCCTGCCAATAAGTCAGTATTCCTGTCAGCTCCTGTATCTTTCATCCCAGGCTTGCACAACCCTGCGACTTTTCACCTATTTAAATTAGACAGTGGAATTTGTTTTCCAAAAATATTAGCTGTGGTGTTGCGTCCGGGTGTTAGGGCTGACCAAGCTCTTGTACTCCATGTTCAGCCTCAGCAAAATTACTAAGTGACCATAATGCACTAATCTTTCTTTTCTTTCGCATTCTGTCTGTAGCCTTTAACACTGTTGGTGGTATCATCTGCCACCACCTTCTCCATATTATCCAGCCATGCTTAGAAGGTGCTTTTTCACTCCATATATATTTGGTCATAAGAAATGGTTTGCCTCTCCACTGCTTCAACACGGAGCAATCCTCAACTCCTTCCTATTTCTTATGCTCATTGCATCCCCAGATCTGAAGGTGTATCAGGTGCCACTGGTGCCGCCTGTTTCAAATATATCTTATGACATTCATTAACAACAGGAATTCTGTGGATGCTGGAAATTCAAGCAACACACATCAAAGTTGCTGGTGAACGCAGCAGGCCAGGCAGCATCTCTAGGAAGAGGTACAGTTGACGTTTCAGGCCGAGACCCTTCGTCAGGACTAACTGAAGGAAGAGCCAGTAAGAGATTTGAAAGTGGGAGGGGGAGGGCGAGATCCAAAATGATAGGAGAAGACAGGAGGGGGAGGGATGGAACCAAGAGCTGGACAGGTGATTGGCAAAAGGGATATGAGAGGATCATGGGACAGGAGGCCCAGGGAGAAGGAAAAGGGGGAGGGGGGGAAAAACCCAAAAGATGGGTAACGGACCCAACGCAGACTGGGGGACCACTTTGCTGAAACTTCCGCCACCTCCAACGGGATCCCACCACTAAGCATATTTTTCCCTCCCCACCCCCCTGCTTTCCGCAGGGATCGCTCCCTACACGACTCCCTTGTCCATTTGTCCCCCCTATCCCTCCCCACTGATTTCCCTCCTGGCACTTATCCTTGTAAGCAGAACAAGTGCTACACATGCCCTTACACTTCCTCCCTTACCACCATTCAGGGCCCTAGACAGTCCTTCCAGGTGAGGTGACACTTCACCTGTGAGTCGGCTGGGGTGATATACTGCTTCCGGTGCTCCCGATGTGGCCTTCTATATATTGGTGAGACCCGACGCAGACTGGGAGACCGCTTTACTGAACACCTATGCTCTGTCCGCCAGAGAAAGCAGGATCTCCCAGTGGCCACACATTTTAATTCCACGTCCCATTCCCATTCTGACATGTCTATCCACGGCCTCCTCTACTGTAAAGATGAAGCCACACTCAGGTTGGAGGAACAACACCTTATATTCCGTCTGGGTAGCCTCCAACCTGATGGCATGAACATTGACTTCTCTAACTTCCGCTGATGCCCCACCTCCTCCTCATACCCCATCCGTTATTTATTTTTATACACACATTCTTTCTCTCACTCTCCTTTTTCTCCATCTGTCCCTCTGACTATACCCCTTGCCCATCCTCTGGGTCACCCCCCCCCGTCTTTCTCCCTGGGCGTCCTGTCCCATGATCCTCTCTTGCCAATCACCTGTCCAGCTCTTGGCTCCATCTCTCCCCCTCTTGTCTTCTCCTATCATTTTGGATCTCTCCCTCCCCCTCCTACTTTCAAATCTCTTACTAACTCTTCCTTCAGTTAGTCCTGACGAAGGGTCTCAGCCTGAAACGTCGACTGTACCTCTTCCTAGAGATGCTGCCTGGCCAGTAACTTTGACGTGTGTTGTTATTGCATTCATTGCCTGTTTGAATGAGATCCAGCATTAGTTGAGATGAAATTTTTGCCAATTGGATATTGCAAAGTCATAATGTTTGGTTCCTGTGTTCCCTACCCAACAATTCCATTCCCTTTTCATGCCAGTGTCTTAGTCTGAACTAGGCAATTTGAAACAGTGATATCCAAATTTACACTTTAACAATCCTCCAATCCAATAACATTGCCATCTCAGATCTGCCTTAATCCATTTACCATAGTTCTGAGAGATTGCTTGGGTTCTCCAAAGGTGGATTTTGGTCAATCTTATATCCTACCATTCACCATTGATGGACATTAACGAATTTAACTCCAAATTTCCTTCAGATTCCTCCTTGTCTCTCATTTCCCTCACTCTTTTTAAAAAACGTCCCTTAAATTCAGCTTTTTGGCCAATCTTTTGATCAACTAGCTTAAATCTTGGGATAAGGATCAAACTTTTTCAGTGATTTGACTTAAGAAGCTTGGGGTATTTTATCATGTTCACGACTCTGTTAAGGAAAGAATGTGACTGTTGTAATCAGCAAAGCTTTGTGGTGAGCTGTACCAGTTGAACAATCAGAGGAACAGCATTACTACACCAATTGATTGTACAATCACACAGCGCCATCGCCATAATGTCTGATCGCGTGTGCCAACAAACAATCATCACATAGGCAGCATCACCATATCCTGAAGTGACAAGCAGGAGTCAGTTGGTGCCGTGGCAAAGCTTGAAGTCGCCAGATTTCTTCCTCCTGAGGTGGGAAATTTCCATTGCCATCTTGGCTGAAATGCCTTGTCGAGACTGTCCTGTGTGTATTCATTTCAGACTGGATGATGCATTTTCCATTGTGACATTGGAGGAGCTGCCTTCTTACTGGATGCTTAAAAAAAACAGATGTTGACAGAAGACATTTCCTCTGTTTGATAATGATTTCCAGACACAGCCAAGAACTGTTTTATTTTCTGATAAGGAAGGGAAATGCGTTTTCTGTCCAAATAAATGCCTCTATACCCATTTCCTGTTGGACATCCTAGCGCTACATGCAACTGGAGCTGAAATGGTAGCTGATTACTTAATCCCTTTAGGTTAGGGTAGGGTTGAGATAAATATTTTTGTTGATATTGTAAGCAGCAGGCGAGAACTAAAAATGATATGATATACTGAACATCTGTTTCTATTAGTTTTAGTGTGTGTTGAGTTCTCAAAGGTAAGCACAATTTATCTGATGTTCATTTATAGAGAGCTCTCTGCCAGCTCAGCATAAATGTACAGTACTCAGGGTGGTGTCAATGTATCTGATCCTGTTAACTAACCTACCAGCAGATACACATGTCCTGTAGAAAGCACATTTGGCACATTTAAGGGGTAGGTAAATCAATTCATGTAGGGCAAAGAATAGAAGGATGTGTGAATGTGTGGAGTCTAGGGGCCTGTGCAGATTGGTTAGGTGGATGACCTGTTTCTGTGTGTACTCATCTAGGATTACCTACTCACTTACCACATAGAACATCCAGCTGAGTACCAAGCATAACATTTTTGATTCACCAACTTTATCCATATTCTTGGCCTCATTGTGGGAGCATAATTCCAGCAGTGTAGATTTCTGAATTTACATTTGCATCTCACCCATGCAGTGGAAGAATATCTTAACCCACCCCTAATACATCATGCGAGTCTTTTTCATCTCACTATCATCTCCAGTATCCATAGAGGTGAATTTTGAAATTGGGTACTCAAAGAGAAATGAACGTTCAATACATAAAGGAGAAAGAAAAGTGGGTAAGCTAATATGGAAACGTCAAGAGTGAGGGACCAGGTGGATAGTCCTTTCAAAGAGCCCATGCCAGATTGATGGACTAGAACATTTTTCTTTCTGTTTGGTTCTTCCAACGTAATGGTGAAAACCCCATAACTAACTCCAGTTCTTCTCCCAGATGGGATTGTTAATTTTATCCTATACAATATACTTTGGGCTTCCAAAGGTGTGTTGAAATGAGAGTGGCCCCAGACACATGAACAACAGAAGGAAGCACTGAGTAGGGCCCCTGAAGCTTGGAAGTTATGTGCCTTAAAAAGGAATTGATCTTTAAAAATCAATGCAGAATAACGAGGTGGTGCAATTTGAGAAAGATCCCCAACGAAGGACACATTGGGCCAGGCAGAGGAAATTATGAAGCAATGAGTCAGCAACAGAGAATAGGTGAAGGATGAACCTTGAAGGGCCATGTTCCATAGTCAATGAGGCACGGCAGAGTACGTACTCACACCAGCCTTGATGCAGGGTCTTGACCCAACACATCAACAATCCATTTCCCCACAGATGCTGCTCAGCCTTCTGAGTTCCAACAGAATTGTTTTTTACCTTCACATGCAGCTTGTATACTTTAGATACTACTATACTCCTAGTTTTAACCATCTTATTGCACATTGCCAGCGTCTCCCATTTATTTCTTCTTATCTATGCCCAACAAAGTGGAAATGACGCAGAAGAACCATGCAGGATGCAAATTAATACGAGAAGATGCATTTTGATCAAAGATTATGAGAAATATCCTTATTTGGATGACTTCTTTTATCATTTGAAACCTTTTTTTAGCAGAATGTGGTAATGTTTGTGACATCATGAGATAAATAATTGCTTATATAATGTTGTTTCACTATATTAGCAGCTTTATCTTTCACCAAGTTTTCCAATTCATCACATATGTTAAATTATTCACCGGATGTTGAGGATGTAATGCGTCTGCCACAGAACAGCGGATCTGGAACTATACCTCACAATGAGTCCTCACCCTCAGCAGGGAAAGGACAAAAGTTCCCATACGGATAAGCAAATTCACATTCAGAAGAATATTTGTGCATAATTGAGAAAAAAAGCTTCTATTTTTCATTTACTAATTCTATGATCCCTTTATTGAACATAAGAAATAGGAGCAGGAGTAGGCCATCTGGCCCATTGAGCCTGCCCCGCCATTCAATAAGATCATGGCTGATCTGTCCGTAAAGTCAGCTCCATCTACCTGTCTTTTCCCCATAACCCTTAATTCCCTTACTATGTAAAAATCTATCCAACGGTTTCTTAAATATATTTAGTGAGGAAGCCTCAACTGCTTCCCTGGGCAAAGAATTCCACAGATTCACCACTCTATGGGAAAAATAGTTCCTTCTCATCTACATCCTAAATCTTCTCCCCTGGATCTTGAGGCAATGTCCCCTAGTTCTAGTCTCACCTACCAATGGAAACAACTTTCCTACTTCTATCTTATCTATTCCTTTCAAAATTTTATGTTTCTATAAGATCCCCTCTCATTCTTCTAAACTCCAGAGAGTATAGTCCCAGGTGACTCCATCTCTCCTCATAGGTTAACCCCTTCATCCCTGGAATCAACCTGGTGAACCTCCTCTGCACTGCCTCCAAAGCCAGTATATCCTTCCTCAAGTATGGAGACCAGAACTACACACGGTACTCCAGGTGCGGCCTCACCAGTACCCTGTATAGTTGCAGCATGACCTCCCAGCTTTTGAATTCAATCCCCCTAGCAATGACGGCCAACATTCTGTTGGCCTTCTTAATAACCTGTTGTACCTGCAAGCCAACGTTCTGCGATTCATGAACAAGCACTCCCAAGTCCATCTGCACAACAGCATGCAGCAGTCTTTCACCATTTAAATAATAATCTGCTCTTCTATTATTCCTTCCAAAGTGGATGATCTCGCTGTATTCCAATGCTGTATTCCACCTACCAGACCTTGGCTCACTCACTAAACCTATCTATATCCCTCTGCAGACTCCTCACATCCTCTGTACAATTTGCTTTTCCACTCAGTTTACTGTCATCAGCAAATTTTGCTACGCTACACTCAGTCCCCTCCTCCAAATCATTAATGTAAATGGTAAACAGCTGCAGGCCCCGCACCAGCCCCTGCGGCATCCCACTCGCCACAGACTGCCAGTGTCAAATGTTCACTTACAGATTCAAGGAGGCAATTTTTTCCTCACCTTCCCTGTCTCCTGAAAGTAGGATTGGATTTCAGAAATGTTAAGTACACAAAGGATAATCAGGCTGCCCAGGACAAAGGTGAATAAATTGAGACATTCTGGAAAATAGATCAATGATAGAAAATGACCTCATGAGTAAATCTCATCATAATCTGTGCAGATTGGTGACGATGTCTCCTCCTTGCTGACAATCAACACTGGTGCACCTCAGGGGCTTGTGCTTAGCCCACTGCTCTACTCTCTCTATACCCATGATTGTGTGGCTAGACATAGCTCAAATACCATCTATACATTTGCTGATGATACAACCATTGTTGGAAGCATCTCAGGTGGTGACGAGAGGGCAGACAAGAGCGAGATATGCCAACTAGTGGAGTGGTACCACAGCAACAACCTGGCACTCAACATCAGTAAGACGAAAGAGCTGATTGTGGACTTCAGGAAGGGTAAGACGAAGGAGCACATGCAAATCCTCATGGAGGGAGCAGAAGTGGAGAGAATGAACAGTTTCAAGTTCCTGGGTGTCAAGATCTCTGAGGACTTAACCTGGTCCCAACATATCAATGCAGTTATAAAGAAAGCAAGGCAGTGACTATACTTCATTAGGAGTTTGAAGAGATTTTGTATGTCAACAAATACACTCAAAAACTTCTATAGTTGTACCAGGCAGAGCATTCTGACAGGCTGCATCAATGTCTGGTATGGAGGGGCTGCAGCACAGGACTGAAAGAAGCTGCAGAGGGTTGTAAATTTAGTCAGCTCCATCTTGGGTACTAGCTTACAAAGTACCCAGGACGTCTTAAAGGAGCAGTGTCTCAGAAAGGCAGTGTCCATTATTAAGGACCTCCAGAACCCAGGGAATGCCCTTTTCTCACTGTTACCATCAGGTAGGAGATACAGAAACCTGAAGGCACACACTCAGCGATTCAGGAACAGCTTCTTCCCCTCTGTCATTCAATTCCTAAATAGACACTGAACCCATGAGCACTGTCTCACTTTTTAAATATATATTATTTCTGTTTTTTGCATGATTGTTAATCTATTCAACATATGTATACTGCAATGTATTTATTTATTTATTTATTTATTTCTTCTTTTATATTATGTATTGCATTGAACTGCTGATGCTAAGTCAACAAATTTCATGACACGTGCCGGTGATAATAAACCTGATTCTGATTATTTATCATGACTTGTGATGTTTTCTATCAATGTACCGACATAAGATGGCAGGCTCCTGTGCAACACTTCTGGGAGTTGCTTTAAAATTCCTCTGTCTTAATCTCTTTTTTGAAATACTCCTTAAACCAGCTAATTTCATTAAGCTTTAGGATTTTAATAGATTCATTGCTCTGTATTCCTATTTAGTGGTATCTTTCTGAACACCTGCAGAAAAAGGGATTTCCATCTTTATTAAGAAATGCTTAAAAAAAGACAGATTTATTTCTTTAGGAGGTCTGGCCATAATTTCAGCTTGGGCCCTTGGAAGATTCTCCTTCTGTATTCAACAGTATGGGAATCTGGGACTCCAAGTCTGCTGCAGCCAACAACATGCCGGATCCTCTGATGGCCAGTGACACAGAAAGGTATACACAGTCTTTTGTCAGAACTGTTAACGTTTGGGATTAGTAGAGATTCTGCTCTCAGAGTCTTCTCTGCATAATTGAACCTGGCATTTCCCTATTCCAGCCCAAGTTCTACCCCTCTAGCACACATTGTTGCTCTGTTTCTTGTCCCAGTAAAGAGAAGATCCCTTTGTTCCTTAAATCTATCCAATTAAAGTTCAAGGATCAAGGGCAAAACAATCTCTTTCAAACTTGAGTGATTAAGGAAGCTCTTTTCTTTCTTCTGCTTCTTCTTTATTCTATTTTCTTCTTTCATTAGGATATATATCCACTTTGATACTAAATTTATTTTGAACTTTGAACTTTGAGACTGAATTTTATTCCAGTTTTGTGGGATCTGAGGTGACTGATGATATCCTGATGATAAACACAGGCTCTTCGACTTCACCTTTTATACAGGGCTTCTGTATGCTCCCAAGGCAGGGGCATAACATTGTAAATACCTTTCCAAATGCTCCTCCTCTAATTTTGCCCTGTCATTGGCCAAAGCCTTTGAGTCAGTAGAGATCTTTGAGCACATCTTCAGGTCATTTTCTCTATACTCATGGTAATCTCTTCCTGTTAAGTAAAGATAACAACTGTATAATTATGTTTGCTTATGACCAGAATTTTATCAGTATGTAGAGATACTTGAGCAAGGATAGACTTTTACAGTTGAACTGGAGTTCTGCAAGGTAAGCTTGACATAAATGATATTGTGAGGGGATCCTGGAGTGCCCCCATTAACTGTTTCGAGAGAGACATTTATCATTGATGGTTTGTTTGGAAAGGAGAGAGAGACAGAGTTACTTACCACTGATATGTTGCTTTTGAAAAGAGAGAGAGAGAGAGAGAGAGAGACGAAGATCAACAGTTGGACTGTCACTTTAAGGCATTGGAAGTAACTTTGGACTTCTACTGAGTTTGGAGTTGGAGACAGCACCAAGCAGCTCGAAGGTTGCTATGGTGACCAAAGGCAGATTGTTCATGTTACTTCCAAGGACTTGGTGCCTGCTTGTGCACTCCTTTACAGACAAAGGACGGAGGGACTCTTTGAATGACAGGTGATGCTCAGCCTGGTGAAATAAATGAGAGGTCAGATGATACAGACCTCAGACACATGATCTGGACACTGAATGAGCATTGTTGTGCCCGCAGAGAAAGTGGATTTTGGAGGATTGATCAGGCAGATCAATCCAAATTGCTATTCCAACGGTGAAGAAGGAGTTGACTGGTGGGGAGTTGTCTATGTGTCCATCCTCACCTGGGTGATAGCTCCACCACAGAAGACCAGTCCCCCTGGTTAAAGTCACAGTCGGTGACTTGTAAAGGATTTCTGAGGACGACGAGAAGATCGACAGCATCAGCTCACCTGAAGACTCAACTCTCTCTCTCTCTCTCTCTCTCTCTCTCTCTCTCTCTCTCTCTCTCTCTCTCTCTCTCTCTCCATCACTACTCAACTAAATAGCACGAACTGAACTGAACTGAACTTTACTCAACATCGTAAGACTGTATCTTTTTACCCCTAGACTTAAAGAAGCTTAGTTTTTTCATATATATATATTCCACACTTACTTTTATATATAATCATTGCTAACCTGTTTGATTTATCTACATTTATATTACTGTATTGTGTAGTTACTAATAAATATTATTAGTTTATAGCAATACTGGACTCCAAAGTGTTTTCCATCTCTGCTGGTTTCTTAACCCCCGTCACGGGGTACGTGACAGATATAGTTTCAACTTAATAAAAACATCTTTTGCCTCATCTGATAAGCTCACAGATTTCTGTTTCAGAACCACATATGTCTCCATCATTTCCTATACTTCATTTCCCTTTCATTCCAGCTAGGAAGAGAACAAAGACTTTCCAACACAGTGGACTTGAAGCATTTATTGAAGAACAAAGTCAAGCTAATTTACTCCCATAGTCTTTGGAGAAATAACATCCAAGCTTGTTTATTAGAATTTAATTCTATTCTATGTTGCCTTGATTTTTTCATTATATCTTTATGAATAAACCATGTGTCAAATGTCATACAGAAATGTCTTTTTCCTTGCAAAAAGTGGTCAGTGAAATCCCAGAATACCTATATGTAAGACATAAGACATAAAAGCAGAATTAGGCCATTTGGCCTGTCAAGTCTGTTGCACCATTCGATCATGCTAATTTATTTTCCCACTCAACGCACAATTTCCTGTCTTCTCACTGCAATCTTTGATGCCCTTACTAATTAACCTCTACTATAAACGTACCCAATGACCTGGCCTCCACAGCCAACAGTAGCAATGAATTCCACAGATTCACCACCCGCCTCCTAAAGAAATTCCTCCTCATCTCTGTTCTGAAATGACATTTTTCTATGCTGATTTAGTACTCTCCGATCCTAGACTTTCCAGTCTTGGAAGAATCCTTTGTAGGCCTTTCAATGTTCATTTCGTTTCAATGACATCCTACTTCATGCTTAAGAACCCCAGTGAGTATACAGAGCCATCAACCAGTCCTCACATTAATCCTTTCATTCCTGGGATCAATCTTGTAAACCTCTTCTCAACCCCTCCAATGCCAGAATATCCTTTCTTAGATATGGGGCCCAAAACAGCTTACAATATTCCAAATGTGATCAGACAAATGACTTATAAAATCTCAGCATTATACCCTTGCTTCTATAGTCTAGTCCTCTTGGAATGAACGCTAACATTGCTTTGCCTTCCTTACTACTGACTCAACCTACAAAGTAACCTTTAGGGAATTCTGCCATGTATCTCCCAAATCCTTTTGCACCTCAAATTTCTAAATTTTCTCCCCATTTAGAAAACAGCCTACACTTTTATTCCTTCTACCAAAGTACGTGGCCATACACTTATCTGCAGTGTATTCCATCTGCAATCTCTTTGCCTATTCTCCTAATCCATTCAAGTCCTTCTGCAGATTCCCTGCTTCCTTAGCATTACTTGCCCTCCGCCTGTCTTTATATCATCTGCAAACTGGCTCACAAGACCATCATCCAGACCATTCACGTACAATGTGAAAAGCAGCAGACCCAACACCAGCCCATGTGGAACACCACTAGTCACCTGCAGCCAACCAGAAGATAAAACCTTTTATTCCCATTCTTTGCCTCCTACTAGTCAGCTAGTCTTCTGTCCACGTTCCTGTACCCCTGTGGTCTCTTATCTTGTTCAGCAGCCTCATTTGCGGCATCTTGCTGGTAATGAAAGAGAAATCTATAAAGCTGGAGTCAAGCAATTCTGATGTGGGTCTCACATGTAGAATTAACTCAAAGTCACGGAGTCATACAGCACAGAAACAGGTCCTTCAGCTCACCCAGCCCAACGAGCATATATCAATCCTGTTAGCTCCCCCTGTTTTCCACCACTCACTAATACTCAAAGGGCAATTAATCTGTCAGTCTATAAGACCATAAGAACATAAGACATAGGAACAGGAATTAGGCCATTTGGCTCATCGAGTCTGCTCCGCCATTCTATCATGGCTGATCCTATTTTTTCTTCTCCTCAACCTCATTTCCTGGCCTTCTCCCTGTAACCTTTGATGCCATGTCCAGTCAAGAATCTATCAATCTCTGCCTTAAATATACCCAACGACCTGGCCTCCACAACTGCACGTGGCAACAAACTACACAAATTCACCACCTTCTAGCAAAAGAATTTTCTTCGCATCTCTGTTTTGAAAGGACACTCCTCTATCCTGAGGCTGTGCCCTCTTATCCTAGCCTCCCCCACCATGGGAAACATACTTTCCACATCTACTCTGTCTAAGCCTTTCAACATTCGAAAGGCTTCAATGAGATTCCCCCCTCATCTTTCTAAATTCCAGTGAGTACAGACCCAGAGCCATCAAACATTCCTCGTATGATAACCCTTTCATTCCTGGAATCATCCTTGTGAACCTCCTCTGGACCCTCTGTAATGACAGCACATCTTTTCTTAGATGAGGAGCCCAAAACTGTTCACAATACTCAAGGTGAGACCTCACCAGTGCCTTGTAAAGCCTCAGCATCACATCCCTACTCTTGTATTCTAGACCTCTTGAAATTAATGCTAATATTGCATTTGCCTTCCTCACCACTGACTCAACCTGCAAGTTAACCTTCAGGGTGTTCTGCATAAGGACTCCTAAGTCTCTTTGCATCTCAGATGTTTGGGATTTTCTCCCCATTTAGAAAATAGTCCGCACATTTATTTCTACTACCAAAATGGATGACCATGCATTTTCCAACAGTATATTCCATCTGCCATTTTCTTGCCCATTCTCCTAATCTGTCTAAGTCCTTCTGCATCCTACCTGTTTCCTCAACACTACCTGCCCCTCCACCGATCTTCGTATCATCTGCAAACTTGACAACAAAGCCATCTATTTCATCATCTAAGTCATTTTTATACAGCCTAAAAAGAAGTGGTCCCAACACCAACCCCTGCGGAACACCACTAGTCACTGGCAGACAACCAGAAATGGATCCTTTTATTCCCACTCGCTGCCTCCTTCCAATCAGCTAATGCTTTAACCATGTTAGTAACTTTCCCGTAATACTACGGACTCTTAACTTGGTAAGCAGCCTCGTGTGTGGCACCTTGCCAAAGGCCTTCTGAAAGTCCAAATATAGAATATCCACTGCATCCCCTTTATCTATCCTGCTTGAAATCTCCTCAAAGAATTCCAACAGATTTGTCAGGCAAGATTTTCCCTTAAGGAAAACTTGCTGACCTTGTCCTATCTTGTCCTGTATCACCAAGCACTTCATCACCTCATCCTTAACAATTGACATCTTCCCAACCACTGAAGTCAGGTCAACTGGTCTATAATTTCCTTTCTGCTGCCTTCCTCCTTTCTTAAACATTTGCAATTTCTAGTCTCCTGGCACCTTGCCAGAGTCTGAAGATTTTTGAGAGATCATTTCGAATGCCACTACAATCTCTAACGCTACCTCTTTCAGAACCCTTGGGTACAGTTCCTCTGGTTTGGGTGACTTATGTACCTTTGGGTTTTTCAGCTTTTTGAGCACCACTTCTCTTCCTTTACACACTACAACATCTGGCACACTGCTAGTGAATTGAATTGAATTGACTTTATTTCTTACATCCCTCACATACATGAGGAGTAAAAATCTTTATGTTACCTCTCCACAATGTGCAATGTGCAATCATAGTACTAATTTATAATAAATAGAACAGTCAATGTAACATAGAATACACTCAAATCAGCGTGAGTTTATCAGTCTGATGGCCTGGTGGAAGAAGCTGTCCCTGAGCCTGTTGGTCCTGGCTTTTATGCTGCGGTACTGTTTCCCGGATGGCAGCAGCTGGAGTAGATTGTGGTTGGGATGACTCAGGTCCCCAGTGACCCTTCAATCCCTTTTTACACACCTGTCTATGTAAATGTCCTGAATAGTGGGAAGTTCACATCTACAGATGCGCTGGGCTGTCCGCACCACTCTCTGCAGAGTCCTGCGATTGAGGGAAGTACGGTTCCCATACCAGGCAGTGATGCAGCCGGTCAGGATGCTCTCATTTGTGCCCCTGTAGGAAGTTTTTAGGCTTTGGGGGCCCATACCAAACTTCCTCAACTGTCTGAGGTGAAAGGGGTGCTGTTGTGCCTTTTTCACCACACAGCTGGTGTGTACAGACCACATGAGGTCCTCAGTGATGTGGATGCCGAGGAACTTAAAACAGTTTGCCCTCAACCCCAGATCCATTGATGTCAATAGGGGTTAGCCCATCTCTAGTCCACAACCAGCTCCTTTGCTTTTGTGACATTGAGGGACAGGTTGTTTTCTTGACACCACTGTGACAGAGAGATGACTTCTTCCCTGTAGGCCACCTCATTATTGTTTGTGATTAGGTCAATCAATGTAGTGTCGTCGGTAAATTTAGTTAGCAGATTAGAGCTGTGGATGGTGACACAGTCATGGGTATGTAGGGAGTAAAGGAGGGGACTTAGTACACAGCCCTGAGGGGCCCCTGTGTTGAGAGTCAGAGGGGTGGAGGTGAGGGATCTCATTCTTACCACCTGCCGCTGATCTGACAGGAAGTCCAGGATCCAGCTGCATAAGGCAGGGTGAAGGCCAATATCTCTGAGCTTCCTGTCAAGCCTAGATGGAACTATGGTGTTGAAGGCTAAACTGTTGTCCAAGAACAGCATTCTCACATAAGACAATAGACAATAGGTGCAGGAGTAGGCCATTCGGCCCTTCGAGCCAGCACCGCCATTCACTGTGATCATGGCTAATCATCCACAATCAGTATCCAGTTCCTGCCTTATCCCCATAACCTTTGATTCCGCTATTTTTAAGAGCTCTATCCATCTCTTTCTTGAAAGCATCCAGAGACTTGGCCTCCACAGCCTTCTGGGGCAGAGCATTCCATATATCCACCACTCTCTGGGTGAAAAAATTTTTCCTTAACTCCGTTCTAAATGGCCTATCCCTTATTCTCAAACTGTGGCCTCTGGTTCTGGACTCACCCATCAGTGGGAACATGCTTCCTGCCATCAGCGAGAACATGCTTCCTGCCTCCAGCGTGTCCAATCCCTTAATAATCTGATAACCTGAGTCCTGACGAAGGGTCTCGGCCTGAAACGTCGACTGCGCCTCTTCCTATAGATGCTGCTTGGCCTGCTGCGTTCACCAGCAACTTTGATGTATGTTCCCTTAATAATCTTATATGTTTCAATAAGATCCCCTCTCAGCCTTCTAAATTCCAGAGTATACAAGCCCAGTCACTCCAATCTTTCGACATATTACAGTCCCGCCATCCCGGGAATTAACCTTGTGAACCTACGCTGCACTCCCTCAATAGCAAGAATGTCCTTCCTCAAATTTGGAGACCAAAACTGCACACAGTACTCCAGGTGTGGTCTCACCAGGGCCCTGTACAGCTGCAGAAGGGCCTCTTTGCTCTTATGCTCAATTCCCCTTGTTATGAAGGCCAGCATACCATAAGCTTCCTTCTTTTCCAGATGTGTAAGGATGGTATGTAGAACAGTGGCTATTGCATTGTCTATCAATCTGTTATGTCGGTAGGTGAATAGTACTGGGTCCAGTTTGGGCGGTAGCATGCTGCAGACATAGTCCTTGACCAGCCTCTCAAAGCATTTGCTTATTATTGAGGTGAGTGCAACAGGATTCCAGTCGTTCAGACATGTTACCTGGGTCTTTTTGGTACAGGGATAATGGTGGATGTTTTGAAGCAGGAGGGTACTCTACACTGGGAGAGGGAGAGATTAAAAATGTCTGTAAACACACCTGCCAGTTGTGCTGCTCACACCCTGAGTACCCGCCCTGAGATGCCGTCTGGTCCCGCAGCCTTGTGACTGTCCACTCGTTGGAGACATCTGCGTACCTCAGCCTCAGAGATGACCAGGTTGCAGGTTGTAGCGGTGGCTTTCCTTTGAGGCTCAGAGTTAGCGACATCGAACCGAGCGTAAAAACAATTGAGCTCATTCGGGAGACAGGCTGCAATGTTGGCAGCACCACACCATTTGGCTTTGAAGTCTGCGATGGTATGCAGCCCTCACCATAAGTCATGTTTGCCATTCATTGTGAATCTTGACTCCGTCTTGTCCGTGTATTGTTATTTCACAGCTTTGATAGCTTTACACAGATCATAGCTGCTTTTCTTCAGTTCCTGCTGATTTCCGGCAGTGTAAGCTCTATGTTGTGTGGTAAGTGCTGCTCGCACGGAACTATTGATCTGGAGTTTCTGGTTCGGGAAGACCCTGACCGACAACACCATTGATACACTTCCGGATGAAGCACGTGACTCCATCAGTGAACTGGGAGACATTCCAGCTGACGTCACTGAAGCAGTCTTGCAGCATGGAGGCTGATTGGTCGGACCAACAGTGGATGGTTTTAACTACGGCCGCCTCTTGTTTCGGCTTCTGCCTGTACGTCAGCAAAAGTAGGATCGAAGAGTGATCTGGTTCTGCAAAAGCTGGGTGAAGGAGAGCTTTGTTAGCATTGCAGAAGGGAGTGTAACAGTGGTCAAGTGTGTTACCTCCACGAGTGCTCACCTGGATGTGCTGGCAAAACTTCGGAGAGACTTTCGTCAGCAATGCTCGATTAAAACCACCGGCTACGATGAAGGCAGCCCCTGGGTGTGCAGTCTCCGGTGTGTTGATGGTCTCGTACAGTTCCTTGAGAGCCAGATCAGTACCAGCCTGCAGCAGAATGTACACCACTGTGATGATAACAGCCGTGAACTCCCTCAGCAGCCAATAGATTCTTGCACAGTGAAGACTGATGCAAAGTACCCATTTAGTTCATCTGCCATCTCCTTGTCCCTGTTATTTCTCCTGCCGCATTTTCTCGTGGTTCTATGTCCACTCTCATCTTTCTTTCATTTTTTACAGACTTGAGAAAGCTTTTACTATCCACCTTGATATTATTTGCTAGCTTGCTTTCATATTTTATCCTTTCCCTTCTAATGATATTTTTAGTTGCTCTCTGTTGGTTTTTAAAAACTTCCCAATCCTCTATCTTCCCACTAATTTTTGCTTTGTTGTATGCCCTTTCTTTTGTTTTTACATTAGCTTTGCCTTCCCTTGTCAGCCATGGTCGTACTATTTTGCCATTTGAACATTTCTTCATTTTTGGAATACACCTTCCTCACTTTACCCAGAAAATCCAAATGTCTTTGGGATGTAGGGAGAAAGGAGCTCCAGGGGGAGAATGTGCAGACTCCTCAGAGGAAGCATTTGAGATCAGATTGAACCCAGGTTGCTGGAGCTGTAAAGCAGCAGCTCTATTGGCTACTGTTCTGTCCTAACTTGTACATTTTTAATCCTAAATATCACATATTTTGTTTATACAAAGCAGTTTTTGTCATATGCTGTTTCTTTTTGCAAATCAAGTCAAAAAATCACTTCAATAGGACCTTGCTACAACCAGGCTGGGAAAGAAATGTAGATAATATGAATTACAGACTTATAACGTGCCTTCTTAAAGCATCTTTACCGTTAGGACACTGTGGAAAAATGAACAGAATATTGCCCATGGTTCAGGGCACTGAGATTGTGATCTAACTTTGGTGGTTTACTTCTGCTTTGTCCTGTGTACCCGCCAAAATGAAAGTGCATCAAAATAGTAACATTGCATTCAAGTAGGGGACGGTTTCTCAAAAAGCAATGAGTTTCAGTAGTTGTAACCCAACTGAGATTGGCATACCTCATTAACCCACAAATGCCACTTCCTTAGATTGGTAATGCCCAGTTATAGTCATAGAAAGATGTGTGTAACCCAATTGCAATTGTATATCTTATCAGTTTCCAGTTTACAGATGCGATGAAGTATTATCTCCTCCAAACATCTCTTCATTCTGCTTTATTTCCATATTGATTTGTTACCATCACCTTCTCCAAATTCTGATTATTTTTAAATGAGCAGAAAATCAAACACAACTGCACATGCGAAAATTTGATTCTAAACTTATTGAACTTGCACGTAATGATACATAAAAGTAGAGTGGGGTTTGATGAGGAATTAGTGGGTAAAACCGGAAGAGCTACTTACAGATTCATTTACCGCCATAAGACCAGGGCTTGGTGTCTTCAGTGCCTCTGGTATATCATTCAAGCTTTACTAAAGAGAAAATTAAGAGAAAGCTCTGTCTTGGCAAAACGTCTCAACAAAGAGAAACACAGGAGATTTTGCAGTTGCTGGAAATCCAGAGCATCACACACAGAATGCTGGAAGAACTCAACAGGTCAGGTTAAATTTATGGAAAGGAATAAACAGTCAATGTTTTGGGCTGAGAGTTCTGATGAAGGGTCTCGGACTGAAATGTCAACTTTTTATTCCTCTCCATGGATACTACCTGACTTGCTGAGTTTCTCCAGTATTTTTGGTATGTTGTTCAGCAAGGAGAAAGACTGATGTAAACTGTGTTGAGGTAATAGCAAAAATATTAAACATTAATTGTGTTGGCGCGTGGCCAAGTGATTAAGGCGTTGGTCTAGTGATCTGAAGGTCGCTAGTTCAAGCCTCAGCTGAGGCAGCGTGTTGTGTCCTTGAGCAAGGCACTTAACCACACATTGCTCTGCGACGACACCGGTGCCAAGCTGTATTGGCCCTAGTGCCCTTCCCTTGGACAACATTGGTGGTGTGGAGAGGGGAGACTTGCTGCATGGGCAACTGCCGATCTTCCATACAACCTTGCCCAGGCCTGTGCCCTGGAAACCTTCCAAGGCGCAAATCCATGATCTCACGAGACTAACAGATGCCTAAAAAAAAACATTAAATATTGTGTCTTCCATATGCAATATACTGCCTGACTTGCAGAGTGTTTCCAGAACTTCTGTTTTATTAAAGGAAAATCAAATTGCTTTTTCTGATTTTCTTTTGAATGCAGCAATATCCTCAGTAGATCCTACAATAATGAAGGAGGGAAATTGGAAATAATGAAGTTTTTGAAGAAAGCATCCAAAATGGACCAACCATAGTGTGTGGTTTCGTTTAAACCTCCTGGTATCTTCCTGTTATTTGAGTTTTTGCAGCATATCAGATCTTGTTCATCTGAGGTTTCAACATTTTGTTGATACACAAAACACAAGAAAATAGGAGAAGGAGTAGACTATCAGGCCCTCAAACCCATATGATCATAACTTATCCATGCTGCCTTTTATTTTTCTGAGACAGTTCCCCACAATCCTCAATCCTTCAATCCTTAATTCCTCAATCTTTCTAATTTTTTTCTAGCTCCACCCTAAATATACCTGGTGATCCTGCCTCTGCCACCCTCATAGACCAAAAATTCCAAAGGTTCACTACCCTCTGAGAAGAAATTTCTGCCTATCCTTTTTAAATGACTGGCGGCTTGTCTTGTTGTTATGTTGCCTTGTGTGTGACTCTCCGGCGAATGAAAGCATTTCAATATTTACACTGTCAAACACCACATTCTTCTGAACTTCTAACAGCACAATCCTCTCACCCCAGGAATTAGCCAGACTAATCTCCGAAGGACTATCTATCTCCATGCTACTTTATCCTATTTCATGTAAGGGGACTAAAACTGTCACAACATTCTAGGCATGGCCTCACCAACACCCTTTACAATATTTTCAATATTTTCTTATTCTTAAACAATCCCTTTGCAATAATGCCCAGCATATTATTTACCTTCTTAATGCTATTAGACCTGCCTGGCCACTTCTTGTGATTTATGCACCAGAATATCTGGAGCACCCATTTGCAGTTTATCTGATCAGATGATAATCCACTTTTTGATTGTATGACCTCACATTTCCCCATGTTAAACTCCATTTTCCCAATTTTTGCCCAGTCTCATCTTCGGTCTATATCCCTCTCCAGCAAAACTATGTCCTACCATCTATTTTCCTATTGTTTGCAAACTTCATCCCTCTTTCTCTGGTCATTAGAAAATGGCAACACACATCAAAGTTGCTGGTGAATGCAGCAGGCCAGGCAGCATCTCTAGGAAGAGGTGCAGTCGACGTTTCAGGCCGAGACCCTTCGTCAGGACTAACTGAAGGAAGAGTTAGTAAGAGATTTGAAAGTGGGAGGGGGAGGGGGAGATCCGAAATGATAGGAGAAGACAGGAGGGGGAGGGATGGAGCCAAGAGCTGGACAGGTGATTGGCAAAAGGGATATGAGAGGATCATGGGACAGGAGGCCCAGGGAGAAAGAAAAGGGGGAGAGGGGAAAACCCAGAGGATGGGCAAGGGGTATAGTGAGAGGGACAGAGCGAGAAAAAGGAGAGAGAGAAAAAAAAAGAATGTGTGTATATAATAAATAATGGGTGGGGTACGAGGGGGGAAGTGGGGCATTAGCAGAAGTTTGAGAAGTCAATGCTCATGCCATCAGGTTGGAGGCTACCCAGACGGAATATAAGGTGTTGTTCAAATGGGCCCCAGTAATAACATTTTACCAGCCTGAAACTTGATAAGTAGTTTTAAACTATGACTTGATAAGAATCACACAGTCATAAACGTAGGTGAATAGTTCACTGCCTGAACACATTGGTTTGTTTTGAGTCAACAGTTCAAATTACTCAAATAGCACATGAGCAGATTACATTAGAAACTTTGAGATTATTTGAGCTTTGTCTGTTCACTCTGGTTTGTGGTTAAGCAAATTGCAATGCAAATAAATTCATTGAGCATACATATCTTACAGAACTGATAGAATGCTGTTAGTGCGATATTCTTTACCTCAGAGAAAGAACTACTCATGTTTTCTTACACCATGAAAGAAAGCCATTCGGCCCCTCCAGTCTATGGCAACTCTCAGGACAATTCTTCATCCCTGTTTCCTCCTTTATTCCATGTAATCTATTTTCTCACACGTACCATCATTTACCACTTAATTGGCCAAATACCCGCACATTAGGGGACAGGGGATGTGCTGGTTGGTTAAGGTGTACGATGAATCTATTAGCATATGTTTGGTATGGGGTAGGAAACTGGAACACGGAGATTCATGGGGACTGTACAAACTCATAACCCAAGGTTTGCATTTGTCCTGCATCACCGGAGCTGTCTTTTGTACTTTCCTCTTTTGTTTCCCCAAAGTAAGTTGTCCAATATGAATTTTCTTCTTTTTTTGCTTGGCATTGTCCAACAATTATTACATTTTTAGCTCAGTTTTTGTCTTCCATCTTGAGGCAGTGTTGGACATGGTGCAGTTATTTGCGTACTTAATGTGCAAAAGAGTTGACCTGACATTGTTCCGAGAGTGGACAATTGCCCCCCAATTTGCCAATACTTCCCTAATTTTGGCTAATTTTGAATTTATTTGTAAACTTTCACGTTTCAACCACCACCTTGATTTATACTACTTCTGATTTTAATTACCTTTTGTGGAAGAATTTAAGACTCTTTGGATATATAGGGGTTAACCTAATAGCTTGTGAATGCTCTTAAAATTCAGCTAAGGTTCCTGCTCTTAGAATTTAGCTGAAAGTCCTTGATTATGTCTAAAGAAAAATGTTATGGAGCTGCATTTACGTAATGCTCTTTGTTGAAATTTAGGCCGTTCAAGGTCACGTTGTTTTTACATTTTAGGCCTAAGTTCACAGTCAAGCAATGTTATTGATAAGTGCTTTTAGTTACGTACGCTGTGTCTATATAATGAAGCGTGTCTGAAAGCTAACCAGAGCTTCTGAACACCGCTTTTAGGAAAAGAGGCTCTCCGTTATATAACGTGTAAATAAAGTCCTTTAGTCTGAAACAATTCTGAGTCGGCCTGATTTGTTCTGTCTGCTGCTCCTGAGATTTTTCCACAACAGAATGGCGATGAGGATGGGATTGCTATAGGATACACTTGAGCGGAAGCAAGACAGCTGCTCTTACGCAATTCTAGGAAAAGAACCCTAAGCGGATAAGGAGAAGCAAGACAGAAAGGTGCCTTCCAAGTTGGGAAGGAAAATTAGTCTCCTAGCTGAAAGTGGGAGACAGGTGTCCTATGGTAGACCCATAGTTTCTGCCTGCTTCTGTCTTCTGTCCCACCGAACTATATGCCTACCTGGACTCTATTTTGTCACCCATAGTTCAGTCCCTCCTCACCTACATCCGGGATACATCCCATGCCCTCCACCTCCTCAATAACTTCCAGTTCCCAGGTCCCAACCACTTCATTTTTACTTTGGATATCTAATCCTTATACACCTCCATTCCCCATCAAGAAGGTCTCAAAGCCCTCCGCTACTTCCTGGATCATAGACCTCACCAGTTCCCCACCACCACCACCCTCCTCCGGTTGGCGGAACTGGTTCTCACACTTAATAACTTCTCTTTTGGCTCTTCCCACTTTCTTCAGACTAAGAGTAGCTATGGGAACTCGCATGGGACCCAGCTACGCCTGCCTCTTTGTTGGTTATGTGGAACAGTCTGTGCTCCAAGCCTATTCTGGTACTGCTCCCCAACTTTTCCTTCGGTACATTGACAACTACATTGGTGCTGCTTCCTGCACCCATGCTGAGCTCGTTAATTTCATCGATTTTACTTCAAACTTCCACCCAGCCCTCAAATTCACTTGGTCTATCTCGGACACTTCTCTCCCCTTTCTCGAAGTCTCAGTCTCCATCTCTGGAGACAGACTGTCCACTAACATCTTCTACAAGCCCACTGACTCTCATAACTACCTCAACTATACCTCTTCCTACCCTGCCACATGCAAAAATGCCATTCCCTATTCCCAGTTCCTCCGTCTCCGCCACATCTGCTCCCAGGATGAGGCTTTCTGTTCCAGGACATCTCAAATGTCCTCTTTCTTTAAGGATCGTGGTTTTCCTTCCACCGTCATCAATGATGCCCTCACCCGCATCTCCTCCATTTCTCGCACTTCCGCCCTCACCCCATCTTCCTGCAACCACAACAGAGACAGTCCTTACCTACCACCCCACCAGCCTCCGGATCCAGCACATTATCCTCCGCAACTTCCGCCACCTTCAGCAGGACCCCACCACTAAGCACATCTTTCCCTCTCCACCACTCTCCGCTTTCCGCAGTGATAGGTCCCTCCGTGACTCTCTTATCCGCACATCCAACCCCACGGATCTCCCACCCGGCACTTATCCCTGTAAGCGTAAGTGCTACACCAGTCCCTACACCTCCTCTCTTGCCACCATTCAGGGCCCCAAACAGTCCTTCCAGGTGAAGCAACACTTCACTTGTGAGTCTGTTGGGGTCACCTATTGCATCCGGTGCTCCCGGTGCAGCCTCCTCTACATCGGTGAAACCCGACGCAGATTGGGGGACCGCTTCGTCAAGCACCTCCGCACCGTCCGCCACAACAGACAGGATCTCCCAGTAGCCACCCACTTCAACTCTGCTTCCCATTCCCATTCAGATATGTCCAGACATGGCCTCCTCTACTGCCAGGATGAGGCTAAACTCAGGTTGGAGAAGCAACACCTCATATACCGTCTAGATAGTCTCCAGCCCTTTGGTATGAACATAGAATTCTCCAACTTCCGGTAATTCTCTCCCCCTCCCTTTCTCTATCCCTATTTTACTCCGCCCCTCCCCCAGCTGCCTATCACCTCCCTCATGGTTCCGCCTCCTTCTACTACCCATTGTTTACCTGCCTATGACGTCCCTGCTTCCCCTCCCCCACCCCTTTGTCTTTCAAATTACTGGTTTTTCAACTGAACATACAAGCATTCTTCAAATCCTTCCCCCTCCTTCTTTGTTCAGTCCTGACGAAGGGTTCCAACCCGAAACGTCGACTCATCGTTTCCACTGATGCTGCCCGGCCTGCTGAGTTCCTCCAGCATACTGTCAGTGTTGCTTTGACCCCAGCATCTGCAGATTATTTTGTGTTCAGATGTCCTGTCTCCTAGCTGAAAGGGGGGGCAGGTGTCCTGCGTCCTAGCTGAAAGGGGGACGGCAGGGGGTGCTCGTGGGAGTACCAAGGTAGCTTCCGATCAATTCCATGACTGAACTCAGAGACCTGTGGAAAATCAGAGGGAGCACACCAGTGAGTGCTCATTGTGTACACAGTGTGCATAAAGAAACTTTGTGCTGTCTTAACTGAAATTAAAATCCTAAACAGGAAAAATGGGAAGTGCCAGCAGCTGATCGGCTAGCGCTGATCCTGCTAATAAACCGAAGAGTTCCGGAGGTAAGACGAAGGCTTTGAACACTCAACTGCAGGTAGGAAAAAGACCGCCAAAAAAGATTAATAAGATAAAATGGCACCACCAGCAAATGTGAGGCCCCTTAGTCCCGCCTGGATCCCCGGCGGATATGGTAATCAGAGAGACCAGAGATGATCCTTATGCCGTAACACTCAGTAGTGAGTGGTCACATGGGGATTGGCCGTATAGGGGAAGTTTTAATTTGAGACTAATCTAACACTGGGACGATACCACCCGAAATGGGGACGGCAACCCAAACTGGGATGCTGATTACATGTTAAGACGTTTTAAATGATGGAAGGAGGTGGCTAAAAGACACCAACCTCCAAAGAAAAAGGAAATTAAGCAGCCCGAAACAGAGAAGGCTGGGGCTGAAACGGAACCTGCCACGGGACTTTATCCCCAACTCCCCGTACCGGCCAGTGCCCCATTGGCACCCAATAGTGAAATAAATGATTTAATAACGACAACGACTGCCTTGGGATGACCCGCACCCACTCCTTCCAACCCCCATGCCAGAAGTTCAGGCACCTGACACCCCCTGGGAGCAGACATCACTATAACAAGAGAAGGGTCTCAGGAAAGAGGAACTGAAGCTGAGGGAGCTGAAGGGAGTGTTAGCAGCACTAGAGATGACTTTAAAAAGCGCCCGAAAAGGAAAAAAAAAGGCAGGAAAAGAGAAAAAGAGAATGAAGGGTAAGCTTTTAACAGACACCTTCATTATATTTAAAACAGCCCCGCTTCCCCTGCTGGGTCCGCAGACCCTTTGTAAATTAGGGGCAACACTGCACTGTACAGCTGAAGGTATATACATGGAGCTTCCTCAAAATAGGGTCCCTCAAATGCTAAAATTAATGAATGGGTGAGAAAAGGACAGTTCAGAACCCATTCTATAGTGTTGGCAGCTCGATAGCAATCTCTATGCTTGGCAAGTTCAGAGACTGTATGACACATTGATAAGACCAGCCAACCACTACACGCAAAATCTGCAATACTCGATTAATAGCAGCCGAAGGAAGAAGCAGCTCCATTGCACAGTCTATTGCACTTTACAAACTGACCCACACTATGATCAGGCTGCACACCCTTAAAGCTGAAGGCAACACTGTATGTATATTTTGGTCCCGAGGGATTAGAGATCCTGGTAGACTTAGTGGAAGATCAGAAAAAAAGATTCCGATTAGGGGACTCCTCAATGCCTCATTTGACAGTGGCCATTAAACCACCAGAGAACCATAAAGATATTGGGACGATGGTAAAATGATTGGCGAAAGAAACGAAGGCCGTTAATACTATAACTGCTGGTACTGGGACAGGAAGCCCGAATAGACGTCTTTAACGAAAAGGAAGGGAAAATTAAGTTAAAGTCCAAGAGCTGGGAAACAACCCTTGAAAAGCAACAGCCACCACCAGAAGACCCTCTACTTCCCCCTAGAGCCTTAGCACGGGTTCCAGGGAACCTATGGGCCCAACATAGCAATCATGTGGGAAAGGCCCAAACAGCCCCAGAGTATAAAGTTACTCTAAAAAGAAAGTGCCACTGCGCTGTATTGAAGCTGAAGAAGGTGTCGCTCCAGTAATTGACACATTGCAGCAAGGGGTGCTGGTGAAGACACAAAGCATGTATAACACCCCTATTTTACCTATCCCAAAAACAGGCCGGAGAAATTAATATATAAAAGTTGCTGGTGAACGCAGCAGGCCAGGCAGCATCTCTAGGAAGAGGTACAGTCAACGTTTCGGGCCGAGACCCTTCGTCAGGACTAACTGAAGGAAGAGTTAGTAAGAGATTTGAAAGTGGGAGGGGGAGGGGGAGATCTGAAATGATAGGAGAAGACAGGAGGGGGAGGGATGGAGCCAAGAGCTGGACAGGTGATTGGCAAAAGGGATATGAGAGGATCATGGGACAGGAGGCCCAGGGAGAAAGAAAAGGGAGAGGGGAGAAAACCCAGAGGATGGGCAAGGAGTATAGTCAGAGGGACAGAGGGAGAAAAGGGAGAGAGAGAGAAAGAATGTGTGTATATAAATTAATAACGGATGGGGTACGAGGGGGAGGTGGGGCATTAGCGGAAGTTAGAGAAGTCAATGTTCATGCCATCAGGTTGGAGGCTACCCAGCCGGAATATAAGGTGTTGTTCCTCCAACCTGAGTGTGGCTTCATCTTTACAGTAGAGGAGGCCATGGATAGACATGTCAGAATGGGAATGGGACATGGAATTAAAATGTGTGGCCACTGAGAGATCCAGCTTTCTCTGGCGGACAGAGCGTAGGTGTTCAGCAAAATGATCTCCCAGTCTGCGTCAGGTCTCGCCAATATATAGAAGGCCACATCGGGAGCACCGGACGCGGTATATCACCCCAGCCGACTCACAGGTGAAGTGTTGCCTCACCTGAAAGGACTGTCTGGGGCCCTGAATGGTGGTAAGGGAGGAAGTGTAAGGGCATGTGTAGCACTTGTTCTGCTTACAAGGATAAGTGCCAGGAGGGAGATCGGTGGGGAGGGATGGGGGGGGACGAATGGACAAGTGAGTCGTGTAGGGAGCGATCCCTGCGGAAAGCAGAGGGGGGGGAGGGAAGATGTGCTTAGTGGTGGGATCCCGTTGGAGATGGCGGAAGTTATGGAGAATTATATGTTGGACCCGGAGGCTGGTAGGGTGGTAGGTGAGGACAAGGGGAACCCTTTCCTAGTAGGGGGGCAGGAGGATGGAGATTTTAATTCCACACATTTTAATTCCACGTCCCATTCCCATTCTGATATGTCTATCCACGGCCTCCTCTACTGTAAAGATGAAGCCACACTCAGGTTGGAGGAACAACACCTTGTATTCCGTCTGGGTAGCCTCCAACCTGATGGCATGAACATTGACTTCTCTAACTTCTGCTAATGCCCCACCTCCCCCTCGTACCCCATCCGTTATTTATTTATATACACACATTCTTTTTCTCTCTCTCCTTTTTCTCCCTCTGTCCCTCTCACTATATCCCTTGCCCATCCTCTGGGTTTCCCCCCACCTCCCCCTTTTCTTTCTCCCTGGGCCTCCTGTCCCATGATCCTCTCATATCCCTTTGGCCAATCACCTGTCCAGCTCTTGGCTCCATCCCTCCCCCTCCTGTCTTCTCCCATCATTTTGGATCTCCCCCTCCCCCTCCCACTTTCAAATCTCTTACTAACTCTTCCTTCAGTTAGTCCTGACGAAGGGTCTCGGCCTGAAACGTCGACTGTACCTCTTCCTAGAGATGCTGCCTGGCCTGCTGCGTTCACCAGCAACTTTGATGTGTGTTGCTTGAAATTCCAGCATCTGCAGATTTCCTCGTGTTTGCGGAGAAATGAATGGCATTTTTGTGCAGGACCTAAGAGCCATTAATAAGATAGTCATCCCTATCACTCCGCTGGTGCTGGACACCTACATCATGTTTATTTCTATACCTGCGGGAGCTCGTACCTTTACTGTAGTCGATTGGTGCCCAGCATTTTTCTCCATACCTTTGCGTGAGGATAGCCAGTACTTATTTGCCTTTGCTTATAAGAATGAGCAATATATACGTGGGCACGTCTGCCTGGGATATACTGAAAGCCCCACAGTTTATGCTGCAGCAGTTAAAAATGATTTGGCTGAATGCCAGCTGTCCAAATATTCCACGCTGACTCAGTATGCAGATGACATCCGGATAGCTTCTGCTACAGGGCCACAATGTCTGATCAATTCGTTAACACTCCTTGAACTTTTGGCGAGAAGAGGGCACAGGGTGTCTGAGGAGAAAATGCAGTTTTGCCAAGAGACTATCCAGTACCTTGCATTCCAGCTCAGTAAAGGTTGGCGAAGTTTGGGAAGGGATCGAATAAAAGCAATAAAGAAGATCCCAGTCCCCAAAACAAAAAATTCCATTCTTTCTTTCCTGGGCACGGTAGGGCACTGTTGACAGTGGATTCCCGAAAACCGGGAGAGGGATGCAGTAATGCGTGCTGCTACAGTGAAAACGGAGCCCCTCATTGTGGACTGGACACCCGAAAGGGAGAAAGCCTTCCATGACCTAAATGTAATGGTAGAAAAACCTATTCCTATTGTATTGGATCACCCGTGTACTGTGATAGTACCCCATGCCGTAATGCCCCATGCTGCTACTCAGCATTTTACCACAGCCAGAAGGACAGGTTATGAGGTGATTCTTCTCTCTCGATCCAACTGTACGTTCAAAAGATCTCCGGCTATTAATCCAGCTACTTTTGTACCATTACCATCTGCACAGCAGGATGGGAATGACTATGACTCTTTGCTCGCAGTGGAAGCCACTACTATTCCCCCACCAGATCTGAGAAGCGAACCTATTGATAACACTGATTTAATTCTTTTCACAGATGGCTCTTTGCACTGCCCAAGAGATGATCTGTTGCTGGCAGGGTATGCTATAGTAACTCCCCATGAGATAGTAGAAGCTTATGCCTTGACAATAGGAATATCAGTGCAGGCAGCAGAACTCTATGCCATTACCTGAGCTTGCTTCAATTTTGGCCTAAGGAAAAGCTGCCAATGTTTATTCTGACTCACGTTATGCGTTTGGGATAGCACATGACTATGGGCGATTGTAGAAAAATGGAGGATTTATCACCTCGTCAGGGAAAGCGATTAAACACGCCTCCTTCGTACTGAACCTTTTAGAAGCTATACAGTTGCCACAGACTTTAGTAATAATTAAGTGCGAGGCACACACTTCAGCCGAAAGTAAGGTCTCCAAGGGAAACCAGTTTGAAGACATGGTAGCAAAACAGGTGGCCCTACAGCGAGAACCTGTGCCACAGACCCCTCGGGCTGAATCGGGAAGGAAGGAGCTCCCTGTGTGTATGGACATCCAGAGGTTGCAGGAAGCCCAAAATCTTGCCTCACAGCAAGAGAAATGTACCTGGAGCAAATCTGCATGTTACCGGAATACCGGGCTATGGCGTCATCCAGACGGCCGAGCAGTGTACCCGCATAATTTATTTTTGCCCCGGCTCACCTGGCACATGGCCAGGCTCACATGGGCAAAGGAGGGATGCAGCATGCCATCACTCAACAATGGTACACCCCAGAGAAAACAGTAACTACCAAGAAGGTAGCACAAACTTGTTTAGTTTGCCAACAAAACAACAGAGGAAAGACGCCCGCTAAATTTGATCACCTGCTCCAACCTGGAAATTATACCTAGATTTGGAATTCCCCTAGGGGTAAGTAGCGACATGGGAACCCATTTTACAAATAAAGTAGTACAGGGACTGAAGGAAGCCTTGGGGTTCCAGCAGAGATTGCATATCCCCTAAAAGCCTCAGTCCTTGGGTATGGTGGAAAGAGCAAACGGGGAAATAAAAGCAGCTTTGACAAAAGTTTGTCAGCAAAACGGTCTCAGACGGCCAGAGGCAATGCCCCTAGTAACGTACACTCTGCGAAAATCAGAAGAATAGAAATACAGGACTTAGCCCTCATGAAATTTTGATGGGGCGGCCTATGACAACAGGAACTAAGCCCCCATGACCCCAGAAAAGGTAGCGCTAATATGGAAAGATGAGAAGACACTGAAATATGCACAGGCATTGTGTCAGAAGGCAGGGAAATTGTATGAGAGGGTCCGGCAAGCCCAGGCACCTTTAACTGAAGGTAACCTGCATCCGTAAAGCCGGCAGATAGAATATATGTGAGATCAATGAATAAAGATTCTTTCTCTCCCAGGTGGAAAGGCTCCTACCCAGTGCTGCTAACAACTCGAACAGCGGTAAAGGTTGAAGGAAAAGGAGAATGGATTCACACTACTAGGTGCAAACTGCACCAGGAGTTGGAAGACAAGGAAGTATGAAGCTGACAAGCCAGATGCTTTTATGGGGACTGATACTGGGGGGAGTTAGTATGGCCTTATCCAAAAATACCTTTCTGTCTTTATGTCACACTTGCACCAGTCAACAAAGTGAAGAGTTGGACACTTGTTGGGTGTGTGTAAAGATACCTCAGCATGCCGCCCAGGGAATGTCCCTAGAATGGGTCACCCTGAACGGAAGTGAAATGTTTTCTGTGAGACTTAGGAACCAATTTAACACATCTTATTCCAACTTTAGAACAAGAGATTGGCAGAAGATGATAAAGGACTCTGATGTCAATGAAGGGGATTGTGGGTGTACCTGTTTCAAAGGATGGTGCCTCTGGACCCCGATGGAGGGAAAAAGGATGCCCTCCTTTGAGTTAGTAAATACACAGAAAACTGTAAATGGAATTTGTTATCGTAATACGGCAGGGGGAAATGGGACATTTTGGGTAATAGCTCTTGTACTAAACAGAGGCGGTATGTGGGGAAAGAGCTTATCCTTGGTTTCCAGGGCCGCCAGGCAAAAATGGGAATGTGTCCCCAGGAAACTGGACGGGCTGTTGTTATTTGGCCTATATAGTGCCCTCCATGCATGCTATAAAAGATATATTGCAACACCCTTATTTAAGGCGAAGTAAGCGAGGGATAACGGAAAGTGAAAGGTTTTGGATGGTAGCATTTCCCCCATTTGGTGTGACCCGAAATTCGCGAGAAAGTATTAATATGGCAGCCGCTCTAGAGAAATTGGCCAATGACACTACTGATGCCCTAACTGACGTGCAGACGCAAGTGAAAGACCTAACAACAGAAGTAGTTGCCCTTACGATGGTAGCCTTGCAAAATAGAATGGCTCTGGACCTACTCTTAGCTGAAAAAGGAGGAACATGCGCTGTGATAGGGCAGGAATGTTGTACTTATATTCCCGATGCCTTAGAAAACATAACTGACTTTAGTCAACACATAAGAGGAAAAATTGAGGAGATTAGAAAGATAAGGAAACAGCTTAAGAATTTTGGTTCAGGAACGAAATGGTGGGAAATAATAGAGGGATGGTTTTCTGGCTGGGGAATCTGGATTACCCATGGGATAATTATAGTGGTAATGGTTTGTGTTTTAGGGTGCTGTGTATGTGGAGCATTACGATTGTGTTGTTACCAGTTAATGAAAAGAGCCTTACTCGGACCTGAAAATGTCCCTATGGTACCCCAGATGGTGAGAGAAATGCGCAGTAGGTGAAACTGGTGGGGAAAAGAGGTACATCCTGGCAAAGAAAGACCCTTTCCAGAGGGATATGAATCCCCCTATGAGGAAGAGGAGTAAATACCTCATGAGGAATGTTGATCTGAAAGGATCAACAAGGAGGGAATTGTGGAAGAATTTAAGACTCTTTGAATATGTAGGGGTTAACCTAATAGCTTGTGAATGCTCTTCAAATTCAGCGAAAGTCTTTGCTCTTAGAATTTAGCTGAAAGTCCTTGATAATGTCTGAAGAAAAAAGTTCTGGCGCCGCATTTACGTAATGCTGTTGTTTGTTGAAATTTAGGTCAAGTTCAAGGTCACGATGTTTGTTACATTTTAGGCCTCAGATCACGGTCGAGCAATGTTATTGTTAAGTGCTTTTAGTTATGTACCCTGTGTCTATATAATGAAGCGTGCCTGAAAGCTAACCAGAGCTTCTGAACACCACTTTTAGGAAAAAAGGCTCTCCATTATCTAATGTGTAAGTAAAGTCCTTTAGTCTGAAACAATTCTCTGAGTCGGCCTGATTTGTTCTGTCTGCTGCTCCTGAGACTTTTCCGCAACACCTTTGGACCCTCCTTTGCAGGTCTGGCGTCAGGAAGCTTGACCTGCTTCT
Source organism: Mobula hypostoma (assembly GCF_963921235.1). NCBI lineage: Eukaryota > Metazoa > Chordata > Chondrichthyes > Myliobatiformes > Myliobatidae > Mobula > Mobula hypostoma. Next base: position 46,335,995 of record NC_086108.1, on the reverse strand, counting down.
TGTGTCTTCTCAGCCGCAATCTTAAAGCATCAGGTGGAGCTCCTGCTCCAGGAAAATTACCCCTAGATAAACAATCTGGTTGTCAGTTTTTCTAACTGCCGTGTTTGAGATTAAGAACTATTGATGTAAAACAGCTCAGGAATATAAAGTAAAGAAGAGCAAATTTCCTTTGGCACTGTGTCTGAGTTGGCTGTTACTTTTCTTACAAGTTGCTTCAATGTGAAGAGAAAAAATATTCATGGATGCCAGAAGAAGAGGATGAGAGTGTGCCTTCGAGAACATACCAGCCATATCCAAACCTAAAACCGTGGATGAACGAGGAGATCTGTAGTCTGCTGGGGGCTATATCTGTGGCATTCAAGACTGGTGATCCGGAACTATACAAGAAGTCCAGGTATTATCCATGGAAAACCATTTAAATAGTGAAAAAACAATACTTTTGAGCACATTTACATGAAATGCTGTTGTGGGAAAGCAGCTTCCCTCATTGGGGACCACCACCACCCAGGACGTGTTCTCGTCTCACTGCTCCATCGGTTGGAAGGTATAGGTGCCTCAGGACTCACCACCAGGTTCAGGGACAGTTACTAGCCCTCAGCCATCAGGCTGTTGAACAAAGGGGAGAACTTCACTCAACTTCACTTGCCCCAACTTTGAAATGTTCCCACAACCAATGGACTCTTCATCTCATGTTCTTATTGTATAATTATTTATATTATTGTTTGCTCTTTTTGCATTTGCACAGTCTGTTGTCTTCTGCACTGTGGTTGATAGCCCTAGTTTGGTGGTCATTCATTGATTCTGTTATAGTTACTATTCTATAAATTTCTTGAGTATGCTCACAAGAAAGTGATTTCTCAGGGTTGTATATGGTGACATACACTGTTTGTATTTTGATGATAAAATTTACTTCAAACATTTAGCTTTGAGTAACAATTATTTCATTCTTCTTTACACTTGTGTGCTGGAAATTACATGAAACAATCTTAAATCTTGAATCTTCTGTGCATGTGGCACAGTCCTTGAATAGAAAAGCAAGCTTAAGCTAAAGGACAGAAGCCATTCTGGCATTAGCTGAAGGGCCAAAGCTTTTGAACCCCCTACAAGAGAATCCCAAGGGCATCATTCTGTGGCTTGATAGTCTTTTTTAACTTCTGTCTCTTGGACACACTTCTCTACCCACCACCTCACTTCTGAAAAGTACTTCCTAAATATTAGGCTGGGAATTTCCACAAAAAGGAGAAAGCTATTTTTACATTACTGATCCAAAGTTACGGTAAAGTTAGAGCTTTGGCTACATATTATGGAATTGGACTGTAAACTGTGCATGACTTGTCATAATAAAAGGTCTGCCTCATTTCCTGTAGGGAATTTTCAGCCGGAAGATGAGTCATTATTGCTTTTAAAGTGAGAGCCCAAATATATGACCCCTTGGTCTTTTCATGAATGAAACAAATGAAATACATGAATATTCCTGACCATTTATTGTAAATATAGGGGAAGGATAGCTTTTATTAAGGTGTGGTGTAAAAGTAAAAGAGCCGAATTTAGTTTGGAGTAATGCAGACTCCATGTCGCATTCATAGCAAAATAAACTATTTAAATACATATATGCCCTTGATGTTTATGGGACACACTTTAAATATTCTGTATAGGGAAAGAAACGTTAATCAATATTTGTGGGTACACTGTACAAATTCTGTACAGGAAAAGAAATTTAATTCAATGTTTGACTAAATTAACAATGTTAATCACCATTATTCTTAATTTTTAAATATGTGTAATGAATCACTAATATAAGGCCAGCAGTTTTCTGCTAGTGAAATTCACATCACTGCACTTTTTAAACTGATTCCGTTACCACTAGTAGTTTAGTTCATGCAGATTCTTAAAACTAAATCAAATAAACTTTAAAGCAGAAGTGGAAATTTCTGCTTCTGATGAAAGATCTTCAGCCTGAAACATTAACTCTGTTTTGCTTTCCACAGGTGCCGATGGGTCTCCTTGGTGTTTTGAGTAACATCTGGCCTCCAGCATCCACCGAAAGCCAAATGCTGCTTTCATGTTAATTCAGTTGCTATTTGGTAAGTGCAGCTTTGGATGGGTTGGGAGAACTTTAAGGGATAACGCTAAGGTTTCTCTGGTAGGAACACTTCTGTGGTCTTGTAAAAGTGACTGCAGCCTTTCCTTTGCTGAAGAGTATCACAGATCATGGGTGCTCTTTTTTCTGCATTCTTGTTTACACTCCTGTAGTATGCACACTGAAGCAGAAGTCAGTGCCAATGAAGTCTCGTGGGAGGCGAACAATAAAAACACAAGCAATTCTGCAGATGCTGGAACTGAGAGCAACACACATAAATTGCTGGAGAAACTCAGCAGGTCAGGCAGCATTTATGGAGAGGAATAAACAGTCAATATTTCAAGCCAAGATACTTGAAGTTATTTTTAATTCATGAGCAGGATCCTTCTGGAATTATTCAGCTTTAGGATTCATTTGCAAGACCTGGAGGTATGATTAGCAACTTTGTTGCGGGGGAGGGGGTGACATGGGGGTTCATAGTGTTGCAGGTAGCAAGGAAGGTTGTCTAAGGCTACATTAGTTTATGGATCAGATGAGAAGTTGGTCAGAGCATTAGCAGATGGAACTTAATCCAACCAAGTGCAAAGTGATGCATTCTAGCCTCTGTAGTATCCAGACATCTTCAAGGAGCAGGGGCTCAGAAAGACGGCGTCCATAATTAAGGATACTCATCACCCAGGACGTGCCCTCTTCTCATTGTCACCGTCAGGAAGGAGGTACAGAAGCCTGAAGGCACACACTCAGCAATTGAAGAACAGCTTCTTCCTCTCTGCCATACAGTTCCTAAATGGACATTGAACCTATGAACACTACCTCTCTTTTTTCCTATTTTTGCACTATTTTTGATTTAACTAATTATATATATATAGTAGTCGATTGATTAATTTTTATATTTATCATATATTGAATTGTATTGCTACTGCTGCTAAGTTAGCAAATATCACTACATATGCCTAGGATATTAAACCTGATTCTGATTCTAGGAATGAAATTGGAAACACAAGTGCAGTCGATAGAGCTTTGAGTAAGAAATACGGCAGGATTGCCATCACAGGTCAGGGATAGAATATAAGAGTTGAGATATTATAAATTGAGAGTTATGATGCAAATTTATAAAACACTGGGGTTTGTTTTCCCAGGAGTGAAAGAGGCTGAGGAGTAACCTGATTGAGGTACATTAATTTTTGGAAGACATGAGTCAGGTAGAAGATTGGGTCTTTTTCCTGGTGGCAAAGGTATTAAAAAGAGGGCGGAGGTTTAAGGTGAGTGGAAGGGACTTTAAAGGGGACATGAAGGTAAAAACTTTTTTCTTACAGAGAGTGATTGATATCTGGAGCTTGCTGCCAGAAGAGGTGATAGAGTCAGGGACATTCACAAAGTTTAAGTGGCACTTAGGCAGGCATTTGAATAGGCAAGGAATAGAGGGGAGCAGGCAATAGGATTAGAGAAGGTGGGCAAAAGATTCACCATGAACATAGTTGGCTGAAAGGCTTGTTTCTGTGCTCTATAGATCTATGATTCTATGACATGTAACTAATTGTAACAGTCCTTTTAGCTAATTGAAACCGAATTGGAAGCGATTTGAGGTTAGTTTCAGAATCATTTTTGACATATTTAATAAAACAATTATTCAATTATGCCTTGCTCCTCATTTCTCTGTCACCCTCCCTATGAATGTGCAGTGCAGACTGGGGCAGGATATATTGGTGACCCACTTGTTTGAAACTGTGAGGACAACAGCTCTGAGGCAGTGAGACTTTGTACTGTACTGTACTGATTCATGTCAAATTGCGTTTTCATTTTCATTGGAGTGAAATCTCCAGTATTGACGTGAGAACTGTTGCCATTGAGTATCTGAGGAATGTTGAGTTGGCATTCCACCTGATTGTCATTCGTCACTTGCCCATTCACACACACCTTCATGAAGACTTCAGGTGGGAATTCGACCCAGCTGTTCCCCTTAATATCCAGATGTGTTAAAGTAGAATGGGGCCAAACCACTGTGGACCTTGTTGAGATGGTTTAACTCAAAGCAGGGATGGAACTTTGAATCAGCTTGGTTTCCTTTTTAGTCACAGGTTAAACTCATTCCTGAATCAACAATCCCTGATTTAACCGTTGTGACGACAAACCAAGTTATCAGACGATTGATGCTAATGAGAGAGATAAGGGAGAAACGTTCAAAATGTTAATGAGAGAGGAAAGAGAGATAACGGAAAAGAAACACAATTCAGAATATTGACAGACCGGTTGCTTTGAACCTGAACTGTTTGAAGTTTGATGGACAGGCGATACCCCAGCAGAGGGATAAAAAGAACAGGTTCACTAAGGCGCGGGGACACATCACGAGATAACGAGACCCTGGAAGAGCGGTGTGCCCCCACAAGTTGGTGGCAGTTTGGAGGTCCGGTGCGCGGGAACCGACCATAGACACTCAGGGTGCAAAGGTATGATCGGTGGGAGCCTGGTGTGTGTGTCCGCCCTTGCCCGGGTGCCGGGTTCACCGCGGAAGAACGGTCGTATCCGGAACGGAGGGGTCACAGTCGGCGACCACAGCGGGATAGAAGACATAAAAGGGTCCGCCCGAAACCAATTGCGAAGAACATCAAAGGTCTACCTGAATCAAATTTGCATCTCTCTCTCTCTCTCTCTCTCTCTCTCCAACGGCACAACAGCGATTACTGTGAACTGCACTAAACTGAACTGAACTCTGCGTCACTTAAGACTGATCATTTTACCCCTGGACTGTGAGAGAGGTTGGTTGATTCCTATTACACTAGTTCTGTGTACATGTGTGTTTTATCATTGCTAACCTGTTGCATTTATATCCTTATGACTAGAGTACTGTGTTACTTATTTCTTTAATAAAATTTTATTAGTTTCTAGTAATCCAGACTCCAATGAGTGGTCCATTTCTGCTGGCTTGGCAACCCAGTTACGGGGTACGTAACACCGTAAACTAACCAATGGATCATTTACCATGATCAATTAACCTACTAACTGGTAGCACATCTTTGGACTGTGGGAGGAAACTGGAGGACCTGGAGTAGCCCCACGCATTCCACAGGGAGCACGTACAAGCTCCTTACAGAGCAGGCTGGGATTGATCTCCAAACTGTGACGGCTGAGCTGTAAGAGTGCGTGCTAACCACTACGTACCGTGGCTCTATTCACTCACATGTATTCACAGACCCACCACACCACCTATCTTCTTATCTATCCCTACATTAACTCCACAGTGTTAGAAGTGATAGCAGTGAGTAGTAATCGAGTTAGATGATTTTGTAATTTTGATATGATTAGACAGAATAATTTAGAGCAAAATATTGCATTATTTATAGACAGCAGTGGACTGTCGGAATGTTACGTTATCAGCTTCTTAGGAGAATGGGAATCCCTTTATTACACAACAGTGTTGAAAGTGTTTGTTTAATTACTTGTACTTGCCCACACCCAGCAACAAATGCGATAAAATCTAATTCACATTATTCATGCTTAGTCTGTGAACAATGCATGAATAATACAGGAAGTTTAGGCGAATTGTTTCCGTTGGTATTACACAATGGAAAGGACTTAATTACCTTCAAAGGAATCATCACAATGGAAAATCATTCATAATCTCATTATTTTTAATTAAAGGTTCAGCGTAGTAATAGGTCCTTCTGGTCCGAAGAGTTTGTGTTACCCAGTTATATCCATGTGACCAATTAACCTCCTAACATGCATTTCTTTGGAATGTGTGAGGAAGCTGAAGCACCCCTATGGTCAGGGAGAGAACGAAGAAACTCCTTACAGACAGCATTGGAACTGAACCTGGGCTGCCAATAACGTTATGCTAACCACTATGCTACTGGTACCACCCACACATTTGCAGCGCACACCCCACGCCTAGAGACTAACATATTTTAATCTATAATTCCTTACGTTTGGAGAATTGGGTCAGAATTTCCATCAATTTGTGAGAGTTACCTTGCTCTGCAGAAACTAATACTACATTTGACTATTGCACTTACAGTCATAAAGGGGCAGAGCACAGAAACAGATATTAGTGCTACGCTAACCCATTTTATATTCCCACCAAGTTCCCCAGCTTCTACCACTCACCTTTGGACATGTTTCATTGGCTCTGAAGTGCTTTAGGAAAAGTTCCAGCAGTCAGCCTTTTGCATTTGTTGGGCTCCCTCGGCTTTAAGAAGGAATATCATAATGGCAGGGCAATGGGGGAGGAATCAGAAAGTTACATCTGCTGCATCATCCTGACATAACCTTTGCAGGTGGATTTAAGTGGGTCTTTTTCCCCGGATTTTAATTCAGAATGACTTTAATTTTCATTGGTTGCTTCTGAACCAGAAGATTCTGTGTTACGGTCTTAATCTTTAATATTTGGCCTGCTCTCTGCAAGACTGAGGGATTCCCACATTCTCAAAGATAAAGGTGAGGCATTAAGCTAAAGCTCCGTCTGCTTTTGCTGAGGACATAATGGCACTCCAGTGAAGAAGAACAGTGGACTGATCAACATAATTGGTATTCTACATGGTGCTGTATTCCCATGTTACAACACTGACAAGATTTCTAATATATTTCCAGATTTCCATGTGTTTTGTGATTTACTTCAGAAATGAATGTCTTTTTTCCTCTTGTTTTTTTGATAACTGAACATGATATGATTAAACAATGCATCCTAATGATGAGTATTTGACAAACCTTGGCCCTGTCCTTGAAAACGAAATACCGATGTATTTCAATAGCTTGCTATGCAGTTAACATTTCATGCATCATGTTAGAGTTAGTTTTTAAACCACTACCTTAAATGAGATGCTTTATCCTGAGCACTGAATCAGATCCCGCTGCACACACGTGTACATCTAAGAGAGACAACTGGAGAAGAATCAGGAGCTGGTTCATTGAAAGATCTAAAGTAATTTAACCGGCACTGTGTATTACCTGTGAAGCTTTATGGATGAGACATTAAACCAAGCCCCTTGTCTTTACTTTGAGATGAACATAAATGATCTCATGCAGCTCTTCAGCGAGTTTTTCCTAATGTGTTGCTCAATATGTATGTCTTACATGATCCTTAAATAGACAATTCCATTCATTATTTCATTTCTGTTTTGTGGAACCTTGATTTGTGCAAAAAAAAAGTTGCTATATATTCTACAGTACACCACACTGATTATGTTCCCAGCTTCACTGGTATACATTTCTGTCAGTAAAGAGCATTTCAATCAAATATTCAATATTTCAGAAGGATTGGAAAGAAATTAAAACAAAGTATGGAGCTACATGTCAAGCTGCATTTCAATCTGAAGATGTTCCTTCGAAATTGGTTATGAGGGACCAGGAAGTTGCAATGAATAGGGAATGGCTGATATTAAAGGCACCATTACAAGAACCATAGCAAGTAAACATTCCTCTCTAATGCAAAAACAGTTCAATATAAAGATGAGACATGCAAAGCTGTAAGAAAAAGAAATAGACTTAAGTTTGGCAGACTTCAAATTCAGCAAAATATAATTGAGATTAAAATATTAAAATAAAGCTTGAGAGCAAATTTCCAGGGCAAAAGTCTAAAAATCTTTCAGAAGGGTGTAAAAAGAAATAAAGTAGCAAAACCAAATATAAGTCCATCACAATCAGAAAGGGGAAAATTTATAATGGGAAACAAAAAAAGACAGAGCAATAAACACACAAACACAAGGAAATCTGCAGATGCTGGAATTTCAATAACAGATCCGTTATTTGTTTATATACACACATTCTCTTTCTCTCTCTCCTTTTTCTTCCTCTGTCCCCCTCACTATACCCCTTGCCCATCCTCTAGGCTTCCCCCCTCCCCCTTTTCTTTCTCCCTGGGCCTCCTGTCCCATGATCCTCTCATATCCCTTTTGCTAATCAACTGTCCAGCTCTTGGCTCCATCCCCCCCTCCTTTCTTCTCCTATCATTTCGGATCTCCCCCTCCCCCTCCCACTTTCAAATCTCTTACTAACTCTTCTTTCAGTTAGTTCCGACGAAGGATCTCGGCCCGAAACGTCAACTGTACCTCTTCCTAGAGATGCTGCCTGACCTGCTGCGTTCACCAGCAATTTTTATGTGTGTTACAGAGCAATAAACAGATACTTTTGTTCATCTCCACAGAAGAGGTTACACACAACTTCCCTGAGATAACAGGGAACCAAGTAGCTAATGGAAGTGAGAAGAGAAAGGAAGTTGATATTGGTAGATGTTAACTTCCGTCCTTGGACTCACTTTACATCGCATGCTGTCGGAGCAGTGCTGCCAGGATAATCAAGGACACAACCCATACAGCCAATACACTTTTCGTCCCTCTTCCCTCCGGGAGAAGTCTCAGGAGCTTGAAGATTTGTACGGCTAGATTTGGGAACAGCATCTTTCCAACTGTGATAAGACTGCTGAACGGATCCTGACCTGGATCTGGGCCGTACCCTCCAAATATCCGGACCTGCCTCTTGGTTTTTTTGCACTAACTTACTTTCCCTTTTCTATTTTCTATTTATGAATTATAATTTAATTTTTTAATATTTGCTATCGATTTGTACTCCAGGGAGCGAGAAACGCAGAATCAAATATCGCTGTGATGATTGCATGCTCTAGTATCAATTGTTTGGCAACAATAAAGTATAAAGTATGTTAATGGGCTGATGAGTTATATATCACCAGGATGTAGTGATCTAGATCCCAGATACAAAAGTTGTAACCAATGGAAGTAATAGATTGTACTGCATTGATTCGATTGATTATAGAAGGGCTCCTGGAGATTGGGGTCAAAAAGAGTAATAAATGCAATTCCAATATTTAAAAATTATGGGGAATAAAACAGTAAACAATAGAGCAATAAGGCTATCATCAGCAGACAAGAAAATGGCAAACTATGTGATAACACACATCAGTAGGATTAGATAAAGTCAATATAGATATTAAGAAGGAAATCAAACATACTGGAGTTGTTTTTTGAGAACTTAACTGAATTAACTAAGAGAAAACCAGAGGATATGGTGTATTTGGATTAGTATTAGATCTTTAACAAAATCCTATGTAAGAGGTTAGTGTGCAATATGGAAACATTAAGACTGGCACAGATTAAAAATTGATTATGAGCCAGAAATAAATGGGATGGCAGGTGGTGGCTAGTTGGGCACCAAAGGAATCAGCGTTTGTCTGCAAACTATTTACAATAAACCGTATATCACTGATTTAAATGAAACAACTAAATGCAGTCTTTTTAAAGTTTGGTGATAAATAAAAATAGGTGGAATTGTGAATTGCGAAGCAGATGCAAAGAGGCTTCTGGTCGATTTAGACCATCCGAGTAAATGGGCAAATACATGAAGCAAATGGGACAATATGTAAATGATCATGGTAGACAGAAAGAGTATTATGAAACTTGTGTTAGATTGGTAAGCATTGATATGCCAGGGACTTGCGTATATTTGTACACCAGTTGCTGAATGCAAACATACAGATGAAGCATACATTTAAGAAAGCAAGTAGGAAGTTTGTCTTCATTGTAAAATATTTTGAGTGCAGAAGGAAGTATATCTTGTTTCATTTATACCGGTCCTGAAGAGACCACACCTAAAGAGTTGTGTGCAGTTTTCATCTCCTTAACCACAAAACGATGTAGTTGTTACAAAGTAAGGACAACAAAAGTTCACTGCTCCAATTTATGGGATGGAGTGATTGTTGTATGAGGGAAAATTGGCCCAACTAAGTCAGTATTCACCAAATTAAAAGGAAAAAGAAGGAATTTAAGCTTAATAAGGCATTAGTCAGATTACATTTGGAGTATTGTGAGTGATTTTGAGCTTCATTTAAGAAAGGATGTACTGGCATTGGAGAGGGTCCAGAGGAGGTTTATTGGAATGATCTTGGAAATGAAAGGGTTAACGTATAAGGAGCATTTGATGTAGCTGGGCCTGTGCTCACTGGAGTTTAGAAAAATGAGTGGGGCGATATCATTGAAACCAAATGAATATTGAATGGCCTGGATACGATGGACATAGAGAGGATGTTTCCTTTAGTGGGAAAGACTAAGATCAGAGGGTACAGCCTCAGAATGGAAGTCAGTTTAGAACTGAGATGAGGAGGAATTTCTTTAGCCAGAGAGTGGTGAATCTGCGGAATTCTTTGCCACAGATGGCTGTGGAGGCCAAGTTATGGGGTGTACCTAAAGCGGATAGGTTCTTGATTAGTTAGGGAGACAAAGGTTACGGGAGGAGGCAGGAGAATGGGGCTGAGAGGGAAAATAAATCAGTCATGGTTGAATGGTGGAGCAGACTTGATGGACTGAATGGGCTAACTTTTTGCCTAGATCTTATGGTCTTACGGTCTTATGGAATCACATCTTTGAGGCCCTATCCTAGTCAGGGTTGACCATGGATGTTGCATCCCAGTTGTCTATGTGGTTTACAAGCCAGGGCAGTACGATATGGAGATCAAGCTCTTGCCTGTGTAGCAGACTCCCCCTCCACCCAGATGATGAATCCAAATGAACGCCAAAGACCAATACAGTCCGGCACCAGCGGCGTCACAGGCATCGCTAACTAGTGTTGAACTTAACATGGGACTACCTTAGGGACTCCACCTTCGGATTTTTACTCAGGGTTTACCCCCAAAGTCTTCCCAATGCCTGGGTATAGCCGCATCACAGCGCAGGTTTGAGATCAGAGTTTTCCTTTTCCTAGGTGAGCTGAGGACCATGGCCGGTAAGCCCCTCTGCCCAAAGCGAATGGTTTTACGCTGCCAGCATCCCATTTTTGGCCCTCCTCCTGTCAGTAGAAATGTTTCTGCTGGGCTTGGTACCTGAGTCACACGTGAAGGCCAGGAGCTGGACTTGGTTGTCAGAGTCTATTTGAGATGCACGCCATTGGGAGCATTTAGTAGGTAATGGGAGCTTGTCCCCACTATCACCCCTGGGGAATCACATCCAAGCATACAAATTTCTGGCAGGTTATTTCAAGCTGAATGCAAGGAGTATGTTTCCTTGATTTCTGCTGAGAACCAGGAGACACAGTCTTTGGGTGCAGGGTGAATCATTTAGGACTGAGATGAGGAGAAATTTCTTCACTCAGAGAGTGCTGAACGTGTGGAATTCTCTATATAGTAGATGGTGGAAAGTGAATCACTTGATATTTTTAAGAAGCAGATGGATAGATTTCTGGATACAAGGAGTATGCGTTTGTCTATTGTCGACGTCGATGAGGACCTCAACACCATTATGATGGTGTCGAGACTAGCGCGTGATTTGGATTTAAGTGAGGGAGAGTTGCGCAGCGTCAGTCTCACTCTCTCTTCCCAATTCCCATCTGGATCCAGTGGCAAGACAGAGTCGAGGCGGCTGGAGATGGGACTAGGTGCAGTGGATGACCAGGACATCTTCTGTTGTCTTGTCCTGCTCTACACGTTCCACGACGCTTGCAGAGACCACCTTCTTGACCGTTGGAACTTCCATTGGTCTCGTCCGCTCAATCCGCCAGAGTCTGTCTTCACATGCTGAGATAGACAACTCCCTATCTCACCGAGGGTTTGAGACCCGTCGGCTACCCTCACCTGGTTTAGCTGGCTTGTTGAAGCTGTTGCCCGGGGTGTGGCCGCTGTCACATGCAAACAGCTACGGGGAGCCACAGGTGAGAGCTGAGTGCCAGGTGGGGACCAAAGGTGGACTAACCGCCTTGAAAAGGACGCGACATGTTCTCCCACCAGAGGTGCTACGCCTCCCTGACACCCCATACCAAGAGTATAGAGAGTAATGAGATAGCGGACCTGTCATGATCAAAGTGAGCAGAGGAGAAAACTTACAGGAACAAATAACCCGTCCAATTCCCATTTTCTATGCTCCTGTGTCTCCGCCAGCACCAAAGATATGAAGATTGAGCCTTGAGCCTCCTCACCTCAACTACTTATGCTGAAAATTGTCAGAGTACCTCTCAGTTAGACGTATGTTAACCCTCAGACGATTACTGAGAACAGCACAACCGTCTGCTGAGAGGACAGAATCTTAAGTCATCTTTCTGTTTCAGTCTGTCAGTCTGACCTTGAAGAATTATAAGGGCCACCTGCCACACTACTAAATCATCTATTTCTAGTAACTGTTTTCAATAAGATTAAAACCACTTTAGTTCCTGTCTGGTAAGTAACAGCAGTTTTAATTCTCAAAAGGTGTTCTCAAACTTTAAAGTTCTTTGTAGGGTTTTGGTAGCTAGCATTTATAGTTCATCCCTAACCTTCCTTTCTACAAAAGTTGTCTGACCTACTGTATTATTCATTTTGATTTTTAATTTTAAGTCATTAGATTCAGATTTTTCAGATTTGAACCCAGATCATTATTTAAGCCATTAGATAACCTGACCAATAATATAACAAACAGGGGTCAATTAGCCATTTCTGTACTCAGATAATTCTTGTGGAAACCAGCCAATGAAACAGTATTGCCTACAACTATAGCATTAGTTTTTGTACAATGTAGTAGCATTTTAACCTTAATATTTAAAGTATCCTTGTTTTACTCACTTTAGAATTACTCAATTTAGAAAGTATGAAGTTCACCCATTATAACATTTCCTTAAGTAGTGTTAAGAAAATTCAAGTCCAATCTCCAGTGGGATGATTCACTGAAAATATCACTGTAATATTTTTACCCGTCTCTAAGCTTCTCCTGTTAATATACAGAGATGAAAAACAGACAAAGAATCAAAGTCTAGTGCCTGGAAGCTATGTGATGTCTTGGAGACAGATTCAGCAAATTTATGATCTTTCCTGAAAATTGTCACACACAATAAGCAGATGTTATCTCTTGCTGCCTCTTGCATTTTGTTAGGTAGTCAAGTCATTGTTCAGCAATCCTGCTCTGTTTCCTTCATTTATGTCTCAGGCACATTTTTTTCACAACTGTCTCTCGTGAGCCTTCTGAGCAAAGAAAAACAACAGCACATGCAAGAAGCTGAAATCTCTGAGCAGCACCTACAGTTGAAATACAATTAGCAGAAGAGGAGGTGGCTTTAAAGACTTCTCTTTTCCTCTTAGAACTTATGTTGAAAACAAATATGTTAAAAGAAATTTCCTTGATCTCCGGTACAGCTTTTAGCTGTAATTCTCCAGTGCATTCTCAAATATAAATTAATTCCTGTTATTAACTCATCTATTTAACCTTAGTTCACTTTGCCCAGCAGCTCTAGAACACAATAGCCTGGATATTCTGAAAAGCAGAGATTAATAAATTTAATCAGAATACATTTCTCTTCCACACAATGTCCAAAATACTAACGGGACAGATGATGTTCTAGTTTGCAAGCAATGCTGTTTCAGATTGTAGACACAGATTTAATTATACCTGATGATAGCTAGATTAATACTCTAATTGAATGCATTGATTACTGGAGCAAACACTAATGTTCTTTTTAAAAAATTCTATAGCCCTGAACTTAAAAATCTTCTTTGGGAAACCATAATAGAATCAGAACTGTTCCATTTATTCTGCATAAGCAATAAGAATAGTACTTGACTAAGTCTGAATTTTGATTCTGAACCCAGGTGAGTGAACTATGGATAAAAAAGGAGTAAAGTGGATTGGATCAGTAATACTCTTGGAGCCTGATCTACCATGAGGTTATAGTTGATCTATGATTTAACTCCAAACCTTTGAATTAACAAAATACAATCGGTCTCAAACTGAGTATTAACATCAGATGGAATTTGCAGCAGAGAGTTTTTGATATCCACCAGCTTTTCTGCATGGAAGTAATTCCTAATTTGTCTCTTGAAAGGCTTGACTGTAAGTTGAAGTCCATACCGTTCAGTCACAGACTTTCAATCAGGTTTCTTTTTATCCATGAATCTACTATCTCTGTACCTTAATCACTCTTTAATTCTTCTAAATTCCAGAAGATATAATCCTCATTTGTGTAATTTTTCTTCACAATTTCACTCTTGAAGCTGAGGTGTTGTGTTAAATCGACACCAGCTTCCTAGACCGAAGTGCAGGTACCCAGAAATGCTTCCAGCCTCCAGCTGTGGCGGAATTAGGGCTTTCTTTAGCTGCACTATTCCCTATTTTCAGTCCTCTGAAAGGCTAGTATTTCACATGGCTATTTTATAATGTATGTTTTAAAAATGGCTGTGAATCTTCCATAATCTAAATGCAAGCAGGCTTTTTCCTACTGTTGTGTGGGACTACAACTAGATGCTATGGGTTAAGGGTGAAAGGTGAAAAGTTTAAGGGGGACATAAGGGGAAACTTCACTCAAAGGGTCATAAGAATGTGGAATGAGCTGCCAGTGCAAGTGGTGCATGAGAGCTCGATTTCAACATTTAAGAGAAATTTGAATAGGTCCATGGATGGGAAGGATATGAAGGGTTATGGTCCTCGTGCAGGTCAAAAGGAGTAGGCAGCTTAAAGGGCAGGGCATGGACTAGATGGGCCAAAGGGCCTGTTTCTGTGCTCTACCTTTTTACGACTCTATGACTCTTAACGCATGCATTACTAAATGATAATAAAAGAGGACTGTGTGTCTTCATAATCTAATCTGTTCTGTTAAAATATCCATAAGGTACTTCTGATCTCCACTGAAAGCAGCTTTTCATCATTTAAAAAGTACTCCATTCTATCCTGTATAGGTCCAAAGATAATGTTCTTCTGATGAAATTGGACCAATTTATTCCTTTTCAGTAACTTAATACTTAAATTTCAATAGCTTACAAGATCTTCCATCTTTCTCTCATTGGTAAATATGGATCTTTTAATATCTATCTTTTTTTTAGTAATTAGGCGAGTGGTGGTTGCTGTCATAGATCCTTATGGGGCATTACTAGCAACAATCTGCCTGTTTGAGTGCATGTCCATCTGAAAGGACATTTTAGTGTCCTGTCATTTGATTAGTCTTTTGGTCATGTCAATATGCGCCTGCATGCATATTCTGGCTGGCTGCCAGTTACCAGTGGTGTTCCACAGGGGTCCGTGTTGGGGCCACTTCTTTTTACATTGTACATCAACGATTTGGATTATGGAATATATGGCTTTCTGGCTAAGTTTGCTGACGATACGAAGATAGGTGGAGGGGCCGGTAGTGCTGAGGAAACAGAGAGTCTGCAGAGAGACTTGGATAGATTGGAAGAATGGGCAAAGAAGAGGCAAATGAAATACAATGTTGGAAAGTGTATGGTTATGCACTTTGGCAGAAGAAATAAACGAGCAGACTATTATTTAAATGGGGAAAAAATTCAAAGTTCCGAGATACAACGGGACTTGGGAGTCCTCGTACAGGATACCCTTAAAATTAACCTCCAGGTTGAGTCGGTGGTGAAGAAGGCGAATGCAATGTTGGCTTTCATTTCTAGAGGAATAGAGTATAGGAGCAGGGATGTGATGTTGAGGCTCTATAAGGCACTGGTGAGACCTCACTTGGAGTACTGTGGGCAGATTGGTCTCCTTATTTAAGAAAGGATGTGCTGACGTTGGAGAGGGTACAGAGAAGATTCACTAGAATGATTCCGGGAATGAGAGGGTTAACGTATGAGGAATGTTTGTCCGTTCTTGGACTGTATTCCTTGGAGTTTAGAAGAATGAGGGGAGACCTCATAGAAACATTTTGAATGTCAAAAGGCATGGACAGAGTGGATGTGGCAAAGTTGGTTCCCATGATGGGGGAGTCTAGTACGAGAGGGCATGACTTAAGGATTGAAGGGCGCCCATTCAGAACAGAAACACGAAGAAATTTTTTTTAGTCAGAGGGTGGTGAATCTATGGAATTTGTTGCCACGGGCGGCAGTGGAGGCCAAGTCAGTGGGTGTATTTAAGGCAGAGATTGATAGGTGTCTGAGTAGCCAGGGCATCAAAGGTTGTGGTGAGAAGGCGGGGGAGTGGGGCTAAATAGGAGAATGGATCAGCTCATGATAAAATGGTGGAGCAGACACGATGGGCTGAATGGCCGACTTCTGCTCCTTTGTCTTATGGTCTTATGGTCTTATGTCTTCAATTCTATGGGTTGTCACTTTAGCTCAGTTTTTTTGTGAAGTACTTCATCAAATGACTCTGAGAAGTTAGTTAACTAATGTCTGTAGGCATTTTTACCACTACATTAAACACTCCTTGAATAAATTAGTTTATCAGAAGTGATCTGCCCTTTACAGATCCACCCTGATGTCACATTCAAAGTCATCAAAAATCAGCAAAACCCTAAAATCACCTACCAGTCTTGCAAGTAATCCAATTCTTTTCGAAGTTACCAACTGCAGCTTAATCTTTAAACACAACCTTTGGACTTCTATGAAACTATTTAGAGGTTGGTTCTGCTGTTTTAATCCAACTGGTTAAAAATACCAGCAGTGAGATGGTTTCCGAGCTCAGTGAGGGAGCACTCCACATTGTTGGTGGTTGATTTGAAGGCTTGTGAAGGCAGGGGTAAAAGCTAGTGCAGGTGCTTGCACTAGCAAGATAAAATTCGCAAGATATGCAGCACTTGCTCTGAATAAAGGAAGTTATGGGGAGAGGAAGCAACATGGAAAGATTTGAACTCTATCAATCTTTTGGCACCTGTTTACAACTATGCTGAAATAGAGAATGTAGAAAGCATTGAGATCTTCCTCATATTTATAGTTTCACTAAAATTATTTATAGCCAAATAAAATAATTTCTCTAGAAGCCAAATCAATGTCGAATATTTTTACATATGTTTTTGACATGGTGGATTAATTAGTAAAACTTTTAAGGACAGTTTATCTGTGTCATAAGCAAAGGAATCATGTCACTCAGTCATATTTCAGCCCTAGTTTGGTAAATTAGTAAATTGGTTTATTTGCATCACAAGTACTGAGGTACAGTGACACAAATGCCATTTACACAGATCAGTTCATTACAACGTTGAGGTAAAACAAGGTAAAACAATTACAGAATGTAGAATAAAGTTCCAAAGTTCAAAGCAAATTTATTATCAAAGTACATATACAGCATGTCACCATATCGAACCTTAAGATTAATTTTCTAGCAAGCATTCACAGTAAATACAAGAAACACAATAGAATCAAAGAATGACCACACCCAATTCCAACGCACGAAAGACAACATACTGCAAATATCAAAAGGGAAAAAGAAAGGATACTAACTTCTGACACAATTTGCTTCAAGGCTTAAGAAAATCGGCCAGACAGAACTCTCAATACTGAAAATATAACAAAGGAAATAAACACTTTCTCAATACTCATATTAATGTATTCTTTTGACATAATATCTTGGTCTGAAACCGACCTGGAGATTTTACAAAGAAAAATAAGAACTGAAGTGACTAATTTTTGGAAAACACTATGTACACTCAGATTAACACTACCTAGGACAGAAGGAGGAAGAGGAATAACAGACATTAAAAAATTACACAATAGTCAGATAAAACTTCTAAGGATTTCTTTTCATTAACGAAAACATGATTCAGCACTCCATGTTAGCATACACAATTCCAATAAGAAGTACACAGCACTAAACTTAAATGAAAGCACAGCCCAGAAAAACGAAGAAATTATCAGTATAGAAGAAAAAGTTAACCAATGGAAAAGCATGACCCTCCATGGAAGACATCCCCATGATCTGAGCAGAATAGATATTGACAAGGAAGCATTAAACGCCTAGCTCAAAGTTGGAGACCTCTTCCCAGAAACAGAAGGGTTCCTTTTGGCAATATAAGTCCAGGTGTTAACACAATAATATCAACAATACATAATAAAAGACCAAGAAATTCACAATAAATGCGAAAAATGCCAAGGGACACCAGAAACAGGATCCTGCAGCAGTTTAACTCAATCTGATTACTTGCACAGGAACAATCAAATGGCAAACATCATTCACCAAAATCTTGCTTTAAAATACAAACTCATAGAAGAAACCATACCTTACTATAAATACAAGGCTGATCCAGTTTTAGAGTCAAGAGTTCCACAAGTTACAACTGCTCCATTATTACAGATAGGTCAACCCATAATAACTGTTCAGATATAATAATAAGACCATAAGACAAAAGAGCAGAAGTCGGCCATTTGGCCCATTGAGTCTGCTCCACCATTTTATCATGAGCTGATCCATTCTCCTATTTAGTCCCACTCCCCTGCCTTCTCACCATAACCTTTGATGCCCTGGCTGCTCAGACACCTATCAATCTCTGCCTTAAATACACCCAATGACTTGGCCTCCACTGCTGCCCGTGGCAACAAATTCCATAGATTCACCACCCTCTGACTAAAAAAATTTCTTCGCATTTCTGTTCTGAATGGGCGCCCTTCAATCCTTAAGTCATGCCCTCTCGTACTAGACTCCCCCATCATGGGAAACAACTTTGCCACATCCACTCTGTCCATGCCTTTCAACATTCAAAATGTTTCTATGAGGTCTCCCCTCATTCTTCTAAACTCCAAGGAATACAGTCCGAGCGGACAAACGTTCCTCATATGTTAACCCTCTCATTCCCGGAATCATTCTGTGAATCTTCTCTGTACCCTCTCCAACGTCAGCACATCCTTTCTTAAATAAGGAGACCAAAACTGCCCACAGTATTCCAAGTGAGGTCTCACCAGCGCCTTATAGAGCCTCAACATCACATCCCTGCTCCTATACTCTATTCCTCTAGAAATGAAAGCCAACATTGCATTCGCCTTCTTCACTACTGACTCAACCTGGAGGTTAACTTTAAGAGTATCCTGTACGAGGACTCCAAAGTCCCGTTGCGTCTCAGAACTTTGAATTCTTTCCCCATTTAAATAATAGTCTGCCCGTTTATTTTTTCTGTCAAAGTGCATAACCATACACTTTCCAACATTGTACTTCATTTGCCACTTCTCTGCCCATTCTTCCAATCCATCCAACTCTCTCTGCAGACTCTCCGTTTCCGCAGCACTACCGGCCCCTCCACCTATCTTCGTATCCTCAGCAAACTTAGCCAGAAAGCCATCTATTCCATAATCCAAATCGTTGATGTACAATGTAAAAAGAAGTGGCCCCAACACTGATCCCTGTGGAACACCACTGGTAACCGGCAGCCAACCAGAATAGGATCCCTTTATTCCCACTCTCTGTTTCCTGCCAATCAGCCAACGCTCTATCAGGATAATGCAGGATAAAAAATAAGAACAATTTACTTAATAGATAGAGCCCTTCGAAACATACACAACATAGAGAAATGAATAAGTGAAAAATGACAGAAGTATGCTAAATTAAAAGAGGAAATTGGAAAGACTGGAACATGAACAGGGTATACATTTTCCCAATAGTAATATCTACAACTAGTGTCAACCCAAAGTCACTACACAATAGCATTAAACAATTAAGCCTACACAGCAATATTTATATACAGTACAGTAAATCTCCAGAAAGTCATAATACTAATGACTAATTGAATAGGCTGAATGTTCCTAGAAATTGAGAAATGAGTGTGCTTGGCTATACCTCAAATTTTACCAGCTTGAGCTGAGAAAGAATAAAAATACAATAGCTATAATCTAATAAATAAATAAACAGTCAATATTGAGAACACGAGATGAAGAGCCCTTGATAGTGAGTTCATAGGTTGTGGGAACAGTTCTGTGTTGGAATGTGTGAAGTTATCCCCTCTGGTTGAAGAGCAGTTATGGATAAAGTGTAGTACTGGTAGTCAATAAGATGCAGCTTCATAACAAAGTAATTTGTTAGATCCAGAGTGCATCTTAACATACCAGGGAACCTGTAATATGCTGAGCTGGGTCCACAACTTTCTGCAGTTTCTTGTGATCATGGGCAGTGTTATTGTAATATGAAAACTTGATGCATATAGAGAAATGCATCACTAAAAATTGGTGAGGATCAAAGTGGACATGCCAAATATCTTCAGAATCCTAAGGACGTAGACGTGCTGGTGCACTTTCTTGGCCATGGCATCTATGTAGATAGACCAGAGCAGGCTATTGGAGATGTTCATTCCCAGGAACTTGAAGCTTTCAACCTTCTCGACCTCTGCACTGTAAATGGAAACAGGATCATTTGCAGCTCTTCTCTTCCTAAAGTCAATGGCCAGCTATTTTGTTCTATTAACATTGAAGGAAAGGTTACTATTTGCATCCTGTACTCTGACTTATTGTTATTTGAGATACAGTCTACTACATGTTTGTGTAGCCTCATCGTGACAGTAGAGGAGACCACACTCAGGTTGGAGGAGCAGCACCTCATGTTCCCTCTGGGTAGCCTCCAACCTGATGACATGAACATTGATTTCTCAAACTTCTAGTAATGGGCCCCCCTCCTTCTCTATTCCCCATTCCCATTTCCCTCTCTCACCTTAACTTCTTGCCTGCCCATCGCCTCCCTCAGATGCTTCTCTCTCTCTTTCTTTCTCCTATGGCCTTCTGTCCTCTCCTATCAGATTACTCCTTCTCCAGCCCTGTATCTCTTTCACCAGTCAACTTCCCGGCTCTTTACTTTGCCCCTCCCCCTCTCCCGGTTTCACCTATTACCTTGTGTTTCTCCCTCCCCTCGCCCCACCATCTAACTCTGACTCCTCATCTCTTTTTCTCCAGTAAGGGTCTCAGCCTGAAACATTGACTGTACTCTTTTCTTTCAATGCTGCCTGGCCTGCTGAATTCCTCCAGCACTTTGTGTGCGCTGCTTGGATTTCCGGTATCGGAAGATTTTCTCTTGTTTGTGAAAGAAATAAAGGTCTGGTTAGGTGCTATTGGATCATCAGAATCATTTCCTGAAATTTTCACGTACAAATCCTTAACCTGACTTTCATGCCATCATCAATACAAAATGAGTACAATCAAATTGCTCTACCTCAATATTTCAATCAACAGAATAATTCTGCCCGTATCTTCAGAATTTAGGGACAGTTAAATGGTCTAAAATATTGTGCATCTCTTTAAGGGTCTTAATTGAGCAATCCTGAATTCAGGATATTGCAAGTAATCTTCTTTCTGAATTCAATTTTCTACTTTGAAATTCTTTCTTAAATAAAATAATTAAGAGTGTTGCTTCCAACTACATAGCTGCAGTTTAAAGTATCATGGCATATTTCTACAAATTTATTGCGCGTGTTGTCAACAAACTGCTTGATTAAAAGTTGGTTTCTGAATATAAATGATTTGGTAATTGATTAAAACTGTGTTCAGCAGCAATTGGTGCTTAACTTTTCTGTTGCAGAAACATTTTCTTTCACCAAGTCTGCAGGAAGTTTTCTCATTAGAGAATCTGATGACAGGGAGGTTTCATTCGTGGTCAGAGACATCAGACTCACCAACAGTCACTGTGCTGCTCTGAGTTTCTGTACAGGCAACATAACATGAAGCTCTTATAACTATCAAAACACCAACAGAGGGAAAAGCAGGGAGAAGAAATCAAAGGCAGAACTTTTCCCTGAAATGGTAGGTTTTATATATTATTTTGTCTCATTTTCTGTTTCAGAGGGTTTTTAAAATGGATTTTTGTTATTTGCATAGCAGCTGCTGGGATTAAACCAGTTTCTAATTTGTAACTCATTTTCTGTTTTAGAAGGTTATATTTTGTTAAATAGATCATTGTCATTTTTCTTAACTGCCGTTGAGACTAAATCAGTTCCTATATATGGGACTTAGGAAGAGTTAGGGCAAACTGGTGCCCACTTTCCTATAGCTGGCAAAGTAGTGAAATTTCATTGTTTCCTATGGCGAGGAGGGCCAAGCTGATGTATCTTTGACCATGTCCTTAAAAGGCAACAGGCACTGAATTATAGGCATTCAATGGATTACCTACATCATTTTGGGAGATTCTTTAAACCTTTGAATGATCTTGTACGAGTGGCATCTGTAGCAGTTACATTAGCAGCAACTATCATGGGATTACAAAGGCATACGAACAGGCGACAAGCTCTCTCAGGTGCCCAGGCTCACTCATGCCTCTTCCTGTACTTCTTCATTTAAATCCAGCATTATAAACCCTTCTCCAGTGTGACTGTACAGCCTCCTTTTGCATAGTCTGCTTCTGAGCTGCTGCTTGGAGAGGATAGATGCAATGGCACAAGATGCCCTTCTGCACCATCTCAGCCTCCTCTGGGGCAGCCTGGTTTTCTCTGCCTGATTGATAAGGGCAGCATATCTAGTATGGTCATAGGGAGCGTGCAGTAACCTGGCGAGGGGTGTCCTGCGCACGCTTTAGATTGAGCGCTCATTTCAATATAGGAGGAAGGCCTGTGGAAGGAGCATAAGATGATTACCTACCATAGAGATAATAAGCTGCTCTGCTGACACCAGCACAAGGGGGTAAACCACTGGGATGTCCATGAGGAAAGTCTCGATCCAGAGATGTGTCACTCTCTGACCCAGAGAGAATCCTACTTCTGCCCTGAGTGTTAGAGGGCAAATTTAGAATGAGACGAAGGGGCAGAAGGTGAGTGAGTTGATGAGAATTATCTTACAATAACTGTGTGCATTGCTGTGGCTCTAAGCAAGTGTTTGGAGGGGTTTCACAGTCTGTCTGTGAGTGCAGGAGCGGGTTGTCACTCCTGGAGAGAACGCAGGGTGGTGACTCTGCCAGTGAGTGTGGGTGTGGGTTTTGTTGAGCCCAGGGAGGGGTGTGATGAAACTCCCGGTGAGTGTGGGGAGGGGTGACACTCTCGGTGAGTGAGGGGAGGGCTGTAATAACACTCAGTGAGTGCAGGGAAGAGTGTGGTGACACTTTTGTTGAGTATGGGGAAGGATGTGATGAAGACATTATTATCAATGAGTTTGAGGCGTAGAATGTAGTGTAAAATTTGGTTAATACATCAAGATAAATAATATATAATACCTGTATGTATTTTGCAATGTTATGTATATGTTTTGTTCATTTATTATTTACATGAAGAAATTTAATGTTTTTTTTCTTTCAATAGGCGTTCCGTGTCAAAATCTGGGTTCAGAAGAGTGTTTCTCATGCTGGGCTTTTGGTTGTCATATATGGTACATTATTACTTTTCCATTTCTCGGAAAATATTGTGATTTTGGCATAGATTCTCTCTTTTTTGAAACAGGAAAAGAAGTTAAAATCAACACATTTTCCTTGTTCATATCTACGTAGCTTCATATCCTGTTTTGAGCTCTGAGGGTAAAATCCAGGCTGAATCTTCAGCATAGCATCAAGAATATGCATGAACCTTCTGTTAGAGGCTGTCATAATTCATAGGATCGTAGACCACTACAACCCAGAAACGGGCTCTTTGGCCCATCTTTTCTGTGCCAGCTTAGTTTCTACCTAATCCCATCTATCGGCACCCAGTCCATACCCCTCCATATGATCATAATAAATGGCGGTGCAGGCTCGAAGGGCCGAATGGCCTACTCCTGCACCTATTTTCTATTATATCTTTCTTATCTGTATACCTATTCAAACTTTACTTTATACTTTATTGTCGCCAAACAATTGATACTAGAATGTACAATCATCACAGCGATATTTGATTCTGCGCTTCCTGCTCCCTGGAGTACAAATCGATAGTAAATATTAAAAATTTAAATTATAAATCATAAATAGAAAATAGAAAAGGGAAAGTAAGGTAGTACAAAAAAACCGAGAGGCAGGTCCGGATATTTGGAGGGTACGACCCAGATCTGTACTGTTCTCAAATCTGGCCGTACGAGTCTTCAAGTTCCTGAGCCTTCTCTCGGAGGGAAGAGGGATGAAAAGTGCGTTGGCTGGGTGGGTCGTGTCCTTGATTATCCTGGCAGCACTGCTCCGACAGCGTGCGGTGTGAAGTGAGTCCAAGGATGAAAGATTGGTTTGTGTGATGTGCTGCACCATGTTCACGATCTTCTGCAGCTTCTTCCGGTCTTGGACAGGACAACTTCCATACCAGGTTGTGATGTACACCAGAAGAATGCTTTCTACAGTGCATCTATAAAAATTAGTGAGGGTTTTTGGGGACAGGCCAAATTTCTTTAGTTTTCTCAGGAAGTAAAGGCACTGGTGGGCCTTCTTGGCAGTGGACTCTGCTTGGCTGGTCCAAGTCAGGTCATTTGTTATATTTACCCCGAGGAACTTAAAGCTTTTGACCTGTTTCACTTGCGCACCACCGATGTAAATTGGGTCATGCGGTCCGCTACTCCTTCTGAAGTCAACAACCAATTCCTTCGTCTTGCTGATGTCGAAGGATAGGTTATTGTCTTTGCACCATGCCACCAGGTTCTTAATTTCCTCTCTGTACTCAAACTCATCATTACCCGAGATACGGCCTACAATTGTTGTGTCATCAGCAAACTTATATATTGAGTTCAATGGAAACTTGGCTACACAATCATGGGTGTACAGTGAGTACAGCAGGGGGCTGAGTACACAGCCTTGTGGGGCACCGGTGCTCGGAGTGATTGTAGAGGGAGAGCTTCTCTTAAATGCTAAAATTGAACCAGTGTCTACCACTTCTATTGACAGCTCATTTCACTCTCACACCACCCCCTGAGTGAAATAGTTTCCCCTCAGATTCCTCTTCAATATTTCACTTTTCACCCCAAACCTAAGTCCTCTAGTTCTAGTCTAACCCAACATGAAGAGAAAGGGCCTGTATGTATTCACCCTATCTGTACCACTCATAATTTTTATACCTCTAAAAGATCTCTCCTCATTCTCCTACGCTCCAGCGAATAAAATCTTAAGCTATTCAGCCTTTTCCTATAACTCAGGACATTATGACCCAGCAACATCCTTGTAAATTTTCTTTGTACTCTTTCGAGCATATAGATATATTTCTTGCAGATAGCTGACCAGAACTGCACACAACACTCCAAATTTGGCTTCACCAATGTCTTATACAATTTCAATGTAACATCCCATCTCCTGTACACTGTGCTCTGATTTATAATGGGTGTAAAGGCTTCAAAGGAAAACTTTAAAGAAGAGAACGGAAATTATCCCCAGTATCCTGATCAAGTTTTAACTCCCATAAGAGCACAGAAATATGAGCAGGAGTAGATAATCTGACACACTGAACCTGCTCCATACTTCAATATAATCATGATAGGCCGCTCTTTGGTCTTTACTGCAACAATGACCACAATCCATTGGTTTCAGATTGCTTTGATATGTATAGAGGTCATGGAAAGTGCTTTACAAATATGATTATTTCATTATTTCCCTTTTTAATGTTGAGCTCCATCATACTGAGTTTCTCACCTCAACAGATTCTGCGACCACCCGTCTTGTTGCATGTGTTTCATCGTTTTTTTTTAGATCAGATTATGAGAACAGTCAGTCCTCTTTTATTGTCATTTAGAAATGCATACATGCATTAAGAAATGATACAATGTTTCTCCGGAGTGATATCACAGAAAACAACAAACCAAAGACTAACACTGACAGAACCACATAATTATAACATATAGTTACAGCAGTGCAAAGCAATACCATAATTTGATGAAGAACAGACCAAGGGCACAGTAAAATGTCTCAAAGTCCCGAGTCCCTGATAGCAGGCGGCAAAAGGGAGAAACTCCATAAACCTCCAGGTACCGTCAGCTGGCTGATGCCTTGGAAGCAGCCGACCACAGCCGACACTGAGTCCGTCCGTCCGAAAACTTTGAGCCTCTGACCAGCCCCTCCGATACAGCCTCCCGAGCGCCTTCAACCTCTCCCCGGCCACTGAAACACGCAAAGCCGAGGATTTCGGGGCCTTGAGCTCTGGAGATTCCGGTTACCACACAGTAGCAGCGGCAGCGAAGCGGGCATTTCAGAAGTTTTCCAGATGTTCCTCCGTACTCTCACGTCTGTCTCCATCAAATCAGAATTGTGCACGGTCCCCTACTCGACAGATAACATGTATTCATCACTGAAGTGGCCGCGCGCACTGCCGTCACGCCGCCATCTTCTCCCCCTCCCAGGTTATCAGTTGTGACTTTCTTCCTCTTGGACACCAGAGTGTTTCCTCTTTAATGTGATTGGCTCTTCAGATGGCTTGCTGTCATTCGAGTTGTAAGGAATCCCTTCGAATCAATTTTCAACAGCAGATCATGTTGGAGAAAGGGAAGACCGCACCATGTACAGTAGGTCACTGAGACTATTTCAAGGCCAGCTCTGCTATTGGTGCAAAATCCAAGACACAACTTTTTACTTTACAGATGCTGTTGAATCTCTTGTCTATGCCCAGAATTCTCAATTTTATTGCAAATGTTTTTGCTTTCACAGCATTTGTAGGTTGGGAGGGAGCCCAGACATGGAATTATGAATATTCACAATCAAATATGACATGGCCAGAGGCCAGAGTATACTGCCAAAACCACTACACCGACCTGGTTGCAATTCAGAACCAAGAGGAAATTAATCATCTAAATCAGGTGATACCGAGAAATCCAACTTACTACTGGATTGGGATAAGGAAGATTGCTGGTGTTTGGACCTGGGTTGGAACAAATAAATCACTGGACAAGAAAGCAGAAAACTGGGCGCAAGGTGAACCAACTCCAGGGGGAGAGGATTGTGTGGAAATCTATATAAAGAGAGACAGAGATGCAGGAAGATGGAACAACGATCCCTGTACAGAAAGACAGAAACGAGCTCTATGCTACTTGGGTAAGATTCTGTTGGCCTAGTCCTTTTAAATGTATTTGGAGTTTAAAATTAGTTACGAAAAAATTGAGCATGCAGTGCCAATTTGATGCCAGGACTGCCAATTGGATCTTAATGCTCCAGCTTTCTTAACGTTGGTCAGCTAACTATATATTCAGCAGCAGCAAGTAGATCAGCATGCCATTAGTGAAGGGTAGTTGCTGATTAGTTTTCATTAAATGTAAGATGTTTTCCTAAGCTGCTAATGTGGTGTGATAACTAATGAAGGGCCTCAGGCAAGAACTTGTAGCTGTTTCAAATTTATAA
Organism: Mobula hypostoma; assembly: GCF_963921235.1. NCBI lineage: Eukaryota > Metazoa > Chordata > Chondrichthyes > Myliobatiformes > Myliobatidae > Mobula > Mobula hypostoma. The sequence goes on along the minus strand of NC_086108.1, from coordinate 46,309,079 downwards.
ATTAGATTGTGATTACTTAGTATAGATATCCCAAGGGCAACTTATTCCATAAAATCTGATTCAACCTCACAGCAAGGCCCTGTGCTATGGTCGCAGGATGTTGTCCAGCTGGTGTGTTTGGGATGTTTAGTTATGTACGCTTCAGTAAGAACATCCTAGAGGAAGCTTGCCTCTTGATCCAGCCACAACTGTAACTGCTTCTTCTAAGCCGGCATTGCAGATTTTGCAATTTTTCACTTATTCTTCTTTGAGTAGTTTTTCAAAGTTTCTGTTTTCAATGAATTTCATCAAGAAAATACTGAATATTTTAAATAATTGTATTCATATTTTCTTGACATTCCCATTTTCAATTTGCCTTTGGTGTATAAATTTTCTGTGTATGTTTTCAAAGGCAAGTGAGGATAACAAAAATTACTGGGTTGACAAGAGGGCAACAGAAAAAAAATCAACTAATGAAATATAATGGGCTTTGCATTATTATTTTTTTCACTCTTTCACTTTATTTTCAGTACAGTTTTAATGCTTCAAAAATAATCTATTTAAAAATATTTATTAATCACCCTGTACTCTTACATACAGATCATCCTCCTAGTTACCAAATACCTAATTTATGAACACGTCCACATACAGTACATTTGAGCTCCCATGATATTATTAAAGTAAAATTAAAGTACATTTGTTCTTATGATCAGCAGAACCAGCTTCTGTGCTCTCTCTACTTTTAATAATTGCTCTTTCTCGTCAGACCTGTGTGCTTTTGATATCATTCATTACAATAGTCTGGAGGTACTATATAGTTAGAATAACAAGTGATTTTCCGACTTATGGACAAAATCAACTTATGGCATCTATAAAAATAGAACCATTTTGTTACACTGGTCAGCCTGTAATGTTGACACATACATTTTCCTGAAGATTTCACAGAGTAATGACAAGAAGAGGTTTCGATATCATTCCTAGTTTTACTTCCATTTTCATGATGAAGATTCAAGTTCAAGTTTATTGTTCTACATGGCGTATAAATGCCATAATACCATAAGACCATAAGTGATAGAAGCAGAATTAGGCCATTTGACCCATTGCGCCTGCTATCCCATTCCATCACGGCTGACTTATTATCCCTCTCAACCCAATGTCCCCCCTTCTTCTCCATAATCATTGACACCCTTGCGAATCAAGAATTTATCAACCTCCGCTGTAAATATACCCAATGATTTGGCGTCCATAGCCATCTGTGGTAATGAATTCCACAGATTCACAACCCATGAAAATGAGCTTTGTGCAGCACAGTACATTACAAGATGAAGACAAACATAACTAATGTAAATGTAAATTAACAAATTATACATAACTTGCATGTATGCAAAATAAGCAACAAAATAAACATAATGACACAATAAAGACTGATAGTTAGTGGGTCTAATTCTATTCTAATCTAATCACACAGTGAGTGCTTAAAAATCTGCGCTTATTTATTCCCCTGTGGAGATGCTTACAAATATATTTCTTAACTTCAAGGATGTTAAATGGTAGGATTAATCTTTTAGGATAAGTGAATGAAATTGATCAACTTTTATTGAGTGCAAACAGAAATATAAGATGGTAGACTTCAGGATTAAGTAATGAAAATCAGGATCAGCACCCCAATCAACAGAAAATAAACATTTTATTACACCTGGAAAAAATAGTATTAGGACGTTGCTTTATTAATAAAGGAGACCCTTCACTCTGGGAGTACACATCGGAAATCTGGGTCTACACTGTTGATGTCTTTACAATTTTTAAAGTGTAGTTTTGGAAATTTGGGCAGCAGACACTTGAATTTGGCAAAATGTGCTCCGATTATGGTTAGTAAAATGGATATGTAAAGAGTCCTTCTTTAGGATTGTAGTTTCTGTGGACATGTACATGTCTTGTTTTCTCTTGACAGCTTCATGCAAACCTACTTCGTGTGAAAATGGAGAATGTGTGGAAACGATAGGAAATTATACCTGCCAGTGCAATGAAGGGTTCAGTGGGTCAGAATGTGAACATGGTAAGCACAGAACCTCTGTCAGGACATGTCAGAGACCATTTAAACAGAGAACCGTATTAGCCTGGTCAATGACTGCAGATTCAAGGGTGGTTCTCATGTGTGATATTTCAGTTACAATCCAATTGCAAATATAATTTTATAATTAACTTGCAATTAATTTTATAGTTTGGAATAAACCTGATTTATGTCATTAACAGTGGAAGTGAAAGTGCTGCTATTTACCCTCATCATTCCAACAGTAACATTTTGACCATGTAAAGATGAACACAAAAATCCAGCTGTTGTTAATAATCCAAAGCTCTTTCATAGACTGTGTTGCTTTCAGATTTCCCCACTGCAATCTGATAGATGTCACTTGTACTGAATCATAGAGTCATTGAGCATGGAAACAGCCCCTTTGCCCCAACTCATCTACGTTGACTGTGTGGCCCATAGTCTGGTCCTATTTGCCCATATTTGGCCCATTGCTCTCTAAACCTCTTTTATCCATGTGGTTATCTAGATTCATTAAGATTCCCACCTCATCCATGATTTCTGGCAAATATGCACCATATGTAAAGAAACTGCACCTGATGTCCCATTTAAATCTCTTGTTCTTAGTATCCTGTCCCTGGGAAAAAGAATATGTGCTTTCAATTTGTCTATGCCTCTCAGGAACTTATATAGTAAGTCTATCAGGTTACCCCTCCCCTGCCACCCCAAGCTCCTACATTCTACGGAATAAAGTCCTAAGTATGAAGGTGGTAGTCACTCTAGACTCACTACCCTCCAAGTCGTTCTAGTTGTGGTGGCTGCTCCCATGATGCACAGCTTTTCCCCCTTTTTTTGAGCTTTGGGCTGAGTGATACACAAATCTCCAGAAGTATATCAAGTAATAAGCTACAATTCTGTGGAGCTTTGGTCTTTCCTTCAGAACCAAGACCTCCAGATGATTCATAAGGTTTATCTCTCCCTCAGCGCAAGCTCTCTGTTGACCATGACAAACTACTACTCATGCACAATGCTGTGTAGGCAAGGTCTTCACACAATTCTTCAACCATCATGTTAACTACCATTCCTCAAGAGAGGACCATATCTTAACTTCTGACTCTTGTCTATATGCCAGCAAATACAGATCAGTGTCATTAGAACAATGGCCACTGGACTAACCCCAATCTAGAAGCCTAGAGGAGAATGCTATAGGACTCCAGAAAATGAGACTCTGATCTGACCCTTGTGGGGGTGCCTGCAGTAGAGAGAATCAGATCCCTCACTGTTATCCACTTAATCCTCCACAGCTTCACCATCAGAATCACAGATTGGCTACCGTATGGTCAGTTTCTGTTTAGTCCAATGAGATCGTGCTATCTCTGTGCAAGAGGAGTTCAGCCTGTGCTGCTTCCTGCTCTCTCCCCACAACACCACAAATATTTACCTTTCAAGTAAGTGGACTAAGCCTTCATCAGTACAGAGTGGAGGCTGTGAAGATTGTGAACCAGTGCACACCCTGCAATCTACTTTCTAAGCTCATCATAGGGAGAAAATAAAAAGATGGTATCTGCATTATTGCCTACTGTATTAAAGTCTAAAGACAAAACCAATAAAGACAGTTGCCCTTTCAGCTGAAACATTTCAATTCCCATTCAGGAAATCATTTGTGTTTCCAGATGGTGAGGAGTGTACTCAGTGTAATACAGAAGAAGACACTGCCCGATCCATCCATAAGCTTCATCTCACTGAAGCACCTTCAATAACTCCAAAAGACTGAAGTAGGGTAAATACTGAAAGGCTTTTATTCTCTGTAAAATACGACTTCCATGCTGACTGTCTGCCCCCGGACTGAGGGGGAGGGGCAAGGCGAAATCACCTTTATTCCAGGAGCTGTGGGAGGAGCCACAGGGGCAGTCAGCAGAGGGGCATGTCCAGATAGTTAACCCAGTTACAACATATATATGGTTTACCACACTCACTATGCTAGTTATTCCTGTTTACTTTGTCATCAGAATCCCTTCATCTCTTTCACTCCAGTTTATTTTTATCTCCATGGAAGTTTACAACTCAATCCCTCCAAGGGAAGGCCTCACAGAATGTGGTTGCTTTGATTCTGATGTCTCTGAAAGAATAAAGTACAAGAAATCAGCCTTGACTCAGAGTATCACAACATGCCACTGTATGAACAAATGGCAGAGAGTTCACTTCTGCCTTTGGAGCAGCTCATATCGCCGCTGAAAGGAAGGCTAAGGTGTCTCTGGTAACTAACCAAGTGATCTCCACTTCAGATACGGCCAATGAAAACCTATGCAGAACCCCTTCTTTCCCAAGCATCTCAGGACACTATATCTGCACATGTCATTTGTTAGGCTAAATAAATGACCATAGAACTTAGAACATTGACAATAAAGGATATATGTGATTGTATTTTCATTTAAGATAGCCTTTCACTGAGCTTTTGGACTTCTGCTTCTATGTATCAGAGCACTAACCTTGGCACATCTTGTAAGTTAATAACATTTCTTTCTGCATTGCAAAGCACTCCAGGAACTTATTCTTCAACCACTTCCTGGCACCTTATAGGCCTTGTATGTCTCACTACGACATTAAGATCAACATCAGTAAACAGGGAGCAATGCTCGCTCCCCTGCACCGCCTCTTTTTCAGTCATTTCAAAAGAAATCAACAGCACTTACACTGTCAATAGACTTGTGGCTTAGCAGACAATGTCATTGAGAGCTGGAACCCAGACAGCAATTAGTACAGCACAGCAGTAAGGTGTTTTTAAATTGTCAGTGACTACAATCTGTGCATTGGCAAGAAAAGAGCAGCAGGTCCACAGTGGAATAATGTTCCTTTGTACTGAGGCATGAATATATGTAGGCATACAGTTCCTTTTTAGGAGTTTCCATATTCCTCTTCTCCTAGCAGTTCATTCCACACTCATGATCCAGAATGCGCCAAGGTTCATATAATAGTTCAACGGATAGTTGCTAGCTAGCAAGAGTGTAAAAAAAATGCTATGAAAGTTTGATTTCCCGAGTAACATCTTTCTCCTCTCACTTCAAACCAATACCCTCTAGTTTTAGACGACTGCCCAGGTAGAAAGGTTGTGATAATTCACCCTCTTTATGTCCTTCATAACTTTATAAATTTCTATGTTCACTCCTCAGCCTACTTCACTTTCTGCTTAAAACTCAAGCACTCCACTCCCAGCAACATTCATGTGAATCTTCTCTCAGTCTCTCTAGTGGAATCACATCCTTCCCAGATGGTGGCCAGAACTGCACACAACATTCCAGGTGTGGCCTCACCAACATCTTATTCAGGTGTAACATGACATCCCGCCTCTTGTACTCAATACGCTGCCCAATGAAAGCAAGCACACCATGTGCTTTCTTCACCACTGTGTAACTATGTACTCGTACCCCTTGGTCTGCCTGTATTACGACAGTCACAGAGACACCACAGAATGTAGATACTAGTTTATGCAGCAAAAAGCTGGCCTCTGTGTGAACTCAGCTGGTCAGAAGGTACCTCAAAGGAGATGGGTAACATTTAGGGTCAAGTCCTGTACTCTGGATCGAGAGAAAGTGGGGAGATAGCCAGATCAAAGAGGTAGGGGACGGGTGGAGCAAGAGCTAATAAGTGACAGGAGGATGCAGACAAGGAGGGTGACAGGCAGATGGAGAAGGGAAGAATGAAAATAGCATCAGAGGCTGGGAGGTGGTAGCCCGAGTTAACAAAGAATGGCTGACGACAGCTTGACCGTTCACATAAAACAGATGCTAAAACAGTCAATACAGTGAAGTGTGGAGTGAGCTCCAGTTTACCCTCCTGTTTGTGACATCTGCAAGTGCAATGTGCTGATGCCTGGCCCCATGTAATAGGTGTCACTGCACTGGTGAAGTGCTTTGAGAATATCTTAAGCGCATTTATTACTCAAACATCCATGTTCCGTTTCAGCGGTGAGGTGTGATGTTCCAAAGCTTCCAGCGAAAGGATATCAGAACTGTTCCCATCCAGGTGGAGACTTCACTTTCCGCTCAGTCTGTGTTTATAGCTGTGCAGAAGGGTTTTCCTTGGTCGGGTCGGAGAGACAGCAATGTGAAAGCTCTGGAAAGTGGTCATCCCCTGTACCAACGTGTGAAGGTGATCTTTGATTAATCTGCATTTCCACAATTTTGTCCCTTTCCATGACAGTAAAACTCAACTTTGACTGTGATATTAGTACAGTTCTACTTCATTTCTACTTTTAATTAAGCCTAGTTGGACTTTTTTAAGTATCAGGAAACAAAAACAAAGCCTTCCAAAGACCTTTGACAGGTGCGAACTCTGAAAATTCAAGAGGTTCGATGGAGAGTTGCCAGCTAGCTATAGTATAGTACAAAAGCTAGCACATTGCTGATGCCTGCACTTAAACCTCTGTAGGGTTAGGTGCCAGCTCATCTCACCTCCCTCTCTTCCTCTGCATTCAGCACTGAGTTCACAGTGGGTGAGACCAAATGCATTTTGTGTGCAACCACTCAACATTTTCCCAGGTTTGACTCATCACATGCCCATACCAGTATAGACAGTGCATTCGTATTTGAATTGACACACTCATATAAATGAAAGGATGCTTTTCAGGTTAGATTTTACCTTATTGAATGTAGGAAGTCTTTCCAATGCTATAAAAGTTTTATTTCCCGAGTAACATCTTTCTCCTCTCACTTCAAACCAATACCTCTAGTTTTAGACTTGACTGCCCTGGTAGAAAGGTTGTGATAATTCACCCTCTTTATGTCCTTCATAACTTTATAAATTTCTATGTTCACTCCTCAGCCTACTTCACTTTCTGCTTAAAACTCAAGCACTCCACTCCCAGCAACATTCATGTGAATTTTCTCTCAGTCTCTCTAGTGGAATCACATCCTTCCCAGATGGTGGCCAGAACTGCACACAACATTCCAGGTGTGGCCTCATCAACATCTTATTCAGGTGTAACATGACATCCCGCCTCTTGTACTCAATACGCTGCCCAATGAAAGCAAGCACACCATATGCTTTCTTCACCACTGACAGTGTCACAATGGGGTGCTGGGAACAGACCCAAATGCGAGACACAGACTCTGAAGTACAAGGAACAGGACTTGACTAGAGTAGGGTCGTGACAGGATACAGGCAAGGAGCAGGGACAAGAATGCAGACTTGAGCTAGGGAAAGCAGGATCAGGACTAGAAACCATGGACTAGGAGACAAGGCTTCGACTCTGAGCCCGAGACTGGACAAGGACCCGGAACCTGGGTCTTGCCTCAGGCTCAGACTCAGAACCAGGCAAGGACATGACATGGCTTCAGGACAGGATGTGGCTGGGGTGTAGAGGCCTGAGCTTCGAGACAGGCTGTGGTCTTTGCTCTTGAGGCTTGTGTTCTTGGAGCTTGGCCTGGGATCTTCAAGGTTTATGTTCTTGAAGCATCTCCTGGGCAGGACACAGAACTTCACCCCACAGAGGCAATGGACAGGGAGGGACGGACCCAACCACAGGGTAACGGCAAATGGCCTGCTTACCCTACGGAGGCAAGAGACAGGAAGGGACAGAACCAACCGCAGGGTAACGGCAATCGGCCTGGCTTACCCGTCGGAGGCAAGGGACAGGAAGGGACAGAACCAACCACAGGGTAATGGCAATTACAGCCTGGCTTACCCAGTGGAGGCAAGGACAGGAAAGGAGCTCAATCCGGGGTGGCTCTGAGTCTTGGGGCAGCCAGCAATTTTGGCTGGCTACAGAAACGGCCGAATCCATACCACGATGACTGCTCTGACGAGTGGCAAACAGGCTTCATGAAGCAGTGGTCCTCCAACCAGGCCTAGAGATCACAAATGGTTTCACCAGCCTTTCATCAGCAGGTTGTTCCAAGGGGGACTGACAAGACAAACCAGCAGCCCACACTCAACCCCAAGGCCACTTATCTTCAAGCCCCAAGATGGGAATCAGGTGCCTATGATTAAGTCAACCAAATGAGGGACAGCTGGAAGACCCGAAGTCCTGAGTCCACGGACCGGACCGTGAACCAGAATGCGGACCACAATCCGGACCATGACGGACAGGGAACTATGTACTCGTACCCCTTGGTCTCTCTATACTACAACACTCACAGAGACACCAGAGATTGTAGATGCTAGTTTATGCAGCAAAAAGCTGGCCTCTGTGTGAACTCAGCTGGTCAGAAGGTACCTCAAAGGAGATGGGTAACATTTAGGGTCAAGTCCTGTACTCTGGATCGAGAGAAAGTGGGGAGATAGCCAGATCAAAGAGGTAGGGGACGGGTGGAGCAAGAGCTAATAAGTGACAGGAGGATGCAGACAAGGAGGGTGACAGGCAGATGGAGAAGGGAAGAATGAAAATAGCATCAGAGGCTGGGAGGTGGTAGCCCGAGTTAACAAAGAATGGCTGACGACAGCTTGACCATTCACATAAAACAGATGCTAAAACAGTCAATACAGTGAAGTGTGGAGTGAGCTCCAGTTTACCCTCCTGTTTGTGACATCTGCAAGTGCAATGTGCTGATGCCTGGCCCCATGTAATAGGTGTCACTGCACTGGTGAAGTGCTTTGAGAATATATTAAGCGCATTTATTACTCAAACATCCATGTTCCGTTTCAGCGGTGAGCTGTGATGTTCCAAAGCTTCCAGCGAATGGATATCAGAACTGTTCCCATCCAGGTGGAGACTTCACTTTCCGCTCAGTCTGTGTTTATAGCTGTGCAGAAGGGTTTTCCTTGGTCGGGTCGGAGAGACAGCAATGTGAAAGCTCTGGAAAGTGGTCATCCCCTGTACCAACGTGTGAAGGTGATCTTTGATTAATCTGCATTTCCACAATTTTGTCCCTTTCCATGACAGTAAAACTCAACTTTGACTGTGATATTAGTACAGTTCTACTTCATTTCTACTTTTAATTAAGCCTAGTTGGACTTTTTTAAGTATCAGGAAACAAAAACAAAGCCTTCCAAAGACCTTTGACAGGCGCGAGCTCTCAAAATTCAAGAGGTTTGATGGAGAGTTGCCAGCTAGCTATAGTGCAAAAGCTAGCACATTGCTGATGCCTGCACTTAAACCTCTGTAGGGTTAGGTGTCAGCTCATCTCACCTCCCTCTCTTCCTCTACATTCAGCACTGAGTTCACGGTGGGTGAGACCAAATGCATTTTGTGTGCAACCACTCAACATTTTCCCAGGTTTGACTCATCACATGCCCATACCAGTATAGACAGTGCATTCGTATTTGAATTGACACACTCATATAAATGAAAGGATGCTTTTCAGGTTAGATTTTATCTTATTGCATTTAGGAAGTCTTTCCAATGCTATAAAAGTTTGATTTCCCTGGTAACATCTTCCTCCACCAGTGACACCAGAGATTGTAGATGTAAGGTCATGCAGCAAAAAGCAAAGCCTCTGTGTGAACTCAGCTGGTCAGACAGCTCCTCCGGAGGGAAGTGGATTGGTAATATTTAGGGTCGAGACCCTTACTCTGGATCGAGAGAAAGAGGGGAGATAGCCAAAATGAAGAGGGGGGGACAGGCGAAGCAAGAGCTGATAAGCAATAGGAGGGTGCAGACAAGAGGGATGACAGGCAGATGGAGAAGGGAAGAATGAAAATAGCATCAGAGGCTGGGAGGTGGTAGCTGGAGTTAACAAAGAACGGCTGATTGTTCATATCGGAGGAGATGTTAAAATATTCAATGATGTGAAGTATGGAGCGTTCTCCAGTTACCTTCCTGTTTGTGAGATGTACAAGTACAATATAATGCAGGTTTCCCCACATACTGTGTGTCACTACACTGGATAAGATGCCTTGAGAATTTCAAATTTGGCACATTCTGCATAAGTGCACTTATTATTCAATTCTTAACTTTCCGTTTCAGCGGTGAGGTGTGATGTTCCAAAGCTTCCAGCGAATGGATATCAGAACTGTTCCCATCCAGGTGGAGACTTCACTTTCCGCTCAGTCTGTGTTTATAGCTGTGCAGAAGGGTTCTCGTTGATCGGGTCAGAGAGTCTGCAGTGTAACAGCTCTGGAAAGTGGTCATCACCCATCCCCACTTGCGAAGGTACTGTATTCTTTGTTTAATATGTTTTTGCACAATTCTGTCCCTTCCCATGACAGTAAGCTCAATCTTGACTTTGATATTAATACGCTCCTTCTTAATTTCTACTTTTAATTGTTTAGTTGGACTTTTTTAAAATGCCTTTTAAGTATCAGAAAAGAATACAAAGCTCTACAAAGACCTCTGACAGCAGTGAACTCTCAAAATTAAAGTGTTCTTCTTATTAACAAAACTCAAGAAAATCACGTCTTTGATAAAATATTGTATGGAAACCCAGCTTTATGCAGAGCAGTGTTTATGTTTTGATGAGTGATACCACTTTTCAATGGATGTCTTGAGTATGATCACAATACACTGACACTATAGCGTGACTGTATGCATGGAACCGAGTGATTCTCCAGTGCAGTCACGAAGGTCAGGTCTAATGTCAAGAGCACTATGAGTGAAGTGCTTTGCCTTGCAACCGCCCACGCAGAGCAGATGCTGAAATACCCGGTGGAATAAAATGCAAAGTCCACCAATTATTCTATTGTTTATGAGATGTGCAAGTACAATATAATGCAGGTTTCCCCACATAATGTGTGTCACTACACTGGATAAGGTGCTTTGAGAATTTTTAATGTAACACATTTTGCATAAGTGCACTTACCACTCAATTCTTCACTTTCTGTTTCAGCTGTGAAGTGTGATGTTCCAAAGCTTCCTGCAAATGGTTATCAGAACTGTTCCCATGTAGGTGGCAACTTCACTTTCCGCTCAGTCTGTGTCTACAGCTGTGCAGAAGGGTTCTCGTTGAACGGGTTAGACAATCTGCAGTGTAACAGCTCTGGAAGGTGGTCGTCACCCACCCCAACTTGCGAAGGTGGTCTTTGTTTAGTATGCATTTACATAATTCTGTCTATTTCCAGTTGAAGTTCTGGGTCATACTGGAGTACAGAAAAATATTAATTTTGCATATGTGGTTTCAAGAATAGTATGTAAAGCACAGAAGACACATTTGTATTTGAGACACAGCAGTCTGCAGATACTGATACTGTAGTCTGGAACAACAACCAATCTGCTGGAAGAGCTCAGTGAATCGAGCAGTATCTGTGTGGAGGAAGGACTTATTTGTCCTGACACAAGGTCTCAACCCAAAACATTGGCAAATTCATTCCCTGCACAGATGTTGCTTGACCCGCTAACTTCCTCTAATAGATTGTTGCTTCAAATTTATATTCATCGTTTCTTGATATTGTTAATCAAGTGTTTCAAATCACACCATGATTTGTTGTTGATGAGTGAGAAAAAGTGATGTCAGTTCATTTAAATATTATCATCATTGTCAATTATTTAGTAATTGGCAGATACATAGGTCTTCTCTCTGCTTTAGAACTGCACTATAATTACCTTTTTTTTCTAAGAATAATCAGGATCACTTTTCCAATAATTTATGCTGGTAGATATAATTTGATTTTCATGGTATACAATTAATTTTATAATTTGTAATAGGTCGGTGGTAATAATGAAAGCACAAGTGTTGCTCTTTGTCCTCATCTCGGCAGTAGTAACATTTTGAGCATGTAAAACCAAACATAAAAATTCAACTACTATCAGCAATCCAAAATCCTCTCACAAGCTCTGTTGCTTTCAAATTTCACCACTGCAATCGAACAGAAATCTCTTGGGTTTGATGTGAATGAAGGCTTTTTACCTGCCATTTCTAATGTAAAGGAACTTGTTATTGCTTAGCTAAGTTTCTAGCCTAAAATAGATAATTTTATGTGCAATGTAAGTCGCTTATTTGCATATATTAGAAACTATGACAAGAATTGAATTGAATTCAGTTTAATTAGACAATAAGACAAAGGAGCAGAAGTCGGTCACTTGGCCCATCGAGTCTGCTCCGCCATTTTATCATGAGCTGATCCATTCTCCCATTTAGTTCCACTCTCCCATCTTCTCACCATAACCTTTGATGCCCTGGCTACTCAGATACCTATCAATCTCTGCCTTAAATACACCCAATGACTTGGCCTCCACTGCCGCCCGTGGCAACAAATTTCATAGATCCACCAGCCTCTGACTAAAAAAATTTCTTCGCATTTCTGTTCTGAATGGGCGCCCTTCAATCCTTAGGTCATGCCCTCTCGTACTAGACTCCTCCATCATGGGAAACAACTTTGCCACATCCACTCTGTCCATGCCTTTCAACATTCGAAATGTTTCTATGAGATCTCCCCTCATTCTTCTAAACTCCAAGGAATACAGTCCAAGAGCGGACAAATGTTGCTCATATGTTAACCCTCTCATTCCCGGAATCATTCTAGTGAATCTTCTCTGTACCCTCTCCAACGTCAGCACATCCTTTCTTAAATAAGGAGAGCAAAACTGTCCACAGTACTCCAAGTGAGGTCTCACCAGCGCCTTGTAGAGCCTCAAAATCACGTCCCTGCTCCTATACTCTCTTCCTCTAGAAATGAATGCCAACATTGCATTCGCCTTCTTCACAACCGACTCAACCTGGAAGTTAACCTTAAAGGTATCCTGTACGAGGACTCCCAAGTCCCGTTGTATCTCGGAACTTTGAATTCTCTCCCTATTTAAATAATAGTCTGCCCATTTATTTCTTCTGCCAAAGTGCAGAACCATACACTTTTCAACATTGTAATTCATTTGCCACTTCTTTGCCCATTCTTCCAATCTATCCAAGTCTCTCTGCAGACTCTCTGTTTCCTCAGCACTACCAGCCCCTCCACCTATCTTCGTATCGTCAGCAAACTTAGCCACAAAGCCATCTATTCCATAATCCAAATCGTTGATGTACGATGTAAAAAGAAGCAGCCCCAACACGGACCACCGTGGAACACCACTGGGAACCGGCAGCCAACCAGAACAGGATCCCTTTATTCCCACTCTCTGTTTCCTGCCAATCAGCCAACGCTCTATCCACGTATGTAACTTGCCGTAATTCCATGGGCTCTTATCTTGATAAGTAGCCTCATGTGTGGCACCTTGTCAAAGACCTTCTGAAAATCCAAATATACAACATCCACTGCACCTCCCTTGTCTAGCCTACTTGTAATTTCCTCAAAAAATTGTAATAGGTTTGTCAGGCAGGATTTTCCTTTAAGGAATCCATGCAGAGTTCTGCCTATCTTGTCATATGCCTCCAGGTACTCTGTAACCTCATCCTTGACAATCGACTCCAACAACTTCCCAACCACCGATGTCAAGCTAACAGGTCTATAATTTCCTTTTTGCTTCCTTGCCTCCTTCTTAAACAGCGGAGTGACATTTGCAATCTTCCAGTCCTCCGGAACCATGCCAGAATCTATCGACTTTTGAAAGATCATCACTAATGCTTCCGCAATCTCCACAGCTACTTCCTTCAGAACATGAGGGTGCATTCCATCTGGTCCGGGAGATTTATCTACCTTTAGACTATTCAGCTTCCTGAGTACTTTCTCTGTCGTAATTGTGACTGCGCACACTTCTCTTCCCTGCCACCCTTGAGTGTCCAGTATACTGCTGATGTCTTCCTCAGTGATACTGATGCAAAATACTCGTTCAGTTCTTCTGCCATCTCCTTATTTCCCATTACAATTTCTCCAGCATCATTTTCCATCGGTCCTATATCTACTTTCGCTTGTCTTTTATTCTTTATATACTTGAAAAAGCTTTTAGTATCCTCTTTGATATTATTTGCTAGCTTCCTTTCATAGTTAATCTTTTCCCTCTTAATTACCTTCTTAGTTTCCTTTTTTAAGCTTTTAAAAAATTCCCAATCCTCTGTCTTCCCACTAATTTTTGCTTCCTTGTATGCCCTCTCCTTTGCTTTAACTTTGGCTTTGACTTCTCTTGCCAGCCACGGTTGCATCCTTTTTCCATTCGAAAATTTCTTCTTTTTTGGAATATACCGTCTTGCACCTTCCTCATTTCTCACATAAACTCCAGCCACTGCTGCTCTGCCGTCCTTCCCGCCAGTGTCCCTTTCCAGTCAACTTTGGCCAGTTCCTCTCTAATGCCACTATAATTTCCTTTACTCCACTGAAATACCAACACATCAGATTTCGGCTTCTCTTTTTCAAATTTCACAGTGAACTCAATCATGTTATGATCACTGCCTCCTAAGGGTTCCTTCACCTCAATCTCTCTAATCACCTCCGGTTCATTACACAATACCTAATCCAGTACAGCCGATCCCCTAGTGGGCTCAACAACAAGCTGTTCTAAAAAGCCATCTTGCAGACATTCTACAAATATTCTCTCTTGAGATCCAGTGCCGACCTGATTTTCCCAATCCACTCGCATGTTAAAATCCCCCACAATTATCATAACACTGCCCTTCTGACAAGCCTTTTCTATTTCCTGTTGTAATTTGTAGTCCACATCACTGCAGCTGTTTGGAGGCCTATAAATAACTGCCATCAGGGTCCTTTTACCCCTGCAATTTCTTAGCTCAACCCATAAAGATTCTGCACCTTCCGATCCTATATCACCTCTTTCTAATGATTTAATATCATTTCTTACCAATAAAGCCATGCCTCCCCCTCTGCCTACCTTCCTATCCTTCCGATACACCATGTATCCTTGGATGTTCAGTTCCCAGAGACATGCATCCTTTAGCCAGGTCTCAGTGATGGCCACAATATCATACCTGCCAATCATGTAGCTGTACGACAAGATCGTCCACCTTATTCCTTATGCTGCATGCATTTAAGTACAACACCTTAAGACCAGTATTTGGTACTTTTCGCTTTGATTTCACTGCAACTTTATTGCACTGCAACTCATCCCAATGTCTACAAATTTGCCCCATCACCTGCCTGTCTTTCCTGACATCTTTACTGCTCACTATCTTAGACTTATTTCTGTTTTCCCCTTCCTCCGCTCTATCATTCCGGTTCCCATCCCTCTGCCAAATTAGTTTAAACCCTCCCTAACAGCTCTATTAAACCTTCCCACCAGGATATTGGACCCTTCAGGTTCATGTGTAACCTGTCCATTTTGAACAGGTCATACTTCCCCCAGAAGAGATCCCAATGATCCAAGAATCTGAAGCCTTGCCCCCTGCACCAGTCTCTCAGCCACGCATTCATCTGCCTGATCCTACTATTCTTGCCCTCGCTAGCACGTAGCACAGGTAGCAATCCCGAGATTACCACCCTGGAGGTCCTGCTTCTCAGCTTCCTTCCTAACTCCCAGAAATCTCTCTTCAGGACCTCCTTTCTTGTCCTATCTATGTCATTGGTACCAACATGTACCAAGACAACTGGCTGCTCGCCCTCTCCCTTCAGAATATTCTGAACCCGATCTGAGACATCCCGTACCCTGGCACCTGGGAGGCAACACACCATGTGGGTATCTCTATCAGGCTCACAGAATCTCCTGTCTGTTCCCCTGACTCTGGAAGCCCCTATGACTACCGCATTCCTCTTCTCCCTCCTTCCCTCTTGCACAACAGCGCCAGGCTCAGTGCCAGAGACCCGGTCACCATGGGCATCCCCTGTCAGGTCATCCCCCTCAACAGCATCTAGAACAAGATATTTGTTGCTGAGGGGGACAGCCACAGGTGTGCTCTGCACCATCCGGGCATTTTCCTTCCCTCTCCTGACAGTCACCCAGTTTTCTGACCCCTGTAGCCTAGGGATGACTACCTCCCTGTAGCTCCTGTCTATCACCTCTTCACTTTCCCTGATAAGCAGTAGGTCATCAAGCTGCAGCTCCAGATCCCTAACACGGTCTCTGAGGAGCTGCATCTCGTGCACCTGGCACAGATGTGGCCATCAGGGAGGCTGGAGGTCTCCCAGGATTCCCACATCTGACACCTTGAACAAAGCACTAACCCTGCAGGCATGCTATCTAATTCTACAGGAATGAAACAGGAAAAATAAGTCTACTCACCCACTTACCTTGCCAAACACACAAACTTTTTAAACCGTTAGCTCGTACCGTTAGCTGTGAGAGCCCTGCTGTTCCTATCTGTTCAGGCCAATTCGCTAAGGGGGGGGGGGAAGAGTTGGTGCTTCGCTCTTGCCTCTTCCCGTTTACCGCCGAAGCCCGTTGAAGCCAAAGCCCTACACTCTGCTACCACTCACTCCGCTGCCCGCTCTGACAGCTGCCTGCTGTATAGGGTGGTCTCCTTTTTAAACTCTCTGCGCTGTCCTGTGTTGAGGGTCAGGGGTGAGGGAGCCCACTCTTGCCACCTGCCGGGCATCTGACAGGAAGTCCAGGATCAAGATGCACAAGGTAGGGTGAAGGCCGAGGTCGCTTGTCAAACCTGGAGGGAATTATGGTGCTGAATGCTGAATTGTCATCCAAGAACAGAATTCTCACATAAGCATCCCTCTTCTCCAGGTGTGTAAGGACAGTGTGTAGAGCTGTGGCTATTGCATCATCTGTCAATTAGTTGTGTCGGTAGGCGAATTGTACAGGGTCCAGTGTGGGTGGTAGCATGCTGCAGATCTAGTCCTTGACCAGCCTCTCAAATCATTTGCTTATTATTGAGGTGACAGGACGCCAGTCGTTCAGACATGTTACCTGGGTCTTTTTAGGTACAGGGACAATGGTGGATGTTTTGAAACAGGAGGGTACTCTACACTGGGAGAAGGAGAGATTAAAAATGTCCGTAAACACACCTATCAGTTGTGCTGCCCACATCCAGAGTACCCGCCCTGAAATGCTGTCTGGTCCCGCAGCCTTGTGACTCATTGGAAACACCTGCGTACTTCAGCCTCAGAGATGACCAAGGTGCAGGTCGCTTCAGTGGCTCTCCTCAGGCTCATTATTGGTGACGTCGAACCGAGAGTAAAAAAGATTTAGCTTACCCGGGAGAGAGGCAGCGATGTTAGCAGCACCCCTGCACTTAGCTTTGAAGTCTGTGATGGTGTGCAGACCTTGCCATAAGCTGCGTGCGTTGTTGGTGGAAAGTTGTGACTGGATCTTGTCCCCGTATTGTCATTTCACTGCTTTGATGACTTTGCACAGATTGCAGCTGCATTTCTTGAATTCTTGTTGGTTACCGGCAATTAATTGGGTTTCAGGTACTTTGCACAGACTTTTTTGCAAATAATGTAAGTGCAGCCATTCTGTAAATATTATGCAGTTCAGCAAATTCCACCCGGGATTTGAGGTTATGATTAGTTATTAAGAAATTGAGAGCATTTGTATGTAGATTGTACATCGTGCGATTTTCCTATTGTGCAATGCATGAAATGTCACAAGTGATAGGCTGTGAATAGCAATATTAGTCAGCTATTGTTGTGTATTTAATAATTTAAGTAATATTTGAGTAATCTTGTAAATATATTGTTTGACTGAGCCTTCCTGGTTGTTTCAATAATTGTTTACAGGTATATGCATAAATACATGAATTGCATACATTGTCACACTATCATGTGATATGTGTGTGCCTTGCTTAAAGTGAACACGAAGTTAGACCTGCATTCCTGAATTACTTTAATGTTTTGAAGTTACAAAACATAACAGTGGCAGTGAGGTATTTTAAAAAGAAAACCTGAGATGGCTATCGACCTGTTGAAGCGCAGTGAGACATTCGAACTAAAAAAAAGCAGTGAGGAATAGCAAGTAAAGAATACAGCCCAGCACGTGCAGAGGCAGTCAAGTTAAAAGCAGTGCAGCATGAGTTCTTCAGAAGGGAAGACATAATCAAGTATTAAAAAAAGGCAGAAAACAGATGAATTCATGGGTTCATAAAGGGTGAGTACCAAATGATAATAATCATAAATAATGTTAGAAATGGCTGGCTACATCAGAAAGATTTGTGAATTTGATTGCACAACAGATAACTAGATTTTATATACTGAGAAAATTGAACAGTATTTTGAAGCAAATTAAATCGCCTATGAGAAGCGAGAGCCAATGCTGCTAAGTGCATTTGGTTTAAAGGCAAACAGCTTGACTGCTCCAACCAAAGCAACAGATATGAGTTTTGCTGATACTGTCAAAGTAATGCAGGAACACTTACAACCAAAGCCACTGTTGATAGCAGAACACTTTAGTTTTCATAAACGGAATCAAAAAGAAGGAGAGTCCATTTCAGCATATGTGGCTGAATTGAAGAGATTATTTGAGCGTTGTCAGTTTGGAAAGGCCTTAATGATACACTGAGAGATCATTTAATGTGGAATCTTAGAAGGAAGTATACATGAATGGCTCCTAACTGAAGCACAACTTACGTTTTAAAAAGCAGTTGAAATTGCTGTTTCAATGAGAGGCAATTGAGTTACAGTCGGGAATGAAAGTAAGCATGATCAAAATTGCAACACCAAAACAGAAACCAGCCTGGCCAAACAAATTATGTTACCATTGTGGCATCAGCTCACATACACCAGACCAATGCAGATTTAAAGGTGAAATCTGCAGAAAATCTAACAAAGTAGGACACATACGAAGTGCATTTCAGGCTGATCAAAATAAATAGTGTGCGCAGGGAAGAGAAAAAGATAAAAAGTCAAGTTGCAGTTCCAAAATAGCATTAATCTGCATGAACGTTATGACACTGGTTCAGTTGTTTCAGTCATTCCACAAAATGAGTTTGAACAGCATTTCAAAGATATCAAACTGAAGCCTGCAGATATTCAACTAAGAACTTATATTGGAGAAAATATATGTTAACTCCAGTGGGAATGACATTCATAACTGTGAAATACAACAACCAACAAATCACATTAAGCTTGTATGTGGTGAAAACAGGAAAGTCAGTATTGTGGGGATGTGATTGGCTGAGCCAACTACAATTTATTTGGAGATCCATCCACCATTCGCAAGCCACATCCAGTGTAATAGAGTCAAGTGAAAGCGAATTGAGAAGGGTACTGGATGATGCCACGGCAGTGTTCAAGGATAGCACTGGAAAACTCAAACATATCAAGGGTAAAATAGTGTTAAATGAAAATGCCGCACAGAAAGTTTTGCAAAGCCTGTCCAGTTCCTTATACCATTTGTGATAAGGTAGCCAGCAAGCTAAATCACATGGAGGTTGAAGGAATTCTTTCCAAGGTTGACTGGAGCCCATGGGCAACACCATTGGTCCCTGTAGCCTAGAAGAATGCGTCTGTTGGGATCGGTAGTGATTTTATGGTCACCATCAACCCAGTACTGGAAGTAGATCAATACTCTCTACCCAGGATAGAGGATATCTTTGCAAACCTTTCTGGAGGGATGCACTTCAGCAAAATGGACCTATCTGAAGCACACCTACAGATGGAGATAGATGAAGACTCCAAGGTGTTTCTCATTATAAACCCTCACAAAGGGTTTTATCACTGCAATAGGAGTAGTATCTTCACCTGCACTTTGGCAGAAACCAATGGACTTGGAGTCACAAGGCTGCCCAGGAACTCAGTGTTACCTGAATGACATCATTGTTAACCATAAGGATGAAAGAAACATCTCCAAAACCTCAAGACAGTGTTAAAAGATTAGAAGATTATGAGCTCAGAGCATGACGCAACAAGTATGAATTCTTTAAATCAAGCATCACTTACTGTGGTCACACTATTGACACACAAGAATTACACAAGTGTGTTGAGAAAATTCAAGCAGCGGTGGATGCCCCAAGGCTAAAGGACATATCAAAGTTCTGGTCCTTTTTAGAATCTGCCAACTACTATAACATGTTCCTGCCAAATCCGGCTACTATGCTCCCCCACTTGAGCTCATTACTGCAGATCAGGAGGAAATGGCAATGGAAAAAGCAAAGTGTGAACTGGCTTTCAAAATGGAAAAGGAAATGGTGACCTCGGAGAATGTATTGACATATTATGACCCGCATTGTCCAGTGAAGCTTGTCTGTGCCGCCTTACCTTATGGAATAGATGCAGTCATGTCACATTTTATGCGTGATGGAAATTAACGCCCCATAGCCTTTGCATCACGTTCCCTTACCACTGCAGAGAAAAATTACGCACAGAAAAACCATGAGTCTCGTTTGGAGTGTAAAACATTTTAACCAGTATATGTATGGGAGAGAGTTTATCCTCATTACTGGTGATTAAAAACTACTGTTCATTTTCAATTCACAGAAAGGTGTTCCACTAACAGCAGATCACAAATGCAGAGCTGGGCTCTGTTACAGAATGAATTCAAGAGGATGACAAATCATGGAAATGCTAATGGATTGTCCTTGGAAGGAAATACCAGAAAAAAATTACAAAAATAGACTCTACTCTTGACATATTCTCCCTAACGCAAAGCAAAAGTCACCCTATTAAGGCAGAGATGATACAAAGGCACACCAGAAAAAACCCCATACTGTTTCAGGTCTACCATAATGGCTGGAATATGCAGCAGAAACTCCAGTTCCCCCATTTTTACCAGTGCCAAGATGAACTTGCCCTTCATGGACGTTGCCTTATATGGGGCTTAAGAGTTGTTGTACTATCCAAGTTGAAAGCTAAAGCACTGGAGGACCTACACGCTCCTAGGCATCATCTAGGCATGGTAATAATGAAGGTATTGGCCCAAAGCTTTGCTTTCCGGCCTGGTATAGATCAGCAGATCGAGCAGCTTACTATGCACAGTTTGGGATGCCAAGAGTAGCACTTGCCCATCCTTGGGAATGGCATGCATTGCTCTGGCAGAGGATTGATCTGAATTTTGCCAGACCATTCATGGGCACACATTTCTTGGTCGAAATGGATGCAGCTACAAAGTGGCCAGAAGTTTTCCCGTCAGCCTCCACTACAGCCATCCAGTGTTGATATGCTGAAAAGCATCTTCTCAAGGACTGGTGTTCCAGAACACGTAGTCAGTGACAATGGATCACAGTTTGTGGCGGAACATTCCTAAAAATGAATGGAATAAGACATATTACATCTGCAGCATATCACCCAACTACAAGTGGCTTTGATGGAAAGCTTTGTCCAGAGTCTAAAGAATGCACTGCGAGCAATGAGCAAAATACACTGCACTGACACGGAATTAGAAGCTCACCAGATTCCTCCTTGTATATCACAATGCAACACAGTCCACAACCAACAACTCATCAGTTACGCTGTTCCTGGGTCATCCATTGTGCTCACGCTTGGATCTCTTCAAATCCAATCTCAGAAGGAGTATTCGGGACAAACAGCGGGGGCAAACTGAACGCCCCTCAAAAAAGGAGGTTCAATGTTTCACTCCTGGACAAGGAGTCCTGGTGAAGGACTACAGAGATGATCAAAAGTGGGTACGCAGAAAGATTAAGGACGGAACTGGACCACTGTCCTACAAAGTGGAGTTTGCGTCCGATATCACCTGGAGGCAGCACATCAATCCACTAGAGGAGAGCAGAATCAAATGTTAGAAAAGAAAGCTGGTACCGCTGTCAGAACCACTTCCTGCAGTCTCAGAGTCAACAACTATAACCACCACAACCTGAAATTGTTTCACAGCCACAGGTCTCTCCCCTCAAGCAGATTGATCCCTTCCCCCTCCCCCCCCCATCAGAAAAGACATTATCCCAGAAGAGTAAGAAAGCCTTCACAGCAATTAAATCTTTAGGCCTGAATGGGACAATTAAAAATTTACTATGCTATGGATGTCTGTATATTGTAGTTGGGTTGCATATTATATTCTGCATATGGCTGAGATGCATTCTCTTTTGAGTTGGAGTTTATAGCTAAGCAGCAGCAGTGCATTTAATATTTAAATAATATTTCAGTAGTCTTGAAACTATCTTGTTTGTTCAAGCATTGCTCGTTTCAATAATTCATTATGGGGTACATGAAATACTCAAATTGCATGCATCACAATGCTACTGCATGATAACGTGTGTTTCACTTAAAGTAAACACCAAGCTAGACCTGCATTCCTGGACTCCTGTGTCTTCTTTTGAATTAATTTAATGTTCTGAAGTTACAAAACTTAACAGCTATCACAAGCAACACACATAAAAGTTGCTGGTGAACGCAGCAGGCCAGGCAGCATCTCTAGGAAGAGGTACAGTCGACGTTTCGGGCCGGGACCCTTCGTCAGGACTAACTGAAGGAAGAGTTAGCAAGAGATTTGAAAGTGGGAGGGGGAGGGGGAGGGGGAGATCCAAAATGATAGGAGAAGACAGGAGGGGAGGGGTGGAGCCAAGAGCTGGAGAAGGGAGAGGATCATGGGATGGGAAGCCTGGGGAGAAAGAGAAGGGGGGAGGGGAGCCCGGAGGGTGGAGAGCAGGCAAGGGGTTATAGTGAGAGGGACAGAGGGAGAAAAAAGAGAGAGGGGAAAAAGGGGGGGGGGAATTAAAAAATATTAAATAAATAAATAAGGGCTGGGGTGTGAAGGGGAGGAGGGGCATTAACAGAAGTTAGAGAAGTCAATATTCATGCCATCAGGTTGGAGGCTACCCAGATCGAATATAAGTTATAGAGTGTCATTCACACGTTATGATCTCCCGATGGGCACTGCAGTCCACAAAGAACGTTTGAAGTATAGATATTGTAATAATTAGGAACCACAATGCAGGAACAAATAAATTGCACACACCGAGTCTCAGAACTGCAACCAGATATAAAATACTTTAGGCGTTTTTAGGGATGGTATTTCACATAACATTGGGAAGGATGGCATGATATCCTCACTGTGCAATTCGAACTTTTACATCTATCTGGGAAGGCTGATAAAGCTTTGCCTCACCTTTCCTTTCTAGTCCTGTTGCAGGACTCGGTGTGTGCAATTTATTTGTTCCTACATTGTGGTTCCTAATTATTACAATATCTATACTTCAAACGTTCTTTGTGGACTGCAGTGCCCATCGGGAGATCATAATGTGTGAATGACACTCTATAACTTATATTCGGTCTGGGTAGCCTCCAACCTGATGGCATGAATATTGACTTCTCTAACTTCCGTTAATGCCCCTCCTCCCCTTCTTACCCCATCCCTTATTTATTTATTTAATATTTTTTAAAATATATTTTTTATTCCCCCCCCTTTTTTTCTCTCTCTTTTTTCTCCCTCTGTCCCTCTCACTATAACTCCTTGCCTGCTCTCCACCCTCCGGGCTCCCCTCCCCCTTCTCTTTTTCCCCAGGCTTCCCGTCCCATGATCTTCTCCTTTCTCCAGCTCTTAGATCCACCCCTCCCCTCCTGATTTCTCCTATCATTTCGGATCTCCCCCTCCCCCTCCCACTTTCAAATCTCTTACTATCTCTTCTTTCAGTTAGTCCTGACCAAGGGTCCCGGCCCGAAACGTCGACTGTACCTCTTCCTAGAGATGCAGCCTGGCCTGCTGCGTTCACCAGCAACTCTTATGTATGTTGCTTGAAATTCCAGCATCTGCAGATTTCCTTGTGTTTGCAGCTATCACAGGGTTTATCAATGCAGTACTATCTTGTGAATTGTAAGTTGTCTTCCAGCGGTTAGGAGTGCTTACTTCAGCGGTGTATTTTCCATCCTAGGTGCTCTCTTGAGGTCAAGGATAATTGGTTTCCGCTCTGTTTGAGGCCAGTAGAGGATCTCAGAATCAGCCACAAGTGGGATAGGAGATACTTGCAAGAACGAATGGGGTGGGTAGTTTGTGAGGTGCAAGACTCCTTTATCCTTTCATATTGGGCCTTTTGTTCTGTCAATAAATAGACCTGAGATTTTTTCCACCTCCTTGGCAGCCCCTTTTTAATTTTGCTCATGGGCTAAGGATCCACATGGGCCAATGGGAATGTTACATTTTTTCACTGAACCCCAGGAACATCTTTGAAATGTTTCATCCTATAATCTTACTGTTACTGGATGTGCAGGGGAAACATTTCAAACATGGTTTCAAATCTTAATGTTGCAGAGTGTTCTTTTTGTGACTTTGCTGTTAAGGCAACCAAATTATGTGGCCTACCTGTCAAAGGAAACAGTGCAATTTGAGCCTTGAGAGTCCGCTTGTTGTCCTGGGAGAGAACAGGACCATTTGTTCCTTTCTCCTGCTAGTGCCTTTAGTGGACTTTGCAGAGTGAATGTTGGTGATATCTCTACAATACTTTGTGGTGCCTTGTTCTCAGATGTACAATATACAAGAGGACAAGACCATTACTGACTTTGTATCAGATATGATGCCTTGATCGCAAAATGTTCTTTTGTTCAGAAAGCTGACTTTGCTGAGAGATGGCTCCTGAGATACCGGAAGTAATCTATCTCTTCCAAAGTCTCATCATGAACAGTTAAATCCTGTGGATAGTGTTGTCTACAGGGGTGAGTGACAGAGGATGTTTGCTTTGTACATGCTAACTATAAAGCCAATAGTATCATACGGCTCAGTCAACAAAGCAGCAGTGACTTGGAGCTCAGCCTTGGAGCATGTGTGTACCCAGGTGTTGACTTCATAGTGTAATGCAATGCCTGGGCTTGGGGTAACCTTGGTTCTGGAGTGGAGGTGACATACATTACACATTTTTCCATTGCCCTGTAGATTAGTTCAACTCCTCTTGGAAGTATATTAGAGGTGAATCACAGTATTGCAGCGAGAAAAATTAGGGAACATCATGAAGGACATGGTGGGCTAAAGTGTCTGTTTCTGAGCTATTCCTGTCTATGACTCTAAAGTATTGGGCTGATGACACAGCCAAGCATGACATCAACCTGCATTGACACCAGATCTCACCCTGTATGACAGACATTCGATAGAAACTATTTCTGCCAGAAGCCAAACTTTCAACTGCTACGCCATAGTCACTCTCAATTAATAGACCAGGAAAAAGAAAGACATGCAAGATAACTGATATAATCTTTGTATTTTATAATCTTTGCATAACTGATATAATCTTTGTAGTTATCTTGACTCCATTTTACAGCTGGATGGGAGCAACCTACATTGTACATTCTGTAACCACTGAGAGGAGTGGTTGAGAAGGACTCTGGCAATGACATTCCCTGTGGAAGACTGCAGGGAAACCTTTATATAATAACCACAACTGGATTTCTCTCATTCCTTCAAATTGATAACGATTACACTGCCTCAAACGTCCCCTGGCAAGTTGTCACTTTCACAGATGTGGGAGATGAGAATATGTGTTGTTATACAGTAATTCAAAGAATAACAAATCGAGGTTCCTGACTAGGAATGTTCTAGCTTTATGTTTATCTTGAAAGTTTATTTTTTGACTATGTGGGGATCAGGAGAAATAGCAGTCTTACTTTCTTTATTCATTAAACTTGCATTGAAGTACATTTATAAATTTCTAGTTTTTTTAATTACTTATGTGGTTGACTATTCTTAAATGTCCGTAAGTATCAGAAAACAAATAGCATTAAAACAGTCTATGACAGCACTGGAGATTTCAAATTGAAGTGTTCCACTTATTAACACAGTTTAAGAAAACCTTTCCTTCTGTAAGATATTGTGCTAGTTTATGGGAAACCTAATTTTGTGCAAGCCAGTGTTTAAGATATGTTAAGTGATGCCAATTTTCATTCGAGAGCGTGGGAATAATCGTAGCATGAATGGACCAGAGTGATTCTCCAGTGCAGTCATGAGGGTTGGGTGCAATGAGAATGTTCTATGAATGAGCTCTTAGTTACATTGTGCCTTGCATCTGCCCATGTGGGAGCTAATGGTAAAATACCCAATGCAATGAAGTGCAGGTTATCCTCCAGTTACCCTCTTGTTTGTGAGATTTGCAAATACAATGTGCTGCAGGTTTGTCCACATAATGTGTGTCACTGCGCCATGTTTTGCATGTGCAGTCATTACTCAATTTTTAACTTTTTGCTTCAGCTGTAAGGTGTGAGGTTCCAAAGCTTCCCAAGAATGGATATCAGAACTGTTCGCATGTAGGTGGAGACTTCACTTTCCGCTCGGTCTGCGTTTATAGCTGTGCAGCAGGGTTCTCGTTGAACGGGTCTGAGAGTCTGCAGTGTGACAGCTCTGGAAGGTGGTCATCACCCATACCAACCTGTGAAGGTAGTTTTGTTTAATGAGTCTTGGGTCATACTGGAATGCCAAAAAGTATTGATGTTTTCATCAGTATATGTTTTCAGAAATAGTGTAAAAAACAAAGAGACTGGAAAATAAAATCTATTAGAGGAACTCAGCAGGTTGAGCTGCATCTGTTAGGAGAAAGGTATTATCGATATTTGAGCATGAGATCCTGTCTCAGGAATTATTTGTTCCGATACAGGGTCACACTCCAAAACTTTGGCAAATTCTTTCCCTCCAAAGATGTTGCTTGATCCAATGAGTTCCTCAAGTAGATTGATTGTGATCTCAATTCGTCTTCACATTTTTTGATGGTAACAAGTTAATGTTTCAAATACCCGCATATTAAAACATTGATGAGCAAGTGGCTGTAATGACAACTGTTTAAACGTTATCATTATGGACTTTTTTTTGTAATTGGTGGAAAATATGTCCTCTTTTAGCTTTCGAACTGCACTGTAGAACATAGAAACATAGAAAACCTACAGCACAATACATGCCCGTCAACCCACAAAGCTGTGCCGAACATTTCCTTACCTTAGAAATTACCTAGGGTTACCCATAGCCCTTTATTTTTCCTGAGCTCCATGTACCTGTCCAGGAGTCTCTTAAAAGACCCTATTGTATCTGCCTCCACCACCATCGCCAGCAGCCCATTCCATGCACTCACCACTCTCTGCATAAAAACTTGCCCCTGACATCTCCTCTGTACCTACTTCCAAGCACCTTAAAACTGTGCCCTCTCATGCTAGCCATTTCAGCCCTGGGAAAAAGCCTTTGACTATCCACACAATCAATGCCTCTCATCATCTTATACACCTCTATCAGGTCACCTCTCATCCACGGTCGCTCCAAGGAGAAAAGACCGAGTTCACTCAACCTATTCTCATAAGGCATGTTCCCCAATCCAGGCAACATTCTTGTGAATCTCCTCTGCACACTTTCTATGGTTTCCACATCCTTCCTGTACTGAGGCAACCAGAACTGAGCACAGTACTCCAGGTAGGGTCTGACCAGGGTTCTATATAGCTGCAACGTTACCTCTTGGCTCCTAAACTCAATCTCACGATTGATGAAGGCCAATGCACCTTATGCTTTCTTAACCACAGAGTCAACCTGCGCAGCAGCTTTGAGTGTCCTATGGACTTGGATCCCAAGATCCTGGTGATCCTCCACACTGCCAAGAGTCTTACCATTAATACTATATTCTGCCATCATATTTGACCCACCAAAGTGAACCAGCTCACACTTATCTGGGTTGAAGTTCATCTGCCACTTCTCAGTCCAGTTTTGCATCCTATCAATGTCCTGCTGTAACCTCTGACAGCCCTCCACACTATCCACAACACCCCCAATCTTTGTGTCATCAGCAAATTTACTAACACATCCCTCCACTTCCTCATCCAGATCATTTATAAAACTCACAAAGAGTAGGGGTCCCAGAACAGATCCCTAAGGCACACCACTGGTCACCGACCTCCAGGCAGAATATGACCTGTCTACAACCGCTCTTTGCCTTCTGTAGGAAGCCAGTTCTGGATCCACAAAGCAATGTCCCCTCGCATCCCATGCCCCCTTACCTTCTCAATAAGCCTTGCATGGGGTACCTTATCAAATGCCTTGCTGAAATCCATATACACTATATCTACTGCTCTACTTTCATCAATGTGTTTAGTCACATCCTCAAAAAATTAAAGCAGGCTCCTAAGGCACGACTTGCCTTTAACAAAGCCATGCTGACTACTCATAATCATATTATGCCTCTCCAAATGTTCATAAATCCTGCCTCTCAGGATCTTCTCCATCAACTTACCATCCACTGAAGTAAGACTTACTGGTCTATAATTTCCTGGGCTATCCCTACTCCCTTTCTTGAATAATGGAACAACATCTGCAACCTTTCAATCCTCCGGAACCTCTCCCGTCCCCATTGATGATGCAAAGATCATCACCAGAGGCTCAGCAATCACCTCCCTCGCCTCCCACAGTACCTTGGGATACATCTCGTCCGGTCCTGGTGACTTATCCAACTTGATGCTTTCCAAAAACTCCAGCACATCCTCTTTCTTAATATCTACATGCTCAAGCGTTTCAGTCCTCTGTAAGTCATCACTACAATCGCTAAGATCCTTTTCCATAGTGAATACTGAAGCAAGGTATTCATTAAGTACCTCTGCTATCTCCTTCAGTTCCATACACACTTTTCCACTGTCACACTTGATTGGTCCTACTCTCTCACACCTTATCCTCTTGCTCTTCAGATACTTGTAGAATGCCTTGGTGTTTTTCTTAATCCTGTCCACCAAGGCTTTCTCATGGCCCCTTCTGGCTCTCCTAAGTTCTTTCTTAAGCTCCTTCCTGCTAGCCTTATAATCTTATAGATCTCTATCATTACCTAGTTTTTTGAACCTTTCATAAACTCTTCTTCTTGACTAGATTTACACAGCCTTTGTACATCACGGTTCCCGTACCCTACCATCCTTTCCCTGTCTCATTGAAACATACCGTACCTATGCAAAACTTTACGCAATATCCCCTGAACATTTGCCACATTTCTTCTGTACATTTCCCTGAGAATATCTGTTCCCAATTTATGCTTCCAAGTTCCTACCCAATAGCTTTATATTTCCCCTTACTCCAATTAAACGATTTCCTAACTTGTCTGTTCCTATCTCTCTCCAATGCTATGGTAAAGGAGATAGCATTGTGATGACTATCTCCAAAATGCTCTCTCACTGAAAGACCTGACACCTGACCAGGTTCATTTCCCAATACTAGATCAAGTACAGCCTCTCCTCTTGTAGGTTTATCTACATATTGTGTCAAGAAACCTTCCTGAACACACCTAACAAACTCCACCCCACCTAAACCCCTTGCTCTAGGGACATGTCAATCGACATTTGAGAAATTAAGATCTCCCACCACGACAACCTTGTTATTAGTACACCTTTCCAGAATCTGTCTCCCTATCTGCTCTGCGATGTCCCTGTTACCATTGGGTGGTCTATATAAAACACCCAGCAGAGTTATTGGCCCCCTCATATTCCTAACTTTCTCCCACAGAGACTCCATGGACAATCCCTCCATGTATTCCTCCTTTTCTGCAGCCATGACACTATCGCTGGTCAACAGTGCCACGCCCCCACCTCTTTTGCCTCCCTCCCTGTCCTTTCTGAAATATCTAAAGCCTGGCAATCGAAGTAACCATTCCTGCCTCTGAGCCATCCAAGTCTCTGTAATGGCCACAGCATCATAGCTCCAAGTACTGATCCACGCTCTAAGCTCATCCACTCTGTTCATAATATTCCTTGCATTAAAATAGAGACATCTCAAACCATCGGTCTGAGCGCATCCCTTCTCTATCACCTGCCTATCCTCCCTCTCGCACTGTCTCCAAGCTTTCTCTATTTGTGAACCAACCGCCTCTTCCTTTGTCTCTTCAGTTTGGGTCCCACCCTCAAGCAGTCCTAGTTTAAACTCTCCCCAAAAGCCTTAGCAAACCTCCCGGCCAGGACATTGGTCCTCCTGGGATTCACGTGCAACCTGCCCTTTTTGTACAGGTCACTCCTGCCCGAAAAGAGGTCCCAGTGATCCAGAAATCTGAATCCCTGCCCCCTGCTCCAACCCCTCAGCCACGCATTTATCCTCCACCTCATTCTATTCCTATACAGTGCTCACTGTCACGTGGCACAGGCACATAGAACAGTACAGCTCAGGAACAATGACTTTGCCCCACACAATGCCTGTGCCAAGCACAATGCAAAATTAAACAACTTGTACATAATCCACATCCCTGCATTCCTTACCTATTCTGTGTCTGTCTAACCGCCTCTGTCATATCTGCATCCATCCACCATATCTCACAGTGCAACACAGGAAGCCTTCGCTCTTTGTGCAAAAATAAATTCCTTACGTCTTCTTTAAACATTCCCCCTCTCAATTTAAATGTATGTCCTGTACCACAGGGATGCAAGAAAAATGGGAAGGGTTAGAAGGTTGTGGAGTAGGTTTATATTGCTTGGCACAGCATCATGACCATAGGGCCTGTCCCTGTGCTGCACTGTTCTAAGTCCTATGTACTTGCTATTTCTACTCTGCAATACAATTCTGATTGTCCACCAGCATTATTTATTACCTTTGTTTTCTGGTAGTAATCAGACCCTTATTTCTAATAATTTATGCGGCAGGAGCAACCATTTATTTTGACTTGATTTTTTTAATCAACAGCTGAGTCCTGACTTTTCTGTTCGGTCTGCACAGTCCCACATCATATCTCTTTATTTTACTCTAGATATACAGCAAAACCAATTTGTAACCAAGGTGGCCATTGGCACTGGAGGGGCCTCGGCTTTACTTTCCCTGCCTTTTATCGGATATTTAATTAAACTGCATCGAAGAAAAGGTAAGCCTCCTAAACTTTCTCTATTCTGTTCTTTATTGAGCTAGCAATACACACCATCTTGAGTTTGCACTGGGGCTGTTAATGTAAGTAGGAGAGCACAAATAACTGTATTCAGAGCTAACCAGGCCACGTTTCAGTGCTTCATAGCTGGTGTAACTCAATTTACATAGCTGGGGTTTTGCTATTAGAATCTCTGGTTTATTAGCCTCCCATGTGGCTTGGAGGGGGTTCCTAGAGCAAACTGTTGTTAGTACGCCCAAAAATACCACTACCCTGTGCACAGCACCTGGACCTATGAGAATATGGCAAGCAATGGTGTAGCTATTGGACTGAAGAATTTGTACTGCGGTGCACAGAGTCAGATCTAGAAGACACAATACTGTCCAATCAAGTGTAAGAAACAAAATTAATAGGGGAAAGAAAGTATTGAGTGAGAGAAAGGGAGGTGCAAAAGAAAGAAAAACAGTTTGAAGACTGAATACTGAATTATCACATTTACCTCCAATCTCCAACTATATTTTGCTGAAACATTGAGATCCATTTTGTCAAAGTTCATTTTGGGTTTAGGCAGGTTGTGTGTAATATTTAAAACTTAACATATTAAAATACCCCCCTAGTTTGGAATGGCCAACCAATCTCAGAAATAAACTTAGAACATATGCATTCCAATAGGACAGTAACTTCAGGTGGTCTACTAAATCTAAAGGAGAAATCTGGCCCCATTACAAAAAGCTTATTGAGCAGCAAGTTCTAGAGTTTTGCCTCAAACTGCCTCATTCCACTCACCAGACAACGTTGTCCAAATTGAACTTAGATAACAATGACCCTTTGTTTTTGGACCTGTTGATGAGCATTCCAGGGAGAAAACAAATTAAACAGATGCAGGAACCTTAAACGAAAACAGAAAATCCTGAAAGAACTCAGCTAGTCAAGCAGCATCTGTGGAAGAGAGACCAGTTAGTGCTTCTAGTCAGGAATCCTTCCTCAGAACTGGGGGAGGAAAAGAGAGTTGTCAGTTTTCAAAGCTGAACTGTGAGGAGGAATGAAGTGTAAGACAGAAAACCATATGGAGACTGGCATGAGCACTGGCCATTAGGGAACCATTTTATAGAAAAGAAATGAAGAAAGGACTTAAGCAGAACAATGGGAAAGAATGAGAGAACAGTTTACCTGAAGCTGGAAAATTCAGTGTCCATTCCAGAAGGTTGCAAACTGTCTGGACAGAACATAAGATATTGCTTCTCTAGTTTATGTGGACCCTCATAATGGCTGTGGAAGGGGTCACAGACAGACATGCCAGAGTAGGAGTGAGATGGAGAATTAAAGTGCGATGCAATAGGAAGTTCAAGATCAGCCCTGCAGACAGAGCGCCCGGTGATCATGAGGATTTTATGCATGGCACTCTCCAGTACAACATCTAAATGTTCATCCAAGTTAGTTATGCCAAGAATTAGCACCCTAAAGCATTTATTATCTTAGCATCAGTTTGTTCCTTTTCTGTAGCAACAGTGTCTAGTTTCTGTGCAAGATCAATGTTATACGAAATTATCTCAGTCTATTCTTTTGAGTGGAATCTGAGAGGTATTTTCTTTATTTATTCAATTATTCACTGAAGATTCCAGTGTCAAGGCCAGCATTTGTTGCTGATTTCTAATGGCCCTTGAGAAAGTGATGGCAAGCCACTTTCTTGAACTTCTGCAATCCCTCTGATGAAGGTATTCTAACAGTGGCATTGGATAGGAAGTTGTCAGGGTTTAGACCCAGTGACAAGTCCTGTTGATCTTGCCCTTTTTGGTGCCTGAGGTCATACAACTGAGCGGTATTATTGCAGTAGACCTGATAAATAATTACAGAGCTCTGATAGATGGAGTAAATGTTTAGAATGATGTATTGCATGCCAATCAAATGGATAGTTTTGTGCAGGATGGCATCAAGCTACTTAAGTGTGGCTGGAGTTGGACAAAGGGAGAGTGTTTCATCACAATTCTGCTGTGACCTTTATGGTTAGCAGAAAGATCCTGGGGTGCCAGGATACCCAGCCTTTGTATTTTTGCAGTCACAATATTGAGGTAATGAATCTATTTAGGTTTCTGGTCAGCAGTGAACATCAGAATAGTGGGCCGCAGTAGATATTAATGCTAATGAATGTTGAGGGTAGAGTTTCTCATATTGAAGATGATTATTGTTTGGCACTTGTGCAAGGCAAATATTCCTAACCAATTTTCAGCCTATCTATGAATGTTGTTCAGGTTTTGTTGCATGCAGGCAAAGGCTTTTGCATTTACTGGGAAGCTGAAAATCAGATCGAATATTGCACAATGATAAGTGAACATTGTTACTTCTGAATTTAGTGCAAGGATATGAATACACCAACTGAAGAGTTTTTTCCTCAAGTTCCATTGACGTACATTTTGCCAGGGTTCATTGAGTCACATTGAACCAGATGTGGGATGAAATCAAGAACAGTAATTCACCTCTGGCATTCAATTCTTTTGTTATATTTGGGCCAGGATTGAAAGGAGGTCTGGAACTGAGCGGTCCTATCAAAGCCTAAACTTCACACTTGTGAACAGTTGTTGATAATTAGCAACCTATAAGCATCAGCATTTGTAATTTAAAAACAATTGATTGGACCTCCTGTCCAGAATGGAGTTTGATAGCTGAAATTATTATGATCAATTAATGAATAAAGCAAGTTCAGTCCTGACTCTTAATACCAAATGTTTTCATGTTGTAGAACACAAGTAAAATGGAAATAAGTGAATGGACAGATTCCCTGATCTTTCTTTGTTTTGTAAAAACTGAAAGAGAAACATGGCATAACCTTCATTTAGGATATTTTATTCTGTGAAATATACAGAATAAGGTCCAAGCTTCACTTGCTCAGTCTGCTTTGCAATTTCTCATTTGTTCATAGCATAACCAGGATTATCTACCGTAATAAATCAGTTCCCAACCGACGGCCATTAAAACTTAGAAGTTGATAGAAAGTCTCTGAACTTTCGTTCAGATAATCTTAAATGTTAGCTCTTATTTTGCTCCCCACTGGTCAACCTGCTGAGTACAACCAGCATTTTCTATCATGGCAAGTGTCACGTGACCGACAACAATGAATTATCAATGGAGTCAGGTTTTATAAAAAACAAACAAACATTTATTAAACTCTCCTCAACAATAGTGAAAAGTATTCAGACGACTAACTTAACCGGAAGTTAACTGCTATACGGCCACTCTGGAACAGTTTTTAAAAGGATAAATTCGAAAGCAGTTCTTAAAGTGGTGAATTCGAACAGTCTTAAAATGGTAAATTCAAAAGTCCAAGTGACTTACACAGTCAATAAGGAGGGACTTCTTTGGAAACGGATTTCTTCAAAGACATGGAGTTACTGCGGATTCTCCAAAGGATTCACGACGAAGGAAATAAAACGGCTTAAAGGAACTGACCTTTTCCTGGAGAGTGAACACTGTACAACCTTCCCTGCTCTTGCAGAAGTTATCTCAGATACAGGTCACCATATTCTGAATTAATCCTCAATAAAGTCGATCCTTCATTAAACCACCGAACGACTCCAACTTTATTCCGATCCTTCAGGTTCCCGTCCTTTAATAAGGTTTTCACTCTTCAATACTACTGTAAAGGTAAATCAAAGATACACCAACAAAGCTGGCAACGATTCGTGAAACTGCCGGCACAACGATTTTACCTTACAATAGGAAGTAGAACTCCACTTTAAAACGAAACTGCGTCATGAGACGAATATGCAGCATAACGGAGTAACTAATGAAGCAAGCAACAACTCAACTGAAACTAACTGCATCACACCAGGGGTCTCTCTTTTATACCTGTTGTGAACATGTCATCACATGACCTCACATCGGTGGGAAAATTACATCATGTGACTGCACGCTGGCGGGAAAATTATATCACCCCACCATCACAAAACCATTACATCATGGTCATAAGACGGGGTATGTAACACAAGCAAACTCAGCAATTCAGTTGTCATTCAAATGAGATGTAATTGGTTTATTATTGTCACATATACTGAGATACAATGAAAAACTGTTCCACATGCTATTGAAACAGACTGTTTCAAAATGTAAGTACATCAAGGTACAATGCAGAATATAGTGTGACAGCTACTGAGAAAGGGCAGTGCAGAAAGACAATGAGGTGCAAAGGGCTACAATGAGGTAAATTGCAAAGTACATCTTTTTTTTAATTCAAATTTTTATTGTTATTTATTCTTATTTTACAAGCAGCACAGCATATCACAGAGCAGATACAGTGCAGCAAATTTACACAGCCATCCCATGACAGGAAAAGAAATAAAACTTAGAGACAGAAAGAAGTTCTAATTTAAGTTTAAATTAACGTACTGTCATGGTCCGGTCCGTGAAGTCCGCATTCCGGTTCACAGTCCGGTCCATCATATCTTATTCCAGGTTTTCCAGTTTTCCCCAGTTTCCGTTGAGCCACCTGATTCTCATTTGGGCTGGCTTCATAAATAGCTTCAGGATTCAGCCTCTGGCTACTGGACTCTTCCCTTCTCTTCCCCTCACCTTTCTCCTGAAGCCTTGCCTGCAACCTTTGCCTGAACTCTTGCCTGTGTCCTCACCTGTATCGCTGTCAAATTCTACCGCTGAAGCAAGACCGGAGCCTAGCTGTGTCTAATGTCTAGATAAGGAACTGCCTATCGTTGTTTGGAACTGTCTCTGTGCCCACACCTTCACTAGGTAGGTCCGGCCATTTGCCGCTACCTTGTGTTGGGAACCGTCTCTGTGTCCACGCCTTTGCTAGGTAGGTCCAGCCTTTGCCACTACCTTGGTTGGGAACTGTCTCTCTGTGTTCTGTGTACAAGTCCCGGCCCTATGTCCTGCTCCCTAGGAGGGGTCCTGACTCCGTGTGGAGCCCTGGCCCCAAGTCCTGTTCCCAAGGAGGGGTCCTGTCTCTGTGTTCCGTGTACGAGTCCCAGCCCTAAGTCCTGTTCCCAAGGAGGGGTCCCGGCTCTGTGTTCCATGTCCCTGCTTTCCTGTCTCCCAAGATTACCAAGGCTCGGTGTTCTGCTTTCCTGTCTCCCAAGATTACCAAGGCTCGGTGTTCTGCGTCCCTGTCTCCCAAGTCCAAGTCTTAGCTTCGTGTCCTCATCCTGTTCTGGTCCTGCATCCTGCCCAGGAGTCCCGCGTCCTACCGCCACGTCCAGTCCTGTTGCCTTGCCACGTCTTGTCCTCGCTTAGATCCGGAGTCTGAGCCCGAGTCAAGACCCAGGTTCCGGGTCCCTGTCCAGTCTCTGGCTCGGAGTCCTTGTCCAGGTTCCAAGTTCCTTGTTCCTCGTCCAGGTCCCGCTTTCCTAGTCTAGTCCTAGCCCAGACCCTATATCCTAGTCTTGTCCAGTGTCATTTCTTCCCCACTTCACTTGCTTTCTTGGCACACCTAGTCCTGTTCCTAGTACTTCAGTGTCTGTGTCTTGCATTTGGGTCCACCATCAATGCCCCCCTTATGACACATACAACCAAAATTGATCCTACCTGTCTTGCACTTTTCCCTCTCTGTTAATTCTTCCCAACATGCGTTCATATGATGAAATCTTAATCATTTCCTCAGTCCATTCCTTCACAGTGGGACATCTGGTTTTTTTCCAGTTTTGCAATATAATTCTTGTAACTGTGATGAGACCCACCTTTAAAATAGTAAATTTGTCATTGTTTACATTAGGTATCATTGTCCTATCACCCAAGAGACAAAGCCGTGGGCACAAGGGCAGTGTGGAACCCGACCAATTCCCCAACAGATCAAGAACTTTATACACCAAAATGGACGAACCATGGAACACTCCCAAATCATGTGAAAATATGTGCCCACCTCATTTTCACATTTCCAGCATAAATTATTATCAACAATCCCCATTTTGTACAGTCTAGTTGTTGTCCAATAATATCTGTGTGCTATCTTATACTGAATAAATTTCCCTCTCGCTTCCCTAATATGTCTACCCACATTTGATAAAGTATTTGACCACTCATTATCTTCAATATCGCTTTCAAGATCCTTCTGCCATACTGCTTTGAGATTGTTACACGATTCACCCACAGAGTGCTTGAACATTTTATAAAACACTGATGCTTTATGAACTTCCTGTGGTAATGTAGAGTATTCAGTTAAAGAGTTACTTTGTGGGTCATCGTTCTTAAATATGCTACTAATGCAAAGTTCATCTTTATCATATTAAAGGCCTTGAGGAATCTTTCAACAGTGAGACAGTAGCTGTTCTTGAGCTTTCAAGCTTTTGTATGGAATGGAAGAGGAGAGAAGCGATTGGGGTGGGAGGGTTTATTGATAATGTTGGCTGCTTTCCCAAATGTAGAAGAGTCAATGAGGGGATCCTGGTTTTTGAGCTGTTTTTAAATAATAATTGGTATCTATTTCTGCTTTTGCTTTCCAGCAAAGAATGAACGTTTGTCACTGTAAGGTAATGATGATTTGTCTGTATATCTCCACTTAAGATGCCTGGTGAAAAAATGGTAGTATTTTATTTATATTGCCATTCCCCTATTTACACCTTATTATTGTCTTGATTCTTAAATCTGTTAAAAGAAATGATCGTTTGAGCCAATAGTGTTCAGCACTTCTTTAGATCAGTATCTGAGAACTTCAAATCAGTTACCTGTTTTTAAGGCCAAAGTGATTAATCCTGGGAAACTGCCCCAGAAAGACATGCTCTCCTATGAAAACAAAGTACTTTGTTTCATAATTAACTTTGTTAAGGAATTAGTCATTTCAACATCAAACGCTATAAATGGAAAGAACTCTGTGATCACTTGAGAAATATATTCTGGAAAAAGTACAATTTGACTTTCTTTGCAATGTAATTTTTTTCTTTAAATTTTAACAATGGAGAACCACAAATAATTTTATATATATAAACAATTAACAGACAGCACTGTTAGATGACAGTTACTGAGGTCTTCTCAAGAAATGTGAGCATCATGTTTAAAATGCTATGCTAAAAATAGTAACAAATTTGTTTGCTTAATTACAGATCACAGAGAAAGTAGCAAATACAAGGCTGAACCAGACAAAATTGGAAAGCTTGAGATGTCTCTTCTTCACAAATGATATGAGGCTTTTTGTTATATTGATCACCTGAACAGAATAAATGGATTAAAATATTGAAGTACCAAATAATGTTATCATTTAAAGCTATGAACAAAGATTGTGTTTAAATATGATGTTGCAATTTTCAGAGTTTCCAATGGTAGCTGGAAGAAAATAGCAATGTTTATATCCCCTGCACTTAATTATTAAGGATCAGTTTTATAGATGCTATTTTAAATGCATAAAATATTGATAGAATTAACTTCCTTGTTTTAGTCATTTGCTTGCTTAGCTGACATGTAAAAATGAAACTGTATTCGAACATGTAGAACTTCCATGTATAAAGTGCCTCTAATATAGTAAATCATTGTCTCTAGCATGGAAAAAGATAACATTAAAATAAAAAGTATTCTTCTCCAATACAGTGGCATGCAAAAGTTTTGGCAACCCTGGTCAAAATTTCTGTTACTGTGAATAGTTAAGTGAGTAGAAAATGAACTGATCTCCAAAAGTCATAAAGTGAAAGATGAAACATTCTTTTCAGCATTTTAAGCAAGATTAGTGTATTATTTTTGTTTTGTACAATTTTAGAGTGAAAAAAAGGAAAGGAGAACCATGCAAAAGTTTGGGCACCCCAAGAGATTTGTGCTCTCAGGTAACTTTTACCAAGGTCTCAGACCTTAATTAGCTTGTTAGAGCTATGGCTTGTTCACAATCATCGTTAGGAAAGGCCAAGTGATGCAAATTTCAAAGCTTTATAAATATCCTGACTCCTAAAACCTTGTCCCAACAATCAGCAGCCATGGGCTCCTCTAAGCAGCTGCCTAGCACTCTGAAAATTAAAATAAATGATGCCCACAAAGCAGGAGAAGGCTATAAGAAGATAGCAAAGTATTTTCAGGTAGCCGTTTCCTCAGTTTGTAATGTAATTAAGAAATGGCAGTTAACAGGAACAGTGGAGGTCAAGTTGAGGTCTAGAAGACCAAGAAAACTTTCTGAGAGAACTGCTCGTAGGATTGCTAGAAAGGCAAATCAAAACCCCCGTTTGACTGCAAAAGACCTTCAGGAAGATTTAGCAGACTGGAGTGATGGTGCACTGTTCTACTGGGCAGCGACACCAGCACAAATATGATCTTCATGGAAGAGTCATCAGAAGAAAACCTTTCCTACATCCTCACCACAAAATTCAGCATCAGAACTTTTCAAAGGGACATCTAAACAAGCCTGATGCATTTTGGAAACAAGTCCTGTGGACTGATGAAGTTAAAATAGAACTTTTTGGCTGCAATGAGCAAAGGTATGTTTGGAG
Organism: Mobula hypostoma; assembly: GCF_963921235.1. Lineage (NCBI taxonomy): Eukaryota > Metazoa > Chordata > Chondrichthyes > Myliobatiformes > Myliobatidae > Mobula > Mobula hypostoma. The sequence goes on along the minus strand of NC_086108.1, from coordinate 46,270,305 downwards.
AAAAGAGGGTGCAGAATTTCATGAAAAGAACACCTCTCCAACTGTTAAGCACGGGGGTTGATCGATCATGCTTTGGGCTTGTGTTGCAGCCAGTGGCACAGGGAACATTTCACTGGTAGAGGGAAGAATGAATTCAATTAAATACCAGCAAATACTAGAAGCAAACATCACACTGTCTATAAAAAAGATGAAGATGAAAAGAGGATGGCTGCTCTAACAGGATAATGATCCTAAACACATTGCAAAATCCACAATGCACTACCTCAAGAGGTGCAAGCTGAAGGTTTTGCCATGACCCTTACAGTCCCACAACCTAAACATCATTGAAGATCTGTGGATAGACCTCAAAAGAGCAGTGCATGCAAGATGGCCCAAGAATCTCACAGAACTAGAAGACTTTTGCAAGGAAGACTGGGTGAAAATCCTCCAAACAAGAATTGTAAGACTCTTAGCTGGCTACAGAAAGCATTTACAAGCTGTGATACTTGCCAAAGGGGGTGTTACTAAGTACTGACCATGCAGGGTGCCCAAACTTTTGCTTCAGGCCCTTTTCCTTTCTGGTTATTTTGAAACTGTAAAAGATGGAAACAAAAAAGTAATCTTGCTTAAAATAATAAAGAAATGTGTCATCTTTAACTTTATGCCTTTTGGAAATCAGGTAATCTTTTACTCGCTTAGCTATTCACAGTAACAGAAATTTTGACCAGGGGTGCCCAAACTTTTGCTTCAGGTCCTTTTCCTTTTTTGTTATTTTGAAACTGTAAAAGATGGAAATAAAAAAGTAATCTTGCTTAAAATATTAAAGAAATGTGTCATCTTTAACTTTATGCCTTTTGGAAATCAGGTCATCTTTTACTCACTTAGCTACTCACAGTAACAGAAATTTTGACCAGGGGTGCCCAAACTTTTGCATACCACTGTATGTATTTCTTAATATCCATCTCTTTTTTCTCTGTGATTGATGTTAAAATTAAGAATCCTTATTAGCGTGACAGAATAGTCAAAGCTGGCATCTTAAATACACATATAGCTGAGCAAAAAGACCCAAATTCAATCCCTATTCCTATTCTATAATAGAATTCCTAATCTCTGTTGAGCTATTGTGCTAAAATGTGCCTGATCACTAGCATGTAGGAGAGAAATGAATGAGCAGATGCCATGTCCATGTAATATCTAGTGATCTCTAGTGAGGTGTTTGTGACAGGATCGGGGAAAAAGCTGACAATTACTGATTAGGCTCCACATTTACAGAGGCACCAAAGAGTAGTCACCACCCCTGAAATGCGACATGAGAATAAAGTAGCACACACTAGAAAATTAGTTAGAAGATAAAGCCTGAAGACAAACAACTGAAAGAAAGAAAATTGCAACAAAGCCATAGACAGTGTAGGAAAACCTATTTCTCCTTCTAATTATGAGAGAAGTGCAAGGAAAAGAAACATTGTGATTTGAATGATGTTCTGAAGAGAATTAGGTTGTTTGCTACCATGAAAGCTTCAAACACATGAGGAATACAGAACTCCAAGACAGATGTGCCTCATTGGTCTTAAAGATACCCTAAGGCATTATATAGATGCCAAACTGAATTTAATGTTTCAGGTAGTCAGGCTTTTCCTGTGATAACAATTTATGGGATCTTCCCTTAGTGTTTCACTTCATACACTTCTGCACATTGGCACAGTAAACCAATTAACTCTATATATCACAGACCTACGTATTTGTTTTCCGTTTCATCAGTTTGAAGAGAGTCTGGAAGAAAGAAACAGATTAAGATTGGACATGTATTTTCCTTAGGTATATTGGATGTTGCCTTCTTATTGATTCAGCAATTCAGTTATTCATTGCTCTACAGGAGCTGATGTAGCTTCCCAGCAAACACTGAGCTATAATAGTCTGTAACATCATTATTCAGCTTCTTAATGGTGCTCATTCTCATTAACAAGTGAGAGTCTTTAGGTCAATCTCATATAATTAAGGTTCTGGTCATCTTTTTTTTAACTTATAAATGCCCCCTGAATTTGTACTGTATCTGGGAAAAATCAAATTGTTTAGAACATAGAACATAGAACATAGAATAGTACAGCACAGTACAGGCCCTTCAGCCCACAATGTTGTGCCGACACTCAAACCCTGCCTCCCATATAAGCCCCCACCTTAGATTCCTCCATATACCTGTCTAGTAGTCTCTTAAACTTCACTAGTGTATCTGCCTCCACCACTGACTCAGGCAGTGCATTCCACGCACCAACCACTCTCTGAATAAAAAACCTTCCTCTAATATCCCCCTTGAACTTCCCACCCCTTACCTTAAAGCCATGTCCTCTTGTATTGAGCAGTGGTGCCCTGGGGAAGAGGCGCTGGCTATCCACTCTATCTATTCCTCTTATTATCTTGTACACCTCTATCATGTCTCCTCTCATCCTCCTTCTCTCCAAAGAGTAAAGCCCTAGCTCCCTTAATCTCTGATGATAATGCATACTCTCTAAACCAGGCAGCATCCTGGTAAATCTCCTCTGTACCCTTCCCAATGCTTCCACATCCTTCCTATAGTGAGGTGACCAGAACTGGACACAATACTCCAAGTGTGGCCTAACCAGAGTTTTATAGAGCTGCATCATTACATCGCGACTCTTAAACTCTATCCCTCGACCTATGAAAGCTAACACCCCATAAGCTTTCTTAACTACCCAAAACTGATAAACTGATAACTCTCACCTTGCTTTAGAGTTCGATTTGCCAGGGCACAGTTTAGTTATGTGTACTCTTTAGCTTCATCTGACTGAGCAGGGTCAAGGATTCACGCCTGTCAACCTATTTCTGTGAGCAACTTAGCCAAGATGATCTTGATATAATTAGATGAGATCATAAGAAAAGGATAATAATTGCATTCTTTTGGTAAATGGCTTGACCATCTAAAACGTTTGTAGATGTTCATCCTTGTTCACATATTGCTTCTCATGTTGAAATTCAAAATTAACATTGTGTCTAGAGGCTTACAAAGACTTTCAGTTTTCCCTCTTACATCTGTAGTGTATGATCAATATCTTCTGCCCAGTACAAACATTGGTATCATTGTTTATTTCTCTGTACCCCTGCTGCTTGAAGACATTACACATAACAGACCTAACTCAGCTCAAGGTTTCAGCCACAAATTATGCATTAATATCAGATTTTCCTTGTCTGACACAGCAGATTAAAATAGATGCATCTTTCAACTTTGTTTATTGTCACAGGCACACATACACAATCTATAAATGCCATAAAAATTAGCTTTCTGTAGTAGCAGCCTAGTAGATTACAAATGTGACAAACATAAGTTAGCATAAGCTTGAATTAAAATACATTATACTGTACATATACGACAGAAATAAACATAATGACACTCATTCAAATTGAGAAGAAAAATAAATATTCTAGGTAAGGTTTAGAGTTTTTCAGGTCAGTTCAAGAGCCTGATGGAAGTCGGGAAGAAGTAGTTGTTGAACTTTCAGGTATGCACCTTCAGGCTCTTGTACCTCTGGCCTTTTGGCACCATAAAGATGAGGGAGGGCATGGTCCAGATGATGCGGTCCACGAAGATGGATGCCAGCTTCCTGAGATGTCGTCTCTTGTAGATGCCTTCAATGATAAGAAGAGTTTTAACCCACTGGCTGAGTCCTTTACTTTCTGTAGCCTCTTGCATTTCCGTGAATTGGAGTCTCCATACCTGGCCATGATGGAGCCAGTCAGAATGCTCTCTACTGTACATCATCAAGAATGCACCAGAGTTTTCAAAGACATGCTGAATATCCTTAAACTCCAAGAAAGTAGAGATATTGGAAGGTCTTCTTTACAGTTGTATCTATATGCTGTGCTCAGAATAGGTTCTCTGAGATGTTGCTATCCAGGAACTTGAACCACTGATCTTTTCCACTACAGATGCTTCTGATGTGTCCTTGCTTGACTTTCCTTTCCTAAAAGGACTTGTATCTGCATTTGACATATTGCATGCAGTCCCTATCATAATTAATTTAATGGCAACCACAATAACCTAGAAAAATAAAGCTCTCATACAAAATGGGCACAAGAAAGGTGAATAAATACTTGTTGAAAGTTTATCCAATTGTTATAATAAATCCCTATATGAAAATATTACCTGAGGAAAAACTTCCTGTTTGATCAATTTGTGTTTGATTTATTGCTTCCACTTTTTTACTACTAAGATCTGAGTTTCAGATGATAAACAAAATATAATTGTGGAATATTCTGGAAAAATAAAAATCTGTGAACCTACTTCCAGTAAGTCAAACCAAAATACAAAATCAAAAAAGTAAAAACTGAAGAATATTCCCATCAGATTACACTTCCAATCACTGACCAAGAACAGGGATCAGTGGGGAATAAGTATCAAGAGTACTCAGAATCAGCTCCGATTCAAGTTTCTAATTCTACGAAAGATAAACATTTTCTTCCTCCAAATTCTGATTATTGGCATAGTTGAACTCAAATGTGGAACAGAACAGCATCAAACAATTATAAATTCAGAATAGGAAGGAAAAAGTCACAGTTTTGAATGACCTAAGGCAAGAAAACAGCTGTATAAAAAAAAAGCATTCTTTGCCAGGTTCAGGCAAAAGTCTTTTGAAGCCTTGATGGACACGGGAAAGCATTTACCAGAAATTATGTTTGAATTATTTCACCCAGTGAACTTGGAATAATCTTATTAAAAATATGAGTACAATTAAATATCTAACTATGCCAGTTTAGCAATAAAGTCAAAGTAGATTTATTATCCAAGTACATTAAAATTCATTCTTGGAGGCATTTACAGGTAAATAAAGAAATACAATAGAATTTATGAAAAAAATTAGACATAAACAAAGACTGACAAACAACCAATGTGCAAAAGAAGAGGAAGTTGCCAAATAAATAATACTGAAAACATGAGCTATGGAGTGCTTGAAAGTGAATCTGGAGGTTATGGAATCAGTTCAAAGTTGAGATGACTGAAGTTACCTACACCGGTTCAGGAGCCTGAATAACTGTTCCTAAACCTGGTGGTGTTGGACCAAAGGCTCCTGATGGCAGTAGCAAGAAGAAAGCATGGCCTGGATAATGTAAGTCCTTGATGATGTATGCTGTTTTCTTGTGGTAGTGCACCATCCATGTGGTGGAGAGGGCTTCTCCTGTGATGGACAAGGCTGTATCCACCACTTTCTCCAGACTTTTCCATTCCTGGACATCGGTGTTTCCATACCAGGCTAGGGTGCAATCAGTCAGGATACTCTCCACTGTGCATCTATAGAAGTCTGTCAAGGTTTTAGGTGACATGCTGAATCTATGCAAACTTGTAAGAAAGTAGAGGTACTGTTGTGCCTTCTTTGTGAGGACACCTCTGTGCTGGCCCCAGGACAGATCAGCTGACATAACACCAAAGAATTTGAAGTTACTGACCCTTTCCACCTCCATTCCCCTAATGAGGACTGGCTCATGGACCTCTGGCTTGTTCCTCGTGCAGTCGACAATCAGCCCTTTCATTTTGCTGGAGTTGAATGAGATATTGCTGTTGTGGCACCCTTCAGCCAGAATTTCAATCTCCCTTCTGTAAGCTGATTCGTCACCACCTTTCACTGAGCCAACAACAAACGTTGTTGAACTTGTTTAGTTGGTAAATTTGTTTAGTGACAACTGTCCCGAGCAGTGAACATTTGAAGGTGTACTTCTTCATATCCAACCTGCTTATCTCTGTCACTATTTGAAAATATTGAACTAATCTCCAAAGCTTTCAGCCAGCTTTGAGACACAGTGTTTAAAATGAGATACATCCTTGCAAATCCACATAAGATTCATAATGAGCAGCGAAAAAGACATTTAAAACAATGTCCAGGTGACTTACACTCTGAAACGAGCTCAATCGGGACCTGATCAGCACACTTTGAGATGGGGGGCTGTCTTAAAATGAGAGACTGAGCAGATTAGCTTTGGACTGATTGGAGTTCAGAAAAATGTAAATGAGCATTAAAATGTAAGTTTGTAAGTGATTGACACAATAAATGCCAAGGGGATATTTTCCTTCTCGAGGAATACTCAGTCAGGGAGCCATTTTCAGAATAAGGAGACACCCATTTTAAGTTGGTGATGAGGAGCAATTTATTTTTTGGAATTCACTACACCAAGGAGGTTTGAAGACTCAGTCAGGGCTGAGGTAGCTATAAAGGATCGGGGCTATGGGGAAAAAGTAGAAAAGTAGACTTGAGGCCAAAATCAAATTAGTCATAATCGTGCTCAGTGGTAGGGTAACTCTGGGCCCATGTAGCCAGCTCATTTTCCTCTTCCCTAAGATCCATCTGCAACCAGATGAAACTGCACATATGTAAGTAGAAAGACTGTGTGGATTCTATCAGTGTATGCACATCAGAACAGCACCTGAACCTGTGGGGCCTGTGTGATGGGATTGTCATCATCCCAGCAAATAAATCAGCATGGTGTCCTCACTCCACACACCCTCCAAGGGGCGACGACTGGATAGGCCATCCCCTGACACCACTGCACAGCTTGAGGAAGTCCTGTTCAGGCGGGACTGAGAGCTGACTCCATGGCAATGAGTTAAGATGGGGAACCTGCCAATTCATGCCTGTTCTGGTCTGACTGCCAGCAGACTGTTGCCCTCTCCTGAGAGGTTCCCTCACCTGTAGGTTCTGGACATCAGTATCCTTCTTCATGTGAGATTCAAGTCTCTGCCCACCAGTACCTCCAAACAGCATGCCCCACAGACAGTTATCCTTCCATTGGCCCTGGGTAGCTGTGTGAAGTTGGCCCACCTAGGGCAAGTAAGGATTCTCTTCATAATCACAAGCAAAGGTAGTAGCCAGAGATAAGTCACAGGGGACACTGACTCAGACCATTGACTTTGCACTAGGATATCAACACCCACATACAGCATCGTGAAGTGGGAAATGTACTACAATTCAGGTTGAAAACAATTGTTATGGTTAGTAATTATTATTATTATACGTATTTTTAAAAAACTATTGTTGTAAGTTATTCTGAACATACTGGCAAAGTTCAAATGTTTTCTTACCCTTTGTTATGTAGAGATGTGACACTGATGGAGCAGCCGCTGGCATGCCTGCAGATTCTACTATTCTTCATCCAGTAAGCATCACCACAGAGCGTTGCCTTGTCAAAGGTGCCATTACTGAGAAACCACTGAACAAATATATCAACAGCTAAGGGTTTGGAGTTAACACCTTCTATTCATTTTAGCACACTTTGTAGATAGTAAACAAACAATAGGCAATTAAATGCTGGATCAGCCTATAAGCCTACATCCCTTGAACGAACGTTTGATAAAAAGAACATATCTAAAACGGAGGAGTTAATATTAAGTCCAAACACCTGCAACTTAACTGATACCAGAAGTTGATTTTTTTCCTAACGCTTACCCTGGACTTTTTTTGTAATGATGCAGATGCCCACAGACAGGTCGGCCAAAGTGAATCAAAGTGAAGAAATAAGGCCACTTTAATTCTCTATCTGACTCCTTCTTTAAGTGAAAAGAGCAAAACCATTTTCAGTAGTGACCTGATGTGACCTTATAAAAATCCTATAAAACTAAAGCATGACCTTCTTCCTTCTGTATTTGATTTCCAATAAACAATAATGTGTAAGTATTCCCAATTATTTGCTGTAACAATTGTAACCTTAATTGAATCATGAATTAGGTTTCCCAGATTACTCAATCCCTCACCGTTGAGGTAACATTTTCCAGGTTTTCCTGCTAATTTTATGTTACATCTTCAGTAAGCTTAACATAGATATTTTCCCAACTACTGATCAGGGTGTGTGTGTGTGTGTTTATCTCTGTTGCTTTTTAAATTGTGGGATTACATTTGCTACCCTCCACTAGATGACAACCAAAGTTTCCACTATTTTAGAATTGTGAAATGCAGATGATCAGCGAAGTTTTACTGACTGTCCATTTTATTTCTCCTGCATTATCATTCTACTAATTATTTTCTTTAATTTCTCCTTTTCATGACCTTCTTGTTTTCCTCACAATTCAGGAAATTATTTGCCTTTTCTTACTGTTACGTACCCTGTAACTGGGTTGCCAAACCAGCAGAAATGGATCACTCAGTTGGAGTCTGGATTACTAGAACTAAGAAAGTTTTATTAAAGAAACAAGCAACACAGTACTCTAATCAAAAGGATAATGAATGCAACAGTTCAGCAATGATAAACATACATGTACACAGAATTAAGATAACAGGATCAATCAAACTCTATCGTTGTCTAGGGGTAAATGACCAGTTTCAAAGTGACGCAAAGTTCAGTTCAATTTCGTTCAGTTCAGTTCGCAGTAATCGCTGCCGTGGCGATGGACAGTGGGGGGGAGGAGAGAGAGAGCAAAACGAATGAATATTCAAAACCGCTTCCACACAGACCTTCGCAGACAGCTTTCGGGCGAGTCCTTTGTGATGTCATCCGAGGTCACCGACTGTGACCCCTCTGTTTCCAGATACGATCGTTTCTCTGCAGTGAACCCGGCACCCAGGCAAGGGTGGACACACACCAGGTTCCCGCCGATCGTGCCTTTCCACCCTGTGTGTCTATGGCCTGGTCCCGCAACTGGCCTTCCAAAACTTCCCACCGACTTGTGAGAGATGCACCGCTTCCAGGGTCTCGTTACCTCGGGTGTCGTGTGTCCTGCCTTAGCGAACCTGTCCCTTTTTATCCCCCTGCTGGGGTATCGCCTGTCCATCACTTCAAACAGTTCAGGGTTCAAAGGGGGAGCCGCTCATGACAGCTCTCTCTCCCGTCCCTTCATTAACATCTCCAAATGCTGCTCCATTGTTTTCCTTATCTCTCTCTCCTGAAGACAGGTGGCAGACCAACTGCTGATCCCACTGGTGCCAGCACAGGACAGCTACATCTTAATCTATATGTATTCTTGTCACATTACTTGAGGACTGAAACGAAGTATTTGTTTACGCAAACACGAGGAATTCTGCAGATGCTGGAAATTCAAGCAACACATCAAAGTTGCTGGTGAACGCAGCAGGCCAGGCAGCATCTCTAGGAAGAGGTATAGTCGACGTTTTGGGCTGAGACCCTTCCTCAGGACTAACTGAAAGAAGAGATAGTAAGAGATTTGAAAGTGGGAGGGGGAGGGGGAGATCCAAAATGATAGGAGAAGACAGGAGGGGGAGGGATGGAGCCAAGAGCTGGACAGGTGATTGGCAAAAGGGATATGAGAGGATCATGGGACAGGAGGCCCAGGGAGAAAGAAAAGGGGGAGGGGGGAAAACCCAGAGCATGGGCAAGGGATATAGTGAGAGGGACAGAGGGAGAAAAAGGAGAGAGAGAAAAAGAATGTGTGTATATAAATAAATATCGGATGGGGTACGAGGGGGAGGTGGGGCGTTAGCGGAAGTTTGAGAAGTCAATGTTCATGCCATCTTTTTCTCCCTCTGTCCCGCTCCGAAACATCGACTGTAGCTCTTCCTAGAGATGCTGCCTGGCCTGCTGCATTCACCAGCAACTTTGATGAAAGTATTTGTTTAATTGCTTTCCAAGTCCCTCTTCCTCATTGTAAATTTTCCCATTTCTGACTGTAAGGGATTACATTAGTCTTCTTTAGCCTTTTTCTTTTCACATGCTTGCACCTTTTCTGGTTCTATTTTAAGTTCCTCACAAATTTACTCTCATACTCTGCACTTCCTCTTTTAATCAAAGTCTTGGTCTTTGTTTGCTGAATTCATAACAGCTTCAAATTCTCAGGCTGGCTCCTATGCCTGATAAGTGTCTGTTTCTTCTTCAGTTCTCACACAATCCTCACCTTCTTTTGTATGGCAGCATTTTTCCTTCCGTATTTCTGCTCCAGAAGGAATGTATAAGCTGTTTCAGTATCTGAATTTGTTTCTTAAATGTTCCTTTCATGTGAGGCTCCCCAATCTATCACGGTAAACTTACTTCTGGTACATGCAACTGCATTCAGAATTGGTTATTCTTATCATTTGCACCGAGATACATTGGAAAACTTTTATTTATGTGCTAACTATGCAGATTATGCCTTAAGTACATTGAGGTCGTAATAATAAAACAGTATGCAGAATATAATGTAGCAGCTACAGAGAAAGTGCATTATAGGTAAACAAATAAAGTCTAAGACCCAAGATAAGGTAAACTGGGAGATCAGGAATTCACCTTTTGCATGTGAGAGGTCCATTCAAAAGTCTGAAAACACTGGGGTAGAAGCTGACCTTGATTCTGGTGGTCTGTGCATTTTAGCTTTTGTATTTCTGCCCAGCAGGGTAGAAGAAGAGGGAATAACCTGGGTGGGTGGGATCCTTGATTATGCTGGCTGCTTTCCAGAGGCAGTTGAAAATTAGACATAAAACATTGAAGTGCTGAAATAAAACATTTTATAGAGCTGGGCAACACATCCAAATATGAAGATGGATACAAGTTTAAAGGCAGAATTCTTAGCAGTGTGGAGGAACAAAAGGATCCTGAGGTCCAAGCCCACAGATCCCTCAAAGTGGGATTTGGTACGGTGGTTGGGTGTTGTTAGGAAGGTTAAAAAGGTGTGTAGTGTTCTGGCCTTCTTTACTTGGAGATTGAGTTCAAGAGCCATGAGGTAATGATGCAGCGCTATAAAACTTTGCATAGATCACACTTTGAGTATTGTGTTCAGTTCTGTTCACCTCATTTTGCGAAAGATGTGGAGGAGAAAGTGCAGAGAAGATATATCAGGATCTGTCTAGATTAGAGAGCATGTAAGGTAGCTTGAGCTGGGTCTTTTTGAGGCAAAGGAAGATGACAGGTGACTTGATAGAGGTGTGCAAGATGATTAAGAGACACAGGGTTGGCAGCCAGCACCTTTATCTCAGGTAGTAATGGCTAATACCAGGGGACATCATTGTAAACTGAGAGGAGGAAAGTTTAGGGGATATGTCAGTGATAGGTTATTTACACGGGGAATGGAGGGGGTGATACAATAAGGGCATTTCAGAAGACTCCTGGCACAGAATCTAAGAAAAATGGCGAGTTATGGACTCTGTAAATGGGGTTAGATTGATCATGGATTATGTTTACATAGATCGGAACAACATTGTGGGGCAAAGGGCCCGGACTGTGCTCTACTGTTCAATACTGCATTCACAATTTTCTAATTTTAACTCAACAACTGTCTTCTCGGGGGTGGGGTCCCCGATTGATGTTAATTTCTCAAGATCCAAGGTGTTTTTATTTGCCTACAGTGACCACACCTCCAGTTGGCAGGACAGCATTGGTGTCCAAGCGCCCTCTCCCAGCGAAGTCCCGCCTGCTCCCCGCGCAATGCTGGCGCTGTCTTCCGTCTGGCGCATGGTGCGCCCGATAGCCCGTCGCTTAGCCGTCCCTTCACCCGGTACGCTGCAATACCGCAGGGCCATGACCACCTTAGCCGGCGTCGCGGACGTGGAAATCGACCCTGACGGGGTGTTCAAATACATCTTGGTGCGGCTGAGCCGCAGAGACGGCTCGGAGCACAAGGACATCGTGCGGGGCACCAAGAGCGCCGAGTTTCACAGTAAGTGGGCCCGGGAACTGAGGCCTGCAACAGGCAGTGCATACGCCTCCTCTGCTGAGAGTGGCTGCAGTGGTTCTGTTTGAATTTTACACACATCAACGGGACCCTGTTTGTTTTGTGTCATTGCCTTTGAAGGTTCAATTAATTGTAGAGTGCAAAGTGGATCCGCCCCCTTGGGTATGGAGTGACCAAATACAGCATTGCCTGAGGACTAGAGTCCCTCTGCGTCAGGGTTAGGATTTCAACCTGGCAGGAGATCTAGTTCACTTGATATGCATTGCTTATGCAGGAGCCTATAACCTCACTGGTTTTACAAGCCCAGAGCACCGGCTTAAGTATAGGAACTTTAAACATGGGGGGGGGGGGGCGGTGTCAGACTAAATCTATATTGTGTAAAGTAGTTGTGTTCTAAAACTTAGATTTCTTTGCAAAAGGACAGATAGATTGATAATTGAAAATAAATAGTGTGGTTAGGGAGTTGTTTGGTATATTAGCCTTCATTAGTCAGGGGATTGAGTTTGACAGCTATGAGGTTATGTTGTAGCTCTATAGAACTCTGCTTAGATTACACTTTGAAAATTGTGTTCAGTTCTGTTTGTCTCATAGGAAGGATGTGGAAGTTTTAGAGAAGGTGCAGAGGAGATTCACTAGGATAATGCCTGGATTAGAGAGCATGATATATGAAGATAGATTGAGCAAGCTAGGGCTATTTTCTTTGGAAAACAAGAGGAAGAGAAAGAGATTTGATAGAGGTGTGCAAGATGATAGGTATAGATCAAATGGACAGCTACAGATTTTCTTCCCAGGGGAATTTGAGGGGGCACGATTTTAACTTGTTGGGAGGAATGTCAGAGGCAGGTTTTTTACAGAGAGAGTGCTGGGTGTGTGGAATGCACTGCCACAGATGGTGGTAGAAGCAGATATATTAGGGACATTTAAGAGACTCTTGGATAAAGCATTTGGATGAAAGAAGGAGGACTTTGGAGGGCTATGTGGAGGAAGGATTGGATTGATCTTGGAGTTGGTTAAAGGATAGATTTTTTGATATGCTTGCACTCACAAGTTGAGGTACAAGTATAAGAGTTACAGCTGTACAAAACATTGGTTAGACTCCATTTGGAATATTGTGCACAATTCTGGTCACCACACGACTGGAAGGATGTGCTGTCAATAGACAGTGCAGAGGAGATTTGCCAGGATGTTGCCTGGAATGGATGGCAGTCAGATTTTTGAATAGTTCATGAACACGATGTCACTATTCCGCTTCTGCATTATTTATTTATTTTATTTTTTATTGTAACGTATAGTAATTTTTTTTTATGTATTCCACTGTGGTGCTGCCACAAAACAATGAATTTCACAGCATATGTCAGTCATGATAAACCTGATTCTGATTTTATAGGAGTTAATAAAATTACTATCTACCCCATAAGTTACGAATCAAGGATCAGCTTTATTCAACATATATACTATATGTATTGGGTATTTGCTGTGGTATGTTGGTACCACATGCCACAAAAAACAATATTTAACAATTACTTTTATATTCTTTATTCTTTATAAGCTAGGTTAAAGTACATATATGGAACAAAGTATGCATGTATACATAAATATCAGCATGCATTTACAATGTATCAGATTTATAAAAAAGTGTTTTAAGTGTTTACAGTGCATTGCAGTGAGAGGGTGAGCTAACTAGAATGATTGATCTGGGGAAACAAACTTTTAAGATGGCAGAAAGTATTCATTCTAATAGCTTATAGCACTTTCTAGAAGGGAGTTTTTGGAAAAGGCAGTTTGCAGAATGGGTAGTATCGAGGATCACATTCCCTGCCCGCTTCTTTGTCTTGGACACATACAACCCTGCAGTGATGATATACTGCAGCCAATGACGTTTTCTACTGACCTGACAGATCACTGTAGTTTTTATGCATTGTGAGAGACTGCCGCACCAAACCAGACGATAATGGCTGATGTGAGGATACCCTGGGATACTCTCAATGAGAGTAGTGTGGATTTTGCTCCATTATGTTCCAGGGAAGAAATATGTTCAATGCTAAGCTTTTTTTTTGTTAATGAAGGAGATACGGTTCTCCCACTTGATGTCCTGGGAAGTCAATGTGCCCAGGAACTTGAATATTGAAATGGTGCTAACTGTAGAGTTGAGTATGATGAGTGGGTGGAGAGGGGTCACATTTCTCCGGAAGGCAATTGTGTCTCCACTGTTTTGAGGGCATTCATCTCTAAGTTGTCGTGATTACACCAGGACACTTGTGTACCTCAAGTGGTACTTGGATTTGACGCCTCTGGTGATTAGTCCAATGACAGTGATATTGGCCACAGGTTTTTTCAGTTTAACTGATGGATCACTGGAGAAGCTGTCATTGGTGTATACAGACAATAGTGGAAAGAAGAGAACACCATCATTGAGTGAGTGGGATGTAGAGATATGCTTGTTCATCTCACTTCCTGCCTCCTGTCAGAGAAGATGTTTGTGATCCATCTGCATATGGGATCTGATACGTTAAGTTTACAGAGTTTCTCTTGCAGAAGCTCAGTGATGATGGTTTTGAAGGCTGAACTAAGATCAACAAAGAGGATCCTGACATGCGTTCCAGGGGAGTAGAGGTACTGTAGTATGAAGTCCAGACTGATGTTAACTGCATCATCAACAGATCTGTTGGCTCTGCAGGAAATTGCAGCAGATCTAGAAAATTTTTGAATTATGGATTTGAGAAGTGACATGACCAGCCTTTCAAAAGTCTTCATTACGACTGATGTTTTTTAAAATTTATTTTATTTAGAAATAAGTGACTGCAACTGGCCCATGGTCATTAGGTCCAGTGATCTTTGATTTTTGTTTTGGAGACTAGAATAATAACAGATTTCTTGAAATATTCTGGAACTGTGCATAGTCTAAGAAACTGATTGAACACGTATGTGAAAATTTTAGACAGCTATTAGTGCAGTGTTTAAGGAACACCACTAGTCACCGGCAGCCAATGAGAAAAGGCTCCCTTTATTTCCACTCTTTGCCTCCTGCCAGTCAGCCAATGTTCTATCCATGCTAGTATCTTTCCTGTAATACCATGGGCTCTTATTAAGCAGCCTCATGTGCGGTACCTTATTAAAGGTCTTCTGAAAATCCAAATATGCAACATCCTCAAATTCTCCTTTGTCTATCCTGCTTGTTATTTCCTCAAATAATTCCAATGGATTTGTTAGACAAGATTTTCCCTTAAGGAAACATGCTGACTTTTGCCTATTTTGTCATGTGCTTCTAAGTATCCCAAAATCTCGTGCTTAGTGGACTCCAACATCTTCCCAACCACTGAGGTCAGGCTAACTGGTCTATAATTTCCTTTCTGCTGCCTCCCTCCCTTCTTGAAGAGTGGAGTGATCTTTGTAATTTTCCAGTCCTCTGGAACCAGTCAGAATCTAGTGATTCTTAAAAGATCATTGCCTTAAACCGTCCACAATATCGTCAGCTACCTTTTCAGAACCCTGGGGTATAGTCCATCTAGTCCAGGTGACTTATCTGCTTTCAGACTTTTCAGCTTCCTAAGCAATTGCATTCACTTCTGCCCCCTGACACTCTCAAACTTCTGGCATACTACTAGTGTCTTCCACTGAGAAGATGAATGCAAAATACTTACTTAGTTCATCTGCCATTTCGTTGTGCCCTATTATTACCACCCCAGCATCATTTTCTAGTGGTCAGATACCTATTCTTACCTCCCTTTGCACATTATATATCTGAAAAATCCTTTGGTATTCTCTTTACTATAGGCCAGCTTACCTTCATACTTCGTCTTTTCCCCCCATGGCATTTTTAGTTGCCTTATGTTGATTTTTTTAAAACCTTCCTAATCTTCTAATTTACCACTAATTTTTGCTCTATTATATTCCCTTTCTTTTGCTTTTATGTTATTTTTTGACTTCTTTTGTCAGCTACAGTTGCATCATCCTTCCTTTAGAGTACTCTTTCTTTGGGATGTATCCATCCTGTGCCTTCCGAAATATCTCCCAGAACCTACAGCCACTGCTGTTTTGCTGATAACTCTGCTAGTGCCTCCTTTCAGTCAGCTTTGGCCAGCTCCTCTCATGCCTCTATAATTCCACTGTAATCCCTCTCCCTCTCAATAGCACCTCTGCCCTTTTTCCACTGAGACCAAATATATTTATTTGACAGCTTTGATGGCCTTCTCCAGTGTGCACTGGTGCATTCAGTCTGATACTTCCAAGCTTAAGATCATGATCCAGATAAACCACTCACCAGAAGGGGGATCCTCTCTACAGTTAAAACCATCTATGATCCTATAGGAATCTTGTGTCCAGCGGTGCTATCTGCTAAGAGATCCTACAAGATCTATCTAAGAAAGCTTGGCTGGGATGACACTATCCCTACATCAGTTTCTTAAGAGTGGAAAAGCTGGCTGGAAGAACTCTGACATTTGGAAGACTTCAAGATTGTGAGATATTTGAAGCCCCTGAATTTTGGAGATGTTATTGCTGTACAGTTATACTACCTTACAGAAGCAAGCAAAGATGGCTACGGAGCAGTGACCTACCTATAGTCGCACAGCACACGCTGTCAGGTACACGGTGCTTTTATCATGGGAAAATCTAGGGTCACTCCAATGAGGTCAGTTTCTATTCCTTGTATGGAGCTCACTGCTGCTTCGATGGCAAGCTGTATGGATACATTGTGGAGTTGCACATGCAGCTTCATGACTCATAGTACTTCTGTACTGAAGTATAAATGCCCACTGTACTTTCTTCCACAGATGTTGCCTGGACTGCTGAGTTCCTCCAGCATTTTGTGCGTATTGCTCAGATTTCTAGCATCTGCTAGATGTTCTCTTGTTTAAGAATGAAACTTCCAGGTTCCGAACCTTTGTTACAAACAAAGTTTCAGAAGTTCTTAAGGTCTCACAGACATCTCACTGCAGGTATGTAAACACTTTAATCAACCCGGCAGATGTGGCTTCTAGAAGTTTGAAGGTGAAAGCATTCCTGAATAATGAAACATGGGAGTCAGGACCTCAATATCTTCTTCAGCTTGAAAGTGCATGGCCTGATTATTCTGGAGAACTACTGGATACTCCAGAAGTCAAGACAAGTGCTACAATAAATGCTGTGCAGATTGAAGATGAGAAGGATGCAGGAACGTATATAATCACCTCTCATCTTGGACGCATTTGAGGAAACAGTGGTCTGGATTCTTAGATTTAAGAACCTGCTCTTGTTTCTTAGTCAGAAGAGGAAGCAATTGAACATTGCTCTTGCTCAGTCTGACTTGGATGAAGAACAGCAAAGGCATTCTTTGGAGAGAGAGATTGAAAGGGCCAAAGGTCAGATCAGCTGAGTTTGTCTCTCAATGACGAGCTCAGAAAGGCTGAAATGGAGATAATTGAGTTTTGACAAAATGACTTCCAGATGAATTCTAAAGTTTGCAAAGGGGAGAAAGTATGAAAAGGAACAGCCAGATTTTCAAGCTCAATCTAGTACTTGAAGATTGTTTCTTGAGAGTTGGTGCATGGCTTAGTCAGTTAGACATCCTTCTGAGGTATGTACATCAAGAGGTGGGATGTGGTGGCGGTAACTACATGTTATCTAGCTGGTGCCAAAAATACTGGATTCCCTGTGCTAATGCAGCTATAAAAAGAACCGTTTCTAAGTCAATGCAGCTCCAGAGTGCCAGCACAGGGCAGATTGGCCTCTTTCCAGATGATCCTCCATTTACATGTGTAGGAGTGGACTACTTTAGACCTTTTGAGGTGAAGAGCAGAGGGACTATGATAAAGAAACATGTGGTCATATTTACTTGTCTAGCTGTGCAAGATGTTCACATTGAAGTGGCACCTTCTTTGGACAGATTCCTTTGTTAATGCACTTCGACACTTTATAGAAAGATGAGGACAGGTTCATGAACCATGCTCTGATAATGCGACAAACGTAGTTGGAGCTGAGCATGAGTTGAGATGCCAAGTTGGCTGTGTTGCTTGGCTGCACTAATCCTGCTTGCTAGCATTAGTTCTGCAATCCCTTTATGACTATCATACAGAAGCACTCATGTCTACAGTGATGAAATGCTTTGAGAGGTTAGAATCAACTCCTGCCTCAGCAAGAAACTGGGCCCACTGCAATTTGCCTACTGTCACAATAGATCCAAGGCAGACACAATCTCAATGGTTCTTCACATGGCCTTGGATCACCTGGTCAATACAAACCCTGTGTCAGGATGCTGTTTGTTGACTATAGCTCAGCAATTAACACCATCATTTCCACAGTCCTGATTGATAAGCTGCAGAACCTGGGCCTCTGTACCTCCCTCCTCAACTGGATCCTTGAGTTCCTAACTGGATGACCTGATGATAATATCTCCTCGCTGACAATCAACACTGGTGCTCCTCAGGGTTGTGTGCTTTGCCCACTGTTCTACCACTGCTATACCCGTGACTGTGTGGCTAAGTATAACTCAAATACCATCTATAAATTTGCTGCTGATAAAACCATTGTTGGTAAAATCTCAGATGGCGATGGGAGGGTGTACAGGAGCAAGATATTACCAGCTTGTGGAATGGTGTAGCAGCAACAACCTTGCACTCAACGTCAGTAAGATGAAAGAGCTGATTGTGGATTTTAGGAAGGGTAAGACAAAGGAACACAAACTAATCCTCACAGAGGAATCAGAAGTGGAGAGAGTGAGCAATTTCAAGTTCCTGGGTGTCAAGTTCTCTGAGGATCTAACCTTGTCCCAACATATCAATGCAGCTGTAAATAGGACAAGACAGCAGTTATATTTTATTAGGAGTTTGAAAAGATTTGGTTTGTCACCTAAAACATTTGAGTTGTTCTATAGATGTACCATGGAGAGCATCCTGACAGGCTGCATTACTGGGGGTGGGTGGGGGTGTTGGAGGGCTTCTGCACAGGACCAAAAGAAGCTACAGAAGGTTGTAAAATTAGTCAGCTCCATCTTGGGTACTAGCGACCATAGTATCCAAGTCACCTTCAAGGAGCAGTGCTTACAGGAAGGCAGCGCCCATCGTTAAGGAGCCCTATCACCCTTTTTCTTACTGTTACTGGCGGGCAGGATGTACAGAAAGCTGAAGGCATGCACTTGGCAATTCAGGAACAGCTTCTTTCCCTCTGCCATCCGATTCCTAAATGGGCATTTAACCCATGAATACTGCCTCACATTTTTTTCTTTTTTTATGTATTTTTTTCTTTTTTGCCCTATTTTTAAACTTGCTATTTAATATACATATTTACTGTAAGTGATTTTTTTTCCTATATTATCATGTATCACATTGTACTGCTGCTGCAAAGTTAACAAATTTCACGACACATGCCAGTGACAATAAACCTGAATCTGATTCTGATTCTAGATGACTGTTACATGGTTAGGCTTGAAGAGGAAAGAAAGAGGATATTTGCGTAAATGATAAGATGATTATCCATGATGATTTCATGTTTCCTAATTTTTGTAGTATGTAGTTGTAATTATTATAGTGTAGTAATTAGCAGCTGGGATGTAGGAGCCATGTATCTATTGTCTGCCTGTATTATATTTTGTGTTGTGTATTTTATTATGGGTTACGTTAATTTGTCACTTGGGGTTGGATGTGGTAGAAGTAAACAGGTATAGTCCCGTATTCACCTTTTGTGCCATTAGTTTAGTTAGATAGAGGCTTGGCATGATTTGGATGTTTTTTGTTGACCATTTATTTCACTTATGTCGGTAAAATCGTTAATTTCACTATCACTATGCTAGCTTCACCAATATCGATAAATTTGACCATCTATTGCTGCTTTCGTAATAAAGGATCGAACATACTTGTTTCAATGTGGAACTAATACAGCCAGCTTGGCCTCTTTGAACTCACTTTTATCTCCACATCTGAAGGCCTGCTGCTTCTCCAGATACAACAGTCTTAGCTCTGCATAAAACCAGGGTTCATTATTACTGAAGCTGCTGATTGTTTTAGTGGGGATATAGGAAGTAACCGTGTTAGTATACAGTATTTATTAAAGCTGTCAATACTAGTTTTAAAGATGTTCCAATCAGTGGAATCAAAGCAGTCTCCTAGCATCTGTGGCTGTATCAGACCATATTTTTCCAACTTTATTAGTGGGCTTCATGGTGAAGTCCACTAAAAATAATGTGATAGATGGATTCTTTTTCCCAAGATAGGGAGTCGAACTAAAGGACATAAGTTTAACCTGAGAGAGGAGAAATCTAAAGGTGATCTGAGAAGTAAATTTTTTACAAGGGATAGATTATCTGGAATGAACTGCCAGAAAAATAGTAGAGGCAGATGCAATCGGAATGTTTAAGATACATTTGAACCGTTAATTGGATAGGCAAGGTATAAAGGGATTGCAGAACTAATGCTAGCAAGCAGGATTAGTGCAGCCAAGCAACACAGTTAGCACGGACAAGGTGGACCCAGAGGGCCTGTTTCTGTGCTTCATGATTCTGTGATGAGCAGAGGATTCAATCAAACAGCACAACAGAAACTGTTTAATATAATGCCACAGAAGTATATCACAAGAAGTGAAATAGGATACAAAGATATAAGCACTTAATATGGAAATTGTACATTTGTATTCGTTTTCCAGCAAAGTGGCCACAGGAGAATCCTGCATTGTTTGCCTACCCTTTGCCTTTCCTGATGGTCATCACCTGCCTGTCACCTGCAACTTAGGTGTGACCATTTCACTGGAACTCATCTGATGTTCCCAGTATCCTGGATGATCTTAAGTGCTCCAGCTCCACCTCCTTAATGCAGTCCCTAACACTGGAAGTCTGCCTAATGGATCCTGACCCGGATCTGGGCCGTACCCTCCCAATATCTGGACCTGCCTCTTGGTTTTTTTTGCACTAGCTTACTTTCCCTTTTCTATTTTCTATCTATGACTTGTAATTTAAATTTTTACTATTTACTATCAATTTGTACTCCAGGGAGTGCGAAGCACTGTATCAAATATCGCTGTGACTGTACACTCTAGTATCAATTGTTTGGCGATGTTACATACACCGTAACTGGGTTGCCAAACCAGCAGAAATGGACTACTCAGTTGGAGTCTGGATTACTGGAACTAAGAAAGTTTTATTAAAGAAATAAGCAACACAGTACTCTAATAGTAAGGATATAAATGCAACAGGTTAGCAATGAATAAACGCACATGTACACAGAACTAGGATAATAGGGTCAATCAGCTCTATCGCAGTCTAGGGGTAAAATGTTCAATCACAAGTGACAGGGTTCAGTTTAGTTCAGTTCGCAGTAACCGCTGTCGTGCCGTTGGAGAGAGAGAGAGAGAGAACGAATGAATATGCAAATCGGGTTCCAAACAGACCTTCGATATTCCTCGCAGTTAGCTTTCGGGCGAGCCCTTTGTAATGTCTTCTGACGTCACCTACTGTGACCCCTCCGTTCCAGACACGATCGTTCTTCAGCGGTGAACCCGGCACCCAGGCAAGGGCGGACACACACCAGGTTCCCGCCGACCGTATCTTTCCACCCTGTGCGTCTATGGCTGGTCCCGCGAGCAGTCCTCCAAAACTCACACCGACTTGTGGGGGCGCACCGCTTCCAGGGTCTCGTTACCTTGTGGTGTCATGTGTGTTGTCTTAGCGAACCTGCCCCTTTTTATCCCCCTGCTGAGGTATCGCCTGTCCATCACACTTCAAACAGTTCAGGGTTCAAAAGGAGCTGGTCTTGACAATACTCAGACCCGTGTCTCCTTCCGTTAAACTCTCGTCTCTTCATTAACATTTCCAAATGCTGCTCCATTGTCTTACTTATCTCTCTCTCCTGAAGCCAGGTGGCAAATCAACTGTTGATCCCACTGGTGCTAGCACAGGACAGTTAACATCTTAGTCTATGTGTACTTTTGTAACCCTCTTTCATCACAGCGACAATAAAGTAAAATAAAAATAATCTGCCACAACCTACAGGATGAGCATACTGCTGCCCTAGTCTGCATGCTGATACACCAGTTCTGAAGATTAAAGTTGAAAGATCTTACCTGTACTCGACATGACTCTTAGTTCTGCTCAGACTCTTCACTTAGTTTAGCTGAAAGAATGCATAATAATAGAGTGTGAATGTTTGTCTTGTCACATTGCGTCTACTTACCATTGGTGGTAAGTGGAAGGTTTGATGAATAGGATGGCTACTCAGCACTAATATGTCCCACTTTGATGATGGAACTACTTTAGGTAGAACAGTGCGTGAGGCTAGTTGTGCAGTTGCTGGGAAAGGAGATTTGCTGATATCTTTGTTGACTTTGGCTGCACTGTCCATATCATGGATGCCTCCTTCTTGGGATTGACTTCATCAAGAAATTACTTCCACTGTCTGAAAACGTGGAATGATTCAGCAGATTAAGCATCACCTGTAAAAGGAAAAATCACAACATTTCTCGATGAAAACCCTTCATTGGAACTGATGAAGAGTCCTGGGCCTGAAACATTAAATCTGTCTCATTTTGCATGCAAGTGACCAGCCGAATGCCTACAGCAATGTCTTCAGTTGTTTTGTCAATGTTACCCCTCCCACTGTTGCTGTATTATACACATTAGTGACACCTTGGGTGTAAAACCTGTTGATGAGGTATATCTGTAGTGGAGGATGGAGCCAGGAGGGAGAAGTTGTGGGGGGGAGGAACAAAGATGATGTAGGGGCATGTAAAATGGAATAAAAATAGGAGGGCAAGAGCAAGATTGGAAGAGATGGGGGTAAAAGGGGAGAAAATACAAAGGAGAAATTGGAAAGCTCAGTGTTCATATCATTGGGTTGTAGATTACCCAGGGAGAATATGAAGTGTTGTTCCTCTAGTTCATGTTGAGCTCCACTTTGCCAGTGGAGAAGGCCAAGGATGGGAATTAAAATCGCTGCTGAGGACAGTGTGCTCTGCTAAACAGATGCCCACTCTCCCTCTGGTCTCACTGATGTAATGGCGGGCACATTAGGACAAAGGGATGCAGTTAGACGAGATGAAGATTTGAGCTCCTCTACTTCCTTAGAAGTTAGTGAAGATTCAGCATGACATCTAAAAAACACTGACAAACCTCTGTAGATGTGTGGTGGAGAGTATATTGACTGGCTGTGTCACAGCCTGGTATGGAAGCACCAATGCTCTTGAATGGAAAATCCTGCAAAAAGTAATGGATACAGCCCAGTCCATCAAGGGTAAAGCCCTCCCCACCATTGAGAACATGTATATGGAGCGATATTACAGGAAAGCAGCATCCATCATCAGGGAACCTTCCCACCCAGGTCATACTCTCTTCTTGCAACTCCCATCAGGAACCTCGGGACTCATTCCACCAGGTTGAGGATCAGTTATTATCCCTCAACTATCAGGATCTTGAACCAGAGGGCAATAACTTCACTCATCTTCGCTTTCCCTATCACTGAACTGTTCCCACAACCTATGGACTCACTTTCAAGGACTCTTCATCTCATGTTCTTGATATTTATTGCTTGCTTATTCATTCATTCATTCATTCATTCATTCATTCTTTCTCTTTGTATGTATTTGCAGAGTGTGTTGTCTTTTCAACACCGGTTGTCCACCCTGTTGGTGCATTATTTCATTGATTTTATTATAGTCATTGGATTTATTGAGTATGCCTGCAAGGTAAATGAATCTCTAGGTTATGTGTGATGACATATATGTACTTTGATAATAAATTTACCTTGAACTCTTAACGTGATTTTTTCCCCTGATCTGGAAAGGTGGTTTAGGTCCCTGAATGGTGGTGAGGGAGGAGATGTAAGGACAAGTGTTACACCTCCTGTGATTGCATGAGAAAGTGCCAGGAGGCAGGAAGGTGTAGGTGGGGAGGATGAG
The DNA here is from genome assembly GCF_963921235.1 of Mobula hypostoma. NCBI lineage: Eukaryota > Metazoa > Chordata > Chondrichthyes > Myliobatiformes > Myliobatidae > Mobula > Mobula hypostoma. The sequence goes on along the minus strand of NC_086108.1, from coordinate 46,246,880 downwards.
CGTACCAGGGACTAATAGAAGGAGTGATCCCTGGAGAAAGCAGAAAGGGGTGGTGAGGAGAAGATGTGGCTGGTGTGGGATCTCATTGCATTTGGTGGAAATGACAAAGTAAGAGAGACTGATGTGGAGACACATTAGGATGAAAAATGATGACGCAGGAATTCTTTGTTTACTCTGTTTGGATGAGAGTTGAAGTATGAGAAATAGAGGAGATGTAAAATAGAAGAAAATAGAGGGCTGTACCAACCATACCAGAAGGGAAGCCACACATCCTGATAAAGGAGGACATCACAGATACCCTGGGGAGGCGATGGAGGTGAAGAAAATAGGAGAAAAGGATAGCATGTCTACAATAGACAGGATGGGAAGAGGCATAGTGTAAGTACCTAAGGGGATTTATAGTAAATATCAGTGGGTAATTTCTCTCCTGAGACAGTGAGATCTAGAAAAGGGAGAGAAGAATCAGAAGTTGTAATGGAAAAGAGTTGAAGAGTGATGTCGGAGAAAGTTTGGAACAAGGACTGTTCCATGTAGGTATTGAAAAGGCAGGCATAGCACTGGCCTGTGCATGTGCCCATGGCAATACCCTTGATTTCTAGGACGTGAGAGGAGTCAAAGGAGAAGTTGTTCAAGGTAAGAAAAAGTTCTGCCAAATGAACGAGAGCATTGGTGGAGGGGAACTGGTGGACTTTGTTGTAGAAAGAAGCAGTTGACTTTAAAATTTTCCATTTAGTGAGTGGGCGTGCATAAAGACTGGTCATCTATAGTGAAAATGAGATGGTGGGGGCAGAGAATTGGAAGTTGTCAAGATGATGGAGGGCTTTTGAGATGTCCCGTATGTAAATGGAAAAGGACTGGATGAGGGGATGCAGGATAGAATCAAGCTATGAGGGCAGAAACAATGGGTCTACTAAGACAGATCTGGTTTTGGATCTCAGGTAAGAGATAGAAGTAGGAATCACAGGCTTAGGGCACTATCAGATTGGCAGCTATGGCAGGGAGATTTGATGTGTTCTGATCTGAGCGGGCAGGAGATGATAGCTGGTGTTCATGGTAGGATCAAGGTAGAGGTCAGTCTGCCAGACTACAATAGCACTGCCCTTGTGTGTGGATTTGATGTCTAGGTGTTACCATTTAGCAGGATACAATATTCAACCCCTTGAGCCTGCTTCCTCAAACTTCATTTTCCTGCTCTACACCCATTGTCTTTGATTCCTTTAACATCCAGATTTCTTTAAGTAACTAAAAAAGTAAGAGATTTAAACAAATCAATCATTACACAGATTATATGATTTAAGAATAACTGTACCTAACCTCCCAGTGAAAGGCCAGGAAGCATAATGTGAATTGCACAACTGGATTTTAAAAAAAGCTATGAACTGGTTGTACAATATCTTGTAAGTTTTTGGAGGTGTGTTGGCAGTGACATTTCAATCCTCAATGAATATGAATCTCACCAAGATATTAGGAAAAGAGCTGCAGGTCCTGTTATAATCAACTCTGTAGGAGGTTGAGGAGTGATCTGATGGAGTTATGTAAAATAATGAGTGGCACAGACAAGGTGAAGGCACATATTCTTTCTCCCCCCCCCCCCCAGAGAAAGGATGTTAATTGTAAGAGAGCATATATAGGTTTAAGATCAAAGGTGAATGACTTAAAAGGGACATCAGGAGCAGCTTCTGCACACAAAGAGTGGTGCATGTTTGGAATGAGCTGCCAGAAATAATGGTTGAGATAAGCACATCAATGACATCTAAAAACCATGTAGGTAAACACATGGATAGAAAAGGTTTAGAGAACATTCAGCCAAACTCTAGCAGGTGGGTCTAGCTGTCTGGGTAATGTAGTCAGCATGGTTGAGTTGGGCCAAAAGGGCCTTTTTTCCACCCTGTATGGCTGTGTGACACCTGCATGCAATTTTAGTTCAAAAAATATTTCTACAAAACAGCTGGTTTACTTGATGAAAATGGTGGCATTAGATGGGCTGTTAACTATGTTCTCAATTTAATACAGATCACATCTTTGAAAAGTTATGTTCTGAAATGGAGAAGCTGGAACTGGAGTGCAAATGTCTAGGAGGAGGAAAGATTCAACACAACCCCAAAGAGAAGAAAATCCGAGTATTTGGCCTCTCCACGGTGAGCATTATTGTAACTCCTGAAGTGAAGTGGAAGGCAGGGTCGCTTAATAAAATGATATCCCATTACCAAGAATAGGCATTGTGACATATCGGGAAGTAAGGTTAGGAGAGCAAGGCTGAGAACAGTGACATGCACGTTCATTGCATATTGTCTAATTGCTGTTGGCGAAACAGTCTCGATGAAGGGTCTCGACCCAAAACAGTCACTGTCTGTTTCTCTTCAGAGATACTATCTGATCTGCTGAGTTCCTCCACTTTATGTGTGTTGCTTTTAATCTATTGGCAGTTTGACAGGTGATTAGTAAAAATGAGCAGCTGTTGGACAGTCACAGAGAATGGTCTGTCTAGTAGATTATTCAGCAAGGCCAGTGGCTTCAATCCTTTCACTGTTGAGTGACAGCATTATCATACAGTAATGCAGTTCTGCAAGTGTCAAAGGAACTCAGGCAGCTCAGGAATCCTGTAGACAATGTTGTGATCTATATGAAGTTTTCGAGTTTTGCTCCTTTCAAGCTTGGAAAGAATGCAAAACAGTTGGCTACTTACCTTCAAAAAAGCTTGCACAGTGTATTTGCCTTTAGGTAGGCATTAGTGCCACATTTACCTGAGGAGGAAAAGTAAAGAACTGGCCTCAATATACAAGAGAGCTTTTCATTTGCCAATACTGTTCTTGTCTTCAGTTAAACGGGGAGTGCAGCTCCTGGTTTGTGCTATTAAAAAGTAATGAAGTGATCTTTGTCAAAAGTCATCTGGTGGCTATATGGCACTGCTCCCAGGGACTACATATAAACAGCAATTGCCAAATTTTGCAAACTGGCATATTTCCATTGCCTAGGAGTATATGCTGAGAGATCTCTGAAGTTTGGTATGACTGTAACAAAGGCTCAATTGAGAAAAGCCACAGCTACATACTGTGCTGTTACAGATATTCTGAACTAGAGAGCATTGAGGGAATCATTGGAAACCAAGCAATTATACAACAGCAAGAATATACAGGAAAGTATCAGGTACTCTTACACCTCAAGTTTTGAGTTGACAAATCAGTGGGTTTGACTGGCCTTGTAGACCCTTATTCCCTCTGGGCTGCAGATCTGCAGTGTACCTTGTTGAATTCTGTATCATTTTGCCTTGTTGTTATGGCTTGCTGTGTACATGACAGATAAGGTGCTCCTTGCTCTCCATCAATGGTAATGTGAATAGCTAGTCAAAAGAGGCACTGAGGGCTTGACTTTGAGAATATTTTCCCTGTGATGAAACAGCAGATGTCACAGTATCTCCATACTAATCATGGCTTTCACATTCTCCAGTCATCTTGTACCTAGGGATTGAAATTACCAATGCCTGAAGTTGCAGGTCGCCCTGTTACCTTTAGTTTCTTGTGTTGGCAGTTTCAGTATGACACTGAACAACTTTGCTGGATTAAGAAATAATTTTGTCAGGTGCAAGTTACTACTTATTCTAAAGTTATTTCACAAAAGGCTGTAAATCTTGCTAAGGTTGTGGTACATGGAACTATAATATTAAGCAATTTATACTCCTGCATCATGCCAATTTGAAATGTCAATTGGAATGAAGTACCAAATCGAGGTTACATACAAAGTACCAATTACACTCTGTGAATCATCTTTAATATAATCATGTGAATAGCCCATTCATTAATTCACTGTCTCAGTTCAACTATGAAATTTCTTAGGACATCTCCACATGTTGAAATCAACTCTGACATTCATAAACCTGATCTATGAATACCAGAGTAGAGTTCAAGGGATTTTAGATTTAGCTGTTTTTTTCCTCTTTGCTGTCCTCTTCAGAAAGCAACATCTGGGCTTGTGTTACCTGGCGGCCATCCTGTTACCTGTTTATGGAGGTTTCAATGTCGGTACCTAATCCTGAACTCACACAATATCTGTATTTACTTTATTGCTTGAGCAGGAACTTAGCTAGATTTAAAGTGTTGTGTACAATGAAAGTGAATATAATTAATCTTCATGCCCCCTCTCTTTCAGGGTTTTGGGAAAGCAGATCACTCTGTTTCTGTGGAAAAGTTGAAGAGTGTGTACAAGAACTATGAAGTTACTTGGTCAGATGATACCAAATAAAAAAGAAGAATCTCTTGCATTATTCTCCATCAAGATCAATGTAAAACCTTGTTCAAGTAGTTTCTGTTTCTTGACGAGTTCAATTTATTTATAGAATTTGATTGAGCTGTGATGGTGCTAAGAGACTTTGTACACATTGGCATTCAGCAGAAAGAGTATAATACACTTTGAGTTTCTTTACCTCATAAATGATATCTTGTGAATTTTTTTCTCAAATATATTTGTATGGGAATGTCATTAAGTTCAACATGGCTATGAAATAATTGATCATAAGCCTTATAATCTTTTCTGGTTGAGGCAATGTGTAATGCTAGTGTTTGTCACAGGTATGGATTCCTGCTTGTGCTCTTCATATGTTTGTATTTAATTAGGTGAAATATTTGTATCAAGGTGCTCCACTGAAATTACAAAGCTCAGGGAATTGTTGAATAGTGGAGTGGCTGAGACATTTAAGTTCAGTTCATTAAACACATTTCAAATTAAAATTATTTAATCATAATATGATGACTATGGTAATCTAATAATTACTAGGATATAAAAACTAATGAGCTTAAGAAAAAAATGCATGACATCAGATTCACAATAATGTGATTATTGAGCCATTGTCAATTGTACCAGCCATTAAAATAGAGGAAATTATTGAAAATGGAATCATGACTCACAGGCACAACAAAGGGATGCACAGCCAAGCTGAATCTTCAAACAGCTCCTCTCTAACATCTGAGGATATGTTAATACTATAGGAACTATCTCATGGGGTAGTCAAGCAACTATATCACAATATTGTTCATTGTCCCAATTCCTCCATCACTATCTCCAGAAACACTTTGTTCTACTGGCAGGACTGATGTAGCCAACATAGTGGCACAATAGTATGTAGTTGAGCGAATGGAACCAAATCCTAATTATTTACTGGACTCATGGCATCGTCCAGCATAGTCATAGAAACATACTACTGAATCAACCTACTGTGCTCTGTTAGCCAATGAATCAGTATCTCTGTCTCTTTTGAACAGTGTCGGGAGCAGTGAGAATAGCAAGGGCTGGAATATAGTCTGATTTGGGGATTCATCAGCCATCACACAGAATTCCCAAGTACTTAGCTGTGTGTATCCTGAGGAATAGATCTGCTGGAAGTTGTGAAAGAAACAACATGAGTGGGTCAACTTTGTTCCATCTAATCTGATTCCAAGGCCTCTGTTCATAATGGTATTGAATGAAATGACTGTAGAAAGATTCTAATAATAAAAATGTCTTCACATTAAAAATATCTTCGAATCTATTGTGCAAGATACAACCACCACATTAATGGGGATAGATATGGAAATGATTTAATAGTTCAAAATTGAGCAACCATGGGATGCCAAAAGTTTCAGTATGTTTTCTACTATAATTTGAAAGCTCATTACCAAGCATGTTGTTCACTCTGATCTGACTATTTACACTAGAGGCCAAACCTGATTATTGGATAGCACTGTGGCACAGTTAGCAGCAGTGCTGCTTCACAGCTACAGCGACCTAGGTTCCATCCTGGCCTTTGGCATTGCCTGTGTGGAGTTTGCAGGTTCTCCCAGTCACCAAGTGAGTTTCCTCTGATTTCTTCCCACATCTATAATATCCTGGTTGGATGTTTAATCACCACTGGGGTTTACATGAATGGTAGGATCTAGAAAGAATTGATAGGAACGTGGGAAGAATAAAATTGGGGTTAGATTGTTGCTTGGTGCTCAATGTTTGCCATGGATTCAATAGACCCTAGGGCCTGTTTCTGTGCTGTATGTCTCTATGGCCGTGAGGGCATGCTGGGAGTAGTATCAGGTGGAATAAGAAATATGGTGCCAGCATAAAAAAGCTATGTATTAATGCTTAACTTTTGTGGTAATATATTGTAGGCAGCTAAGCAACCTTATAAGCAATAGGTCAGCACAAATTTGCAATCCTACCTACATCCACTTGTTAGTGGTAGTGAACAATTAAACAGCCAACAATAGGAGAAGGTCACGGGAATGCCACATTGAAAGGTACATTGTACGAACAAGGACAGCAGATCACCAGGAACATGACAGCTTAGTCTCCCTCCATGTAGCATACTGACCTACAATTAAGTCATAGTTGCTGGACTAAAATTATTGAACGACACTGATGGAACACCTTTGCCAAGTGAATCACCAGCTTCTTAAAAGTAATTGGAGATAGGAATGAGGTGCAGGTTTTGCCAGTGTTGCACATGTCCTGAGAACAAACAAACACTTCCACACATTTTGGAGGCTTTGTAGACTGAAGAGCCACTAGCACAGCTCATCTGGTAAACGTTAAAACACCACAACAGCTTGAATAATAACAAAACTTTTCTAACGGTGAGTGCAACTGAAATGGTAACAGTAAGGTGAGCTATGTATTTTCATTTATGATAACACTTCTGCAGTTTTTGAAGGCAAAACATCTTGAAAGAGAAATCCAATGCTTAGAATGCATTTAGTGAGGTTAAACTGCTGCTGTTTGAATTCAGTTCAAATATAGTATTGTTTGACCTCAGAAGCTCTATTAAAACCATAATTGTAAAACTAACATCTGTCTTCAAAAAAATGATCAAAATATTGCAGTATTCACAATGTAACAGCCAGTGGAAACGTTCACTTCCCTTCAATTAGATAGTTTGCAACAGTCTTTTGATAGATTCTGGTAATACAGAAGGAAAAAAATACTACTTATGAAGAAACCGATAGGGAAATTTTATTCAAAAAGCATTTTTACAGCCGGTAGTTTCCAGAAATTTGTGTAGTTAATCAGTTTGGCAGATGTTTTAATATCAACTCCTCACATATTGTACTGCAGTATTTGAATGAATACCAAATGAGCACTTTCCTGTTAACGGAACAAAACCCACATGAAGAACAGTTCTGCTGCTGGCTGTCTGTGAATGCCCCCTTGTGTTTAATTATGGAAGTTTAAGTGCATGTTTTAGACTTACTAGACCTACTCTTTATGAAATGAGCCAATCTTCAAGGGAATAAAGGAGAAGACAAATCAAGAGGCATTGAAATGCATTGAACAGGCTGACGATGGAGAAGATTAGATGGAGGAAGGAGTAATGGGAGGAGAACCATGTGGAGTGGGTTTCAGAGAAATGGGGCAAAATAGGGCAATGATAGAGGAAAGGGGAGATGCAGAGAAACAGTGAAGATGGGAGTAGATAATCTCTAGAAAGGGATATAGTTGATTAGATTATGAAGACACGTAGTCCTCTTTTATTGCCGTTTAGTAATGCATGCATTAAGAAATGATACAATATTTCCTCCGGTGTGATATCACAAAACACAGGACAGACCAAGACTGAAAAAACTGACAAAACCACATAATTATAACATATAGTTAACAACAGTGCAACAATACCATAACTTGATGCAGAAGTCCATGAGCACAGTAAAATTCAAAGTCTCTCAAATGTCCCACATCTCACTCAGACGGGAGAAGGAAGAATTCTCCCTGCCATGCCGACCACTGTCCGACTCTGAGTCATACGAAAACTTCGAGCTCTGATCAGCTCTCCCACACCGAGTACTGAGCGCCATCTCTGTCCGAATGATCCGACCTCAACCTTGGTCGCCACCAGCAGGCAAGGCCGGGGAATTTGAGGCCTACCCTCCGAAAGATTCACGACCACGCAGTAACGACAGCAGCGAACGGGTGTTTCAGAAATTTCTCCAGATGTTCCTCTATACTTTCACGTCCATTCTCCATCAAATCAGAATTGTCCATGGTCCCTATTTAACAGATACAATATCATTGATGGTGTGCAGAGGAGGATTTGGCGGTGGAGAAGGGATGGAATATGGTAAGTCAGGGTGTTGGAGAGGAGGTAGGGAAGGTTGAAGGGTACGTGAAGAGGTGATCAGTTTGTAATGGGGTTTTGCGCTTGGAAAATGGTGGAGCGAGTAGGCAGATCAATGGCATTGGTATTGGTTTATTTTTGTTATGTGCTCTGAGGTACAGTGAAAAGTTTTTGTTTGTATGCCATCCAGACAGATCTCTTCATGCAGAACTTCAGCAAGGTTGTAAAAGGGATGGGTGTGGAATGCTGGGAGGATGATCGGGTTCCTCGTCAGGACCTGTCCCTCGGTAACATAATATCACTTTAGTTTTAGAAAGTGGACATAACACCTGGAGTATTGTGTGCAGTTTTGGTCCCCTAATCTGAGGAAAGACATCTTTGCCATAGAGGGAGTACAAAGAAGGTTCACCAGATTGATTCCTGGGATGGCGGGACTTTTATATGAAGGAAGACTGGGTGAATTGGGCTTGTACTCGTTGGAATTTAGAAGATTGAGGGGGGATCTGATTGAAACGTATAAGATCCTAAAGGGATTGGACAGGCTAGATGCAGGAAGATTGTTCCCGATGTTGGGGAAGTCCAGAACGAGGGGCCACAATTTGAGGATAGAGGGGAAGCTTTTTAGGACCGAGATTAGGAAAAACTTCTTCACACAGAGAGTGGTGAATCTGTGGAATTCTCTACCACAGGAAACTGGAGGCCAGTTCATTGGCTATATTTAAGAGGGAGTTAGATATGGCCCTTGTGGCTACGGGGATCAGGGGGTATGGAGGGAAGGCTGGGGCGGGGTTCTGAGTTGGATGATCAGCCATGATCATAATAAATGGCGGTGCAGGCTCGAAGGGCTGAAGGGCCTACTCCTGCACCTATTTTCTATGTTTCTATGTTTCTATAACGCCCAAGATTTCTTCTTATGCTGGGTGGCTGCTGCACACCAACTAACTCATAAGATGGATGTGCCCAACCTGCTGAGTTCCTCCAGCATTATGTGTGTATTGCTCAACTAATTCATGGAATTGACAAGGGTCTTGGTCCAAAGGCAAGAAACCAATAACACATTCGCCAACGGATACTGACACTCAGCACACTTCTGTAAACCCATTCTTCATCCTGTTCTGTGCCCACTATCCCTAATACACTTCTTACTCCAGAGGGCCATTCCATGTGCAAGCACACAGCTATACAGTGACTATACTGTCTATGCAGATATGACTAAAGGCAAATTACTATGCAGCTCAGAGGCAAGAGTTATTCACTCATCAATGGCAGCAATTCGCCCATGCATTTTAGATAACGTCAACCTATATTGTATGGAAAATTATAAAGAAAAAAACACTGGCCACTTGAAAAGGACTTCTGGTAGCTATGGTTTGTTAAAGAGATATGCTATTGGGTTGAAAAGATTGCTAATATTAGCCCCTCTAAGAACATGATTGGCAGATGTGAACATCCATTCAAGGCAGATGATGGACCATCCCTGACATTTGAATTATGATTTCCTAATCAGTTCAGTTTTGGATTATTTGGTTTCCTGATATGTTTGCACATACACTTCTGTCCATTTACTGCTCATATCGACTCCAACAGTTTCACAGTATCTACAGGGATTGATTATATAACAATAGTTATACAATTGACACTTTTTTTTTGGTGCCCAACTTTGCTTTCACCCTCTAAGCTGCACAAAAACAGGAAATCGGAGTTAATTGTATTCAAGGTGATGAAAACGTATTTCCTATTGTGGGTCTACGTTTTGAGTCATGCCTCATTCATTGTGAGTGGTGAAAATATAGTTCCTTGTTATTAGTGGTGTGTTTACTTAAATAAGATGTGAAAGATAATTCTTTGCATTACTTTTGGAAAGACCCTTTTATACAATACATTTTAACAAATTTGTTTTCACTAGAGAACCACTTTCATTTTTATAGTTGTTGAAATTATGACATTGAAAATGGACCCTGTATGAGCCATGAAAATGACCAAATGTGTCATTTCTAGAGAGTTATTTTCTCGATTTAACAGGCATATCAGCAAGGCAGTTAATGTTACAGTGCTTGAAGAGTTGGAAGAAAGCATCATGAAACATCACCAAAGTCTCAGGAATGGCAGCTTCCTATGGATCAAAGGGAATAAATGAACATCCAGCTGCCACGGTGTGGTGAGGTGGTGAAATAAAATTCTTGAGTGTGGCTAGCACACCAGCTGTCAAGTTTTATTTGGTATTGGTAATTGGTATGCATATTGTTGTCAGATGTACCAAGATGCAGTAAAAAAACTTTGTTTTGCAAGCCATCCATACAGATATTTTCAAAGTCTAAGTACATTAAGGTAATACAAAGGAAAAAGCAATAACATGTTACAAATTATAAACATGAGTAAGTCTGCAGATGCTTGAAATACTGATGAGATGTTACAGTTACAGAGAAGTTCAGTGGAGGTGCAAGGTAGATTGTGAGGTCAAGAGTCCATATTATTGTACTAGGGGACTGTTCAATCGTCTTACAACAGTAGGACAGAAGCTGCCCTTCATCCTGGTTCCATATGCTTTCAGGCTTTTGTATCACCTGTAGGATGGGAGAGAGAAGAAGAGAGGATGTCTGGGCTGGATGAATTATTTGATTTTGTTGGCTGCTTTATCAAGGCAGCAAGAAGTATAGACAGTGTCCATGGAGGGGAAGCTGCTTTCTATGACGTGATGATGCTGTCCACAACTCTGCATTTTCTTGTGGTCCCAACAGAGTAACTACCAAACCAAACTGTGATTCATTCGATTAGGATGCTTTCTGCTGCATTGATAAAAATTGGTTAGAGTCAAAGGAGACGTGCCAAATTTCTTCAGCCTCTTGAAGAAGTACGCCACTGGTGAGCTTTCTTGGAGGTGGCACCTACATGGTTAGACTAGGACAGGCTATAGGCAATATCCACTCCTAGGAACTTGAATCTTTCAACCCTCCTGACCTTAGCACCGTTGATGTAAACAGGAGTCTGTGCACTGCCCCTCTTTCTGAATTCAGTGACCACATCTTTTATTGTGATGACACCGTGTCACTGGACTCTTTTTGTACTCCAACTCCTCATTATTTGAGATTCAGCCCACTAAGATGATGCTATCTGCAGATTTCTAGATGGAGCTGGAGCAGAACCTGGCCATGAATTAATGAGTGTATTGGGAGTAAAGTAGGAGGCTGAGGACACCCCCTTGTGACTCATTAGTGTTGAGGATAATTTTAGTACAGGTATTGCTGTCTGTCCTTACTGATTACAGTCTGGTTTGGTCAGGAAGATAAGGACCCAATTGCAAAGGAAGGCATTGAGTCCCTGGTCTAGGAGGTTAGAGATGAGTTTGCTTGGAATTATAGTATTGAAGGCAGAGCAGTGGTCAATAGATAATAGTTTATTATAGGCATCCTTACTGTCCAGATGCTCCAGAAATGTAGGGCCAGGGAGATGGAAACCTTTGTGGACCTGTTTCAGTGAATTAAGGCTGGAGTGGATGTGTGCCATGACCAGTTTCATAAAGCTCTTTATGCTGGTGTATATTAGAGCCACTGGGCAGTAGTCATTCAGGCACATTGCCTTGTTTTTCTTAGGTGCCAGCATGATAGTAGTCCTCTTAATGCAGGTGGAAACCGCATATTGAAATAGAAAGAGTTTTAAAATGTCTGCAAATACGTCTGGCAGCTGGTATGTGCAGGACCTAAGACTCAGCCAGGGTCACCATCTGGGCCAGATACTCTCCATGGTTCAAGGACTGGAAAACTAATCTGAAGTCTGCAACAGTGACTGGGTTCTGATATATTAGAGTTTATTGAGGTGGGTGGTAGAACTCCCTGGTCATGGTGTTTTGGCGTTTCTATTGAATATTTGATAGATTAATTTGTCAAAGGAATTTTAGTCCTGATGTGTATTTAATACTGTCATGCCAAAGGCAATATTTAATTTTCATTTTTAACAATATTGACTAAAATTATCATTGCACTATTTAATAATACAGGAATAATTAATACTACAACTTTACTACATAGTTAATATTGATATTTTAAAATTGCTATTTGAGATTTGAAAAAAATTAAAATGTAAGTAACACTGGCGTCTCCGGGATTGGTGTGGCTGGAGGTGAAAAGTCCCATCCTTTGAATTCAGCCTTCTCGTAAATGAGCAGTTCTCAAGTTTCCAGTGATTCTATTGTTTCCAGTATTTCTGACAGCAAAGCTGAAATAGCAGGAAGTAATTTACTGGTGCCGCTGAATTACTGGAAAGAAATATATTTTAATGAAGAGATCTTGATGCTAAAATATACAGTACATATGTGGCTTAAGTATTCACATTAGTCAAAAAGTTAATGAGGACATAAGTACAACAAAAAGAATTTTTATTTTGTAGTTCTTGTACATTTTTGTTAATTGATCCAAGACACCTCTGAAGGCTAAAATCTGATAATAATTGATATTCTTATCAGGAATATGTCACATACAGTATTGTACAAAAGTCTTAAAGCACATATATATACCTAGGGTGCCTAAAACTTTTGCATAGCATTGCAGTAATTTTATGTATTGCACTGTATTGCTGCAAAAAAAAAACAAATTTCATGACATAGGTGAGTGATGATAGACCTAATTCTGATATGGCTCTCTATTGTAGACTGAGAATAGGAAGGGGGCAGGGAGAGAGGGATCATGGCTGGGGAAAAAGGGAAGGGAGAGGGGAGAGAGAAGGAAGCATCAAAGAGACGTTCTGTAGTGATCAATAAACCAATAGTTTGGAATCAAATATCCTTGCTTGGTGTCTCAAGGCTGGATGTGTCTGCACCCATGGCTCCTCCCGGCACTCCTTCTCTGCCACCTGTCACACACCTCTCCCGCAGTACCTCACCCTCACCATTCCCAATGTCCTTTGCTCCTGCCAATTTTACAAACTTACTCTCTGCTCCACATTGACAAATATAGTACTGTGCAAAAATCTTGAGCACCCTAGCTAGATATATGTTGCTAAGGCTTTTGTACAGTCTGCACTTTCACCCTATTTACACAATTCTGACTCCCACGTCTGTAGTTTGACAAATTTTACACCTTGCACCAATGTTTCAGGTATTGATAAGGATAAAGATAACCTAGGATCAGAGGTTCTAAATGAAAATAAGGTCTCCTTCCTTATTATATTATTTAACTGAAGTGTTTTGAAACAGATACACAGGTTCAGTCCAGACACCAAGTGTTTACTGGGTACAATTTGTATATTCTCTGTAGCTTTTATCTGGGTGTTGCCTTTTCCTTCTACAATCTTACAATGTATAGTTACACCGTGATATAGGTTAATGACGAGAAAGAATCAAAGGGGCAGATCTCACAAGAAAATAAATGATGGAGTAGAAGGAAGCAAGCAAGAGATTCTGCAGATGCTGGAAATCTTGAATAACACATACAAAATGCTGGAGGAACACAGCACCTGTGGAGGGGAATAAACTGGCATTTCAGGCCTTTCATTAGGACTCAATGGGAGGAGCTGGAAGTGAAATTCTTTAGACTATGTATCAGTTCTGCCAGACATAAGAGGACGGTGATGGAGGGGAACTGGTTAGGTTGTTTGGCCCAGAAAGAAGTGAAGAGTCTTGAGGCCTTCCTGATGAGGGATAGACATATACAGGATGATGTCCATAGTGAAAATAAGATGATCAGGGCCAAAGAACTTAAAATTATAGAAGTGATAGAGAGAATGAGGAAGTGTCACAGATGTTATTAGGAAGAGACTGACCCAAGTGGGACAAAATGGAATTGAGCTCAGTGGGGAAGAAGTAGGCAGAAACTGTGGACCTAGAGAGACCTGATCTCAGCCCAAAGCGTCGACTGTTTATTCTCCTCCATGGATATTGCCCGATCTTCTGAGTTCCTCCAGCATTTTGTATGCAGAATTTTATGTCAGAATTAGGGTGAAGTAAGGAGAAAGCAATGAGCCTAATTAGGCCATTGTGGATGTGATGGACTGAATGGCTTCCTATCTCATTATTAAATTTATCTTAATCTTGGAGCAATGGGTGATATTGAATAGTTTCAAGGGAGTAAAGAGAAATGTTCGGACAGGGAGAAAGATGGGACTGCCAAATGCAGAAACCTGGGGGTAAGATATGGCAGAAAGGGACTTGCGTCAGACACTGAGAGCTTAGAATATCAGACAATATGGAAGAGTATGGAAAGGAAAATTAGTTGAGAAAAGAGGGCATGAAAATATATTGACAAATATAGTCAGTGGCCACTTCATTTGGTGCCTCCAGTGCCTAATAAAGTGGCCACAGGAGTGGAAACTGGTGTGTTCTTCTACTGCCATCGCTCATCCACTTCAAGGTTTGATGTGTTGTGCATTCAGAGATGTTCTTCTGCATACAAATGTTGTAATGTGTGGCCATTTTGAGTTACTGTCACATTCCTGTCTGCTTGAACCAGTCTGACCATTCTTTGACCTCCTCTTCCACTGAAATTTTTTTTAATGTTTTTTGCATAATTTTCTGTAAACTCCAGGGACTGTCATGCATGAAAATTCCATAGATCAGCAGTTTCTGAGATACTAAAACCACTCTGTCTGACACCAACAATCATTCCAGTTAAAGTCACTTAGATCACATTTCTTCGCCATGCTGATGTTTTGGTCTGAACAACTGAACCTCTTGACCATGTCTGCGTGCTTTTATTGTCACAACGGTGTAGATATGGCCCAAGTGTGGAGTGAGAGACACTGACACGGGTTGATAGTTCACAGACTTTAATGCGAACAGTGTTAAAGGGAAAAGAAAACAATAAACGCTAGGCCAAACAGGGCCATTAACTAGAACTCTCAAATGGAAAACGAAGCCTACACTGCAGCTGAAAAGAACAACTAAATATAAAACGAATACCGCTAGTCTTCAGAGTCAGTTGACTGGACAGTCCAATTTCCCAGGCAAGGCCGAATGCAAACAGGCAGCGAAACCTTGCTGTGTTCCAAGTCTCAACAAATACTATGACGGAATGAATGGAGTTAAATACTATCGCAATGAAATAATAATTAGATAACATGTGCATATTCACGAGTACAATTGCCGAATCCTTGGTTGTGACATTTATGCATTGAAGCTCTCCCACAGGATTGGCTGATTACATATTAGCATTAACAAGCGGGTGTACAGGTGTACCTAATAAAGTGGCCACTGGGTGTACAGTCAAAGTACATAGTAAAGGGATTGTACAGTAAAGTGCAGCAGTATAAATTAATCTTTGGGTCAAAATGGTGCCAGGGAACAACACTGCCTCAGGTAACATCTTCCAGTTAGTCCATGAAACCGTTTCTTTCACTTCTTTTATTCTTTTTCTTTTAAATGGTGTGTTTCTGGTACTGTGATCTACAGTTTGATGGTGTGTTTTCGGGCCAATTCAGTGATCTGGTGCTTTCCTGTCTCCAAGACAGTTCCAGGAGGAGAGTGACCTCGAGGCCAAGAGGTGGAGCTTGAGCCCATGATTGACCCCATTTCTCACTGATTAAAGAGTCAAGGAAGTTTGAAACTTTAAGGCAAGTGTGGAAGTCAAGTGAGTGTTCAGCGTTATTCACCAGCATCTTGCTGGCTGCTGTCAGAGGAATTATCTCTTTCTCTCCTTTGATGCTGTCGGAGCATGGTACTGAAATTTCGGGTCTGCAGTTTACGGATTGAACTGCAGCTCAGTTGGACTCTTTCAATTTTATGTTTTGATATTCTGTGTTTTCATTCTTTCTTTCTTGTTGCCATTTGCGTGACTTTTTTTGCATGTGGGGGGGATGTTGATGTTTTTGTTGCTGTTTGCGTGATTTATTTTTTGTGCGTGAGGATTTGATGTTCTTGTTGCCATTTGCTCGATTTTTTTTGCACGTGGGGTGTTGATTTTTTCTCTTTGAACTGCTTGCATGGTTTTCTTTGTTTCATGACTGTCTGGCGACAACGGATCTCAGAATTGTATACTGCACGCATACTTTGATAGTAAATGTACTTTGAACTTTGAAGAATATCCAAATACATTTATTACATTAAGTGCAAAGGATAACCAAGAATGCGTAAGGCCTTTCAGAGGCAATACAAGCTAAGTCGCTTATGAAGACAGAGGATCTGCTTAGGAAACTTAATGAATATTTTGAGACTTGCTTCTTAAAAGAAGGGGTTGAGGCCATTGATGTAGTTAAATAAGACAAGTGAAATATTAGATGGGATAAATACAGTTAAAGAGGATGGTTATTACCTTTGGAAATGGATTTATTGCCTGGACTGGATGACATTTATCCCTGATTCTTAAAAAAAACAAAAGAGGAATCTGTGATGTCTCTGATATTTTTTAATTGCCCCCAGCTATACGAGTGGTAGTAGAATATTAGAAAGCTCTAATGCTTGTAGGAAGAGATTTCTCTGATTTTCTTCCGGCGAGAGATGAATTATATATTGAATTTGCTTCAGTGTCTCTAGTGAAGTAGCTCTTAGCTATTGGCAGACAGACCACTTTATCTATTTTTCATTATTAAAGTTAGTTGAATTGTACCCATTTCTGCTCTTCATGCTTTCACTTTATTTTATTAATATTAACTTCATTTATATAATCTATTCATAAAATGGTCATAATGATTTGTGAAATCAAAATAACAATTCACATTCTCATCTAATTGCACTTTAAAGCACTAGCCTATTTCTTGTCAACTGCATCCTTAGCTAGAATATTTAAGGCCATGTTACAGAATATCCTTCATTTTAAATTGCACTTTCTCAACAATTGTACAAAATTTCACTGTTTTTCATCAGGTACAAGAGCAGATTTTTTAAAAACTGCAGTGAGTGCTTTGACACAGAATGGAGAAGAAATGTGATCATTTCACTAAGAAATTCTAGGATCTCTTAGAAATGATCTAAGTGACTTTGACTGTTGGTGTCAGACAAGGTGGTTTGAGTATCTTAGAAACTGTTGATCTCCTGCGATTTTCACGTACAAGTCTCTAGAGTTTACGAAGAATGGTGTAAAAACCAAAAAGAACATCCTTTGAGTTGCAGTACTGTGGGTGAAAATACCCTATTAATGAGAAGTCAGAGGAGAATGACCAGACCAGTTCAAGCTGACAGGACAATGACAGTAACTCAAATTACCAAAAAACAGTTGTATACAGAAGAGCATCTCTGCACCTAATAAAGTGGCTACTGAGTGTACAATTAATGTAGAGTTATATGTCTGTAGTTGTTTTTTAGTTTTTATGTGTTTTAATTTTGTGTATCTTTTCAAAAAACTATTACATTGATTTTGAGTATTTTTCTAAATGTTTCCAAATGTTGGGAGAAATGGTTCAATCAGCTGTCAAAGTTATTCAGGTTTTACTGTAGGATAGGCTTGCACAAGCCCAACGTGTGACCACATTCTGCTGCAGTGCTGAACTTCAGAATTTAAAACTGAAGCAGCTTAGTGCAGAAAGTTGATGTCAGTGGATCAGCAAAAGGTAAACTTTTGGTGGGTCAGCAGTGAGTTTAGGTGGCTTGCCCCTGGCCCAGCAAATTCTAGTCCAAAAACATTTGTCCAAAAAGCACAAAAACTCTCAATCATACTTTATTTACATCAGTTACATATATAGGTTTTAGGCTATGAGTGTTTGTTTTGCAAGTGTTTGTCATGTGTTAATTTAAAAAAAAACTATTGATTCCTTTCATGGCTCATTCTGCACACTTTGAGAGGTTGGTCCTAACCAATTCCATGAAGGACCAGAATTATACAAAAACTCCACAATTTTTTTTTCTTTTGGTTTCAGCAGCAATGTTTTCAGAGTTAGTATACTTGTTTGTCTGCACTGCATTTTTTCTGTAACTGTAACATTTTAACCTGTTTTCTTTTTACCCCTTCGATGTACTTGTGTATGGCATGATCTACTTGGTTGGCAGGCACACAAAAATGTATCACTGTTTCTGAGAACATGACAATAATAAACCAATCAAAAATGGCAATTAGACATACACAATTGAGTGAAGGTGGAGACGGACGCACAATCAAGCTGAACCCAGAGTGGAGATTAGGCATTGGGCTAATGGGGAAGGTGATGGATCTGGGTTGGGAGCAGGACAGGATGGGTGGTGTGGTCAAAGCAAAAGGGAAAAGCTAGTTGCTTCTAATTAATGACAAAGTAATCCTGACAGTGTGGCAGCATCACTATGAAAGGAATGAAAAAGAGGCATTTGGTTTAGATGTCTGATAGTGGTGGGGTAGAATAACAAACATGAGAATATCTGCCGATGCTGGAAATCCAAAGCAATGCACACAAAACGCTGAAGGAACTCAGCAGTCCAGGCAGCATCTATGGAAACGACTATTGATGATATTTTGGGCTGATATCCTTCATCAGGACTGAGGAAAAAAAAGATGAGAAGTTGGAGTAAGAAGGTGGGGGAAGGGGAGGAAGAAGTACAAGGTGGTAGGTGATTGGTGAAACCAGGAGATGGGGAGGGGTGTGAAGTAAAGAGCTCAGAATTTGATTGGTGAAAGAGATAAAGAGCTGAAGGAGGGGGAATCTGATAAGAGAGGGGAGAAGACCATGGAAGACAGGAAAGGGGTACAGTACTGATGACTGTATTGCTGCTGCTTCCTGCAACCATGCAGAGCCTGTCGACTTCATTAACTTTGTGTCCAACTTCCATCCTGTCCTCAAATTTACTTGGTCCATTTCCAAAACCTCCCTCCCCTTTCTCAATCTCTCTGTCTCTACTTTTAGAGACAGTCTATCTACTGATAACTTTTATACATCCACTGATTCTCGCAGCTACCTGGATGATACCTCTTCCCACTGTGTCACTTGTAAAAATGCCATCCGTTTCTCTCAGTTCCTCCGTCTCCACTGCATACACTCTGACAATGAAATTTTTCATTCCAGAACTAATGAGATGTCATCCATCTCCCAAGAAAGGGCTTTCCTTCTTCCACCATCAATGCTGCCCTCAACTGCATCTCTCCCATTTCACACACATCTGCCCTCACCCCCTCCTTCCATTCCCACACCAGGAATAGGATTCCTCTTGTCCTCACCTACCACCACACTAGCCTCCGCGTCCAGCACATAATTCTCTGTAACTTCCACCATCTCTAACGGGATACCACCACCAAGCACATCTTTCCCTCCCCCTCCCCCACCACTGTCTGCTTTCCACAGGGATCACTCCCCATGCGAATTCCTTGTCTGCTAGACTATAAGACCATAAGACAAAGGAGCAGAAGTCAGCCATTCGGCCCATCGTGTCTGCTCCGCCATTTTATCATGAGCTGATCCATTCTCCCATTTAGTCCCACTCCCCCGCCTTCTCACCATAACCTTTAATGCCCTGGCTACTCAGATACCTATCAACTTCTGCCTTAAATACACTATCTCTGCCTTAAATACACCTCTTTACACTTCCTTATCTCTGCCTTAAATGCTCTTCCCTCCCCACTGATCCTCCTCTTGGCACTTACCTTTGCAAGCAGAACAAGTGCCACACCTATCCCTACACCATTCAGCACCTCAAACAGTCCTTCCAGGTGAGGTGACACTTCACTTGTGAGTCTGTTGGGGTTATCTCTGTATCTGATACTCCTGGTGTGGCCTCCTGGATATCAGTAAAACCTGACGTGGATGAGAGACCGCTTTGTTGAGCACCTACACTCTGTCCACCAGAAAAAGCAGGTTCTCCTGGTAGCCACCATTTCAATTCTACTTCCCATATCCATGCTGACATGTCAGTCCATGGCCTCTCTACTGCCGCAATGAGACCACACTCAGGATGGAGGAACAACACCTTACCTTCTCTCTGGGTAGCCTCCAACCTGATAGCACGAACATCGATTTCTTGAACTTCCAGTATTGCCCCCCCTCCTTCACCATTCTCGTTCCTGTTTCCCTCCCTCACTTTTTCTCCTGACCTGCCTATCATATCCCTCTGGTGCTCCTCCACCTTCCCTTTCTTCCATGGCCTTTTGTCCTCTTCTGTCAGATTCCCACTCCTCCAGCACTGTATCTCTTTCACCAAACAACTTCCCAGCTCTTTACTTCACCCCCTCCCCATCTCCCGTTTTCACCTATCACGTACCACCTTGTACTTCTTCCATTGCCTGCCCCAGATTCTTGGTCTGACTTCTCACCTTTCTTTCCAGTCCTGATGAGGGGACTCAGCCCAAAATGTCAACTCTTTACTCTTTTCCATAGATGCTGCCTGGCCTGCTGAGTTCCTCCAGCATTTTGTGTGTGCTGCAGTGGTGTGGTCAAAGCTGTTGTTAAGTCCAGGTTTTTGAGATTCCGTATCTTTTCCTAGAAGACAGAAGAAAAGAAAGGAATGGTCAGAGTGGCGGGTACTCTTGATAATAATATTAGACTTGCTGAGGCAGTGTAATATGTAAATGGTCTGGATGCAAGGAATTGATGAGCCTTTGATGGACTGAGTGGTGCTTACCACTTACTGCTGGTTTTGTCTGCATAGCACAGAGCAGTTGTCAAACCAAGCTAAGATGCACTTATATAATAGGTCCCAAAGGTATCACAGGAATGAAATTAAGCAAATATTGGTCGTGCCACCTAAGGATTTGCTTAAGAGCGACATAGTGACTCCAGTGCTGAGTGAAATTTGTATTTTTTCCCGATAACGGCATTATTTTCTTCCCGGTGCTCAAAGTATTCCGATGAGATGAGTTGGTAGTTTAAATGGCCACTGTGAAACGTCTGAGTCTGCAGGTGTTTGGTAGAATTTAGGAAGAACTGAAAGGAATTTGTGGAGAATTACATAGGATTAATGTAAATGGGTGTTTTGGGGTAAGTGCAGACTCAGTGCGTCAAATAGCCTATTTTATGCAATGTCACCTGATGACTCAGTCTACATCCCTATACCCTTTTTAAATTTTTGTAACATATTTAAGCAATTCCACCTTCCCAGATTTATCATCAGCTGGTGAAACATTTCTCAATCCCCTTGCCACATTATTTCTATATCTGTTTGTTCAACTTTCAGGTACAGTATATTTAACTTGGTATATTCTGTTTTGAAATCTGCTTGACTATTACACGGGCCAAAAGAAAAGCATTTTTTTTCTGAAGGACACATTAGCTATCATAGAATGTGAGCAAAATTATGGAAACTTTTGATACATAATACATTCTAGCCAGTAAAGACTGTAGTTCAAAAGGTTTTCAGAAGAGAAAATTCATAAACTCTCTCAAAACCAAAGCAAAAAAAAAACATAGGTTCCTGCCAAAGGGAAGATAAGATTACACATTTTCACTGAAAGTAATCTTTCATTATTATTATATTTAGCTTTTCTAGTGAGTAAAGTCAAAACCACTTATTGGATTCTAGTTTAAGCTCAGATCTCAAGTGATATTTATAATTGGACTTTTCATTTCTAAAGCAGGAAATGAGAAACAACATTAAATAGAATAAAAATCTGTCACTAAAATTCAAGGAGTTTCCTGACAGTTGAAAATGGGAAGGAGGGTGTACTAATGAAAAACATCTTGGGCTGGAATGTCTCCAAACCTGCAGCATGAACTTTGAATTTTCAAACTACTGGCAGCCCTACTGTCCCTTTTCCCTTCTTTTTCTTTTTGCTCTCCTCATGATCCAGCTGCCCCCCCATTCTCCTTCCCCACCTCCTCCATCTGCCTATCACCCACATACTCTTTGCACTGGTTCCCCTCTGCCTTTACACTATGCTCCAGCCTTCTCAGACTCCATCATCTTCAGCCCCTGAACACTTCCACCTATCACCGCCCAGCTTCTGACAACATATCCACTCTCTTCCCTCTTTCATCCACTTATCACCCCTTCACCTTGACCTGCAGTACCTATCACCGGCCAGCTCTTGCTCCCCCGCCTTCCTTCCACCTTTTTATACTCCTTCAATCCAGATGAATGGTCTGACCCAACATGTCCATTTCTTTCCACATATGCTGCTAAATTCTTCCAGCTTGGGCTGGAAATTGCAAACTTCCTGTAAGTGCTGTAAAAGCAACAGGACCACGTGTGAGCCTCCCTGGTAGCAAAAGTGTATCAAGAAAGCTCGCCAATGCCTCTGGAGACTAAAGTAATTTGGCATGTCCCTATTGACCCTTACCAGTTTTTATCATTGCATCATGGAAAGCATCCCTTCTGGATACATCGTATGCCAAGGGTCCTGCACGTGACCACAAGAACCTATAGGGAGTTGTGGACACAGCTCAGCCTATCATGAAAACCAGCCTTTCCTCCATTGTCTTTTTATTAGAAAGACAAGTATTTGAACTGGCATTGGACAGAGAGAACTCCCTGTTGTTACTGTAGCCCTTGATACCCGAGCAGGTAATGATTTGGTATGCGAAAATGTACTGTGTCAAGTTTTTCACCAGTGGTCTCAAAGTGAATAATGGGCATGTTGAAAGGTTGCCCAGGTCGTCGCACAGTCTCTCCAATCTAAAGGTTTTACATATTCAGCATTCGATACTATTATCCCTTCAAAACTTATTAATAAGTTTGCTGATGACACCACAGTCGCTGGCCAAATCAAAGATGGTGACAGATCAGCATATAGGAGGGAGACTGATAATCTGGCTGACTGGTGCCACAACCTCTCACTCAAAATCAGCAAGATCAAGGAGCTAATTATTGACTACAGGAGGAGGAAGAAACTGGCAATCCATGAGCCAGTCCTCATCAAGGGATCAGAAGTACTGAGAGTCATCAACTTTAAATTCCTTGATGTTATCATCTCAGAGAATCTGTCCTGGGTCTGGCAACTAAGTGTCATTATAAAGAAAGCATGGCAGCACTCTGCTTTCTTAGAAGTTTGCGTAGATTTGGCATGTCATCTGAAACTTTGACAAACTTTGTCGATGAGCAGTGGGAAGTATATTGACTGGTTGCATCATGGTCTGATATGAAAACATTAATATCTTTGAATGGAAAAGCTGACAAAAAGGTAGTGTATTGCAACCTAGTCCATTGTGTGTGATGTCCTCTCTGCCATTGAGCACATCTACATGGAGGGCTGTTGCAGGAAAGCAGTGTCCCTAGTCAAAGACCACCACCATCCAGGCCATGCTCTTGTTTTGCTGCTGCCATCACAAAGGAGGTACAGGAGCCTCAGGACCCATACCACCAGTTAGGAATAGCTATTACCCTTCAACCATCAGGTTCTTAAAACTAGAGGGCATAACTTCACTCAACTTCACTCACCCCAACTCTGAACAGAGCACAACCTATAGACTCAATTTCAACGATTCTTCATCTTATGTTCTCAATATTTATTGTTTATTTATAGTTTTTTTTCTTTTTGTACTTGCAGAGTTTGTTGTCTTTTTGCACATTGGTTGTTTGTCCATCTCGTTGGGTGTGGTCTTTCATTGATACTACTGGGTTTCTTTGCATTCACTGTGAACACCTGCAAGAAAATTAATCTCCGGGTTGTATATAGTGACATATATGTAAGTAGTTTGATAATAAATTTACTTTGAACTTTGGATTTTCAAAGATAGAATGACTTAGTCATAAACATGCCTTACAGAATAACCTATGTTTCTACAGTCTAGAAGAGCTGCCAGGCCTTGGAGTGGATCCAATAGAGAGGAGCAAGAAAAAAGGGAGAGGATGGTTGGCAAAATATAGCTCCTGTCAAGTCATTATGAATATTATTTTTGTTGAAATGACTCACAGTTATATACTGCACCTCAGTATTATTTTCCCAAGGGTCCATATAACAAATCCACATAATTCTGCATTCCATTGAATTTTTGAACCAACTGGCAAAGCCCTAATAACTAAAGCTTAGCAATACCATGACCACTTTGCATGAAAATATTTTTTGTTCTAATTGTGTTCTTGTAAAAATTGTGCATATTTGTGTTTTCCTTGTGAATACTGCTTATGTGCCTATGATGCTGCTGCATGTAAGTTTTCCTTATTTGGAGAGCACGTGGATAATGTGGATTGGTAATAACATCTCCACCTCATGATCAAGGATGCATGCTTGGTCCTCTGCTCTACTCTTTCTACACTCATGACTACGTGACTAGGCACAGTCCAAGCGCTATCTACAAATTTGCCGATGACACCATTGTTGCTGATAGAATCTTAAATGGTGATAAGGCTTATCCGAAGGAGATAGATCAGCGAGTTGAGCAGTGTTACAACTCAGCCTTGCATTCGATATCAGCAAGACCAAGGAAGTGATTGTACACTTCAGGAAGGGGAAGTCAGGGGAACAGACTGGACTTCATTGAAGTGTCAGCGGTGGAAAGGATGAGCAGTTTCAAATTCCTGGATGTCAATATCTCTCGAGGATGCTTCCCGGGCTCAGCACATTGATGCCATTGTAAAGGAGGTACAGCAGCAGCTCTACTTAATTGGAGTATGAGGAGATTGGTAAGGACCTCGTACATTTCTGCAGATATACAGTGGAGGGCATTTTGACTGGTTGCATCACTGCCTGGTTTGGAGCCTCCAATGCAGGACTGCAAGAGGATGCAGAGAGTAATAGACTCGGCTCTATAATGGGCACGATCTTCCTCACCATCCGGCCGTGCCCTGTTCTCGTTACTACCATCTGAAAGTCTAAAAACATACAGACACTTAAAGATTTAGGAACAACTCCTTGCCCTCCACCATCAGATTTCTCAATGGTTCATGAACCCATGAACAATATCTCTTTATTCTTTTTTTGCATTACTTATGTATTTTTATAATTTATAGATTTTTTAACTCTTTGCATTGTACAGCTACCACAAAACCATAAATCTCACGTCATATGTCAGTGATTTGAATCTGATTTGTGAGTGTACGTGTACTCAAGCTCGAATTTGAATTTGTCCTCTGCCTGCTCTCACTCACTCCATCTCCTGCACACAACCCCTTTACCTTCCATATGGTGTCACCCTGTCCCATACTCTATCCTTTGCCACTGAATGATTTCCTCAGCTCCTCACAGCCTCGTCAGTCCCTGAAGCCAAGAACTTTACTTTCTCTGATAACAAAATACTGTGCTGTTAATGTGATCAATTCTGTCAGTTACCAGCAGATGGCATGATGGCACCATTAGGATTTTAATTTCATTTTTATGTATCTTTCAAGAAATGGCAGAATTGATTGTCTTTTCCATAGCACCTGTGGAAATTGTCTTTCACAAGGAGGATTGGGGGACGGGGGACTGAGGCCAAGCCCTAGCTATACTGTATCTTCTTGGTATTTGCAGTCACCTCACTTACTTGTCCCGGTAAGTTTTATTGTAGAAAGATGCAAGAGGCAGCTCCCATCTCCAGCATATGATGTGTAAAGGCCCATCCCAGTTACCTCTAGGACCATATTGTTCCTTTCTGTCCAGAAGGCCTAAGATAGTGAGTGTACAGGGCCAATGGAGACACACTAACCCACTATATTTTCTGGATACAAGGTTCAAGCTGCAAATTATATTGCAAATTCTTGGTCACCGGGGAGCTGAGGGTTGTGGGAAACAGGCAGGAAAATGGACTTCTTACTTTTCTGAATGCTGGAAAAGGTTTAAAGGGCTGAGTGGCCTTCCTTGCATTCTACTTCTTACATTCTTGATCTGCCAATAAAGTCCAAGACCCTTTGAGATACAGTTTCCTAATAAGTGATGATTAAGTATCAAATTTATTTTCATTTATATCCATTCAAACTTTCCTGTATAATTGTCTTTGTTTTAATGAACAAAACTGCACGTCTATTAAGAGAAATCGTTTACATATGAATTCACTTGAGATCAGATATAACTCTGCCCCACCACCTCTTCTGTACTGACTTGTAATGCATCACTTCAATAATTCTTGCATTGCAGTGCAAGACTCTGAATAACTGTCAAAGCAATTTTTAGGAGAAAATGAAAACTTGACTGATCTTTTTCTAAGAGTCATTCTGAATATCCCAAATAATTGACAATCTGTATCTAGAGTGTCTTATTTAAAGGCTTCCAGCAATATCCCAGCTACTGAAGATAAAGTTATCGGTCTAAGTACGTCAAGGCCAATTTTATTTTATTTCTTAAAGCACTGGGATAAAGTGATTTGGTTTCCAATTCATGGGAGCTGAAACAGAGCTCAATAAACTGTTGAACAAATGAGCTGGTGGCTTACACAGTTTCCTTGAGCTCTCTGAGGAAGATGCATCCAGTCCTCCACACTCTGAGTGTGAAGCGATCCTAAAAAGCATGAAGTTACTTCAGGTAAGTCAAAGTAAACACATGCCAATTACATGATATTGGAACTCTGACCTCAATTTCAAGAATAAGAAGTGTTCCAGGTATTATACTTAGCCGTTCAGTAAAGTCTTTATTTTTGATCGTCATCATTTTCGAATTCTACAAATCATCAATGTGCTATATGACATAATTGAAAAAGAGTCCTATGCTTTCTCTTGCAATTGTTCGCTGTTCTTCTCTTGAATTTCACATGGTATGGCTAATACCACCTTTAGTTATCTGTCTTCTAATAATTGTCTAGTTATTTTGATCGCAGTCTTACTTATATTTCGGGATTTGTTTCAGATTGGGCATCCCTACTGAGCTATTTAAATTTCACTTTACCTTGAATTTTCATTTCTCAGCTGGGGGTATACAAGGATTCTTTGCCCTTCAACACTAATTAAAACATTCAATACAAAGCTCAAAATTTCAAAGTTCAAAGTAAATTTGTTATCTAGCACATATTGAACGCTAAGATTTATTCCCCTGCAGGCATACCCAGTAGATCCAAGAACCATAATAGAATCAATGAAAGATTGCACAAAACAGGCAGACAACCAATGTGCAAATAACTACAAACTGCAAATACAAAAGGAAAAAAAGTAATAATAATAAATAAATAAGCAATAAATATCGAGAACATGAGATGAGTCCTTAAGAGTGAGTCCACAGCTTGTGGGAGCAGTTCAATAATGGGGCAAGTGAAATTCAGTGAAGTTATCACCTCGGATTCATGAGCCTGATGGTTGAAGCGTAATAACTGTTCCTGAACTTGGTGGTGTGAGTCCTGAGGCTCTTGTACCACCTTCTTGATGACATTAGCAAGATGACCGTATGCCCTGGGTGGTGGGGGCCTGAAGGATCATTGGAAACCCGAGTCACCACAACCACAATCTATTCCAGCTGCTACCATCTGGAAAATGGTACCACAGCATAAAAGCCAGGGCCGGGACAGCTTCTTCCACCAGGCCATCAGCCTGATTAATTCACGCTGATCTGAGTGTATTTCTATGTTACATTGACTGTTCTATTTATTATAAATTACTATGATTGCACATTGCACATTTAGACGGAGACGTAACGTAAAGATTTTTACTCCTCATGTACGTGAAGGATGTAAGAATCACAGTCAATTCAATTCAATGATGGATGCTGCTTTCTTGTGACCGAGTTCTATACAGATGTGCTCAATGGTGAACATAGCTTTATGCATGATAGAATGGGCCGTATCCACTTCTCTTGGTGGGATTTTCTGTTCAAGAGCATTGCTGTGATGCAGCCAGTCAATATACTCTCTACGACACATCTATAGAAGTTTCTCCAAGATTTAGATGCCATACCAAATCTTCCCATACTTCTATGGAAGTAGAGGTGCTGCCGTGCTTTCTTCGTAATCGCACATATGTGCTGGGTCTAGGACAGGTCCTCTGAAATGATAGCACCGAAGTATTGTTGACTCTCTCCACTTCTGACTCCCTAATGAGGACTGTCTCATGGACCTCTGGTTTCCTCCTCCTGAAGTCAGTAATCATCTCCTTGGTCTTGCTGTGAGAGATTGTTGATGTGGCACCACTCAGCCAGATTTTCAGTCTCACTCCTAATGCTGATTGGTCACCGGGTTTTTGTTTATCCCAATGTAGCTTACACAAGTAATCCCTCATTAATGTAACTCTCTCAACATCTGGCACTAACATTAATTTATAAGTTAGCTGAAATCCCATTCATTGCTTTCCTGGCTGACTTTGGCCAATTTAGCTACCCTAAGGATAGGATCTGCCTTTTTTTGATATTTATTTTCTATGCATCTCTAGTATTTAGGCTTCTTTACATTGGAATTCCCAGCTTACTTCATTTCACAGTGTTGTTTGAAGCAGAACAAAATATTATATGTATTCCATCTTTGATTTTGCTGCAGGAATATTATTCCAGTTGTCAATTAGTGTATTTCAAATTGGAGCTCTTGGGATTTGTTTTACCCAGTGCTATGTGTGACACTTTTCAAAGATAATTCATTACAGAAACAGTCTGTCCTCCTGGTTCAGAGAATATGAAATTGAACATTATAATTCAATTACTCTGTATGCCTCACTAGCTCTCAGCCTTCTCAGTTCATTACAAACCTCACTGCTTGTATCCCATTCTGCATCAAGTTCTAGGCACTTTCCACTCTATCTTTACTGACCTGGATTGTCTCGCTATCTTTAATTTGAAAATCTTATTGCATAGTCATCACTACTGTATCCTAAGATTTTTGGGCATTAAGGGAATCAGAAGTCGTAGGGAAATGGAGAAAAATGATGCTGAAATGATAGATTAGCTACAAACTTACTGAACAGCTCAGAGGATCTAATGACCTCCTGTGCTGCTTTTTCTTATGTTCTTAAGTGGCCTGCTGCTTTGAGACGTCTATTGTCCATTTTGCTGAAGATCTCCGTCTGGCCCATTGAAACTCGTTAGTGTTTCTGAACACTGCCACCTTCTGCTGCTCCCTCTCCTCTTCCTGATTGGATCTGTGCCTGAGGTGCCTGAGATTGAAATGTAAGCCTGTGGACCTCAATTATTTCTTCTTGGTGCCAAATATTCTTACACTTGGAAAATAATTGCCCCTACTCACCCCTATACTGTGACAGATTTAACACACATACACACAGCTTAAAGGAGCTGTGGTAGCCAACAATTCGGGCCTGCCAACAGGAGAAAAGCATTGCATGGATGACAGAATGCCAAAATATTATTGGATAGTCTGCTCACGAGGAATTATATCTGGCATGGTCATTACCACAGCAGGAATAAGTAAATTCCAGTGCTTGTTATCTCAAAATAACCATTTCCTGTGGCTATCCCTCCCAGAGCTGTACTGTGATTGCTCTGAGGCGATTTAAGATTGAATCTATAAACACATTTTGAATGATCCCATTCATTAGCCATATATATTGTTGGCAGAATGATAACAGCAACAGATAATTGCTTCCACCAGTTTCATCCAGCAGTTTAAAAATAATGTTGGATTGATTGTACTGAATTCAGACTGTTGATGGAATGTAAATTATAACAGAGAATTATATGGCATAGAAAAGCATCTCATTGTGCCTGCATCAGTTCCTTGGTAGAGTAACTAGTTAATTCAGTCCTCTGCTCTTTCTGCATTCCTGTATTTGTATTTACATATTTAGCTCCTTTTTTGCATGTTAATGCTGCTTCAACTCTTTGGCTTGTCAACTTTCCGGATCTCTTTTTATTCATGTAGCCTTTTTAAATAATCGCTCCATTTTGTTTACATTGCCTCTTCTCCAGTAAAGGTATTGTTTGGGCCCTATCTGTCCATGTTGCTATTCTGCAGGCTGCTCATATCTTCAGCTTGTTGCTTACTACACCTCCATCCAGTATTATGTCTGGGCAGCTTTAGCTTTTATTTAATCAGATGCACAAACGTTTCAACTGCAAAGCCACTCATGTTGTGGGATTCACGATAAACCTACCGTTTTCCTTGAGGAATGAGATTTCATTGAAACTGAGTCAAACCAAAATGCAGTGCCAGGTAAATATTTCCTAGGTGAGACATTTTGTTTAAACAGACAACTGTCATCCATCATCGGATTTAACATCCTCAGATCAGGCTTTGTAATTAATATTCCAGAGAGAGTAGATGATACCTTTAAAACTGTTTTTTTATTTGAGCCTGAATGGTCTTTTCATTAAAGAGTAAAATACAGGATCACATATACTGCATCCGGTAGTGGTACCCAGTTGATCACAGAATAAAAATGCTTTGAAAATAGTGCTATAGTGTTTTGTCCCAGATCATGTGCTAAAATGGGACCTGTAGGGTTTCTGTGTCAGGGCGCTGAAGCAGGGACCCAATCGCAATACTGTGCACAGTGTGATATTTACTGAGTAGCAAATCCAAAGGGGCAACAAAGTCGGCGTCAAAGTTCAGGCGGAGATCAAAAATTCCAGAGAAATTCAAGAATCAGAATCGGGAAATAGGCAGAGTCAATATTTGGACAGACAGAGTTCAGATACAAATGCTGGAAAGGCTCAGGAAAACTCACTGGCACAATCTGGCAACAAACAGTCTGTCTGTCTGTGTCTTGTTTTACGGCGGTTGGCACCCAGCTTAATGGTGCATTACCGCCACCTTCTGCTCCAGAATGTGCAATAGACTTACATTCTAAATCCCTTTACACACGCGCGCGCGCGCACACACACACACACACACACACACACACACACACACACACACACACACACACACACCCTAACCTATACTTTATCCTCCCATCTTTGGCTATCCTAGTATCCTATTCCTGTTTATCCATCATATCCTATAAAAAACCCCTGTACCCCTTAAGAAAGCTAAAAATACCCTAACCTGTGTTCTCTCACCCATGCCCAGCAACCCTTTTAATGTGAATTCCTGCATCCCCAACTCCCTTAATTTATTTCTCATCATCTCTCTCTGTATCCCATACTTCCTGCAACTCAGAACTACATGTTCTACTGACTCCTCTTCCTGACATTCCTCACACAATCCTGTCTGGTGTTTCCCTATCATTTTCAATGTTTTATTTAATGCACAATGCCCCAGCCTTAACCTAGTCCACACAATTTCCTCTCTTCTGTTTCCATTACCTACCCTAGTAACTGCAACACTCTTTTGTATATGATATAAATGCCTCTCTTTCCCCTCCCTGTCCCATCTTTCTTGCCACATTTGGTTGATTTTTTTCCCAGATTACACACTTAACCTCTGCTTTACTGATACTAATGTGCATTTCTATGCTTTTTTTCTTTAACACCCTCTTTGCCAACTCACCCACCCTCTCATTCCTCTTCACCCCTACACGTGCTGGAACCCATAGAAATTTTACCTGACCTCCCTGCTTTGCAATTCTTGCAACTAACTGAAGGACTTCATAAAGTACATTTTGCCGATTGTTTATGTGAAAAGACCTTAAACTTGCTAGAACTGAGGATGAATCTGAACATATCAATGCTTTGGCTTGGCTGGCTTTCTGCACCCATTGCAACGCAACCAACACTGCCAGCATCTCCACTGTAAACACTCCTAACTTATTAGATGTTCTTCTGCTGATTCCAATTTCTTTTGCTGGTATAACCACCCCAAACCCTGTCACTCCTGTTTCAGGTTCCTTCTCACCATCCGTATAAATGTGAGTGTAATCACTATACTTTTCCATCACATGACGGTTAAATGCACTGACCAAATCAGTTTTATATCTTCCTTTCCTTTTTGCCTCTAACAAATGCCAGTCTATGTCAGGCCATACAAGCTTCCATGGAGCTACAACCGGATAAACTACTGAAGGACTTATCCATAGATCAAACACTCCACATTCTTTAGCAATATCATTCCCTACCCGACTAAAGGTATCCCTCTGAAACCTCCCATTTTCCCAGCGCTCCTGCAACACTCCTTTAGTAGGGTGAGAATCATTGTGCCCCTGCAAATTAGCCCAGTAGTTTGCCATCAATTACATCATTCTTAGTTCCAAAGGCATTATTCCCATTTCTACCCGTAGGGCTGACACTGGTGACATTTTAAGAGCCCCACTGCACACTCTCGAAGCCTGACACTGAATCACATCCAGTTTCCTTATAAGAGACCTAGCTGCTGATGCATATGCTATATTTCCATAATCCAATACAGATCTCACTAAAGCCACGTACATTCTCTTCAACACTGAACAACTTGCTCCCCATTCCCTGCCAGTCAAACATTTCATCACATTTATTACTTTTCCACATTTCTCAACTTTCCTGATATGGTCTGCCCATGTTAATCGTGAATCAAATATAACTCCCAGAAATTTAAATGATCCAACCCTTTCTAATTCAATCCCATACATCCTTAACTTCTTCCCTACCTCAATTCTTTTCCTGGTAAAATATACAGTTTGAGTTTTTTCTACTGAAAATCTACATCCCCAATCATAACCCCACTCCACCACTTCATCAATTGTTTCTTGTAGTTTCCTGATTATATGCTCCATGTTCTTGCCTCTTTTCCACAAGGCCCCATCATCCGCAAACACTGGTACCTTTGTGAAGACATCATTGATCATAATGATGAAAAGTAACGGGCTAATCACACTACCTTGAGGTGTGCCATTTCCCACTGTGTACTGATTTGATAATTCTGATCCAATCCAAACGTGAATTTTTCTACCAAACAAAAAATCTTTAACCCAATTAAAAACTCTCCCACTAACCCCCATCTTGTGCAGTTTAATGGCAACAAACAGGTGAAAACACAGGACTAAAATACACTGAGCAATAAACAGAGAGGCAGATGATAGGTGGAGCACAATGAGACAGAGGTGGCAGCAAAACAGGTAATCATGAGAAACAGGTGAGAGGTGGAGTACTCAGTAATACAGTAGAGCAGGAGCGGGGCCAGGAGCACATGGGGCATGAAAACAAACAGAGCACATGGCAGTACAAAACCACAGGCTGACGGTTAGGGGGAAAACACACAAAAAGTTCCACTGGAGGTACTGACAGTAGCCACCCCCACCCCCACCACGGACACCTCCTGGCGTCACTGCAGGTAGAGCTGGGTGCTGGCAATGTTACGGGCGGGGACCCAGCTCGTCTCCTCAGGACTGTAGCCCTCCCAGTCCACAAGGTACTGGAGGCCACGGCCCCGGCAAGAACGTCCAGCAGTTGACGCACCATGAAGGCCTCTAACCCATCGATGACCTGTGGGGGAGGCGGGGTTTGGGACAGGACACAGGGGGTGGGTCATGAAAGGCTTGATGGGGGACACATGAAAGGTGGGATGAATGTGGCGGAGAGTGGAGGAGAGCTTGAGACGGACAGCAGCAGGGCTGATGACTTTAGCAATGACAAAAGTAAAAACATGCAGTACTAGTAATTTGGCTGTTTCTTTGGCTGAGGGGAGTTTAGGTAAAGGAATGAAGTGTACAGACTTGGAGAAACAATCAACTACTGTGAGAATGGTGGTGTTACCATCTGATGGGGAAGACCGGTGACAAAATCCAGGGCAATGTGGCTCCAGGGTCTCTTGGGGATAGAAAGGGGTTGTAACAGACCAGCTGGTGATTGGTTAGAGTTCTTGCCTTGAGCACAGTCCAAGCAGGCTGAGACGAAGTTGTGGATGTCATCTCCCACGGAGGACCACCAGAACCGCCAACTGATGAAGGCCCGAGTACACTTGGTTCCAGGGTGACAGGATAACTGGGAAGAATGCCCCCACTGCAATACCTGTGAGTGGACAGAGCTGGGAACATAAACACGGTTAGTGGGGCATTGACTAGGGGCTGCCTCGCTCTGTTGAGCAGCTTGTACAATGGATTCAATGTCCCATTGCGCTGCACCCACGAGACAGTGAGCAGGGAGGATGACATTGGGTACCTCAGGGGTCCCAGAGGAGGGAAATCTTTGGGAGAGGGCATCAGGTTTTCCATTCTTGGAATCAGAGTGGAAGGACAGAGAATCTTGAGAAAAACGTGATCAGTCCAGACTAAGAATAGCACCTTGGCTCCCTCAGCCAATGCCCTACTCCTCCAGATCTAGGTTCACAGCCAGCAGCTCCCAGTTTCCGACATCGTAATTCCAGTCCGTGGGAGTGAGGTGGTGAGAGAAGAAGGCGCAGGGGTGTACCTTCTCATCCTTGGCTGAGCGCTCACAGAGAACAGCTCCTTTGCCAATGTCAGACGCATCCACCTCCACAATGAACTGCCGGTCGGTGTCGGGTTAAATCAGGATGGGGGCAGAGGTGAAACGTTCCTTCAGGTCAGAGAATGCTTTTTCAGCATCGGGGACCAGGAGAGTCTGACAGCAGATGAGGTAAGAGCAGTGAGTGGCGCAGCCAGTGAACTGTAATTTCTGATGAAGCAGCGATAGAAGTTAGCGAAGCCCAAGAAGCGTTGCAATTTCCGACGAGTCGAAGGTTGGGGCCATTCAGCCACCACCTTGACCTTCTGTTGGTCCATCTGAATGGAACTGCCTGAAATTACATAACCCAGGAAGGAGACAGTATTGCGTTGAAACTCACATTTCTCAGACTTCATGAAGAGCTGGTTCTCCAGAGGGCGCTGGAGAACTCTGCGTACATGACCTATATGTTCAGCAAGGGACTTGGAAAAAAATCAAAATGTTGTCGCGATACACAAAAACAAATTGGTTCAGCATGTCCCTGAGAACGTCATTTACCAGGGCTTGGAAGACGGCGGGGACAATGGTGAGACTGAATGGCGTGATCTCTTAATGGCCTGAGGCGGTGTTGAAGGCTGTCTTCCACTCGTCCCCTTTGTGGATGAGGACAAGGTGGTAGGCATTACGGAGATCAAGCTTGGTGAAAACTGAGGCTCCTTGCAGTAGTTCAAATGCCAAGGTCATGAGCGGAAGAGGGTAACGGTTCTTAACAGTGACTTCATTCAGTCCCTGGTAATCAATGCATGGATGCAAAGAGCCGTCCTTCTTTTCAACAAAGAAAAAACTGGCACCAGCAGGGGAGGAAGACAGCCGGATGATGCCTGCAGCCAGAGATTCTTGAATGTACTTACTCATGGCTTCTGCTTCAGGTACCGACAGGGAATACAGGCGGCCCCTTGGGGGAGGTGTGCCAGGCAAGAGGTCAATGGTGCAATCATATGGACGATGAGGCGGTAGGGAAGTGGCCCGGGACTTGCTGAACACAGCCTTGAGGTCCTTGTATTCAGGAGGGATGGCACTAAGGTCCGGAAATTTCTCGGGGGAATCTGGGCTTGGAGACAAGAGGATCTGAGCATGGCGGAGGTAGTGGGAGTGACAGAATGGGCTCCAGCCTACAATCTTGAGACTGAGCCAGTCAATGCGGGGATTGTGTCTGACTAACCAGGGTTGGCCCTGGGCAATGGGAGCTTGAGGAGAGTCAATAACATAAAGGGTTAGCTGTTCATGATGGTTGCTGGATAAACTGAGACTCACCGGGGCTGTGACATGGGTGATGTTAGCCAGTCTCTGACCGTTCAAGGCGTTGGCTACCAATGGTGACTGGAGAGCAGACGTGAGTAATCCCCACTGGGTAACCAAGCCGGAATCAATAAAACACCCCTCCACACCAGAATCGACCAAGATGGAGACGGCTCGCCGTTGGACGCCCCACTCCAGAGAAGCAGGTATGAGAGTGAGTGGATCGAGGAGGGCCGGACAGGGGTTACGCTCACCAGTACTCCTTGTCCTACTGGTGAGTGCTGGCTTTTTCTGGGCAGGTGAAGATGAAGTGGTCTGATTGGCTACAGTACAGCCAGGAGCGGGTGCTGAATACAACGTTGGTAAATGCGAGATCATCCATTTTGGAAGGAATAATAGAAGAGCAGATTATTATTTAAATGGTGAAAGATTGCAGCATTCTGTTGTGCAGAGGGACTTGGGAGTGCTTGTTCATGAATCACAAAAAGTTGGCTTGCAGGTACAACAGGTTATTAAGAAGGCAAACAGAATGTTGGCCGTCATTGCTAGAGGGATTGAATTCAAGAGCAGGGAGGTCATGCTGCAACTATACAGGGTACTGGTGAGACCGCATCTGGAGTACCGTGTGCAGTTCTGGTCTCCATACTTGCGGAAGGATATACTGGCTTTGGAGGCAGTGCGGAGGAGGTTCACCAGGTTGATTCCAGGGATGAAGGGGTTAACCTACGAGGAGAGATTGAGTCGCCTGGGACTATACTCTCTGGAGTTCAGAAGAATGAGAGGGAATCTTATCGAAACATACAAAATTTTGAAAGGGATAGATAAGATAGAAGTAGGAAAGTTGTTTCCATTGGTAGGTGAGACTAGAACTAGGAGACATTGCCTCAAGATTCAGGGGAGAAGATTTAGGACAGAGATGAGGAGAAATTGTTTTTCTCAGACAGTGGTGAATCTGTGGTATTCTCTGCCCAGGGAAGCAGTTGAGGCTTCCTCACTAAATATATTTAAGAAACAGTTAGATAGGTTTTTACATGGTGAGGGAATTAAGGGTTATGGGGAAAAGGCAGGCAGATGGAGCTGAGTTTACAGACAGATCAGCCATGATCTTATTGAATGGCGGGGCAGGCTCGATGGGCCAGATGGCCCACTCCTGCTCCTATTTCTTATGTTCTTATTATTGGTCAGACTCCTTTGAAATTGACTCCTTAAAATTGATGCAATTTAATTTAATATTTCTTCCATGTGCCTTATCACATCCTTATCTGGCCCTGCCTATAAAACTGACTGTTTTTTTCTATATTTGACAGCACCTCCCACCCCATCACCCCTTCCCCTTAATGTACATCTACTCATTTCTCTGACAGATTAGTTTAAATCATCCCCCAAAAGCACTGGAAAACATCCTTGCAAGATGTTTGGAGGTATTTCAGTTCAGATGCAAACTGTCCAACTTGTGGATGTCCCACACTTCCAAGCAGGGGCTCTGATGATTGAGAAATCTAAAGCCCTTCTGTCTACATTGTTCTTGTAGCCAAATGTTCATCTGACCTCACCCCATATTCCTATTCTCACTGACACATGGCACATGAAGAATCCAGCAATTGCAATTTTAGGAGCCCTGCTCTTTCAGCTCCAATCTAACTCCCTAACTTCATGTTGCAGAACTGCATCTCTGTTTGCCCATGTCATTTGTACCAATGTGGGCTCTGACCTTTGGCAGCTCACCTGCAGCCATTCTGTGACATCAATGATCCTGGAACCAGGGAGGCAACACGCATGAACACAAGAGATTTTGCAATGTTGAGTAACACACACGTACTGGAAAGGAAGGGGTCAGAAGCCAGACTTCTGCCCCTCTCTGAATTCTGTCACTTTCCTTTCCAATCTTGATGAAGGTTGGCATGAATCATCAACTGTTTATTCCCCTCCATAGATGCTATATGACAGGTTGAGTTCCTCCAGCATTTGTGTTTGTTAGGCAACACTCATCCTGTACTTTCCTACTGTCATAGCCTTCTGTCTACCTGCCTTTTTCCTTCACCATCGAGTCTGTAATGGCTATAATCCTTGAACCCTTGCTGCTCCTCCATGCAGTGCTATGAACCTAGTCTGGAGCCACCTTTCCTCTCCACCACCTCTTCTTCCTTGAACAGGGAGACAACCAATTCCTCACCACCAATGCTTAATTGCACAT
Organism: Mobula hypostoma; assembly: GCF_963921235.1. NCBI lineage: Eukaryota > Metazoa > Chordata > Chondrichthyes > Myliobatiformes > Myliobatidae > Mobula > Mobula hypostoma. The sequence goes on along the minus strand of NC_086108.1, from coordinate 46,209,469 downwards.
GGTTGAACCAATTATTGTGCTGAATATCTTCTCCTTCATTCCAATCACTTCCTTCAAATCAAAGGTGCAGTTAGGAACTCTTGCATGGCTCCAAGCTGCACCCATCATTTAGTGGGATACATTGAATAGTCTTTATTGTAAGCTAACTCAGACACAGTCTCTCCGCACCAGCGACACTATTGCACTCATGTCAAGGTTATTGTCGTGTGTAAGTACAGTATCTCCTTAACTGTAATAAAGTATTCACTGAGTGTATGTTCATGGTCTTCTACTGCTGTTGCCCAACCACCTCAAGGTTCGATGTATTGTGCTTTCAAAGATGTTCCTTTACATGAATCTGTTGGAACGTATGGTTATTTGAGTTACTTTCGCCTTCCTGTTAGTTTGAACCAATCTGGCCTCTCTCCTCTGACCTCTCTCATTAAGAACACATTTTTGCCCACAGAACCTTGCACCTAGGTTAGGTGGACGGGCATTGAGAATTTTCCACATTGACTCCTCTCCAGATCACTTACTTCAACTCCAACAGCGACGCCGACTCTGACTGTGACCTCGTCTTGAACGTGTTGCGTTTCAGCTTTGCGGTGCACCCGCACGGCCCATCCTTCGAATCAGCTTCACCTCCTCTTGCTTCTTCATTGTTTGCGGTGATAGTATACCACAATTTACTTCAGAAAAGATGTTGTTAATCATGCTTTAAGTTGAATTTCTTAATCTTTTGAACTACCAGTGAGCTGTTGCATGCATTAGGCAGCACCATCCTAAAACCCTGTCTTCTGCAGTTTATTATTAAAAGGGGTGTGCTGTTATTATATTTCTGATCAAAAATATTATCAGAATGAAAATTAGTTATTTAACTGTGATGCCAGTTGTAAAAGGCATAAGGAGCAATCCTCAAGTATGACTGCAGATCATACGACTTCGTTTTGTTTATTTTACAGAATAAAAGGTGCATTCAGCTACCGAGAAAACAGCTGTTATTTTGTTGGCTGATGTTTCTGCAAGGACCTGAGAGGATTAAAAAGATACTGTGCCTTTAAAAAGTATTCAACGCCCCCCTTAAAAGTTTTCATGTTTTATTGTTTTACAGCACTGAATCACAGTGGATTTATTTTTTGATACTGATCAACAGAATAATACTCTTTTGTGTCAAAGTGAAAACATCTTTACAAAGTGATAAAAATTCATTACAAATATAAACACAAAATAATTGACTGCATCATTATTCACCCCTTTCAAATCAGTGTTTAGTAGATGCACCTTTAGCAGCAATTATAGCCTTGAGTCTGTGTGGATAGGTCTCTATCAGCTTTGCACACCTGGACACTGCAATTTTACCTCATTCTTCTTTACAAAACTGCTCAAGCACTGTCAGACTGCATGGGGATCGTGAATAAACAATCCTTTTCAAGTCCAGCCACAAATTCTCAATTGGATTGAGGTCTAGAAACTGGCTTGGCCACTGCAGGGCATTAATTTTGTCATTTTTAAGCCATTCCTGTGTAGCTTTGGCTTTATGCTTGGGGTCATTGTCTTGCTGGAAAACAAAACTTCTCTGAAGTCGCAGTTCTCTTGCAAACTGCATCTGGTTTTCCTCCAGGAAATTCCTGTATTGTGCTGCATTCTTTTTACCCTCTACCTTCACAAACCTTCCAAGGCTTGCTGCAGTGAAGCATCACCAGAGCCTGGTAGGAATGGTGTGTTTTTGATGATGTGCAGTGTTTGGATTATGCCCAAACATAGCTTTTGGTCTGATGGCTAAAAAGCTCAATTCTGGTTTCATCAGACCATAGAACCTTTTTCCAGCTGACTTCAGAGTCTCTAACATAGAAACATCGAATCATAGAACATCTACAGCATAATACAGGCCTTTCGGCCCACAATGCTGTGCTGAACATGTACTTACTAAGGTTACCCATAGCCCTCTATTTTTCTAAGATCCTTGTACCTATCCATGAGTCTTTTAAAAGACCCCATCGTATCTGCCTCCATCACCGTTGCCGGCAGCCCATTCTACGCACTCACCACTCTCTGTGGAAGAAGCTTACCCCTGACATCTCCTCTGTACCTACTCTCCAGCACCTTAAACCTGTGCCTTCTCATGCTAGCCATTTTAGCCCTGGGAAAAAGCCTCCACACAATCAATGCCTCTCATCATCTTATACACCTCTGTCAGGTCACCTCTCATCCTCCACCAATCCAAGGAGAAAAGGCTGATTTCACTCAACCTATTCTCATAAAGTATGCACCCCAATCCAGGAAACGTCCTTGTAAATCTCCTCTGCACCCTTTCTAAAATTTCCACATCCTTCCTGTAGTGAGGTGACCAGAATTGAGCACAGTACTCCAAGTGGGGTCTGACCAGGGTCCTATATAGCTGCAACATTACCTCTTGGCTCTTAAACTCAATTTCACAGCTGATGAAGGCCAATGCACTGTATGCCTTCTTAACCACAGAGTCAACCTGTGCAGCAGCTTTGAGTGTCCTATGGACTTGGACCCCAAGATCCCTCTGATCCTCCACACTGCCAAGAGTCTTACCATTAATACTATATTCTGCCATCATATTTGACCTACCAAAATGAACCACTTCACACTTATCTGGGTTGAACTCCATCTGCCACTTCTCAGCCCAGTTTTGCATCCTATCGATGTCCCACTGTAACCTCTGACAGCCCCCCACACTATCCACAACACCCACAACCTTTGTGTCATCAGCAAATTTACTAACCCATCCCTCCACTTCCTCATCCAGGTCATTTATAAAAATCACGAAGTGAAGGGGTCCCAGAACAGATCCCTGAGGCACACCACTGGTCACCAGCCTCCATGCAGAATATGACCTGTCTACAACCACTCTTTGCCTTCTGTAAGCAAGCCAATTCTGGATCCACAAAACAATGTCCCCTTAGATCCCATGTCTCCTTACTTTGTCAATAAGCCTTGCATGGGGTACCTTGTCAAATGCCTGGCTGAAATCCATATGCACTACATTTACTGCTCTACCTTCATCAATGTGTTTAGTCACATCCTCAAAAAATTCAACCAGGCTCATAAGGCACGACCTGCCTTTGATAAAGCCATGCTGACTATTCCTAATCATATTATGCCTCTCCAAATGTTCATAAATCCTGCTTCTCAGGATCTTTTCCATCAACCTACCAACCACTGAAGTAAGACTCACTGGTCTATAATTTCCTGGGCTATCTCTACTCCCTTTCTTGAATAAGGGAACAATATCAGCAACCCTCCAAACCTCTAGAACTCTTCATCCCCATTGATGATGCAAAAACCATTGCCAGAGGCTCAGCAATCTCTTCCCTCGCCTCCCACAGTAGCCTGGGGTACATCTGATCTGGTCCCGGAGACTTATCCAACTTGCTGCTTTCCAAAAGCTCCAGCACATCCTCTTTCTCAATGTCTATATGATCAATCTTTTCAATCTGCTGTAAGTCATCCCCACAGTCGCCAAGATCCTTTTCCATAGTGAATACTGAAGCAAAGTATTCATTAAGTATCTCTGCTATCTCTTCTGGTTCCATACACACTTTTCCACTGTCACGATTGGTCCTATTCTTTCACGTTTTATCCTCTTGCTCATCACATACTTGTAGAATGCCTTGGGGTTTTCTTTAATCCTGCTCACCAAGACCTTCTCATGGCCCCTTCTGGCTCTCCTAATTTCATTCTTAAACTCCTTCCTGCTAGCCTTATAATCTTTTAGATCTCTATCATTACCTAGTTTTTTTTAACCTTTTGTAAGCTTTTCTTTTCTTCTTGACTAGATTTTCAACAGCCTTTGTACACCACGGTTCCTGTACCGTATCATCCTTTCCCTGTCTCATTGAAACGTACCTATGCAGAATGCCACACAAATATCCCCTGAACATTTGCCACATTTCTGCCATACATTTCCCTGAGAACATCTGTTCCCAATTTGTGCCTGCAAGTTCCTGCCCTCTGGCAAACTCTAGCTGAGATTTCATGTGAGTTTTTTTCAACAGTGGCTTTCTCTTTGCCACTCTCCCATAAAGCTGGGACTGGTGAAGCAGCCAGGCAACAGTTGTTTGCACAGTCTCTCCCATCTCAGCCACTGAAGCTTGTAACCCCTCCAGAGTTGTCATGAGTCTCCTGGTGGCCTCCCTCACTGGTCTCCTTCTTGCGGTCACTCAGTTTTTGAGGACGGCCTGCTCTAGTTAGATTTACAGTTGTCCAATATTCTTTCCATTTCTTGTGGATATTCAGTGACTTGGAAATCTTCTTGTATCCGTCTCTTGACTTGTGCTTTTCAAGAACCTTTTTGCAAAGTTGCTTGGTGTGTTCTTTTGTCTTCATGGTGTAGTTTTTGCCAGGATACTGACTCACCAGCAGTGGTCCTTCCAGATACAAGTGTATCTTTACCGCAATCAGTTGAAACACCCTGACTACACCCAGTGATCTCCATTTAATTAAATATATGACTTCTGAAACCAATTGGTTGCACCAAGGATAATTTGGTGTGTCATATTAAAGAGGGGTAAATACTTATGCAATCAATTATTTTGTGTTTTATATTTGTAGTTAATTTAGTTCACTTTGACACTAAAGAGACTTCTTCTGTTGATCAGTGTCAAAAATAACTAAATTAAATCCACAATGATTCAATGTTGTAAAACAGTAAAAAATGAAAACTTCCAAAGGGAGCACTGTGAATGTAAATACTTAATTTACTCAATAATTATTCAATAATCTAGTCTGACCTACATGGAGTTGTCATCCCTGCCACTGTCCGTAAGGAGTTTGTACGTTCTCCCTGTGTCCGCACGGGTTTCCTCTGGGTGCTTCAGTTTTCTCCCACAGTCCAAGAACGTAGCAGTTGATTGGTTAATTGGTCACTGTAATTTGTCCCACGATTAGGTTAAATCGGGGATTGCTGGGCAACACGGCTCAAAGCGGCAGAAGGGTCTATTCTGCACTGTATCTCAATAAATTAAAAACAATGAAGTAATTTATACATTGTAGGCCAGTTAGCCTAACCTCAGTGGTTGGGAAAGTGTTGGAGTCTATTATTAAGGATGAGCTTTCAGGGTACTTGGAGACTAATGATAAATTAAGTTAAAGTCAGCATGGTTTCTGAAAAGGGAAGTCTTGCCTGACAAATCGAAGAAGTAACAAACAGGGTGGATAAAGGAAGGCAGTGGATGTCACTTACTTGGATTTTCAGCAGACGTTTGATAAGGTGCCACACAGGAGCCTGTTTAACAAGATATAAACCCTATGGCGTTACAGGAAAGATACTGGCATGGATAAAGGAATGGCTGACAGGCAGGAGGCAGTGAGTGGGAATAAAAGGAGCCTTTTCTGGTTAGCTGCTGTTGACTCGTGGTGTTCCTCAGGGGTCAGTATTGGGACTGCTACTTTTCACATTGTCAATAACTTGGATGATGGAATTGATGGCTTTGTGGCAAGGTTTGCAGATGATATGAAGATAGGTGGAGGGGTAGGTAGTGCCGAGGAAGCAACGTGATTGCAACAGGACTTAGACAAAATGGAAAGTGGCAGATGGAATATAGTGTTGGGAAATGTATTATCGTGCATTTTGGTAATAGTGTGGATCATTATCTAAATGGGGAGAAGTTTCAAACATCAGAGGTGCAGAGGGACTTTGTACAAGACTCTCAGAAGGTTAATTTACAGGTTAAGTCTGTGGTACAGAAGGCAAATGCAATGTTTGCATTTATTTCAAGGGGAATATAAAAGCAAGGAGATAATGCTGAGGCTTTAAAAGATGCTAGTCAGGCTGCACTTTGAGTATTGTCAACAGTTTTGGGCCCCATATCTCAGAAAGGATGTATTGTCATTAGAGAGAGTCCAGAGGAGGTTCATGAGGATGATTCCGGTAATGAAGGGGTTAACATATGAGGAGCGTTTGGCAGCTTTGGACCCATACTCATGTGGGGGAATCTCATTGAAACCTACCGAATGTTGAAAGGACTAGATAGGGTGGATGTGGAGAGGATGTTTCCTATGGTGGGGATATCCAGAACTAGAGGGCACAGCCTCAAAATCGAGGATGATCTTTTAGGACAGATGTAAGGAGGATTTTTTTTAGTCAACAGTAGTGAACCTGTGGAATGCTCTGCCACAGACTATGGTAGAGGCCAAGTCTGTGGGTATATTTAAGGCAGAAGTTGATCGTTTCCTGATTTGGCGAGAAGGCAGCTGTATGGGGTTGAATGGGATCCAGGATCATCCATGATGAAATGGTGGAGCAGACTTGATGGGCTGAATGGCCTAATTCTGCTCCTATGTCTTATGGTCTTAAGTAATTTGTATCATTACCTAACGTAGGTTGCAAAGTTTGCTTTGGGTTGATGTTGCAGCGTAGATTTTTTGAGTCTCTTCAGGATTAGGGAGACATTTGTCTTCTGCAGACTTTACTTGTGGGAATTTGCAAGATGTACTTTATGTGCATTGCAGGCATTGAAAAATATCTTTTCCCATTTTACATAAATGTGCATTCCATAAACAGAGCTGAAGGGACCATCAAAGTTATGTATGCATGGATCTGATGGAGATGTTAAAGTGTGTAGCAGAGTAGGTGGAGAGAAACTATTGCTGTTGGTGGAGTTGTCGAGAATCAGTAGACCTGGAATGAAGGTGATGGATGAAACAGCCAATACTGAGATGGGAAGAAACATTTTTATGAAGTGAGTGATTAGGTCTGAAATGTGCTTTTGTGGTTTGACTGGAGGCAGATTCAGTTTTATCATTTGGAAGGGAGATGATAAGTATCTGGAAGAAAAGTGCTTTCCAGGCTATAGGGGATATGCTGTATTGCTCTTGTGTGAAACTAGTAGAGGCTTGATGGGCCAAATAGCCTCTTTCCCTGTGTAAGCAGTTTGTGATTTTTGTTGCATATAATGTTGAACCCAATAAACAATTTGGAAATACATTCATTTCTCAGCGTTGCGATGTGTCTGCTACTGAACTAGTCCCATGAACCTGTGAAAATTGGTAGGATCAAGGTGAAGGTGCAGCAGAAACTGCCAGAGTGAATCAATAAATCTATCCCCAAACACCTAAAGATGTAGGTTGTAGCCTTTCTCTGGGGAAACATTTTTAGAACTTTTCGATAAAGAAATCACTGGAAACTTCCTTTGTTGTTAAGGCAAACATCAGGGTTTGCACTCCCTCACAGAGTCTAGGGGTGCTGTTGCTGATGCTGGTTTGAACGTTGGGTAGGACCACCTCCACCTTTTGGCTACATATCAAAAATCAGAATGATTCTGACCACCATGGTGGTCTAGCAGAGAGGCAAGGACTGTTTACTCCATCTTGAGGAAACACTGTCATGCATTCCCTTTGAGAGGAAGATGGAAGTGTTACTCCCCACAGGGTCATTCCAGAATCATGCCTTCAGGCAGGAATGCAGCCAAACTTAGTGACTGGTTAAGATGTATTTAAGATGAGAATGTTCTTGTACAGCAGCAGATTTCTGACAACTGTGAGCTCAGGTTATATTTTTGAAACGATGTGTGAAGGAACTGCTTCTACATTAGATTTCCCATGAACAACATTAAGCAATAAATTGGTAGACTGGTGCCCTCAATACCATACTTAAACACAATGGTTTTAATTTTAGATTCTCTGGTGGGTTTTGTGAGTTGGAATTTCTTATTGTAAATACTTTCCTCTCACTTGCACATTGACACAATATCTTGAAATACAATCAAAATGTTCCACACCTCAGTGAGTTAGTCCAATATTGGAAAATATATTCATCCTGGTTAGCTGAGTTCCAACCTCATAAAATAATGCCCATTATATCTGCTGCCAGGATCTCAGTTTTACAGAAGAAACAAGTTCTGACAGAAATCCAATTGCCCTTCGTTATTTCAGAGCTGTTGCTGTGTTAAGTGTAAACCACAGAATCCCCAGGGTAGAGTTGCCCCAGTAACTGGATTTAGTAATTGAATAGAGTACCAGACAAGTACTGTACGTCTGTAATATTAACATCCAGAGATGGATATGTTCCTGCTTGGCAGGTAAACCAAACTCAGTCAAATTCCTCATTTACTGTTTTTCACTAAAATCCTACATTTTTGTACAGTAATGGCTGTGTGCTACTCATTTTTAGCTTGGTACTGCAATAAAGATTTAATGCTTCCTGGTAAATTTCAGGAATATACAATTCTGAATTATTAAAAAATTTAATATGTATGATCTGGGTCTTAGCACATAAGCTACTTCGGTATGACTTCCTCCTGTTATTGCTAAGCATAGTTCAGAATCATCCCATGGGTTTTCCTAGCAGTACAGCTGTAGGTAAGAAGGGTAGTTAGTTGGTGATTTGTTTACCACATGGTTGAATCTGGAGGTGAGTCACATTATGTCAGCTGTACCTTTGAATTTTTGCAAATGTATTTAAATGTCAGAAAGGGGGTGTTATCTTTTGAGTCCAGGATCAGAATCTTTTTTGTTCATGACTTCCTTCTCTTTGTTTCCTGAAATGTTTAGTCTTTCTGGCTGATGTCTCTCAGATATTGGTAGTCTACAGGAGCAATCAGATGGGACAAAGCTTTCCTCACTCAATACAAACATGTTTCTTTTTGCATGCAGAAAATAATAGAAATAAACCTCAACCCAAGAGCACTGGATTGTGATCATTGTTCATGTTTACTCAGATATACTACCCTGCAATGTTGTACGTACAATGAAGTTGTGTTGATAGGCTGTTTCTCTGCAAAAGTTTGCTTTCTAAAGTAAGACCATACGACCATATAGGAGCAGAATTAGGCCATTTGACTATCGAGTCTGCTCCGCCATTTCATCATGGCTGATCCCATTTTCTTCTCAGCCCCAGCCTCGTGTCTTCTCCCCATATCCCTTTATGCCTTGACCAATCAAGAATCTATCAACCTCTGCCTTAAATATAGATAAAGACTTGGCCTCCACAGCTGCCTGTAGCAACGAATTCCACAGATTCACTGCTCTCTGGCTAAAGAAATTCCTCCTCATCTCCATTCTAAAAGGAGAGACCTCTATTCTCAGGCTGTGTCCTCTGGTCCCAGACCTTCCCACCATAGGAAACATCCTCTCCACATCCACTCCATCAAGGCCTTTCACAATTCAATAGGTTTCAATGAGGTCACCCCACATTCCCTGAATTTCAGTGAATACAGGCCCAGAACCATCAAACACTCTCCATATGACAAGCCATTCAATCCTGGAACCATTTTCATGAATCTCCTTTGAACCCTCTCCAGTTTCAGCACATCCTTTCTAAGGTAAGGGCCCCAAATCTACTCACAATACTCAAAGTGATGCCTCACCAGTGCTTTATAAAGACTCAACTTTACATCCTTGCTTTTATATTTTATTCCTCTTGAAGTGAATGCTTGAATTGCAAGTATGGAGGAAGAACTACAAAACTTAATTGATGTAATTGTTGAAGAAAGTGCAAAAATGGGTCTATCTATCAATTGCAAAAAGACAGAATGTATGGTGATATCCAAAAAGAAGGAGAATCCTATCTGCAGGCTGAGAATAAACGGGGAAGACATAAAACAAGTACAGAACTTTTGCTACTTAGGAAGCTGGGTGACATAAGATGGCAGGTGCGACTTGGACATCAAAAGAAGAATAGGGATGGCAAAAGACACCTTTACGAGAATGAAGAGTATACTGACCAATACTTAACTAGGCATGACAACCCAACTCAGAGAACTGAAACGTTACATTTATCCAGTTATGTTATATGGCTCAGAATGTTGGACAATATCTAGTAATACGAGGAAACAAACTGTAGAAGCAGAGATATGGTTTTTGAGGAGTATGCAAAGAATATCATGGATGAAACGAATATCTAATGAGGATGTCATGAACAAAGCAAACACAAAAAGAGAAATAATGCATGAGATCATGAAAAGGCAAAGTAACTTCATTGGACATGTGATTAGGAAAGAGGAGTTAGAATACATGGTAATTATGGGAAAGATTGAAGGGAAGAAAGCAAGACGAAGACAAAGACAAATGATGATGGAGACAGCAGCCAGAGGACTGGAAATGAATACCAATGAATTGATCCACTTGACCCGAAACAGGAGTGTGTGGGCCATGGCCGTCAAAGCTCAAACTGGGCATGGCACCTGATGATGATGAAGTGAATGCTAACATTGCATTGGCCTTCCTCACCAAAATTAATCTTCGGTGAATTCTGCACAAGAATTGCCAAGTCCCTTTGCACCTCAGTTTTTTTGTTTTTTCTCTCCATTTAGAAAATAGTTTACCCTTTCATTTCTTCTAACAAAATGCATGACCATACACTTCCTGACATTGTATTCCATCTGCCACTTCTTTGTCCATTCTCCTAATTGGTCTTTCTGCAGCCTTTCTACCTCAAAACCACCTGCCCCTCCACCTCTCTTCATATTGTCTACAAACATTGCAGTAAAGCCATGATTTCCATCATCCAAATCATTGACATACAATGTGAAAAGAATTGGTCCCAACACAGACCCCTGTAGAACAACACTAGTCACTGGCAGCCAGCCAGATAAGGCTCCCATTGTTCCCACTCTTTGCTTCCTGCCAATCAGCTACTGCTTTCTCCATGCTAGAAACTTCCCTGTAATATCATGGGCTCACAGCTTGTTAAGCAGCCTCATGCATGACACCTTGTCAAAGGCCTTCTGAAAATCCAAGTACACGGCATCAACCAATTCTCCTTTGTCTACCCTGCTTGCATTTCTTCAAAAATTTCAGGCAAAAATTTCCCTTGCGGAAACCATGCTGACTATGGCCTACTTTATCTTGTGCCTCCAAGTATCCTGAGACCTCATCCTTAATAAACAACTCCCCAACATCTTCACAACCACTGAGGTGAGACTAACTGGCCTATAGTTTCCTTTCCTCTGCCTCTCTCCCTTCTTGAAGAGTGGAGTGACATTTGTAATTTTCCAGTCTTCGAGAACCATTCCAGAATTTGGTGATTCTTGAAAAATCATTACTAGTGCCTCCATAATCTCTTCAGCCACCTCCTTCAGAACCCTGGGGTATACCCCATCTGGTCCAGGTGATTTATCTACCTTCAGAGCTTTCAGTTTCCCAAGAACGTTCTCCCTGGTTATAATAACTTTACACATTCATGATCACTGACACATGGAACTTCCACCAAACTTCTAGTGTTTTCCACAGTGAAAGCTGATGCAAAATACTTATTCAGTTTATCTGCCATTTCCTTGTTCCCCCCCCCCACCCTTCCCGCCATTACTACCTCTCCAGCATCATTTTCCAGGGTTCCGATATCCACCCTCACCTCTCCTTTACACTTTATGTACCTGAAGAAACTTCTAGTATCCTCTTTAATATTATTGGCTCGCTTACTTTCTTATTCCCTCTTTACCTTCTTAATGATGTTTTTAGTTGCCTTCTGTCAGTTTTTAAAAGCTTCCAATCCTCCAATCCTTTAACTTCCCACTAATTTTTTGCTCTACTTTATGCCCTCTCTTTGGCTTTTATGCTGGCTTTGACTTCTCTTGTTAGCCACGGTTGTGTCATCTTTCCTTTAGAATACTTCTTCCTTTTTGGGAATTATATATCCTGTGCCTTCTGCATTAATTCCAAATTGTCATTGCTGCTCTGCCATCATCCCTGCCTGTGTTCTTTTCCAATCAATTCTGGCAAACTCCTTTCTCATGCCTGGGTAATTCCAAGTAATCATCACTGTCTTATAAAGGGTAGAATCCCTGATATACATATATTTGTTGCTGGGTTTCCATTTGACCTAGCCAGCTTAACTCCACACAGTCAGATCCCAGTGGTCATCCTTCACTCCCCTGATTCCTCACCCTCCATCTCCCATCCTCACCCTCCACTGTTTTGTTTACTTCCATGTTCCATCAAATTTGCAACTGACTTAAAACAACTTGCACTGGGTTAGAAAATACATTTGCTCTCATCCATCCTTTCAAAATATCTGAACCTTTGCTCTTGTTCTGGTTTAGAAAGTATTTCCGAGATTGTTTTGAATTTGATGAGGTTTTAAATGAAGTCATCTTTATATTTAAATCTCAAACAAGTAGTTGCTACTTTTAATAGCTTCAAGTAAGAATCTTCTCCAGTTTTTTTCAATCTCTGATTATGTATTCATGTTTTCTAGCAGTTTCTGGATAGCTTAATCACATTATCCATTTCCTGTCCCTGCTGACACTTACTTTTATTTCTGAGCCATTTTTGATCTGTCTCTGGTTTTTCGTTCTGCTAATCAGCTGTTGTCTGTGCAGTAAGTGGTACTAGTTGTTATTAAGAGCTTATTGACTTTTGAAATTTAACTTTAAAAACTGTCATGTTCAGGAATCTGCTCATTTTTAGTGAAATGTTAATCAAAAGTTGATTGTTATCTTCAACCACCGTAAAATGTCATGATTTTATGATGGTGGGTGGCAAATGGAAAAAGTGCTCTAACTTCACCTGGGGAATTGGAGCACTCTGCTTTCTCCATTGCATTGCTGGCCTACAGACAGATGGGAACTAGAGTGGGAGTAATGCTTTAAATGAAACACAGAGACTATTATATTCTTCCAGTTTTTATAAAGTATAACTCTTTCTTTTTAAATATTTCCTTTCATTCTACAATGCCATGCAACATCACAAAAGAAGTTAAGAGCAAATCAGAATCAGGTTTATCATTATCATGGATATTTGTCTTGAAAGATGTTATTTTGTGGCAGCTGTACAGTGCAAGGCATAATAATTACTATGAGTTCCAAAAAAACAAATTATGCAAATGAGGAGCAGTGAGGTAGTGATGAGTTCATGGACTTTTTAGAATGATATGCTATTTGGATATTCATGAACAGGGATAATTCTTCCTGTTTTTCAACTCTTCCCTTGTGTCCACACTTGCTCACTGTCTTCCATAGCAGTGTATCGTTCCATGGCCACTCCTATTTTTCCAACACACCAGACAACCTCAAAGCAAAGACCAATTCCTAATTTACTCCATCCTTGGAGTAGACAACAAGATCGCAATCTTCAGGGTTAATATTGCAGTTCTCAGCAAGTTAGAATATTAAATACCAAACAGTCACTCAGGTCAACAAAGGCATCTTCTGTTGATTTTGTTTAAAAAGAAAGCCGTGAGGGTCTTCTGCCAAAAAGCTTCATACTTTTCAACATCCTACGAAACCATTTTCTGAATAGCCTCCCACAATTGCTGAATTGTTGTCAAGAAGTCTTGAAATGTTGAGGTTCATTTTACAAATAAAGGGTAATTGTGGATCATTGGCAAAGTGGTGAAATTGGGAATAAGTCTTCCATTTTATAAAGCACAAAACAATGAAAATTATTAATTTTATGCAAGTAGTCATATTTAAAATACCAGAGCTCAGTAAAAGTATTGAACTATAACCAAGCTAACCTATTTACAAGAATTGTTTACTTGCTATTAAACATATCATTGTCTATTGCTGGGGGATATGAGAAATTTGATTATGAAATGAAATCACTGAATTATACATGATGTTAATGTTAAAACTATAATTAATTTATGCAGTTTGCAGATATAAATATGTACCAGATTACATATCTTCTGCTTCTAGGCTTCTTGTCTTCGTTGTAATAATACTATTGTATTCTTTGGAGTTCTGAGCTATCTTTTTTCTTGTAAAATTTAAATATGATTTGTATATTCTGCAAACTCCATGCTTTGAAATATAGACTAATTACAACATCTAGTTCTTTTTACTTGAATTATCAAACACTTCACTTTCCATAAATATGAGTAAACATTCTTTCCAACAAATTTATGTGAATTTATCCTTTCAAATCCAGTGGCAATTACATTATAATGTTTCATCTAAAACAATCCTAGGATTGCTTTGAGTTAGTGGACAGGGCCGTGTTCAAACGCTACATCAGGGACGTGACAGACTTTATTAAAACAGCTGTAGATGAGTGTGTCCCTATGAAATCGTTCAGAAGCTTCCCCAGTCAGAAGGTCTGGGTGAACCACGAAATCTGAACCTTGCTGTGAGCCAGATCAGAGGCATTCAAGACAGGAGGTCAATAATGCTACAAGAGGTGCAGGTATGATCTTCAGAAAATCATCTCACAGGTGAAGTGGAGATTCCAGATGAGACTGGAATCAACGAGGGATGCTTGACAGCTGTGGCAGGGTTTGAATGCCATAACCTCCACAAAGTTAAATCAAGAGCTTCACTTCCAGATGAGCTCAATGCCTCTATGCTCACTTTGACCACCAGAACATGGAGGAACCATTGAGCACCCCCACATCTCCCAATGATCCTTTGGTCTCAGTATCTGAAGGAGACATGGGGGTACTGGTCTGGACGGGGTACCTGGTCGAATATTGAAGCATCTGGTCTGGATGGGGCACCTGGTCGAATATTGAAGACCTGTGCAGACCAGCTGGCTGGTGTGTTCGTGGAGATCTTCTACCTCTCACTTTAGCAGTGTGTGGTACACACCTGCATTGAGTAGGCTTCAATCATACGAGTGCCCAAAAAGCGTGTGGTAGCTGTCTCAATGACCATCGCCCAGTGGCACCTACATCCACAGTGATGAGTTGTTTCGAGAGGCTGGTGATGAAACATATCAGCTCCTGTCTGAATGGTGACTTGGATCTGCTCCAATTTGCCTACCGGAGCAACAGGTCCACATCAGATGAAACCTCATTGCCCTTCACACAAATCTGGAACATCTGGACAGCAAAGATGCATACATCTGGATGCTCTCTATCGAATACAGCTCAGCATTCAATACCATCAGCCCCTCAAAACTAACCAGTAAACTCCAAGAGCAGTTATACCTCCATGTGCAATTGGATCTTTGATTTCCTGACTTGCAGACCCTGGTCAGTTTGGATTGACAAAAACGTCTCCTCCACAATCTTCATCAGCACAGGTGCACCACAGGGATGTGTGCTTAGCCCCCTGATCTACTCACTTTACTCCTATGACTGTGTGGCTAGGTACAGCTCTAACACCATGTACAAGTTTGCTGAGGACATGATTGTTGTGGGCTGTATCAAAGGTGGTGATGAATCAGCAAACAGGAGGGAGACTGAAAATTTGGCTGAGTGGTGTCAGAACAACCACCTTTCACTCAAGGTCAGCAAAACCAAAGAACTGATTGTAGACTTCAGGAAAGGGAAACCAGAAGTTTCCATGAAACAGTCCACATCGGTGGATCAGAGGTGGAGAGGCTCAGTAACTTTAAATTCCTGCGTGTTATTATCACAGAGGGCCTGTTCTGGACCCATCATATAAAGGTAATTGCAAAGACAGCATGACAGTGTCTCTACTTCCTCAGGAGTCTATGAAAATTTGTCATGACATGAAAAATTTTGACTAACTTCTATAGATATGCAGTGGAGAGTGTACTGACTGGCTGCATCTGCTATGGGAACACCAATGCCTTTGAACACGAAATCCTACAAAAGGAGGTGGATTCATCACAGCTAAAGCCCTCCCAACCATTGTGTACATCTACATGAAACGTTGCTGTAGAAAAGCAGCGTCAACCATCAAAGACCCTCACCACCCAGGCCATGCTCTTTTCTCACTGCTGCCATCAGGTAGAAGGTACACAAGCCTCAGGACTCACAACACCAGGTTTAGGAACAGTTACTACCCCTCAGCTTTCAGGGTCTTGAACAAAGAGGATAACTACATTCATCTATTGAGGTGTTCCCACCACCAATGATCTCATTTGAAGGACATTTTATCTTGTTATTTCATGCTCTTGTTAATTATTTATATCTATTTATATTTGTAGTCTTCTAGGCACTACTTGAGCTTCCATTGATCCAGTTATAGTTACTAATTTATAGATTTGCTGAGGGTGCCTGCAGGAAAAGAATCTCAGGGTTATATGTGGCAACATGTATGTACTCTGATAATAAATTCACTTTGAACTTCGAACATTGTCTTTTCGTGGTAACTTATTAATGATATATCATGCTATGTCAGTAATATTTATTGTATTTGTATGTAGTTTTCTTCATAGCATACAAGTGCCTCGACTATTATTCAAGCAACCAAAGGGGATATGTTGCTTTGACTTTACCTGCTGGAGTCCAAAACAATGAGTTGGAAAAATGAGTGACACCAAAACTTCTTGGCCCTGCAATA
The DNA here is from genome assembly GCF_963921235.1 of Mobula hypostoma. Classification (NCBI taxonomy): domain Eukaryota; kingdom Metazoa; phylum Chordata; class Chondrichthyes; order Myliobatiformes; family Myliobatidae; genus Mobula; species Mobula hypostoma. Next base: position 46,193,333 of record NC_086108.1, on the reverse strand, counting down.
ACTCTGGGATTATCCACTAATGGTCGTGCTGTACTCCCAGCACTAGAATAATATTTCTCAATTAGTCTGAATACAAGAGCGTAATGTGTCACTAGGAACACAGTGTGAGCAGATCTTCAGCAAGAACACAAAGAGCACTGCACCCAAATTCTACAAATAATAGTGGACACAATTAAGCTGCTTTGGGGTGCTTAATTAGTTTTATTCTCTAGTTTTGGATATCTGCGTCTTGCTCTGAATCTTGGTTTCCTGGTGCCGCAGCTAGTAAATGGGGGAAGTAAGGATATGAAAACTAAAATACTGCAGATGCTGGAAATCTGAAACAAAACTAGAAACTGCTGGAAACACTCAGCAAGTCAAACAGCATCTTTGGAAAGAGGACTGGTCAATCAGAACTGGGATGGAGAGAAAAACAACTGAATTTTAAGTTGTAAAGAAGGTGATCGGTGATGGTTGAGGGGGAGGGATGAATATCTGCAGATGGTTGAGGCAAGAATGCTGTGGGATGAGTGTTAATGGAGCTGTTCGGGGGTGCCAAAGCAGTGTGAAGTGTTGCAAGTAGCAGGTCGGAATGACTTGCAGCAGGAATGGCCTGTTGACAGGGAAAGTGAATTATCAGAAATTGTGGCCTTTGTTATTTAGTTCAGTAGGCTTCAATGTGTCCAAATGGAGAATGAAGGGCTGATCCTGCATCAGTCTATGGAGAGACCTGAGTTTCCCATTGCCTCTCATATTAGTTCTTGTTCACATTCCCATTCTGTCACCACCTGCATGCCCAGCGTTACAACTCATTTCCATGAAACTTTACTGTAACAAAGCAAAGCAATACACCATCCATATAAACATGATTTGTAGACTATGTTTTATTTTAACTTGTGTCTTTATTTCTATATAACCTTCAGCAATATGTCTAAATAGAGTCATAGAACACTACAGCACAGAAACAGGCCCTTTGGCCCATCTAGTCCATGCTGAACTATTATTCTACCTAGTCCCAGACCATAGTCTCCAAACTCCTCCCATCCATGTACCTATCCAAATTTAAAACATAGAACAGTTCAGCACAGAAACAGGCCCTTTGGCCCGCAATACTGTGCTGAACCATTAATAATCAAATGGCCAACTAAACTAATCTCTTCTGCCTACACAATGTCCATATCCTTCCATTTTCTTCATATTCAAATGCCTATCTAAATGTCTGCCTCTGCCACTACCCCAGGCAACACATTTCAGGCACCCACCCCCCCACTCTCTGAGTAAAAACTTGCCCCTCTCACCTTAAATGCATGCACTCAGGTAGTATACATTTCAACACTGGGGTAAAAGATACTGTCTGTCTACTCTATCTATGCCTCCCATAATCCTATAATCCTCTTTCAGATCTCCCCTTGGTCTTGTAAAAGCTGACATTGAAATTGCACTTTGGCTGGCCGCTCGTTCAACTGGTTCTTGTCTCACCCAATGTCAGTGGAAAAAGCCTGCTTGCATTTCCCCTATCTATACCCCTCAGTTTTGTATACCTATATCTGGGAATCTTCTTGCAGGTCCTTCAGAAATGTTCTGTTCTCTGCAATATGTCTCATATTTAAGAGCCTGTGTTTTTTTGTTTCTCCTTTGCTGACAGCTCACAGACAATAATACTGCTCCTTCTAATCCACCCACAAAACCCCCAGGAGGAAGCAGGTCAGTGGTGGTCAAATTTCACAACACATGCCAGTGACAATAAACCTGACTCTAATTCTGATGGGCAGGTTCTTACTAACGTAAGGAAAGTCCAGGCCAGTCAATGGAACCCATATGGAGTCATCAAATTCAGATAGGAAGTCTTTCGTTCTATGTTTAGCCACATCAGATCAAGTTTTCATGAATCCGCCTATCAATTATAGATGAGCTTTGTTGTTCGAAAGAAAACTTGCTGTTTTTTTCAGAATGTAGCATATTTTTTTCAAAGCCGGATGACTATCTCTGGATCCAAACTGGTTCAAAAGCAGTCAAATGCATTTTGGTGGTTCTGTGAGGAGATGTACACTGCACAGCCTGATCTGTAGCACCTTGTCAGGGTGACTTCATCAGAAATGCCTTTCAGTGCATCTGAAATTTGTGAAATGTGTTCTGTCTCTGTTCCTGGAACTAACAGCATTAGTGAGTGCCCTTAAAAATTCATCACTAAGTCATTTCTTGTCTTACGATCACAACCAAAATTATTTAAGTTAATTTGAAGATACATTTATGGAAGGACTACAGATTACTGTTGCGTATTTTCACTCTACAATGAAAGTTCTTGGCCTCATATATTCTTTTCTTTAGTTCTGCCATCAATAATGATCAAAAGTGGAAAATAAGGCAAGATTTACTCCCTCTCCACTAGCACACTGCCCCATCATAGCATCACCCAGGGGACCTTCAAGAGTCCTTCTTTATACATCACAAACTCTTAGGAACATGCTGAAACTAGGTGACTGTTCCTACTGACTGATCAAGATCTCTTTATTGAATAGACTTAAAATATATTGCTCTTTATTTGTCTTTGCATCGAATTCCTAGGACGCCCTATCCATCAGTCCTACGGGTACCTGCACCACTCGGGCCTCAGCAGTTTAGGAGTGGAGCCCCCTGACCATACTGGTCTTGTCAGCACCAGCCAAATCCTGTGTGCAAATTTTAGACAAAAACATAGCTAAACTCACCAATCATAGTGGTGCACAGGGGCTCTGACAGAAATATTTCAAATGTCATTAGAAACAGGGATGGTGCTGGAGGATTGGCGTATTGCTCATGTGGTTCCATTGTTTAAAAAGGGTTCAAAGAGTAAACCTAGCAATTATCAGCCTGTGAGTTTGACGTCAGTTGTGGGTAAATTAATGGAAAGTATTCTTAGAGATGGTATATATAATTATCTGGATAGACAGGGTCTGATTAGGAACAGTCAACATGGATTTGTGCGTGGAAGGTCATGTTTGACAGATCTTATTGAATGTTTTGAAGAGGTTACTAGGAAAGTTGACGAGGGTAAAGTGGTGGATGTTGTCTATGTGGACTTCAGTAAGGCCTTTGATAAGGTCCCACATGGAAGGTTGGTTCAGAAGGTTCAATCGTTAGGTATTAATATTGAAGTAGTAAAATGGATTCAGCAGTAGCTGGATAGGAGAACCAGAGAGTGGTGGTGGATAACTTTTTGTCAGATTGGAGGCCGGCGACTAGTGGTGTGCCTCAGGGATCTGTGCTGGGTCCAATGTTGTTTGTCATATACATTAATGATCTGGATGATGGGGTGGTAAATTGGATGAGGAAGTATGCAGATGATACCAAGATAGGTGGAATTGTGGATAATGAAGTAGGTTTCAAAGCTTGCAGAGAGATTTAGGCGAGTTAGAAGAGTGGGCTGAAAGATGGCAGATGGAGTTTAATGCTAATAAATGTGAGGTGCTACATTTTGGTAGGATTAATCAAAATAGGACATACATGGTAAATGGTAGGGCATTGAAGAATGCAGTAGAACAGAGGGATCTAGGAATAATGGTGCATAGTTCCCTGAAGGTGGAACCTCATGTGGATAGGGTGGTGAAGAAAGTTTTCAGTATGCTGGCCTTTATAAATCAGACAATTGAGTATAGGAGTTGGGATGTAATGCTGAAATTGTACAAGGCATTGGTGAGGCCAAATTTAGAGTATTGTGTACAGTTTTGCTCACCGAATTATAGGAAAGATGTCAACAAAATAGACAGAGTACAGAGAAGATTTACTAAAATGTTACCTGGGTTTCATCACCTGAGTTACAGAGAAAGGTTGAACAAGTTGGGTCTTTATTCTTTGGAGTGTAGAAGGTTGAGGGGGGACTTGATAGAGGTGTTTAAAATTATGAGGGGGATAGATAGAGTTGACGTGGATAGGCTTTTTCCATTGAGAGTGGGGGAGATTCAAACAAGAGGGCATGAGTTGAGAGTTAAGGGGCAAAAGTTTAGGGGTAACATGAGGGGGAACTTCTTTACTCAGAGAGTGGTAGCTGTGTGGAATGAGCTTCCAGCAGAAGAGGTTGAGGCAGGTTCGATGTTGTCATTTAAAGTTAAATTGGACAGCTATATGGACAGGAAAGGAATGGAGGGTTATGAGCTGAGTGCAGGTCAGTGGGACTATGTGAGAGTAAGAGTTCAGCATGGACTAGAAGGGCCGATATGGCCTGTTTCCGTGCTGTAATGGTTATATGGTTATAGAGGATTCCTGATCTAAGCCAGCCTGTACATTTACCAGTTGCACAATATTCACAATATTTTTGAACTGTCATAGGGAAATGGTGTTTGAAATATCAGTAGCTTTAGACTTGAATTATATAAAAATATCAAAGATCTTGGTGACTACTTTAAAAGATGCACTTAATGGTAAATGTCAGTGTTTGTTGGAAACTCAGTTCATGGAGCATGAACAATTTGTGCTATTAATAACAGAACATAGAACAGGAACAGGCCCTTTGGTCTACAATGTGCAGAACTAATTAAATTAGTAACGAAATGTCCTTCTGCCTACACAAAGTCTACAGCTTTCCATTTCCTGCATATTCATGTGCCTATATACGAGCATCTTGACTGCCCTTCTAATATTTGCCTCCACCACCATCCCAGGCAATGCATACTCTTTTGCAGCTTTCTTTGACCTGCTGTTCCTGCTGTAGAATTATTGAGACCTCACCTGCCTGGGAGCTAAGTTCTCCCCACGAGCTGGACCCTGTACCTCTCCCTGGTATCTCATCAGGTGTGGGCCTCCCCAACATCCTAACCTCTAAAGGATAGCATCACCCACCTCTGAGCTCAAAAGTAAACGTACACATATGTCACCATATACTACCCTGAGATTCATCTTCTTGCAGGCATACACGGTAAATAAGAAAAACATAATAGAATCAATCAACAACTGCACATGACTGTGACAGCAAGCAACCAATGTAGAAAACAATAACAAATGGTGCAAATATAAAAAGGCAAGGAAAACAATAACCAAATAAGCAATAAATGTCATGAAATGAGTTGTAGAGTCCTTAATAGTAACTCCATTTGTTGAGGTGATTGATGTTAACCCCTCTATTTCAAGAACCTGATGGTTGAGGGGTAATAACTGTTCCTGAACCTGGTGGTGTGGGACTTGAGGCTCCTGTACTTAACTCCTGATGGCAGCAGTGAGAAGAGAGCGTGGCCTCGATGACAGGGGTCCTTGATGATGGATGCTGGTTTCCCTTGACAGCGCTTCTTGTAAATGTGCTCAGTAGTGGAAGAGCTTGACCTGTGATGGATGTGTATGATTGGTTAAAGCCTCTGCTGTCAACTTCCTCTTCTTCCCCCTTTGACAAAGTTGCAGTTCAAAAGTGACAAAACTGGAGTTGATGGATAAAGTTGAGAAATATGCGCTTGGACCAACTGGCCAACTGTATCTTGTAAGGTGAGAGAGAAGCATGATGAAAAAGGGAAGGAAATGTAGAAATCCATATCAATGTCTCCTCCCTGTCGGCAGCACACTTCTCCATGAGGGCAATACTTTCACCTGCCTCATGGTTAAACCTGCAAATATCCTTCTTCAGTTCTTACATGCTGCCTCCTAGAGTGTGTCACCATCTCCTGAAAAAAAATGGGAGATGTTATGTCTAGGTGATGGCCCCAACACTAACCTCGAATGCAACTTTATCTCTGTCTGCTGTCCACAAGTCAGGAAGACTAGAATTTCTTTTCTTCTGTGTCTAAGACTAACTGCATTGTCAGCTAAATCTCAAAAGTCTAGGAAAAAATATCTCGCCTCTTTTTATCGAGGATAAAAACACCTTGCCTTTAAGAAGTGCAGGCTACCTTTAAGTAACACCAGTCATCTGTGATTTTTGGCCCCTGCTGATCTGCCTGCAACCAATGAACTCTGTGGCTATGGTTGGCTGCGCATAGCTTCCATTTAAAACAGCGGGGAACACTAAATTAACATGTAGCCTGCAAAACGTTGAGCAGATGTGGGTTAATCTTACACATGCCCATGTTCAGTGCTAGCTAACTTCCTTCTGATGAGGATAGATTTTACTATTTGGGTAAATGCCTGAACACCTGAAAGCTCTGTGAATATGTGAGTACAGTGCCTCAAGATTACTCGATCTTCATCAAGGTCTGTTTGCAAAGTGGCTTCAAAGTTTCTTACATTAATAACTTCATTAGCTGTAAAGTGTTTTGAATCATTCTAAAGTCATGATAGGTACTGTATAGATTTTTCTTAGGTGAATAGATATATTCAGTTTCTCTGTTATATGCCTGTTGCCTGGTCTGGATGCACTCCTGGTTGCCTGCCCTCTGAAGGGGCCAGATGCAGGAAACAGCTGCTTAATTGTTGACCAAAGTGCCTCCAAAATGCATGCTTCTTGTTGGCACCAGAAACCCACATTGAGACAGGAGAATATAATCTCATCCGAATGAACTGAAGTTGTATGTGAAAAATAAAACAGGTGAAAGTAGGCATGGTCGGCCAACACTCCTTGCTCTTTAATACGTTTTGTTCCAGTTTGTTAAAACTGCATCACATTGTGCTAATCCATATGCATTTCACACACACAATGGCGCCGTTATAGTCAGGGTAACACTTACGAGGCTGCTTCCCCAAAGTAGGTGGTTTGCTCAAGCTTCTTGAGTGAGTTGAGCTTCCTCTCAGATAGTGCTGCTATTTGGCTCCTCATTGATCCCTTTGTTATGGCCTTGTACCAAATCAGCAATTACATGCAAATTAAAGTAAACAAAATCCTCCAGCTGCTCGAAATCTGGTAAAATCAGAAAATCCTGGGAATGCTCAGCATTTATGGAGAGAAAACCAGAGTCGTATTTCAGGCCAATAACCCTTCAACGACCTTCTGAACGACTCCTACGTTTTTTTTGGTTTTTACCATACTGTGAGGGAGGTGTTAATATCTTCCATTTTGTCAAACATGTTTTCCACTAATATTGAAGCATCAAACCTGATTGTTAATTTAAATTCCTTATTGCCAGGCTGTAGGCTTTAATGCCTGAACCGCCTCCTGTTCCTTCTTTAGCTTCACTTCAGTTTGATTTCCATGGTAGTAACAACAGGAATAATTATCAATTTAATATATATTGTTACTGGGTGCTTTCCTTGTCATTGTCTGAACATCTTTAAGACAAAGAGGACTGCTCACATAATCATGCAATTAAGCTGACAGTACTATTGCAGCTTTCACCGTTGCTTTTCCTTCTGTGTTTTGCAAGGGTTCCAGTGACTTCAGATACGTGTTAATTTCAGGATACAAGCTTGTCTTTCAAGTCTCCTATAACAATCACAATTACTTAATCACTCTGCCTCAGTGAGCCTCGGTTAATTATGTCCTGCCGTATGTTTAAAAGCTTTCCTTAATTTCAGTCCTGTTCTTATTCTATTAGAAGGTCAAAAGTGGGGATGATCACTAATGATTGCAGAATGCTCAGCTGATAACTGCTCAGAAAGTGAGCATGCTGTAGGACCAAGACTACATCCAGGCAGGGGCTGGTAACTGTCCGACAACATTCCTGCCACCCAAATGCCAGATGGTGACCAACTACTTCAATACAGCAGAGATTCTGACCACTTCCTATTATCATTACTGATTTAATATCATGGGATCACTATAAGGCAGCAATTCAATTAGGCCACCTCATTAATGATATGCCAACTAAAGCAGATTGGAGTCTGGAACTACTTGGAAGTTTCCTTCAATGCCTCATCCCAGGACAACACCATTCTTCCGTATTGAGAAGTTTCTGTCCACAAATGTCTTCTGAAACTTGAATGTTTCCCTTACTGTTGCATTAATAAAGAAACAGCCACGGGAGAATGTGAAACACATGGGCAGGGAAACTACCTTGTCTCATTTTTGCTGTGTGCATTGGTAGCTTGTCTTCGCTGTAGAGTGCAGTAGGTAATATGAATCGTATCTCAGCCAAATTAGCATTTTTCTGGAAAGAATGGGAAATAAAGTTTGAGATAAGAGTTTTCAAAGGTGTTATTGCGAAATGCCTTGAACTGAAGTTCCTTGGTTGATAAGAGTCAGAAAAATCAGCCATAATGTGCAACGACAAAGTGACAGCTAGTAAAAGAAAGTTGTGTGGGAAGTAACTGCAACAGAAGTTAAGCTGAAAATTGTTGACAAAAGAGCATGTTCAATATTGTGAAAATAGAAAGACTTATGAACAAGAATTGTGCCCATGTAGAAACTCAACTGGGTGTCCTATTCTATAAAATGTTGTTTATGGGAGCTTACTATCTGCAAATAGCTCATCACATTTGTCACATCATAACTTTGACACAATTTTAGAGACACTCCATTGAAAACAAAGAGCCACAGGGCATGCTGAAAGGCACGTGAAAAGCACTGAATCAAAACAAATCTTCTTGCTCTGTCCATAAATCAAACAATTAATCACTAGTCAGAATACAGTTGGCATGATTCCAAGCACTGTTGGATTATGATAATCACTTTATGTTTAATATCATTACTTGCTAATGCTCATTATTAAATTTTATCTTTTATTTACCCTAGGAGCGCTGTCAAGGTCAATGTAACCAGTTGAGTTCAAAGCTTTCCACTTTGTACAATAAAGCTAAACTTGGCTTCGATTTGGTGAACTTGTTTTGAACAGCGAAGAATACTTGAACTTGTCTTTGAAACAGCACTCGTTCCTTTAGGTCTTAAACCCACATTTGGTTTTCATAATGTGTAGACAAACCCTCAAGGAATGCTGTTTCATTTTACAGTTAGTAAGTTAAATGCAAGTGCATTGCAAGAAGTTAAATCTAACTTGATTCTTTGGTAAAGAGCTGAAGGAAGAGTGTGCTGTTAATCAATATCATTGAACAATGCCTGGTATCGTAATAGTTAAGGAGTAAATGATCTGTGATGAATGCTAAAACTGGCAAGCAGTGTCTGTGTTCACTGGGGGTGTGTTCTTAAGACATTTTTTTCATGGACAAATAGCTGCAAACTAACCAGACTTATCCTGTTGACTTTGGCGTACATGAACAGACCCTTATGGAGAGGCATCCAACCTCCTGATTGCATCAGTAGAATAATTGAAACTATACTGTTTAGATTAAGAACATTTTACTTGAGTTTTCACATAACTGACTTCTCTAGTGTAGGAAATAAATACTGGAACTTTTGAAGGTAAGGCAACTTGCTGCTTCGTATGGGTGTGGGGGTCTTTAAATTATTCATCACATTTAAATAGTAGTGATTTTGGTCAAGCTTATTGTCGAAACTTGAAACATGTCTGCAGCTTGGGTGATGCACTTAATGCTTTTCAACCGTTGAGAAAGGATAGATTTCTTTAAGTATTTCATACATGAGTAAAATATGGTACTGAACATTGCAGTAACAGTTAGTAAATAATATTAGCCCATGTAATTGTTACTGCAACTTATGAATAAGTTGTTTAAACAAATTCTCACAATTTGCCTGTTTGAAGCAGAGGCCAGTGACTCTGAAGTCGAATTAATGACCAATCCAGTTGTCTTGAAGCAGAATTTGTTCACAGTTACATGAAGCAACCCTGCAAAGAGATGTACCTATGGGGGATATTTTTTGAATAGTAGGCAACTAATTCCATGGTTGTTTTGGATCAAGCCTAAATATGCACCACTAGTACATAGTGAAATGAGAGTAACCAGACAATTAAGTCAGTCTGCATTAGATACAAATGGTATATTTTGTGTTGTTTGGCTGAATGTAAATTACTTTCAACAATTAGTGTTGACATGTAGTTAAATACTGCACTTCAATACAAATTCCAGCATTGTAAGACTCGCACTACATCTCGCATGGTGTCTGTATCACTGTCCATGTGAATATTTGTTTGTACAAACTTCACCATAACAAAGGTAAGATTTTAAGTTTGGATTCTGACAATGTGAATCTGGTACTTGTTCTCTAGTTTAAAGTATGAACTCTACAAACTGATGATGGACTTTGTTTCAAAAGAGCAACATAATGTTGCCCATAAATTAGGACAAGAGTCTTGCTTTTAAAGTGATTTAATGTGATGGATGAAAAAACAAGATGCTGGAAATCTTAGACAGTCCTCGGTTAAGGTGGTTTGCTTCCACTCCAGATTTGTGGTGACTGATGAGTCCCACACTGGTTTGCAGACTCTGCCACAAGGCGTTTGAATGCTGGCCTGGCTGGCAGGTGAATGGCTTGTTCCCTTTGCTCAGCATGACTTCGTGAAGGGCAGGTCCTGCCTCACAAGCCTGATTGCAATCTTTGAGGAAGTGACAAAACAAATTGATGAAGGTAGGGTGGTGGATGTGGTGTATATGGATTTCAGTCAGAAGTCCAGAGATTTAGGATCCAAGGAAACTTGGCTGTGTGGATTTAGAATTGGCTTGCCCATAGAAGGCAGAGGGTGGTTGTAGATGGAACATATTCTGCCTGGAGTTTGGTGACTGGTGGTGTTCTGCAGGGAACTGTTCAGGGACTCCTGCTTTCTGTGTTCTTATTTAATATATAACTGACTTGGATGAGTGGAAGGATGGGTTGGTAAGTTTGCAGGTGACATGAAGGTTGGTAGTGTTGTGGATAGTGTAGAAGGTTGTCACAAGTTACAACACGACACTGACTGGATGCAGAGCTGAGCTGAGAAGTGGCAGATGGATTTCAAGTTGGAGAAGTGTGAAGTGATACACTTTGGAAAATCATAACTTGAACACAGAGTACAGGGTTAATGTAGGGTTCTTAGGAGTGTGAAGGAATGGAGGAATATTAGGATCCATGCCAGTAACTTTCTCAAAGTTGCTACACAAGTTGATAGGGTAGTTAAGAAGGCGTATGGTGTGTTGGCTGTCATTAGTCAGGGGATTGAGATCAAGATAATTTTACAGCTCTATTAAACTCTGGTTACATCACACTTGGAGTATGGTGTGCAGATTTGTTCATCTCATTGTAGGAAGGATGTGGAAGCTTTAGAGATGCGACAGATGAAATGCGCACCAGGATGCTGCCTGTATTTGAGAGCATGTCTTATGAAGAAAGGTTGAGTGAACTAGGCTTTCTCTTTGGAATGATAGAGGATCAGAAGTGACTTGGTAGAGGTGTACAAGATGGTAAGAGGCATAGATCAAGTAGACAGCCAGGGTTTTTTTAACCCCAGGGTGTAAAGGCTAATACGAGCAGGCATAATTTTAAGGTGATTGGAGGAAAGTATAGGGTGATGTCAGAGGTAGGTTTTTCACACGGAGTGGTGAGTGTTTGGAACATGCCGAAGGGCTGTTTGTAGAGGCAGATACATCAAGGAAATTTAAATAGGCACATGGATGTTAGAAAATGGAGGACTATGTGGGAGGGGGAAGGATAGATTGATCTTAGAATAGGTTATAAGGTCAGCATAACATCATGGGCCGAAAGGCCCGGACATGCTGTAGTATTCTATGTTCTAGTCAATATGTTCCCATTGTAGTGACGCAGGGTGCTCTGTACCTTCCTGCATGTACCTCAATTTTGAATGTTGGGATTTTTTGTGAATTCGTGCGGATGTAACTTTTTCATTTTACAGAATCTTTGAGAACATTTGAAGTAGTTTTTGTCATCCTGGAGACCTCGTCCTGTGAGGCTCCAACAAATGAAACTTCTTTGGGGGACTCTGCTGATAGGCATGTGAGTAATCTGCACATCCACCAAAGCTGTGAGATGTGACCAAGGCCTCAAATGTCAGGATGCTGGTCTGGGAAAGAGCGCTAAAGTTGGTTCACCTATCCTGACAATTGATTTTGATTTTGTGATGGTAGCATTATTGGTACTTCTACTTTCTACTGTAGGCTTTCCATCTTCACAGAGTACCTGGGAAGAGGGAGATCACTGCTCTCCTTTCTCCATGAGCTTGAGGTTAGGTTTGTGATCATGCTATTTAAATACTTTTCCTTGGTCAGTAGGAAGTAATGATGAAGCTTATTAGTTATTGATGTTTGCCGTCACTGAGCAGCACTTCCTGAAAAGTGGGAAGTGATCCACATTCTTCAGGGTTTGGTTATGGAGCTCGATTGTAGGGATGCTGTTTTGCATTGTGTCTCGTGTGCTTATTGTAAGGCCCATCCTGTCAGGTGCTTTGGTAGAGGAATTTACAACATCTTGAAGTTTGCCCTCTGTATAAATACACAACCATCACCTGCGTATTCTAGTTCAATGACTGAGGATGGAGTGATCTTGGTTTTCGAGTGCAGATGATAAAGGGTGAACAGTTCCTGTTCATCTTATCGAGTGACTTCGCTCCACATGCAAGCTTGGGGGAGCTGAAGTTCAGGATTGCAGTATAGTAGATTGACAAGAGGGTTGGTGCTGTTTGCTTGACTCCAGTCTGCACCTGGGATTGGATCTATCCTGGACCTTTGTTTTGGATCACTTTTTATAAATGGGCTCAGATCAGCAAAATGTCCTCCAAGCTGATCCTCAAACTTGGTGCAAACTACTGGAGGACCGACATCAGCAGGTTTAAGCCACAACACTGAGAGATAAAGTATCAGCCGTCCATTGGTTTACAACTTCAGGGAACATCTCCAGAAAGAAAGTCAGGATTCAGTTTCAAAGATCAGAGAATGATTCCATAGTAAATATCTGGGATCAGTATCTATGGCCAGGTTCAAGTTCAAGCTTGTCATTCAACCATACAGTCTGAGTACAACCAAATGAAACAGGATTCCTTTGGAACCAATGTGCAAAACACAGTACCAACAGTCATACACAGCACAAAGAACATATCACACATATAAGATAGCAGTAAAGGTACAGCCACACAAAAATATATATAATATAACCCAAGTCCCTGAGTGCCATCATGTAGATTGATGGTTCATGGATGTTGTCAGCAAGAACAAGCACGTAGCAGCCTGCAGATGAACGCAACCCAGTTTGACTTCCTCTGAGCGAACTCTGGAGGGAAGCACTGGTGGGAGGAACCAGACCTCAATCCAGCATGGACACCGCTCAAACCACCTCTGGGCAACTGCAACAGGTGACACTGAGGCACGAGGCATGGTCCGTGCTCCAACCAAGGCCACGCAGCTTCCTCACCGTCAGTCTCACTAATAATCAGCGAACAGTACTTGCAGTATTCTGCATTACCAATGCCCAACGGGGTCTTCAGATCACAAGAAGAAAGTCCAAGACAATCACTTGCTGTTAGATGGTACACCACCTTCGTAAACCAACCGTGTTGCCTTTCTGTAGCAGGCAATAACACAGTCCACACCGTGCAGCTCCCCCGCTAACACGCACCCCGCTGATGGGGTAGACCCGCAGTTCCTGATGTTCTTAATGTTCAAAAGTGCCTTGATTGTAAAAAATAAATAGACTTTAAAAAGAGACAGTAGCACCTTTGGTTGGACCCAGAGAGGCTGCTGCATCTGAACGTTTCACCATTTTACCAAGGAATGATTCCAACGAATGGTGAGGATCAGCATGTTCTTCCAGCGAGTTACTGCACAGAATTTCAGGAATCCATGGCCAGGGAATTTTTGAGAGAAGGATCAGTGCACAGATTCAGGGGGAGTTCAAAGTGGGCGTCAAACAGATGAGAACTTCAGAGTACAGAGCAGCATGTCATAAATGCTACAGCCCAGAGGACCGTAGATGCCGAGTGACTGTAACTAAGTAATATGGTTTTGGAATCCAGAATGGTGGAAATTGACAGGAAAATGTAGTTAAGACCAAAGAGATCAGCTGTGTTGTTATTTAATGGTTTGAAGGGCCTATACTTAACGTCCTTCAATTCTTTTTACCCAACTTTGATGCATATTCCTTCATGCATTTATACAATAGTGATCTACCAGTCTGTGTTTTGAACATTCTTTTAACCAAGCCTCTACAATGACTTGAGTGGGAGTTCCAGATCTCCAGTGCTTTGTGCAGTGAACACATGATAGAAAACAGGATCAGTGTTGTCAGCTACATTTATCTACATGTTTTTTTTTCCTGAAATTAATACATTGAAGCAAACATAAAAGCCAATAATTTCATCTGTATCTTGCTGTCTTGAATGCATGCACATTAAAAAGGGATATCGTTCTGCTTTTCAACAATTACCAGAGATCAACATTTGAAAATAGGGAAGATCTTCAGAGAAAAAGAATCTGATAAATTGAAGTGATAAATTGCTTTGTACTTTATTCAGACAATTTCCTTAATCTTCCACATCTGCTTCTGCTGTCGAGAGGGGTGTTATGCAACAGTTGACCTCTTTCCAACTTCAATGTGATAACTCTGGGTTGTCCCTCCCAGAGGGATCCCTACCACCGGCAAAACAAAACATCCACTTTTTAGCTCCAGATCCCTCTTAAATCTTGGGATTGCATTTCAAAGTAATAAAGATGAAATCGTTTCTCATATCACGCTAAATTGAATACAGTATTGCCATCATACAATACAATACGAAGTCTTTGTAAAATGCAGATAGGAACAGCTGTAATCTCCCTGGAGCTCGGCTGATTTACATTTCCCCATCTTTTTGTTGAACCACAGCCCAGAAACTGAGCCATCTATTGGCTTGAAGATTAATGTCAAGGCAAGAGTGGAGTCCAGTTTAACCCTTGATACAACATGATTAGAAGCTAACAGTACAAGATTTATTAATTCACAGCATAAGAAGTCATGAATAATTAAAATAATTTCAGTTTCAGTATCTTATCTGTGCCTTGTTAAAGTGTGTAAATGAGGGTGGGCCAACAATCAGATAAGAAAGGCTAAAAAGTTGTTGAGTTCAAAGTAAATTTATTATCAAAGTGCAGTTGTCAGCATATACAATCCTGAGATTCATTTTCTTGTGGGCATACTCAGTAAATAAAGGAAGGTCGTTTTCCATCAACTGTTGCTGAGATTTTCAGTTTTGAAGCCACGGAATGGGTAGCATCTACAGTGACATACCAATGTTCACAGACCAGTCAGGATGTAAAGAATGCCCATCTGGAAGCACCTGTGAAAGTGTACCTGAGCAATCGACTGCTTTGGGAGAGATGGGAGGGAAAGAAAGACAAAAGCAAATTACTGACTACATTTCCATAAGACATAGGAGCAGAATTAGGCCATCCAGCCATCCAGCCCATTGAATCTGCTCCAGCATTTCATTATGGCTGATCCCAGATCCCACTCGACCTCATACACCTCTCGTCATATCCTTTGATGCCCTGACCGATCAGAAAACGATCAACTTCCACCTTAAATATACCCACGGACCTGGCCTCCACCACAGCCTGTGACAGATCATACCACAGATTTACTACTCTCTGACTAAAAAAATTCCTCCTTACCTCTGACCTAAAAGATCACCCCTCAATTTTGAGGCTGTGCCCTCTAGTTCTGGATATCCCCACTATAGGAAACATCCTCTCCACATCCACCCTAGCTAGTCCTTTCAATATCCGGTAGGATTCAATGAGAATTCCACCCTGCCCCCCCGCCGCATTCTTCTAAATTCCAATGAGTGCAGGCCCAAAACTGCTAAACGTACCTTGTTTGTTATCCCCTTCATTCCCAGAATCATACTTGTGAGCCTCCTCTGGATGGTCTCCAGTGACAACACATCCTTTCTGAGATCTGGGGCCCAGAACTGTTGATAATACTCCAAATGTGGCTTGACTAGTGTCTTATAAAGGCTTAGCATTATCTCCTTGCTATTTTCCTTGAAATGAATGCAAACATTGCATTTGCTGCCTTTACCACAGACTCAACCTGTAAATTAACCTTCTGGAAGTTTTTCATGAGGACTCTCAAGTCCCTCTTCACCTCTGATGTTTGAACCTTCTCCCCATTTACCTAATAGTCTGCACTATCATTCTCTTACCGAAATGAATTATCGTACATTTCCCAACAGTGTATTCCATCTGCCACTTTTTTGCTCATTCTTCCAATTTGTCTAAGTCCTGCTGCAATCACATTGCTTCCTCAGCACTACCTACCCCTGTAAAGTATTACTGTTTTCACGCCTTCATCTCATTATTACCATCATCAAGGATGTGCAGGATCCTGAAGGCACACACTCAATGCTTTGGAACAGCTTCTTCCTCTCTGCCATCAGATTAATGAATGGTCGATGAACACTACCCGCTGTTCATCTTTTGCACCATTTATTTTATTCTTATTTTAACATAGTCATTTTTTATGTCTTGCTGTGTGCTGCTGTAGCAAAAACAAATTTCATGACATATGCCAGTGATAACAAACCTGATTCTGATTCTACTCCTTATGTCCATGGGAAACTACTTTCAATCCAAATGAACAAGTCAAGGTCGTGGGTACCAGGTTTCCTTTGTGACTTCCTGTATGGATGCTCCACATTGTACTCTTGATGATTACATAGAAGCTGGTAACTCCAGGGCCCCCATTTCATAATGTTCTTCAGTAAACTCAATGATTCTCAGCAGGTCAATGCAAAATCAAGGGAATGATACATTAAATAATATTAAACTTCTACTCAAAGATTTTGTTTTACAATGGCTTTGATTTTTCCTACTGCAAAGTGTCACACTTTGAAGATAAGGGCTGGCATGACCCCACACAAATGAACATGCAAACACCAGTGGAAATATCTTTGAGCATCAGAAAGGGAATAGGGATTTAGATTTTGGGTGTGGCGCTGTTTAGGATGAGAAACTTTGTGGAAAACATTGTACCATTTAACTGCGATAAGTAACTTGCATTTCAAAGTGCCTTTAAATTTCTTCAAAAGAAGCTGTTCAATTGCAAACAGCAATGTAATGAGAGTTTTGTTTTGAATTACAAGCAGCTTCAAAGAAGAATCCATTGCGGTTAAAGGAAAGTGTGCTGAAGACATGGCATTTCTTCTGTGGTATATCTTAATCTTTGACTTTGGAGACAGATGGTTTAGATTCCCTACTGGTTAGCAGAAATCCAGAGGGGCAGAGTAGAAAATGCCTTGTGGAATAATAGTCAGCAGGATTTAGATTATGACATTCCTGTTCGATTCTCCTTTTTTTTATCTTCCGTTCCACCTGACTGCAGCAAAGATAGTTTGACAGTAGAATACATTTTTTAAGAGAATGCGAATGTGTCTTTTGGCAAACTGCCAAAAATGGTTCAGAGCTGAGCAGTTCTGCAATGGAGAGGGAGGTAAGAAGGGAATGAAACCTCTTACATTTTGCTGGGCTTGCAAAACCGGTTGACTTTTATTTTTACCATCACACTACAAAAAGGACTGCTCTAAAGGAGGATGTGGAGTGTTAGTCTGCTTCCTTTCCAGTCCTGATGAAGGATCTTGGCCTGAAATGTTGTCTGTTTATTTCCCTCCATAGACGCTGCCTTAACTGCTGAGTTCCTCCAGCATTTTGTGAGTGTTGCTCGAGATTTCAGCATTTGCAGAATCTCTTGTGCTTGTGACTATTCTACTGCTTTGATTTATAAATTCCATTATACATCTATATAATTAAGTGACAATTTTCAAATAGTTGAAATGCATGTGTCTTTTCTACTTTGCTCTTAACCTGTGTTAGGAGGACAATCAGTCAATACATAATGGTGGATTGTACTGTATATTATTTCATATTCCATGAGCTCTGATCCACATTGAAGTTAAGTAGATGGAAGGTCAAATTCTCCTTGATCTTTTACATGCTTTAATAAGCAGCTGACACAGCTATGCCTGAAGCTGGCAGGCTCCTGTCCAGCACATTGGGTTCTAATGGCGTTGAGGCAGTTGTCTGCTCATATTTGTTCGACATTCCTATTGTTGAACTATTGGCAAAGAGCTTCCCTCCAGGTCAATTCAATGCCAGGAATGCTACGTTTCAAACTTTTCGTACCTCCTTTTGAGTTCAGGAGGCTGAGGTATTCTTCCTCTGAGCTCCTCTTCCTCTGTCTTAGATCTTCTCCAGCACAGTCCTGCCCTTTTCCAATCTCGGATTTTCCATGGATTTACTGTGCTTCTGTAGCAAGCGACCTGCCTGTGTTGTAGGATGTAAGACATGTGAAACTTAAAAGGTGTGCTGAAAAGAGTACACAGTTCCCCTTTCTTCAATCCCTGCTGGTCAAAGCCAAGGCACCGATCTTCAGTTAGCTTCACCGTGTGGACCCTGGTGCCTGTGGGCAGGTTTTGTTTATCAGTGGTCCTTTTGGATGCTGACTGGGACTAGGTTTGATGTCTTCCAGTCCAGTAGTCTTCATACCTGGAATGCACCAGAAAGATGGCACCTTCAAGGAAGCACTTCAGAAGATGAATCTTATTTTAAAAAAAACAGTTCTTTTACAAGGTTTTTATTGGTGTGGTTTTTAAAAAGTAAATTTATTAATTAGTCATGGCAATATGTTTTAAGGTTCCCGGTACTGAATCCATTCAGAAGATGTTTGTAAAGTTGCAGAACTCTTGGCCGTTCTGCTGTGATATCAGCACAAACAGCACAGGAATATCAGTAGATCATTCAGTCTTTGAGCCAGTTTTGGCATACAATTATTGTTCATATCTACCCATCATAATTCTATAGCTGTTAATACATGTATCCAATAAAGGTTGTTCCACACTTTTAACACTACGTATGTAGAGAAGTTTGCTAACTTCTCTGTAGTCTACATCCAATATCCCTTTGATTAGACATTTCCCACAAGAATTTCTCCTTGGGTCTCCTATCAACTCTTGTCATTATCCTAAAAACCATTAAACTAATCCTATTAATATTTTGTAATACAAGCAGAAGATTCTGTCCAAATCAGCTAGGAAGGGTATTTGCAAACATTTTTCATGTCTCCCTGCTTCTGCCTAGGGTTCCCACATGCTTTCAGAATCCAATTTCAACCTACGACCTAAGAAAATACAAGGTAACATGTCTTTATGATTACTGCCCTGTAGCTTTGACACCGAGTATCATGAAATGCTTGAGGCTAGTCATGGCACACATTGACTCCAGCTTCCCAGACAACCTTGACTCACTGCAATTCACCTACCACTGAAACAGGTCTACAGTAGATGCCATCTCCTTGGCTCTACATTCATTGCAGGAGCATCTGAACAGTTGAAACCTACCCTCTGTTAGGTTGCTGTTTTATTGACTATAGTGCCATCTGCACTACTATAATTCGAAGCAACCTCATCACTAAACTCAGAGATTAGCAGTTGATACCTCCCTCTGTAACTAGATATTTAACATCCTGACCCACAGACTGCAATCAGTAAGGATGGCAACAATACCTCCCCCACAACTATGCTCCAGGGGTGCACTCTGGCCTCCAACTCCACTCAATTAGTATCTCAAATAAAGATGAATTGGAGTACAGGAAGGAGAGAGCATCCATTTTTTTTTCAAATTTTTCTCTCCATTTAAAAAAATAGTCAACCCTTTCATTTCTTTTATCAAAGTGCATGACCATACACTTCCTAACACTATATTCCATCTGCCATTTCTTTGCTCATTCTCCTGATCTGTCTAACTCCTTCAGTAGCCTTTCCCTTCCTCAAAACTATCTTCCCTTCCACCTATCTTCATATTGTCTGCAAACTTTGCAACAAAGCTATCAATTCCATCATCCAGTCATTGACATATACGTAGCATAAAAAGAATTGGTCCCAACACAGACCACTGTGGAACATCACTAGTCACTGGCAGCCAGCCAGAAAAGGCTCAGTTTATTCCCACTCTTTGCCTCCTGCCAATCAGCCACTGCTTCATCCATGCTAGAATATTTCTTGTAATATCGTGGGCTTGTAGCTTGTTAAGCAGCCTCATGTATGTCACCTTGTCAAAGGCCTTCTGAAAATCCAAGTATACAACATCAAACCACTCTCCTTTGTCTACCCTGCCTGATATTTCTTCAAAGAACAGATTTGTCAGGCAAGATTTTCCCTTGAGGAAACCATGCTGACTATGGCCTAATTTAACTTGTGCCTCTAAGTATCCTAAGACCTCATCCTTAATAATTGACTCCAACATCTTCTCAACCACTGAGGTCAGACTAACCGGCCTATAGTTTCCTTTCTTCTGCATCCCTCCCTTCTTGAAGAGTGGAGTGACATTTGTAATTTTCCAGTCTTCCAGAACCATTCCAGAATTAGTGGTTCTTGAAAGATCATTAGTAATGTCTCCACAATCTCTTCAGCCACCTCTTTCAGAAGTCCAAGGTACACACCAACTGGTTCAGATGATTTATCTACCTTCAGACCTTTCAATTTCCCAAATACCTTCTCTCTAGTCACGGTAACTTCACACACTTCATGGCCCCTAACACCTAGCATACTGTTAGTGTCTTCCATAGTGAAGACTGGCGCAAAATGCTGATTCACTTTCTCCATCATTTTGTTGTCCCCTATTGCTACCTCTCTAGCATCATTTTCTAACAATCCGATACCCAATCTCGCCACCCTTTTACATTTTGTGTATCTGCAGAAACTTTTGGTATCGTTTTTAATATTATTAGCTAGCTTACTTTCATATTCCATCTTTACCTTAATGATTTTTTTAGTTGCCTTCTGTTGGTTTTTAAAAGTTTCCCAATCCTCTAACTTCCTACTATTTTTTGCTCTATTATATGCCCTCTCTTTGGCTTTTATGTTGGCTTTGACTTCTCTTGTTAGCCACATTTGTGCCATCTTTCTTTTAGAATATTTCTTTTTTTGGGATGTATATATCCTGTGCCTTCTGAATTGCTTCCAGAAATTCCATCCATTGCTGCTCTGCCGTCATCCCTGCCCGAGTCATTTTCCAATCAACTCTAGCCAATTTCTCTCTCTTGCCTCTGTAATTCCCTTTACTCCACTGCAATACTGATACATCTGACTTTAGCTTCACTTTCTCAAATATACATGATGAATTTGATCATATTATGATCACTTTCCCCTTTAGGGTTCTTTTACCTTGAGGTCTCTAATCAATTCTTGTTCATCGCACAACACCCAGTCCAGAATAGTGAGCTCAACCACGAGCTGCTCTACAAAGCCATGTCATAGGCTCTCTAGAAATTCCCCCTCCTGAAACTCAGCACCAACCTCCTTTTCCCAATCTACCTGCATGTGGAAGTCCCCCATGACCGTTGTAACATTGTCGTCTTGTCTTGAATTTTCTATCTCCCGCTCTAATTTGTAGGCCACATCCTTAATACTGTTTGGGGGTCTGTATACAACTCCCACC
This sequence comes from Mobula hypostoma, assembly GCF_963921235.1. Classification (NCBI taxonomy): domain Eukaryota; kingdom Metazoa; phylum Chordata; class Chondrichthyes; order Myliobatiformes; family Myliobatidae; genus Mobula; species Mobula hypostoma. The sequence continues at coordinate 46,172,222 of NC_086108.1, read as the reverse complement.
AGGGTTTTTTTGACCCTTGCAGATCCTTAGCTCTATTCACAATGATTCAATACCTTCTGACCCTATGTCACCTCTTTCTAATGATTTGATTTTGTTTTTTTATCAACAGAGCAATGCCGTCCCCTCTGCCTTCTTGCCTGCTCTTTTGATACAATGTTTATCCTTGGATATTAAGCTTCCAGCTATAATCTTTTCTCAGCCATGATTCAGCAATGCCTACAACATCACGCCTGTCGACCTGAAACTGCATCAACTACCTTCTCCCGTATACTGCGCACATTCAAATACAACACCTTCAGTCCTGTATTCACCACCTTCAATTTTGTCCGCCTCTTACGTTGCAACTCATCCCATTGACTGCAATTTTGCCCTATCAACAGCCTCTCCTCACTACATATTGCCTCTGTTTGTAAACCAGCTAGCTCATCTTCAGCACTATCGTCCGCCTTTCCTGCGATACTACTTGCATTGAAATATATGCAGTGCGGGATACCAGTCGTGCATTCTCAAGTTTTTGATTCCTAACTTTGTCTGAGATCTTACCAACATCTGCCACCACAACCTCTCCACTAACTGTTCTGCCACTCTGGTTCCCATCCTCCTTCAACTCCACCATGCAGCATTAAGAAACCTTCCCTCTAAAATATTAGTCCCCCTCCAGTTAGGTGTAAGCTGTCCCTTTGTGCAGATCCCACCTTCTCTGGAAGAGAGCCCAATGATTCAACAATCTTATGCCCTCCCTCATACACCAACTGTTTAGCCACATATTAAACTCTGTAATCTTCCTCGTTCTGGCCTTACTAGCATGTGGCACGGGTGGCAATCCTGAGATTACAACCCTGGAGGTCCTGCCCTTTAACTTAGCACCTAACTTTCTGAATTCCCTGTGTAGAACCCTGTCACTCATCCTACCCATGTCATTGGTAGCTACATGGCCCACGACTTCTGGCTGTTCACCCTCCCAGTTAAGAATGCCGCGGACTCATCCCGGACCCTGGCACCCAGGAGGAAACATACCATCCGGGAATCCCGTTGTCACTCACAGAACCTCCTGTCCATTCCCCTAATGAATTCCTTATCAACACAGTGTGGTTTTCCTTCCCCCTTCCCTTCTGCATCACAGAGGCAGACCCAGTGCGAGAGACTTGACCACTGTGACTTTCCACTATTAGGTAGTCCCCTCCCCGAGCATATCCAAAGTGATATACCTGTTGTTGAGGGGGGGGTGGCCACAAGGATACTCTGCATTTAACCCCTCGCCTTCCTGACTGTCACCCAGTTTCCTGCGTCCTGCACCTTGGGTGTAACTACCTCTCTCTATTTGTCCTATCTATCACCCCCACCCCCACCCAGTCTCCCGAATGATCCGGAGTTTATCCAGCTCCAACTCCAACTCGGTAATGCGGTTTGTTAGAAGCTGCAGCTGGATGCACTTCTCAGAGTTGTAGTCGCCAGGGACACTGGAGGTCCCCCTGCCTTCCCAGAGGAGCATTCAACCACCCTGTCAGGAATCTCGAATGTCCTAGCTGAGCGGATATAAAAAAGAGAATGAAAAAAAACTTGAGCTTTGCTCTCTCTGACTGAAGGCTTTCTTCACTGAGGCCTCAAAGAGCTAAAGCCTCAAGATCGCCGTCTTGACTACAACAACTCTGGCCACTATGACGATGGCTGCTGCCCCTGTCCCTGCCTTTCTTTAATTTACTCTTGCTAATCAAATCTTTTTCGCTGTCCTGATCCGCTGCTACCTTTTATCCTTGGGCGGTGGTCCCCTCCTCTCAAAGCTCCGATGTCCAGATTGGCCGCTGGTCAAAACTCTTTTCCATGTCACTAAAGATACATCTTCTGCGTTCCCATTTAGATTTCTTCCCTGCAGATCTTGAAGTTGCCAGTGACGAGCATGATGAAAGGTTTCACCAGGACATTGTGGTCATGGAAAAACGGTTTCAAGGCAACTGGAATCCATCAATGCTGGCTGGCAGGTTATTGTTGGACGCTTCGCGAGCTGCCTCAGACACTGAATACAAATGAAAATCGTCAACAAAACATTTTTAGCTTAGTTGAACTATTGCAAAGCATCAGCACTGTTTTGCAATTAAATGCATTTTATTCAAATAAAGTTAAATTCTTACATGATACAAGTAGGCTGAAATTATACTTGTGTTCAGCTTCAAGCACTCTATCATAAACAAAAACAATTCTGAGGAAGCAACACTTCTGAAAAAAATTGTTGTCAAGTGTTATCTTTCCTTGCTTACATTAGCTCCTGAATTCTATTCTTTGAATTGTTACCAATTTCCAGGGGATATCAGGTAGATTTGCATATCCTCAGCTGTAAAAACTAATGCAAATTAATTATTTGATTAGAGTATTTAAATATACAGATGGGAATATCTTCATCTGGGTTACATTAGAAACTGTTGTGTGGTTGACACTGCTATAATTCTGTACAAGACAAAAATAAAAACACTCTCAGACCTACAATAGCTCCCAAACACTATTAGATGTTTTCTACTTTCTGTATTTTATTAATTCGACATCGGTTGTTGCTTGTCTGAATTCTACTTCCTCAATTTAGTGAAGCTTCTAAAACACTGTTCCACACATTCTTCCTCCTTTGTCCATTCCCAGTTTTCTGACTGAGACAGCTTACACTGTCTCCTAATCTCATTCTGTTTGTGGGAGCGCCTGTAGTTTGCCAAAGAGTGTTTGATTCACGGTGTAACCTTCCTGAGGTGCTGCAGATTGCTGCCAGCCAGCAAAGCTCTTATTATTTCAAAAAAAATTCATGATTGAAATACATACAAAGAAACTGGGAAAAGAAAAAATATGGTTGTAACATTCAGTGTAAACCCTTTTTAAAAATAAAATAACGAGCACCACCATTGCCTCTCACATGGCTCCCTGAGGTGCTCTTCCTTTCTTTGTTCGAGAGGGTTTCACCACCCAACTCTGCCCTCTGTGTGGTAGTGCAAGGACCCTAAACTGTGGTCCTTCCCCACAGAGACATTGCATTGGCTGCACCAAGCTTCAATGCATACGTCGACACATACTCCTGGTGTCGAGAATGCGCTAGTTGGTTGTATTCCTTTACAGATAGCTCACTGTGTTGGAATACCGTCAAGGACTGGGTACAGCAGAGGGTGTCCTTCAGTGAGTTGATGACCCTCCAGCATCACTTGATGTCCGTCTCGGTGTGTATTGGACACACTGAGACATTTGGACTGTTATGTAGCTGAACTAGGACACAATCTCTTGTATCCGTCTCCACATTTTCTCGTAAGATCTACTATCTACAAAGAATTGTTTGACTGTTTCCTCCCTACCACTGCTGTCCCGAGGGCAAAGTCCTTTGGGAGTAATATATTCTCTGTTGAGAAAAGCTTTGACTGTTAGGGACATCTCTCACTGCCAGCCAAGTGAGACCTCAGTGCTTGTTGGTCAAAGCGGGCGATGAGGTTATCTGCCAGATGGTATTGACCAGGGAACTAACCTACAGAATCCATGGTAACCCTGTCCTGCCGTATGTTCTGCACTGTCCACTGCCTGATGGACTTGTGGTCGAAGACATTTACTTGGAAGTACTCTTCCACAGAATAGTGTGGCAACATGCAGCTGACTGGGGTGGTGCACTTCAGAGGGGCCAGGCCTGTTTTCCACTACAACACGAACAGGTAGAACCCCAGCATATAGTGACACTTGGTGGCCACATACTTTGGAATTACACACCATCTGATACAATCATACATGAAGTTTGTTATCATGATGAGGGCAACCCTGGGTACGCTCCCAGCAAAGCTTTTCTGTGCAGGTCTAGGGAGAATGATCAGCTTGTGCTCCTGAAGCTTCTAAGTACACAGAGCTAATTATAAGAAGCACATTTAGCTATGAAATGTTTGATGTGAAGTCAGGTATTCAACCGTGGATCTAAATTGGATTCAAAGTTAGTTTCTCATTAGTTGTAGTTTCAGTGGTGGTTATAGCTCATTAAGCAGAATGGTTGTCTCATTTATGGCTTCAATATCAAAAGGACATGGGCATATAGAAGATGGATGAGCAGGTAGTTGGCTGATGGGTTTAAATGTGACAATTCTGTGTTTTAGTGCACATTTGCAGAATTGATTCAGAGTGTCAGAATGTTGAGAGTATGTTCATCCCTAGCCACTTCACTTTCAGCACTGAAATGGTTGCTTTATTTTCAAAGTCCTGTGCTTAAAAATTGTAACTCCTCGCACTGGCCTGTAGTCGACCCCAAGTTTCCCGGTTTCCACTCAGAATCTGCAGGGGTCACAAATGGTGTAACATCATCACAGAACCGGCCTAGCTGCCAGGTGGTCAGTCTGTGTTACAGCCGTTCTGTTCCATTACAACCCTGTTAAATCATGATTGCTCAGTAGAAACTGAACCTATTGTTATTTAGAGGTACAGGGCAGAAAACTCCCTTCCATCCCTTCGAGCCACACCATCCAGCAACCTTCAACAACCCCAATTTAACCCTAAGTTTACACGTACTTTGATAATAAATGTATTTTGAACCTAATCACAGGACAATTTACAATGAACAATTAACCTACCTGCCATGTCTTGGAGGGTAGGAGGAAACTCGAGGATCCAGAGAAAACCCACAGATTCCACAAGGACGATGTACAGAAACTCCTTACAGATGATGCTGGGACTGAACTCTTAATTACAGTGTCTTGAGCTGTACTACTACAACACCCCATATTTTGCACATTTTTTCTCATAGGAGCCCATGCTATGCCTGTCAGATCGTATGAGTGATTTTTTTTCCCCTGGCATCGGGTAGCAGCCATCTGGGCATTGACATACCTTCTCCTAGCACAATTCACTTTCACACGGCTGGCGTTAGTTGGGCATCTTTTGTACTGCCGATGACATCAAAGGTCGTGCAATGCATCTTTCCTCGGCTACAGCCAGAAACTAGATTCTCAAAGAAATCCGGGTTTCAGAAATGAGATTGCAATTAATGGGTCTGTACTATTTCGTAGATGCCCACCCACCTATCCTTCCCCTCACTTGGACTCGCCTGTAGTGGTTAATTTGTAGAATTTATTGCCAGAGGCAGCTGTGGGGGCCAGGTCATTGGGTGTATTTAAGGCAGAGCTTGACAGGTTCTTGATTGGACACGGCATCAAAGCTTGTGGGGAGTAGGTCGGAGAGTGGGCTGAAGAGGGGAAAAAAGGATCAGCCACCATTGAATGGCGGAGCAGACTCAATGGGCTAAATGGCCTAATTCTGCTTCTATGTCTTATGACCTATCAGCTTGTGCTCCTCCCCCTCCAGGCAGAAAGGGCAGAAGTCACTTGTGTCCTTATTTTTATTAATATCTGCTCTTCATAATTTCATAACTGAAGAATAATCTCTAGCAATTATCATTATACTCGGCAATGTTTCGCAGGTGTAAGGCACTCAGGGCTCACAGTAGGTTTCTTCCATGTGCAGAAACTAAATACAGAACAGCATGACTGTTTTCTCCTCATTTCCCTTTGCCTGCCAGTGGAACCGTAGTCTCCAGTCACTTTAATTCCAGACAATCTTCTGTACTTCTCCAACAAAACTGTACATAAATATCTCAGCTATATTGTTCTTCTGGACTCAACATGATTTTCAGCAATTCCAGCCTTTGTATCTCACGTTTTAACCATTCACAGTTCTTGTTTCTTCTTTTCTACTGGTAATTTTAGATAATTATTCATCATCTCCTGACCTATCTTTGGATATTCACTGTTCCCTGCACTATCCTATTTCAATCTGATCATCACTTTTTATCCGTCTTGCAGTGGAGTTGCCGTCTATATCTCCTCGAGCCTCTGGAGCAGGACATAAGCCTTAAGGCTTGAGGTGGGGATGCTACCATCTCAGTCACAACTGAATGTTCTGAACTTTAAATCACAACTCTTGGATAAGAAGAAGTTTCAAGAATAGCAACTTCCCTTCAACCATTCAGTCCTCGAACCAATGTACACAACTCTAACCATTAACTCAGTACTGCAACCCTGTGACCTCTCTGATCACTTTGCACTATAATGGACTTTCTTTTGTTCTAATTGTGTTCTTTCTTGTAAAAATAGTGTAAGATATATGTTTATGTTTTTCTTTGAATGCTGTGTATCTGATACAATGTGTCTGTTATGCTGCTGCAAGTAAGTTCTTCATTGCTCTTTTGCATAGGTGTTTTTGTATCTACGACAATTCAATCAACTCAACTTTGACCTTAAAGAAACAGGATTAAGTCAGATTTTATTCACCACTCAAAGCACGGTAGTCTTTATTCCGGTCTGTAATCTGTGTTAAGATGCAACCCAGCTGGGAAAAAAGGCCACCACCATAAATGAACAGGCCGTAAATATTTTATATGTTATAAATTAAAAAGATGTTACAGCAAGGCATCTCCCCGGGAGGGGGGAGAAGATGGCGGTGCGACGGCAGCGCGCGCGGCCACTTCGGTGATGAATATCTGTTATCTGTCAAGTAGGGGACCGTGCACAATTCTGATTTGATGGAGATGGACGTGAGAGTACGGAGGAACATCTGGAAAACTTCTGAAATACCCGCTTCGCTGCCGCTGCTACTGTGTGGTAACCGGAATCTCCGGAGCAGAAGGCCCCGAATCCTCGGCTTTGCTTGTTTCAGTGGCCGGGGAGAGGTCGAAGGCGCTCGGCAGAGGATGGCGTTTGGGAGGCTGTATCGGAAAGGCTGGTCGGAAGCTCGAATTTTCGGACGGATGGACTCAGTGTCGGCTGTGGTCGGCTGCTTCCAAGGTATCGGCAAGTTGACGGTGCCTGGAGGTTCATGGCAGGGAGTTTCTCCCTTTTGCCGCCTGCTATCAGGGACTTGGGAGTTAATCGACTCGGGACTTTGAGACTATTTTTACCATGTCCATGGTTTGTTCTTCATCAAAGTATGGTATTGCTTTGTACTGCTGTAACTATCTGTTATAATTATGTGGTTCTGCCAGTGTTAGTCTTTGGTCTGTCTTGTTTTCTGTGATATCACTCTGGAGAAACATTGTATCATTTCTTAATGCATTTATGCATTTCTAAATGACAATAAAAGAGGACTGAGTGTTCTCATAATCTAATCTAATCAATGCCTATTGATCATGACAACCAATCCCAGGTTGTTTGATCATTGTTCCGATCAACACTTCGAATATTCTTGAGTAAACCATTTAAATTGTCGTGCTTTGGGATGTACTGCTTAGTTTTGCAATTTTTGTAGTTGTGTGGTGTTTCTGAATAAAGGGTTATTTTGTATTTCAGCTTTATCCTATCTGCTGGTTTCGGGTGTCATCAGTAGTTATAGGCGAGCGAACACAAGAAATTAGCTATAGGATGCTGTATTATACCAACATGCTAATTTCAGCGGAAGTCTTTCTTTCTTTCTTTTTAAATCTTTTTATTGAATTAGTACACAAAAGGTAAAACATATAGAAACTAATACACTGTTGCGATATAAATTTACAAGAGATATTAATACATAAAAAAAGTACAAACAGTGCAGTTTAGTTATAAAATAATGAGGTAATATAGTAGTATACTAATTTTCCATATATATCAATAAAGAGAAGAAAAAACCCCCCAAAAAAAATTTTTAAAAACCCACCGTGCAACTAACCTAAAAAGCAAAACAAAGCAATGGGCTAACTAGGTGCCAAGTAGACATAAACAACTTAAACAATCACGTCCTTAAACCCGACCTCCATTAATAACAGTTAAAAACCAAGAAGGGAATGTAAATATGGTCAAAGAGAAAAAAAAAGTTACATTAAATGAAAATGTTGAATTAAAGATCTCCAGGTCTGTTCAAATTTAAACATAGTATCGTTTGAGAAAACCAAAAAAAGGTAGTTGGGGCATTAATCTCCTTCCAATGTTGTAAAATACATCTTTTCGCCATTATAGTAAGAAATGCAATCATTCTACGGGCTGAAGGGGAAAGATTACTGGAAGTTTTAGGTAATCCAAAGATAGCAGTAATAGGATGGGGAGAAATATCTGTATTCAATACCTTTGAGATAATATTAAAAATTTCTTTCCAAAAAGTTTCCAGAGTAGGACAGGACCAAAACATATGAGTTAAGGTAGCTATCTCCCCATGACATCTATCACAAAGAGGGTTAATATGAGAATAAAAACGAGCTAATTTATCTTTAGACATACGTGCTCTATGAACAACTTTAAATTGAATTAGGGAATGTTGGGAACAGATAGAGGAAGTATTGACTAGTTGTAAAATATACGCCCAGTCATCCGCCAAAATAGTGAAGCCCAATTCCTTTTCCCATTCGGACCTAATCTTATCGAATGGAGCTGTCCTAAATTTCATGATAGTATTATAAATAATAGCCGTTACACCTTTCTGACACGGGTTAAGGTTAATTCTGGTATCTAAAATATATGTAGGGGGTAACGCCGGAAAGGAAGAAAGTATGGTACTTAGGAAATTTCTAACTTGGAGATATCTAAAGAAATGTATTCTTGATAAGTTATATTTGTTAGATAATTGTTCAAAAGACGTAAGGGAGCCATCTGAAAATAAATCCAAAAACCATGATATACCAATGGTCTTCAAAATTTAAAAGGCACGGTCCGTAGAAGAGGGGGGAAAGCATATGTTGCTTAAAATAGGAATCGCTAGTCCAAATTGATTTAGATCGAAAAATTTTCGGAATTGAAACCAAATGCGTAAGGTATGTTTAACTATCGGATTACAAACCTGTTTATGGCGTTTCAAATCGAAAGGAAGAGAAGAACCTAAAATGGAGTCAAGTGCATAACCTTGAGCAGATTGTAATTCCAATAGTACCCATTTAGGAATGGATAGTGTATCTTGGTCAAGTAACCAAAGTTTCATGTGTCGAATATTAATTGCCCAATAATAGAATCTAAAATTAGGTAATGCCAAACCTCCATCTCTCTTAGCTTTCTGTAGATGTATTCTACCCAGTCTTGGGTTTTTATTTTGTCAAATAAATGAAGAAATTTTAGAGTCAACTTTGTCAAAAAAGGATTTTGGAACAAAAATCGGTAATGCCTAAAATATATATAAAAATTTTGGCAGAATAAACATCTTAACAGCATTAATATGACCAATCAAAGTTAGATAAAATGGAGACCATTTAAATGAAAGTTGTGTAATGTGGTCAATTAAGGGTAGGAAATTAGGCTTAAATAAATCCTTATGTTTTTGCAGGTAATTTTAATCCCAAGATATGAAAAATGATTATTAGCCAATTTAAACGGCAGGTTCTGATATAAGGGAACTTGCTTATTAACTGGGAAAAATTCATTCTTATTGAGATTTAACTTATAACCTGAAAAAAGACTAAATTGTGCTAATAAATCTAAAGCTGCAGGAATAGATTTTTGAGGATTAGAAATATATAAAAGTAAGTCATCAGCATAAAGTGATACTTTATGAGACTTTAAACCACGAGTTATACCAATAATGTTAGGAGATTCTTGAATAGCAATTGCAAGAGGTTCTAATGCTATATCAAATAATAAAGGACTAAGAGGACAACCTTGTCTGGTAGCTCGAAAAAGAGGAAAAAAGGGTGAATTTAAAGAGTTAGTACGAACTGAGGCCATAGGAGAATGATATAACAATCTGATCCAGGATATAAATTTCGGGCTGAAGTTAAACATTTCAAGCACCTTAAATAAGTAAGGCCATTCGACCCTGTCAAAGGCTTTTTCAGCGTCTAGGGAAATGATGCATTCAGGATCATTTTGTGACGGGGTATAAATAATGTTTAAAAGTGTACGAATATTATAAAAAGAATAACGATTTTTAATAAAACCCATTTGGTCTTCCGAGATAATATAAGGAAGTGCTTTTTCTAGTCTGTTTGCTAATAATTTAGAAAAAATTTTAGCGTCAACATTTAACAAGGATATTGGTCTATAAGATGCACATTGAGCGGGGTCTTTATCCTTCTTTAATATTAAAGAGATCGATGCGCTATAAAAGGATTCGGGTAGTTTACTAAGTTTTAATGAGGCCTCCAGAACCCTGAATAGCCAAGGGATTAATGAGGATGCAAAAAATTTTTTAAATTCCATGGTAAACCCATCAGGACCAGGAGCTTTCCCCGGGTTCATAGAAAAAATAACATTCTTAATCTCATCAGTGGTAAAGGAAGTGTCTAACATAGAACATATATCGTGTGAAATTTTGGGGAAATCTGGGTTATCTAAAAAGTCACACATATGTTTAGAATCTCGTGGAGACCCTGATTGATATAAAGAGGAATAAAAGTCAAAAAAGGATTGATTAATCTCAGCTTGATCAAATGTCAGTTGATCTTTTTGATTATAAATCTGATTAATTTGAAATTTAGTAGAGTTAGCCTTCAACTGATTAGCCAACAGTTTACCAACTTTGTCGCTATGTATATAAAATTTGCTTCTTGTTTTCATTAACTGATTTGCAATAGAGGACGGAAGTAATAAACTGTGTTCTATTTGAAGTTCAGTTCTTTGTTTATACAACTTCTCAGAGGGAGCTGTAGCATATTTCTTATCAATTTCCTTAATCTTGTCCACAAGAACCAGCTCCTCCTCCTTCAATCTTCTTCTCAAAACAGTAGAGTACGAGATGATCTGGCCACGAATATAAGCTTTAAAAGTATCCCAAAGGGTGTTCATGGATATATCCTTTGTACAGTTGATTGTAAAAAAGAGATCAATCTGTTCATTCATAAAGTTAACAAAATCCAAGTCCTGAAGTAATAGCGAATTAAAACGCCATTGTCTATTATTTTGTGTATTGGCCAATATTTTAATAGAAAGCTTAAGTGGAGCACGATCCGAAATGGCTATAGAGTCATTTAACCACTGAAGAAATAAGATGAGAGTCAATAAAAAATAATCAATTCTTGAATAGGAATGATGAACATGTGAAAAAAAGAGAAGTCTTTTTCCTGGGGATGCAAAAATCGCCAAATGTCCGTCGACCCGGAATCTGAGAGAAATGAATTAATCAAGGTTGCTGATTTATTGGGTAGAGTCCATATAGGAGCCGAACGGTCCAATAATGGGATAAACAAGTATTAAGATCTCTGCCCCAGATTAGTGAAAACTCATTCAAATTCGGGAACAAATTAAATAATGATTTATAAAATTCCGGACAGTCCAGGTTTGGAGCATAGACGTTAACCAAAACTACCTTTTTATTAAAGAGTAAACCACTAACCAATAGAAATCTATCATTCGGATCAGAGATAATATCGTGTTGCACAAGAGTGATTGAGGGATCTACAAAAATAGAAAATCTCCGAATGTTGGCGTTGGAATTCGAATGGAAGTGCTGACCCTTCCAGAACTTAAAAAAATGTAATCTGTCTCCCCTCCGCACATGGGTCTCTTGTAAAAATAGAATATCTGCTTTAAGTCTCCGGAATACTTTAAAGATTTTTTTCCTTTTAATTGGATGATGAAGACTGTTAGTATTCCAAGAGACAAAATTAATAGTAGACTCCATAATCCCTAAAGTCAACCCTCAAATAAAGGAGGATTGACAATAGGTTCGACCAACGAACCTGGAAAGGGAACAGAATAAACATGAGATAGCGAGAAAGAGGACGCGACAAATACTTCAATAATATAAGTAGCCCAAGAAGATAGAAAAACTAAGAAGTGAAGCCCCCCCAACCCTCCGCCCTGTAACCCCAAAGCTAAATCTAAGATAGACTAGCCAGAAAGAAGCGAGCACTAGATCTACCCCCATGACTTCCGATAGACGCTCATTAAAAAAATTGTATATATAAAAAGATCAGCTAAAGTTATAAAACAGTAGAAGAGTTAAAAAAAGTACACCGATTAAAATGAAAATGATATAATACAAAGAAAAAACAGGTATATATAAAGAAAACTGTTAACCTACAACAGACCGTATAATTAAACAAGAAAATGAAATATCAGCATAGACTAGCCAAAAAAAACTACAAAAACTACAAAGTTTAAGGCCTCCAGGAATGTGCGTAAAATGATGCTGTGGGAATGGCCACCCAGAATCCCCAGGGAAGAAGAAAGGAATGGCGCAGTTAAAAAAAAGTTTGGCAGCCATATTAATTAAACCGGAAAAAAAAACATTTCTGCCCTCATATAGAGCAAAAGAAAGAAATTAAATCCAACAGATTAACAGCCTCCAATCAAACAGAAATGATTTAATAGTGTGATTAGGATGTTGAAGGTAAATGTTGATCCAGGTAACTCTGGGCTTCCAACGGAGAGTCGAAAAAACGGGAAGACCCATCAGACAATCGAATCCTTAAACGTGCGGGATAAAGCAACACTGGTTTTAAATCTATCTTGCAGAATTCCGACATCACAGATCTGTAACTGACACGTTGATCACGAACCTGTTTACTAAAATCCTCCACCAATCGAAAACGGAGATCCGAGAAATCAATATACCCTTTAGGTCGAGCAAAGCGAAGCAGCTTCTCCTTGTCTTGAAAATAAAGAAATCGTAAAATAACTTGCCGAGGTTTATCTGACTAAGGCAAATATAATGGGACTCTGTGAGCCTGATCCAATAGTGGTGGTTGATCAGGAAATAAGGTGGGAAATGAATCTTTTAAAAGTTGAGAGAAAAACTTTATAGAGTCATCAGATTCGGCAGCTTCACGAAGACCAAGAATCCTTATATTTTGACATCTCATTCTGCATTCTAAATCAGAATTTTTAAAGGTAAGAAAGTCAAGTTTTTTCTTCATTGTACTAATTGTTTCTTCAATTTTCCCCATCTTGAGTTCATTCTGTTGCGTGGATACTTGGAGATTAGATATAGCAGTCTGATGTTCCGTGATAGATGTTTTCATTTTATCAATTTCATCGATGATTTTCTGCAGTTTAGTTGAAATTTCCACATGAATCAGATCCGATATAACTTGCATAGTTACCGCTGGTTCAATCGGAGGGGGTCGGTAGCTTTCAGTCTAACTAGAGGTTTGCCATCTTTCCCATTCTTAGACATAGCGGACCTTAAAAACATCCAAATATATAATAGCAATCCGCTGCAAGGTATTGTAAGAATCGGTGCCTTAAAAGTTAGCTTAAATGTAGCTGATCATAGGATAAAGCTCAGAGGTAATGGAGCGAGTCAAGAACACGACTTCACTCCATGAGCTCTACCGGAAGCCCTCCAGTGGAAGTCTTGCTGCAAGCTCAATTCGTGACCCGCAGGTTATCAGTGAGTGCAAATGACGTCGGTAGCAAACACTGAGCAGAACTCATGTGAGTCAGTTGTTGTGTCCATGATCAACTTTCAGTTCAATGCAGCTCCGCAAGCAGCATTTAAGCATTATGAAGATATATTCTGGGTCAAGTTCGCCAGTAAACATGACTCCTGGAAACACAGTTTGCTGCAAAAGTAGGGTACTGCTGAACATGAGCATTATTTCAACTTCAGTCTGCCTTTAAAAACCGCGTGCCTACCGTTTGACGAAACTATCCAACAGCTAACAGGCATTTTGGAGAGCAGTCATCTCTCTTCAACGTTTGCGAGCATTGCCTAAAACTTGTTAAACACAATACCGATGGCTTCATCACATATGACCATGTCATCAATCGCGAATATGAAAAGTTCAAACTGGGTAACATGACTGAATCACAGTCCGAATGTCTGATGTTTATTTGTAGACTTCAGGCTCCTGGCCAGACTGGATATGACTCCAGGGATGAAGGGGTTAACCTATGAGGAGAGATTGAGTCACCTACTCTCTGGAGTTCTGAAGAATGAGAGGGCATCTTATAAAAACATACAAAATTTTGAAAGGGATAGATAAGATAGAAGTAGGAAAGTTGTTTCCATTGGTAGGTGAGACTAGAGCTAGAGGACATTGCCTCAAGATTCAGGGGAGAAGGATTAGGACGGAGATGAGGAGAAACTGTTTTTCCCAGAGAGTGGTGAATCTGTGGAATTCTCTGCTCAGGGAAGCAGTTAAGGCTTCTTCACTAAATATATTTAAGAAACAGCTAGATAGGTTTTTACATAGTAAGGGAATTAAGGGTTATGGGGAAAAGGCAGGTAGATGGAGGTGAGTTTACGGACAGATCAGCCATGATCTTATTGAATGGCGGGGCAGGCTCAATGGGCCAGACGGCCTACTCCTGCTCCTATTTCTTATGTTCTTATGTACAAGCTGTCACTGAAGGATGTCAGCATTTGATCAACCTGAAACATGATTCCAACCTGACCAAACAGAACCATGTCAATGCAGTTTCCAGTGGCCCAGCCGTCATCACTCAGCATATCTCCAATCAGCCAGGCACAGCTTGTTAGAACTGTGGTATGTGGCATCACACAAGGAACTGCCAATACAAGAAATGCCAATGCATGATCACGAGGGCTTTTGCTATCCTTCACTCTCTTCTCAGCTAGTGAAACACAAGGACAAGAAGTTTCAAAAGCCATCAAAATCTACAAGGAATTAATGGTCACATTCAAAGTTGTCTTTGCTCCCAGGAGATGATACATCAATGGATTTATCAACAATCTTTTGGTCCAGCTACAACTCCAAATGGCGTCAGACACTACCATTATCTCCAAATGGATGTGGCGGGCACTTGGGTCCCACCAGTCAGATCAACTCCTCACACCACCCACAGTGCATCGGGTGAACACTCCAGCTGATTGGCAAACTGCACTGCATGGTGAAGCTGAACCGTAACCAAGTCAATAGTGTGTGTTACCTAACGGACCAGCCAGGTCGGAATGGGCTCGGTATTGACCGGATGGACAAGCTTCATCTCTGGATGAGATCCGTATGAAGACATTCACCCTTCAAATCATGTCAGTCGATGCCACACCACCATCAGTAAGTGGATACATCTGCACCAGTGCTATGCAGCAGTGTGTCAAGAAGGTTTAGGTTGCTGCACCGGAGTGCAAGCAGAACTCCATCTCCATCCACACCTAAAGCCAATCTTCTGTTCCAAAAGACTAGCACTGTATGCAGGCTTACCAGTCGTGGAGCAAGAGCTAGATCACCTGCAGCAAAGCTGTCAACTGTTCACGATGGGCAGCTCCAATAGTCATTGTCAAGAAAGTCAACAGTAGTGAGGTTGCGTGCAGACTTTCCAACTGGACTTAATGTCTCTCTGGAGACACAGCCACACCCATTACTGGTACCAGCAGATCGACTTGCAAAATTGAACGGTGGTCACTACTTTGCAAAGTTGGGTTTGGCTGAAACCTATCTCCAGGTAGAAGGGACAAAATATTTAAAGTATTTCCAAAATACTTGGGGTAAAAGTGGCTGCTTCATTTTTCCAACAGCTTATGGACTCAGTGAGTGGCATTGATGATGTTGTTGCTTATTTCAACAGTATCACTGTGATAGGCATGGGTCAGACAAAATTATGCCAATGCCTGGACCTCATCCTTGTCACAGTTGACAAGATCAGAGCAGAAACCGTTGTAGATCCTCTTCGGTGTATGTCCAGATACCTCATTGACGGATGACTAGTCAAGGTTGAGGAAGAAGTCGAACCTTTTGAACAAAGTTATACATTACTGTCAACTGTGGACTCCTGCCTAATGTTTGGAAACAAAATAGTGATTCTATGAACACCTCAACCAAAAGTACTGAAATAATTCCTCTGTGGTCAACAAATGAAAACTCTGACAAGAAACTGTGCACTGGCTGGGCGCATCCGTATGCAAGCAGTGAACTCAGCACCAAAGAATCCAAGTCGAGCCAATCTACAACCGTAGCCGCAGGCTACCAGACCTTGGAATTGAGTTCATTTTTACTTCACTGGCCCAGTCGACCTTGTCCTGGTTGACACCTATTCCAATTGGCCTGAAGTATTATCAATGAATTCAACAATGGCAGAGGCTACCATTCAACAGCTGCCTTGGGATGCCAGAAATTATTGTTTAAGACAATGTCGTTTAATTCCGTTCACAGCACTCTGCTGCATTCTGCCAGAACAGTGGAATTATTCACATCCGCTCACCCGTATCATCCACAGTCCAATGGTCAAGCAGAGAGGGTATGTGGATACCTTCAAACAGTCATTTCTGAAATCAAAAGGGGAAGCAGCATCAGTCGAGACTCTCAATACATCTCTGCAGACAAACTGAATTACACCACATCCAGGCCTCAAGGGGAAGTCTACAACTGAAGCACTTTTGGGAAGAGAACTGTGCACAGGGCTGGATGCAATCCAACATCCAACATCCAAGACAGCAGATGGCCAGGTGCACAAAGGCAGCGAGAGGTGAAATCATTAAAGCCTGGAGCTGCATTGTGGGCCAGACAGTTTTGCAATGGGCAAAATTCCTGGGTACCAGGTCAGATTGTCAAATGCCCTACGAAGTTATCATAGATAGACATCGCAGGCATCACCACATCTACCACTTGTGGCCTAGTGCTCCCAAAGACGCAACAAATTTGTCGGACAGATTTTCAAACACAGAACAAGACCGTCATCTCCTCCTGGAAGAGTTCAATTTTCCCCATCCAAAACAACCACCACTGATAAGTGATGGCCTGCAACCACCAAGAGGTACTAATCGCCAGTGTAAGCCCATTGTTCCAATTCAAATCAACCCCTGGTTCAATTGCTACAGGTAGTCATCTTCAAGAAGGAGGTGTTACAGCAAGCCGAAACATCCAATGCCTATTGGTCAGCTGACAACCAATCTAAGCTGACTTTCACTGATTGGTCATTGTTCCTATCAGCATCTCAAATGTTCTTGGGTAAACCAGTTAAATAGTTGTGCTTTGATATGTGCTGATTGGTTTTGAGATTTTTGTAATTGCATGTTTTACTTATTTTGAGTTCTGATTTTGTCCTATCTCCTGCTTTGATTCTTATCTGTAGTTATAGGCGAGCAAACACAACACAAGAGATCGTATGTATGGACAGCCCGGACAGCTTGAAAGTAAATAATCAGTCCATTGGTCATCAGAATTTATTTGAAGAAAAGTATCTATATTTTCTCTAACATTTTCTCTGCTCACTTCACTTCCTGAAGATGATGTGTCCACAATTGCAAATTGTTTACTTTACCTTGATCCAAAGTCCAAAGTAAATTTTATTATCAAATTACACCGACGTCATCATGTACAATCCTGAGATTAATTTTCTTGTGGGCATACTTGACAAATCTAAAGAATAGTAACTTTAGCAGAATCCATGAACGGCTGCCAAACTAGGGATCTTGCATCATGTTACAGTACATTCAAATATATTTGCTATATATGTGACATGTGAGCGCTAACATACCTTAGGGTGGGTTGGTGAATCTAGGCATCACTAACAGCCCGTGTCGACATGTACTTTTTCACAGGACTTGCTGAATAATAACTGAATATTATCGGCACCCAATTGCCCACTATTGAGAACATCTACTATAGATGCTGCCTGGGCAGGGCGAAAAGCATTATCAGGGATGCATCTCACCCTAACCATGGACTTTTTACTCTCCTCCCATCCAGTAGGCGCTACAGGAGCCTCCGCTCCCGCACCAGCAGGCACAGGAGGAGCTTCTTCCCTGAGGCTGTGACCCTGCTGAACCTCACATCACAGCGCTAAGCAGTATTGCATCCATATTGTACTGTCTCAGTACTTTTATATTTGTGTGCTGTAGAACTTTTTTTATTCGCAGTTATTTTGTAAATAACACTATTCTTTGCATTTCTGGTCAGATGCTAAATGCATTTCATTGGCTTGTATCTGTACTCGGCACAATGACAATAAAGTTGAATCTAATTGAATTTAATCTAATCTAATCTAATAACATCAAATATTAAAGGTGATCCTAACTGTCTTCCTGCTCCCATATTTTCACTTTCTCACTTTCTCTCTCTCTGTTGTACAGTTTCACCACAACAGGTGCATTTAACAAGGCATTGAATATTCAACATAACTCCTTGCATTTACCAAATGACATTAACACTGCATGGTTCTCCCTGAGAATGTACTGCATTGGTAGTTGTGTAACTGTTGTTTGGAAAATAATCTGCCTTTCTCGTGTACATTGTTTTTCTTGACAGTTAGGCTCATGTGTTTTCTAATTTTGTAGAATTGTGTCATTAGGCTTTGGAGCTGTGGATGATTGCTTTCTTGTGTTGCACCTGTACTCTCCTCCCCTGGGCTGTCTGAATCTCAAATAAGACTGATCTGAAAATGCTGTTCTTGAGCCTAAAAATAAAGCGTTATTTAACCAGAAGTTAGCATCATAAATTCACATCTTTCTGTGCACTGCTACAGTAGGATACTGTGAGTATAATTTCTAGGCTGAAGACAAGGTATCACAGAATGAGATTTGTTGGCGATAGTTACGATATCTATGAGCTGGGCAGAAAGTCCAATGACTCCATACGTGCGATGAACCTAAAATGCCATTTTTTGAATGAGTAACTTTTATTTTTCTGTACATAATAACAGCATGGAAATGAGCCCTTTGGCCTAACTCGTCCATGGTGACCGAGGTTACACCCATTTGGTTGCTTTCGGTCATTTTGAACTTTAAACACTGATTTCATCTGCCTGTACAGCTTTCTTTGGCAGCTTGTTCCGTGAACCCAGCATCCTCTGCATTGGAAAGGCTTGCCCTTTGAATCTTTCTCCCCTCTATAATCTATGCCC
Organism: Mobula hypostoma; assembly: GCF_963921235.1. Taxonomy (NCBI): domain Eukaryota; kingdom Metazoa; phylum Chordata; class Chondrichthyes; order Myliobatiformes; family Myliobatidae; genus Mobula; species Mobula hypostoma. Next base: position 46,153,593 of record NC_086108.1, on the reverse strand, counting down.
TATAATTTCGGGCTCCGTGTGAGCTTGAGAAGATGTTTTTGCTTCCTCCTGTCCAGAAGAGATAATTGGAGCGTAAACACCAATAAGCTCCTGATTCCCTGCCCGCTGGCTGACTCTCCATGTGCAAAATCTGAGAAGCAACTTCTTTGGCATCGCAGCTGAGTTAGCTCTGTCCATTTGCACTTTCCAGTCCAGTTCTTAAAGATATAAGTATTTCAATACGGAATGATGTCGTTCAGTCTATCAAGTACCTGCTTTCTTTTGGCAAGTGTAGATTCTTACCTTGCTTTAGACTGGCTATTTCCCTATGATCTTGATGCTGTTTCCAAAATTGAATCTGATTTTGAGTTTCCTCAAAAGTGAACGTTCCAGAACCAAAACTTCCCATCGTGTCTCTTTCTCAATTATTTGAAATCCATGATCTTTCTTTCTCAAACTTTCTGTAAGGATTTGAGATCCTTCACCCTGGAAACTTGATCATCTTGAACGTAATGTTGTGCCTTATTCTTCATACCAAAATGTGTTTTTTTCTTCATCGTTGCTTTAAGTTTCATCTGCCATCTCTTCACCCAGGCCTCTGGCTTGCTTCGTGTCATCTTGGTCTAGTATGTTGTTTATCAATACTTTCTCATACACAAAACACTGCCAGATCACTTGGTAATCTATATTTTTTGCTTCAGTTTCCATTCAGCCTAGCCATGTTGGATGATAACTGAACATGACTCTGAGCTAATATTTTATCTATTTCTCCATGTCCTGAAATTATTGCAAAGCTCACTTGCTGTCTCAACAACGGACACCAGTTAAGTGGAGCAGGCAAAGAACTAAACTTGATACTTTTCTGATTTGTGTGAGCCTGAATGGTGGCTCCTGGGCTGAATTTAACTACTTTCCACTAAGCTCATACTTAAATAGACTTTAATTATCAGATAGGAAATTCATAGATGTTTGAATAAACCATTGTTTAAACAATTGGGGGGGCGGCTGATAGCTGTGGGAAACTGATTGCACGATTCTGCCATGAGACCTTTGGCAGATGATTTTTTTTTGCACACTTTATTTTCATAGCTTAGCTGAGAAAGGGGTGTATGTATTAGGAAGGATGGGGGTTGGGGCGGTAGGGAAAAAGGAAGCTGAAGAATATGAAAGTAGATCAGAGAAGGGGTAAGCTCCCAAGACTTCAAAGTATGCCATTTGGAAAAGTGAACACTAGCAACCACACAATGCAAAGTGCTTGTATATGATATTCAATAAATGAACTTGAAGTCCCTACTAGCTCGTTGGCAAGTTACTGCAGCAAGGTAAGAAAATTCAATTAAAAAATGTGCTGATCTCATTTAAAAAATCAACTTCTGTGAAGGGAGGGAATCGGTCACAAGCTTAGATTAAGTTGTACGTGGCTCCAATCAATTATATGGTTGATTGATTCTCAATGCCTTCTGAAGTGGCTTAGAAATCACATAAGAAAAGATATTTAAATTTTATTGGGGCAATTAAAGATTGGTAAGGAAAGAATCCATGCCAGGTTAACAAAGTGAAAATCAGAGAACCAGCTGCATTCTCATCATAGTTAAACTGTAATCTTTGTAAAACATTCCATGAGGTTACGAACAGCAGTATATAATTTCAAGTTTTTCTTTTAACGGACAAAGTGTGCCGTCACTGACAGCTGACATCATAAGGTAATCCTGGAGCAGATCCTATAGTGAAATCTGTTATTTATTTTATATATATATATATATATATATATATATATATATTCTCCAATGTTGCTCTTTGATAGGTGCAGCTATGATAATGTTGACTCTGTTTATACATATCCCATCAGAAATGCAATCCTTTAATACTAGCTACTCAGGACAGCTTTGTTGGATTTCTCCATGCAAAGATGCATTGTGTCAGGCTCAGTGCATGCTATCGTGTTGCCCCATGGCAAATCTTGCATCTGGCTCCATTTTAGTCTTGCTCTGTGACCCCGCTGAGGAAACGTTCTTGGATGATGCTGTTGAACCAGCTCTTAAAAGGAACACACCACCTAAGCAGTGATTTTTTTACTGGTATTTCAGATATACTGCATGAATGAGAGCAAGACATGTTCTTTAAGGGGGCCATAGGGACATGCTCGGGTACCACATCATCGTGCACCAGGTTACGGGGAGGTTTCTGAAAAGAGTTAAAATCTGAATCAGTATTGTCTGCTGAACAGGTGCATTTTGGGGAAGATTGCAATAATGGCAAATTGTGGTGTCTCCTCTCCCCTGCTCCTACGGAGTGAAGGTCCTCTCCTTGGAGTGTGAAGGTAGGGTGATCTGCCAAATGAAACAGCGAGCAATATTGTCAGAGAGCAAAACCAAGATGTTGCCTGGGTGGAACATTCTGACCGTGAGGAAAAACTGGATAGGCTGGAAAGGTTTCCGCCCGAAATGTCGACTGTACCTTTTTTCCACAGATGCTGCCTGGCTTGCTGAGTTCCTCCAGCATTTTGTGTGTGTTGCACAGGCTGGGTTTGCTTCCTTTGTAAAGCAGGACCACACTAGGGTGCATTTATTTAAAAAAACACATTATAAAGGGCTTAGGGTAGGTAATGAGTAGGTTTGCCCCTGGCAGAGGTGTCTTAAACCATATGGAATCAGCTTAAGGTAAAGGGTAAAAAAAAAACTGAGTGGATTTGAGGAAGATTTTTTTTGATTGGAATGTGGAACAAATTTCTTGACTGCAAGCTGGTACCCTCACAACATTTAAGAAGTATTTAGATGAACACTTGAAAAGTCATGGCAAAGAAGGCTACAGACTGAAGTACTGGGAGAAGTGTTTAGTACTTGATGTCTGGCAGAGGACTCATTCTGTTCTGTACAATTGTAAGGCCAACAAGAAGTATCCTGGTGGGTAGCATTGCCCTCAAGCGCATCTAGCTATAGGGCTTGTGTCCCTAGAAACTTTGGATGCAGTAGGTCTTATGTGAGAGTCCCTTGTATGCCACCTCCAACAATTTTCATGTACCCACCTGTGATCTTTGTGACATCTATGGTCCATTAACTTGCAATTTATAGTAAATAAACAGAGTTCAGAAAAGTTGAAAATCACATTGAAGATACCCACCGGCCTCGACAGTATTATTGACATCATTTAGAGGAGTTTTGTGTTAGAATCTTGTTTATATTGTTAATGGAAAAACCCAATGGAAAATCAGTTGTTGAATTTTCTGCCCACAATGGATCCAGCTTTGCTTTGCTACAGGTTAAGCCTGTTTTCGGTTGCACTGTCCCACTTTCCCCAATGTTGTGAGAAAAAAAATCTCAGCCAGGATCTTCAGGTTGGAGAGGAATCTGAGTAAAATAATGAAGGGTTCGATACGCAGTTACTTTCATTGCAGAGTAATTTTATGTAATTTGGATATGCATAATAAATAATTCCGGTAAAATTTGGGGACCAGATCTTTGACAAACAGTTTCAGTAAACTATAACATTCCCATGCTCCAATTTATAAAAAGAATGCTGTATGTGGCAAAGTAACATTCTCTCCAGGGGAGTTCTTTGAATTGGTCAGAAATGTGTGCTTCTTTATTTTGAATTCTTAAAATAACTTAAGTAATTCATCCTTAAACTCTGAAGTGCACAATAGCATAATTGATTCACTTTCGTCATTAGTTCTTTTTGCCTAGCAACTTGAAGTTTTAAATGGGTGATGCTTCCTGTGTATACTTACTTGCACAGGGCAGTAAATGGTGGTTGGCACCTTCAAAACTGCACTTTGTGAGTCTGTGCATCTGTATTTCGCATACTAAAGACAAGTCCTGGGCATTGGCACAATTCTGGAAAGAGCTGTACAATAGAAAAGTGTTGATGTTGGAATGTAAAGCAGGAAAATCAGTCTGGTTAACCTGAATGTAGGTAGCTGACTTCTGACAGTACATCTGGTACTCATTTATCTCTGTGTGCAACAAGTGATGTATTTTGCGGTGAAAAATACATGTGCAGCATTTGCAGCTTACTATCAAGTGTTGGGAGCAAAGGTTAGTTAGATTCATAAGCATAATTCATTTCTGAATTCCAATTCATAGCAAGTTTGTATCAAATGAGTTTAAAACGTAGTCATAAAGAAGAAACTGTAGTAACACAACAGATCGTCATTCCACATGATGATAATTCGAGAGGGTGGGTGAATTTTGAATAGGTGATTTTATTTTAAAATTGTGTTGAATTTGTCTGGTAGATTATGAAGAGTAGTCAGTTTGGATCTCCAGATTATTATCTTGTATGTTTTTGAGGGATTTTTTTTTATTCTATAGAATATGGGGATGCACAGAATGTGTTTAATCATTTATGCCCAATAGATACTACATCACGTTTGTAATGTGGGGCCTGTGTTCCATTGGAAGCTGCTTTGAAAAACTTGTAACAGAAAATATCACAATGATCCATATTTTGTGCAGTAATGTGTATCCCTAGAGGTGACACAGTGACAGGACTTTGGGTTTTCCAGTTATCACCCAGCAGTGGCCATAAAAAAAACCACATATCTCCTGTCCTTATTTCATCTCCCATCAAGATGATACATGAGAAAAAATAAGGCATTAATATTTTTAGTACTTAAAATTTCTACTGTGCAATGTAAAATTTAAATATCAGTGAGCATTAACAAAAACACCATTACATCTATTAATTGAATTGTCATGTGTAACTTCAAATACCTTCATGAAAGTACCGCAGAGCCTATCATAACTAATGCTTGAGCTCGATCTTTTTCTGTGAGCTGATACGGTTAACTGAATTGTGATTGTGTCTGTAGCTGGGGGTAGTATCCCATGATACATCAGTGCCATTCAGTTGACGAACAGCTAAATATTCTTTAGCAGTTAGCACTTCGTCTTTTGTTTTTCAAGAAGAAAGACCTCGAATGCAAATCTCAAGAACCTTCAATGCAGCTGAATTAAGGGGAGAGTAATTTGCCAGGAGAGAATTTGGATGAAGGTTTGATTGGGTCTGGCTGTGATTTGCTCAGCAGGCAGGTAGCCTGCTGAGTTTCACTGTCTAAGGATTGATCATTAGAGTGGTGCCATGACCAATGAAGAGGAAACACGAGGAGATAAAATGTTGTTAAGAAATTGAATTTCTCAAGTGTATATTTTCCTAACTGTTAATGGTGTTGTTATCGAGGTTAATAGGATCATAAATTAAACATCCAGATTGTCAGAAAAATGTTCTTTATGATTCAGCACAAATTGCACAAGAAAATTAAAAAGGATACAATTTCAGTTGTATTGCCTTGAAACTCCTTTGCTCTATGTTAATGGCGTTAAAGGAGTGCTGAGTGCCAGCCTATTGCAGCAGCTGTCTCGCGAAGACAGAGACTGTCCATGCATGGAAATGTGGCTGTTGTGGCGGTGGTGTAATGCCATTCTAGCGATTACCTGAAAACAAACTAAAAATCGCTGAGAGGCTGAGTGAGGAAGTATCCCACTGTACGATGCGCTTCCAACTCACTGAATACCAAGTCAAAAAAAGTATGTTTAATCCTTTATTACAAACCAGCAATAAAATCATTCGACCCTTCGGTAATTCATGTAAAACAAAAACAACCGAGACAAGCATAACTGGATCAAATTCGAAGAAAGACGAGGGGTCAATAAAAAGTATGTGCTTCCTACTCACCCCTACCCATGCGGGTGAACAGGTGACTATATTCATTTATTTCTACTGCCACCCAAACCCACTTGACAAATTACCTTAACCCAGAGTGAGGATGCACAATACAGACAATAAATAGACACATGGCTTCAACATCCATGTTGTTATTTTCTGCGTGTACCATTCCACTGATCTCCTACAAGTTCTCATGGTTGCAATCATTTAGATTCTAAGTGTGGTTGATCTCAGGAGCTGCTCTGGTAGGGAGATGCTGTAACTCAAGGGAAAGCACACTTCCAGCTATAATTGGTGTCTCTACCTCCTGAATAGATACCATAATGATACAGGGTGTAAAGTGTCCCCAAAGTTCATGGAAACATAGAAAACTTACAACATAATACAGGCCCTTAGGCCCACGATGCTGTGCCAAACATGTACTTACTTTAGAAATTACCTAGGGTTACCTATAGTCCTCTATTTTTCTGAGCTCCAGGTACCTATCCAGGAGACTCTTAGAAAAGACTATCGTATCTGCCTCCACCACCGTTGCCTGCAGCCCATTCCACGTACTTGCCACTCTCTGCATAAAAACAAACAAACAACTGACATTTCCTCTGTACAGTACTTACTTCCAAACACCTTAAAACTGTGCCCTCTCGTGTTAGCCATTTCAGCCCTGGGAAAAAACCTTTGACTATTCACACGATCAATGCCTCTCATCATCTTATACACCTCTATCAGATCACCTCTCATCCTCCATTGCTCCAAGGAGAAAAGGCTAAGTTCACTCAACCTATTCTCATAAGACATGCTCCCCAATCCAGTCAACATCCTTGTAAATCTCCTCTGCACCTTTTCTATAGTTTCTACATCTTTCCTGTAGTGAGGTGACCAGAACTGAGCATAATACTCCAAGTGCGGTCTGACCAGGGTCCTGTATAGCTGTAACATTACTTCTCAGCTCTTAATTTCAATCCTACGCTTGATAAAGGCCAATGCATCGTATGCCTTCTAAACCACACAGTCAACTTGCGCAGCAGCTTTGAGTGTCCTATGGACTCAGACCCCAAGATCCCTCTGATCCTCCACACTGCCAAGAGTCTTTCCATTAATACTATATTCTGCCATGGTATTTGACCTACCAAAATGAACCACCTCACACTTATCTGGGTTGAAATCCATCTGCCACTTCTCAGCCCAGTTTTGCATCCTATTGATTTCCCACTGTAACCTCTGACAGCCCTCCACACTATCCACAACACCTCCAACCTGTGTGTCATCAGCAAATTTACTCACCCATCCCTCCACTTCCTCATCCAGGTAATTTATAAAAATCACAAAGAGAAGGGGTCCCAGACATACCCCTGAGGCACACCACTGGTCACCAACTTCCATGCAGAATATGACCTGTCTGCAACCACTCTTTGCCTCCTGTGGGCAAGCCAGTTCTGGATCCACAAAGCAAGGTCCCCTTGGATCCCATGCCTCCTACTTTCTCAATAAACCTTGCATGGGGTACCTTCTCAAATTCCTTACTGAAATCCATATACACTACATCTACTGCTCTACCTTCATCAGTATGTTTAGTCACATCCTCAAAAAATTCAGTCAGGCTTGTAAGGCACGACCTGCCTTTGACAAAGCCATGCTGACTATTTCTAATCATATTATGCCTCTCCAAATGTTCATAAATCCTGCCTCTCAGGATCTTTTCCATCAACCTACCAACCACTGAAGTAAGACTCACTGGTCTATAATTTCCTGGGCTATCTCTACTCCTTTACTTGAATAAGGGAACAACATCTGCAACACTCCAATCCTCCAAAACCTCTCCCGTCCCCATCGATGGTGCAAAGATCATTGCTAGAGGTTCATGAATCTCCTTCCTCGCCCCCCACAGCAGCCTGGTGTTTATCTCATCCGGTCCCGGTGACTTATCCAACTTGATGCTTTCCATAAGCTCCAGTGCATCCAGTTCAGTTGGACTAGAGCGAGCTGATTAAGAGTAGTGCCAACAATCAGCAAATTGCTTGAGCAAGGGGCTCAGAGAGACCCTTCTAGGCTACAGCCAGGCTCTTCTTGCATTAGATGGGGAGGGAGAGTTCCGTAAGGAATAAACAATACTTGAGTGCGGTTTGTGTGCAGTTGCAGTTTAGGAAGCTTGCTTTGCTAGAAAATATCTACCTCTGCTCTGTCTGTTCCTCTGCGCTGAAGGAAAAGTGTATAGATTCTTGAATTTGGAGTTTTGATGGCTCCATAATGGAGTAGAATGCAGCAAATGGTGGAATATGGCAGAAATCAGCAGCAGCAGCCTGGAATGGTCCTGAGACTGAAAGTGACTGGCAAAGCAGTCAGAATGTGAGGTTGCTTTTGAAGTTATTTGAGGTCACAGATCTCCAGCACAAAATGACCTTTGAATGTTTAGAAAGCATGTCTTCAGATAAGAAATTTTGTTTGCAAGGCATGTGATGTTGAAAGTCTCACTACAAATGAATTTTGCACATAGCAACATCACTGAGGGAGCTTCGTTCCATGAAAAGCGAAAATCTTGCAGAAAAATAATATTGTAAGTTTCCAGCCAGGTGCAAAGACGCTGTCAGGTCTGTGTAGAATTACTGAGTTAACATAATTTGAAATGGCGCAATCCATGTTTGGAATTGTGCAAACACATTTCTAGGTCTATTTAACTCAACCGAGATGATAATACTTTGCCATCTATTAGCAGTGTCAATTATAGTGAATTAAAGCAATGCATATTACCTTTTTATCCAGATTAAATATACTCATGCAGAAAACAGTATTCCTACAGGATAATACTCCTTGAGCAGTGCCATGCGCTAGTAAGAAATCGTGCATACAGCTAATTAGATCATCACTACATACTGTTGCAGTTTTATTCCAGTGCTTCTCTTGATTGCTTTTAGAAAGGCCATAACTGTTCCACAGAGAACATTTCGAAAGGCATAGAAAAATTAACAATTGCTTGGCAGAATGGGGAGAAAGCAGGGAGGGGAGGAAATGGGATTATGTAGTGAAAACTAATTGAGTTTCCAAATCCCTGGCACAGTGTATGAAATCTGCTTTGTTTCACATGGCCATATTTAATACAACCTTTCATCAGTACATCAATTTTGGTAAGTTTGAGGACAGGGCAATAAAAAATGACAAGGCCTAAAATGGAAAAAAAGAATGTAGAACATAAAACAGTAGAGCACAGTTTTGGCCCTCAGTGTTGTACCAACCTACAAAGCTATCCCTTCCCTCTTACATAGTACATAGCCCTCCAATTTTTCTTACTTCCATGTGCCTAAGAGCCTTTTAAATGTCCCTATTGCATCAGCCTTGACCACCACCCCCAGCAGAGTGTTCTAGACACAAATGACTTTGTGTAAAAATAAAATCACACATCTCCCCTAAACTTTCCTCCAGTCATCTTAAATGGGTGTTCTCTTTTATTGGCCATTGCTGCCCTGGGTAAAAGGTGCTAGTTATCCACTCTACTTGTGCCTTTCCTAATCTTGCACATCTCTATCAGGTTGCCTCTCATCCTCTGTCATTCCAAAGTGAAAAGCCCTGGCTTGCTCAATCTGTCTTCATAAGACATGTTCTCTAATTCAGGAAGCATCCTGGTAAGCCTCCTCCTGCACTCTCTCAAAAACTTCCGTCTCATTCTTATGGGGATCAGAACTGAACACAATATTCCCAGTGCGGTCTAACCAGAGTTTTATAAATCTGCAACATTACCTTGTGGCTCACTAGCTCAATCCCCAGACCAATGAAGGCCAGCACACTGTGCACCTTCTTAACCACTTATCAACTTGTGCTGCAACTTTATGGGATCTATGGACTTGGACTCAAAAATTTCTCTGGTCCCCCACAATGCCAAGAATCCTGGCATTGGACTTGCACTCTGCCTTCAAGTTTGATCTTATAAAGTGTATCACTGCATGCTTTTCTGGATTGAACTCCATCAATCACTTCTCTGCCCAACCCTTCATCCTCTCTACATAGAGTAGAATGGCCTTATTTATTTAAGGTGCTTGAAATGTTTAATTTTAGCTCGAAATTTATATCCTGGATTAAACTGTTATATCATTCTCCTGTGGCCTCGGTCCGTACTAACTCTTTAAGTTCACCTTTTTTCCCTCTTTTTCGAGGTACTCGACAAGGTTGTCCTCTTAGTCCTTTATTATTTGATATTGCATTAGAACCTCTTGCAATTGCCATTCGAGAATCTCCAAATATTACTGGGATAATTCGGGGCTTAAAGTCCCATAAAATATCACTCTATGCTGATGACTTACTTTTATATATTTCTAATCCCCAAAAATCCATCCCGGCTGTTTTAGAGCTATTAGCACAATTTGGTCTTTTTTCAGGTTATAAATTAAATCTTAGTAAGAGTGAACTTTTCCCGATTAATAAACAACTTCCCTTATATCATAACTTTCCATTTAAATTGATTAATAATTATTTTTCATATCTTGGGATTAAAATTACTTGTAAATACAAAGATTTATTTAAGATTAACTTTTTACCATTAATTGACCATATTATTCAACTTTCATCTAAATGGTTTCCTTTATATTTAACTTTGATTGGTCGTATTAATGCAGTTAAGATGTTTTTTTTGCCAAAATTTTTATATATATTTCAGGCATTACCAATCTTTGTTCCAAAATCTTTTTTTGATAAAGTCGACTCCAAAATTTCTTCATTTATTTGGCAAAATAAAAACCCGAGACTGGGTAAAATACAATTACAGAAAGCAAAGAGAGATGGAGGCTTAGCATTACCTAACTTTAGATTTTATTATTGGGCAATTAATATTCGACATATGAAATTTTGGTTACTTGACCAGGATATACTATCCATTCCTAAATGGGTAGCATTGGAATTACAATCTGTTCAGGGTTATACACTTGGCTCTATTTTAGGTTCCTCTCTTCCTTTTGATTTGAAACGCCTTAAACAGGTGTCTAACCCGATAGTTAAATATACCTTACTCACTCTTCCTTCAGTTAGTCCTGACGAAGGGTCTCGGCCTGAAACGTTGACTGCGCTTCTTCCTATAGATGCTGCCTGGCCTGCTGCGTTCACCAGCAACTTTGATGTATGTTGTTGTTAGTTAAATATACCTTACGTATTTGGTTTCAATTCAGAAAATTTTTTGATCTTAATCAATTTGGGTTAGCGATTCCTATTTTAGGTAACATATTTTTTCCTCCCTCTTTTATGGATCGTGCTTTTCAAATTTGGAAGACTAAGGGTATTTCACGGTTTTTGGATTTATTTTTAGATGGTTCCCTTACGTCTTTTGAACAATTATCTAATAAATATAATTTATCAAGAATACATTTTTTTAGATATCTACAAGTTAGAAATTTCCTAAGTACTATACTTTCTTCCTTTCCAATGCTTCCTCCTACATACATTTTAGATTCGATAATTAACCTTAATCCATGTCAGAAAGGTGCATCGGCTATGATTTATAATATTATTATGAAATTTAGGAAAGCTCCATTTGATAAGATTAGGGTAGATTGGGAACAGGAATTGGGGTTTATCATTTCCGTGGATGACTGGGGGCAGATTTTACAATTAGTCAATACTTCCTCTATCTGTGCTAAACATTCCCTAATTCAATTTAAAGTTGTTCATAGAGCACATATGTCCAAAGATAAATTAGCTCGCTTTTATTCTCATATTAATCCTTTTTGTGATAGATGTCCGGGGCAGATAGCCTCTTTAACTCATATGTTTTGGTCTTGCCCTACTCTGGAAACTTTTTGGAGAGACATTTTTAATATTATCTCCAAGGTATTAAATATAGATATCTCTCCTCACCCTATTACTGCTATCTTTGGACTACCTAAAATTTCCAGTAATCTCTCCCCTTCAGCCCATAGAATGATTGCATTTCTTACTTTAATGGCGAATAGATGTATCTTACAACATTGGAAAGAGCTTAATGCTCCAACTACCTTTTTTTGGTTTTCTCAGACGATATTATGCTTGAATTTGGAGAAAGTTAGAAGCAATCTTTATGACTCCTCATTTAAATTTGAACAGACCTGGAGATCTTTTCTTCAATATTTTCATTTAATGTAATATATACCCTTCTTGTTTTTCTTTACTGTTTTTAATGGAGGTCGTGATTGAGGACGTGATTTTAAGTTTTTTTAACTCTGTTTGGTTTCAAGTTAGCCCATTGCTTTGCTTTGCTTTTAGTTAGTTGCACGGTGGGTTTTTTTTGGGGGTTTTTTTTTTCCTTTTCTCTATTGATATATATATATAAATTAGTATACTATTATGTTACCTTGGTATGTTATGTTTAAGTTACATTGTTTGTATTTTTTTTGTATTAATATCTTCCGTAATTTTATTATATTCTAACAGTGTATTAGTGCCTATATGGCTTACCTTTCTGTATACTTATTCAATAAAAAGATTTAAAAAGAAAGAAAAGACCTATAGGCTAGTGAAGGGGAAGAATTCCTTACACCTCCTTTGGTAGAGACATATCTCCACCCTGCCACCCAACCAATACCTCTACGGTACTATAAAGCTGTATACCTAATAGTGAATAATGAAGGAACTCATCTGCTGAGTGCTTTTGTTTGACTGTGAATGAACAAAATCAGTGCAGACACATAGTCATAGTCATAGTCATACTTTATTGATCCCGGGGGAAATTGGTTTTCATTACAGTTGCACCATAAATATTAAATAGTAATAGAACCATAAATAGTTAAATAGTAATATGTAAATTATGCCAGTAAATTATGAAATAAGTCCAGGACCAGCCTATTGGCTCAGGGTGTCTGACCCTCCAAGGGAGGAGTTGTAAAGTTTGATGGCCACAGGCAGGAATGACTTCCTATGATGCTCTGTGCTGCATCTCGGTGGAATGAGTCTCTGGCTGAATGTATTCCTGTGTCCACCCAGTACATTATGTAGTGGATGGGAGACATTGACAAAGATGACATGCAACTTAGACAGCATCCTCTTTTCAGACACCACCGTGAGAGTCCGGTTCCATCCCCATGACATCACTGGCCTTACGAATGAGTTTGTTGATTCTGTTGGTGTCTGCTACCCTCAGCCTGCTGCCCCAGCACACAACAGCAAACATGATAGCACTGGCCACCACAGACTCGTAGAACATCCTCAGCATTGTCCGGCAGATGCTAGGTGAAGCCACGTGGGTGGGAAAGGTAAAGGGCTGGAGAAGAAGGAATCTGACTGGAGAAGAGAGAGGACCAGAGAAGAAAGGGAAGGAGGAGAGGCATCAGGGGAGGTGATGGGCAGATGCGAGGAGGGGAGGAGAAGGGAAAGTTTTTATTTACCGGAAGGAGAAATGGATATAGTGCAGCTAATGGGCTGTCTTCATACAATACTTTAGATGATTGCATCCTCCAAATCTTCACTTTCATCGTTACATTCAAGATGATTGTCAATACCTTCATAACTTGTTGAAGTAGTAAAATTGTTTCATTTTCACTCATGGCCATTTCTTGCATCTCCAAGCCTGAATGCTTGAAATCCTGGTGAGCAAAATAGTTCTGAATTGTCTTACTGCTTATTTCTTGCCAACTCTCAGTGACAAAAATCATAAACTCGAGAAATTATTCAGACACTGGAAATTCAGAGCAACAAACACAAAATGCTGGAGGAATTCAGCAGGTCAGGAGCATCAATTTCGGGCTGAGACCCTTCTTCAGGACTGGAAAGGAAGGGGAAAGACTCCAGAACAAAAAGATGGAGGGAGAGGAAAGAAAAGAGCTAGAAGGTGCTAGGTGAAGCCACGTGGGTGGGAAAGGTAAAGGGCTGGGTAAGAAGGAATCTGACTGGAGAAAAGAGAGGACCAGAGAAGAAAGGGAAAGAGGAGAGGCATCAGGGGAGGTGATGGGGAGATGAGAGGAGGGGAGAAGGGAAAGTTTTTATTTACCGGAAGGAGAAATGGATATTCATGTCATCAGGATGGAGGCTACCCATACAGAATATAAGGCGTTGCTCCTTCACCGTGAGGGTAGCCTGATAGCACACAAGAGGCGACCATGCATTACATTAGGTGGGTTACAACCAAAGAAATGACGGCTGGAGTCAACTTACTTACTTGGGCTCTTAGAGCATAGGCAACCAATTACCTCCAGTCTCTATCATCCTCTGAAGTCAATGGTACAGTTGGAGTTCATCCACACTTCTGCAATCCATTGCATCCACTGTACAGAGGATTGGTCTATACAGCTTCACCAGAGCCATGTCGGCTGGCCTTGCCCATTTCTACCTCTCACGATGGGGACATAAAGTTGGACTTTGAGAAGCTAGGCACTTTTGTGCAAGGGTGTTTACTCAATCTATTTAAAAAGTCAAACTGACAGAAAATAGCAAAAAGGTATTGCAAACTCCCTCTCCCTCCCCCCCCACCCCACCCCACAGCCCATTTATTTTTTGTCTTTGTATGTGTCCTACTTTATTGCATTTTCTACAAGTTTTGCTTTTAAACCTGCATTGCTGTGATGTATGTCAGCCCCTGCACAACGATAACACTATTTGCTTGGTCAGGCTGCTTTCTGTCTAGACATTGCAGTTTTGTTCGTGCTCACTTTCATTCCTGACTGCAACTCATTTGTGTCTCTGGGTGCTGTTTCCATTGATACAGCCATTTGAACAGCTCTTAGCTAGCAGTTTTGCTTCGGTTAGGAGCCATTTTTTGTATGCTTTCTTGAAAGATTCCACACACTAAATGATCTCTCTGTGTATCATTAAGCCCATCGCTGAACTGACAATGCCCAAGTATCTTCTTCAATCCAGCAATGTAAGCTGAAATCAATTCCCCTCCCTTGTGGTTCCACTTATGAAACCTGCCAAATTCTGCAATCAACAATGGCTTAGGTTCTAAATATTCCTGCATTACTTTCATGATTTCAGCAAAGCTTGTTTTGGCTGGCTTGGTGGGAACAGTCAAACTTCCTGTAAACTTTTGCAACTATTGCACACAGCAGAACTGGTATTCGCTTCTCATTGGCTATTCCGTTTGCTTTAAAATACTGTTCAATTTGCTCTGTATCCATTGTGCAGTCAAACACATCTGTCTTTCCGATGTCGCCAGCCATTCCTGCCTTTTTTGAATTTATGATTACTATCACTTGATACTCACCATTTATGAACCTGTGAATTTGTTCATTTATGCCTTTTTTAAACTCAACCATTTTCTCTTGTGAAGAAAGCATGCTGAGCTTCTTTGGGGGGAAGTTCAAATGTCTTCCTGCATTTTCTAAAAGCTCTAACTTCTTGCTGAGCTTCAACAGGTAGGTAGTCATCTGGGGTTGATTTAAAACGTTCTCATTGGCACTGTTGTGTTTTGTATCTCCAAAACACTAAACTTGCTGAATGAAAAGCTTGGGGAGATCAGGAGAACATGTAAGCTTCATTATTTTTAGTGAGATACACTTGTGTCATGGGGGCATAATGACATATACCATTCACATACACATAAACCATAATGAATTATTTAAACAGAGAATGCTTAATCAAACAATATATTTACAATATTCCTCAAATATTACTGAAATATTAAATACACAACATATGGGGTCAAGCACAGCCTCATGCTGCTTCCAGAACTGATTAGTATCATAGAGCACAGAGCTAGGTCTTGCAATCCATCATGACAATGCCAGCCATCGTATGTGCAATCACACCTATGGCCTTCCATGCCTTCGTATTTCAAGTCTTGTGCCTAAGTACTTGTATGTTCTGAGAGTCTCTGGCTCCACTATCCTTTCAGGCAGTGTGTTCCAGTTTCCAGCCATCCTCTGGGTGGGAAAAAAATCTTCCTCAGATCTCCTCTAAGCCTCTAGATTCTTGTACACAAAAACTGTGGAGCTTCTTAATGATCAGGATGTTACTTTTCCTACCAATAACTAGTCAAGCTAAAGCATGAATCGAGGTTTGGTATTGCTACTTATATTCAGCATTTCTATCAAATACCGATGTTCCCACCCCACAATGAAACCTGATAATGAAGGGGTGGTTTGCATTATCCCATAAAGTGAATAAACATTTCCGGGAAGCATTAATCACTCTTGCAACCCTGCTGGGGTTCCTGATGTACAGGCTGATGTTAGTCCCAATGCAGTCCTGTTTTTGGAGCAATGATCACATTATTCTGGATGAAATCCTCTTTGGGCATTCCCGATACAATGAGGATTTTGTGCTGCAGTGTTACATAGGGACCCCTATAACATTGGTCTTTACTTGTCTTTCACCCTTCTCCACACTTTTCTCTAACTCATCTCACCACAACTCCAATGATCCTTCCAGCCACACCCAAACTTAAGGCTACTCCATGGCCTTCATCCACACAATTTGATCCCCGTTGCTGTTTTCAGTCTGCAACAGATGCCTCCCCAACCTGTCGAAGGCTGCAGGTCATCTGTAACTGCCATTGCAAACCTGACTCTCTGGTCACATACTTTTCAGTGCAAATTGTAATTTTTGTTTAGAGGTTAATAATAATGGAAATTTTGCAGAGGCTTTCAGAAGATATGATCAGTTGATAATGATACACAGGGGCCAGAAGAGAAGGAAACACACCATATTTTTAAAGAATTGCTTCCAGCTGAAACATTTAAGAAATCATTACTTCCCCTGCTTGTGACATGACATTGTCTTTCATCAGAGGTGGAGTCCTTGCTGCAGGCATTTTATTGAATGTGACTCTTGTCACTTGGTCGTGTACGAAATGTGCAGATGGGTGGGATATATCTTCCTGAGGAATATTAAGTTGTTTTGGATGGCTGTTGCAAACCAAAGACTGGTGGTGATTAAATACTTGTGGATACTTGATTTTGATGTAATATGAAAAATTCAAATCTGTTTAGTTTTGATGACTGGCACAGGAAAAAATAAATGCGAGTTCATATGCCTATGTGGGAGATATGTATGCTCAGCTGCACTTGTATAATGAATTCCTTTCCTAAAGTAAATGAGAATTGAAATTGTTTTGAACATTTTCATAACAAAAGATGCTTAAATCATAATGTTACAGAGGATATTTCTCAGCCTCCCTCAGGCTATGAAGGCAGTGAGTTGAAATATTTTTGTTTCTCTGGAGATTATGTCCTCCATTCTGTGTCCCGAAGTGTGGAACTGCATTAATTTATAATGGAAGTAGAATGGCTTCCTGCATTTTCACCCAATGTAACCCCTACAATTAGGCCTCTGGGGAAACATTTAGCTGGGAATGGAGGAAGGCCCAGCCCCACCCATATCTTCTTTGGTGCATTCCCCTGCCAGAGATACTGGAATGATATGTCTGCATTGAGGGAGACATTGTTATGGAAGTAGCTCACAGAATGATATACTGGATGTAAATTAGTGGTAAAAATAAATCTCCTCATGCGTGGGACATGTCAATGCATTTGTAAGTCACAGACGGGAGGCTGAAAGTCATTTTCAAACTGTTGTGTTACTTTTCACTTATCCATTTCATCTGTTGGATTGTTTATGACAAAAAAAACAAAACATTGATCAGTTCATGAGTATGAAGTCATAATTTTAACTCGATCTTAGTTACCCAACTGTCAATAATAAGAAGGAATTTTCACAGCATTTTTTAAAATATTAATCTGGGTCGTAGGTAAAGCATGTTTTCTTTCAGTGTATGAAGTGCGACAGTCGAAATTATCTTGATTAAATATAAAGTTTTCAGTCTCTCCCTTTTTGTTTAATCTCTTTAGCAAAAAGGACTATTCTGGAATTAAATCTATGTCATCTGGAGCCCTCTACACTTTAGACAAGTGGTGATTCTTACTCTGTGGTGAGTAAGCTGTTTGATGGCATCAGAGTCTTGGCCCTGATACCAGAGCATAGGATCAAAGCAGCACAAAGTGGTAGAATGATTCAAATTCAGGGTGTATTTAGTGTCAGAAAAGGAGAACTGAAGACTTGTAGGGTTGAGACGGAGGGAAATGAGTGCAGAGGTCATGGAAGGATTGAAATACAAGAACAGTACTTTTAAACCGAGTATTGTTAAACTCGGAGTCTGTGTAGGCCAGTAGGCTTAGGCTCAGGTGTGAGCAGAACATGGTGTGAGTAAAGGTATAGTCAGCAGGTAGCTGGGCTAGCACATAGAGTGGAAGATGGGAGGAGAGCTCAGAGTATTATGTGTTGTGCCACAGGCATGGTTTGCGGGGAGTCCAAGAAAACCCAGTGCCCAATGAATTGTGATGTGGATTTTCCATCTGACACTGCAAGTGGCTTTCCCTGACTGGGTTTTAAACTCAAATGAGTGAGCTTAACTTTTTGTACTACTGGCAGAATTTCCCTTTCCGTTTGTAGTAGTTAGTTAGAAAGCCATTAATGGCTGTGAAATGTTCTCTTGTGTGCATCTGTAGATTCAAACTTTTAAATGAGCCAGTTTAGGCTGATATCTAATTAGTGAAGCCACGACATAAAGTGAAAAATGTAGGTAAAAAGAAACTAGAACTTAAGTATTGGTTAGATATGCAGTTAATTACCAAAAATAAATCAGTATCAGGTTTATCGTCACTGACATGTTGTGAAATTTGTTGTTGTGCATTGGCAGTAGTGTGCAGGAAAATTAAAATTTGCAAAAATGAATAAATAAATAAATAGATAAATAAATAGATAGATAGATGAATAAATAAATAGATAAATAAATAAAGCAAAAGAGGATTAAGAGGTAGTTTTCGTGGACTGTTCAGAATTTTGATAGCAGAGCGGAACAAGCTGTTCCTAAGTCTTTGAGTGGAGTTTTCAGGCATCTATACCTTCTCCCTGATGGTTGTAATGAGAAGGGGGCGTATGCCAGTGTCCCCGATGGTTGTAATGAGAAGGGGGTGTGTCCCAGTCTCCCTGATGGTTGTAATGAGAAGAGGGTGTGCCTGTCTCCCTGATGGTTGTAATGAGAAGGGGGCGTATGCCAGTGTCCCCGATGGTTGTAATGAGAAGGGGGTGTGTCCCAGTCTCCCTGGCGGTAATAATGAGAAGAGGGTGTGCCTGTCTCCCTGATGGTTGTAATGAGAAGGGGGCATGTCCCAGTCTACCAGATGGTTGCAATGAGAAGTGGGTGTGTCTGTCTCCCTGATGGTTGTAATGAGAAGGGGGTGTGTCCCAGTCTCCCCGATGGTTGTAATGAGAAGGGGGTGTGTCCCAGTCTCCCTGATGGTTGTAATGAGAAGGGGGTGTGTCCCAGTCTCCCTGATGGTTGTAATGAGAAGGGGGCATGTCCCAGTCTACCAGATGGTTGCAATGAGAAGTGGGTGTGTCTGTCTCCCTGATGGTTGTAATGAGAAGGGGGCGTATGCCAGTGTCCCCGATGGTTGTAATGAGAAGGGGGTGTGTCCCAGTCTCCCTGATGGTTGTAATGAGAAGGGGGTGTGTCCCAGTCTCCCTGATGGTTGTAATGAGAAGGGGGTGTGTCCCAGTCTCCCTGATGGTTGTAATGAGAAGGGGGTGTGTCCCAGTCTCCCGGATGGTTGTAATGAGAAGGGGGCGTGTCCCAGATGGTGGGAATCCTTAATGATGGATGCGGCTTTTATGAGACACTACCTCCTGAAGATGTTCTCAGTCGTGAGAAGGATTGTGCCTGGGGTGGATCTGGCAGCCTCTGCAGCTTCTTGTGATCCTGCACAAAGAAGCCTCCATGCCAGGCTGTGAAGCAATCAGTCAGAATGCTTTCCACTGTTCATCGGTAGAAATTTGCAAGAGACCTGAAGTAGAGATGCTGGTCTGACTCCTTCATGATTGCATCAATAGAATAGATCCTCTGAGATGTCGATGCCCAGGAGCTTGAAGCCACTCCCTCTTTCTGCCACTGACTCTCTCAATGGGGACTGGAGGGTGTCTTCTTGAATTCCCCTTCTTGAAGTCTGAACCAGTTCATTGGTCTTGCTAACGTGCACGGTTGTTGTTGCAACACCTCTCAACCAGTTGATCTATCTCACCTTCCTTAAGCCTCCTCGTCACCATCTGGGATTCTACCAGTTGCAGTGGGGTCATCAGCAAATTGATGGATGGTATTTGAGTTGTATCTAAGCCATGCAGTCAAGAGTATAAAGAGAGTAGAGCAGTGGGCTAATTATGCATCCTGGAGGCATGCCTGTGTTGATTGTCAGTGAGGAGGAGACGCTATTATTGATCTGTGCTGACTGTGCTCTTCCAGTTAAAGGATCAAGTTGCAGAGGGAGGTAGAGAGGCTCAGGTTTTGAAGCTTGTTGATTAGTTCTGAGGGGATGATATTGTTGAATGCCATGCAGTAATCAATAAACAGCAGCCTGACATGTATATCTGTGTTCTAGGTTCTCCAGAGCGGTGTAGAGAGCTAGTGAGATTGTGTCGGCTGTAGACTATTGTGACAGTAGGCAAATTGCAACGGGTCCTAGGCCTTGCTCAGACAGCAGTTAATTATAGTCATGAACAACCTGTCAAAGCTGTTCATCACAGTTGATGTGAGTGCTACCTTGCAATGTCGTTGAGGAAACTCATCCATCTCTTCTCGGGCACTGTTATTATTGATGCAGTTTCACATGAAATCTTACTGGCTCTCCAGGCTGCTTTGGAGCATCTAGACAATAGTAAAACATATGTAAGGCTGCTATTTATCAATTACAGTCAGCATTCAACACTATCATCCCCCTCAGTATTAATCAGCAAGCTTCAAAACCTGGGCCTCTGTACGTCTCTCTGAACTGGATGTTCAACTCCTTATTGGGAGACCATTGTTAGTGAGATTCAATAATAACATCGTGACACAGCTCAAGAATGTGTGCTTAGCCCATGGCTCAATCTTCTTTTCTCATGACTATGTTAGTCAGCACAGCTCAAACACTATCTATAAGTTCACCACGGTTATTGGTGAAATCTCAGAAAGTGACAGGGAGGCTTATGAGAATGAGGTATTTTGGCTGGTTGCGTGGTGTAACAGTGACAATCTCAAAGCCTGATATGGAGGCACCAATGCCCAGGATCGCAAGAAGCTCCAGAGTGTTTTAAGCTCTTGCAACTCCATCATGGGCACAACCGTCCTTGCCTTCAAGAACATTTCACAAGGCAGTGCCTCAGGAAGTTGGTATCCATCATTAAGGGTGCTGGCTTTCTGGGTCCTTCCCTCTTCTCATTGTGAAGGAGGTACATATGCCTGAAGGCCCACATTCAACGACTTAGAAACAGTTTCTTGCCCTCTGTCATTAGATTTCTGAATGGTCCATGAACACTACCTCACTATTTCTTTTCCTTTTCACTATTCATCTTGCAATTCAGTGTAATTCTTGTCTTTTCACTGAATTGCAGCTGCAAGACAACAAATTCCATGTAATTTAATTCCAAGAAAGATCTGATTCTGATTACCAGAACTGCACATTTAAAGCTTAGGAATATGTTGCAGTAACATATTAAACCAATTATTGGAAAACTGTGTAATCCACTCCTGGTTAATGAGCCCTTCAGTTAGGGGCAAAGTTTCAGCTATTACTAATTTGCTAAATCTTACAAATAATAATTTGTTGTTTGTAAGCATGGCTACAAGATTTTTTTTGTCATGTGTTAAAAATAAAATCATCTCACTCAGATTGAATTGTGGATTCTTCATGCCTTAACAGTATTTTAAAAGTATTTTTAGAGAAACACCCTTCTGGAACAAGGTTTAATTTCCCACATAGCATTCCTGTGGTCTTAGTAAGTTTACCGAATTAGGTGGAGTTTTGTGCATTAGGTCCACTCCAACTAGTAACTGCATTTAGTCCATTCAAATTTGTTCCAAAGTCAACTTTTATCTTATAAACCTGGGCTACATTTAAAACAGTTTATGAAGAGAAGGCAAACTTTTCAATGGGTTATACCAGAGCTGAAAAACAATATCTCTTCCCCACTGCAAATTAGTGTTATCTGCCCTCAGAGAGTGGCCTGGTATCTGCAGGATGCCCTTGTATTTAACTTGGCACGCACTTGCTTTGATTACATATTTAATTCAGGGATGTGGTAGAAATTTGGATGATTTTTCATTTACATGCAACAATCTGATTGCGAATTTGGCTACAAGTGCCTACTTTCTGACCTCAACATGAAGGTGGACCTGCTCTTCACCAGTGATGGTGAGACAATAAAACACAATAAAATAGAGCAGGGTTGACCATCTGATCTCTGAAACCTTTCCCACTATTTGATGTTACCAATGGCGAACTGAATCCAGTACTCAATTCTTCTACAACCACACTAGATGCATCAAAGCAACCATTTGACACACAATTTAAATGCAGAATTAATATCAAACAGACATAAAAATTGAGATTTTACTCCACCATTCAATAAGGTTATAACAGAACTGAATTAAACGTTGTGGAATCTAATGGAAAGGTACAACGCTGAAAGGATTACTTCATCTATCACATTCATCCTGGTCAAAACAGCAGCCACTTAATCTAATCTCACCTTCCAGCACTTGCGTCATAGCACTGCAGGTCCTTTTATAGTTAGAATATAATATATTAGTTCATATATAGCTATAGTTGTAATATAATTTTATAGTTAAATCATAATCTTCCATGGAAGTGAAGAATTCCAAAGATTCATGATCCTCCATTTCTTCTAGACATCTGCCACCAGGGGGTATGCCATCCACTCTGTCACATCCTTTTGGTTTCTCATGATTTAGTGTGATCACCTCTCATTCTTTTAAACCACTGAAATTATTCATTCTACTCTAGTTCTTCAAAAGGATATCCAAGAATCTTTTCCCAAGAATCTATTTAACGAACTTTTGCAGAAACACCTTCCAAGGCAAGTGGTGGCTGCTTGCAAAATCAGAAAATCAAAACTGTACACTAAATGCTATCAATGCTTTCTCAAGACTTGTGTTCAGTGGTAACAAAGCTACAGGCTCCATTCCCTTTATGACAATTTATTTGCCTTCCTAATTGCTCACTACTCCAGCTATCTTTCTCTGCTTAGTTAAGTTCACTCAGATTTTGCAGAGTTAGTCATCTCACACAGTTTAAGTCATACGCTGGTTTTGCAACCAAAGTGGTAACCGCACGTTCTTCGTGACAGAATACCCCATCAGTCATCGCATGAAGTGGTGACTGACAATCACCTTGCACTCCATCTTTCTCCTTCCATTACATGGCCAGTATTTATAAGAGGCACAGACAGATACAGCCAGTCCCATTTTCCCAGGGTGGTAGTGGCTGATACCAGAGGTCATCTCAGCTGAGTGGCCAAAAGTTAGGGGAGATATTGGTGAGGCTCTTCTTTTACTCAGAGTGGTGGATGCCTGGGGTGCACTGCCTGTGTTGTCGTAGCGCCTGATATTTAAGAGATTCTTGGATAGACCCATGGACGAAAGAGAGGAGTGTTTTGGGTTATGTAGGAGGGAAAGGTTAGATTGATTGTAGAGTAGGTTAAGTAGTTCATACTGTTCTTTGTTTAATCATCTGTCACTTTGCAAGGCAGCTGTTTGTTTCCATCTGCAGTACAAAAAAATCACCGTTGTTCAATGAGTCCCCGTTTACATCTGTGGATCAGGTGGAAGGAATGCAACTTATACTTTAACTTTCCTTAGGATATTTTTGTTTACTGACATTGTCCACATCATGCAGTATTAGGGCAGATGACCAATCAAGCATGGTCAAGGGTGTTGGTTTTTTTGAAAAAGAGGGAGATGGTGGCAAATCTGAAGGAAATCAGAAGCACCTGAGATGAGTGAAACAGCAGCAACGTCAGCTAATGTGGGGGTCAGGAAGGGAATTGGTGTGTTCAGCTATTGGGTACATAACGGAGATGGGCCAGGACCATAAGACATAGGAGCAGAATTAGGCCACTGGGCCCATCAAATCTACTTTGCTATTCCATCATGGCTGATCTATTATTCCCTTCAACCCCATTCTTCTGCCTCCTCCCCACAACCTTTGATGCCCCGACAAACCTACCAACCTCGGCTTTAAATATACCCAGTCACTTGACCTCCACAGCCATCTTTGGCAATGAATTCCACCTATTCGACACCCTCTGGCTCAAGAAATTCCTTCTCATCTCTGTTTTAAATGGATGTCCTTCTATTTGGAGTCTGTGCCCTCTAGTCTTAGACTTACCCACTATAGGAAACATGCTCTCCATGTCCACTCTGTCTAGGCCTTTCAATATTCAATAGATTTCAATGAGACCACCCCCGATCCTTCTAAACTCCAGTGAGTATAGGCCCAGAGCCATCAAAAGCTCCTCATACTTTAACCCTTTCTTTCACAGAATCATTCTTGTGGACCACATCTGGACCCTCTCCAATGACAACACATCTTTTCTCAGATTGGAGGCTCAAACTGTTCCTAATGTCATGATGTGCGCTGGCAACGTTGGAACCGAAGTGTGGAGGAAAGACAGATTTTATTGTAGAGACGGCAACTCATAATTCCAACAGAACATCAGTGACTTGATTGAGCGACTCCACAAGACATAACATTCTCAAAACTAGAACCCCATGATTAGCACTATTTGGGTATCCACTTAAATAATACAAGTAATATGGAATCCCGGAGCCTATCAAAATAAACTTAACGAGTTTAAACAGAAAGCACCAGGAGACTGCATTACAAAGAGTGAGTCACTTAAGAAAACACATAAGGAATTCTAAACAATTAAAACTGTCATTAAACAACAAGTAACCAATTCAGGAGCTCTAAAAAACCCAGAGCCCAATGCTCTCCAGCTTCCCGCACAAGCCCTAAGAGCTGACTCCAAGTGTGGTCTGACCAATGCCTTATTAGCTTCAGCATTGTATCTTGCTCTTATATTCTAGTAAATGCTCCCATGGTGTGAGTCTCAAATAGCTTCTGAAAACCAAGTTCAGCTCCTGGCCTGCTAAGCCTGCCAGAGCTGTTTCTACTGACAGGAGAAGGGGCAAGAGTGGGTTACTGGCACCTTAAAGCCAGTCGCTTCGAGCAGATGTCAGCTGTCGTTGGCAGCTCACCTAGGAGAAGGAAAACTCTGAAATCAAAGCTCCGCTGCCTTGTGGCTATATCCACTCATGGAGAAGGGTTTGGGAGTAGATCCTGAGGGAAAAATCCAGAGCTGGAGTCCCTAACGCAGCCCTACGTTGTTCAACACTGAATGGCGACGCTGCTGGTATCAAACCATATCAGTCTCTGCCATTCCTTTGGATTCATCAGCTGCGTGGAGAGGGGAAAGCTGCTACATAGGTAACAGCCTGCTCTCCACATCATTCTGCAGCTGGAACACGGCATCCATGGTGAACCCTGACCAACAGAGGGCCTCCAGATATTCTAGTCCTCTCGAAATGAATGCTAACATTGCATTAACCTTCCTTACCACCATCTCAACCTGCAAATTAAACTTTAGGAAATCCTGCACAAGAATACTAGGAGATATCAGGGATGAGTTTTTTACACAGAGACTGGTAAGTGCGTGGAGTGGGCTGCTGGCGACAGTGGTGAAGGCGGATACGATAGGATCTTTTAAGAGACTCCCGGACAGGTATATGAAGCTCAGAAAAATAGAGGGCTATGGGCAACCCTAGGTAATTTCTCAGGTAAGGACATGTTCGGCACAACTTCATAGGCCAAAGGGCCTGTATTGTGCTGTAGGTTTTCTATGTTTCTATGACTCCCAAGCCCCTTTTACCTCTGATTTTTGAACTTTCTCGCCATTTAGAAAACAGTCTTCGCCTTTATTCCTTCTACCAAAGTGCATGACCATACGCCATATCCCATCTGTCACTTCTTCACTCATCTGCTCAGTCTATCTAAGTCCTTCTGCAGCCTCTCTGCTGCTGCAACACTACCTGGCCCCCCCCCCACCACTTATCTTTGTATCATCTGCAAACTTGGCCACTAAGCCATTAATTCCATCAACCATTAATACATGTATCAATGTATCATTTCACATTGATACATAATGTGAAAAGAAGTGGTCCCAATGCTGACTCCTGTGGAACACCACTAGTCACCAGCAGCCAACCATAGGCCCCATTTGTTTTGAGTGACAGTCAGCCAATCTTCTATCCATGCTGGTACCTTTCCAATAATACTGTGGACTCTTATCTTGTCAAGCAGCCTCATATGCAGCACCTTGTTAAAGGCCTTCTGAAAATCCAAATAAACAATATCCATTGACTCTCCTTTGTCTATCCTGACTGGTATTTCCTTAAAGAATTCCAACAGATTTGTCAGGCAAGATTTCCCCTTAAGGAAGCCATGTTGACTTTGGCCTACTTTATCATGCACCTCCAAATACCTTGAAACCTCATCCTTAATAATGGACTCGAACATTTTCCCAACCACTGAAGTCAGGCTGACTGGCCTATAATTTCCTTCCTTCTGCTTCCTTCCTTTCTTAGAGTGGAGTGACATTAGCAATTTTCCAGTATCTCGTGGTTCTTGAAAGATCACTATTAATGCCTCCATAATCTCTTCAGCTACCTCTTTCAGAACCTGAAGTGTAGTCCATCTGGTCCAGGTGACTTCTCTGCCTTCAGTCCTTTCAGTTTCCAAAGCACCATCACTTTAGTAGTAGCAACTACACTCAATTCTGCCATCTGACACTCTTGAATTTCTAGCATACTACGAGTGCCTTCCACAGTGAAGACTGATTCAAAATACTTTGGTTCATACGCTGTTTTATTGTCCCCAATGACTACATCTCCAGCATCATTTTCCAGCAATCCAATATCCACTCCTGGCTCTCTTTTACCCTTTATATATCTGAAAAATCCTTTCTTGGTGTTCTCTTTGATATTATTGGCTAGCTTATCTTTATTTCATCCTCTCTTTCCCCCCCCCCCCTTTTTTGTCGCTCTCTCACTCTCTCGCTCTCTCGCTCTCACCAGAAAGATGTTGCCCCCTTCCACAGCAAGAGAGGGGATCAATAACAAAGGGCTCACGCTGACGATATTACAGCCTACCGTGTTGCTTTTATTCTGAGTTTCTCTGACTCAAGAAATGGCACAAACTCTTCCCCACCATTGAGGGAAAGAGTGAGGGAGTGCAATTGCCCAAGTGCAGAGACCTCCGACAGCCACATTTGCTTTTGTGATGTCTCATTCGGCGACACTGGCATGGAATCAGTTTGTCCAGCGGGCTGCAGAGCCACACCCTGAAGGTGTTCATCTTCCAAGCACCTTCCTGGGGGTATCAACAGACGGCTAAACGATGAGCTCTGGGAGCCAGAACTCATCCCCCATGAAGAACCACAGTTTGATTTCAAGTCATCACTCCTGATGTGTAGGAATGCAGATGGAATCTATTCCAAAAGGATGATCAGGATGTGTGAGACGGCACAGATGAGCAGCTATGGGGAAAGTTGGACTAAGTGGTAACCAAATCAGAATCAGGTTCATTATCACAGGCATGTGACATGAAATTTGTTAACTTAGCAGCGGCAGTTCAATGCAATACATAATCAAGCGGAGAGAAAAATAAATACATAAATAAATAAAACAAAACAATAAATAAGCAAGTAAATCAATTACATATATTGAATAGATTAAAAAAGCATGCAAAAACAGAAACACTGTATATTAAAAAAAGTGAGGTCATGTCCAAAGCTTCAATGTCTATTTAGGAATCGGATAGCAGAGGGGAAGAAGCTGTTCCCAGTACAACTATAGAAGTTTTTGAGTGTATTTGTTGACATGCCAAATCTCTTCAAACGCCTAATGAAGTACAGCCACTGTATTGCCTTCTTTATAACTACATCGATATGTTGGGACCAGGTTAGATCCTCAGAGATCTTGACACCCAGGAACTTGAAACTGCTCACTCTCTCCACTTATGATCCTTCTATGAGGATTGGTATGTGTTCCTTCATCTTACGCTTCCTGAAGTCCACAATCAGCTCTTTCGTCTTACTGATGTTGAGTGCCAGGTTGTTGCTGTGGGATATGCCATTCCGCTAGTTGGCATATCTCACTCCTGTACGCCCTCTTGTCACCACCTGAGATTCTACCAACAATGGTTGTATCATCAGCAAATTTATAGATGGCATTTGAGCTATACCTAGCCACACAGTCATGTGTATGTAGAGAGTATAGCAGTGGGCTAAGCACACACCTCTGAGGTGCGCCAGTGTTGATTGTTAACGAGTAGGATATGTTATCACCAGTCCACACAGACTGTGGTGAGATTTTGGAAGTGCTTTCGTCAACGAAATAGAAGAAAATTGTTTCAGGGTTGGACACAGTAGGAAGTAGGATTGAAAGGAGAACAGGCATTGCCTGTGAAGAGTGAATGACAGCACTGATGTCTAGTGCAAGCAGAGTTGATAAGTTATCTGTGAAAACAGGCTGAGAGACTTTATCTGAAAGGTGAGATCAAGGATGGAAAGAAGGTTGTTGAACTGTTAAACAAACCGTAGTTAATTTCAGTTGATCATTTACCCTCATTGTATCTCCTCCAATAAAAGTTTTTTCACTGCTATCCAGAGGTTGACTCTATAAAGGGAGACTTCTCTGCAGAGGCATCAACTGACCCAGTGGCTATGAGTCACATTGCAAGTCTAGTGATAATAAAGGGCACCACAGCTTCACATGACCCATGCACCCTTCAGCATGGGTCACTATGTGGTAAGCTATGTATCACAGATCCACACTGATTCCATTCTCCCCAGTTTCTTCAGCACTGCTGACATGGTTGGAGGGCGAGAGAGGATTCACAGGAGCTGATTCTACAGCTCCATCTGCTCTCCTGGTCAGTGCATAGACTAATTAGCTTTGAAAGAGTGATTGAATATAATCTCTTTGTTTTTAGGGTTTTTTTCTCATTGCATGAATGCGAGCTTTCAAAGTATTCCCAAATACATAATTAATAAATCAGTCGAATGGATGTTTAGTTTTTGAAATGAGGAGCGACTGAGTGAACAAAGTCTTCTTTGAAGTTTAGTAAAATGAGAGATCTTACTGAAAACTGTGACAGGGCTCAACAGGTCGAATACAGGAAGGACGACGTTTTCTCTTGGCTAAACAAAGGGTTGGAGTCTCCAAAAAGGAGAGAAACCATTTAGGACAGAGATGAGAAATCTCCTCACACAAAGAGTGGTGAATCTTTGGACGTCTCTACCGAGAAGGCTATGGATGCTCAGTTACTGTGTTTGTTCAGAATAGATTAACAAATACTATGGAATCAGGAAATGTGGGAATAAGGCTGGAAAATAGCTGTTTGTTCTGATATACTGGTTGGCTCTGTTTAAGGATTGGAAATAATGTCAGGCTCAGTAATAGGTTGACTAGTAGATAAATAGGAGAACATAGTGAAGGAATAGGTTTATCTATAAGTGA
Organism: Mobula hypostoma; assembly: GCF_963921235.1. Lineage (NCBI taxonomy): Eukaryota > Metazoa > Chordata > Chondrichthyes > Myliobatiformes > Myliobatidae > Mobula > Mobula hypostoma. Next base: position 46,124,657 of record NC_086108.1, on the reverse strand, counting down.
AGGATTCTGATTTAGTTACGATGAAGAAAAAAGTCTCTTGATTCCAGAGCCATGAGAGGAATACCTTTAGAATAAACTTTCAAGTGCTGTGAGGTTTGTAGATTTTTCTGGTGCTGTGGACTTTTACTGATGGTAATAAGCTGAAAGCACAAGGCTGAAACATTGTGAAATTTTTCACTTATCTAGAAATGCACTAGGAAATAAATACTCTTAATTATTCACTGGTAACTTGGGGAGATGAAATACTGAGAGCACCTCATATTTTTTACAGAGGAATTTTCAGTCAAATGACATGAATTTATTAGATGGTAGAGATACTTATACTCCTAGTTTTGTGTTCTCAAAAATTTCAATCCATGTACTATTTTTTAGGATTAGCAGAAGAAAGGCAAAGCAGTAAATATAACTGAGTAAACTATTAAAAACACTCACTGAATGTAATGAAGTTACATATATAATGAAAGGGTGTTGGGTGGAGATATGTCTTTACCAAAGAAGGTATATGGCATTCCTTTCCTCCGCTAGCCTACAGGTTACCCTTGGGCAAGGTGTAGCACCCCACCCCGCCCATCAGGGTGACATGAAGCCATGGAAACAGGTGGTAGATGGTCGTATGAGCAGCTAGTGCATACCGCGTCCTGGTTATGCAGCTACTGACGCCAGGCAGTCAGTCTCTGTAGTGTATTGATAATGACTGTGGTCACCTGTCTTGTAAAAACACTGCCCAGAAGAAGGCAATGGTGAACCACTGCTGTAGTAAGATTTGCCAAGAACAATCATGGCCAAGACCATGATCGACCAGTTATACAACAGGGCACATGATGATTAATAAAGTCACAATATGTAATAAAGAACTCCTGGATTTTTTACTTCAAGGCTACTTTGAAATTGCCAGAAATATGGGTCAATTTGCTGATGGTCTTTTCACAGATTGCAATAGTAAAGGTAAAAACATTGCAACTAGAGGTGGTGTTGACGACAACATTAACCTTTTCACATTGATCTATGTGTTCAATAACCCAAACTTGATGTCATATTTAAATAGTGTTGATTGTGAATGTGGACAGACTTGCCAGTTTTACCAGCTGCGGTGGTGGGGTAGCATGAGTTGGGAAAACAAATAAAATCGCAGTTGCAGGAATCCGACACAGAAATGGAATTACTGAAGGAACTCAGCAAGTCAAGCAGCACCTGTGGAAAGAGACACCAGTTACCATTTCGAGTCAGTGACCGTTCTTCAGCACGGGGTGAAGAACTTGGGTGGGGAGGTGGTTTGGGTTTTCAGAGCAAAGCTCTGAAGTATGAGTCAAAACATTGAATGGAGAAGGGTTAAGATAAATCAGAGACTAGGTACGAATTGTTCAGGAATCAATTCATATAAAAGAGGTATGAAGAACCCATATACAGA